>NC_141688.1:275681592-277042096 GCF_964263255.1 Lissotriton vulgaris
GGCCGAGATTGGGGCACAGAGGTGGAATACGCTATGGTCTCGGTGCAATCAGGCCAAATTAATGAAATTACGTTCCCACGTTCCCAAAAGCAAACACACACAAAACACGCAAGTTGCACAATGCGAGCGCAGAACTAAATACAATGCGCTACGATTTCCTGGCACAAAGCAGGCAATGGGGTGAGCGCTACGATACCCAGAAGGCAGTCTGAAAGCAGGCAGGCAGTGTGAGCAGCAGTGCAGGGCGAGCAGGGAGCGACCGCTTCTCACGGAGCAGCGAGAGAGGTCTCTTAGAAATTATCTGTGCTGTAGGATAGCGACCTAAGTAAGATATGGTGCTGATCCAAATGAAAGTGAATTATGAGATTATTCTTAATAGTCATCTTCCTAAATTCGTGGCTGGCTCTGGCAAATCACTGAATTCAACAAAGTAGCCTTAGCACTGACCTTGCAGGGCTGAAATATTTTGTGCGGTTTACTAAACAGCTCAGGCATGCCCAGACTATCCTATATGTTCTTTCTGTAAGCCAATCAAGGGATTAACCTCTTCCATGCTCATGACGAGCTCAGCTCGTCATGAGGTAGCCTGGAGCTGTGCTCATGACGAGCTGAGCTCGTCATGACACCAG
Organism: Lissotriton vulgaris; assembly: GCF_964263255.1. Classification (NCBI taxonomy): domain Eukaryota; kingdom Metazoa; phylum Chordata; class Amphibia; order Caudata; family Salamandridae; genus Lissotriton; species Lissotriton vulgaris. The sequence goes on from NC_141688.1 coordinate 275,682,222, forward strand.
CAAAATGGCAATTCCCAGCACACGAGGGGAATTGCCTTAGCAGCCATAGTGTTAAGGGTTTTATCTCATTTAAGGCAATCCAACAAGAGCAGTCTAATGAAACTTGACCCAGGCTTTGTCCATATAGACTACCAGAGAAGCAATGGTGCAGGCTGATTTGATCAGTAATATAGCCTAGCCCCGGTTCAACATGGCAAACATAGGTCGCGGTACTGTTAGTTACAGGACGGAATCGCCTCAAATATCTGTTTTCCAATATCTGCAACTCTGGGGGCCTCATTTATGAGGCCATGCGTCACTTTTACGGCCCCGGTGCGTCACTTTTTGTGATACACCAGCAGCGTAAAATATGTGCCTTGTTGCACCATATTTATAAAGTAACGCATCTAGGTAAATGCATCACTTTGTAAACCCCTGCGCTACATTACACCTGCGCCAGGTATAATGTATGCAGGGGGGCGTTCTGATGTAAGAAAGGGTCATAGAAGTGACGCAGGGAAATCTATAAGATTTCACTGCGCCACTTCCAGGACACAAATGTGTCAATTTCCTAGGCCTGCCTCACAGCAGGCGTAAGACTGATGCAGGCACATTCACATGGGGCTTGCCCCATTTGAAAGGACACATTGCTGGAGTTGCGTCACTTTTGTGACATACTCCAGCAATGCGTCACTTTTGCGCCATAAAGATACGTCAGAAATACTGATGTATCTGTAACTCCTTGCGCCATGATGCGTCATACTGATATATATGATGCATCATTGGTGTATCAAGGAGGGCGCAGTGAAAAGTGACGCATTGCTGTTTTCACGCAGCGGTGCGTCACTTTTCATAAATTAGGCCCTGGGTATTTCCGCACACCCCAGGGACCAAAACCATAAGTTGCAATAGAGAGACTTTTAGCTTTTTATACTTCCATCAACTCACTCAGCGGAGTGATGACCAACTTGAAAGCAACGCCAAAAAATGCCTCAATACTCTTTGCAAATTCAGAGCTCCAGTCCGTTCCTTTGCTTTGCAATTGCAGGCATCATCAAATAAACACCCCAAATAGGGAACCTTAGGTATCCATATACGCTTAGCAAGAAAAAAGGCCATTATTTATAACTCCAGTAGCAGAATAGGCCACAGTATGCTTTTTTGTGGTTAATTGAAACTTCTAAATCTACGATAAACTTAGTAAAATGATCAAGCAACCTTTGGAGTCCTACTGGAGTCTGGCAATGAGCCCCGCATCATCGGCATAGAGTAACACTGGAATAGTGCAGGAGCCCACTCGAGGCGAGTCTACGTCGACACTAGCCAACTCTCAAGGCTCTTAATGTAAAGTAAAAACAAAAAGGGACAAGTGAACAACCATGATAAAACCCAATGACAAGCTTTATTGCTCAATCATTTCACCCTCCAGCCCATATCTCACACTAGGGGTGGCATCAGTGTGCAGTTGCACAAGGAAGCAAACAATGTGCTTGTCCACCGTCATACTGAGCATGAAATGGCAGAGCTTAGTGGGAACCATACATTTTCTAATCACATCTATTAACGTGATCGGATGGATGCATTACTCAAGTCCATGAACCCAAAGAACACACTTCTTGTCTTAGCTGCAATATACTTACTAATAAATAGGTACAGATTTAGGCATTGTTCTATGGTACTAAAGCCTGAGCGGAACCATACTATGGACCGGAAATTATATGATTGTCCTGAGCCTACGTTTCAAGGTCATCTAGAACAATCCTTGCCATAATTGTATCCGATCTATCAATTACTGATATGAGCTGATAACACTTAGGATCAGATTTATCCCCCTTCTTAAAAAATGGATATAACCCTGGAATGCGGCCAGGATCGCAAAGGGCCTCGCTTGGAGATATCCTTTAACACATTGTTCAGCAGAGGGGCCCAGAGATTAATATCATTCTTAAACAGATCAACCGGCACCCAGGTTGGACCTGGTGCCTTACCCCCCGGACACCTGTTTAGGACGGTGATCACCTCCCATAATTCAATAATTAAACTTCCAAGGACCCAGTACATATGCTCCCGTCTAACATTAGAAAAATCTGATTTAGTAAAGGGGACAGAATATATATATATTTTTAACAACAGATTTTATAGATTTTTTATCATACCAGAGGGGCAGAGCCCGGCAAGCAAAGCACAGCTAAAATGCATAAGAGAATATCTCTTGGTACGGTATAACACCCTCCCCCATAGTCTGCAAAACATCAGACCAGTAAAAAAACACCTATCCCTTCACCCCCACTAGTACGCACCATACATACATTGGGAACATTACATGTAAAAGCAAAAGGAATTCCCAGCCACGTCTTTTTAGCGTGCATTGATACATTTAACAGGTGGCGGTCTGTGACATTGAAGGCAGATCTATACCCCTGCACTTGGTACACCGAGACCAAACCTTCCCATGCTTCTGAGGACATCCCCTCGCCTGGAACACTACAATCTCCGCTGACATGCACCTATCCAGGGCCTTTTCCAATTAGTTATACAGGGCGGGGACGCATTCTTCCAGTGCTGTGCTATGTCCTGCTTAGCCAATGTGAGACCCAAAAACAAAAGGTGTCTTTTATACCTGTTCCCCCGATATCTTCTGTGCTGTGTAAGAGAACCAATCTAGGGTCTGACTGGATATCCCAAGCCAGAAATCGCCCACAGCAAGACAACACGCCAGACCAGTAGAGCTGCAGTGCCCCGCAACTCCACAAGGTATGTAGGAATAACCCCTCGTCTGCACCACAGCAGAGACAAATAGGGGCCTGTATTGCCCCCATTTTCAGAAGACGGAGACGTGTGTAGTAAACCCTATTGAGGTATTTAAATTAGATCAGCCTATATCTGGTAGAGACTGCGGCATACCAAGGGCTAGGCAGCGCCTCAGCCCAGTCGTCGTCTGTAAGGGCTGGCAGGTCCACCTCCCAAGCCTCCCGGGTTCGGGGTTCGGTGTATAGTGGTCTTGGAATGTGTAAAGAGTGTTTGGTAGATTTGCCGGATTTTGTGAGACCCCAGATCCCCCTGGGGGGGCATGCAGCGCCAATTCTGTCGTAGAGCCGGGTCTTGAGGTTCTTCCTGAAGGTGAGCAGAGTGGGGGAACGTCTGATGTTGAGCGGAGCACATTCCAGGTCTTTGCCGCTATGTAGGAGTAGGCTCTTCCACCCGCTCTGGCTCTGCAAATGAGCAGGATTTCAGCGAGAGCGAGATTGGCAGAGTGGAGGTTTTTCTTGGATATGTGGAAGGAGGCTCTATCATTGAGGTATTGGGGTCCAGTGTTGTGTAGGGATTTGTAAGCAAGATTGAGTATCATTAAAGGTTACTCTTTACTCGACAGTGAGCCAGTGGAGGTTTCATAGGTTCTGGGTGGGATGCCGAGGATGAGTCTGGCACAGTGTTCTGGATGGTCTGGAGTTTACTGAGCAGGGAATTGTTGATTCTGGCATAGAGAGCGTTTCGGTAGTCCAGTCTGCTTGTTCTGAGTGCATGGGTGACGGTCTTTCCGGAGTCTGGGGGGATCCATTTGAAAGTATTGCTGAGGATATGGAGGGTGTTGAAGCAAGTGGAGACAACGTTGATCTGTCCGGTCATGGTAAGGGAGGAGTCGAGTATGATGCCGAGGTTCTGGGCATGTTTATTGGGAGTCAGGGGTTGCCAAGGGCGGTGTACCATCAAGAGTTGGCCCATGCTGAGGCGGTGGGTCTGAGGACGAGGACTTCTGTCTTCTCCAAGTTAACCAGAAAATATGTTCCTGGTAGGTAAGCAGAAATTCAATCTCCTCAAACCGAGTGTAGACCGCTGGGACCTCTTCATGTGTGTAATAATGAATATTTATTTTATTTTATTTTATTTGAGTCTTATATAGCGCGTGGTTACCCTTGGGCATCCCAGCGCTTGTCAAGGAGTCCGTCAGATCAATGCGAAGCTATCCAGCGTGTTAAGATGGGAAAAGGTGTGTTTTCAGAGGCTTCCGAAAACGAAGGATGCAAGTCTCATGACGCAGTTGCAAAGGGAGCGAATTCCAAAGGGTGGCTGTATGCACCGAGAATCTTCTGCCGCCAGTGCGAGCTTTGTGGACTCTGGGGACCTGTAGCAAAAGTTTTTGATCAGAGCGAAGAGCTCTGTTGGCTTTATAAAGCACCACTAGCTTCCTTAAAGAAGGGGGTCCTTCCCCTCGAAGAATCTTGTGGGCCGTACAGAGAGCCTTAAACTTGACCCTTTCTCTCACCGGGAGCCAATGCAATGCTTCCAATGCGGACTTAGCTGATTGTCTCCTTGATGTGTTAGTCAACAGCCTGGCCGCAGCATTTTGCACCTGCTGCATCTTACTGAGCGTGGCTTCCGGAGCACCAAGGAATATGGCATTGCAGTAATCAAGCCTGGAGATAATTAACCCCTGGATGAGTAACCTCCTCGATGGCAAGGGGAGGAGGGGCAAGACTTTACGGGCTGAACGAAGAAGCCCAAAGCAGACCCCCGCCGTTTTCTTGGCCTGAGTTTTAAAGGAGAGATCCTGCTCCAGCCATACTCCCAAGCTCTTGATCTCCTGCTTGGGGCTGGGGAGCTCCCCCAAGCAGCTGGGCCAAACGGTCAAGGGGAGAGAGGGAGTCTTGTGCCCTAACAGCATTGTCTCCGTCTTGGAACCGTTTAGTTTAAGCGACGATTCACACATCCAGGTGTGTACATTGGTCAGGCATAGGCGCAGCGCGTCTGGGTTCTTATATTGTTTGTTATAGAATTTTCTACTGGGAATGTAACCCGAGAATAGAATATCTCTATTTAGAAAACATTGTGTGCATGTATCACAAATATTACTACACCTCTTCTGGGTGGTAACCCATGTTTGACGAGTTTAACAGTCAATGCGTGTCTTACATAGGGTGCAATCTGTATTGCAGCAGCATCTTCCTCGTCTTCTGACTGAGTAAGTGCCTGTGTCTAAATCTCCTGTTTCGATAGTCATTGTGTTTAAGACACTGAATAACTATCCAAGGAAATTAAGATAAGGTGTTTTGCACAATTTTGGGACAAATGTTCTTTCAAGCTTGATTAACCAACAGCCAATACATAGGATATTTCGCATACTCAGCTGTGGTGGCGTTTTTGTGCTCACCCACTCCAGACGTCCCTGGTTTTTGTGAGTAGGGGTATCTGAGAATAAGCACGATGGAGCTACTCAGATTCTGCTGGTAAATAAGTACCAAACCAAACGTTGGTGGCGCCATGTAGTGCAGTTCCTATTGTACACCTGCAGGACCTGTGCTTTTGGATAACATACACTGTGGGTCGGTGGTAGACGGACTCTGAGCACCCCCACCGCATATGTTATCCTTGTTTGCATTTAGCTAGCTCACAGTGCCACAAGAATCTCCTTTTATCAGAGAGATTCGTTTTTGGAAACCTCAGAACACAATAAACCCTGATTCCTCATGGAAACAATATACTACTTTTCACCCAGTCACTCGTGCTTGCACATTTGGTCTCAGAGAGATACACAGAAGAAACAGTCAAGCGTGTTTACAATAAGCATGTATTGCACCGGTGCTCTTCTAGTGTAAAATATATGTGCTGCTACAACTGTTTCACAGTACCAGAGATATAGGATCAGCAGTACAGTGCGCTAGTCATTGTTCAGTATGAGGATGACGTATGGGATTAAACTTTGTGCGTAGATAGGAGAGGTGAAGTATATTCCCTGGGTAGTGTCCTTATAAATTATTCATATGTGCTAAGGATGAAGTCTTGGGAAAAACCTTCCCTCTGCATGGAACTAGGTGAAAGGTTTAGTCCATAAATGGCGTCGATCCTTATAAGGCTTGCTGTGCCTATAAGGCGTTCTGTCCTTACTAGGAGTTATGTCCTTATAAGGCTCGTTCATGTGAAATGTAGGCGAGTTGATGTAGGGAAAGGGTACAATGTTCCCTGGACCTATATTATAGTACCTATATGAAACATAACAATGTTACGGACCTCCACTGGATTTGGTCAGCAAGCAACAACAAGTATAGATAAAAAGTACGACATTATAAAACTACTAGCATTAAAAAAGAAAATCAAGCGTATTGAGTTGCACGGCCAGTACATGCTAGAGTACCTTAGGGTTTGAGTAATCCCCAAGGGCTAAAAGTCAGGAACATGCAAGGCTTACTCATTCAGATCAAGCAATTTTTGGAAAGATGGTCATTGATTGCAAAACGCTGTTCACGCGATATCATGATGTTGATCGTAGAGACAGCCAAAGAAGTCATGCAACAATTGGCCTAAGAAATTTCTGCTCTTGGAAGTAAAATCAAAAGTACTTTAGCAGTTGAAGACGCCTAAAAGAAATTACATGATATAGACAGAGATCTCCATTCCTATATAGAGTATCTGATCAAAAGAAAAATGGAAAATCTGAAAAAGATATACGCCTTTTCCGCAAAGAAAACACCTATCTCTATTTAAGAGATAATTACTATACTCAATCTGAGCACCCCCCCCCCAATGAACAATACACTCACAGACATTTCAATTGTAATGTAATGATGTTTTCAGATACGTCGGATTCTGACAACGAGAATCCAAACAATCAATATCATCAATATGACCTAAGAGCTAATCAATATAACACCAGACCCCAACAACTTACACAACCTTTCTTAGGGGGATGCTTCTCCAGGAGAGGCAATTAGCGGACACAATATCAGCCAAGATTCTGGGGAAATTAACAGATTGATCAGAAGCAGTACATTGTCACACGAAATGCACAGTATTGGAGGGAGTAAATAAGATCCCCATCTTCATCCTTAGTACCTCGAGCCATTCACCAGGCAATCACTATTAGCGAAAGGCTTGTCATATGTCCCCCATTCAGGCCTAAATAAATTTGAATTATTGTCTGATCTGATGGCCTTTCTCCGTAAAGTCCGCCTCAAAGTTTTTTCTCGCAGGAGGACAACAAAGCTACCCAAATCAATATCTCAGGGTTAGCCCCTGCATCTTCATTCACTCCTCAGCTAGATCAAATCCCACCAGCAATAGCAGTGTTTGAAAAAAGGGTATATGATAAAATTGTTTTAACCTCATGGCTGCTAGACATATTCCCCTCCGGTGCTGAAGGATAATGATAATGGGTGTGGTCATGACGGAACGGTTCCGTCATCAGCACAGCTCCACTGTGCCTCATGACGGAACCGTTCCGTCATGAGCATCGAAGGGATTAATAACAAAACATATACCTAAAATACCCTATAATCTAAGTAAGGAAGACTATCAAGCCATGATTGACCTAAAACAGACCCCTTCCATCACAATCAAAAATTGTGACAAGGGAGATGGCATAGTGGTTTTAGACACTACCACATATATCAACAACATGGAAATCATGTTGGGCGATACTAATTTTTTATCAACCTGTTTATCGTGATCCCACTAACAACATGATTAAGAAGATCAAAAGACTGACCAATTCAGCTTTTAAGGACAACCACATATGTAAAAAAGAGTTTATTTACCTAAACGTTCAGAATCCGATAATGGCCAGTATCTATGGCGTCCCAAAGATACACAAACATGAAACTGAACCACCTTACAGACTGATAGTAAGAACCATTGGTTCTGTTACAGAACCCCTATCTAAATACATTGATGCTATTCTGCACCCACATGTACCTCAAGTACCCTCCTAGGTCCAAGATACTAGACACATCATTAAGTATGGGTGAGTTTTTGCGAATTTACGATTCGCGAATTTGCGGATTTGTGAATTCGCGATCCGCAAAATTCACGAATTAGTGCAAATTTGCGGATTTTTTTACGTGTTTGCGGGGTGATTTGCGTGTTCACGGGGCGCTTTGCATGTTCGCGGGGTTTTTTTTGTGTGAGACCGCTCGTTGTTGTGCCCTTCTGCCCTCTGCCCAACTCGTTTTTGTGCCATTCTGCCCTCTGCCCCACTCGTTTTTTTGCCATTCTGCCCTCTGCCCCACTCGTTGTTGTGCCCTTCTGCCCTCTTCCCCTCTCCTGTTTTATTTTAGAATGGCGCCGGCAAGCTGCCAGCGCCATTCTAAAATAGTTACTAAGTTAGCTTCATCAGGAAGCACTAATAGATAAAATAAAGCAGGTGCTCGAATTCAGTTAAACTCGAGCACCTGCTTCTGTTAGTGCTTCTTGTTGAAGCTAACTTAGTAACTATTTTAGAATGGCGCTGGCAGCTTGCCGGTGCCATTCTAAAATAGTTACAAGCTTGAAGCTTGAACTTTTGCCCCCCGGATCCATTCCGCTCGCGGATTCGCGAATTTTCAGAAAATTTGCGGGAATTTGCGGATTACGAATTTGCCAAAAATCCGCAAAATCCGCGAGCGGAACGGATTTTGCGCCCATACTTACACATCATCATTCTTATAGACGATACCATCTTCTACACCAATGCCCATATATTGGTCACCTTGGACATAAAAGTGCTGTACAGAAACATCCCTAATGCAGGAGCCCTTGAGGCTGTCAATTGGTTCATGATGGACAATAACATCACATGTTCTAAGATTTTCATTCTAGAGTGTCTCCGAGTAGTTCTAGAGGATTTCGGGGCATATTATCAAGGACAGGCGATACATTATCGCCGCTTTTATCGGCAGGAACCTGCCGATAAAGCGGCGATAATGGCCTTGATAATATGCTCTATGAATTCCAATTGAAGCCCATGTTAGATGTGTTCACATCTAACATGGGCTTCGATTGGAATTCATAGAGCATATTATCAAGGCCATTATCGCCGCTTTATCGGCAGTTTCCTGCCGATAAAAGCGGCGATAATGTATCGCCTGTCCTTGATAATATGCCCCTCTGTTTTTTAATTTAATGGTAACCTCTATCAACAGACCAAAGGAGTCAGTATGGGGGCTTCCTGTGCCCCAACAGTGGCAAAGATATACATGGTCAAGTATGAAAAAAGATTCATCTATAATGAGATAGCCCCATTTTTTGAATTTGTGACCAAATGGATCGATATATAGATGATATCTTTTTTCATTTGGATAGAAACCTCTGACACCTTTACTGCTTTTTTCGAATGGCTACATTTATGTGGTAACAGCATCCGTTTCACAGCTACTTTCAAGCAGAACCTAGGTTGAGTATCTTCAGATTCCAACAAATCAGAGCTTATAACTCAAGATGTATATCAGTTATGTATATCTATTGAATTTTTCAGATCAGTCACAAAAACGCCTGTTGCATACTTTCTCTCCCGATACCTGTACTATACTAAACCTTTTTTTACGCAAACAATCACTACTAATGACAATTGAATGTATTTTAAATACATATAATTTCAAAAATTCTATATAATAAAAACTATAAATAAATGTTTATATACAATAAATTCAATAATATCAAAAGTTTGGTATAATTGTCCTAATTGGTGTTCATTACGCACTTGCTTTTTTTGCCCAAACTAGCATATCTTTCAATGCCTCGCCTTAGGCTTGCTTATTTCAATTGTTTCCTTCCATGTAATAGGCAAGCTTGTTCTTTAGGTATCCTGTTGGTAGCCGCATATACATATTAAGACCTTGAGTTGTGTCCGCTCTATATTCAGCTCTATGTTTTGCATGGTTTCTCAAACACTTAGTCACTTATATACCTTTTCTTCACTGCCACTAAGCACTTTTACTTCCTTCTGTAGAGTGTAAGTTGTATTCTCTTCGCCTCTCTTTTTCCTGTGGTCAATTTCATAAAACATCTTTGCCCCCTAATTTTCTCCTTATACTTATCATGTCTAATCTTCACACATCTGGGTTCACAAATGAAGATTTTGCACCTAGGGTAGGGTCCTCCGCTAGATTTTGTTGCAAAGCAACAACAAGTATAGATACAAATGACGACACAATAAAACTACTAGCATTAAAAATAAAAATCAAGCGCCTTCAGTTACACAGTCATTACATGCTAGAGTTCCTTAGGGCGGGAGTAAGTCCCCAAGGGCTAAAAGTCAGGAACATACCTGGCTTATCCGTTCAGATTAAGCAATTTCTGGAAAGCTAGTCATTGATTGCAAATCGCTGTTCTCCCGAACTCATGATGTTGATCGTAAAGACAGTCAAAGAAGTCATGCAACAATTACCCTTAGAAATTTCTGAGATTGAAAATCAAATCAAATGTACTTTAGCAGTTGAAGACACCCAAAAGAAATTAGATGATGTAGACAGAGATCTCCATTCCTATACAGCGTATCTGACAAAAAGAAAAATGTACAAACTGAAAAAAGATATATACCTTTTCAGCAAAGAAAACACCTATTCCTATTTAAGAGATAATTACTGTACTCAATCTGAGCAACCCCTAATGAACAATACACTCACAGACATTACAATCGTAAAGTCACAACGTTTTCGGACACATCAGATTCTGACTACGAGAATCCGAACAAATCAATATGATCCATGTGACCTAAGAGGTAATCAATATAACACCAGACCCCAACAACTTACACGACCATTTTTAGGGAGACGCTTCTCCAGGAGAGGCAATTGGCGGACACAATATCAGCCCAGATTCAGGGAAAATCAACAGAAGGACCACAACCAGTACCTAGTCACACGAAATGCACAGTACTGGAGGGAGTAAATAAGATCCCCATCTTCAACCTAAGTACCTTGAGCCTTTCACCAGCCATCCATTCACTATTAGTGAAAGGCTTATCATATGTCTCTAATTCAGGCCTAAATAAATTTGAATTATTGACTGATCTGATGGCCTTTCTCCGTAAAGTCTGCCCCAAAGTCTTTTTCTTGCAGGAGTACAACAGAGATATCCAAATCAATATCTCAGGGTTAGTGCCTGCGTTTGTATTCACTCCTCAGCTAGATCAACTCCCACCAGAAGTAGCGTTGTTTGAAAAAGTGGTATATGATAAAATTGTTTTAATAACAAAACATATACGTAAAACACCCTATAATCTAAGTAAGGAAGAACAATCAGTCATGATTGACCTAAAAAGACCCCTTCCATCACAAAAGAAAATTGTGATAAGGGAGGCGGCATAGAGGTTTTAGACACTACTACATATATCAACAACATGGAAATCATGTTGGGCGATACTAATTTTTATCAACCTGTTTATCGTGATCCCCCTAACAACACTATTAGGAAGATCAAAAGACTGACCAATTTGGCTTTTAAGGACAACGACATATGTGAAAAAGAGTTTATTTACCTAAAAATTCAGAATCTGAAAATGAGCAGTATGTATAGTGCCCCAAAGATACACAAACATAAAACCGATCCACCTTACAGACCGATAGTCACTACCATTGGTTCTGTTACGCCCACATGTACCTCAATTACCCTCCTATGTCCAAGATACTAGACACATCATCATTCTTATAGAAGATACCGGGGCATATTACCAAGCAATAGCGATAATTATCGCTATTGCTTGGTTAGAGACAACAATTTACCGCAGAGCTGCGGCGATTTTTACCGCAAATAAACCTTGGTATTACCAAGGTTTATCGCAAATGCGATAAAAATCGCTGCAATGCATGAATATCGCTGAAAAGTCTGCGATATTCATCCATTACCGAGCTAATGCTCTTAGCCATGTTATCCACCTCCCATTGGATAACATGGCTAAGAACTGCTCAGGGCAGGTGTTACCTTTTGGAGATATTCGTGCTTAGCGCGAATATCTCCAAAAGTTGGTAATAGGAGATAGCGATGTTAGCGACTGTTTTCAGTCGCTAACATCTTGGCACGCCCACTTTGCATGTCATTAGTGATAAATATCACTGACATGCAAAGTGGGGCCCAAGATGGTCGCTATCTCCTACTAGCTGTTGCTAATAGGTGTTAGCGACAGCTAGGTAATAGGGAGATAATTTTATCTCAGCTTTCTTGGCTTTTAAAGCCAAAAAAGCAGAGATAAACCCCCTTGATAATATGCCCCACCATCTTTTACATGAATGCCCATGTATTGGACACCTTGGACATAGAAGGGCTATACTGTAACATCCCTATTGAAGGAGCCCTTCAGGCTGTCAATTGGTTCATGATGGACAATAACATCACATGTGCTACGATTTTCATCCTAGAGTGTCTCTGAGTAGTTCTAGAGGACAATGTTTTTCATTTTAATGTGACCTCTATGAACAGACAAAAGGATGCAGTATGGGGGCTGCCTGTACCCCAACAGTGGCATACCTATACATGGCCAAGTTTTAAAAAAGATACATCTATAATCAGATAGCCCCATTTTTTGAATATGTGACCAAATAGTTACGATATATAGATGATACCTTTTTCATTTGGAAAGACACCCCTGACACCTTGGCTACTTTCTTAGAATGGCTAAATTTATGTGATAACAACCTCCGTTTCACAGCTAATTCAAGCATTTTTTATTTTTTTTTCATTTATAATCTTTATTTGGGCGCAATAGAGCCATAAAAGATGCATAAAAAAACAATCATCACATAATGCACGGTCTGCATAGAGGAATAAATGATTTTAGAGATAGCAAGGATACTGTAAGGAAATCGGTACAATAAAATCTTTATAAGTTAGTTAAAAAGACATCAATTTATAAAAGGACATCAATTTAATAAAAAGCACACAGAAACAATTCTTAAATTATTCTCACCAGTTTCAAAATGCTAATAGATTTAAAATTTGTGAATATACATATGGACAGGTTAATGAGCACAAAATAGCAGCAACATTAAGTTCAGATACAAAGAGGAGTTACATCACAGCTCCATTTATAGCTTCATGACCACCTTATTGCGTACAAAGCTTATAGCAAATAAAAATCTACTAACACCAAAAACGATCACCTGCCTAGTGTCGGTCTTAATGTTCCTGTTCGCTTCCTTGTATGAACGGACTCCTACGTTAAGGCAGAGAGGCGTAATCCATCTTTTTCTAGCCGCCTCATAAACTGGGCAGAAAAAGAGGATGTGCGACTCATCTTCCTTTGAATTACTTTGACACATAGTACATAGCTCACTAATCTTTATTGTGCAAGTGCTTGTCCACCTGGCTATGGTCGTGTTAGTTTTCAACATACCATACCTAAATTTTATATATAAGGTTTTGGCCAGAGGTGGTTGAACCTTGTCTAAAAATTGTTCAAAACAGGGAATATCCTCAAAAACAGAAAATTACATATCAAGGTTCCGCCTACTTGGTCATTTGACACGCTATGAACCATGTATACCCAAAAGGTCGATTTCAGCAGTCTTTTCGAATTTTGCATCAAGTTGGAAGGATATTACCAAAACTGTGGCAGCCCAATTCTATTTAGCCATATGCGAACGTGTTTTAGCCAAATATTTGAATTATTCAAATCTAATCACATTATTTCTTGGAGTCCATTTCTGTAATCTACTAGCTCTGGTGTGCACCAGAGTCTCACCCATAGTGATAATGGACTCAAGATAGCATAATGATCCGTGCGCTTCATGTATAAATCTAACATTAAGGGTATTAATGGTGTACTTTTTGGCAACTTCAGAAGAGTCCTATAAAATGTGCTTTCGCTATTCATGAAAACATTTCTACACATTGGCCCCCATATTTCTGCCCCGTATAACGCTGCGGACTAGGCCTTAAACTTAAAGACTTGAAGTGCAGGGGAAACTGCGTTACTAAGGCTCGCCCCATGTTTTTTTACAATGGGCAGAGTATTCTGTATTAATATCATTTTACTTTTTTCTACTTCGGTTTTCCACGAAAGTTTTGAATCTATTGAAACCCCCAAGTAAGTGAAAATTTGTACAGATTCTAGTTTTTGGTCATTTAAAAACAAATTCCCCTTAAAAGTTTTATGAGGGTTTATGGCCATGTATTTGGTTTTATTAGTATTAATCTCTAGGCCTTTCCTGTTGCAATATGTTTGGAATGAATTTAGAAGGGATTGCAGACCTCTGGGTGTTTGAGAAATCAATATAGTATCGTCTGCAAATAAAAGGGCTGGGACCCTTTCTCCATTCAACTTTGGTGAATCATTATTACAGCGCTCTAAGTAAGATGGGATGTCATTGACAAACATTGAAAATAATGTGAGAGCCAACACACATCCATGGCGGACTCCTCACTCAATTGGGATAGCTTTTGTTAGTTCGCCATTTCGCCCCCATCTTACTCTAGCATAATTATTTTCATGCAACCTTGTGATCTGTTGGAGAAGACAGACCGGGAGCCCTTGAGAATATAAAGACTCCCATAAAAGATCACGTGAGACGAGATCGAAGGCATCCCTGAGGTCTACAAATGCAACGTAAAGATGCCCTCTCCTTATATGAACATATTTCCAACATAAACAACAAAATCTGAAAACTTGATCAATAGTACTTATACTGGACCTAAAGCCAGATTGGAACTTAGTGAGTACTGAACTTTCCTCCATCCATATATTTACATGTGTTACAATATGCCTTGCATAGATTTTTTGTAAGATATTCATTAAACTAATGGGGCGATAGTTAGCTGGCTCATTCCTATCACCCTTTTTAAAAATTAGAACGATTTCCACACCCCTCCAGCTATCAGGAAAATCTGCCCCTGCTGCTAAAGCATTGCACAGAAAATTAATATAAGGCGCCCAGACGTTAATTTCGTGCTTGTATAAATCGCCCGGGATTTTATCCAATCCTGGTGCCTTTCCGTTTTTACCTGCATTGATTGCTAGCACTGTTTCCTCTATTTCAAACTCTTATTTACTCACATTGGGGTTAGACCATAATATATCCTTTTTCGATCCCCCAGTATGATCTGGAGCCCTATATAACTGTGAAAAAAGTTCGACCCAAGTCATTTCATCAAGAAACAAATCCTTAACCACTCTTCCTGTATTGTTCCAATTTGCCACTAATCTCCAAAACCCCACTTGGTCCTTAATATTAGCTGTCATAAGCAATGCGGACCAGCTTTCCTCATCCCAATTTGTTCTCGCCTTCTCCTGTATCTTCTTGTATTCCTTTCTGGCCTCCTTAATCTCCTCAGGGGACTTACTTTTTATCGCTTCTATGAGTCTAACCTTGCCATTACGATAATCCTTACCGTACCAAGGATTCCTACTTGGTATGTGTGAAAGGGGAGAGCCACTCACCTCGGGTGAGCGGCACCTGAACGGGGAGACCATGAACACTAACCCTCCTGCGTCCCTGACGACCAGGACACCACCTTTCTTTTTCTCCCTGCAGGAACAAGAACAACCAACAGGACCGAGCGCTAACCCGGATGCGGCTTTCCACGAACCCCGAGACCCCGGAAGTGACAACCCGGAAGCGACTCGCCGTGAACCCGGAAGTCCCGCCCCCAACAACAGACCGAGAAGCAGAAAAGCCGGTGACGAAGAGAGGAGAGCGTTCCAGGTAGCCGACTCGTGGCAGGAGACAGCGCGTAGTGGACCCGTGAAGGAGAGTAGACGGACAGAGAGGAGTGACGACGAGTAGAACACCCTTGCACTGTGTATATATATTTAGTAGTCACTACACCTCTATCTTGTACCATAAACCCTACACCCCACCCCTCACTTGAGCACCCTTCTTATCCCCGTTCCCCCGTCTCTTCCCTTCCGTCTGAAACCCTCCATTCCGTTCCCGTTCTCATGGTCATTCTTATCCCCACACGACCCGGTGCTGGTGCTAGTACTCCACAAGTCCGTGCTGAAAAGGACTAACCCCCACTGCATCTCTGTTTCCCTCCGAGGTTACACCGGAACTCCCCCCCCCCCCCCAGAAGACCAGAAGACAAGCCTCGGGAAGATCCATTTGTCGGCTGACACAAGAAGAACGGACTCCACGGCTTCCCGTCTCCAACCCTCTCCCTACCCCGCTTGTTAATTCCACAATAAAAACAGCTACCATAGCCAAGTATATACGGCCTCCACGCCTGTTATTCCGGACCGCACCAACCCCCAGTCCACAGTATGTTATTCATATTTTGGAATTTTGGTTACCAATGGTATTAATAATTTGAAAAAAACCCGATATGTAGGTCAACAAAGGTACTGCCCTCTGGTGGTATACTTAGGTATCTGGCAAACGTGTCAGCTAGTAGTCTGTAGATTTCTGCTAACACTTCTCCATGCTCTAATATATAGGCCCATTTTAGAGAACGATGATTATTGCTAATCAGTATGACATTATTGATTTTGTTTTCTAAATTGGGAACTTCATTTCCTGGGGTTACACAACACAACAAACTAGGGAAGAATAGCAATTGGAGTGGGCGATGGTCACTTTCAATCCTAGGCATGATCTCTAAATCATTTACATAATTCAAGCAGAACCCAGGTTGAGTTTCTTCAGATTCCAACGAATCAGTGCTTATAACTCAAAATATATATCAGTTATGTATATCTATTGAATTTATCAGATCAGTCACGCCTGTTGTATATTATCTCTCCTGATACCTGTACTCTACAAAACCTTTTTTTACGCAAACAATCACTATTAATGACAAATGAATGTATTATAAATAAATATTTTTAAAAAGTCTATATAATAAAAACTATACATAAATGTTTATGTACAATAAATGCAATAATATCAAAAGTTTGAAATAATTGTCCTATTTGTTGTTCAATACGCATTTGTTTTTTTTGCCCAAACTAGCATATCTTTCACTGCCATGCCTTAGGCTTGTTTCTTTCAATTTGCACTTTACCAATTTTCTTTTTTTTTCCTCCCAGGGATCTTTAGACAGCTGCTGTTCATCCAGGATGCAACGTCCTTCACTCCTTCCTGGAAGCTGAGTCTGATGGTGTCTGGTTCCTTCATGGGGGAGAGGATGAGCTGGGTGTCATCAGAGTAAGATACTATGCTTAGTCTGTGCTGTCTGACAATGGCAGCGTGGGGGACCACGTAGATGTTGAAGAGCGTGGGGCTGATCCTTGGGGTACTCCGCAGTTGATCTCTGTGGGGTTCTGAGAGGAAAGGTGGGAGTTCGAGGGCGGTTCATGTATTCCGGTATCGTGGAGTCTGGTGGTGAGAGTGCGGTGGGAGTTGGTGTTGAAGGCTGCGGAGATGTCTAGCAGGATGAGGGCCACCGTGTGGCCCTGGTTGAGGAGAGTGCAGATGTCATCTGTTGTGGCGAGGAGGGCGGTCTCGGTGCTGTGGTTGCTGCAGAATCCAGATTGGAAAGAGTTTGAGGAGGAGCTTGACTTGTATAGATGTATCATATTACTATTTCTACTATATAAATGTATCATCAATATTCGTTTATATCATTATACAACCAAGAGGCAGGTATATGATAATATTGGTTGACTCTATAGATAGAAATGGTTGTAAGTGGCATTTTGACTCTACCATCTTTCCAATTTATGGTCGGGTACCCACAACTAAATAACACATTTTGAATACCTCAGAGTGACAATGAGCAAGGCGTGATACAAACTGTGGAGACGACCGCTCCCAGCACGACATGTGCTCATACATGAATGCCAAACACAAGTGGAAGCAGTAGACGGCCTCGGTCGGGACTCGGAGACAAAATCCCAGAGACGGCTGCTCTCCCCCGGCTGCTCGCCCGGCTGCTCTCCTGGGCACGACACAGTTCCTGTACTCTCGCTAGATGCAAAAGGAAAAAAGGAAAGAGGCGGAGGTCACATGTCATGCTCTTGACCCCACTCTAAAACTAACTTCACACACAGACGAGTGTTCCAATTACCCTCTCGTGTGCAATGACACACGAAAGAAGAGAAAAATAAAGAAAAGTAAATACAGACCAAGCCAGAAATTTTGTTTTGTGTTACCATGACTACGCACAGCACGAAGGATTAATGGCTCAGTCGTTCTTGATTAGACGGGTAAGAAAACTGTCTAGCTGACAAAAAACAAAAAATACGAGAATCTAAAGATATTTAGAAGGAGATTTAAATTGAATAAACTAAGAATCCCTGAGAAGGAACTCACAATAAGCATTTCAGCGAATGGGATTAAAGAGGATGTGGATACACCTCTTAATGAAAATATGTTAATGAGCTTTTTTGAGGAAAAAAGTCCTCACTAAAATAGGCAGTAGAGGTAGTTTCTAAAAAGAGGAAAATATATTACCCTACTGAGGAAGACTCAGTTACCCTCTCGGAGGCGGAAAATCCTCTATGGAAGAAAGGAGGTAAGGCCTTAAAAAAGACTAAACACCTTCAGCCTCATAGTAGCCTGTGTGCTACAAAAGATATGAAACTATCCCTAGGGAGCCTGTGCGCTACAAATGACCTTGGTGCCCACAGCGGCACAATTGGAAAGAGCGGCCATATTGGTGCTATAAGTTCAGGTGTCACAAGAAGACCGAGTGCCCTTCATGGCACAAAAGAGCTCAGTTTACAAACTGATAATGAGAATCCATTCTCAACAAATGTTGATGATGTCGTGGATGAATACATTTTTGAGCCCATGGTAACCCTTGATAATAACCTCCTTGGCAAGGATTTAGACCAGCCCAGAAATTCTGGGGGTCCTTAATAGTCTTAGAATTATTGGGCTGGCCTTAAAAGACGTAGTGACCTTACGTGAGCTACCAAGAGTAGTTGGACTTCTATCCTCTTCCATTCTAGCAATTTTCCCAGGCCCATTACACTACAGGGCCTTACAAAGACTGAGGGGCATATTAACAAGGGGGTTTATCTCCGCTTTCTTAGCTTTTAAAGCCAAGAAAGCGGAGATAAAATTATCTCCCTATTACCTAGCTGTCGCTAACATCAGTTAGCGACAGCTAGTAGGAGATAGCGACCATCTTGGGCCCCGCTTTGCATGTCAGTGAAATTTATCACTAATGACATGCAAAGTGGGCGTGCCAAGATGTTAGCGACTGGAAACAGTCGCTAACATCGCTGTCTCCTATTACCAACTTTTGGAGATATTCGCGCTAAGCGCAAATATCTCCAAAAGCTAACACCTGCCCCTGAGCAGTTCTTAGCCATGTTAGCCAATGGTAGGTGGATAACATGGCTAAGAGCATTAGCTCGGTAATGCATGAATGTCGCGGACTTTTCAGCGATATTCATGCATTTCGGCCGATTTTTATCACTTAGGAGATAAACCCTGATAATAGCAAGGTTCCTAAGCGATAAAAATCGCCGCAGCTCGGCGATAAAAATATTGCCGCTAAGCCAACATAGCGATAATTATCGCTACTTGTTGGTAATATGACCCTGAATTCTTTAGGGCTGAAGAAAGGCCTATGGTATTCAGACACAATTCCCTTGTCACAGGAAGCTCGGGAGGACCTCCTTTAGTGGTGGAACAATTTAGACAGCTGGAACGGTATGGCAATATTTGGGGACACCCCAGATAATACTGTGCGTCAGACGCAATCAACCTGGGTTGGGGTGCAAAAATGGGAGGAAGAAACAGGGAGGAAGTGATCTCAAGAGGAACTACCACTCCACATAAATTGTTCAGAAATGATGGCAAGTTTGAATGCTTTGATGAGCTTCAAATCAACTCCGAGAAACAGTGTTGTGCCTAATCAAACTAGACAATTTTACAGCTGTATCCTATTTCAATCGCTTAGGGGGCACAAGGTCAAAGGTACTTACAGACCTAGCCAAGAAGATCTGGGGCTTCTGTTGGAATAAAAAAAACTTGTATTGAAGACAGAGTTTACCATTGGCCAACAAAACCCAGATGCACATTGGAACTCAGTGTTTTTAAGGGATTCAAGCGATTTTTAGGAATGTTTAGGATCTGTGGGGACCATTTCAGGTAGACCGGTTTGCCAGCAGACTGACTTTACATATAGAGCGGTATTACAGTTAGAGACCAGACCCCAAAGCCTCAGCAGTAGATGCTCTGGTCCAGACTTAGAACACATAGAACTGTTATACATTTCCTCCGTGCGCACTAATTCACAGGGTTTTACTGAAAGTATGGATGGAGCGATGCAGAATCGCCTTATTTACTCTGCTGTGGAATACCCAGGTATGTTTTCCGGGAGTGATGGAATTGGCAGTGGACATACCACATTTGATCCCAGGTGTAGGAAGGTGGCTACCTGACTATGGTTACCCCAGATTTTTTGCCTTGTGTTTAGCTGGTTTTCGACTTAGTTGGCCTGGTTCCCTGCTAATCAGGGCCCCAGGCTATCTGCTCTCTCTGTAAAATGGATTCCATGTACCCTAGGTGCATAACTAGATTGGCTTGGGTCACCTTATCAGCCCCTGTACACTATAGGTGCCCAGGGCATAGGTGCATCCAAGGCCTACCAGGGGCTGCAGCATATCTTTTGCCACCCCTGGCTGGCTATCTAAATTGACACAACTGGCTGATCACTCAGCTGGGGCAAGTGGGTGTAATCACCCCTTGCTTAGATATAGTATACCTATATCTAAACCTATATCTGGACACATATATAGCCTGTAAGCCACTCCTATGGAAGGCCTCATCAATCCTGGAGGCAGAGTGCGTGGTTTTATGTGAGATGGTGCTCTGGCATGAGCTGAGCCTGTCTGTAGCTGTCGGGAACAACTCCCTAAGCTGATCCGGGATAATGCCAAACCATATACTATTAAGTGCATTATAATCCTCGCGGTTATATGTTAACTTTGGTTTGGCTTTATCAAAACATGTCGTGTAAGGTGTCATACGAATTGGAATACTACCCCCTCGCCAGTCCTGGCGACGGGGGTAGCATTCCACCCCTCTAGAGGGGACGACATGTTACTTTTGCTAAAATGCGGTTGATTTTTAAAAGAGCCTCAGATCCACAAAATGGATGCTTCTGCCACAGACACATGTCTGACCTCCTGCTGCTGACCGAAACTCAGCAGAGGAGGCCTGGACAAAGGATTTCCTGTCACAGGGAGGTGTGACACCACCCCAGACAGGAGATAGTGGATTGTAGCAGGGAGGTTTGAATGAAACCAGACTGTGCCTGGGGAGCACAAGGCTTCCCCTTGCATAATCCTGTCAAACTGGTTCTGGGGCAGCCCAGCCCCAGCTCCAGTGAGACCTGGACAAAGGAAAGGGGGTGTAACCACCCCCCTTCCTGGTCCCACCCATAGGGGAGGGACCTAGCAGGAGATCCACCCCTCAGATTGGAATAAGAGGGGGAGCAGTGCCAATGCAACTCAGATCATCCTGAAATCAACTTTAAACTAAGAAGACGACTGGACTTCGACATTCTGATGACAGAAGACTGAAGAGCATCTCCCTTGTGGCCTAGGAGGGGCCACCCTGTGAACACAGGCATCACCCAGCACCTCGACGTCTGCTTTGCCGCCGCCTCCCGCCGGAGTCCGAGTGCAGAGCCTGACAAGACCCGGCTTCCCAGACTTCTCTCAGCCCGATCTACAGTCCCTGCAAAGAAGGGACCCGTGGAGGCACCGAGAGACGTGGGAGCGGCCATCTTGTAAGACCCCCGAGACGCTGACTGCGCAGCACCCGAGGCACCCTCGACTCTGTGCTTTGGGGTTTGAGAAGCCCCACAACCGAGCAGCATTTGCACCAAAGACCAGCCCTCCAGCATCTCCACGATCTGCGTGGGACCCTTTTGCTTTTTGCCACTCGACTCGCCATCCCGGCTGCTTTTCACGTGGTCAGCGGCCATCTTGGCGACGAAACCTACAATTTACACTGTGGGTCTGGTTGCTCCAGACCTGCCCTCGCTCCTGTAGAAAGGAGTACCCGCTCTGACCTTGCTGGTCCAAGGAATAAGCCTTTTTCACTTTCCCTGTGGCTTGCATTAGCCAAGGCTTGTTTGCTTCAATCGAGTTGCCGACACGGCCATCAGCTAGAACCTTCAAGGGACAGCTCGTGATCGACTCCTGGACGTCCTTGACCTCTTCGTGTCCACGTGGCTGCAGAGAGAAGCAACCCCTGATCACCTGTTTGCACCCGACTTTGCCTGGTTCCAATCTGGTTCCACGGTGGTCACTGGTCAGTGACTTTGAACATTGTCCCCTCTGCTTTCAGGTCTTCACCACTTCAGATCCACCCTTGGATCGCACCGGACACTTCTGCTTCACATCGCCTGCAGCTGCAACAGCTTCAAGCACCAAGAGCCTGCGTGTCAGAACCCGACGCCACTTCGACCCTGTGCACCCACGGCCTGTGGGTGAGGTAACATTGCAACGCCGGTGTACATACACTGGTACACACCTCTAGGGTCTGTGTCTAAAGTTTTGTTCCTCTAGGTTCAGCGGAAGTATCTTTTAATTCACTTTATCTAACTTTTACGCACCATTGACATTGCATTGGTGCGCGCCGCACTTTCCGTGCTGCACCCGTCTCCTGTGGGCTACTCCCGACTTCATCATTGCTAGTCCTGACTGCTCCCAGCAAATCTCTAGGCCCTAGGCCTAACCATTGTTCAAGAAGTGTTACTTATACCACTTTTTTAGTATATGGTCTGAGTGGCCACCCGCCCTCATCCATAATTGTGCAACTTTATATGTTTAACTGTGCTTTTTGATTTAACGCTTGTGCCCCTTTCCTCATAAAGAGTACTGGGGAGTAATTTAGAAATAAATACATATATTTTTATAATATATACTTGTGTGGTGTCCTTTCATTTGATTACAGGATTGTATGTGGTAAAACAGCTCGCTTAACACGACCTCTTAAGTTAAGCCTTTAAGGCTGCTTAGTCCATGCTACCACTAGGATAGCTTGTCTAACAAGGTTGACTTACAACCAGACATCTTTGGGGTTTGTTTGGACTGATACTAAGTGGTTCCAGAATTGGAAACACTACATATCAGGCCAACTTCTCACATTGGTGTGCAGCGGTGCGGATTTGAGCTTGCTGTTTGTTTTACCATTGCAATCTTTACACCAAATTGAAAGATCACATCAAGTACCTTAGGTACATATAAATCAAAAGCTTAGCATATTAAGTTCTACTGAACTTAGTAGTTGTAGATTAAAGGGATTAGCACACCCTGACTACAACTCACTAGCAAGGGACAGTAGGAAAACACTCAGTGTAGGTAAGTGCATCACTTACACCACACTAGCAGTCATGTCTGATACAGGTAGAGCCTCAGGTTCTGCTCCTGTAACAGTTGACCCTATAGGGGCAACATCCAGATATGACAACCTTAGCCACAAAGACCTGAGTGCCTTGTGCACAGCCAGGGGGCTAAAAAAGGGCAGAGGCCCTACCATTCCTTCCCTAATAGCTCTCCTAGAAAAGGATGACTTAGATAAGGTGAGTCAGGCTCCCTTAGAATCAGGTGAAGGGATAAACTCCCCTGAGAATGAGAATCTTCCAGAAGATGAAGAAGAGGAGGAGGAAGAGGAAGAGGAAGGCTCAGATTTAGAAGAGCCTGAAGATCAGGATCAGAGGGTCACCCAGGTACAGGTTGCCAGGCTTAACCAGGCCAACCTAGACCTACATGAGACTGGAGAGGGCCAGCACCACTCCAGATCTCATAACCAAATTCTCCCAGGTAACAGGAGGGTGAGATCTCAATCAAGGGACTCTCATCTTTCTAGTGCCTCAAGAGAATCTCAAAGAGGGATGACTCCCTCCCAGAGAAAAGAGCATAGGGCCAGGATGAGGGCTGTCCAACTCCAAATAGAAAGGGAAGAGGTAGCCTTGGCTCAAGCTAAACTTGCTTTAGCAAGAGAAAGAAAATTGTGTGGCTTAGATGCCACTGGTGGCAGCAATATTCCTAAAGAGAAACCCAGGTCCTATGATAGTAGAAACCTGACAACGATTGTGCCCCCCTATCAGGAAGGGGATGACATCCACAAATGGATGACTGCTCTGGAGAGAGCCTGCATGGTACAGCAGGTTCCTGAGGAACAGTGGGCAGCAATCTTATGGTACTCCTTTTCAGAGAAAGGGAGAGATAGGCTCCTCACTGTCAGACATGAGGATGCCAGCAATTACAAAGTCCTGAAGAGTGTTCTAATAGATGGGTTTGGCTTAACCACTGAACAGTACAGGTTAAAGTTCAGAGACACCCAGAAGACACAGACTCAGGACTGGACTGATTTTGTTGATTGTGCAACTAAGGCTCTGGAGGGTTGGCTAAATGGCAGCAAAGTACATGACTTCACAGGATTGTATAATTTGATTATGAGGGAACAGATCCTAAGTAATTGTCAGAACCAGCTCTTACACCAGCACCTGGTGGACTCAGATTTGACCTCTCCCCAAGAATTGGGAAAGAGGGCAGATAAGTGGGTCAGAACCAGGATTAGGCCTAAGAATCAGGACAATAACCAGAAGAAGGAGTCTACCAAGCCTCAAGATAAGGGTGGGGATAAAAGTAAAGAAAACACTTCCCCAGGGCCCCAAAACTCCAAGAAGGGGGGTGGGTCCCAAGACACTTCATCAACTGAGAAAAAACCTTATTGTCATGCCTGTAAACAGGTTGGGCATTACAAAACAGACAGCTGTTGTCCCAAGAATGGCAATACAGAAAACATACCTCCAAAGCCAGCTCCAACACCTCCTGTTACTGTCAGCAGTAATCCCCCAGGAAGTGGGAGCACACCCAGGAATCTGGGTGGGTTTACTTTTGGAGCCCAAGGGGACCCTGGCCTATCCAGGTCCCCATCCCCAAATAATCTTGTTTATGAGACTGGCATGGGGTTTGCCAACTTCTCTGTTTGCCCAAATACCTTGAGCAAATATAGACAAGAACCCATCATCAATGGTTTGAAGGTTGAAGCTTTTAGAGACACAGGGGCTAGCATCACCATGGTGGCTGACTGTATAGTCCCCTCTAAGCAACTTTTACCAGGTGCCACATACCAGGTAACAAACATTGATGGCATCCAAACAAATCATCCCATGGCAGTAGTAAGTCTCAGCTGGGGAGGTGTCATTGGCCCAAAGAGAGTGGCAGTGTCACCAAACTTGCCTGTAGACTGTCTACTGGGTAATGATTTGGAAATCTCAGCCTGGGCTGAGGTTGAACAGGAAATCCATTCTAGAATGGTAAATTCCAATGGAAAGGTTAGTGGGGCTGTACTAGCTACAGCCCCAATCCAAGATGTCCTCCCTGAAAAGGTTGGTAGGGCTGAGCAACTCTCTGCCCCATCTTTAACAGAAGCTCTTCCAAAACAGAATAGCAAAGCTGTTATGATAACAGCAGAAACCCAAACTGAGTCTCCTCCTGAAAAGGTTGGTGGGGCTGTGATGGCCACAGCCCAAACTCAAACAGATATGTGTGTTGTGAAGCCTGAAATGATGGATCACTCCACCCAAACTGAGAGCATGGAGGAGGAAGAGAAATCTCCCCCTCACCAGACAGTAGGACAGGATCAGCCTCCTCAGGGAACTGATCTTACCCCTGATGAAGGAACTGCCCCAGAGGTTGTTAGGCCTGGCCTGACAGAGCCTCTGATGGCAGTGGACCCTTCCCAGGTGGGATCCAGTCTGGAGCAGGTAACCTGCCCCTCTCTACCTTGCCTCAGTCAGCCCAGGGCTGCAGAGGACAAGAAGGACAGTGAGACCCAGAGGGCCCCCTGTCAAATAAAGCACCCCCATCAACAGATTAGGGGCACCAAAACTAGTAGGCCTAGTAAGGTGAAAACTTTAAAAACTCCTGAGGGAGCCCCCTTAAAAACAGTTAGGGACCTCCCACAGATGGATTCTGTTGGGCACAGCCAAACCTGGGACCCAAAGGGCCCAAACCTGAACTGTCCCTCCAGCAAGCCAAACAGAGGGACCCAGCCTCCAGCTTTAGGTAGCCAGAGGTTGACCCTGAGAGCTCAGTGCAACTCAGTTGAAGAAAGAAAGGCACACATGGTGGAAGATAATTGGAGGAAGTTGAGCCCAAAAATAGTGGAGCCTCACTTCAATACTCCATATCCAAACCAGCCTTTAACTTTGCATAAACACACCCAAGGTAGTGATTCCCTATGGTGGAGACCCTCTAATACCCCTAGGGTGAGGGACTGCTTAGTGGACCATGAGACAGGGGGTACCCATGCTAGTGCAGGTACTTCCTTATATGGCCACTCAGGCAATAAAGGCTTACCTGGCCAAGGATAGCCTTATCTCCTTTCGTTTGGGGGGGGGGGGTTATGTAGGAAGGTGGCTACCTGACTATGGTTACCCCAGATTTTTTGCCTTGTGTTTAGCTGGTTTTCGACTTAGTTGGCCTGGTTCCCTGCTAATCAGGGCCCCAGGCTATCTGCTCTCTCTGTAAAATGGATTCCATGTACCCTAGGTGCATAACTAGATTGGCTTGGGTCACCTTATCAGCCCCTGTACAGAGCACTATAGGTGCCCAGGGCATAGGTGCATCCAAGGCCTACCAGGGGCTGCAGCATATCTTTTGCCACCCCTGGCTGGCTATCTAAATTGACACAACTGGCTGATCACTCAGCTGGGGCAAGTGGGTGTAATCACCCCTTGCTTAGATATAGTATACCTATATCTAAACCTATATCTGGACACATATATAGCCTGTAAGCCACTCCTATGGAAGGCCTCATCAATCCTGGAGGCAGAGTGCGTGGTTTTATGTGAGATGGTGCTCTGGCATGAGCTGAGCCTGTCTGTAGCTGTCGGGAACAACTCCCTAAGCTGATCCGGGATAATGCCAAACCATATACTATTAAGTGCATTATAATCCTCGCGGTTATATGTTAACTTTGGTTTGGCTTTATCAAAACATGTCGTGTAAGGTGTCATACGAATTGGAATACTACCCCCTCGCCAGTCCTGGCGACGGGGGTAGCATTCCACCCCTCTAGAGGGGACGACATGTTACTTTTGCTAAAATGCGGTTGATTTTTAAAAGAGCCTCAGATCCACAAAATGGATGCTTCTGCCACAGACACATGTCTGACCTCCTGCTGCTGACCGAAACTCAGCAGAGGAGGCCTGGACAAAGGATTTCCTGTCACAGGGAGGTGTGACACCACCCCAGACAGGAGATAGTGGATTGTAGCAGGGAGGTTTGAATGAAACCAGACAGTGCCTGGGGAGCACAAGGCTTCCCCTTGCATAATCCTGTCAAACCGGTTCTGGGGCAGCCCAGCCCCAGCTCCAGTGAGACCTGGACAAAGGAAAGGGGGTGTAACCACCCCCCTTCCTGGTCCCACCCATAGGGGAGGGACCTAGCAGGAGATCCACCCCTCAGATTGGAATAAGAGGGGGAGCAATGCCAATGCAACTCAGATCATCCTGAAATCAACTTTAAACTAAGAAGACGACTGGACTTCGACATTCTGATGACAGAAGACTGAAGAGCATCTCCCTTGTGGCCTAGGAGGGGCCACCCTGTGAACACAGGCATCACCCAGCACCTCGACGTCTGCTTTGCCGCCGCCTCCCGCCGGAGTCCGAGTGCAGAGCCTGACAAGACCCGGCTTCCCAGACTTCTTTCAGCCCGATCTACAGTCCCTGCAAAGAAGGGACCCGTGGAGGCACCGAGAGACGTGGGAGCGGCCATCTTGTAAGACCCCCGAGACGCTGACTGCGCAGCACCCGAGGCACCCTCGACTCTGTGCTTTAGGGTTTGAGAAGCCCCACAACCGAGCAGCATTTGCACCAAAGACCAGCCCTCCAGCATCTCCACGATCTGCGTGGGACCCTTTTGCTTTTTGCCACTCGACTCGCCATCCCGGCCGCTTTTCACGTGGTCAGCGGCCATCTTGGCGACGAAACCTACAATTTACACTGTGGGTCTGGTTGCTCCAGACCTGCCCTCGCTCCTGTAGAAAGGAGTACCCGCTCTGACTTTGCTGGTCCGAGGAATAAGCCTTTTTCACTTTCCCTGTGGCTTGCATTAGCCAAGGCTTGTTTGCTTCAATCGAGTTGCCGACACGGCCATCAGCTAGAACCTTCGAGGGACAGCTCGTGATCGACTCCTGGACGTCCTTGACCTCTTCGTGTCCACGTGGCTGCAGAGAGAAGCAACCCCTGATCACCTGTTTGCACCCGACTTTGCCTGGTTCCAATCTGGTTCCACGGTGGTCACTGGTCAGTGACTTTGAACATTGTCCCCTCTGCTTTCAGGTCTTCACCACTTCAGATCCACCCTTGGATCGCACCGGACACTTCTGCTTCACATCGCCTGCAGCTGCAACAGCTTCAAGCACCAAGAGCCTGCGTGTCAGAACCCGACGCCACTTCGACCCTGTGCACCCACGGCCTGTGGGTGAGGTAACATTGCAACGCCGGTGTACATACACTGGTACACACCTCTAGGGTCTGTGTCTAAAGTTTTGTTCCTCTAGGTTCAGCGGAAGTATCTTTTAATTCACTTTATCTAACTTTTACGCACCATTGACATTGCATTGGTGCGCGCCGCACTTTCCGTGCTGCACCCGTCTCCTGTGGGCTACTCCCGACTTCATCATTGCTAGTCCTGACTGCTCCCAGCAAATCTCTAGGCCCTAGGCCTAACCATTGTTCAAGAAGTGTTACTTATACCACTTTTTTAGTATATGGTCTGAGTGGCCACCCGCCCTCATCCATAATTGTGCAACTTTATATGTTTAACTGTGCTTTTTGATTTAACGCTTGTGCCCCTTTCCTCATAAAGAGTACTGGGGAGTAATTTAGAAATAAATACATATATTTTTATAATATATACTTGTGTGGTGTCCTTTCATTTGATTACAGGATTGTATGTGGTAAAACAGCTCGCTTAACACGACCTCTTAAGTTAAGCCTTTAAGGCTGCTTAGTCCATGCTACCACTAGGATAGCTTGTCTAACAAGGTTGACTTACAACCAGACATCTTTGGGGTTTGTTTGGACTGATACTAAGTGGTTCCAGAATTGGAAACACTACATATCAGGCCAACTTCTCACATTGGTGTGCAGCGGTGCGGATTTGAGCTTGCTGTTTGTTTTACCATTGCAATCTTTACATCAAATTGAAAGATCACATCAAGTACCTTAGGTACATATAAATTAAAAGCTTAGCATATTAAGTTCTACTGAACTTAGTAGTTGTAGATTAAAGGGATTAGCACACCCTGACTACAACTCACTAGCAAGGGACAGTAGGAAAACACTCAGTGTAGGTAAGTGCATCACTTACACCACACTAGCAGTCATGTCTGATACAGGTAGAGCCTCAGGTTCTGCTCCTGTAACAGTTGACCCTATAGGGGCAACATCCAGATATGACAACCTTAGCCACAAAGACCTGAGTGCCTTGTGCACAGCCAGGGGGCTAAAAAAGGGCAGAGGCCCTACCATTCCTTCCCTAATAGCTCTCCTAGAAAAGGATGACTTAGATAAGGTGAGTCAGGCTCCCTTAGAATCAGGTGAAGGGATACACTCCCCTGAGAATGAGAATCTTCCAGAAGATGAAGAAGAAGAGGAGGAAGAGGAAGAGGAAGGCTCAGATTTAGAAGAGCCTGAAGATCAGGATCAGAGGGTCACCCAGGTACAGGTTGCCAGGCTTAACCAGGCCAACCTAGACCTACATGAGACTGGAGAGGGCCAGCACCACTCCAGATCTCATAACCAAATTCTCCCAGGTAACAGGAGGGTGAGATCTCAATCAAGGGACTCTCATCTTTCTAGTGCCTCAAGAGAATCTCAAAGAGGGATGACTCCCTCCCAGAGAAAAGAGCATAGGGCCAGGATGAGGGCTGTCCAACTCCAAATAGAAAGGGAAGAGGTAGCCTTGGCTCAAGCTAAACTTGCTTTAGCAAGAGAAAGAAAATTGTGTGGCTTAGATGCCACTGGTGGCAGCAATATTCCTAAAGAGAAACCCAGGTCCTATGATAGTAGAAACCTGACAAAGATTGTGCCCCCCTATCAGGAAGGGGATGACATCCACAAATGGATGACTGCTCTGGAGAGAGCCTGCATGGTACAGCAGGTTCCTGAGGAACAGTGGGCAGCAATCTTATGGTACTCCTTTTCAGAGAAAGGGAGAGATAGGCTCCTCACTGTCAGACATGAGGATGCCAGCAATTACAAAGTCCTGAAGAGTGTTCTAATAGATGGGTTTGGCTTAACCACTGAACAGTACAGGTTAAAGTTCAGAGACACCCAGAAGACACAGACTCAGGACTGGACTGATTTTGTTGATTGTGCAACTAAGGCTCTGGAGGGTTGGCTAAATGGCAGCAAAGTACATGACTTCACAGGATTGTATAATTTGATTATGAGGGAACAGATCCTAAGTAATTGTCAGAACCAGCTCTTACACCAGCACCTGGTGGACTCAGATTTGACCTCTCCCCAAGAATTGGGAAAGAGGGCAGATAAGTGGGTCAGAACCAGGATTAGGCCTAAGAATCAGGACAATAACCAGAAGAAGGAGTCTACCAAGCCTCAAGATAAGGGTGGGGATAAAAGTAAAGAAAACACTTCCCCAGGGCCCCAAAACTCCAAGAAGGGGGGTGGGTCCCAAGACACTTCATCAACTGAGAAAAAACCTTATTGTCATGCCTGTAAACAGGTTGGGCATTACAAAACAGACAGCTGTTGTCCCAAGAATGGCAATACAGAAAACATACCTCCAAAGCCAGCTCCAACACCTCCTGTTACTGTCAGCAGTAATCCCCCAGGAAGTGGGAGCACACCCAGGAATCTGGGTGGGTTTACTTTTGGAGCCCAAGGGGACCCTGGCCTATCCAGGTCCCCATCCCCAAATAATCTTGTTTATGAGACTGGCATGGGGTTTGCCAACTTCTCTGTTTGCCCAAATACCTTGAGCAAATATAGACAAGAACCCATCATCAATGGTTTGAAGGTTGAAGCTTTTAGAGACACAGGGGCTAGCATCACCATGGTGGCTGACTGTATAGTCCCCTCTAAGCAACTTTTACCAGGTGCCACATACCAGGTAACAAACATTGATGGCATCCAAACAAATCATCCCATGGCAGTAGTAAGTCTCAGCTGGGGAGGTGTCATTGGCCCAAAGAGAGTGGCAGTGTCACCAAACTTGCCTGTAGACTGTCTACTGGGTAATGATTTGGAAATCTCAGCCTGGGCTGAGGTTGAACAGGAAATCCATTCTAGAATGGTAAATTCCAATGGAAAGGTTAGTGGGGCTGTACTAGCTACAGCCCCAATCCAAGATGTCCTCCCTGAAAAGGTTGGTAGGGCTGAGCAACTCTCTGCCCCATCTTTAACAGAAGCTCTTCCAAAACAGAATAGCAAAGCTGTTATGATAACAGCAGAAACCCAAACTGAGTCTCCTCCTGAAAAGGTTGGTGGGGCTGTGATGGCCACAGCCCAAACTCAAACAGATATGTGTGTTGTGAAGCCTGAAATGATGGATCACTCCACCCAAACTGAGAGCATGGAGGAGGAAGAGAAATCTCCCCCTCACCAGACAGTAGGACAGGATCAGCCTCCTCAGGGAACTGATCTTACCCCTGATGAAGGAACTGCCCCAGAGGTTGTTAGGCCTGGCCTGACAGAGCCTCTGATGGCAGTGGACCCTTCCCAGGTGGGATCCAGTCTGGAGCAGGTAACCTGCCCCTCTCTACCTTGCCTCAGTCAGCCCAGGGCTGCAGAGGACAAGAAGGACAGTGAGACCCAGAGGGCCCCCTGTCAAATAAAGCACCCCCATCAACAGATTAGGGGCACCAAAACTAGTAGGCCTAGTAAGGTGAAAACTTTAAAAACTCCTGAGGGAGCCCCCTTAAAAACAGTTAGGGACCTCCCACAGATGGATTCTGTTGGGCACAGCCAAACCTGGGACCCAAAGGGCTCAAACCTGAACTGTCCCTCCAGCAAGCCAAACAGAGGGACCCAGCCTCCAGCTTTAGGTAGCCAGAGGTTGACCCTGAGAGCTCAGTGCAACTCAGTTGAAGAAAGAAAGGCACACATGGTGGAAGATAATTGGAGGAAGTTGAGCCCAAAAATAGTGGAGCCTCACTTCAATACTCCATATCCAAACCAGCCTTTAACTTTGCATAAACACACCCAAGGTAGTGATTCCCTATGGTGGAGACCCTCTAATACCCCTAGGGTGAGGGACTGCTTAGTGGACCATGAGACAGGGGGTACCCATGCTAGTGCAGGTACTTCCTTATATGGCCACTCAGGCAATAAAGGCTTACCTGGCCAAGGATAGCCTTATCTCCTTTCGTTTGGGGGGGGGGGGGGGGTTATGTAGGAAGGTGGCTACCTGACTATGGTTACCCCAGATTTTTTGCCTTGTGTTTAGCTGGTTTTCGACTTAGTTGGCCTGGTTCCCTGCTAATCAGGGCCCCAGGCTATCTGCTCTCTCTGTAAAATGGATTCCATGTACCCTAGGTGCATAACTAGATTGGCTTGGGTCACCTTATCAGCCCCTGTACAGAGCACTATAGGTGCCCAGGGCATAGGTGCATCCAAGGCCTACCAGGGGCTGCAGCATATCTTTTGCCACCCCTGGCTGGCTATCTAAATTGACACAACTGGCTGATCACTCAGCTGGGGCAAGTGGGTGTAATCACCCCTTGCTTAGATATAGTATACCTATATCTAAACCTATATCTGGACACATATATAGCCTGTAAGCCACTCCTATGGAAGGCCTCATCAATCCTGGAGGCAGAGTGCGTGGTTTTATGTGAGATGGTGCTCTGGCATGAGCTGAGCCTGTCTGTAGCTGTCGGGAACAACTCCCTAAGCTGATCCGGGATAATGCCAAACCATATACTATTAAGTGCATTATAATCCTCGCGGTTATATGTTAACTTTGGTTTGGCTTTATCAAAACATGTCGTGTAAGGTGTCATACGAATTGGAATACTACCCCCTCGCCAGTCCTGGCGACGGGGGTAGCATTCCACCCCTCTAGAGGGGACGACATGTTACTTTTGCTAAAATGCGGTTGATTTTTAAAAGAGCCTCAGATCCACAAAATGGATGCTTCTGCCACAGACACATGTCTGACCTCCTGCTGCTGACCGAAACTCAGCAGAGGAGGCCTGGACAAAGGATTTCCTGTCACAGGGAGGTGTGACACCACCCCAGACAGGAGATAGTGGATTGTAGCAGGGAGGTTTGAATGAAACCAGACAGTGCCTGGGGAGCACAAGGCTTCCCCTTGCATAATCCTGTCAAACCGGTTCTGGGGCAGCCCAGCCCCAGCTCCAGTGAGACCTGGACAAAGGAAAGGGGGTGTAACCACCCCCCTTCCTGGTCCCACCCATAGGGGAGGGACCTAGCAGGAGATCCACCCCTCAGATTGGAATAAGAGGGGGAGCAGTGCCAATGCAACTCAGATCATCCTGAAATCAACTTTAAACTAAGAAGACGACTGGACTTCGACATTCTGATGACAGAAGACTGAAGAGCATCTCCCTTGTGGCCTAGGAGGGGCCACCCTGTGAACACAGGCATCACCCAGCACCTCGACGTCTGCTTTGCCGCCGCCTCCCGCCGGAGTCCGAGTGCAGAGCCTGACAAGACCCGGCTTCCCAGACTTCTCTCAGCCCGATCTACAGTCCCTGCAAAGAAGGGACCCGTGGAGGCACCGAGAGACGTGGGAGCGGCCATCTTGTAAGACCCCCGAGACGCTGACTGCGCAGCACCCGAGGCACCCTCGACTCTGTGCTTTGGGGTTTGAGAAGCCCCACAACCGAGCAGCATTTGCACCAAAGACCAGCCCTCCAGCATCTCCACGATCTGCGTGGGACCCTTTTGCTTTTTGCCACTCGACTCGCCATCCCGGCCGCTTTTCACGTGGTCAGCGGCCATCTTGGCGACGAAACCTACAATTTACACTGTGGGTCTGGTTGCTCCAGACCTGCCCTCGCTCCTGTAGAAAGGAGTACCCGCTCTGACTTTGCTGGTCCGAGGAATAAGCCTTTTTCACTTTCCCTGTGGCTTGCATTAGCCAAGGCTTGTTTGCTTCAATCGAGTTGCCGACACGGCCATCAGCTAGAACCTTCGAGGGACAGCTCGTGATCGACTCCTGGACGTCCTTGACCTCTTCGTGTCCACGTGGCTGCAGAGAGAAGCAACCCCTGATCACCTGTTTGCACCCGACTTTGCCTGGTTCCAATCTGGTTCCACGGTGGTCACTGGTCAGTGACTTTGAACATTGTCCCCTCTGCTTTCAGGTCTTCACCACTTCAGATCCACCCTTGGATCGCACCGGACACTTCTGCTTCACATCGCCTGCAGCTGCAACAGCTTCAAGCACCAAGAGCCTGCGTGTCAGAACCCGACGCCACTTCGACCCTGTGCACCCACGGCCTGTGGGTGAGGTAACATTGCAACGCCGGTGTACATACACTGGTACACACCTCTAGGGTCTGTGTCTAAAGTTTTGTTCCTCTAGGTTCAGCGGAAGTATCTTTTAATTCACTTTATCTAACTTTTACGCACCATTGACATTGCATTGGTGCGCGCCGCACTTTCCGTGCTGCACCCGTCTCCTGTGGGCTACTCCCGACTTCATCATTGCTAGTCCTGACTGCTCCCAGCAAATCTCTAGGCCCTAGGCCTAACCATTGTTCAAGAAGTGTTACTTATACCACTTTTTTAGTATATGGTCTGAGTGGCCACCCGCCCTCATCCATAATTGTGCAACTTTATATGTTTAACTGTGCTTTTTGATTTAACGCTTGTGCCCCTTTCCTCATAAAGAGTACTGGGGAGTAATTTAGAAATAAATACATATATTTTTATAATATATACTTGTGTGGTGTCCTTTCATTTGATTACAGGATTGTATGTGGTAAAACAGCTCGCTTAACACGACCTCTTAAGTTAAGCCTTTAAGGCTGCTTAGTCCATGCTACCACTAGGATAGCTTGTCTAACAAGGTTGACTTACAACCAGACATCTTTGGGGTTTGTTTGGACTGATACTAAGTGGTTCCAGAATTGGAAACACTACATATCAGGCCAACTTCTCACATTGGTGTGCAGCGGTGCGGATTTGAGCTTGCTGTTTGTTTTACCATTGCAATCTTTACATCAAATTGAAAGATCACATCAAGTACCTTAGGTACATATAAATCAAAAGCTTAGCATATTAAGTTCTACTGAACTTAGTAGTTGTAGATTAAAGGGATTAGCACACCCTGACTACAACTCACTAGCAAGGGACAGTAGGAAAACACTCAGTGTAGGTAAGTGCATCACTTACACCACACTAGCAGTCATGTCTGATACAGGTAGAGCCTCAGGTTCTGCTCCTGTAACAGTTGACCCTATAGGGGCAACATCCAGATATGACAACCTTAGCCACAAAGACCTGAGTGCCTTGTGCACAGCCAGGGGGCTAAAAAAGGGCAGAGGCCCTACCATTCCTTCCCTAATAGCTCTCCTAGAAAAGGATGACTTAGATAAGGTGAGTCAGGCTCCCTTAGAATCAGGTGAAGGGATACACTCCCCTGAGAATGAGAATCTTCCAGAAGATGAAGAAGAAGAGGAGGAAGAGGAAGAGGAAGGCTCAGATTTAGAAGAGCCTGAAGATCAGGATCAGAGGGTCACCCAGGTACAGGTTGCCAGGCTTAACCAGGCCAACCTAGACCTACATGAGACTGGAGAGGGCCAGCACCACTCCAGATCTCATAACCAAATTCTCCCAGGTAACAGGAGGGTGAGATCTCAATCAAGGGACTCTCATCTTTCTAGTGCCTCAAGAGAATCTCAAAGAGGGATGACTCCCTCCCAGAGAAAAGAGCATAGGGCCAGGATGAGGGCTGTCCAACTCCAAATAGAAAGGGAAGAGGTAGCCTTGGCTCAAGCTAAACTTGCTTTAGCAAGAGAAAGAAAATTGTGTGGCTTAGATGCCACTGGTGGCAGCAATATTCCTAAAGAGAAACCCAGGTCCTATGATAGTAGAAACCTGACAAAGATTGTGCCCCCCTATCAGGAAGGGGATGACATCCACAAATGGATGACTGCTCTGGAGAGAGCCTGCATGGTACAGCAGGTTCCTGAGGAACAGTGGGCAGCAATCTTATGGTACTCCTTTTCAGAGAAAGGGAGAGATAGGCTCCTCACTGTCAGACATGAGGATGCCAGCAATTACAAAGTCCTGAAGAGTGTTCTAATAGATGGGTTTGGCTTAACCACTGAACAGTACAGGTTAAAGTTCAGAGACACCCAGAAGACACAGACTCAGGACTGGACTGATTTTGTTGATTGTGCAACTAAGGCTCTGGAGGGTTGGCTAAATGGCAGCAAAGTACATGACTTCACAGGATTGTATAATTTGATTATGAGGGAACAGATCCTAAGTAATTGTCAGAACCAGCTCTTACACCAGCACCTGGTGGACTCAGATTTGACCTCTCCCCAAGAATTGGGAAAGAGGGCAGATAAGTGGGTCAGAACCAGGATTAGGCCTAAGAATCAGGACAATAACCAGAAGAAGGAGTCTACCAAGCCTCAAGATAAGGGTGGGGATAAAAGTAAAGAAAACACTTCCCCAGGGCCCCAAAACTCCAAGAAGGGGGGTGGGTCCCAAGACACTTCATCAACTGAGAAAAAACCTTATTGTCATGCCTGTAAACAGGTTGGGCATTACAAAACAGACAGCTGTTGTCCCAAGAATGGCAATACAGAAAACATACCTCCAAAGCCAGCTCCAACACCTCCTGTTACTGTCAGCAGTAATCCCCCAGGAAGTGGGAGCACACCCAGGAATCTGGGTGGGTTTACTTTTGGAGCCCAAGGGGACCCTGGCCTATCCAGGTCCCCATCCCCAAATAATCTTGTTTATGAGACTGGCATGGGGTTTGCCAACTTCTCTGTTTGCCCAAATACCTTGAGCAAATATAGACAAGAACCCATCATCAATGGTTTGAAGGTTGAAGCTTTTAGAGACACAGGGGCTAGCATCACCATGGTGGCTGACTGTATAGTCCCCTCTAAGCAACTTTTACCAGGTGCCACATACCAGGTAACAAACATTGATGGCATCCAAACAAATCATCCCATGGCAGTAGTAAGTCTCAGCTGGGGAGGTGTCATTGGCCCAAAGAGAGTGGCAGTGTCACCAAACTTGCCTGTAGACTGTCTACTGGGTAATGATTTGGAAATCTCAGCCTGGGCTGAGGTTGAACAGGAAATCCATTCTAGAATGGTAAATTCCAATGGAAAGGTTAGTGGGGCTGTACTAGCTACAGCCCCAATCCAAGATGTCCTCCCTGAAAAGGTTGGTAGGGCTGAGCAACTCTCTGCCCCATCTTTAACAGAAGCTCTTCCAAAACAGAATAGCAAAGCTGTTATGATAACAGCAGAAACCCAAACTGAGTCTCCTCCTGAAAAGGTTGGTGGGGCTGTGATGGCCACAGCCCAAACTCAAACAGATATGTGTGTTGTGAAGCCTGAAATGATGGATCACTCCACCCAAACTGAGAGCATGGAGGAGGAAGAGAAATCTCCCCCTCACCAGACAGTAGGACAGGATCAGCCTCCTCAGGGAACTGATCTTACCCCTGATGAAGGAACTGCCCCAGAGGTTGTTAGGCCTGGCCTGACAGAGCCTCTGATGGCAGTGGACCCTTCCCAGGTGGGATCCAGTCTGGAGCAGGTAACCTGCCCCTCTCTACCTTGCCTCAGTCAGCCCAGGGCTGCAGAGGACAAGAAGGACAGTGAGACCCAGAGGGCCCCCTGTCAAATAAAGCACCCCCATCAACAGATTAGGGGCACCAAAACTAGTAGGCCTAGTAAGGTGAAAACTTTAAAAACTCCTGAGGGAGCCCCCTTAAAAACAGTTAGGGACCTCCCACAGATGGATTCTGTTGGGCACAGCCAAACCTGGGACCCAAAGGGCCCAAACCTGAACTGTCCCTCCAGCAAGCCAAACAGAGGGACCCAGCCTCCAGCTTTAGGTAGCCAGAGGTTGACCCTGAGAGCTCAGTGCAACTCAGTTGAAGAAAGAAAGGCACACATGGTGGAAGATAATTGGAGGAAGTTGAGCCCAAAAATAGTGGAGCCTCACTTCAATACTCCATATCCAAACCAGCCTTTAACTTTGCATAAACACACCCAAGGTAGTGATTCCCTATGGTGGAGACCCTCTAATACCCCTAGGGTGAGGGACTGCTTAGTGGACCATGAGACAGGGGGTACCCATGCTAGTGCAGGTACTTCCTTATATGGCCACTCAGGCAATAAAGGCTTACCTGGCCAAGGATAGCCTTATCTCCTTTCGTTTGGGGGGGGGGGTTATGTAGGAAGGTGGCTACCTGACTATGGTTACCCCAGATTTTTTGCCTTGTGTTTAGCTGGTTTTCGACTTAGTTGGCCTGGTTCCCTGCTAATCAGGGCCCCAGGCTATCTGCTCTCTCTGTAAAATGGATTCCATGTACCCTAGGTGCATAACTAGATTGGCTTGGGTCACCTTATCAGCCCCTGTACAGAGCACTATAGGTGCCCAGGGCATAGGTGCATCCAAGGCCTACCAGGGGCTGCAGCATATCTTTTGCCACCCCTGGCTGGCTATCTAAATTGACACAACTGGCTGATCACTCAGCTGGGGCAAGTGAGTGTAATCACCCCTTGCTTAGATATAGTATACCTATATCTAAACCTATATCTGGACACATATATAGCCTGTAAGCCACTCCTATGGAAGGCCTCATCAATCCTGGAGGCAGAGTGCGTGGTTTTATGTGAGATGGTGCTCTGGCATGAGCTGAGCCTGTCTGTAGCTGTCGGGAACAACTCCCTAAGCTGATCCGGGATAATGCCAAACCATATACTATTAAGTGCATTATAATCCTCGCGGTTATATGTTAACTTTGGTTTGGCTTTATCAAAACATGTCGTGTAAGGTGTCATACGAATTGGAATACTACCCCCTCGCCAGTCCTGGCGACGGGGGTAGCATTCCACCCCTCTAGAGGGGACGACATGTTACTTTTGCTAAAATGCGGTTGATTTTTAAAAGAGCCTCAGATCCACAAAATGGATGCTTCTGCCACAGACACATGTCTGACCTCCTGCTGCTGACCGAAACTCAGCAGAGGAGGCCTGGACAAAGGATTTCCTGTCACAGGGAGGTGTGACACCACCCCAGACAGGAGATAGTGGATTGTAGCAGGGAGGTTTGAATGAAACCAGACAGTGCCTGGGGAGCACAAGGCTTCCCCTTGCATAATCCTGTCAAACCGGTTCTGGGGCAGCCCAGCCCCAGCTCCAGTGAGACCTGGACAAAGGAAAGGGGGTGTAACCACCCCCCTTCCTGGTCCCACCCATAGGGGAGGGACCTAGCAGGAGATCCACCCCTCAGATTGGAATAAGAGGGGGAGCAGTGCCAATGCAACTCAGATCATCCTGAAATCAACTTTAAACTAAGAAGACGACTGGACTTCGACATTCTGATGACAGAAGACTGAAGAGCATCTCCCTTGTGGCCTAGGAGGGGCCACCCTGTGAACACAGGCATCACCCAGCACCTCGACGTCTGCTTTGCCGCCGCCTCCCGCCGGAGTCCGAGTGCAGAGCCTGACAAGACCCGGCTTCCCAGACTTCTCTCAGCCCGATCTACAGTCCCTGCAAAGAAGGGACCCGTGGAGGCACCGAGAGACGTGGGAGCGGCCATCTTGTAAGACCCCCGAGACGCTGACTGCGCAGCACCCGAGGCACCCTCGACTCTGTGCTTTGGGGTTTGAGAAGCCCCACAACCGAGCAGCATTTGCACCAAAGACCAGCCCTCCAGCATCTCCACGATCTGCGTGGGACCCTTTTGCTTTTTGCCACTCGACTCGCCATCCCGGCCGCTTTTCACGTGGTCAGCGGCCATCTTGGCGACGAAACCTACAATTTACACTGTGGGTCTGGTTGCTCCAGACCTGCCCTCGCTCCTGTAGAAAGGAGTACCCGCTCTGACCTTGCTGGTCTGAGGAATAAGCCTTTTTCACTTTACCTGTGGCTTGCATTAACCAAGGCTTGTTTGCTTCAATCGAGTTGCCGACACGGCCATCAGCTAGAACCTTCGAGGGACAGCTCGTGATCGACTCCTGGACGTCCTTGACCTCTTCGTGTCCACGTGGCTGCAGAGAGAAGCAACCCCTGATCACCTGTTTGCACCCGACTTTGCCTGGTTCCAATCTGGTTCCACGGTGGTCACTGGTCAGTGACTTTGAACATTGTCCCCTCTGCTTTCAGGTCTTCACCACTTCAGATCCACCCTTGGATCGCACCGGACACTTCTGCTTCACATCGCCTGCAGCTGCAACAGCTTCAAGCACCAAGAGCCTGCGTGTCAGAACCCGACGCCACTTCGACCCTGTGCACCCACGGCCTGTGGGTGAGGTAACATTGCAACGCCGGTGTACATACACTGGTACACACCTCTAGGGTCTGTGTCTAAAGTTTTGTTCCTCTAGGTTCAGCGGAAGTATCTTTTAATTCACTTTATCTAACTTTTACGCACCATTGACATTGCATTGGTGCGCGCCGCACTTTCCGTGCTGCACCCGTCTCCTGTGGGCTACTCCCGACTTCATCATTGCTAGTCCTGACTGCTCCCAGCAAATCTCTAGGCCCTAGGACTAACCATTGTTCAAGAAGTGTTACTTATACCACTTTTTTAGTATATGGTCTGAGTGGCCACCCGCCCTCATCCATAATTGTGCAACTTTATATGTTTAACTGTGCTTTTTGATTTAACGCTTGTGCCCCTTTCCTCATAAAGAGTACTGGGGAGTAATTTAGAAATAAATACATATATTTTTATAATATATACTTGTGTGGTGTCCTTTCATTTGATTACAGGATTGTATGTGGTAAAACAGCTCGCTTAACACGACCTCTTAAGTTAAGCCTTTAAGGCTGCTTAGTCCATGCTACCACTAGGATAGCTTGTCTAACAAGGTTGACTTACAACCAGACATCTTTGGGGTTTGTTTGGACTGATACTAAGTGGTTCCAGAATTGGAAACACTACATATCAGGCCAACTTCTCACACCAGGCAGCTTAGGTCGCCTCCAAGGGCAGGAAGTGGAGGAACATCCTCTTCTTCTAGAAGGAAACATGAACCTTCTTGCTTGGAGGATTGCAGGGATCCAATAGATGCTCAGGCCATTCAAGAGAGTCAAAAAACCAACTGGATGAGTCATGGCCACCAGGACTAAGGAGTAGATACACAGTCATATGGAGGAAATTGTGTAGTTGGTGCCTGGAACAGTATCTGGATCCTGTGGATGCTCCTGTTGTTTGAGTTAGCAAACTACCTCACAGATTTATTTTGATCAGGTTTCTGTTATAGAACAGTCAATTGTTACAGATGAGGCATTTCAACAGGCCACTTACTAATATATTATTATTCTATTGGTAGTTATAAAGACGAGAACTCACACAGGGCGTGAGTGAAAATAAAGTTTTTTTTTTAATGTAGCTACCAACACAAGTACAAATTCAGGTCAGTGAAGGAACACCAGGTGGGGCGTCCAGTGACCTCTGGCATCAGCTGTCATTTGGCAACATTCCAGAACGTACATCTGATGACTTAACAAAGGAGAGCGGCTATGGTGTGAATGAAAGGACAAACTAGTGAAAGAACGTAACACAAGTGACCCTTTAATCCTGAGGTTAATGAAGGCAAAAAAGCTTGGACACCCTCCCATAGCCAGAAATAAATCATGATGGAATGTTACCTTATTTTTGACCTATTTGTTGTATAGCGTGATAAACCTTATCTCTAAAAAAAACTATTGATAAAATAAGCAACAGTACTCTGTCTATAAACTTTAGAAGTGTATCAGATGTTAAGGCATTAGAGGTCTCTAAAAGATACTACTCTCTAGTAGGAGTGCATTTCAAAACATGGAAAAGGGCCAAAACTATGTCTGTATATAATCTGTATTCTTACTTTGCTGATTTTAAGAAAGTGTGTGTTGTAAATTGCATGAAAATGTATGAACAAAAATGATTGATTTTAGACCAAATGGCGAGGGTCAATTACTGATATAATTTGTAATACCCTATGAGGCGGTATCTACAGCTACCATTTCAAGATGGGTAAGTACAGTCATTTTAGAAGCAGGAGTAGATTTGTCCAAATTTTGCGTGCACTCTTGCCGTGGTGCGATGGCCAGTAAAGTGTTTTGGGCCAGAGGCTCACTGGCTGATATATTAAAACTGGCAGACTGGTCGAATGCATCCACCTTTGCAAAGTTTTACCTTAAACCAGTGGAGCATGTAAGCAGTATGGAGGTTAAAAGCTTCAAACATCAATATTTGTTGCCTCCGTTCTTGTAATGAAATTACGATTTTCCAATTAACAGAGAGAGAGAATCTTGATTACAGTAAAGACAAACAGAGGCTACCATTATCCCACCCACCATACCCAGGTGGATCAAAGGCAAGCATTTTTGTGTATAGATATACATTGTTTACATATACATAGTATAAGGTATAGATATACATTGTTTACATATATATTCTATAAGGTATCTATTATCACTAACCATTAGATTGAATTTTAACATATTTTATGATGATGTGCTTAACTCCTTATCAGGAGGTATCACCTGATTTTTTTACCCACTCCTTCCAGACACTTGTCTCTGTGAGAGTCACCTCCTTATCAATTAGAGTTGAAGATGTCAAGGAAACAGATTTCTAGATATTCGTCCCAGCTCTAAGAGGATGACGCCTAGTGACCATAAATTTATATAATGTTCTGAAGTTCTGTGCAATGTTTTATTCATGATGTAACATGTTCTCTAAAGGGCAGCAATAAAAGGATTATTGCATAATGTTAGCCTCCATTGTCTTTAACGAAATCAAGATTCTCTGTTAGTTAATTGGAGAATCGTCATTCCCTGCCTCACTGCGTTTAAACAAAGACAGTAAAAACATTTTACAGACGTGTCCATCTCATTTAGATTTACAGCACAGGCCTAGAAAAACGCATAAGTAATGAATCCCCAGAACGATGCTTCACATTAGCATGTCAAGCGTGCATACAAAGATCTGTAGCTCTGCAGGTGTAGGGCCACACTCAGACAAATAGCTTCAATATGCACATATTCCCTGAATAGAAGGAGGGTACCATATAGTTGGAGCCACATATCCTGTAATAATGTCCGTCACACAGAGAGCAGCAATATTTGTGCCTGTTATTGGAAGTGCAATTCCCACTTCTAGATGCATTATGTCTGTCCCAGATCATCCTCCAGTGAACACTCTGATTCATACTTAGCCAAGAACTTTAGATTCTAGTAAAATTACATATATATATATATAATATACTTACTTTTAGGGACTAATAGCTAGCCCAAATCATCCTACTTACCTGTTCCAGCTTTATTCACATTTTGCTTCTGCCCACCACAGCATACAGTATGGACCATGGGGTCAGGCCTGTTAAGGGGCAATGTGTAAAGTATGTGTACAAAGCACACCCAGTAACACAGTGAAAACACTACAAGTGGACACCAACAACAGTTTAGAAAAAGAAATATCTTTATCTAAACCAGACAAGACCCAAACGACAAAACTCAAACATACACAACTCAAAATATGAATTTTAAAAAGTTTCAGGCAATTCTGTCCCTAGAACTCTGTATGCTGTAATTTCTACACAAAATGCCTCAAATGCGTCAAAATCCACAAGGCAAAACAGCATTGTAGCAACAGGATGTGTTGGAAATCACAGGGATGCGTCAGTTCCTGAAACAATGGGGAGGCGATGCATCTGTTCAGCTGCACGCAACAGTAGTATTGCGTCGAATCCGGACTGTAAGGGGAAGCGATGTATCAAAATCACAAGACAGTTCCGGTCTGCAGGTGCTGCGTCAGGAAAACTGTTACACAGGTCCTATGCTTGGAAATATCGATGCGCTGTCGATCGTTGCGGCGGCGTCAAGCAGGAGCTCCGTAGATTTCTACAGCTGCCATCCCACGATGCGTAGATCCTTTCAGCTGCACAGAATGGCTTGCGTCGGAGTCAGTACTTGGGGTGCGGCAGTTTCTTCGGTCGTTGGCAGTCAGCTTTTAGATGCTTCTTAATATGCCACTGTTATACATCTATTGCACAGTGAATGGCTCTATTCCCTACATAAACACTCTTACTTGGGGAAAGATTAGGAGAGATGAGATCGAGGTCACAGAATACCAGGGTCCATATTACCACAGCGCACCTTTAAGCAGGTGTGCCAGGTGCATACCGGAACAGTGTGCCCTATGATGATGAATGCACTTCCATCAGGGAAGTGCGAACTCATACGGTCCTTGGGGCAGCATATTCATTGAAATACAGAGCAGCTATTTCAAAACTGCTCTGTATTTCTCTGATCAGGCATCCACCTGTCTGCACTTTAAAGAGGTGTCACCTCAAGGAGTAATCACTTTAAAGAGGGATCAGAGATCCCCTTGCAGGCATATGCACAGAGTGACTGCACCCAACCTGCAGAGAGATGTCTAGGGGGCTCCATGGGACGATGGACCAGTTTTAACCTCTCAAGGGG
Source organism: Lissotriton vulgaris (assembly GCF_964263255.1). NCBI lineage: Eukaryota > Metazoa > Chordata > Amphibia > Caudata > Salamandridae > Lissotriton > Lissotriton vulgaris. The sequence goes on from NC_141688.1 coordinate 275,726,483, forward strand.
GCTACCCTCAAGGGTGTTCTTAAAGAGTGCCTCGTAATGGCATGTTTGCCCTTGTGTCGGCATCTGTAATACATTGTTTTCAAAGAACAATGGTTATCATTTATGATACAGTTGATACAGAAATATAGGTGCATCAATGGCCATATATCATTGTTCTGTTCAAAACACAAATTATTAAAGAGTTGTCACTTGATGCATGTATGAATTAATATTCTTTATATATTTTTCATGTGCATAGCGTCTCATGATTTATCTTGCAGAGGAGCTGGGAGCCTAGATCATAGCCTATGCAGATGATACCCAGCTCCTCTTCACTTGGAAGGATAACGACCTGTCGTCGGAAATAGCCCAGAAATGTCTTTCTACTGTTTTTAAATGGCTTCCACTAGCACAGCTGAAGTGCAACGAGGACAAGTCAGAGGTTCTCTTGTATGGATCCTTCCCCCCATCTTTCAGGAAGACTCTGTGGCCCTTAGAGTGCCTTCGGCCCAACTCAGTGGATAACCCTGCTAAGTACTTGGGGGTCTGGTTTGGTGAGACCTAAGGTTCTCCATGCAGATTAAGAGGCTTGCTGGGGTATGCTTTGGTTCTCTCAAATCACTTTTAGAGTTTTTTTCCCTTGCTACTTAGGCCAGCCAAAGAAATGGTGGCCTGTGCTCTTATCTTATCAGGCATCAACTATGCCACTGCTTTGTACATTGCGATACAAAAGGGGACGATGGAGGGAGCGTTTGAGCAAATCAAACTCAACTGATCTGGGTTTAATCCATCACCATTCTCTAGCTCACTCAGCCACCCCAGTTAGACATGGCCATATGCAAATCAGTCTGACCCTGTGCCTCATGGGAACAGTCCAGCCCGAACTGCCAAGCCATGTCTTCCCTGGACTGGAAACAAGCATCCTGGGATCGGTTTCGGATTCATAATCCTCATCAGCCAGGCTAGCTTGAAACCAGTGGCCAAGTGAGCAAAGATGGATTCCAGATAGCCTGGGGTGGCTGAGTGAGCTAAAGAATGGTGATGGATTAAACCCAGATCAGTTGACTGGGGGTGAGTGTTTGATTTGCTCAAAAGTTCCGTTCATCATCCCCTTTTGTATCTCACTGCTTTGTACATTGGCATCCCTGGCTACCTGCTAAAAAAATTGCAAATAATACAGAATGCGACTGCCAGACTTCTGCTGGACATTTCGGGAAGGTCAAGCGTAAAACAGCATCTGCGGGACCTCCAATGGCTCCCAATGGCCCACAGAGTTCACTTCAAAGCCCTTTCTCTGGTTCACAGAGCCTTGTAAGGATCAGGGCTGACTCATCTTAGAAACCTCTTTGCCTTCTATGTCCCTTGCAGATCTCTGCGTACGGGAATGCAACGGTTGGCTGTGGACCCCCGCTTCCTCAGGACGCGTTTGGGAGTTTGCTCCCTTTCCGTCAAAACAGCGGTAGCCTGGAATCTATTCCTACTAAACTTCGGAACACTCAGGACCCTAAGCTATTTAAGAAACAATTAAAGACCCAACTCTTTAATATGCTCAGAACCTTCACTCTCACGGTCACCGCAGCGCCGGGACACTCTCGAGTATCTGTGCGCGTTATAAGTGTATTAGAACAAAACATGTATTAGAACAAAACAAGTGAAAGGGGTAACAAACAAAAAAATAGTAATAAACAATACACACATAAAACAAAAAGGCAAAGCAACATCAACATATGTGTTCCATAGAACAAAGAAACCATATATCAGTCTACATCAAGAATTGTGATTAATCCAAGCCTATGTGTCAATCAGGGGTATCTTTAGTTGATTTGTTTGTTGAAATGTCGACAAGGTTTCAACCCAGTTGTGGATAATGGGCCTCATCAGGACCAACAAATAATGGGACACTCTTAAATGATCTCCCTTGGGGCTGTACATTTATATAGATACAAGAAACCACCCAAGGTGCTCGAAAAATAGAAACAAAAGAGTTACTTACTCGGGGGACCTAGTATGAGTAACCTCAAGAAGGATATTAAGGAAATGGCCGCAGGCAAGGCCTGTGATGCGGGATGTATCCAGAGCGGGACACTATATTTTCCAAGTGACTCACTCCGTTACTGACGAAGATGCAAGGCTGACGATTGGAGCTCCCCGACTTCTTCCTCATTTGTGGAGAAGACATTGTTTCCCGCCAATCCTGATTTTCATGTTAAATCACGGGGACTGCCAAATGAATGACGGCTATTCTATTACAATGACTACTTAAAAGTAGAAAATATACTGTGTCCCGCTATGGATGTATCCCGCATCCTGTTGAGATACAATACTCTTTGCACTCCTTTAGGATAGGGACAGCTACTTTTCCGGCTCAGGCGGGCCTTTCACATCATGACCTCAAGTGGATAGGCAAGTGGTCATAATGTTGTTTTCAGCAATATATACGTCCAGAGAGCTGTAGGAGTGGCCTTTATATCTGGCGGAATGCCTTATGTCTTCTCCTCACGCTGTTTTTCTGCTATTGTTTTCTAGTAATAGGCCTACCAAGGTGGTGTGAGTTATCAGCCACTCCTTTGTGGGGCGGGAGGCCTACCGGTTACAACAGCATCATAAGCCAAAGCTAGGAACGTTAAAGGATGACTTTTTTTGGTAGTGGGGCGTCCAGGGTCTACAGATTTTGCAGTTTCGCCAGTTGGTGGAGTAGATAAAAGTACACAAGTTACTTCAATTCCTGTAACTAGTCATCATGCACATCAGTGCTAATGACTTGGCAAACTTGAGGCGCAGAACGCTCAGGGAAGCTATTTTGTGTGAGTACGCTTGAATGGTGTTGGTCTTCCTGGAAGCCATAATCACTTGTTCTCACAGGACACCGCACCGCAACTAGAGCAGGGACATTAGAGGCCTGATTTAAATGTTGGTGGAGGGGAACACTCCATCACAAATGTGACAAATATCCCGTCCACTGTAGGACAATCACATGTTATTCTATGGGGATCGTAAAATGGCGGACGGGATATGTGTCACGTTTTTGACAGAGTATTGCCACCACCTACTTCTAAATCAGGCCCTCAGTCTAGCATCTTTAACATGTCTGTCAGGAGGTACAACTCTAAAATGGCAAAACTGTGCTGGACCCAGGGAGCTTATAGAACATTCCTCACAAACGGATCAGGAGTAGCTTCATGTTTTACCTGGATGAAGTACATTTATATGATATATGGGCTGGTCTACTTACTGACAACATATGGGTATTTACCCAATCCTTGTTTTCTGGTGGGGAGGGGAGGGACTTGGTTGACTTGGTCGTCCTCCTGGCAGAAAGGTTACCTCTAAGATAGCTTCTCAAAAGCTCGGGCACTTCATTTCAAACTTTTTAGAGCAGCACTGAGGGTGAAAATGGCAATCCAGATTCTGATAAAGGATGTTCATACCGGCTTAGAGCGTGGGTGCATGGCTCATCAATGTAGGGCATAGGGCTGTAGCTCCTGGTTACACTACTTGTAGCGCTTGAGACAAGCTGGTATTGGAGGGACAGGACCAAGGACGCAGACAAGGGCACAGTGAGTGAGGATAGTCCCTCAACAATTCAGGTCGTTGCACCTCTGCGGACCTTCTAGGATGAAGGTTTTTCTAGACCTTAGTGTTGAAGTGTTGACAGCGTAATCCTTAATTGTAAATTACTGTGTTGCTCAAATACGAATTTACCTTGAAGAAAATAGAGACAAGAGGCGTTTAGCAAAACAGGAACAGTTATAATAATGAAACACTATGGCCAGGTACACAGTTACAGAGTAAGGATCTGAGGACTGTCTCAAAGTGCAATAGTTTTGAACATCTTTTCCTGCATTTCTCGATGCATCATACAGCAATTCATGGATCCTGTTTTGGGAGTGGAATGTGGGCCTAATCATGAAGCCCTAAATTCCTCCCACCTGAAGACAAATGCAGGGGCCTTGACCATGCGTGGACACAATAAAGGCCAGTGGGTAACGTTTTCAGATATCTAGCATGGGGAGAGCATGATCACTGCGTGTGTTGTGTGGCTGAGTGTTCCTTACTTCATGTGAAATCTAATTTTATGGTGTTTTGGGAATGCCTTCCCCTTTGGCTATGTGCCAAAGGGGATTTATTGGGCTAATCTCCCAGGACCATTATGGTGTTGATGTCTATCTGTGGAACTAATCTGGGTTTTTCCTGTTCAGGCGTTTTTCTTGCTGGTTACGTATCATCCCACCTCTGATCGGTCAATCAGAAGCCGCAGGCCTACGTTGAGGGCCTGCCTAACCATATATTTCTTACTCTGGGTCGATAGAGAGGTCACATCGAGAGATTTCAACAATAATGATTTGTTTTAATTTTTGTTTATAAACGTATCATTGCCTACATCAACAAAAACATTACCATTCCCCCCTCTAGTTGAATTTTCAACTATATCATTTACCCTGTACTTTCTGACAGTCACATTGTTAGGGGCTTGTGAGTTTCAGTTTTAACTATTACACTTTCCCTAGTTACTTGCATTCTACCGAATTTGAAGTCTGTGTATTTACAGCAGGAAACTCCGTCTAGTTGGAAAGCACACAAAAGACAGTACAACAATGAGAATAGGCAGCAATGATGTGCACAGTCCTGTCACCTACAGGGAGTGCCATGAAAACCAGCCTATATTCCCGTACTGTTCAGGGGCACCTCCATCCTTACACATGTGGGTTTATAAGCGTTGCACTGCTTGGATAGCAAGAGTCAGATCAATTGTTCTTGTTGCCAGGGATAAACTTGAAACAGTAGACACCAATCTTGGTCCATGTCCCTCCTTCTATTGCAGTCATCATGTCTAGCACATACCAATGTTGCATCACCATGAGGCAAAGGGCTCTTAGTTCTTCCTTGATTGCAAAAGGCCGAGCTGAGTTCTGTTCATCCTTTCCATAATTTCCCATCTGGTTATTTGCGACCAGAGGAGTTTGCTTTCGTGTGCACTGTAAAGAATGGTATGGACCCTGCCGCATTGACTTGAGTGTCATAAAACAGTCATCTAGAATGGTCTCGAACTGAGCACAGCCAAAATAATCAGTGGTTCTTTTTTCTCAAGCCTGATGCAATAGAGTTGTTTTTTTCTGTAGCAGATGTTGGTACAACTCCAACAGATCTTCTCCAGGAATGACCAGAGTAGGGGTGTGTATGGTGACCAGGGATCACAGACCCCTCCATCCGGGGGCAAGATGGGTGTAGGTACATTTACTGCATTATCAGTAGGTATCCATCAGCATGGTGGTACCTCATTTTTTTTTTTTTTTTTTTTTGTAAATATCTTTTTATTGCAGCAATGATAGATAAGTATACAGTACAATTTATGCCATTCCCCTTGATGCTCAGTGTGAGCTCCGCTCCCACTCCCCAGTATCACACAGCCATTCAGCTCGCACCCCGGAGGTCGAGCGGCAAAGTCGCAGGTACATAGGAAACTGCGCTGGAGCATTCTGTGCGTGGCTACAGCCAACAGGTGGATGGGAAACAGCAACGCTGCTTTTCGGACCTAACACTCCCTCTCCCCTGTCCCAAGTACAGTTGAAGCCAAGAGTTTCTGTGCAACTCCCGTGAACATACCCCCCTCCCCTTCCCCTAAACCCCCTCAACTTTTCCTACCCCGCCATCCCCGCCCAGGATTCCCCCCCCAACTCTCCCTGCCCCCTACCCAGCCCCGCCACCCCCCCAGGCGTGCCAGAGTATCACCTAATTGAACTCTCAACCTTGTCACCAAGATCAGACCCGAAGCATGGTACCAGGATTCGTCTGCAATCATCCGTAAAACATCTCGATGGAACGCAAGGGCAGTGCAATAGCCGAGCGGGTCTATGCCGCCCCCCGTCAGGCGGGCGTCCCTCTGGAGCCGGGCTATGTACCGGGGATTCCCCCTCCTCCTCGTCCAGGAGCGTGAGATCTAGGACCAGCCCCTCCCACGCCCTGGCTCTCTCCAGTGCCAAGTCATTGTCTATCCTGAGCGCAGCTCGCAGGCGAAGCTCACCCTCACATTTAGCCCATTTAAGCAGTTCAGCCTTCCAGCGCTCTACTACGGGGCCCCGGGACGCCTTCCACTGGGACGTAATGGCCCGCTTCGCCAGGAGAAGCCCCAAGTCCAGGAACTTGCTAGTGACTTTGTTCTTTGATGTGTGTGGGAACCAATGTAGTATGCAATGTGCCATGGTGAGTTGCAGGTCCCTCTCCGTCACCTCCCTCAGGACCTCCACCACCTCCCCCCAGAAGGGCCCCAGCTCGGGACAGGACCAGAACATGTGTCGGAAATCTGCGGGATCCGCCGGGCAGCGCGGGCAGGACGCTGGGTGAGCCGGGAAGTACTTATGTAATTTATCAGGGGTCAGATACGCCCTATGTAGGACGTAAAAGTGCACCAGCTGGAACCTTGCGTTGCGCGTGCCGTTCCGGGCCCCCTCCAGTATACCATTCCAGGCCTCTTCGGGGATCTCAGTCGCCAGATCGGCCTCCCATTTCGTCTTCAGGGTCAGCAGCGGAGCGGTGGATTCCGAGACCATGCGTCGAGTCAGGCATGTGACCGCTTTGACCGTCCCTGCCATCATCACGACGTACTGACATCCCAGGGACAATGGTGGCTCCGAAATGCCCGCCCCCCAGTGTTTGCCGATCGCCGCCGTTAAAGCCGCATGAAGAAGGAAGTCCCCACCCGCCAGTTCGAAGCGGTCCTGCAGGAGGTCAAAGGGCAACATCACTCCATTTTCGTACAGGTCACCTATGGATGACAGCCCCAGCTGGTCCCAGCCGCTCAGCCCGCGCCACGAGCCTCCATGCGGAAGCGCCCCGCAGAGTCTAAGCGGGATCTCTGGTGCGTAAGGAACCGTAACACCGCATCTCCGGCGATATCTGTTCCAGCATTTCCGGGCCGTCGCAAACTCCAGGGTGAGGTGGAAATCCCCCATCGGAAGTCCCAGGACAATCCGGGACAACACCTGGACCGGACCCGCCGGTTCTCCTGCTCCATCCTCCCCCCTCCTGGCCCGAGCCACCCATTGTGTCAGCCATTGCAGCTGCGCCGCTAAGTAGTAGAGCTCGTAGTCCGGCAGCGCTAGACCTCCTTCCGCCCTAGGGCGGAGAAGCGTGGCATGGGCCACCCTGCGCCTTCCCGTCCCCCACAGGAAGCCGATGACCATCGATCGCAGCCGCCGAAAGTAGCTCGCCGGGATCCAGATCGGGAGGGTCCCGAAGAAGTAAAGCAGCCGCGGGAGGGTTACCATCTTGAGCAACGCCACCCTGCCCATGAGTGACAGTGGGAGCGTGCCCCAAAAGTCGAAATTCTCTCTAGTGTGCCGTATCGCCGTACCGATATTACCCTCAAGGATATCGGCTATGTCATGGAAGATCGAGGTGCCAAGGTATCGCAGGCTCCTCTCTTCCCAGGTCACTCCCTCTGTAGTTTGCGGGCATGTCCTCCGTGGGCGGGCCGGGAATAGGTGGGACTTCTCCCAGTTCACTCGGAGGCCCGAGATTCTACCCAGCGATTGCAGGAGGGCCTTAGCTCCTCGCAGGGAGTCCGTCGAATCCGCCAGGAACATCAGCAGATCATCTGCGTATAGTGCGATGTGGTGGTCTTGACCATAGACGTCCAAGCCCCGATACGCCTGCCCCAGCCGGGCCCGAGCCGCCAGCGGCTCGACGGCCAAGGCAAACAGCAGGGGGGAAAGAGGGCAACCCTGACGGGTGCCCCTGCCCACTCCGCACATCTCAGAGATGATCCTCCCCGTCCTGACCCTTGCCGTCGCGTTCGTATAGAGCAGCCTCGTCCAATCTACGAAGCCTTCGCCCAGGCCCAGCGCTCGCAACACATGGAAGAGGTACAGCCATTCCAGGCTGTCGAAGGCCTTCTCCATGTCGACAGCAAACACCACTGCCTCATCCCCGTCGTAAGTGTCGGCCTCTAGTATGTGCAGGAGTCGCCGCACGTTAAGCGCTGTATTGCGGGCCGGGATGAAGCCCGATTGGTCCGCATGTACCAGCATGGGCATGTGAGGGAGCAAACGCGTCGCCAAGATCTTGCTCAGAATCTTATAGTCCAGGTTGAGCATGGACAGTGGGCGATACGCTGACCTGTCCCATGGCTGCTTACCCGGCTTCAGTAGGGGGACTATCAGCGCCTCTCTCGTGGACGCCGGGAGGCAGCCTAGCCGCCTCGACTCGTTGTAAACCCACGTCAGCCGGGGCGCTAGGAGATCCGTGTAGGTGAGGTAGAATTCCGTCGGGAATCCATCGGTGCCCGGCGTCTTATTTCTTGCCATGCTTTTGATGGCAACCCGTACCTCCCTCTCCTCAATCTTGTCCCCAAGTCGCTTTGCGATCTCCTCCTCCAGCACCGGTAGGTCAAGACCCTCCAGAAAGGCCCTAAACTCCTCCGCCGACGGGAGGACCCTGCTGCGGTAGAGCTCTGTGTAGTAGTCATAAAACAATGCGTTAATTCCCTGTTGATCGAACCTCGCCGCCCCCGCCTGGTCTCGGAGCTCAAGAATGACCGAGCTTCGACGGGACGGGTTGGCCAGCCAGGCCAGGAGAGCCCCCGATTTGTCGCGTTCCGAGTGCGCTCGCGTGAGGTAGGCCTTGTAGTCAAAGCATCGGAGACGCTCCACTGTCGCCGCCACCGCCTCTCGCGCCCCTAGCAGGGCCTCGTGAGTGTCCGGCCGCTCCGGTCTCGCCCTCTCTAGTCTCCGCAGGGTCTCGTCCTCTTTCTCGATGTCTTCCAGTAGCGTTCTCCGCACTCCCGAAGCCGTTGCAATGCACTGGCCCCGAAGTACCGATTTGAAGGCGTCCCATTCCGTCGCGGCTGACCCCGCCGTACCCGCGTTCTCCTGGAAATATGCCTCAATGCCCGAGGCAATCGTGGCACTGAAGAGCTGATCGTCCAGTGCCTCAGGGCGGAGCTTCCAGGCCGGGATCCTCGGGCGGAGCTGCGACCAGCGTAGCCACATGAGGAGCGGGTTGTGGTCCGAGATCGAGCGCGTGAGATACTCACTGTGGCACACCTCCGCGTACACATCTTGCGAGCATAGGAAGGCGTCAATGCGGACATGTAGTTCGTGGAGAGCGGAGAAGAAGGAGTAGTCCCTGTCAGACGGATGGTTAGCCCTCCAGGAGTCAACCAGTCCCCACCGGCGCTGCCAGGCCGAGCGCGCGAGTGCAAGTTTACCAGCTGGTGCATTCGGAAGGGGAGGGTGGGATCTATCCAGGTTAACGTCTGCCACGCTGTTAAAGTCGCCGCCCAGGAGCAAGGGTTCCACCAGGAACTGAGCTAGTTTATTGGACAGTTGTGCGAGGAATGCAGGTTGGTCCACATTTGGGGCGTATATGCAACCCAGGTTAAGGTCCCTCCCGTCCAGCTTGCCGCGCACCATTATGTATCTCCCCTCTGGGTCAATCACCTGTTGTGTGCATTGGTAGGGAATCCCCGCCCGCACCCAGATGGCCACCCCCCTAGCATAAGCGGAGTAGCCGGTGTGAAAGACCTGCCCCCTCCAGCGCCGCTGCAGTGCCCTCCCTTCTTTGTCCAGCAGATGGGTTTCCTGAAGGAAGGCAATGTGTATGCCCCGCCTGACCAGATATGAGTGGATCTTATGACGCCTGTGCATCGAGTGCATCCCCCTTACGTTCCATGTGAGACATCTATAGCCTAAGTCGGATCCCATGTCGAAGTCTGCCAAGCCCCATCCACTCCACTCACTCTCCCGGCAACCCCCCCAGCACGCCTAGGTCCCCCCCCCGTCCCCCCCCCAACCTGCACAATCAAACTACCCCAACTCCCACACCCCCGGACAGACAACCAACGTGGAAACCCCATCCAAACTCAAGAATCAAAGAGCGTATCACTACATAGTAGGGCTGGAGTGGCAGCGATGCCGGCTCCAGACAGGTCCGAAGCCCCCCGCCCCCGCCCCACTAACCCTAACAACAATCAGGAGAGGCCCCCCGACTCACCCCGTCCCCCACGGTGCCAGTGCGAAGTCCCGGGGGGGCATCCGCATCCCACTGCAGAGCGTCCAGAAGCGGTCCCCCCCCCCCACCTGCATGTCCCATTATCTTACTTGTGCGGCCAAGGTCTCACGATCCGTCTCAGCCAAGGATACCTTCCGCTGTCTGGGGGGTCACCACCGGCAGGTCCATCTCAGAATGTTCGTGCCCACTGCTGGAGCCAGGGCTGAGAGTGCTGTCCTTCGACTGCTCAGATGCGCTGCTGGAGGGGCTGGCGTCCCCCTGGCTGATGGCCGCCACCGCTTGCACCGCCTTGGCTCGCTCCTGCTGCCAGCCCGTTGGGGAGCCAGATCGTCGCGTCGGTGTCCCTTCCGCGGAGTGTCTCCTGGGGGGGGTCTGCGGCGTGGGGCCTGCGCCCGGTTCCCCTCTCGCGTCCAACCAACTCCAAGCTTCCTGCGGCGTCAGGAAAAAGTGAGTGCGATCCCCATCGACCACCCGCAGCCGCGCCGGGAACAGCATAGCGTAGGGCAGGTGCAGTGATCTCAATTTTCGTTTGAGCGCCAGGAAGGAGGCACGCTGCTTCTGCACCTCTCTGGTGAAGTCCGGAAAGACCATGACCCTGCTGTTGTCTATTCTCAGGTCCGGGATTTCCCTCACCCTCCGCAGTATATGGTCTCTGTCTCTGAAGTGCAGCAGCCGCAGCACAATCGGGCGCGGAGGCACCCCCGGTTTGGGGGGACGCGCAGGGACCCTGTGTGCGCGCTCAATGGCAAAGAACGGCGAGAGTCCCTCCGGGGCCACCTCGGATCGTAGCCAGCCCTCCAGGTAGGTGACCGCATCCCGCCCCTCTGCGTTCTCAGGGACCCCCACCAGGCGGAGGTTATTGCGCCGAGAGCGTCCTTCACTGTCCTCTGCTCGGAGCTCCAGGACCCGCACCTTCTGGGCCATTACCGCCAATGACGTTTTGAGCTCCGCCACGTCCCCTGGCAAGGTTTTCAGGGCCACCTCTGAGGTCGTCACCCGCTCCTTCAGTTTCCTGTGGTCGTCCTTCAACAGGCTTAGGTCCGACCCTATGGTGTCCATGCGCTTCTCAAGTGCCTCCCGCGACGCCACAATCGCCTGCATTATGTCCCCCAGAGAGGGATCCCGCGGGTGGGTCGAGCTCCCGGCCCCTTCCCTCGGCGGGTCGTCCTCGGCGAGGTGTCCCGGGTCATCCTGCCTCAGGGCCTCGAAGCCTTTCTTCCTGCTGTTGCCCCGCACCATCCTGGCGGTCAGTGATCGTCAAGCGCCCCTGCGGTGGCCACCGATGTTCCCCCTCTCTCCGTCCTTGGTCCGCCTCCGGTCCGCCGTGCCTTCCGACCACTGGGCCTGCGTCTCGTGGGGTCCAGTTCAAGGGCCAGTCTCCGCCGGCGTCGTGTGGCACCAGTGCCCCTGGTCCGGGCACCTAGAAGGCTAAGGCAGGGTAGTCACCGATGAGAACCTGGTCCGCTGTGCTCGGACGCCCCCGGTCAGGCAGGCACCTCTTCCCGCCCGGAGCTTCAGGGACTCATGGGGGTGGGGAGACAGCACCTCGTCTCCTGTTCCCCTCTTCGTCCCCCTTGTGCGCGTGCTGCCAATCCACAGTGGCACAGGCTCCCTGGCAAGGCCGTCACCGGGATATCAGGACAGGTGCCCCTCGTAGGTCCAGGCCTCCTCTCGGCCCCCACAGCTCCGCAGACAGCCACCCAGCCCAGGTAGGCGCCTCGTGGCAGGGGGGGGGGAAGGGCAGTCAGTCCCTCAGACCCCGCACTCCCTGACGGCCAGTGTCCTCGCGCACCCCCCAACGCCACCACCAGGAGGTCGGGTCGTGTGTTGTGCGCTGGTCCAGCGGTCCACGCAGCACCAGGGGCTCTGTCGCCGGCCGCCAACGCGGTCACTCGGTCTCCGCCATTTTAGGGTCAGGCATGGCCGCCGACTCCCGTCCTTCAGCGTCACCCGCGAGTGTGCCAGCCAGGTCCCCTCACCTTTGTCCGGTCTCCGGGGGTTCTCCGCCGGCCAGCGGTCAGTCGTCACCGCGTCAGGGGGACCTTCCTCGCCTCCTGGGGTCAGCCGCCAGGCACTTCAGGGCAGGACGGCGGCCGCCATTTTGGGCGCTCTCCTCTCCGGGAGCCGCGCTCGAATCATTAAGTCCAGGGGGGGGTGCACACAGGGGCCCCCAGTCCTCTAAACTCACGCTGCGTGCCCCCGTTGCCCTCCGATGTGCTTTTGAGGGGTCTGGGTGCGAGCCGGGGTTCAGGATATGCGGTGGTGCGAGGCGGGCACGGAGGAGCTCCGGAGTCCCGCTTCCACCTACATCGGCGCCTTAGCCACACCACCAAGATTAAACCTAATGGTGTATCAGGGGACTCATTTGCTATGGGAGACTCTAGCTGAAGAAGGGGATCAGGAATTTAAAAAAGAAGTAGGAGTCATGGATAACCTTGTTGATAGAGGCGGGGACTCAGAATGTACGTAGCCCCTGATAGGGGCAGTGTCTTGAGTTGCCAAAAGATGATGAGCCCCAGGGAGAGCGGCAAAAGAAGGTGCCATTATCGAATCCTGGGAATTAATAGTAAACTGTGATGTGTTGGTAGGGGGGAGAGGGGGAAGAGCGCCGGCTGGGAGCGAAAGGCGGCGTTCTGTGTGTTCTATAGCATTAGCCACCACCCCAATAGTTTTCTGCAGCATGCGGTCAGTTGCTGTCAGACTGGGTAATGGAGGGTGTAGCGATGCCTTTTGCTTCAGGGCAGGGACAGGTATCGCAAGAATGTTTTTCCCCATTCTTTGACTGCTGTTAATTCAGGGTGGCTAATAATATCCCACGTACTATGGTTACAAAAAGTTACAATATATACAACTCTAAAACAGGTAGTTCCCGACACCCCCCCCCATTGAGCAATTTTTCCAGGTGTATAGTACAGATGATATAGAGTCTTATAGTGTTGAGCCTGCAGGGATGATGAACACAACAATTTTCCTCCCATTTCCATTGACTCTGTAAAAATATCCCTAGCTTTATCCAAATCTGTAGTCCATTTATCTATCCATTTATTTAAGTCATCTTTCTTTAGTTTTGTCATTTCCAAATAGAACGCCTTTATAGTGCAGTCAGAGCCATCTTCTATAAGATCCATCATTATATTTCTTTTGAAACCCAATGATCCCCCTTTTTTATTTGATATACAGCTTCTTATTTGGAGGTATTTATAAAAATGTTTGGTGTTCAAAGTGTATCTGCTTTGTAAGTCTGTAAATTGTAATATGCCATAACCTCCCATCATGTCTCCAATCTTTCTTATCCCTCGTCTCTCCCAGTCTTGGAATACAGCTCCTGAGAATACCATGCTAGGTAAGGAGGGATTATTTTTAAATCTAGTGTATGCGTTATATTTCCCAATTCCAACCTTTTTGGAGATTCCTTTCCATATATTATAGGCAGCCATAATTGTCTTGAATCGTGTTCTTTTGTAGTAACTTTCCTCCGTGAATCTCAAAAAAACATTTTCTGCATTTCTACCCAAAACCAGACCATAAATAGCTAGAGAGCCAATATTGTCCCAGGCATCCACCTCAGCCCCCCGACTAGTCCCAACATGTTTTGTAGTGCTGCAGCCCAATATTACACCTTTAGATCTGGTAACGACTGGGCCCCCTCTCTCCCGGGGTAACGACATATACCTCAGTGCCCTGCGTGTCTTACCTTTGGCCCAAAAAAAACGATTAATGATTTGTTCACAAATTTTGAACCATTTGTTGTCAACTACGAGTGGTACTGCCCTGAAGATATACAAAAATTTTGGCAACACCATCATTTTAATAATGTTAACCCGACCTACTAACGAGAGGTGTAGGTTCTCGTAACGATCCAAGTCTTTCTTTGTTTTATTTATTATTGGGACAATATTTTTTTCCACCAAGGTATTTATATCTGGTGAAATAATGATTCCTAAATAGGTCCCTGCCTTGACCACTCGGTTATCATCACAAATAGTCGCTGAGTTTTTAATAATCTGAGTCTTGGAGGCATTTAAGGCGTAGCCTGAAACTTGTCCAAATCTACGAGCTTCTACTTCTACTAGTGTTTTTTTTTCGCGAGGCAAGATGGCCGCCGGGACGCCGTGAGGGTAGTCGCACCTAAGCTCTCCTCCTGATGGAAGCGTGATCAAATATGCAGTGCTCACCTTTGGCTCACACCGCCACATGTCTCACTGAGCTACTGAATTGAACTGAAACGGTATCGGATTTGATTGCTATTGAGAGAGAAGGCATCAGATCGTGCGGGACGCACAGTGCATTGCAGTGTAAGGAGAGCACGGCGAGCCATTGATGAGTTGACGATTTACAAAAAGGGGGTGGTGATGAACAGAGTGTCTGAGTTAAACAGACCACTCTTACCCAGTCCAAAGATCAGGGCTTGATCCATCACCGTTATTTATCTCACTGCCCCATCCCAGCTCAGAACCTGGCTATATGCAAATCAGTCTGTCCCTGGCCCAGTGCATCATGGGAACAGGGCAGACTAAACTACCAAGCCAATTCTTCACCAGAAAGGAGACAAGCTACCGGGGACCGGTTTCTGGCATTTCAGCCTTCTTCGGCCCGGCTTGCTTGAATCCTGATGGAGCAGTGAGAAAGGGACTCATGTCTGAGTATACCCTGCCACACCTATAGTGGCCAAAAACGATTTACAAAAAGGGGGTGGTGATGAACAGAGTGTCTGAGTTAAACAGACCACTCTTACCCAGTCCAAAGATCAGGGCTTGATCCATCACCGTTATTTATCTCACTGCCCCATCCCAGCTCAGAACCTGGCTATATGCAAATCAGTCTGTCCCTGGCCCAGTGCATCATGGGAACAGGGCAGACTAAACTACCAAGCCAATTCTTCACCAGAAAGGAGACAAGCTACCGGGGACCGGTTTCTGGCATTTCAGCCTTCTTCGGCCCGGCTTGCTTGAATCCTGATGGAGCAGTGAGAAAGGGACTCATGTCTGAGTATACCCTGCCACACCTATAGTGGCCAAAAACGATTTACAAAAAGGGGGTGGTGATGAACAGAGTGTCTGAGTTAAACAGACCACTCTTACCCAGTCCAAAGATCAGGGCTTGATCCATCACCGTTATTTATCTCACTGCCCCATCCCAGCTCAGAACCTGGCTATATGTGTGAGAAGTTGGCCTGATATGTAGTGTTTCCAATTCTGGAACCACTGGGTATCAGTCCAAACAAACCCCAAAGATGTCTGGTTGTAAGTCAACCTTGTTAGACAAGCTATCCTAGTGGTAGCATGGACTAAGCAGCCTAAAGGCTAAACTTAAGAGGTCGTGTTAAGCGAGCTGTTTTACCACATACAATCCTGTAATCAAATGAAAGGACACCACACAAGTATATATTGTAAAAATATATGTATTTATTTCTAAATTACTCCCCAGTACTCTTTATGAGGAAAGGGGCACAAGCGTTAAATCAAAAGCACTGCTAAACATATAAAGTTGGCACAATTATGGCTGAGGGCGGGGGGCCACTCAGACCATATACTAAAAAAATGGTATAAGTAACACTTATCGAATATTGGTTAGGCCTAGGGCCTAGAGATTCGCTGGGAGCAGTCAGGACAAGCAATGAAGAAGTCGGGAGTAGCCCACAGGATACGGGTGCAGCACGGAAAGTGCGGCGCGCACCAATGTAAAGTCAATGGTGCGTAAAAGTTAGTTAAAGTGAATTAAATGATACTTCCGCTGAACCTAGGAACACAAAACTTCAGACACAGACCCTAGAGGTGTGTGCCAGTGTAAGGACACCGGCGTTGCAAAGTTACCTCACCCACAGGCCGTGGATGCAGAGGGTCGAAGTGGCGTCGGGTTCTGTCACGCAGGTTCTTGGTGCTTGGAGCTGTTGCAGCTGCAGGCGCTGTGAAGCAGAAGTGTCCGGTGCGATCCAAGGGTGGATCGAAGTAGAAAAGTACCTGAAAGCAGAGGGGACAGAGTCTGGGTCACTCAGCAGTGACCAGGGTGGAACCAGGACGGAACCAGGCAATGTCGGGCGCAATCAGGCGGTTGTCGATAGGCTTCTCTCCGCTGTCACGTGGGCTCTGGGGCATCTGCGACGTCCAGGAGCAGGTCACGATCTGTCCCACGTAGGCTCTCGCCGTCAGCACCGTCGGCTTGAAGATTGTAGCAAACAGCACTTGGCAAAAGCAATCCACGCAGAACCGGGAGATTGCTTATCACTCGAACCAGGAGGGTCAGAGTGGGTGCTCCTTTTTACAGGAGCTGGTGCAGATCTGGAGCAACCAGAAAAGCAAGTCGTATTTCGAAGTTCGTCGGCACAGGGGCCACAAGCCAGCTGGCAAGTGACCGGGCCAACGCGTCGAGCACACACAGGCAGAAGGGCCCCACGCAGCACTCGTCGAGTGTGGAGGGGTGAGCTTTGGTGCAAGTGGAGCTCGGGGCTGGGGCTTCTCAAACCCCGGTGTACAGCTTCGAGGGTCACTCGGGGGCTGCACGGTCAGCGTCTCGTGGCCTTTTCAAGATGGCGTGCCCCACGCTTCCGGTCGCCTCCACGGGTCTCAGCTCTGCAGGGACTGTGGATCGGGCAGGTAGAAGGCAGGCAAGCTTGATCTCGTCGATCTCTGTCGCTCGAGTTCCGGCGGGAACTGCAACAAAGCAAGGGTCGAGGGCTGGATGGTGCCTGTTTGCACAGGGTGGTCACTCCTTGACCACAAGGGAGATTCTTCAGTCTTCTCACGTCGTGTAGAAAGTCGAAGGGTCCAGATTTCGTTTCTTATGTTTCTTCAGGATGATCTGAGGTCCGTTGGGACTGCTCCCCCTCTTATTCGAATCTAGGGGGTTGGACATCCTGCTAGGTCCCCTCCTATGGGTGGGACCCAGGAAGGGGGTGGTTACACCCCTCTCCTTTGATCCTGGCCGCGCTGGGACAGGGGCTGGGAGGCCCCAGAACCGGTTTGGCCGGATCCTGCAAGGGGCAGCCTTGTGCTCCCCAGGCAGTGTCTGGTTTCTTTGAAACCTCCCTACTCCAATCCACTATCTCCTGTCTGGGGTGGTTTGACACCGCCCTGTGACAGGAAACTCTTTGTCCAGGCCTCCTCTGCCGGGTTTCGGTCAGCAGCAGGAGGCCAGACCCGTGTCTGTGGCAGGGGCATCCATTTTGTGGATCTGAGGCTCATTT
The DNA here is from genome assembly GCF_964263255.1 of Lissotriton vulgaris. Lineage (NCBI taxonomy): Eukaryota > Metazoa > Chordata > Amphibia > Caudata > Salamandridae > Lissotriton > Lissotriton vulgaris. The sequence continues at coordinate 275,743,653 of NC_141688.1, forward strand.
TAAATCAACCGCGTTTCAGTAAAGTAACATGTCTTCTCCCTCTAGAAGGGTGGAATGCTATCCCCGTCGCCAGAACTGGCGAGGGGATAGTATTCCAATTCGTATGACACCTTACACGACATGTTTTGATAAAGCCAAACCAAAGTTGCTATATAACCGCGAGGATTATAATGCGCTTAAGAGTATATGGTATGGCATTATCCCGGATCAGCTTAGGGAGTTGTTCCCGACAGCTGCAGACAGGCTCAGCTCATGCCAGAGCACCATCTCACATAAAACCACGCACTCTGCCTCCAGGATTGATGAGGCCTTCCATAGGAGTGGCTCACAGGTTATATATGTGTCCAGATATAGGTTTAGATATAGGTATACTATATCTAAGCAAGGGGTGATTACACCCACTTGCCCCAGCTGAGTGATCAGCCAGTTGTGTCAATTTAAGAACCAGCCAGGGGTGGCAAAAGCTATGCTTCAGCCCCTGGTAGGCCTTGGTGGCACCTATGCCCTGAGCACCTATAGTGCATGGTACAGGGGCTGACAAGGAGTCCATTTCCAATTGTGGTATGTACCTATAGCACATGTATCATAAATTTAGAGAGAGAACAGCAGGCTGGGGGTCTGATTAGCAGGCCCACAGCCTCAGTAAGTCGAAAAACCAGTGAAGCAAAAAGCAAAAATTGGGGTGACCATAGGATAGCAGACCCTACTCTCCTACATAACCCCCCCCCAAACGCAGGGACATTAAACTTAACCTTGACCAGATAAGTCTTCATGTTCTAAGTGGAAGTACCTGGAGAGACCATCTGCATTACCATGGTCAGTCCCTGGGCGGTGCTCCACTGTAAAGTCCATCCCCTGTAGGGAAATGGACCACCTGAGCAGTTTGGGATTTTCACCCTTCATCTGATTTAGCCACAAGAGGGGCTTATGGTCTGTCTGAATTAGGAAGTGAGTACCAAACAAGTATGGCCTCAACTTCTTCAGGGCCCAAACCACAGCAAAGGCCTCCCTCTCAATAGCTGACCAACGTTTCTCCCTGGGGGTCAGCCTTCTGCTAATAAAAGCAATGGGCTGGTCTTGACCATCTTGATTAAGTTGTGAAAGCACAGCTCCCACCCCCAACTCAGAAGCATCTGTCTGTACAATGAACTGTTTGGAGTAGTCAGGACTCTTCAGGATAGGTGCAGAGCACATGGCCTTCTTCAGGTCATCAAATGCCTTTTGACAGCTAACTGTCCACTGAACCTTTTTGGGCATCTTCTTGGATGTCAAGTCATTCAATGGTGTCACAATGGACCCATAGTTCTTTACAAATTTTCTGTAATACCCAGTCAGGCCCAAGAAGGCTCTGACTTGTGTCTGGGTAGTTGGAGGAGCCCAGTCCTGTATGGTCTGGATCTTGCTCTCCAGTGGTTGAACTTGACCCCCACCTACCAGGTGGCCCAAGTACACAACCTTGCTCTGCCCTATCTGGCACTTAGTAGCCTTGATAGTCAGGCCTGCCTTTTGCAGGGCCTCCAGAACCTTCTTCAGGTGGATCAGGTGATCCTCCCAGGTGGAGCTAAAGACAGCAATATCATCTAGATATGCTGCACAAAAGTCATCCAACCCAGCAAGGACTTGGTTCACCAACCTTTGGAAAGTGGCAGGTGCATTCTTCAAGCCAAAGGGCATTACCACAAATTGATAATGTCCACTAGGGGTCGAAAATGCTGTTTTGGCTTTTGACTCCTCAGCTAGTCTGATTTGCCAGTAGCCAGCTGTCAAATCAAATGTGCTCAGAAACTTGGCAGAAGCCAATTTATCAATGAGCTCATCTGCTCTTGGAATGGGATGAGCATCTGTCCTAGTGACAGCATTGAGACCTCTGTAGTCCACACAAAACCTCATTTCTCTCTTCCCATCTTTGGTATGAGGTTTTGGCACAAGGACCACTGGGCTAGCCCATGGGCTCTCTGATGGCTCAATCACTCTAAGCTCCAACATCTTTTGCACCTCAGCCTTTATACAATCCCTGACATGGTCAGGTTGCCTGTAGATCTTATTCTTCACAGGCAGATTGTCACCAGTGTCCACCTCATGGGTGCACCAGTTAGTCTGACTGGGTGTGAGTGAAAACAATTGTCTGTGGGCCTGCAACACCTGTCTGCAGTCCACCTGTTGCTGCTCAGTGAGGCTGCCTGCCAAGGCTACTCCATCAACTGAACCATCATCAGGGTTCTGGGAAAGCAGGTCTGGGAGAGGGTCACTCTCTTCCTCCTGTTCCCCATCTGTGGCCATGAGGAGACTCATGTCCTCCCTGTCAACAAATGCTTTCAATCTGTTCACATGGAGCACCCTGTGGGGGCTCCTAGGGGTACCAAAGTCAACCAAGTAGGTGACTTCTCCCTTCTTTTCAATGATAGGGTAGGGTCCAGTCCATTTGTCCTGGAGAGCTGCTGGCCCCACTGGGTCCAACACCCACACCTTCTGTCCTGGCTGGAACTCAACCATAACAGCCTTTTGGTCATGCCAGGCTTTCTGTAATTCCTGACTTGCCTCAAGGTTTTTGGATGCTCTCTCCATGTATTCAGCCATCCTGGAGCGGAGACCAAGTACATAGTCCACAATGTCTAGTTTAGGCTTTTTGAGAGGTAACTCCCATCCTTCCTTCACCAAACTCAATGGACCTCTTACAGGGTGGCCAAACAAAAGTTCAAAAGGGCTGTAGCCAACCCCCTTCTGTGGGACCTCTCTGTAAGCAAAGAGCAAGCAGGGTAAAAGGATGTCCCATTTCCGCCTAAGCTTCTCTGGTAAACCTTTTATCATTCCCTTTAGGGTCTTGTTGAACCTTTCCACAAGCCCATTGCACTGTGGATGGTAGGGTGTGGTAAACTTATAGTTTACTCCACACTCTTTCCACATTGCTTTTAAGTATCCAGACATAAAGTTGGTACCTCTGTCTGAAAGAACCTCCTTTGGAAAGCCCACTCTTGAGAAAACTGCAATGAGGGCTTTTGCCACCACAGGAGCTGTGGTGGTCCTCAGGGGAATTGCCTCTGGGTACCTGGTGGCATGATCCACTACCACCAGTATAAATCTGTGCCCAGATGCTGTTTGAGGATCCATGGGACCCACAATGTCTATTCCAACTCTTTCAAAGGGTACCCCCACCACAGGTAGTGGTATCAGGGGGGCCTTTGTTGTGCCACCTGACTTACCACTGGCTTGGCAAGTGACACAGGAGCGACAAAACTCCTTGACATTTTCTGACATGTGAGGCCAGTGAAAGTGTGGAACAAGCCTGTCCCAAGTCTTATTCTGGCCTAAGTGTCCTGCAAGGGGAATATCATGGGCCAAGGTAAGAAGGAAGCCCCTAAACTTCAAAGGTATAACCAACCTCCTGGTGGTGCCAGGCTTGGGGTCTCTAGCCTCTGAATAAAGGAGCCCTTCATCCCAATACACCTTATGGGTACCTTGAGCATTCCCTGCAGCCTCAGCAGCAGCTTGCTGTCTGAGGGGTTCAAGTGAAGGGCAATCTAATTGGGCCTGCCCCAGGTCTGCCCTTGAGGGTCCCCCTGTCCCCAGAAACTCAACCTGTTCAGGTTCAAGCTCATCTGAGACAGTCTCCTCTTGGACTGCAGAATCAGTTTCCTGTGAAACTTGATCCTCCACCTGGGGCAAGTGGGAAGGCACAGCCTTAACCCTCTTGCTCCTCCTCTTGGGTTGTGGTTGGTCTATTGTTTCAAGATCCACCACTGGTTCAGGAAGGCACTTCTTAGCCTGAGACCTTGTCACTGCAAGGACATGAGCTGAAATCCCTAGCATTTCTGCATGAGTCCTGTACTCCACTTCTGACCAAACTGAGCTTTCAAGATCATTGCCTAACAGACAGTCTACTGGGAGGTCTGCACTCACAACAACTTTCTTTAGGCCATCTACCCCTCCCCAGGAGAAGTTCACAACAGCCACACTATGGGAAGTAGTGGAGTTGCTTGCATTGGTCACTAGGTAACTTTCACCTAGTACAATCTGTCCAGGGTCCACAAAGCCAGGTGCCACCATTGTGACACTGGCACAAGTGTCCCTGTAGGCCTGAGCCAGTTTCTCATTAATTAAGGGAGTCTGCCTATATTTGCCCAGGTTACTGGGGCTTACTGCAGTGGGCAAAGATATGTCCACATCATATAGGAGAACTGCCTGTGTGGGGATTCTGACTAGGCCAGATTCCACCTCAGTACCCAGGGTCAACCCTACTAAACCCTTTGGCTGTGTACCACCACTGCTGACTGTACTAGGGGTTGCAGTTGCTTTAGGAGCTGCAGTGGTGGGGACTGGATTTTTCTTAGTGCATTCACTGCCCCAGTGTGAAACTGATTTGCAGGTATTACACCAAGGTTTCTTTGGGCCATCATTCTTCTTTTTCTTGTTTCCATTTTGGGAACCCCCCTCCTTATTGCTAGTTTGGGGGCCTGAAGACTTCTGGTCCTTTTCTTTATCTTTCTGATTCCCACCCTTCTGGTCTGTTTTCTTCTGGTCACCTTGGTTCTGGTTTTTCTGCTTAATCCTTGTTCTGACCCATTTGTCTGCCTTCTTTCCCAATTCTTGGGGAGAGGTCAAATCAGAGTCAACAAGGTATTGATGCAACAGCTGGTTCTGACAGTTATTAAGGATCTGTTCTCTCATCATAAGATTGTACAATCCTGTATAGTCTGAAACTTTACTTCCCTGCAGCCAACCCTCCAGAGCCTTAGTGGCACAATCTACAAAATCAGTCCAGTCCTGAGTCTGTGCTTTTTGGGTGTCTCTGAACAACAACCTGTATTGCTCAGTGGTTAGGCCAAACCCTTCAATAAGAGCACTCTTCAGAACAGAGTAGTTTTTGGCATCCTCAGGTCTAACAGTGAGGAGCCTGTCCCTCCCTTTCTCAGAAAAGGAGTACCATAAAATTGCTGCCCACTGATCCTCAGGGACCTGCTGTACCATGCAGGCCCTCTCAAGAGCAGTCATCCATTTGTGGATATCATCCCCTTCCTTGTAGGGGGGCACAATTTTTGTCAGGTTTCTATTGTCATAGGCCCTGTCTTTTTCTTTAGGAATTTTGCTGCCACCAGTGGCATCTAAGCCACTTATTTTTTTCTCCCTTGCCAAGGTAAGTTTAGCTTGTTCCAAGGTAAGCTTAGCTTGAGCCAGGGCTACCTCTTCCCTCTCTATCTGGAGTTGGACAGCCCTCATTCTGGCCCTATGCTCTTTTCTCTGGGAGGAAGTCATCCCTCTTTGAGATTCTCTTGAGGCACTAGAAAGGTGAGAGTCCTCTGATGGAGATCTCTCCCTTCTATTGCCTGGGAGAATTAGGTTATGAGATCTGGGGTGGTGCTGGCCCCCCCCATTCCCATGTAGGTCCAAGTTGGCCTGGTTAAGGCTGGCAACCTGTACCTGGTTTCCCCTCTGATCCTGATCTTCAGGCTCATCTAAGTCTGAGCCTTCCTCTTCCTCTTCCTCCTCCACTACATCATCATCTGGAAGATTCTCATTCTCAGGGGAGTTGTTCCCTTCACCTGATTCTAAGGGAGCCTGACTCACCTTATCTAGGTCATCCTTTTCTAGGAGAGCTATTAGGGAAGGAATGGTAGGGCCTCTGCCCTTTTTTAGCCCCCTGGCTGTGCACAAGGCACTCAGGTCTTTGTGGCTAAGGTTGTCATATCTGGATGTTGTCCCTATAGGATCAACTTCTACAGGAGCAGAACCTGAGGGTCTACCTGTATCAGACATGACTGCTAGTGAGGTGTAAGTGGTGCACTTACCTACACTAAGTGGTTTCCTACTGTACCTTGCTAGTGAGTTGTAGTCAGGGTGTGCTACTCCCTTTTATCTACAACTACTAAGTTCAGTAGAACTTAATATGCTAAGCTTTTGATTTATATGTACCTAGAGGTACTTGATGTGATCTTTCAATTTGATAAAGATTGCAATGGTAAAACAAACAGCAAGCTCAAATCCGCACCGCTGCACACCAATGTGAGAAGTTGGCCTGATATGTAGTGTTTCCAATTCTGGAACCACTGGGTATCAGTCCAAACAAACCCCAAAGATGTCTGGTTGTAAGTCAACCTTGTTAGACAAGCTATCCTAGTGGTAGCATGGACTAAGCAGCCTAAAGGCTAAACTTAAGAGGTCGTGTTAAGCGAGCTGTTTTACCACATACAATCCTGTAATCAAATGAAAGGACACCACACAAGTATATATTGTAAAAATATATGTATTTATTTCTAAATTACTCCCCAGTACTCTTTATGAGGAAAGGGGCACAAGCGTTAAATCAAAAGCACTGCTAAACATATAAAGTTGGCACAATTATGGCTGAGGGCGGGGGGCCACTCAGACCATATACTAAAAAAATGGTATAAGTAACACTTATCGAATATTGGTTAGGCCTAGGGCCTAGAGATTCGCTGGGAGCAGTCAGGACAAGCAATGAAGAAGTCGGGAGTAGCCCACAGGATACGGGTGCAGCACGGAAAGTGCGGCGCGCACCAATGTAAAGTCAATGGTGCGTAAAAGTTAGTTAAAGTGAATTAAATGATACTTCCGCTGAACCTAGGAACACAAAACTTCAGACACAGACCCTAGAGGTGTGTGCCAGTGTAAGGACACCGGCGTTGCAAAGTTACCTCACCCACAGGCCGTGGATGCAGAGGGTCGAAGTGGCGTCGGGTTCTGTCACGCAGGTTCTTGGTGCTTGGAGCTGTTGCAGCTGCAGGCGCTGTGAAGCAGAAGTGTCCGGTGCGATCCAAGGGTGGATCGAAGTAGAAAAGTACCTGAAAGCAGAGGGGACAGAGTCTGGGTCACTCAGCAGTGACCAGGGTGGAACCAGGACGGAACCAGGCAATGTCGGGCGCAATCAGGCGGTTGTCGATAGGCTTCTCTCCGCTGTCACGTGGGCTCTGGGGCATCTGCGACGTCCAGGAGCAGGTCACGATCTGTCCCACGTAGGCTCTCGCCGTCAGCACCGTCGGCTTGAAGATTGTAGCAAACAGCACTTGGCAAAAGCAATCCACGCAGAACCGGGAGATTGCTTATCACTCGAACCAGGAGGGTCAGAGTGGGTGCTCCTTTTTACAGGAGCTGGTGCAGATCTGGAGCAACCAGAAAAGCAAGTCGTATTTCGAAGTTCGTCGGCACAGGGGCCACAAGCCAGCTGGCAAGTGACCGGGCCAACGCGTCGAGCACACACAGGCAGAAGGGCCCCACGCAGCACTCGTCGAGTGTGGAGGGGTGAGCTTTGGTGCAAGTGGAGCTCGGGGCTGGGGCTTCTCAAACCCCGGTGTACAGCTTCGAGGGTCACTCGGGGGCTGCACGGTCAGCGTCTCGTGGCCTTTTCAAGATGGCGTGCCCCACGCTTCCGGTCGCCTCCACGGGTCTCAGCTCTGCAGGGACTGTGGATCGGGCAGGTAGAAGGCAGGCAAGCTTGATCTCGTCGATCTCTGTCGCTCGAGTTCCGGCGGGAACTGCAACAAAGCAAGGGTCGAGGGCTGGATGGTGCCTGTTTGCACAGGGTGGTCACTCCTTGACCACAAGGGAGATTCTTCAGTCTTCTCACGTCGTGTAGAAAGTCGAAGGGTCCAGATTTCGTTTCTTATGTTTCTTCAGGATGATCTGAGGTCCGTTGGGACTGCTCCCCCTCTTATTCGAATCTAGGGGGTTGGACATCCTGCTAGGTCCCCTCCTATGGGTGGGACCCAGGAAGGGGGTGGTTACACCCCTCTCCTTTGATCCTGGCCGCGCTGGGACAGGGGCTGGGAGGCCCCAGAACCGGTTTGGCCGGATCCTGCAAGGGGCAGCCTTGTGCTCCCCAGGCAGTGTCTGGTTTCTTTGAAACCTCCCTACTCCAATCCACTATCTCCTGTCTGGGGTGGTTTGACACCGCCCTGTGACAGGAAACTCTTTGTCCAGGCCTCCTCTGCCGGGTTTCGGTCAGCAGCAGGAGGCCAGACCCGTGTCTGTGGCAGGGGCATCCATTTTGTGGATCTGAGGCTCATTTTAAATCAACCGCGTTTCAGTAAAGTAACATGTCTTCTCCCTCTAGAAGGGTGGAATGCTATCCCCGTCGCCAGAACTGGCGAGGGGATAGTATTCCAATTCGTATGACACCTTACACGACATGTTTTGATAAAGCCAAACCAAAGTTGCTATATAACCGCGAGGATTATAATGCGCTTAAGAGTATATGGTATGGCATTATCCCGGATCAGCTTAGGGAGTTGTTCCCGACAGCTGCAGACAGGCTCAGCTCATGCCAGAGCACCATCTCACATAAAACCACGCACTCTGCCTCCAGGATTGATGAGGCCTTCCATAGGAGTGGCTCACAGGTTATATATGTGTCCAGATATAGGTTTAGATATAGGTATACTATATCTAAGCAAGGGGTGATTACACCCACTTGCCCCAGCTGAGTGATCAGCCAGTTGTGTCAATTTAAGAACCAGCCAGGGGTGGCAAAAGCTATGCTTCAGCCCCTGGTAGGCCTTGGTGGCACCTATGCCCTGAGCACCTATAGTGCATGGTACAGGGGCTGACAAGGAGTCCATTTCCAATTGTGGTATGTACCTATAGCACATGTATCATAAATTTAGAGAGAGAACAGCAGGCTGGGGGTCTGATTAGCAGGCCCACAGCCTCAGTAAGTCGAAAAACCAGTGAAGCAAAAAGCAAAAATTGGGGTGACCATAGGATAGCAGACCCTACTCTCCTACAATATGCAAATCAGTCTGTCCCTGGCCCAGTGCATCATGGGAACAGGGCAGACTAAACTACCAAGCCAATTCTTCACCAGAAAGGAGACAAGCTACCGGGGACCGGTTTCTGGCATTTCAGCCTTCTTCGGCCCGGCTTGCTTGAATCCTGATGGAGCAGTGAGAAAGGGACTCATGTCTGAGTATACCCTGCCACACCTATAGTGGCCAAAAACGATTTACAAAAAGGGGGTGGTGATGAACAGAGTGTCTGAGTTAAACAGACCACTCTTACCCAGTCCAAAGATCAGGGCTTGATCCATCACCGTTATTTATCTCACTGCCCCATCCCAGCTCAGAACCTGGCTATATGCAAATCAGTCTGTCCCTGGCCCAGTGCATCATGGGAACAGGGCAGACTAAACTAACGGTGTTGGATCTAGCCCTGATCTCTTGACTGGGTGAGAGCTTTCTGCTTAATTCAGAGACTCTGTCCCTCACCACCCCTTGTTGTAAATATTTTTGTCCACCCTAAGCGTGGAAGGGTATTCTCAGATGTGAGACCCTTGCTCATTGCACCATCAGGATTCAAGCAAACCGGGCCGAAGACGGCTGTAATGCCAGAAACCGGTCCCCGGGAGCTTGTTTCCTTCCCAGTGTAAGAATTGGCTTTTGTAGTTTGGTTTGCCCTGTTCCCATCATGCACTGGGACAGGAACAGACTAATTTGCATACAGCCAGGTTCTGAAACTGGGATGGTGCAGTGAGCTAAAAAACGGTGTTGGATCTAGCCCTGATCTCTTGACTGGGTGAAAGCTTTCTGCTTAATTCAGAGACTCTGTCCCTCACCACCCCTTGTTGTAAATATTTTTGTCCACCCTAAGCGTGGAAGGGTATTCTCAGATGTGAGACCCTTGCTCATTGCACCATCAGGATTCAAGCAAACCGGGCCGAAGACGGCTGTAATGCCAGAAACCGGTCCCCGGGAGCTTGTTTCCTTCCCAGTGTAAGAATTGGCTTTTGTAGTTTGGTTTGCCCTGTTCCCATCATGCACTGGGACAGGAACAGACTAATTTGCATACAGCCAGGTTCTGAAACTGGGATGGTGCAGTGAGCTAAAAAACGGTGTTGGATCTAGCCCTGATCTCTTGACTGGGTGAGAGCTTTCTGCTTAATTCAGAGACTCTGTCCCTCACCACCCCTTGTTGTAAATATTTTTGTCCACCCTAAGCGTGGAAGGGTATTCTCAGATGTGAGACCCTTGCTCATTGCACCATCAGGATTCAAGCAAACCGGGCCGAAGACGGCTGTAATGCCAGAAACCGGTCCCCGGGAGCTTGTTTCCTTCCCAGTGTAAGAATTGGCTTTTGTAGTTTGGTTTGCCCTGTTCCCATCATGCACTGGGACAGGAACAGACTAATTTGCATACAGCCAGGTTCTGAAACTGGGATGGTGCAGTGAGCTAAAAAACGGTGTTGGATCTAGTCCTGATCTCTTGACTGGGTGAGAGCTTTCTGCTTAATTCAGAGACTCTGTCCCTCACCACCCCTTGTTGTAAATATTTTTGTCCACCCTAAGCGTGGAAGGGTATTCTCAGATGTGAGACCCTTGCTCATTGCACCATCAGGATTCAAGCAAACCGGGCCGAAGACGGCTGTAATGCCAGAAACCGGTCCCCGGGAGCTTGTTTCCTTCCCAGTGTAAGAATTGGCTTTTGTAGTTTGGTTTGCCCTGTTCCCATCATGCACTGGGACAGGAACAGACTAATTTGCATACAGCCAGGTTCTGAAACTGGGATGGTGCAGTGAGCTAAAAAACGGTGTTGGATCTAGCCCTGATCTCTTGACTGGGTGAGAGCTTTCTGCTTAATTCAGAGACTCTGTCCCTCACCACCCCTTGTTGTAAATATTTTTGTCCACCCTAAGCGTGGAAGGGTATTCTCAGATGTGAGACCCTTGCTCATTGCACCATCAGGATTCAAGCAAACCGGGCCGAAGACGGCTGTAATGCCAGAAACCGGTCCCCGGGAGCTTGTTTCCTTCCCAGTGTAAGAATTGGCTTTTGTAGTTTGGTTTGCCCTGTTCCCATCATGCACTGGGACAGGAACAGACTAATTTGCATACAGCCAGGTTCTGAAACTGGGATGGTGCAGTGAGCTAAAAAACGGTGTTGGATCTAGCCCTGATCTCTTGACTGGGTGAGAGCTTTCTGCTTAATTCAGAGACTCTGTCCCTCACCACCCCTTGTTGTAAATATTGATGAGTTGACGGCTGTCGACTATCAGTAACTGCTGACTGTGATGCTTGGAGCGTTGTTTTTTACACCAGCATTAATAGAGGGTCTGCCTCAAATCAGGATCCGGACTAAGGAGAAGAGTCTGCTTGGGACTATTGCCGATTTAATCACACAGTCCTATCAGTCAGGGCGAGCTCATTGGAGGTATATATCCAAAATAATGGCCCCTAAATTAATGCGATCGTCTAAGAAATCCAATGATCGGGAGGTGTCTGGGAATGAGGAAGAGGAGGCATATACAGAAGATCCTGGCGCTCCAGCCTCTAATCTGAGAGGTAAACTAAGATCAAAGGTGCAGCTGAGGCGGGAAGCTGCTAAAGTGGCTAAAACACGGAAGATACGTGAGAAGGAAGTGGAAAAGAAGAAAATTGTGGCATCAGCCTTACAAAAAAAAAGAAATATCGAAATGAAATCTACTGCCGGGGAAATGGTTGGAAAAGAGGTAGTGCTGCGACAGACTACAATAGTTGAGACATTCTCACCTGTGATATGCGCTGCAACGAGCGCTTACCCAGCAGCACAGAGAGTGTTTTCTGTTCCATCGTTAGTGTCTTTGTGTGAGGAGAGACAGCGCGCTGCACACGTAAAGAAGGCTGGAGCCAGCGAGAATACAGGCAGCACGACGGAGACACCGATCCAGAATGAAGTTACAGAGCCCGTAGGAGTAACTTCCTTTTCTACAGCCATGGTAAGGGGCGGGGCTGAGCACTTAAAGGGGAAGGAGATACCTGATATTTCCCCTGCTGTTAAAGAGACAAGCACATCTTTAGAGCCAGCTGTAGACATTGAAGTGAATGTATTGAATGAGCATCTTGACTACAATAGGAAAATTAGCGAGAATGGGGATGTGTTGACAGAGCAGTCACTCAAAAATGTACTCGATAAGGAGATAGCGCTCGACTCAGCACAGCCAGCTCAACCAGCTCAACCAGCTCAACCAGAGTCTAATAATTCTAGCAGTGAAAATATAAATGCCAATATACTTATAGACTACAGAATCGACAGGAATGCACAACTTGTTTCAAGATCTATATTGGCATCTCCTAGTGAGGAGGTCTTCTTTACTGGAAACGATGAGGTGGATAATGAAGAGGATGAAGAGGATGAAAGTGAGAACAGTAGTTCTGTTCAGGAGTCTTTTACAGACCCAGATTCGGATTTGGAACCAACCACTTCAGTAGACTCTGTAGCTGGGACAGGCTCAGAAACTAATTTGTCTAAATCTGATAGTATTTCAATTTCTTCAGGCAGCGACACAGAACCTATTGAGTCAGCGCAAGAGACTGTTCAAAAAATTATAAAAAACAAAATCAAAAACTACTATTAAAGAAATGAATAAAACTGTGAACAATAAACCCAAACATAAGGGTAAGAGTAAAATTAAAAATAATTTCAGGAGTAAGGATCAAGTTAGAGCACACCGCAAAGCGCCCGTGAAAACGGTGGTAAAGAAACTTGACTGGGATAATACCTTGGAGAATGGTGTGCCACCCATGGGAGAACTTATGAGCGCAGATATAGGCACCCATGAGGCTACCTCTCAAGGATCTGAGGGGGGCGCCTCTAACTTTGAACTTTTGTTTTCTACCTTAAAACAGATACAAGGCGAGGCTCGTGCGGAGAGCCAGAGAGCAAGCAGGCGGGCCAGGCCTGCAAATAAAAAAATACAATCCTCTCTGCATAAAGTTAACAAAATGTATGAAGAAATGGAAGGGAGAGTATCTGAGGTAGAGGCAAGAACGGGAAAATTGGAAGATGACTTTATTAAAATGCAAGATGCTAGCAGAGATCAAGATAAGACAACAGCGGATATGCTCTGGAAGCTAGAGGATTTTGAAAATAGGCAAAGGCGAAACAACGTCAGACTACTTGGAATTCAGGAGGGAAAGGAAGGAGGGGACGTGCGGGGTTTCGTTGTTGAACTGTTGAAAGGTGCTCTTCCAGAGCTGTCTCCATGGGACTGGGAACATGAGATTCAAAGAGCACATCGATTTCCGCTCACGCGGAAAGAAACACAGAGTAAGCCTCGAGCAATACTGTTTTATGTTGGGAATCTCCTTTTGCGTGAGGAGATAATCAGTAAGGCAAAACCTCAGTCTAAACGTACTTATAAGGATATTGAATTTTTTGCCCGCCCTGATTTCTGCCATACCACCGTGGAAAGACGGTGGCGGATGAGGCAACTTATTACTCCTTTTCAAAATCTGGGATGTGAAGCTTATCTTATGTTTCCCGCACGGTTAAAGGTTGGTTTAAATGGTAATTTTAGAGTTTTTTACTCTGAAATTATGGCACAAGAATATCTTAGCTTCTTGCGCGAAAACAGAGGACAAAACAAGACTTATCACAAAGTCACTGAGAGACAAGATATACAAACTGTTGCTACCAGAGATATACCTCGGAAAAAAAAAAAAAAGGGGAGAGTGTATCAATTGTAACATAGCTATGGAAAAATAGAATGTTATTATGAGCTAGATTTCTGAAAACCAGAGTTAAGAGGGTATATCCTTAATGTGTTATTTTCGAAAGCTTTAGAGCTATATAGGCCGGTTTTGAACTGTTGATATATTAATGCTGTGACTGGTACTAGTAGTTAAAGACTGGTGAACAGGGATCAAGATTATTTTGGGTTGAGCACTTCTAGTAGCATATATAATTTGGGAAAATCATAGGAGAGAGGGTGTGACATCCTGTTGGCAAACGTCGGCCAGACATAGGTCCCTTGGACCTATTTGCCTGTAGGGGGGGAGGGGGTCTGTGGGAGGGGTCCTGGGGTGGGGGAGGGAGGGTACAAGGGCAAGGGCAGGGCACAAAGGTCACAAAAATACTGAAATATATTGGGACTATGTGGAGCACACTCTGAAACAGATATATAACCATGGCGATTGCGAGGAAGGGAACACGAAAAATAAAGGCTGCGTTATCTGTGTAATAGATGTAGTAACAAATGAATCTGATAATCTGATTAACAAAAGTGAGCAGGTATCCGACAGTCCCCAAAAACCTAAAACATGTCTCTTAGACTTGTAACATGGAACGTATGTGGCTTAAATGATATTCAAAAAAGACAGAAGATAGGAGTCCGACTGTGTCAGATGAATGTGGATTTTGTATTTCTGCAAGAGACGCATATAATGAACACCCAGGAGTTTTGTCTTAATCAGTTGGGGTTCCACTTATAAGTAAGATCCAAACAAGGTACAAAAAATAGAGGGGTAGCAATTTTGTCAAGGAGTAAAAATGTGACAACAGGGAAGAAATTAGAAGATAAATGGGGTAGGTGGGCCTTGACGGAGATTTTGAAAGAAGGAGTATGGATAACATTAGTGGCGGTATATGGCTCAACTCAGGATGACCCAGAAATAATGCACTTTCTAGATTCTGAGCTAGCTACCTGGTCCCCACAGGTCATTATAGGGGGAGACCTGAATATCAACGGGGCGGAGGGATTGGGATCAGGACAGACTAGAAGTTATAAAGGTCGGAAGAAAAGAGTACATAAGGCTCTTGTGGAACTTATGGAAAATAATAATCTGCAAGATGTCTGGGGCACAACTAGATCGGAACAAAAAGGATACACATATTATTCTGCACCACACCAAATCTGTGTTAGATTAGATTATTTTATGATATCCAAGGATCTAATGACTAGAGTTAAAATTGACAGACTCCCAAGAATCTTTAGTGATCACAATCCATTAGTATAAACGATGAAGTTAGAAGGAGGAACAAGATCAAATCGGGTATGGACATTTGAAAGAAAGTTATTGTTGGATGATGATTATCTTTTGCATATGTCAAAATGGATAACTGAGGTTTTTGAAAATAATAGAGGGAGTGCTCCAGTGGGAGTTATCTGGGATGCTTTTAAGGCGGGTGTACGTGGAGAAACATGTAGTTACAGTGCATATAAACAAAAAGTAGAAGGGCTCCGTCAAAGGGAGATAGAAAGAGCTGTGTCAGAGGCAGAAGAACAGCTTAACAACTGTGTTGTCAGAGGTGAACCAACTGAACAATATATTGTAGACTTAATGAAAGTAAAAAGTGAAGCTGAAGAAGATCTGGCGAAAAAGGCAGCACAATATTACACTATTAGAAGGGAGAAGTGTTACGAATATAACGAAAAAGTTGGGCATGTTCTTGCCATGCGCATTAGACAGATAGCGGCAGATGGGACGGTTAAGGAAATCAGGGACGAAAATGGTAAATTGCACTCAGATTCTATAGAAATCAGGGAAGTGTTTAGGAAATTTTACCAGTTATTATATGATACCCAACTTTCATGTAGTGAGGAAGAGATAAGGGAGTACCTCCAGAATATCCCGGTTGAAAGAGTCTCCAATGAAGACGCAGAAGGATTAGAAAACCCGTTAGATAACCTGTGTAGTCTCCCCTCAGGAAAGGCAGCTGGTCCGGACCAGATACCTTTAGAATTTATAAAACTTTCTGGGGAAGTCTGGGTCAAGACTTATGCAAAACCTTTCAAGATGCTCAGCTGGGTGAGTCTATCCCAAAGTCATGGGGGGGTGCGGACATAGTTTTAATATTAAAAAAGGGGAAGCCGGCAACTGAGCCAGGATCATATCGTCCCATTACGCTGATGAATAATGACACCAAAATATATTCAAAAGCCTTGGCAATGAGATTTGCGAGAGTGATAACTGCTTTAGTTAGCAGGAATCAACATGGATTTATCCCCGGAAGAGGAACGACACACCACACTAGAAAAGTTATAACCTTGTTCGATGCTGCTGAGGTCACAGGAGATCCGATGGCAGTAATGTTGCTGGATGCTGAAAAAGCATTCGATCGGGTCTCCTGGGACTATTTGTGGCACACTTTAGTAAGAGCTGGATTTCAGGGTGGTTTCATTAAAGCTTTACAGACTCTGTACAAGGAACCGGTTGCAGCCTTAAGAGTGAATGGGGGTATTACGGGACAATTTACGATTAAAAGAGGTACACGGCAGGGTTGCCCATGTTCCCCGCTGCTATTTGCTATGTATATGGACCCACTGATTCGCAGGATAGAATTATGTCCAGAGATTAATTCATTACATACATTACTGGGACCTTGTAAAGTACTTGCTTACGCTGATGACGTGGCGGTAATAACACCAAACCCCACGGAAGCGACTGAACTAGTAGAGGGAGATGGAGTCCTGATGAGGGAGATGCGCGTTGTCTCACGCCTGCACTCCGGTCCCCTCTTTGCTAAGCTGCAAGTCTTTTTAGCCCCAACGACGATAGACACCAGCGAGACAGTCACACCACAAACACCTAACGCTGCGGCACCCGCAAAGTGGGTGCTGCGAGGTGTATTTGGCCGTATGCAGAGGGCGGTGTTCCAGGCCCCTCTGCAGGTGTGTAGGATGGCGAGGCTCCTGGGAGATGGAGTCCTGATAAGGGAGATGCGCATTGTCTCACGCCAGCACTCCGGTCCCCTCTTTGGTAAGCTGCAAGTCTTTTTAGCCCCAACGACGATAGACACCAGCGGGACAGTCACACCATAAACACCTAACGCTGCGGCACCCGCGAAGCGGGTGCGGTGAGGTGTATTTGAGCGTAGGCAGAGGGGCGTTGCTCCAGGCCCCTCTGCAGGTGTGTGGGACGGAGAGGCTCCTCGGAGATGGAGTCCTGATGGGTAAGATGCGTGTTGTCTCGCGCCTGCACTCCGGTCCCCTCTTTGGTAAGCTGCAAGTCTTTTTAGCCCCAATGACGATAGACACCAGCGGGACAGTCACAGCACAAACACCTAACGCGGTGGCACCCCAAGTCACTCATCCATGCAGCCACTCACACAGCCATACACTCATCCATAGAGCCGCTCACACACCCACTCACTCACTCATATGGCCACTGACAAAACATGTAACTCGTACATACAGCTACTCATGCAACTAGTCACTCATCCATACAGCCTCTCACACACCCACTCACTCACTCATACAGTTTCTCAACACAGCTACTCACTCCTCCAGACAACCAATCACACACTCACTCATACACCCACACAAACACTTACATACCCTTTCACACATCCATACAAGTACTCACACATCTGCTCCCTCACCCATGCAGTTATTCACACAGACACATACTGTCTAATACACCAACTCACACACCAACTCACTCAATCAAACTCCCACTCAAAATGACACCCACTCACACATACAGCACACTTACTCATCCAGTCACTCACTCATATAGCCATTCAGACACCCACTCACTCATCTCCGAAATCTTGGTTTATTTTCCTTCCTAAAAGAGGACGTTCTTACATCTGTTGAAGGTATACCATTGGAAAGCCGTTTGCAGGGCAATTGGGCTCTGCAAATGCAGGGCAGTGTGAACTAAACAAAGAGCTTTGAAGGTTACTTGTGCCCTGATCAGTAGCCATGAAGGGAGCGAATGCCATTCCTAACCAATAAAAATGTAGGGGCAGCCACATTTTGGTCAATCTGAAGTCTATTTAGAGTAGATTTATTGATATTTAAGTACAAAGAATTGCAGTAGTCCATGCAAGAAGTAATAAGGGCAATAACCACTGCCACTCTGAACTTGGCAGGAACAAAAGGGAACAACTTTTTCATGATTATAATGATGAGAAAGCAGGTGCTCTTTATCCTCTTGGCCTGAAAATAAAAAGAGAGGGTACTGTCAAAAATTACACTTACATTTTTAGGTTTGGTGACAGGTCATGGACAGGTCTCTTGCCACCACAACTTAGACTATAACGACATTTGCTCACCAAATATCTCACTTATATCGACATTCTGCTTTAGCTAATACTCGTTCATCCAGGTACTTACTGTCATGCTGCATTTGACCCCCAGCAGGCCACCATCTGTATTACTATTTTCAATCATAGAGGGTCTCAATTTGCGACCTACGTCATGCATATTAATGAGGCAGGTCCAAATTGCTACCCACCATGAATCAGTATTTTTGATACGTTTCCAGCTAAGAAATCACAAATATCAAAGTGTCATTTGATGCAATTTTGGATTTCTTATTCGGAATCTTTAATAATTATTAGGCCCTAGGTACCTTGCTGATCGATAACTGATAAATGGATTGTGACGTTACTGCGGTCACACAGCATTGATACTTTACACTGCACGTCCCATGTAGGAGGAGATTTCTGTTTTATACCACGTTCTATTTTCAATTAAAAACCCCTACTACAAGAAAGAATTGCCCCACACACAAAGGGCTTTGATACATTTTAAAACATGTTCCCTGTCGCAAAGTGTTTTTGCAAACTGCAGGTTTTGTGTACGCAAAATGCCTTTAGACTTGAAGCCATAAATTCGAAGTGTGTATTTACTATACAATGTCTGCTGTTTATTTTTACTAATGGAAACAGGCAAGAGACATAATGACGGCAGGTTGATGCCTCTAATGCATCTCTTTAAGAGTTGAAGCCTTTCCAGGGATGTTGAACTGCAGAGAGGCTCATTGATGTTCAGGCTTTGAGGTCTCAAGTGTTTACCACAGCACAGGCGCAGCCCCTGCAATGAGCATCGAATAGCAAAGAGTGGCGCGTGAAGGCACCACGGGAGCAAGAGGTCTCAGCAGGGCTCCCGTAATCTCTTCTTTCATCCCACGTCAGTCAATAACACACAGGGGACTCACAAGCCTCCCAGTGGAATTTCCATTTCGCAGGGTTCAGTGACAAGTGGCGACCAGCAGGGAGGAGGCAGAGGGTGCAGCTTGTTGTGGTCCAATGCAGAGCTCATTTGGGATCTGCAGCGCGTGAGTCAAGGGTATGTGGGAGAACGTGTGAGAGAGAGAGAGAGAGATGGAGAAAGAGGCGGACAGGGAGAGAAAGAGAGTGACAAAGGCAGACAGAGATAGAGAGACAAAATAGAGCAGAACGAGGCATAGCGCATGGGGCTGAGATGAAAATGAGGAGTAGGAAATAGACACAAAAATGATGAGAGAGAGACATGGACAGCTAGAAACATAAAGAGAGATTGAGAGAAAAAACGGGGGCAATTGATTGAGAGTCCAAGGAGAAAACCGGAGAGGTAGAAGAAATAGAGCGCAAGCGAGCAGAAAGGGAAAGTAACAGCAGCAAAGGAAGAGAAATAGAGAGAATGACGAACAAAGCAGTGGGGACAGGGTGTAAAGAGAAGATAAAGAGCAAAAAATAAGAGAAAGAGACAAAGTCTGAAAGTTAGAAAGGGAAGAGACAGAGCAAGAGTGAGCATGAGTGAGACAGGAACAAACAGAGAACGTGCGAGGAAAAAGTATACAGGGAAATAAGTAGGAGAAGCGAGAGACAAATAGTAGCGAAGAAAGAGGATAAGAAATAGTAATAACAACACAGTAATTATGGAAAGTAAGGAATCGGAGATGGCATGAAAAGAAGATGTGAAAGGTGGGGTGATTTGAAGATAGAAATAGGAATGAAGGTGAGAAGAGCACAGAGGTAAAGATGGAGGCCAGAAGGAAAGAGAGAAGGAAAGATAAACGAAAGTACAATAGATGTTTGAGAAGGTTCGTCCTGGGGGACAAATTCACCATGTCTTCTGGAAAAGCATGAGTTGCATTGCATGTTGAAAAAATGGAAATTACATCTGATGCACATGTATCTAAATTAAGAGGTGTGTTATTATGTGTCTAATATTTGGTTCTCATGTGATAGTGTGAATCTACATTAGCTTTAGCAGTTATCCTGAAACTTGTGACATAACACATTGTGGTAATGTGTATTTACGGACTGTAGCTATCTCATGGAACGTATGTCATGGATTGCCTGGTTGTCACCATGGCATTCCAGACATAGCAGTTGGTATCTGGCCCCTGTTGAGAAAGGCACGTCTTTCTACTCCGTGAATAAACCTCTTCAACCCTTCATTGGTATACACCTCTAATTCACACATTTGATAATAATAAGACCAGGGATTTGATGTGTCCCCTTACGCATTTTTATGAAAAATGTACCCAAAAAATAGAGGTCAAATCTAAAATCAAGGTAGAAAGATCCTCTAAGCCATGCAAAGATAAAAGCGAAAATAAGCATGTATATTTGCTCTGAGGGAAATAAAATACATGGGCAAATAATGCATACTGTTTATGGGACAACAGTTATTGACTGCATCTATTTGTCTCCAAGGACTATGTTAAATGAACAACGGCCAGTACTAAAAAGCTACACCACCTAAACGCGTTGACGAATATTGTGAACGTATCCTCTCACACATGGCTTTGGAATGAGTATATATGACCTATTCAACTTTCAAAGGTGTCTTGTACATGACCCTCAGTATATTCATATAGTTAACATGTTTTATATTTTTATGTGTGTATTCAAATGCATTTATATTATTGGAAATCATTTATATATATTTTTGTATCTGTGTAGTATTGTAATACTCTTTTGCACAGTTTGCACAGTGCACAGTGGATAACATTTATCTACATTTCCTAGAACTGAGGAGAGTTTTGTTTCTTTGCTCCTCACAGTGGGCATTACATTTCCTGTTCTTTTTGTCTTTCCTCAGATCCTCCAGCTGTGCCCCCAGAGTCCCAGTCCCAGAGTAATGGAGTTAGTGGACAGTCACCAGTGGGAGAGAGTGGCTTGACTGAGGTCCCAGTGGCATCCTTTCACCAGCTAGCTATCCGCAAGGATGAAGAGGCAGTAGCGGCCATTGCCTCTAGGAGCTAGCCGGAAGAAAGGAGGCTGAAGCAGTGGAGCAGATGCTGCAAGCATAGGGACCCTGCACCCAGCTGCACCTCCCCCATAGGAGGAGGCTGCCCCCTACCCGCTCCATAAGGGTGTGCCTCCTTGACAGAATTTTGGAAAGCCTGTAAGGGATTAGGTCTAACCAAGCCAAAATTCTCCAAAGACTTTGTGAGCTGGAGGGGCACTATTATTAGGGAGGGGTTGGGCTTGTTGTGTGAAATGAGGGTGGGACAGTTGGGGAGAGGGTGGTTTTAGGATCTTTTTTGATGGTTTAGGGAGTGCGGCTGTTGTGGGTAGTGGGAGTGGGAGAGTTGGGAAGGGTTCGTTTTATTAGTAGCTTTCTTGATGGTTAAGCAGCTGTGGGCCTGGTGTGGGTTTTGATGGTGGATTAAAAAAAAATAACATGAATACATTATACCCAATTATGGGTTTTTGTTTTGAATATTTTGGTTACTTATTAATATTATGGTTAGTTGTCCCCCATAGGTTGCACTGTTTACTATAATATGCTCCACCTACCTACAGCCAGAGCAGACGCTGAACCCTGAACTGGGGCAATCGCAAGGCAATTGTCCAGTTCTCCCCCCTCATCATCCTCCATATGCTCTGTTCTTGACTTGAGCTCCCTTGTCTCCAGGCGATCACCAGTGCGTCTCTTCAGGCCACCCTACTGCAGTCACTGTTGGAAAACGTATTGTAGTAAGGTGGCTACCTGACTATGGTTACCCCAGATTTTTTGCCTTGTGTTTAGCTGGTTTTCGACTTAGTTGGCCTGGTTCCCTGCTAATCAGGGCCCCAGGCTATCTGCTCTCTCTGTAAAATGGATTCCATGTACCCTAGGTGCATAACTAGATTGGCTTGGGTCACCTTATCAGCCCCTGTACAGAGCACTTTAGGTGCCCAGGGCATAGGTGCATCCAAGGCCTACCAGGGGCTGCAGCATATCTTTTGCCACCCCTGGCTGGCTATCTAAAATTGACACAACTGGCTGATCACTCAGCTGGGGCAAAGTGGTGTAATCACCCCTTGCTTAGATATAGTATGCCTATATCTAAACCTATCTGGACACATATCAACCTGTGAGCCACTCCTATGGCAGGCCTTAACAATCCTGAAGGCAGAGTGTGTGGTTTAATGTGAGATAGTGCTCTAGCATGAGCTGAGCCTGTCTGCAGCTGTCGGGACCAATTCCCTTAGCTGTTCCGGGATAATGCCAAACCATATACTATTAAGTGCATTATAATCCTCGCGGTTATATGTCAACTTTGGTTTGGCTTTATCAAAACATGTCGTGTAAGGTGTCATACGAATTGGAATACTACCCCCTCGCCAGTCCTGGCGACGGGGGTAGCATTCCACCCCTCTAGAGGGGACGACATGTTACTTTTGCTAAAACGCGGTTGATTTTTAAAAGAGCCTCAGATCCACAAAATGGATGCTTCTGCCACAGACACATGTCTGACCTCCTGCTGCTGACCGAAACTCAGCAGAGGAGGCCTGGACAAAGGCTTTCCTGTCACAGGGAGGTGTCACACCACCCCAGACAGGAGATAGTGGATTGTAGCAGGGATGTTTGAAAGAAACCAGACACTGCCTGGGGAGCACAAGGCTGCCCCGTGCATAATCCGGCCAAACCGGTTCTGGGGCACACTAGCCCCAGACCCAGTGCGGCCTGGAACAAGGGAATGGGGTGTAACCACCCCCTTCCTGGGTCCCACCCATAGGAGGGGACCTAGCAGGATGTCCAGCCCACCAGATTCGAATAAGAGTGGGAGCAGTGCCCTAGCACAGCAGATCATCCTGAAGAAACATAAGAAACAAATTCTGGACCCTTCGACATCCTACTCAACGTAGAAGACTGAAGAATCTCCCTTGTGGTCAAGGAGTAACCACCCTGTGCAAACAGGTACCAACCAGCACCTCAACTCTTGATTTGTTGCAGTTCCCGCCGGAACTCGAGCGACAGAGATCGACGAGATTAAGCTTGCCTGCCTTCTCCCAGCCCGATCCAAAGTCCCTGCAGAGCTGAGACCCGTGGAGGCGACCGGAAGCGTGGGGCACGCCATCTTGAAAAGGCCACGAGATGCTGACCATGCAGCCCACGAGTGACCCTCGAAGCTGTACACCGGGGTTTGAGAAGCCCCAACCCTGATCTACACTTGCACCAAAGCTACCTCCTCCACACTCGACGAGTGCTGCGTGGGGCCCTTCTGCTTGTGTTGGCTCGACGCGTTGGTCCGGTCACTTGCCAGCTGGCTTGTGGCCCCTGTGCCAATGAAAACTTGAATACGACTTGCTTTTCTGGTTGCTCCAGATCTGCACCAGCTCCTGTGAAAAGGAGCCCCCACTCTGACCCTCCTGGTCTGAGTGAGAAGCAATCTCCCGGTTCCGCGTGGATTGCTTTTGCCAAGTGCTGTTTGCTGCAATCGTGAAGCCGATGGTGCTGACGGCAAGAGCCTGCGTGGGACAGATCGTGACCTGCTCCTGGACGTCGCAGATGCCCCAGAGCCCACGTGACAGTAGAGAGAAGCCTCTCGACAACCATCTGATTGCGCCCGACATTGCCTGGTTCCGTCCTGGTTCCACCCTGGTCACTGCTGAGTGACCCAGACTCGGTCCCCTCTGCTTTCAGATTCATCTCGACTTCGATCCGCCCTTGGATCACACTGGACACTTCTGATTCCCATCGCCTGCAGCTTCTCCAGCTCCAAGCACCAAGAACCTGCGTGTCAAAACCCGACGCCACTTCGACCCTGTGCACCCACTTCCTGTGGGTGAGGTAACATTGCAACGCCGGTGTTCCTACACTGGTACACACCTCTAGGGTCTGTGTCTTAAGTTTTGTTCCTCTAGGTTCAGCGGAAGTATCTTTAAACTAACTTTGTGTAACTTTTACGCACCATTGACATTGCATTGGTGGAAGCAGCACTTTACGTGCTACACCCGAATCCCGCGGGCTTCTCCCGACTTCAGCATTGCTGGTCCTGACTGCTCCCAGCGATTCTCTAGGCCCTAGGCCTAACCACTGTTCGATTGGTATCTCTTATACCACTTTTTTAGTATATGGTTTGAGTGGCCACCCGCCCTCATCCATAATTGTGCAACTTTGTATGTTATACTGTGCTTTTGATTTAACGTTTGTGCCCCTTTGCTCATAAAGAGTACTGGGGATTAATTTAGAAATAAACACATATATTTTTATAATATATACTTGTGTGGTGTCCTTTCATTTGGTATTACAGGATTGTATGTGGTAAAACAGCTCGCTTAACACGACCTCTTAAGTTAAGTCTTCAAGGCTGCTTAGTCCATGCTACCCCTAGGATAGCTTGTCTACAAGGTTGACTTACAACCAGACACCATAAGGGATTGTTTGGACTGATACAAGGCGATTCCAGAATGGGAAACACCACATATCAGGCCAACTTCTCACATTGGTGCGCAGCGGTGCGGATTTGAGCTTGCTGTTTGTTTTACCATTACAATCTTTATATCAAATTGAAAGATCACATCAAGTACCTTAGGTACATATAAATCAAAAGCTTAGCATATTAAGTTCTACTGAACTTAGTAGTTGTAGATTAAAGGGAGTAGCACACCCTGACTACAACTCACTAGCAAGGTACAGTAGGAAAACACTTAGTGTAGGTAAGTGCACCACTTACACCTCACTAGCAGCCATGTCTGACACAGGAAGAGCTTCAGGCTCTGCCCCTGTGATAGTTGACCCTACCAAGGCAACTTCCAGGTATGACAACCTTAGCCACAAAGACTTGTGTGCCTTGTGCACTGCAAGAGGGCTAAAAAAGGGCAGAAGCCCTACCATTCCTTCCCTGATAGCTATCCTGGAAAAGGATAACTTAGATAAGGTGAGTCAGACTCCCTTAGATTCAGGTGAGGGGGTGAATTCCCCTGAGATTGAGAATCTTCCAGAAGAAGAAGAGGAGGAGGAAGAGGAAGGCTCAGGGATAGAGGAGCCTGAAGATCAGGATCAGAGGGTGACCCAGGTACAGATTGGCAGGCTTAACCAGTCCAACCTAGACCTACATGGGGGTGGAGAGGGCCAGCACCTCCCCAGATCCCATAACTTAATTCTCCCAGGCAACAGGAGGGTGAGATCTCGATCAGGGGACTCTCATATTTCTAGTGTCTCAAGAGAATCTCAAAGGGGAAGGACTTCCCCCAGAGGAAAGAGCATAGGGCCAGGGTGAGGGCTGTCCAACTCCAGATAGAGAGGGAAGAGATAGCCTTGGCTCAAGCTAAACTTGCTTTAGCAAGAGAAAGAAAATTGTGTGGATTAGATTCCACTGGCGGCAGCAATATTCCTAAAGAGAAACCCAGGTCCTATGATAGTAGAAACCTGACAAAGATTGTGCCCCCCTACAAGGAAGGGGATGACATCCACAAATGGATGACTGCTCTGGAGAGAGCCTGCATGGTATAGCAGGTTCCTGAGGAATAGTGGGCAGCAATCTTATGGTACTCCTTTTCAGAGAAAGGGAAAGATAGGCTCCTCACTGTCAGACATGAGGATGCCAACAATTACAAAGTACTGAAGAGTGTTCTAATAGATGGGTTTGGCTTAACCACTGAGCAATACAGGTTAAAGTTCAGAGACACCCAAAAGACACAGACTCATGACTGGACTGATTTTGTTTATTGTGCAACTAAGGCTCGCTCTGGAGGGTTGGCTAAATGGCAGCAAAGTACATGACTTTACAGGATTGTATAGTTTGATTATGAGGGAGCAGATCCTAAGTAATTGTCAGAACAAGCTCTTACACCAGCACCTGGTGGACTCAGATTTGACCTCTCCCCAAGAATTGGGAAAGAGGGCAGATAAATGGGTCAGAACCAGGATTAGGCCTAAGAATCAGGACAGTAACCAGAAGAAGGAGTCTACCTAACCTCAAGATAAGGGTGGGGATAAAAGTAAAGAAAAGAATTCCCCAGGGCCCCAAAACTCCAAGAATGGGGGTGGGTCCCAAGACACTTCCTCAACTCAGAAGAAACCTTATTGTCATACCTGTAAACAGGTTGGGCATTACAAAACAGACAGCTGTTGTCCCAAGAATGGCAATAAAGAGAATATACCTCCAAAGCCAGCTCCAACACCTCCTGTTACTGTCAGCAGTAATCCCCCAGGAAGTGGGAGCACACCCAAGAATCTGGGTGGGTTTACTTTTGGAGCCCAGGTGGACCCTGGCCTATCCAGGTCCCCATCCCCAAATGATATTGTTTATGAGACTGGCATGGGGTTTGCCAACTTCTCTGATTGCCCAAATTCCTTGAGCAAATATAGACAAGAACCCATCATCAATGGTTTGAAAGTTGAAGCCTTTAGAGACACAGGGGCTAGCATCACCATGGTGGCTGACTGTATAGTCCCCTCTAAGCAACTTTTACCAGGTGCCACATACCAGGTAACAAACATTGATGGCATCCAGACAAATCATCCCATGGCAGTAGTAAGTCTCAGCTGGGGAGGTGTCATTGGCCCCAAGAGAGTGGCAGTGTCACCAAACTTGCATGTAGACTGTCTACTGGGTAATGATTTAGAAATCTCAGCCTGGGCTGAGGTTGAACGGGAAATCCATTCTAGAATGGTAAACTCCAATGGAAAGGTTAGTGGGGCTGTACTGGCTATAGCCCCAGTTCAAGATGTCCTTCCTGAAAAGGTTGGTAGGGCTGTGCAAGACACAGCCCCATCTTTAAAAGAAGCTCTTTCTGAAAAGAATAGCAAAGCTGTTATGATAACAGCAGATACCCAAACTGAGTCTCCTCCTGAAAAGGTTGGTGGGGCTGTGATGGCCACAGCCCAAACTCAAACAGATACGGTTGTTGTGAAGCCTGAAATGATGGATCACTCCACCCAAACTGAGAGCATGGAGGAGGAAGAGAAATCTTCCCCTCACCAGACATTAGGACAGGATCAGCCTCCTCAGGGAACTGATCTTACCCCTGATGAAGGAACTGCCCCAGAGGTTGCTAGGCTAGGCCCGACAGAGCCTCTGATGGCAGAGGACCCTTCTCAGGTGGGACCCAGTCTGGAGCAGGTAACCTGCCCCTCTCTACCTTGCCTTAGTCAGCCCAGGACTGCAGAAGACAAGAAGGACAGTGAGACCCAGAGGGCCCCCTGTCAAATAAAGCACCCCCATCAACAGATTAGGGGCACCAAAACTAGTAGCCCTAGTGAGGTGAAAACTTTAAAAACTCCTGAGGGAGCCCCCTTAAAAGCAGTTAGGGACCTCCCACATATGGATTCTGTTGGGCACAGCCAAACCTGGGACCCAAAGGGCCCAAACCTGAACTGTCCCTTCAGCAAGCCAAACAGAGGGACCCAGCCTCCAGCTTTAGGTAGCCAGAGGCTGACCCTGAGAGCACAGTGCAACTCAGTTGAAGAGGGAAGGGCACACATTGTGGAAGATAATTGGAGGAAGCTGAGTCCTAAATTAGTGGAGCCTCACTTCAAAACTCCATATCCAAACCAGCCTTCTAACTTGCAAAGACACACCCAAGGTAGTGATTCCCTATGGTGGAGACCCTCTGATACCTCAAGGGTGAGGAACTGCTTAGTGGACCATGAGACAGGGGGTACCCATGCTAGTGCAGGTACTTCCTTATATGGCCACTCAGGCAATATAGGCTTACCTTTGTTTGAGGGGGGGGGGTTGTGTAGGAAGGTGGCTATGACTAACCTGACTATGGTTACCCCAGATTTTTTGCCTTGTGTTTAGCTGGTTTTCGACTTAGTTGGCCTGGTTCCCTGCTAATCAGGGCCCCAGGCTATCTGCTCTCTCTGTAAAATGGATTCCATGTACCCTAGGTGCATAACTAGATTGGCTTGGGTCACCTTATCAGCCCCTGTACAGAGCACTATAGGTGCCCAGGGCATAGGTGCATCCAAGGCCTACCAGGGGCTGCAGCATATCTTTTGCCACCCCTGGCTGGCTATCTAAAATTGACACAACTGGCTGATCACTCAGCTGGGGCAAGGTGGTGTAATCACCCCTTGCTTAGATATAGTATGCCTATATCTAAACCTATCTGGACACATATCAACCTGTGAGCCACTCCTATGGCAGGCCTTAACAATCCTGAAGGCAGAGTGCGTGGTTTGATGTGAGATGGTGCTCTAGCATGAGCTGAGCCTGTCTGCAGCTGTCGGGACCAATTCCCTTAGCTGTTCCGGGATAATGCCAAACCATATACTATTAAGTGCATTATAATCCTCGCGGTTATATGTCAACTTTGGTTTGGCTTTATCAAAACATGTCGTGTAAGGTGTCATACGAATTGGAATACTACCCCCTCGCCAGTCCTGGCGACGGGGGTAGCATTCCACCCCTCTAGAGGGGACGCATGTTACTTTTGTTAAAACGCGGTTGATTTTTAAAAGAGCCTCAGATCCACAAAATGGATGCTTCTGCCACAGACACATGTCTGACCTCCTGCTGCTGACCGAAACTCAGCAGAGGAGGCCTGGACAAAGGCTTTCCTGTCACAGGGAGGTGTCACACCACCCCAGACAGGAGATAGTGGATTGTAGCAGGGATGTTTGAAAGAAACCAGACACTGCCTGGGGAGCACAAGGCTGCCCCTTGCATAATCCGGCCAAACCGGTTCTGGAGCACACCAGCCCCAGACCCAGCGCGGCCTGGATCAAGGGAAAGGGGTATAACCACCCCCTTCCTGGGTCCCACCCATAGGAGGGGACCTAGCAGGATGTCCAGCCCACCAGATTCGAATAAGAGTGGGAGCAGTGCCCTAGCACAGCAGATCATCCTGAAGAAACATAAGAAACGAATTCTGGACCCTTCGACATCCTACTCAACGTAGAAGACTGTAGAATCTCCCTTGTGGTCAAGGAGTGACCACCCTGTGCAAACAGGTACCAACCAGCACCTCGACCCTTGCTTTGTTGCAGTTCCCGCCGGAACTCGAGCGACAGAGATCGACGAGATTAAGCTTGCCTGCCTTATCCCAGCTTGATCCACAGTCCCTGCAGAGCTGAGACCCGTGGAGGCGACCGGAAGCGTGGGGCACGCCATCTTGAAAAGGCCACCAGACGCTGACCGTGCAGCCCACGAGTGACCCTCGAAGCTGTACACCGGGGTTTGAGAAGCTCCAACCCTGAGCTACACTTGCACCAAAGCTATACCCTCCACACTCGACGAGTGCTGCGTGGAGCCCTTCTGCTTGTGTTGGCTCGACGCGTTAGCCCGGTCACTTGCCAGCTGGCTTGTGGCCCCTGTGCCGACGAAAACTTGAATACGACTTGCTTTTCTGGTTGCTCCAGATCTGCACCAGCTCCTGTGAAAAGGAGCCCCCACTCTGACCCTCCTGGTCTGAGTGAGAAGCAATCTCCTGGTTCTGCGTGGATTGCTTTTGCCAAGTGCTGTTTGCTGCAATCTTGAATCCGACGGTGCTGACGGCGAGAGCCTGCGTTGGAAAGATCGTGACCTGCTCCTGGACATCACAGATGCCCCAGAGCCCACGTGACAGTGGAGAGAAGCCTCTCAGCAACCATCTGATTGCGCCCGACATTGCCTGGTTCCGTCCTGGTTCCACCCTGGTCACTGCTGAGTGACCCAGACTCGGTCC
Organism: Lissotriton vulgaris; assembly: GCF_964263255.1. Taxonomy (NCBI): domain Eukaryota; kingdom Metazoa; phylum Chordata; class Amphibia; order Caudata; family Salamandridae; genus Lissotriton; species Lissotriton vulgaris. Next base: position 275,772,958 of record NC_141688.1, read on the forward strand.
CCTCTGCTTTCAGACTCATCTCGACTTCGATCCGCCCTTGGATCACACCGGACACTTCTGATTCCCATCGCCTGCAGCTTCTCCAGCTCCAAGCACCAAGAACCTGCGTGTCAAAACCCGACGCCACTTCGACCCTGTGCACCCACTTCCTGTGGGTGAGGTAACATTGCAACGCCGGTGTTCCTACACTGGTACACACCTCTAGGGTCTGTGTCTTAAGTTTTGTTCCTCTAGGTTCAGCAGAAGTATCTTTAAACTAACTTTGTGTAACTTTTACGTACCATTGACATTGCATTGGTGCAAGCCGCACTTTACGTGCTGCACCCGAATCCCGCGGGCTTCTCCCGACTTCAGCATTGCTGGTCCTGACTGCTCCCAGCGATTCTCTAGGCCCTAGGCCTAACCACTGTTCGATTGGTATCTCTTATACCACTTTTTAGTATATGGTTTGAGTGGCCACCCGCCCTCATCCATAATTGTGCAACTTTGTATGTTATACTGTGCTTTTGATTTAACGCTTGTGCCCCTTTGCTCATAAAGAGTACTGGGAATTAATTTAGAAATAAACACATATATTTTTATAATATATACTTGTGTGGTGTCCTTTCATTTGGTATTACAGGATTGTATGTGGTAAAACAGCTCGCTTAACACAACCTCTTAAGTTAAGCCTTTAAGGCTGCTTAGTCCATGCTACCCCTAGGATAGCTTGTCTACAAGGTTGACTTACAACCAGACACCATAAGGGATTGTTTGGACTGATACAAGGCGGTTCCAGAATTGGAAACACCACATATCAGGCCAACTTCTCACACGTATCCTGCATTATCTTTGCGTCTCCCCTTCATGACTTGATGGTACCTGATAGCACCCACCCATCCATCAGTCAATAGTAGCAATATCTGTGTACTGCCCTATCCTCAACACCTAGTAACCACTCACTACTAATGAAGAATACCAAAACAACCAATCAAATACAGGTCTTTGTATACATCTTACTCATTCTCTCAACACAAAATCCAACCACTTCCACCTTCCAATTCTTATTTCCAAAACAGAAAACAGTTGTCTTCTACCTCCACCAAGACTTGCTGTTGATGCAAGGGTGTCCAGTTTTTCCAGAGGTGATAACTGCTGGTGGCCTTAACAGGCACACCCAGGGAAAACATGACAGTAAAACAATGTTTGTCTTTTTCTAAATGGGGCAGACCAACCAGTATAGAAATAAACATGAAACAAAGAGAAAAAAACGAGTGAATGGCAAATCCAAGACAAAGACCAGCATAAATCAAACAATGCAATATAAAGAGATAATCATTTTCTAAAGTAAGTTTTGCAAAGTCAACCTGTGCCCTGAGAGTACCCTAATTGTTTGCAGACTGGTAGTGGTGGTAACTCACTCTAACTGATTCACAAATCTGTAAATCATGTTTTTAACTTTTCTTTAACAAATTATTTTTATAATTATAGTATAATATTGGAAATATGAAATTATAAACCTGAATTCATGTTTTTAATTTAATTTTTAATGACTATTGTGCAATATTTACGATATGGTACTGTCAAATTTGTGCTTTTATGTTTTTTGTGTACAAAAATTTGAAAACCACTGAATTTGTTTGATTGATCGACTCTTACTGTCCCTGAGCTCTGCCCAACCAGCCCCAGGGCCAATACTATGCTGAAAACACACTTAGGGGCCTATTATAATCTCAGTTGTAAAGCCTCTGCCCGTAGATCGGAGGCTTTCCGATGAGATCGTCGGTTTCACTTCTGACAGCCTCATTACAATGGAGGCTGTCGGTTTTGAAGCCAGTTGGACATCCCAGCTGGCATCCAACTGGCTCAAGGAGCCCATATGCCAGTTGGAACCGGTAAGTAATCCATATGGATGGCATTTTAAACCGGTCGGATTACGATGTTGGTTTCTGGCAGGGTTTACATGCCGGGCTTTCCGACATGGAAATCCTGTCGGAAAGCTATTTTAGCGGCCCCTAGCAGGGCCCTCCTTAGCCAGCGTCCTCTGGATAGAGGCCCGGGAGCACTTATGGTGATCCCTGCACCATGTGGCAGGCACCGAGAGGGGGCACTTATGTTGATCCCTGCACCGTGTGGCAGGCACCATGAGGTGGCTGCCGCAAGGTGCACAGAAGAACACTAACTCCCTTTTCTGTATGGGAGCTTGTGTGTCTGACCGCAGCACAAGAAGATCCCATACAGAAACAGGTGCTGGCGAACACACCATGTGCTAGGACTTTTGTGCTAGAAGCACTGTGAAGCTAAAGCCTCCCCTAGGTGTTCTAGGGGTGGGGGGTCCTGTAGAGATAGGCAAGGTCCTTACAAAAAGATTTTTTACAAGCTTTGGTGTTGGAGAAATTGTCTAGTTTAATTTCCCCATTGCAGATCCCCAGACACATATGTTAACATGTCATTCAGTACCTAATTAATAACTAATGCTAGGCTTTGCAGAAAATATAATTCATGGACTCGGGAGAATGGTCCTGATAAACCAACAATATGATGCTGTTGAATTTATCCTAAAATGTACAGAAAATAAGGTATAAAACTTTCTTATCTGTAAGCCAAAATTCAGCCTTTTAGTGATCTAATCTGATTGATCAGAGTTAAATGGATTAGCCAGACTGCTTTAATAAAGTGATGAGTGGCACCTGGGGTGAGGAACACAATCTGAGAGGAGAGGGTACCTGCTGCCCAGGAATGCCAGAGCAAGTGGGAGGGGTCATAAACCATGATCTTCAAAGTGAGGAAGGGACAGGCAGAAGAAGCCAGGCCCACCTACACCCCTACCCTATGAACCTAGCCAGATGGCAGGCTTATGGAATAAATGTGCAGATGCCAGGGGGAGGAAGACAATGGAGATGAGCCATCATGGAGGTTGGTTTGCTAGTACTTGCCTCTCTGCTGAGACTTCAGCCATATTGAATTTTGGTAGAATAGTGCTTTGTGGGGGACAACTGTGCAACACTCTGGAGAAGTTGGCAGAGTATGCCCAGACGTGGGTCCCTTGCTGATGAGGGTTATGAGGTCCCAGGATGCTTCTTTCCGGTCCTGGGAAGACATGGCTTGGCAGTTCGGGCTGGACTGTTCACAGGAGGCCTAGGGTCAGACTGATTTGCATATGGCCATGTTTGAACTGGGGTGGTGAAGTGAGCTAAAGAATGATGATGAATTAACCACATCCGCGCTCAGAGAATTCTGCTCGCATGCTCAGATTTTCAAAATCCCATTATTCATGACGAGTTGGGCTCGGCATCAGCGTGCGAGGAGGCTACGCCATGACGAGCCCAGCTCGTCATGAGCCTGGAAGGGGTTAAACCCAGATCAGTTGACTGGGTGTGAGTGTTTGATTTGCTCAAACGCTCCATCCATCATCCCCTTTGGTATCGCTTTGTTCGCCCTAAGTTGGCAGGGTATGGCCAGACTTGGGTCGCTTGCTCACTCTGCCACTGGAGTCAAGATAGCCTGGATGTTGAGGGTTAGGAACCAGAAATCAGTCCCAGGATGCTTGTTTCCGGCCCAGGGAAGACATGGCTTGGCAGTTCGGGTTGGACTTTTCCCATGAGGCACAGGGTCAGACTGATTTGCATATGGCCATGTCTGAACTGGGGTAGTGGAGTGGGCTAAAGAATGATGATGGATTAAACCCGGATCAGTTGACTGGGTGTGAGTGTTTGATTTGCTCAAACGGTCCGTCCATTATCCCCTCTGGTATCGCCAAGATATTGTTCAGCCAGGCGAAGTGGTCACTAAATGAAATGTCTGCACCCACCTGTTCCTGCACCTTTTACTCTCGGTTCATCTCCAGCTCCATGACAGAATGAGGAGATACCCAATCTCTAGGGGCAGAGACTAAAGACCTTATATAACCCCATCCACCAGTCCATCCCACACACTTGTCAAGCGGAAATAGGCTACAACATATACAAGATTACATCTTGTAAAGAAGATTCCTGCTATTGATGCATTTTCTTTGTGCTACTAATTGAGATTGTGATATTTTATGTCTGCCTCAAGACAGGGAACACAAAATGTGTACGTAAAATGCTGTACAAAACATTGTTGCTAAAATTATCCAGCCGAGCAATTGTAGCAGCTGTTAAAACTGCGGATCTCAGATTCATTCCACACAGGCTGCACTCACCCACTGTCACTGAGGTCTGAGCTGTCTGTAATACCGGCGCATCACAGCTATACAGCTATTTGTGTTGCCAGGAACAACACAATGGCATTCATGGGTGACGGATGAGTCATCTTAGAAGAGAGGACAGAGAGATTCTGCAGGTCAGGCTACTGAGTCAGAGAGCAGGTGCAGCACTAAAGGAAGGTGGCCCGTCATACCTGCTGGTCATAGTTTGGTTGAACTCTTATTATTGAGACTATTCAATTAAATCCCTTTCTTAGAAAGAGTAGAAGAGACGTACAGGCATGTGGGTTCCTTCTGTAAATAGAAGCTGCAATTCGTGGAAATCACTCACAACAGCGATGAATGATTGCTGTTCTGCCTGAACTTATGAGTTCCAGGAACAACGAGAGCACGTCCCATCCATACAACAAAGAACCAGACAGCAGAGGTCGTGGACCCTATGCTGACTGTCATCCACCTCAGGGACCTTTCCCCACTCAGCATCAGAGAGCAGTGCTGCATCCCAACCTGAGATGCTGCAGACATCAGTGTCCAAGGTACGTATGCAATGCAAAGACTCCCCTGTGCTGTGTCCCTCTGCCAGTGACGGTTGAATGATAGAGACATACAAGGCTTAACCACGCGTGCCTCTACCACACAGCCTGAACCACGAATTCGAATTAATTGAACATTCCTTTACAACGCATGCTTTACCGCACAATTTTGTGGTAAAGGCATGAATGGTAAGGGTGTATGCGTGGCTAAGGTCGCCACTTTTCTGACCCCCCCTCGCCCCACCCTAAATTACAAACCCCCTCCCTGCCAACCAGCCCAAAATGTAATAAAATCAGAATTTGCCTCCCAGCCCTGAGCCCTAAATTACAAACCACCTACCTAAACCCCCGCCCAAAATTACAAACCTCCTAACTGCCCACACCATTCTAAGCCCTAAATTACAAACCCCCAACCTACCCTCCACCCTAAATTACAAATCACCTCCCTGCCCACCCACCCTGAGCCCTGACAAAGCCCCATTCCTTACATACTCCCCAAACCCAGCCCATAAAACTACCCCAACTCCCTTCTCCTATGCCCTAAAAGTTGTACCCTCCTTATAAGTACCCTGACCGCCTTCCCTCCCTAAGCCCTAAAAATGTGCAACTGACACCCCCAAAAATGACCCCCAGACCTGATCTCTAAACACATGCCCCCGATAACCCCTTGAAAGCGACCACCAGACCCGAGTCCTAAATACCTGCCCATGCTCTCCCCCCACGATATTACTATGCACATTTCCTTAACTGTAAATGACGTTTTATCGCTTTTATGAAAAAGTAACACTGCTTGGACACTATATGCATTGTGATTGCACATGTGCTGACTGAAGTAGCTACTCTGCCCTACACCACCCTCAAAGACTAAGTCCGAAATTGTCTAAGATTTTATGCCATGTTTACGTTACAAAGGGATGAAAATCAGCAGAAAAATCTTTTTTCCAAATTACTTTACAGTGCTAAACTTGTTTAGCGCTGGAAATAACGTGAAAGCGGCGCAAAACAGAGCTACAGCTGCTCCGCATTACTTAGCACCAAGGGAGCAGGGCTGGAGTATGGTCATTCCCAGGCAACCACCCTAGGGGCCTTATTTATGAAGGCCTTGCGCCACCGATACGTCACTTTTTCCCATGTTAAAAGTGACGCACCGGCGGCGCAAGGCCTTCATAAATAAGGCCCTAGGTTTCTGATGGTAAACCCAATTTACTAAATTAAGCAGACAGGGTTTAGTGTCAGCAAACTGTCTTTTTGAAGAAGGCGCAAGGAAGGAGAAATGCTTTTATTTCTCCTTCCTTTTCTGACTTTGTATGTGTGTTGCACTGTACAGTACACAGACAAAGAGGGAAAATAGTTTAAGTAAGTCTTTGCACAGTATTTCGTACAGGAAGGGTACCCTTCAAGTACAAAACCAATAACAAGACTCACTGAGACACCCTTGCACCATGGCGCAAAGGTGTCTCCCTGGCGCACGTCAGCTGATTTCAGTGCCGGCTCAAAGGAAAGGAGAGGAGAGTGCCATATGACCTGCGTGATTGAATGAGGACACATTCATTTTTGTTAGTCACGGGGGATTAAGTAATTTGCCCAGCATCACAGGATGTTCAGCATCATTGCTGAGACTCAAACCTGTATTCCGTATAAGTTTGGCTGTTGCACAATTTTCTTTAATTTAATGTTCTCCTGTTTTGATAAACTCTATGAACGTTAAGAATTCACTAGCTCAAAAATATTTGATAAATTAATTGATTTAGGATTGGTTTGTGGACCATTGTTTTTTTATATCCAATTGTACCCAGGTCCAAGAACTGATATTGGATCACCCCATTTCAGTAATGGAGACTCAAACCCAGTTTCCCAGATTTAAGGTCCACCGCCCTAGCGTTAGGCCACCTCCTCTTCCCAACTCTTCAGCCAGTTTTCGCAGAGGTTCATATCAGTTCATTGATCGTGTACGCTTTCCCCGCTGATCAATGAAGTACTAACATTCACCTCTGGTACTACCATTGTTTCCCAGCTTCTCCTCTATCTGTTTTAAGAATTTCACTAGCTTGCAGTTCGACTGTGGGTCATCTGAGTTAAAGCAGGCTATCACCACTTGCCTCTGTGTTCGGATCCCTCACAGATAGAAGTGGAGGTGGAGCAGACACGATCTTTCTTTTCTTAGGCTGGGGCAGCCTTTTATTCATAGGTACATAATGGGTGAAATATGGTGGATTGGAATGCAGCCCGAGCAATCTCCAGTGGCTGAGATTAATTTAGGGGCTCCTTCCTTCCTTCACCTTATGGTTTGTTGTCGTTTAGCAACTCAGTCAGATATTAACTGCTGATTGACTACAGAGAGTAAGAGACTGTAGGACTTTCGATCCTTTTTTTCCACCAGGAGTTTTGGAGACCTTTTTGGCCCTAGAGAAGTGCCTAGAGCAGCAACTCTTAACCTCCGGTGCGAGGACCCCAGTAGGTCCCAACGCCAACTCAAGCAGGCTGCGACTGCTTAAAAAATAAAATATTATTAAAAAATGAAGGGCCTGAGTCACAAAGGTAAACTTACGATTTGGAGTAAGGTTGCATTATTTTTGGTATTTAATTCTATGAGTTATAAGTATGTTTACGTCTGTGGAGACTGCGTAGTTGGAGTGGAGAACTCTGCACATAAAAAGATAGGCCTTTCTTATCCTTTTATGTGCGGAGTTCTCTGCCCTGACATTGGCGTCTCTACAGCTGTAAGCTAACTATTAACTTGTAGTTTTTGAATACCAAAACAGACGTTATCTTACACAAAGGTGTAAGTTCCCCTTTGTGACTCAGGCCCTCAGTGTACATACATAAAGAATCACATTGTGAAATGCATTTTTTTTAAAATTCTGTAAATGTGAAAGAATTTCAATTTGGCTTATTTATGAGGCCTTGCGTCACTTTTACGCCGCTGGTGCATCATTTTTTGTGGAACATCAACAGTGTAAAACATGTGCCATGTTGCGTCATATTTACAAAGAGACGCATCTCTGTAGATGCATCACTTTGTAAAACCCTGCGCCACATTATGCCTCCACCAGGTATAATGTATGCAGGATGGGTGTTCTGACGCAAATAAGCTTCGCAGAAGTGACGCCGTGAAATCTATGAGATTTCACTGCGCCACTTCTAGGAGGCAAATGCGTGAATATCGTACGCCTGCCTCATGTCAGGCGTAAGACCGACACAGGCACATTTAACATAGGACTTGCTGATGTGTAATGACCCATTGCTGGAGTTGCGGCACTTTTGTGACACACTCCAGCAATGAGCCATTTTTGAATCAACAGATACGTCAGAAATACTGACGTATCTGTAACTCCTTGTGCGATGATGCATCATACCGTAAATATGACGTATCATTGATGTCGCAAGGAAGGCTCAGTGAAAAGTGACGCATCGCTGTTTTCACACAGTGATGCGTCACTTTTCATAAATGAGACCTCAGTTGGTATCCTCAGATTGATTCATGGGAGGAGTCCAAGTACATCAAACAGAATATAGTATGGACTAATGGAGGCCTCTTTTGGATTTAGAAAAGTACTAACCTCCCCATAAATAATTTTTTACTATATTTGTTTGTGAATTAAACAAAATATTTCAGTGTTTGCGTATTTTATTGGTGAATGCATATTTGCGTAATATTTTGTATTGTTTTGTGATACAAATCATCGAAATCGCTTAAGGCGGATTCCAATAATGAACCAGTAGGGGCCCTAATTCCAGTAAGGATTCAGTGGGGGTCCCTGGATTCCAGTAAAGATTCAGTGGGGTCCCTGGATTCCAGTAAAGATTCAGTGAGGTCCCTGGATTCCAGTAAAGATTCAGTGGGGTCCCTGGATTCCAGTAAAGATTCAGTGGGAGTCCCTGGATTCCAGTAAAGACTCAGCGGATTCAGTGTGGTCCCTTGATTTCAGTAAAGATTCAGTGGATTCAGTGGGGGTCCCTGGATCCCAGTAAAGATTCAGTAGGGGTCCCTGAATTCCAGTAAAGATTCAGTGAGGGTCCCTGGATTCCAGTAAAGATTCAGTGGGGTCCCTGGATTCCAGTAAAGACCCAGTGGATTCAGTGGGGTCCCTGGATTCCAGTAAAGATCCAGTGGATTCAGTGGGGGTCCCTGTACCCCAATAAAGATTCAGGGGGGGTCCCTGGATTCTAGTAAAGATTTAGTGGAGGGTTCCTGGATTCCAGTAAAGATTCAGTAGGGGTCCCTGGATTCCAGTAAAGATTCAGTGGATACAGTGGGGGTCCCCGTATCCCAGTAAAGATTCAGTGGGAGTCCCTGGATTCCAGTAAAGATCCAGTGGATTCAGTGGGGGTCCATGTACCCCAGTAAAGATTCAGTGGAGGTTCCGGGATTCTAGTAAAGATTTAGTGGAGGGTTCCTGGATTCCAGCAAAGATTCAGTGGGGTCCCTGGATTCCTGTAAAGATCCAGTGGATTCAGTGGGGGTCCCTGTACCCCAGTAAAGATTCAGTGGGGATCCCTGGATTCCAGTAAAGATTCTGTGGGGTCCCTGGATTCCAGCAAAGATCCAATGGATTCAGTGGGGGTCCCTGGATTCCAGTAAAGGTCCAGTGGATTCAGTGGGGGTCCCTGTACCCCAGTAAAGATTCAGTGGGGTCCCTGGATTCTAGTAAAGATATAGTGGAGGGTTCCTGGATTCCAGTAAAGATTCAGTGGGAGTCCCTGGATTCCAGTAAAGATTCAGTGGATACAGTGGGGGTCCCCGTATCCCAGTAAAGATTCAGTGGGGGTCCCTGGATTCCAGTAAAGATTCAGTGGGGGTCCCTGGATTCCAGTAAAGATTCAGTGGGGTCCCTGGATTTCAGTAATGATTCAGTGGATTTAGTGGGGGTCCCTGGATCCCAGTAAAGATTCAGTGGATACAGTGGGGGTCCCCGTATCCCAGTAAAGATTCAGTAGGGGTCCCTGAATTCCAGTAAAGATTCAGTGAGGGTCCCTGGATTCCAGTAAAGATTCAGTGGGGTCCCTGGATTCCAGTAAAGACCCAGTGGATTCAGTGGGGTCCCTGGATTCCAGTAAAGATCCAGTGGATTCAGTGGGGGTCCCTGTACCCCAATAAAGATTCAGGGGGGGTCCCTGGATTCTAGTAAAGATTTAGTGGAGGGTTCCTGGATTCCAGTAAAGATTCAGTGGGAGTCCCTGGATTCCAGTAAAGATTCAGTGGATACAGTGGGGGTCCCCGTATCCCAGTAAAGATTCAGTGGGGTTCCTGGATTCCAGTAAAGATTCAGTGGGGTCCCTGGATTCCAGTAAAGATTCAGTGGGAGTCCCTGGATTCCAGTAAAGACTCAGCGGATTCAGTGTGGTCCCTTGATTTCAGTAAAGATTCAGTGGATTCAGTGGGGGTCCCTGGATCCCAGTAAAGATTCAGTAGGGGTCCCTGAATTCCAGTAAAGATTCAGTGAGGGTCCCTGGATTCCAGTAAAGATTCAGTGGGGTCCCTGGATTCCAGTAAAGACCCAGTGGATTCAGTGGGGTCCCTGGATTCCAGTAAAGATCCAGTGGATTCAGTGGGGGTCCCTGTACCCCAATAAAGATTCAGGGGGGGTCCCTGGATTCTAGTAAAGATTTAGTGGAGGGTTCCTGGATTCCAGTAAAGATTCAGTAGGGGTCCCTGGATTCCAGTAAAGATTCAGTGGATACAGTGGGGGTCCCCGTATCCCAGTAAAGATTCAGTGGGAGTCCCTGGATTCCAGTAAAGATCCAGTGGATTCAGTGGGGGTCCATGTACCCCAGTAAAGATTCAGTGGAGGTTCCGGGATTCTAGTAAAGATTTAGTGGAGGGTTCCTGGATTCCAGCAAAGATTCAGTGGGGTCCCTGGATTCCTGTAAAGATCCAGTGGATTCAGTGGGGGTCCCTGTACCCCAGTAAAGATTCAGTGGGGATCCCTGGATTCCAGTAAAGATTCTGTGGGGTCCCTGGATTCCAGCAAAGATCCAGTGGATTCAGTGGGGGTCCCTGGATTCCAGTAAAGGTCCAGTGGATTCAGTGGGGGTCCCTGTACCCCAGTAAAGATTCAGTGGGGTCCCTGGATTCTAGTAAAGATATAGTGGAGGGTTCCTGGATTCCAGTAAAGATTCAGTGGGAGTCCCTGGATTCCAGTAAAGATTCAGTGGATACAGTGGGGGTCCCCGTATCCCAGTAAAGATTCAGTGGGGGTCCCTGGATTCCAGTAAAGATTCAGTGGGGGTCCCTGGATTCCAGTAAAGATTCAGTGGGGTCCCTGGATTTCAGTAATGATTCAGTGGATTTAGTGGGGGTCCCTGGATCCCAGTAAAGATTCAGTGGATACAGTGGGGGTCCCCGTATCCCAGTAAAGATTCAGTGGGGGTCCCTGGATTCCAGTAAAGATTCAATAGGAGTCCCTGGATTCCAGTAAAGATTTATTAGGGGTCCCTGGATCCCAGTAAAGATTCAGTGGGGGTCCCTGGATTCCAGTAATCATTTACTTAGCGTAGACAGAAGTAGAAAGATTAAGAACCACTGACCTGGAGGTGGAGGAACTGATTAGAGGAGATTGGTCATTTGCTCAGGCAAGGTGGGCCTGAAGGAGCAGGTCTTTCATTGAGAGACATTTAGCAGTATTAGAATGGTTTAGACCTGTTCCAGCCTGGAGCTTTTGAGTAGTGCCCATCTTCTGAACCAATTCATGTTGCATTTTGGACACTGTAAACTGACATTATAGTTAGTGCCCACCATTTAACCTGGTACCAGCCCTCTAGTCGTCATTCAAGAAGGTTGGGTAGTGGTGCATAAGACTTGCCTTTGTTATCTCTGTAGTACTTACCTTCTCGAGTTGTGATGTGAGCTTACTCTTGTCACTGCTTATTGGGAGCCTGTATTAACATTCTGTTGGCTTAGAGTGGCAATGGACATCATTACTGAACCCTGCCCGCCTCCTTATCACCTCTTCAGCTGCGCGTCTTGTAATATATTGGCGGGCGGGTCTGGTGGCTTAGTGGACTAACGTGTCCACAGTTAGCACCTGTATTTGACCTCATGAACACAGTTTCAAATCCTGGTGTGTCCACTCAGCCATTCATCCTTTTGAGATGAATAAAATGAGAACCATTGAGTTGGATAACAATAAACAACTGGTATTCAGCACCAAGACGCCCTTCTTGGTGAAAATGAGCATTACAACTACATATGTTATGTTAATTACATCACACCGCCACACCTGGCAGCAAACAGGGTACTTTTCAGAGTGTAATCTGAGGAGAAGGAATTTAGGGGCATTTGTATCAACAAGCCCTTTTGTGATTCCTTAATAGCGATTTTAGCTAATTGCTATTGAGGAATTGCAAAATTCTATGTATGTAGGAATCGCAATGATAATTGCGATTCCTTAATATTCCTTAATTGCGAATCGCAAATCGCGATTCACAATTAAGGAATACCTTCCCATTCATTCCTATGAGCTACGAGGCCCATAGGAATGAACAGGAAGACATTCTCAATTTGTGAGTCGCAATTAGGGAATCGCAAATTGAGAATGCAATTTCAAGGGTGCCAGGGTTTTAAAAGGACACACTGTTGTACCCCTGAAATATGTATGTGTACACATGTAGCTTTGAAAAATTGCAAAGAGGTGCATTTTTCAAAGAAATCGCAAATTACCACCAACTTGAAGTTGGTGGTAATTTGCGATTTCTTAAGGCCAAACTGCACTTTTTCTGTGCCTCATACATTGCATAAATACAATCGCAAAATAGAAAATCGCAAATTTTGCGATTCTCCAATTTGCGACGCCCTTTTGGGATGATACATCCCAAAAAAGGCCTTTTCCGTTCGCAAACGGGCCTTTTCCGTTTGAGAACGGGAAAAGGGCCGATACATATGCCCCCAAGGCACAAAACCAAAGAACTTTGACTCAGGCCTACCTGTTCAGTCCTCAAACATGTGAAGGGGAAGCAGCTACTGAGTGACCTGTTGCCATGGAGCACCTCCCCCGCTTTACCACAATGTATGATCTGAACCGTTTTACTGCCATATGCTGTTCATAGTTGAATCCATTCCTCATTTCAACACTTCTACTTCCTTCCTCCAACACTGTGGATGTTGGTTCGGCTTCCGCGGTGGTGGCGCCTGGTGCTGCAATCTATTTTGGCGCCCGACCCCTGAACCGCCTCCTCGGATTCCCTCACTGCCACCCAGCAAAAGTACCCCTCATCTTTCCATAGCCCCTCTCTCACATACATTTTATTTGCTTTAAAAGGCTGGCTTTCCTAATCCACTCAGCTATCCAAATAAAATACAGCTCTGTTTTTTGCAGAAGGCACATTAACCCTCTGCCCTACTTTATGGGGAGTGAAAACTCACAAACAGAACTCCATCTCCCGCTCTAGAAGGAAAATTATTCACAATAGTTAACTTGACTTTTGTATTCCTGCATGCAAGCTGGACAAAGCAACACTACAGCAGATATTTTTAGAATTTTAGGTTATTGCTAACACAGTGCCCCCCTCTTGAGGTCCAGAGCCCCCCTCCAGGTCAGCGCCAAGGGGAGCCGCACCAGTCGCACTGCCCTACAGCCAGCCTTGTAGTGGGTGTATATGCTCTGCACTTCCCAGCTCGAGCTGTGCCTCATTGTGGCCCCCTGCAATGCCTTAGTTTCCGGAGAGATAAACGGAGCTCATCTTGGGAGACCTCCACACCTCCCTTCCCGTATCATATCTGCTCTTTCTGGACGTATCAAAATGGACTAAGTGCAAGGGGGCTTATTTATGAGCCCTCGCGTCACTTTTTGTGATGCACCAGCAGGGTAAAAAATGCACCATGTTGCGTCATATTTACAAAGTGACACATCTAGGTAGATCCCCTGCACCACATTATACCTGCACCAGGTATAATGTATGCAGGGTGGGCGTTTTGACGCAAGTAAGCCTCCTAGGAATGACGCAGTGACATCTATGAGATTCCACTGCGGCACTTCTAGGACGCAAATGCGTAATTATCTTACCCCTGCCTCACAGCAGGCGTAAGACTGACGCAGGGCCATTGAAATGGGACTTGCCCATGTTAACTGGCCCATTGCTGAATTTGCGTCACTTTTGTGACACACTCCAGCAATGCGTCAGTTTTTGCGCCTACAGATACGTCAGAAATACTGACGTATCTGTTTTAAATATGACGCATCCAGCATGTCGCAAGGAGTGCTCAATGAAAAGTGACGCATCGCTGTTTTCACGCAGTGATGCGCCACTTCTCATAAATGAGGCCCAAGGTTTATTTCGCCAGTATGTCCTGCAGGTTTCAGGCCCCATGTCCAACTCATGTCTTCCAGACTAGTTGGCGCTATGGGGAGCTACATGCACCATATTGGCCGCACGCTCAATCACTCTTATTGTATTTTATTCTAAATATTTTTTTTTAATGTTGTTTTATACTGCTTCGCCGCGGTGGTCCTTCAAAAGGTTTGCAACAATCTAGACTCACCGAGCCTCACCGGATGCCACCTTCTCAGATTCTACAGAGCGATAGATCATCGCTACATAGCGCCTAGTAGCGGACAGGGCGCTTGTTTCAAGCGCCATTAATTGCAGGCCATGAGTGACATCGGTTCACCTAGAAGACGCGTCCAGGTACGCGACACTCTGGCTTCAGCGCCCTTGCTGTCTGTTTTCCTTTTCTCTTGACATTTAGTCTACAAATATCCGCTGGCAGGCGCGTGCCATTTACAGACTTAATTACAAACTCTCGACGGAACCTGGAAAGAACCGGAGCAGGCAGACACTTAAACACAGCCCTCGCCAGCATTTTATGTTCTGTTGGCAGCCGGATGATGTGATATTGAATGCAATCATTATGCATTCAATATAGAGCAATTTCGAAAAATCATTAGATCTGCTTAGTGGCTGCAAAGAGCGCAAACAAAGATTAAAAACGTATACAGCCCGAGAGCTCGACATACAAATATTGAACGGATTCGCTAAGTGCAGCCGGAAAGGTAATGTTTTACTTAGAAATAGAGAGAGGCCTACTTAAAAGATGAACGCGCATCGCGTCTTCTGTTCATGCAAATGGGAGAGGAAGACGATTAAAAGATTTTTGTATGCAGCGCGGTGAGAGCTCTGTTGAACAAACGCGCGACGGGAGAGTGGAGGCGAAAATATGTCACTAAAAATCAATAACGAAGGGCCCCGATTACAAATTTAGCAGATATTTGTGCACACAAACGGGGTGGATGGAACTAATGTTTCTAGGCAGTCTTCTCGCACCTAAAGCCAGCTATTATGATGTATCCCACCAGAATGAGGAATAACTTTTCAATCGGGCCACAACCGGAATGCGGATCTCGACTCTATGCAGAAATAAAGGCCCCTTTTCCGCACCCATTTACCACCTCTTTTGAAGAGGTTATAATTGGGAGAACGGAGATTGCTGGCAGGCCAGAGGGTGATGGGAGGCAGGATTTGGGGTTCCATGCCCCCCTACCCCCAACCGGACCACAAGTGAGTGTCGAGGGACCCAAACTGTCCAGCCACAACCCTATGTAACTAGCTGACTTTTCTGCTCAGTGCTATCACCCCGCTCTTCACCCTGGGCGCACCTGCACAGCTGCTCGGGCCTATCCGGTGACACGGCTCTGCTTGAACTGGGATTGCCAAATGCCATCACTTTACACTGTGGTAAAGTGTACATTTTCCCTTCAGGCTTAACTAAGACACAGGCAGAACTACTATGAGCCGCAGCATGGCAGGCCTCTCTCATGCGTAAAACACATACTGGTAGTAATAGTGCAAGCTTCTTCCCCACACAGAACAGACTGAGCACAGCAGAATAGCAGGCTTCTCTCATCCGTAAAACATATACTGGTAGTAATAGTGCAAGCTTCATCCCCACACAGACCAGACGGAGCACAGCAGCATGTCAGGCTTCTCTCATCCGTAAAACATATACTGGTAGTAATAGTGCAAGCTTCATCCCCACACAGACCAGACTGAGCACAGCAGAATAGCAGGCTTCTCTCATCCGTAAAACATATACTGGTAGTAATAGTGCAAGCTTCATCCCCACACAGACCAGACGGAGCACAGCAGCATGGCAGGCTTCTCTCATCCGTAAAACACATACTGGTAGTAATAGTGCAACCTTCTTCCCCACACAGACCAGACGGAGCACAGAAGCATGGCAGGCCTCTCTCATGCATAAAACATAGACCTTTAGTAACAGTGCAAGCTTCATCCCCACACAGAGACCAGACATAACACAGCAGCATGGCAGCCTTCTCTCATGCGTAAAACATATACTGGTTGTAATAGTGCAAGCTTCTTCCCCACACAGACCAGACTGAGCACAGCAGCATGGCAGGCTTCTCTCATGCGTAAAACACATACTGCTAGTAATAGTGCAAGCTTCTTCCTCACACAGAATAGACACAGCACAGCAGAATGGCAGGCTTCTCTCAGGCGTAAAACACATACTGGTAGTAATAGTGCAAGCTTCTTCCCCACACAGACCAGACTGAGCACAGCAGAATAGCAGGCTTCTCTCATCCGTAAAACATATACTGGTAGTAATAGTGCAAGCTTCATCCCCACACAGACTAGACGGAGCACAGCAGCATGGCAGGCTTCTCTCAGGGGTAAAACACATACTGGTAGTAATAGTGCAAGCTTCTTCCCCACACAGACCTGACGGAGCACAGCAGCATGGCAGGCTTCTCTCATGCGTAAAACACATACTGGTAGTAATAGTGCAAGCTTCTTCCTCACACAGACCAGACGGAGCACAGCAGCATGGCAGGCTTCTCTCATGCGTAAAACATATACTGGTAGTAATAGTGAAATCTTCTTCCCCACACAGACCAGACTGAGCACAGCAGCATAGCAGGCTTCTCTCATGCGTAAAATCAATCAATCAATGACATTTATAGAGCGCACTACATACCCGTAGGGTCTCAAGGCGCTGGGGGTGAGGGGGGTGCCGCTACTGCTCGAACAGCCAGGTCTTCAGCTTCTTCCTGAAGGAGAGGTGGTCTTGGGTCAGGCGCAGGTCGGTCGGGAGGGAGTTCCAGGTCTTGGCGGCCAGGTAGGAGAAGGACCTTCCTCCTGTAGTCGCTCTTCGGATGCGGGGGACGGCGGCGAGGGCGTGGTTGGCTGATCGGAGGTGGCGTTTGGGAGCGTAGAAGTTGACTCGGCTGTTGAGGTAGCTCGGGCCTTGGTCGTGTAGGGCTTTGTGTGCGTGGGTGAGGAGGCGGAAGGTGATTCTTTTGTTGACGGGGAGCCAGTGAAGGTCTCTCAGATGTCCGGAGATGTGGCTGGTTCGTGGGATGTCGAGGATGAGTCTGGCTGAGGCGTTCTGGATCCGCTGGAGTCTCTTCTGGAGCTTGGCGGTGGTACCGGCGTAGAGGGCGTTGCCGTAGTCCAGTCGGCTGGTGACGAGAGCCTGGGTGACGGTCTTCCTGGTCTCGGTGGGGATCCACCAGAAGATCTTCCGTAGCATGCGTAGGATGTTGAAGCACGCCGAGGAGACGTTGTTGACTTGCCTGGTCATGGAGAGGGAGGAGTCCAGGATGAAGCCCAGGTTGCGTGCATGGTCTGTCGGTTTGGGTGCGGTGCCCAGGGCAGGAGGCCACCAGGAGTCGTCCCAGGCGGAGGGTGAGGAGCCCAGGATGAGGACCTCCGTCTTGTCCGAGTTCAGTTTCAGGCGGCTGGTCGTCATCCACTCGGCTTCCTCTTTCATCCCTTCGTGCAGGTTGGCTCTGGCGGTGGCGGGGTCGTTGGTCAGGGAGAGGATCAGCTGGGTGTCGTCGGCGTAGGAGATTATGTTGAGGTTGTGCTGGCGTGCGATGGCCGCGAGGGGGCTCATGTAGACGTTGAAGAGGGTGGGGCTCAGAGAGGATCCTTGAGGGACGCCGCAGATGACTTCGGTGGCCTCTGACTTGAACGGTGGTAGGCGGACTCTCTGTGTTCTTCCGTCGAGGAAGGAGATGATCCATTCCAGCGCCTTGTCCTGGATTCCGACGTTGCTGAGGCGCTGTACTAGGGTGCGGTGGCAGACAGTGTCGAATGCCGCGGAGAGGTCTAGGAGGATGAGGGCCGCTGTTTCTCCGTTGTCCATCAGGGCTCGGATGTCATCGGTGGCGGCGATGAGGGCGGTCTCGGTGCTGTGATTGGCTCGGAAGCCGGACTGTGAGGGGTCGAGGGATCCATTCGTCTCGAGAAAGGCGGCCATCTGCTTGTTGACGGTCTTCTCGATGACTTTGGCTGGAAACGGGAGGAGCGAGATGGGGTGGTAATTCTTGAGTTCGGTGGGGTCCGCTGTGGGTTTCTTGAGAAGAGCGCTGAGTTCGGCGTGCTTCCAGCTCTCAGGGAAGGTGGCGGTGTCGAAGGATGTGTTGATGATGTCTCGCAGGTGGGGTGCGATGACAGCGTCAGCCTTGTTGAAGACGTGGTGAGGGCAGGGGTCAGTCGGTGATCCGGAGTGGATGGAGTTCATCGTGCGGATGGTGTCTTCGGTGCTGATCGGGGTCCAGGCGTGGAGGGTGGTGGTGGGGGGTGGTTGTTCGGTCTTGGTGTGCGTTGGTTGGTTGTTGAAGCTGTTGTGTATGTCCGCGATCTTGTTGTGGAAGTATGAAGCGAGGGAGTTGCAGAGGTCTTGCGATGGGGTGATGTCGTTGTTTCCTGCGCTGGGGTTGGATAGCTCTTTCACGATGTTGAAGAGTTCCTTGCAGTTGTGTGCGTTGTTGTCCAGCCGGTCCTTGAAAGCAGTTTTCTTGGCGGCGCGGATCAGCTGGTGGTGCTTCCGGGTGGCCAGCTTGAAGGTGGTCCTGTTGTCCGGTGTAGGTTCCCTTCTCCAGACTTTCTCGAGGGCTCGGCAGTTCTTCTTGGAGCTCTTGAGTTCGTCGGTGAACCACGGGGCTTTCTTTCTGCCGGATCTGCTGGGCGGGGTCCTCAGCGGGGCGAGTTCGTCCGCGCAGTTGCTGATCCACTTCGTGAGGTTGTCGGCGGCCTGGCTGGGGTTCGCTGAGCTGGCAGGAGGGTGCTGGTTCAGGGAGGTGGCGAGCTGGTCTGCTGTGATCTTGTTCCAGCTTCTGCGGGCGGCCTGTTGCTGGTGGTGGTGGGTCGTCGTTCTCTTGAAGGTGAAGTGGACGCAGCTGTGGTCCGTCCATTGAAGCTCTGTGGCGTGGCTGAAGTCGATGTCTGTGCTGGAAGAGAAGACTGCGTCGAGTGTGTGTCCGGCGAGGTGGGTGGGGGTGGACACCAGCTGCTTGAGTCCAAGATTGGCGAGATTGTCGAGCAGGGTGCTGGTGTTGCGGTCGTTGTTGTTCTCCAGGTGGAAGTTGAGGTCCCCCAGGAGAATGTAGTCGGCGGAGGGGAGGGCATGCGGGCTGACGAAGTCGGCGATGTCCTCGCTGAATTGGGTGCGTGGTCCCGGAGGTCGGTAGATCAGGGTGCCTCTGAGGGTGGTGTTCGCGTCGGTGTGGATCTGGAAATGCAGGTGTTCGGCGGTGGTCAGGGTGTTGTCGGTGCTGGTCGTGAGACGGATGGTGTTCCTGTGGATGATGGCGATGCCTCCTCCCATCTGATTGGCGTTGCGGTCCCTCCGGACGATCTTGTAGCCCTCTGGGATAGCGATGGCGATGTCGGGAGCTGAAGATGCGTTCATCCAGGTCTCTGTGAGGAAGGCAACGTCAGGGGCAGTGGTGTCTAGGAGGTTCCAGAGTTCGATGGCGTGTCTGTGGACGGAGCGGGTGTTGAGTAGGATGCACTTGAGGTGGGTGCTGCTGGTGTTCGACTTGGCGGGTGTTGGTGCGAGGCAGGTCCGGATGCAGGTGAATTTGCAGGCGTGGCAGCTGAAGGGTCCGTGGGTGCGTCGTGGTGTGGCTTGGTGGCACTCTGGGCGTCGGCCGGTGTTGAGTGCGCTGAGGGTGGCGGCTGAGTACGTCCGGCGGGTCGGTCGGGGTCTTCGAGGTCCAGGGGTCCTGGCACTGGGCGCGGTCCAGGCGCGGACGGGCGTAGACGGGCTTACCTTTGGCGCGCCTTCGGCGCACAATCGGCGCGCCCGCTGCGCGTGACCGCTGCGCGTTCGCACGGTCGCCATATAAGGCGAAGTGCGCGGGTGGGCGGGGCAGCTGGGAGGCGGGAGCGGGGAGGGAACAGAAGGGAAAAAGGGGCGGGGTCAGCAGTGGTGGCGGGAAGCGGGGAGCGGGGAGGGAAGGCGGAGGGCGGCGAGGTAGGCGGGCAGACAGGAAGGAGAACGCAAATACGGGCAGAAACTGACAAAAAATAACAGGCACAAATGGAAAACAAAAACGCTAACACGGGAAAAAATCCTGGTTAAACAAGCACAAATGATTAACAAAACAAAACAAAAACAAAACAGACGACAGCGGCGTCAGCCGGCAGCGAGGCAGGCAGCGAGGCAGAGGGCAAGGCAATGGGGCACACGCAGCAGCTGGTGGCCGTGCGGCGCGGGGGTGTCCTATATACATATACTGGTAGTAATAGTGCAACCTTCTCCCCCACACAGACCAGACGGAGCACAGCAGCATGGCAGGCTTCTCTCATGCGTAAACGTATCCTGCAAGCTTCTTCCCCACACTGACCAGAAGGAGCACAGCAGCAGGGCAAGCTTCTCTCATGCTTAAAACATATACTGGTAGTAATAGTGCAACCTTCTTCCCCACACAGACCAGACGGAGCACAGCAGCATGGCAGGCCTCTCTCATGCATAAAACATAGACCTTTAGTAATAGTGCAAGCTTCATCCCCACACAGAGACCAGACATAACACAGCAGCATGGCAGGCTTCTCTCATGCGTGAAACAAATACTGGTAGTAATAGTGCAAGCTTCATCCCCACACTGACTAGAAGGAGCACAGCAGCAGGGCAAGCTTCTCTCATGCGTAAAACATATACTGGTAGTAATAGTGCAAGCTTCATCCCCACACAGAGACCAGACACAGCACAGCAGCGTGGCAGGCTTCTCTCATGCGTAAAATGTATACTGGTAGTAATAGTGCAAGCTTCTTCCCCACACAGACCAGACGGAGCACAGCAGTATGACAGGCTTCTCTCATGCGTAAAACATATACTGGCAGTATTGTAGTGTTGAATGACCTTAGGATGCGGTTGGACAGGGGCCAGTTGGCAATCTTAATCCTGCTGGACCTGTCCGCCGCATTTGTTATGGTGGACCATGTAATACTGCTCTCTAGACTGAGGTCCTTTGGAGTCAAGGGTGTAGCACTCAGGTGGCTGCAGTCCTATCTGTCGGACAGGAAACAGGTGGCGGCACTTCCTCCGTACCAGTCAGAAATGGTGGAAGTTCCTTGTTTGGTACTGCAGGGGTCGGCAAATAGCCCTATCCTGTTTAATGCGTATATGCAACCCTTGCTGGGTATCATCAAGGCATATAACATCAGTGTGATTAATTACGCTGATGATACACAATTGCTGATATTTGTGGAGGGGAACCAGGCGGAATCATTTCAGGGCCTTCATGATTGTATGCATGAAATGACAAAGTGGCTGAAGGCAAATTCTCTCCAGTTTAACAGCGGGAAAACTGAGATCCTACAATGTAGGACGGGGGGATTCCCCCATAGCCTGCTAATAGATTTTTGGCCCCTGTCTTCAGATGGTACAATGACCCCAGTAGATACGGTACGCAATCTGGGGGTAAGTTTTAATGAGAATCTCAATCTAGAGACCCATGTCAATAAATTGGTGGGAACCTGCTTCTCCAGAATCCGTGGGCTACGTAAAATGCTACCACTGCTTCCTACCCAGCTGAGAGCAACGGTGGTTAGAAGTACGATCCTTAGTCGCTTGGACTACAGCAATGCTCTACTCTTGGAATCTCCGGGGTATCTGATTGCCAGATTGCAAATCATCCAGGCGGCAGCAGCGAAGCTAGCACCCTCTAGACCACGTGGCACATCAACAACACAAGCACTCGCGGATTTACATTGGCAACCTGTAGCCCAGAGGATCCAATTTAAATCACTATGCATTGTGTATAAAGCTCTTCACGAGCAAGGCCCTAAGCCACCGCAGGACAGATTTCAATGGTACAAACCCACCCGGAATCTCCGTTCTGCGACTACAAACTGCGTGAGAGTGCCCAACGTGAGAAGGGTGACCCTGGGGGGAAGAGCCTTCAGCATAGCAGCAGCACACCTCTGGAACAGCCTCCCCTTAGAAATAAGGAGAACGCAAGGCTATTCCCCAGGATATGATATGCCTCTCTGTGAGGGGTAGTATGGAGCTCTCATGATTGAATGTCGACCCTTTATTATGTAATTGACCAGTGCCAGGATGCCTGTTGGTTTGCAGTGCACTTTATAAATATTGTTTATTGATGAATATTGTTTATTATTAGTAATAGTGCAAGCTTCTTCCCCACACAGACCAGACGGAGCACAGCAGCTTGGCGGGCTTCTCTCTTGCGTATAACATATACTGGTAGTAGTAGTACAAGCTTCTTCCCCTCACAAACCAGACACAGCACAGCAGCAATGCAGGCTTCTCTCAGGTGTAAAACATGTACTGGTAGTAATAGTGCAAGCTTCTTCCTCACACAGACTAGACACAGCACAGCAGCATGGCAGGCCTCTCTCATGCGTCAAAGATATACTGGTAGTAATAGTGCAAGCTTCTTCCCCACGCAGACCAGACGGAGTACAGCAGCATGGCAGGCCTCTCTCATGCGTCAAAGATATACTGGTAGTAATAGTGCAAGCTTCTTCCCCACACAGACCAGACGGAGCACAGCAGCATGGCAGCCTTCTCTCATGCGTAAAACATATACTGGTTGTAATAGTGCAAGCTTCTTCCCCACACAGACCAGACGGAGCACAGCAGCATAGCAGCCTTCTCTCATGCGTAAAACATATACTGGTAGTAATAGTGCAAGCTTCTACCCCACACAGACCAGACTGAGCACAACAAAATGGCAGGCTTCTATCAGGCATAAAACATATACTGGTAGTAATAGTGCAAGCTTCTTCCCCACACAGACCAGACTGAGCACAGCAGAATAGCAGGCTTCGCTCATGCATAAAACCTATACTGGTAGTAATAATGCAAGCTTCTTCCCCACCCTGAGACCAGACACAACACAGCGGCATGGCAGGCTTCTCTCATGCGTAAAACATATACTGCTAGTAATAGAGCAAGCTTCTTCCCCACACAGACCAGACGGAGCACAGCAGCATGGCAGGCTTCTCTCATGCGTAAAACATATACTGGTAGTAATAGTGCAAGCTTCTTCCCCACCCCGAGACCAGACACAACACAGCAGCATGGCAGGCTTCTCTCATGCGTAAAACATATACTGGTAGTAATAGTGCAAGCTTCCTCCCCACACAGATCAGACGGAGCACAGCAGCATGGCAGGCTTCTCTCATGGGTAAAACATATACTGGTAGAAATAGTGCAAGTTTCTTCCCCATACAGACCAGAAGAAGCACAGCAGAATAGCAGGCTTCTCTCATGCGTAAAACAAATACTGGTAGTAATAGTACAAGCTTCTTCCCCACACAAACCAGAAGGGGCACTGCAGCATGGCAGGCTTCTCTCATGGGTAAAACATATACTGGTAGTAATAGTGCAAGCTTCCTCCCCACACAGACCAGACGGAGCACAGCTTCTTCCTCACACAGAATAGACACAGCACAGCAGCATGGCAGGCGTCTCTCATGCGTAAAATATATACTGGTAGTAATAGTGCAAGCTTCTTCCCCACACAGATCAGACGGAGCACAGCAGCACGGCAGGCGTCTCTCATGCGTAAAATATATACTGGTAGTAATAGTGCAAGCTTCTTCCCCACGCAGACCAGACGGAGTACAGCAGCATGGCAGGCCTCTCTCATGCGTCAAAGATATACTGGTAGTAATAGTGCAAGCTTCTTCCCCACACAGACCAGACGGAGCACAGCAGCATGGCAGCCTTCTCTCATGCGTAAAACATATACTGGTTGTAATAGTGCAAGCTTCTTCCCCACACAGACCAGACGGAGCACAGCAGCATGGCAGCCTTCTCTCATGCGTAAAACATATACTGGTTGTAATAGTGCAAGCTTCTACCCCACACAGACCAGACTGAGCACAACAAAATGGCAGGCTTCTATCAGGCATAAAACATATACTGGTAGTAATAGTGCAAGCTTCTTCCCCACACAGACCAGACTGAGCACAGCAGAATAGCAGGCTTCGCTCATGCATAAAACCTATACTGGTAGTAATAATGCAAGCTTCTTCCCCACCCCGAGACCAGACACAACACAGCGGCATGGCAGGCTTCTCTCATGCGTAAAACATATACTGCTAGTAATAGTGCAAGCTTCTTCCCCACACAGACCAGACGGAGCACAGCAGCATGGCAGGCTTCTCTCATGCGTAAAACATATACTGGTAGTAATAGTGCAAGCTTCCTCCCCACAGAGATCAGACGGAGCACAGCAGCATGGCAGGCTTCTCTCATGGGTAAAACATATACTGGTAGAAATAGTGCAAGTTTCTTCCCCATACAGACCAGAAGAAGCACAGCAGAATAGCAGGCTTCTCTCATGCGTAAAACAAATACTGGTAGTAATAGTACAAGCTTCTTCCCCACACAAACCAGAAGGGGCACTGCAGCATGGCAGGCTTCTCTCATGCGTAAAACATATACTGGTAGTAATAGTGCAAGCTTCCTCCCCACACAGACCAGACGGAGCACAGCTTCTTCCTCACACAGAATAGACACAGCACAGCAGCATGGCAGGCGTCTCTCATGCGTAAAATATTTACTGGTAGTAATAGTGCAAGCTTCTTCCCCACACAGATCAGACGGAGCACAGCAGCATGGCAGGCTTCTCTCATGGGTAAAACATATACTGGTAGAAATAGTGCAAGTTTCTTCCCCATACAGACCAGAAGAAGCACAGCAGAATAGCAGGCTTCTCTCATGCGTAAAACAAATACTGGTAGTAATAGTACAAGCTTCTTCCCCACACAAACCAGAAGGGGCACTGCAGCATGGCAGGCTTCTCTCATGCGTAAAACATATACTGGTAGTAATAGTGCAAGCTTCCTCCCCACACAGACCAGACGGAGCACAGCAGCTTGGCGGGCTTCTCTCTTGCGTATAACATATACTGGTAGTCATAGTGCAAGCATCTTCCCCACACAGATCAGACGGAGCACAGCAGCATGGCAGGCTTCTCTCATGGGTAAAACATATACTGTTAGTAATAGTGCAAGCTTCTTCCCCACACAGACCAGAGGAGCACAGCAGCATGGCAGGCTTCTCTCATGCGTAAAACATATACTGGTAGTAATAGTGCAAGCTTCTTCTCCACACAGACCAGACATAGCACAGCAGCATGGCAGGCTTCTCTCAGGCATAAAACATATACTGGTAGTAATAGTGCAAGCTTCTTTGCCACACAGACTAGACGGATCACAGCAGAATAGCAGGCTTCTCTCATGCTTAAAACAAATACTAGTAGTAAAAGTACAAGCTTCTTCCCCACACAAACCGGACGGAGCACAGCAGCATGGCAGGCTTCTCTCAGGCATAAAACATATACTGGTAGTAATAGTGCAAGCTTCTTCCCCACACAGAGACCAGACACACCACAGCAGAATAGCAGGCTTCTCTCATGCATAAAACCTATACTGCTAGTAATAGTGCAAGCTTCTTCCCCACACAGACCAGACGGAGCACAGCAGCATGGCAGGCTTCTCTCATGCGTAAAACATATACTGGTAGTAATAGTGCAAGCTTCTTCCCCACACAGACCGGACGGAGCACAGCAGCTTGGCGGCTTCTCTCTTGCGTATAAAATATACTAGTAGTAATAGTGCAAGCTTCTTCCCCACACAGTCCAGACGGAGCACAGCAGCAATGCATGCTTCTCTCAGGCCTAAAAAAAATATACTGATAGTAATAGTGCAAGCTTCTGCCTCACACAGACTAGACACAGCACAGCATCATGGCAGGCCTCTATCATGCGTAAAATATATACTGGTAGTAATAGTGCAAGCTTCCTCCCCACACAGATCAGACGGAGCACAGCAGCATGGCAGGCTTCTCTCATGGGTAAAACATATACTGGTAGTAATAGTGCAAGCTTCTTCCCCACACAGACCAGACGGAGCACAGCAGCATGGCAGGCTTCTCTCAGGAATAAAACATATACTGGTAGTAATAGTGCAAGTTTCTTCCCTACACAGGACAGATGGAGCACAGCAGAATAGCAGCCTTCTCCCAAGGGTTAAATATATACTTTTAGTAATAGTGCAAGCTTCTTCCCCACACAGACCAGATGGAGCACAGCAGCATGGCAGGCTTCTCTCAGGCATAAAACATAAACTGGTAGTATAGAGCAAGCTTCTTCGCCACACAGACCCGACGGATCACAGCAGAATAGCACGCTTCTCTGATGCCTAAAACAAATACTGGTAGTAATAGTGCAATATTCTTCCCCACACAGAGCAGACGAAGCACAGCAACATGGCAGTCTTCTCTCAGGCATAAAACATATACTGATAGTAATAGTGCAAGCTTCTTCTCCACACAGACCAGACAGAGCACAGCAGCATGGCAGGCTTCTCTCAGGCATAAAACATAAACTGGTAGTAATAGAGCAAGCTTCTTCCCCACACAGACCAGACTGAGCACAGCAGAATAGCAGGCTTCTCTCATGCCTAAAACAAATACTGGTAAAATAGTGCAATATTCTTCCCCACACAGACCAGACGGAGCACAGCAGCATGGCAGGCTTCTCTCATGCGTAAAACATATACTGGTAGTAATAGTACAAGCTTCTTCCCCACACAGACCAGACGGAACACAGCAGCATGGCAGGATTCTCTCATGTGTAAAACAAACACTGGTAGTAATAGTGCAAGTTTCTTTGCCACAGAGACCAGACTGAGCACAGCAGAATAGCAGGCTTCTCTCATGCATAAAACCTATACTGGTAGTAATAGAGCAAGCTTCTTCCCCACACAAACCAGACGGAGCACAGCAGCATGGCAGGCTTCTCTCATGCCTAAAACAAATACTGGTAGTAATAGTACAAGCTTCTTCCCCACACAAACCAGACGGAGCACAGCAGCATGGCAGGCTTCTCTCAGGCGTAAAACATATACTGGTAGTAATAGTGCAAGCTTCTTCCCCACAGAGATACCAGACACAACACAGCAACATGGCAGCCTTCTCTCATGCGTAAAATATATACTGGTAGTAATAATGCAAGTTTCTTCCCCACACAGACCAGACGGAGCACAGCAGCATGGCAGGCTTCTCTCATGCGTACAACATATACTGGTAGTAATAATGCAAGTTTCTTCCCCACACAGACCAGACGGAGCACAGCAGCATGGCAGGCTTCTCTCATGCATAAAAATAATAGTGCAAGCTTCTTCCCCACACAGAGACCAGACACAACACAGCAGCATGGCAGGCTTCTCTCAAGCGTAAAACATATACTGGTAGCAATAGTGCAAGCTTCTTCCCCACACAGACCAGACGGAGCCAAGCAGCATGGAAGGCTTCTCTCATATGTAAAACATATACTGGTAGTAATAGTGCAAGCTTCCTCCCCACACAGACCAGACGGAGCACAGCAGAATAGCAGGCTTCTCTCATGCGTAAAACATATACTGGTAGTAATAGTGCACGCATCTTCCCCACACAGACCAGAATGAACGCAGCAGAATAGCAGGATTCTCTCATACATAAAACCTATACTGGTATTAATAGTGCAAGCTTCTTCCCCACACCGAGACCAGACACAACACAGCAGCATGGCAGGCTTCTCTCATTCGTAAAACATATACTGGTAGTAATAGTGCAAGCCTCTTCCCCACACAGACCAGACGGAGCACAGCAGCATGGCAGGCTTCTCTCAGGCAAAAAACATATACTGGTAGTAATAGTGCAAGCTTCTTTCCCACACAGAACAGACGGAGCACAGCAGAATAGCAGGCTTCTCTCATGCATAAAACAATTACTGGTAGGAATAATGCAAGATTTTTCCCCACACAGACCAGACTGAGCACAGCAGCATAGCAGGCTTTTCTCATGCGTAAAACATATACTGGTGGTAATAGTACAAGCTTCTTCCTGACACACAGACCAGACGGAGCACAGCAGCATGGCAGGCTTCTCTCATGCATAAAACAATTACTGGTAGGAATAATGCAAGATTTTTCCCCACACAGACCAGACTGAGCACAGCAGCATAGCAGGCTTTTCTCATGCGTAAAACATATACTGGTGGTAATAGTACAAGCTTCTTCCTGACACACAGACCAGACGGAGCACAGCAGCTTGGCAGGTTTCTTTCTTGCGTATAACATATACTGGTAGTAATTGTGCAAGCTTCTTCCCCACACAGACCAGACTGAGCACAGCAGAATAGCAGGCTTCTCTCATCCAAAAAACATATACTGGTAGTGTTAGATTTGGTGGTCTCTGGTTGGCACAGGTAAGAACTTGTGACAAGCAGGGACCCTCTCCTCTAGTCAGGATAAGGGGATCACTCTTTAGAATTAACCCCTGCTCACCCTCTAGGCAGTGTGGCGCACGCAGACAAGGCTAATTCCAGGGCGTCAGTTAGTTAAGCATTTATGACCACATACAACAATATAAAGACCCACCACAAATGGACACCAGGTGTAGTTTTGTATAAATACGTTTTCTTTATAAAAATATGGAAGCAGATAATTGCAAGCTTAATACAAGACCAATATAACGTTTAAATGGGGCCACAGTGCTTTGTAATCAAAAGAGTTCTTTTCAGTTTGTATAAATCAGCTACTGCGGGTCCGGCGCGCTTTGCACTGGCTGTGCGACCCTTTCGTGCAGTTGAAAAATGCGTTAAAAACAACTGGTGCAGGACTTGGTCCGATGCAAACCCTTGACTGGATTCCAGTCGCACAATACCTTGTTCACGAGGTTTGCGGCGTTCAGATGTGGCCACAGGTGAGGACAGGCCCAGGACGGGGCCGGCGGTTCTCCACGTAGTGGTCCGGCTCGTAGTCAGCCTCGAGGTGCGGGGTGGATGAGCGGGACTCGTGGGGAGAGGTGCGGGCAGTCCGGGGCTGAATGCGGCTCACGGGGCGAGGCGTCTTTCAGGCTTGCGAGGCGTATGTCTTCAGTACGCTTAGTGGTTCGTGGCGTATGTTCGGGTCGGCTGGGGCTGCGATTGTAAAGGCGGGGCTGGCACAGCACAGGGCTCTCAGTAGCGTACTGCAAGGCCTACAGTGTGCGGCGCGGCCCGGCGGGTTCCAAGGGTGTGGAGCGGGGCAGCGGCATACGTCTCGAATGTACGCACCGTCCGAGGCTCGAGGCAGCACTTGGAGGGAATTCCTGCAAGTGCAGGCGGCCCAGGGAAGCGTCACAAGAGCAGCTCGGCTCGAGCGGGGCTCTCAGCAGGTAGGGCGGCCAGGCACCAGACATCACGTCCCAAGGAGGGGTACGATGCGCACAAGGGGCTCCAGCGGGCGAGGTGAACAAAGTGCGGGCGGCCCAGGGAAGCGTCACGAGAGCGGTTCGGCTCGAACGGGGCTCTCAGCTCGTAGGGGCGGCCAGGCACCAGATGTCACGGCCCAAGGAGGGGGAGAGGCACTTTACCGGTTACAGCTCCGGCGAGAGGGAGAAATCACAGTAGGCCAGCTGCCGATGATCGAAGGTAGGGTGAGCCCAATGGTCCCGGGGCTCAAGTCAGGGGGCAAGCTTGTTCCCAAGCCCATGGAGATCGTTTCAGGCACAAGTCTATAAAGTCCTTTTTTGTCTTTTCCTCTCCTTTCCTCAGCAAGGCACCTTCTGCAGGCCAGTCTCCTAGGTCAGAGACAGTAATCCTCCTCCAGCTTCTCCAGGTCCATCTAGTCGGGCAGAGGTTCTTCGTGGTCAAAACAGGATCTAGTTTCTTAGGAGCAGGGCTTCTCTTTTTATACACAGTTCCTTTTGTTCTTGCTGGCCAGGGGGCCTGAGCCTGGTTCAGCCCAGTTTTAGAGCACTTTGTTTTGGAGGACAGAGAGAAACAGACGCTGCGCAGGAGGTGGAGCCTGCATTGTGGTGGCAGAGCACAGCCCTATTGAGAGTCAAGGGGCACTCCTCCCACCCATCCTGGTGTACTCTCTAAATTCACCACTTGGCAGCCCAGACTGTCTCCTGGAATTCCTCAGCCCTGTCACACACAGAAACCAGACAGCAGATACACTTCCTAGCAAAGGCGGGCTCAAATGGTCAGGCAAGCAAATGCTAACTTGCTAAAGGTAGCATTTGCAAATACAGGATATTAAAATAAACTTTACTAAAAGAAGTATTTTAATATTCTGAGTTGAGGCATTCTAAACTTGACTTTCTACCATGTTCCTTGAGCCTGCTGGGATTATAGGCTGTAATAATTCCAGCAGCCCATTCTGGACGGGGTCGGCGGTTCTCCACGTAGTGGTCTGGCTCGTAGTCAGCCTCGAGGTGCGGGGCGGATGAGCGGTACTCGTGGGGAGAGGTGCGGGCAGTCCGCGGCTGAATGTGGCTCACGGGGCGAGGCGTCTTTCAGGCTTGCGAGGAGTACGTCTTCAGTACGCTTAGGGGTTCGTGGCGTATGTTCGGGTCGGCTGGGACTGCGATTGTAAAGGCTGGGCTGGCGTGGCACAGGGCTCTCAGTAGCGTACTGCAAGGCCTACAGTGTGCGGCGTGGCCCGGCGGGTTCCAAGGGTGTGGAGCGGGGCAGCGGCGTACGTCTCGAATATACGCACCGTCCGAGGCTCGAGGCAGCAGTTGGAGGGAATTCCTGCAAGTTCGGGCGGCCCAGGGAAGCGTCACGAGAGCTGCTCGGCTCGAGCGGGGCTCTCATCAGGTAGGGCGGCCAGGCACTAGACGTCACCTCCCAAGGAGGGGTACGATGCGCACAGCGGGCTCCAGCGGGCGAGGTGAAGAAAGTGCGGGCGGCCCAGGGAAGCGTCACGAGAGCGATTCGGCTCGAGCGGGGCTCTCAGCTGGTAGGGGCGGCCAGGCACCAGACGTCACGGCCCAAGGAGGGGGCGAGGCACTTTACCGGTTACAGCTCAGGCGAGAGGGGGAAATCACAGTAGGCCAGCAGCCGATGAGCGAAGGTAGGGTGAGCCCAATGGTCCCGGGGCCCAGGACAGGGGGCAAGCTCGTTCCCAAGCCCATGGAGATCATTTCAGTCACAAGTCTATAGATTCCCTTTTGGTCTTTTCCTCTCCTTTCCTCAGCAAGGCCCCTTCTGCAGGCCAGTCTCCTAGGTCAGAGACAGAAATCCTCCTCCAGCTTCTCCAGGTCCTTCTAGTCGGGCAGAGGATCTTCGTGGTCAAAACAGGATCTAGTTTCTTAGGAGCAGGGCTCCTCTTTTTATACACAGTTCCTTTTGTTCTTGCAGGCCAGGGGGCCTGAGCCTGGTTCAGCCCAGTTTGAGAGCACTTTGTTTTGGAGGGCAGAGAGAAACAGACGCTCCCCAGGAGGTGGAGCCAGCATTGTGGTGGCAGAGCACAGCCCTATTGAGAGTCAAGGGGCACTCCTCCCACCCATCCTGGTATAATCTCTAAATTCACCACTTGGCAGCCCAGACTGTCTCCTGGAATTCCCCAGCCCTGTCACACACAGAAACCAGACAGCAGATACACATCCTAGCAAAGGCGGGCTCAAATGGTCAGGCAAGCAAATGCTAACTTGCTAAAAGTAGCATTTGCAAACACAGGATATTAAAATAAACTTTACTAAAAGAAGTATTTTATTATTCTGAGTTCATGTATTCTAAACTTGTCTTTCTACCATGTTCCTTGAGCCTGCTGGGATTATAGGGTGTAATAATTCCAGCAGCCCTTTCTGGCCTATGAGAACAGGTAGGCTTACAATAGTAAAAAACTAAAATGGCTGTAATTCACTATTAGAACATGCCACACACATCAGGGCTTGTCTTACCTTATGCTTACAATGCACCCTGCCCTTGGGCCTTCCATAGGGGTGACTAAATTGAAGTTAAGGGAAGGTTTAGGGACTGGCAAGTAGGTGTACTTGCGCAGTCAGCATGACAGTACCAGACTGCACGCAGGTTCTGCAATGGCAGACCTTAGACACATTTAGAAAGGCTGCTTCTGTGGGTGGTACAACCGGTGCTGCAGGCCCACTAGCGGCATTGGGATTTACAAGCCC
This sequence comes from Lissotriton vulgaris, assembly GCF_964263255.1. Taxonomy (NCBI): domain Eukaryota; kingdom Metazoa; phylum Chordata; class Amphibia; order Caudata; family Salamandridae; genus Lissotriton; species Lissotriton vulgaris. The sequence goes on from NC_141688.1 coordinate 275,804,825, forward strand.
TAGCACTCCTGACAGTAAACCAAATAAGCCAATAATGAAAGTCAATTACATATATACTCTTCATAGGGAGCACTTGCACTGTGGCACTGATTGGCAGTGGCACAGTGCCCTGAGCAGCTAACACTAGCAAAACATCTGCGGCAGATCAGAAATAAGTGAAAGCGAGACTCACGCCAAGGTGCCAGGTCTAACAGGTAGTAATAGTGCAAGCTTCTTTTGCACACAGACCAGACTGAGCACAGCAGAATAGCAGGCTTCTCTCATGCACAAAACATATTCTGGTAGTAATAGTGCAAGCTCTTCCGCAACACTGAGACCAGACACAACACAGCAGCATGGCAGGCTTCTCTCATGTGTAAAACATATACTGGTAGTAATAGTGCAAGCTTCTTCTCCACACAGACCAGACGGAGCACAGCAGCATGGCAGGCTTCTCTCAGTCATAAAACATATATTGGTAGTAATAGTGCAGGTTTCTTCCACACACAGACCCGACGAAGCACAGCAGAATAGCAGGCTTCTCTCATGCGTAAAACATATACTGGTAGTTATAGTGCAAGCTTCCACCCCACACAGACCAGAAGGAGCACTGCATCATGGCAGGCTTCTCTCATGCGTGAAACAAATACTGGTAGTAATAGTGAAAGCTTTTTCCCCACACAGAGACCAGACACAACACAGCAGCATGGCAGGCTTCTCTCATGCATAAAACATATACTGGTAGTAATCGTGCAAGCTTCTTCCCCACACAGACCAGACGGAGCACAGCAGCATGGAAGGCTTTTTCTCATGCGTAAAACATATACTGGTAGTAATAGTGCAAGCTTCTTCCACTCAAAGACCAGACTGAGCAGAGCAGAATAGCACGCTTCTCTCATGCGTAAAACATATACTGGTAGTAAAAGTGCAAGCTTCTTCCCCACACAGACCTGACGGAGCACAGCAGCATGGAAGGCTTCTCTCCTGCATAAAACATATACTGGTAGTAATAGTGCAAGCTTCTTCCACTCAAAGACCAGACTGAGCAGAGCAGAATAGCACGCTTCTCTCATGCGTAAAACATATACTGGTAGTAATAGTGCAAGCTTCTTCCCCACACAGACCAGACTGAGCACAGCAGAATAGCAGGCTACTCTCATGCATAAAACATATACTTATAGTAATAGTGCAAGCTTCTTCCCCACACAGACCAGACGGAGCACAGCAGCTTGGCAGGCTTCTCTCTTGCGTAAAACATATACTGGTAGTAATAATGCAAGCTTCTTCCCCACACAGACCAGACAGAGCACAGCAGCTTGGCAGGCTTCTCTCTTGCGAAAAACATATACTGGTAGTAATAGTGCAAGCTTCTTCCCCACACAGACCAGACACAGCACAGCAGCAATGCAGGCTTCTCTCAGGCGTAACACATATACTGGTAGTAATAGTGCAAGCTTCTTCCTCACACAGACCATACACAGCACAGCAGCATGGCAGGCCTCTCTCATGCGTAAAAGTAATACTGGTAGTAATAGTGCAAGCTTCTTCCCACACCGACCAGACACAGCACAGCAGCATGGCAGGCTTTTTTAGGCATAAAACATCTACTGGTAGTAATAGTGCAAGCTTTTCCTCACACAGACCAAACACAAGACAGAAGCATGGCAGGCTTCTCTCATGCGTAAAACATATACTTGTAGTAATAGTGCAAGCTTTTCCTCACACAGACCAAACACAAGACAGAAGCATGACAGGCTTCTCTCATGCGTAAAACATATACTGGTAGTAATAGTGCAAGCTTCTTCCCCTCACAGACCAGACACAGCACAGCACTCATTCATGCATAAACAAATACAGCATGTTATTAACAGTGCAAACTTCTTCCCCACACAGATCAGACATAGAACGCCAGCAAGGCAGGCCTCTCTCATGCATAAACAAATACAACATGTATAGTGACAGTGCAAGCTTCTTCCCCACTAAAGACCAGACGAATGGAGCATTATGGCAGGCTTCTCGCATGCGTAAAACACATACTGGTAGTAATCATGCAAGCTTCTTCCCCACACAGACCAGACACAGCACAGCAGCATGTTGGGCCTCACTCATGCATAAACAAATACAGCATGTTAGTAACAGAGCAAACATCTTCCCCACACAGATCAGACACATTACTGAGTCAAGACAGGCCTCTCTCATGCATAAACAAATACAACATGTAGTGACAGGTCAAGCTTCTTTCCCACACAGACAAGACACAGCACACCAGCATAGTAGGCTTCTTGCATGCATAAATCAAATACTAGTAGTAACAGTACAAGCATCTTCCCTACACAGACCCGACAGAGAACAGCAGCAGGGTAAGCATCACTAACTCATAAAAGAAAGACAGCATGGTAGAAACAGTGCAAGCTTCTTCCCCACACAGATCGCGCAGAGCACAGCAGCAAGGCAGGCTACTCTCATGCATAAAACAAATGCAACATGTAGAAACAGTGCAAGCTTCTTCCCAACATAGATCTTCATTTTCTGTATCCCCCACACAGACCACACTGAGTACAGCAAACAGAGCAGGAGTGCAAGCTTCCTTCAATGTGTGCCCCTCCGATACAGACCAGACGCAGCACATCATACACAGCAGGAGTGCAATCTTCCTTCAATGTCCATCCCTTCCACACAGACCAGATGGATCACAGCAGACACAGCAGCAGTGCAAGCTTCCTGCAATGTGAGTCCCTCTCTCCTGCACAGACCGGGCACAGCATAGTAGACATAGCAGACGAGCAAGCCTCCGTCAATGTGTGTCCATCCCACACAGACCAGAAGGAGCACAGCAGACACCACAGGACTGTTAGCTTCCTTTAATGTGCGTGCCTCCCACACAGACCAGACGGAGCACAGCAAACACAGCAGGAGTGCAAGCCTCATTCAATGTGTGTCCCTCCCGCACAGACCCGACACAGCACAGCAGACACAGCAGGAGTGCCAGCGTCCTTCAATGTGCGACCCTCACACACAGAGCAGACACAGCACAGCAGACACAGCAGAAGTGCCAGTTTCCTTCAATGTCTGTCCCTCCCACACGTGCCAGACAGAGCACAGCAGACACAGCAGCAGTGCAAGCTACCTTTAATGAGAGTCTCTCCCGCACAGACCAGAACCAGCACAGCAGATACAACAGGAGTGCAAGCTTCCTTTAATTTGAGTCCCTCCCGCACAGACCGCATGGAGCACAGCAGACACAGCAGGAGTGCGAGCCTCCTTCCATGTGCGTTCATCTTGCACAGACAAGACACAGCACAACAGAGTGCAAACTTCCTTCAATGTGCGTCCCTCCAACACAGACCAGATGGAGCACAGCAGACACAACAAGAGTGCATGCTTCTTTCTATGTGTATCCCTCCCGCACAGACCAGACACAGGAAAGCTGACACAGCAGGAGTGCAGGCCTCCTTCTATGTGTATCCCTCCCAAACAGAGCAGACACAGCAGGAGTGCCAGCTTCCTTCAATGTGCCTCCCTACCTCATAGAGCAGATGGAGCAGAGCAGAATGGAAGCTTCCTTCAATGTATGTCCCTCCCGCCCAGACCAGACACAGCACAGCAGATAGAGCAGGAGTGCAAGCCACCTTCAATGTGCATACCTCTTGCACAGGATAGACAGAGCACAGCAGGACTTTAATCCTCCTTCTATGCGTGTCCCTCCCACACAGGCCAGACAGCGCACAGCAGACAGAGCAGGACTGCTTGCTTCGTTCAATGTGAGTCCCTCCCGCACAGGACAGACAGAGCACAGCAAACACAGCAGGAGTGCAAGCTTCCTTCAATGTGTGTCTCTCCCACACAGAGCAGATGGAGCAAAGCAGACACAGCAGGAGTGCTAGCTTCCTTCATTGTGTGTCCCTCCCACACAGATCAAACACAGCACCGCAGATAGAGAAGGAGAGCAAGCTTCCTTCTATGGGTGTCTCTCCCATACAGACCAGGTGGAGCACAGCAGACAGAGCAGGAGTGCAAGCTTCCTTCAATGTGTGTCCCTCCCGCTCAAACAAGACACAGCACAGCAGACACAGCAGGAGTACAAGCCTCCTTCAATGTGTGTCACTCCCACACAGAGCAGACACAGCACAGCAGACACTGCAAGAGTGCAAGCTTCTTTCAATGTGTCTCCCTCCCTCATAGACCAGAAGAAGCACAGCAGACACGGCAGGAGTGCACGCTTCCTTCAATATATGCCCCTCCCGCACAGACCAGACACAGCACAGCAGGTAGAGCAGGAGTGCAAGCTTCCTTCTATGTGAGTCTCTCCCACACAGACCAGACGGAGCACAGCAGACACAGCAGGAGTGCAAGCCACCTTATATGTCGTCTCTCCTGCACAGAGCAGACCCAGCAAAACAGACATGGCAGGAGTGCAAGCTTCCTTCAATGACCGTCCCTCCACCACCGACCAGACAGAGCACAGCAGACACAGCAGGACAGCTAGCCTCCTTCAATTTTTTGTCCCTCCCACACAGAGCAGACACAGCACAGCAGACACAGTATGAGTGCAAGCTTCCATCAATGTGCATACCTCCCGCATAGACCAGACACAGCACAACAGGCACAGTAGGAGTGTTACCTTCCTTCAATGTGCGGCTCTCCTGCACAGACTAGGCAGAGCACAGCAAACACAGCAGTGGACTACCTTCTATGTGTGTTCCTCCCAAAAGGACCAGACACATCAAAGCAGGGAGAGCAGGAGTTCAAGTTTCCTTCTATGTGTGTCCCTCCCACACAGACCAGATAGAGCAAAGCAGACAGAGCAGGAGTTTAAGCTTCCTTTAATGTTTGTCAATACCAAACTGACCAAATGGAGCACAGGAGACAGAGCAGGAGTGCAAGCTTCCTTCAATGTGAGGCCCTCCCGCTCAGACCAGACACAGCACATCAGACAGAGAAGGAGTGCAAGTTTCCTTCAATTTGTGTCCCTACAGCACAGCAAGACCCGGCACAGCAGACAGAGCAAGAGTGGAAACCTCCTTCAATGTGTGTCCCTTCCAGACAGAGCAGACACAGCACAGAAGACACAGCAGGAGTGCCAGCTGCCTCTAATGTTCCTCCCTCACAGACCAGATGGAGCACAGCAGACACAGCAGGAGTGTAAGCTACCTTCAATGTGTGTCCCTCCCGCACAGACCAGACACAGCACATCAGATAGAGCAGCAGTACAAGCTTCCTTCTATGTGTGTCCCTCCCGTACAGACCAGACACAACACAGCAGAAACCGCAGGAGTGCAAGCTTCCTTCAATGTGCATCCCTCCCACACTGGCCAGATGGAGCACAGCAGACACAGCAAGATTGCAAGCTTCCTTATATGTGTGTCCCTCCCACACACACCAGAAGGAGAACAGCAGAAAGAGCAGGAATGCAAGCTTCCTTCAATGTGTGTCCCTCCCGCACAGACCAGACACAGCACAGCAGACACAGCAGGAGTGGAGGCTTCCTTCAATGTACGTCCCTCCCACACAGACCAGACAGAGCGCGGCAGACACGGCAGGAGAGCAAGCCTTCTTCAATGTGTGTCCCTCCCATACGGACCAGACGGAGAACAGCAGACACTTCAGCAGTACAATCTTCCTTCAATGTGTGTCCCTTCCATACAGACCAGACGGAGCGCAGCAGACACTTCAGCAGTGCAAGCTTCCTTCAATATGTGTCCCTCCTGCACAGACCAGACACAGCACAGCAGACACAGGAGTGTAACCTTCCTGCAATGTGCGTCTCTCCCGGACAGACTGAATGGAGCACAGCAAACACAGCAGTGGTGCAAGCGTCCCTCTATGTCTGTCCCTCCCACACAGAGCAAACGGAGCACAGCATACAGAGAAGGAGTGCAAGCCTCCTTCAATGTGCATCCCTCCCACACAGACCAGACACAACACAGCACAGCAGACCCAGCAGGAGTGCAAGCTTCCCTCAATATGAGCACAGCAGACAGAACAGGAATACAAGCTTCCTTCTATGTGTTTACCTCCCGCTCAGACCAGACACAGCACAGCAGACAGCGCAGGAGTGCTAGCTTCCTTCAATATGAGTCCCTCCCTCTCAGATCAGACCGAGCACACTAAACTCAGCATGAGTGCAAGCTTTCTTATATGTGCATCCCTCCTGCACAGGCCAGACGGAGCACAGCAGACACTGCAGGACTGCAAATGACATCTTCATTCAGGCACTAGACCCCTCAACCGCGATAATCCTCGGAGGTTATTTTAGGGCATTCTACCGAGATGGTGACATTGGCGGTCCAGAATGTACTAAGATGCAACGCGGACAAGGACATTCACCAAGCACTAGTACTTCTTGACTTGTCGGCCGCGTTCGACACGGTCGACCACACCATCTTGGTCGACCGTGTCGAACAGGCGGGCCTTAGAGGCTCGGCATTGAGATGGCTGAAGTCATTTATCTCGGAACGTACCCAGGCAGTGAGATTAGGAACCTTTACAGCCCCTAAAATTAAAAATGAATGTGGAGTCCCTCAGGGCTCGTCCTTGTCCCCACTTTTATTTAAGTTGTATTTACGACCCCTGTTGTTTTCATTAAAAAAGTTTAGAGCCTTAATTTTTAACTATGCAGATGATCTGCAACTGATCTTCCGTCTGGACTCCCCTGGTGCGGCCACCGAATTTCGGGAGGCCATGGTCCACATTCAGAGATGGATGAGCCTAAATCACCCTAAACTCAACCCAGGCAAAACTGAATTGATTTTGCCTGGGAAGAGTGAACTGTACTGGGGGCCACATTTTTGGCCTCCAGAAATGGGAAATCCTCCAGCTAAGTCCCAAACAGTAAAAAGCCTAGGGGTCACTTTTAACGAAGATCTTTCGCTTAAAAGTCAGGTAGGGACTGTGGTATCTTCAAGCTTTTTCCAACTTCGTAAGATCAAGTAGATTGCCCACCTATTAACCCACCCTGCTCTGATCCAAGTCATCATCGCTCTTGTGCTGTCCCGCCTGGACTATTCCAATAGCTTGTATTTGGGTCTTCCAGCTGGGCAGCTCAAGAGACTTCAACTGGTTCAGAACCAAGCGGCCAGGCTGATTTGTAAGATTCCCAAATGGCAGTCCATCAGGCCGGGACTGGCCAGTCTCCACCGGTTGCCAGTAGCGCAGAGAGCAACATTTAAAGCTGGATGCATTATCTTTAGGGCTCTACAAGGCAAGGGCCCTGGATTTATTAGCAGCCTGCTTGTTAGCTACACCCCCTCTCGTGCTCTCCGCTCAGGTCAAAAGAACTTGTTAGTGGTGCCTCGTATCAGGAAACGCCAGGGAGGCGGATCTTTTCACTTCTTGGCCTCCTCCCTGTGGAACTCTCTGCCACTGACGCTAAGACTTCATGAAGACCTGCTAGCTTTCAGACAGGCTTTTAAAACTTGGCTCTTTAGGCAAGCTTACCCATAGTTAACTTCGTCTCTCTCTGTTATATGTTATGTCTTTGCAAATCTTCCTACAGCGCCATGAAGCCTATGGGCGTACGTGCGCTTAATAAATTTAATTTAACATAACATAACATAACATAACATTGCCAATTCGAGCCTTTGGGTAGTGCTGAGGTGTGGGACCAGGATGAAGAAGATCTGTTTTGGCACATTCCCGACCCCAAGATCCCCCCGGTCAGGGCATTGACCCCGTTGGTCCTTCAAATAAAGTCTTTCTCCCTTGCAACGTCTCTGCGGGTGTGCAATGGGAGGTTGGACCCTGATGGTCCGGGGGCAGCTGCATTCAATAGGACAGACCAAACTTCCACCATTGACTATGTTATGATGGAAACAAAACACTGGGGCAGACTGAAAGAATTTAGGGTCTTACCGAGGCAAGATAGCGATCACAATGCCTTAGTCCTAACTCTCAAACCCGGGCCCTTCGGACTAACAAACCCCGAGCCTAATTCTAATACTGTGGCCACACCCCTTATGCTAACGAACAACAGGCAAAGGATTAAATGGCCCTATTTCCTGGATTACCCTAGTAGGCTTGCTAAAATATACCAGATGGCTGTTCCTCAGATCATCGAGATGGGTGATTTGGCCTTAAACCATCAAGCCGTTGAAACACATAGGCAGTTAGCCGTGGCCCTTGGGGATGTGTTTTACCCAGTGGGTGGAAATAAACGGCGTGGGGATAAGACACACCTCTGGTTTGATGATACCTGCAAGAAGGCAAAAAGGGATCTCCTCATAGCAGTTAAATCCAAGGACAAGGTAAAAATGAGGTAATCCAGACTGTTCTACAAAAAGGAAATCAACAGGGGTAAGAGAGAGTGGGAGGAAACGAGGTGGGAAGACCTGAGATCCGCGCTCCTCCTAAAGGATGCGAAGTTGTGTTGGGCCATAGTTAACTCAAGTATAAGAGGGGGAGGTGAGGCCATTTCTCCGAACATTGCTCCCGCAGTGTGGGAGGCACACTTTGGTGAACTCTACACATGTCTTGAGTGTGACGATCATGTGACCCTCGGTCTGGATCAGATGTTAGATGGGGCAACGGCCCCACCGTTATTCCAGGCCCTAGATCTCTGATATGAGTCTCGACCACTGGGGGTCGAGGGCGTGGGATTACGGTTGGACCACCTGGATAAGCGGGAGGCGATCCCCATCGAAATTGGAGAGGGCATTTCCCTCAAGGAAGTGGAATCTACAATTGAAATAATTCTCCCAAACAAAGCCCCAGGCCTTGATAGATTGCCAGGTGACTTGTTTCGCTCCAAGCCTAAAATCTGGGCACCCTACCTTGTAATTCTGTTCAATGCGGTCCTTAGGGGGTCTGACCTACCGGACACCTGGTTGGGAGCTGAGATCGTCCCCATCTATATGAAGGGTTGCCCGCTAACCCCATCTAACTACAGGCAAATTAGCCTTATAGATACAACTCAAAAACTAATGGGTAGGATCATATTGGACAGGATACAGGAATGGATGGAAGAACATGAAATACTGACTACTTTCCAGTCCGGATTTAGATCTGGCATCTCGACCCTGGACCAAATTTTTAGGCTCCAGGTCCTATTCTGGAAAACTGCAAGAGTAGAGGGTGGCAGCCTCTACCTTGTTTTTGTGTACCTGCAGGCCGCATTCGATCTTGTGCCCAGGGAAAGATTGTGGAAGGTGTTGGAAGAATTGGGCCTCCCGTCGTATCTACTCGACGTCTTGATTGGATTCAATGCAGGGAACTACACCCAGGTTAGGTGTGAAAGCAATGGGGACCTTTTGGCCCGTTTCCCTGTATCTAGGGGTGTTCGCCAGGGCTGCGTCCTGGCTCCAACTTTATTCAGCCTCTACGGCTTGGTGGATGCCTTAAATGGTGTCAAGGATAACGACGCTCCCTGGTTAGCTACTGGTCAGCTGCCCGCTCTGATGTTCGCGGATGACACTCTGCTGCTATCCCGAATGTCAAAGGGCATCCAGCGGGTACTGGACGGGTTTGTAACTTTCTGTGCCTCGCGGGGATTGGAGCTACACTTGGAGAAAACAAAGTTTATGATCATCAATACCCCGAGGCACATCCACCCTAACCCTGTTCTGAACAGCACCCCCCTTGAACGGGTGAAAACCTTTGTTTACCTTGGTGTTACGTTGACAGAGGACTTTGATTGGGGCCACCAAATATCTAATTCTGCTCTGAGACTCTCCCAGATTATAGGGGGTAATGGTAAACTTCACAAAACATCGGATTTCAAACCTGTTGCTCCCGTCCTTGAGATATATAGACTGCAGGCCAGGACAGCAGCCGTATATGGCGCAGAACTCTGGGGACACAAGAATACACTGAGCCTCTTAAAGGTTGAACAAAAACAGTCCTGTATGAGAAATCTGGTGGGCCTTCCTCAGAGTACACCCTTGCGACTGGATCTGGGTCTGGAGTCAATTAAGGAATTGGTAGCCGCATGACCCCTGCTCTAATGGAAAAGGCTCTGGTCTGTACCCGAGCTCTCAGCCTATAGAGCGGAATTTCTTGAGGTTTGGGGACAAATAAAGAACAACAATATTCCCTGGTTATCCCACATCAAGGCTCTTTCCCATTATGTAGGTTTGCCCCAGCTATGGGAGACCCCCTAGCTGAGCTGCCCGAGGTTACCTAGGTCAGAGTTGCTGGCCTATGTGAGATATCAAAACACCCATGCACTACAATGCTCAACAACCCTGGGCAGGCTCTCTACTGCGTTTCTGTTGGTAAAAGTTGATTCTCAGAGGGAGGAATTTTTATATCTCGTGTAACCCCCCCTCGCAAGGAAATTATACACCCAACTGAGACACGGCTGCCTACCCATTAGGGCGTTTACTTCTAAATGGGCCAATACTGATGAGGGAACCTGCCCAGCTTGTAACTGTACACAAGAAGATGTTGTGCATGTCATGTTTTTTTGCACGGCGTACAGTAAAATACGAAAATGCTGGCTGCTCCCCTTATGTAGAAACTTGGGACTTAGACAATGTGTGCAGGCGTGTTCGGTTTTAACATATGATACCTCCCCCTCCATTGTCTTAGCTGTTTCCCGTTTCTTACATGGTATGTGGCACCGAAGGAAAGGCTTTATTGAAGGTCGAATGGAAATGACTTGAATTAACCGCACCCCTTCCTCCTCGTTTCTTTTTAATATACAATTTTTATTACCTGTGTCCCTTTTGATAACTTACTGTTTAATAACTTTTTACTGTATATTCCAACTGTTTATATTTATGGATTTTATTATTGTGCTTTGTATGTATTTTATCTGCACTTTTATGGTCTCCGACCGAAATAAAGTTATCAAAAGTAAGTAAAGCAAAAGTCCTTCAATGTTTGTCCCTGCCACACAGAGCAGACACAGCACAGCAGACACAGCAGGAGTGCAAGTGCTTCCTTCAATATGTGTTCCTACCGAAAGGACCAGACACATCACAGCAGGTTGAGCGGGAGTTCAAGTTTCCTTCCATGTGTGACCCTCCCACACAGACCAGATGAAGCACAGCAGACACAGCAGGAGTGTAAGCTTCCTTCCATGTTTGTCAATCCCACACAGACCAAACGGAGAACAGCAGACAGAGCAGCTGTGCAAGCTTCCTTCTATGTGTGTCCCTCCCGCACAGACCAGACCCAGCACAGCAGAGAGAGAGCAGGAGTGCAAGCTTCCTTCTATGTGTGTCTCTCCCACACAGACCAGACGGGCCACAGCAGACAGAGCAGGAGTGCAAGCTACCTACAATTTGTGTCCCTACCACACAGACCAGACCCAGCACAGCAGACAGAGCAGGAGTGCAAGCTTCCTTCAATGTGCATCGCTCCTGCACAGACCAGACACAGCACTGCAGACATAGCAGGAGCACAAGTTTCCTTCAATGTGAGTACCTTCCGCACAGACCAGACGGAGCACAGCAGACATGGCAGGAGTACAAGTTTCCTTCAATGTGTGTCCCTCCCGCTTAGACCAGACACAGTACAGCAAACACAGCACAAGTGCAAGTTTCCTTCAATGTACGTCCCTCCCACACAGACTAGATGGAGCGCAGCAGACACTTCAGCAGTGCAAGCTTCCTTCAATGTGTGTCCCTTCCATACAGACCAGACGGAGCACCGCAGACACTTCTGCAGTGCAAGCTTCCTTCAATGTGTGTCCCTTCCATACAGACCAGACGGAGCACCGCAGACACTTCTGCAGTGCAAGCTTCCTTCAATATGTGTCCCTCCCGCACAGAGCAGACACAGCACAGCAGACACAGCAGGAGTGCAAGCTTCCTTCTATTTGCATCCCTCCAGCACAGACCAGACACAGCACAGCAGGTAGAGCAGAAGTGCAAGCTTCCTTCTATGTGTTTCCCTCCCACACAGAGCAGACAGAGCACAGCAGGATTGAAAGCCTCATTCGTCTGTGTCCCTCCTGCACAGACCAGACACAGCACAACAGACAGAGCAGGAGTACAGTCTTCGGTCTAAATGTGTAGCTCCCGCTCAGACCAGCTAGAGCACAGCAGACGGAGCAGGAGTGCAAACATCCTTCAATTAGTGTCCCTCCCACACAGACCAGACACATCACAGCAGATAGAGCAGGAATGCAAACTTCCTACAATGTGCGTCCCTCTCACACAGACCAGACACAGCACAGCAGACACGGCAGGAGTGCAAGCTTCCTTCAATGTGCATCCCTCCTGATAGAGCAGACACAGCACAGCAGTCACAGCAGTGGTGCAAGCTTCGTTTTATCTTTGTCTGTCCCACACAGAACAGACAGAGCAAAGCAGACACAGCAGGAGTGCAAGCTTCCTTCAATGTGCTTACCTCCCACACAGATCAGATGGAACACAGTACACATAGCAGTGGTGCAAGCTTCCTTCTATGTGTCCCTCCCGCACAGACCACATGGAGCACAGTAGACACAGCAGGAGTGCAAACTTCCTACAATGTGCGTCCCTCTCACACAGAGCAGACACAGCACAGCAGACACGGCAGGAGTGCAAGCTTCCTTCAATGTGCATCCCTCCTGATAGAGCAGACACAGCACAGCAGTCACAGCAGTGGTGCAAGCTTCCTTTTATCTTTGTCTGTCCCACACAGAACAGACAGAGCAAAGCAGACACAGCAGGAGTGCAAGCTTCCTTCAATGTGCTTACCTCCCACACAGATCAGATGGAACACAGTACACATAGCAGTGGTGCAAGCTTCCTTCTATGTGTCCCTCCCGCACAGACCACATGGAGCACAGTAGACACAGCAGGAGTGCAAACTTCCTTCAATGTGTGTCACTCCCACTTAGACCAGACACAACACAGCAGACATAGCAGGATTTCAGGCTTTAATTTGTGTCCCTCCCACACAGATCAAACGGAGCACAGTAGACACAGCAGTGGTACAAGCTTCCTTCTATGTGGTCCCCCCCACACAGACCAGACACAGCACAGCAGATGGAGCAGGGGTGCAAGCTTCCTTCAATTTGTGTCTCTCCCGCACGGACAAGACACAGTACAGCAGACACAGCAGGAGTGCAACTTCCTTCAATGTATGTCCCTCCCACACAGACCAGATGGAGCACAGCAGACAGGGCAGGAGTGCAAGCCTTCTTCAATGTGTGTCCCTCCCATACAGACCAGAAGGAGCACTGCAGACACTTCAGCAGTGCAGGCGTCCTTTATATGTGTCCCTCCCGCACAGATCAGACACAGCACAGCAGACACAGCAGGAGTGCAAGCTTCCTTCTATTTGCATCCCTCCAGCACAGACCAGACACAGCACAGCAGGTAAAGCAAGAGTGCAAGCTTTCTTCTAAGTGTTTCCCTCTCACACAGAGCAGGCGGAGCACAACAGACACAGCAGGATTGAAAGTCTCATTCAATCTGTGTCCCTCCTGCACAGACCAGACACAGCACAACAGACAGAGCAGGAGTACAATCTTCGGTCTAAATGTGTAGCTCCCGCTCAGACCAGCCACAGCAGAGCAGACGGAGCAGGATTGCAAACTTCCTTCAATTTGTGTCCCTCCGGCACAGACCAGACACAGCACAGCAGATAGAGCAGGAGTGCAAGCTACCTACACTGTGCGTCCCTATTACACAAACCAGACACAGCACAGCAGACACAGCAGGAGTGCAAGCTTCCTTCAATGTGCATCCCTCTCGATAGAGCAGACATAGAACAGCAGACACAGTAGTGGTGCAAGCTTCCTTTTATCTTTGTCTGTCCCCCACAGAACCGACAGAGCACAGCAGACACAGCAGGAGTGCAATCTTCCTTCAATGTGCTTCCCTCCCACACAGATCAGATGGAACACAGTAGACACAGCAGTGGTGCAAGCTTCCTTCTATGTGTGTCCTTCCGCACAGACCACATGGAGCACTGTAGACACAGCAGGAGTGCAAACTTCCTTCAATGTGTGTCACTCGCGCTTAGACCAGACACAGCACAGCAGACACAGCAAGAGTTCAGGATTTAATGTGCATCCCTGCCACACAGATCAAACGAAGCACAGTAGACACAGCAGTGGTGCAAGCTTCCTTCTATGTGGTCCCTCCCTCACAGACCAGACACAGCACAGCAGATGGAGCAGGAGTGCAAGTGCTTCCTTCAATTTGTGTCTCTCCCACATGGACAAGACACAGCACAGCAAATAGAGCAGGCGTGCAAGCTTCCATCTACGTGTGTCTCTCCTACACAGGCCAGACGGAGCACAGCAGACAGAGAAGTAGTGCAAACTTCTTTTAATGTGCATCCCTCCCACACATATCAGACACAGCACAGCAGACGCAGCAGGATTGCAAGCTTCTTTCAATGTCCATCCCTCCCACACAGACCAGACGGAGCACATCAGACACAGGAGTGGTGCAAGCTTCTTTCTATGTTTGTCCCTCCCACACAGAATAGAAATAGCACAGCAGACACCGCAGGAGTGCAAGCTTCCTTCAATGTGCCTGTTAGAAACGGGGTATCTGGGCGCGGAGCGGGTAGGCTAAACTCCAGAGCAATGTGTAAAGCATATACTCAGACCACACTCACAGCAGCGACACACTAGGCAAACAACAAAAGAGACTCCACACCCGGGTAGGTAAAAATAGCTTGTGTATTAGGAAAACACATTAGAATGCAATCGCAGTTGTAAACACTGTGCCAACTGGCACCCAGTAACCATTTACAAGGGACTATGTACAGGCAGGGCCAATCGGGCCGCTGCCAGAACCATCACAGGTACAAAGAATAAATTTAAAATCCAGCAGTAAGAAAGGTATAATGGGCAGTAGTTCTGGCAAAATCCTGAACTTAGAAACATCCCATTAGCATAAGAGCATTAGGCCTGACATATGAGCATAACATCAGCGTAAGTACATTAGGTATTAAATCAACAATACACCCCATTAGTCCCACACATGTTAGCATTGGGCATAAACATCCAAGAGTGAAGGCATCATCAGTAGCATGAAGCATTTAGCAGGAACATTTGAGATCAGGCGTAACCTAAAACATCCTATTAGGCATCTCATTAGGAGCATAAATGACATTTGCAGTAGCATGGAAACCTCACTGGAGGATAGTAGGAGTAGGCATCAGACACCTTATGCACAAAACCATCAGAAGTGTGAGCATCTCACTAACATAAACAACATTAATAGTGGATATATCCCTAAAACAACATGGTAATAACGTTAGGCATCAATAAAGTCACCAATGCATCATCCCATCAACAGTCACATAGGGCATAACATATTAGCATGCAAAACTAACATGCCCCTTGATGCAGTGATAAAAAGTACATCAGCATTGGACATTTGGAGCCCCCCTCTGGGACTCGGTAATCGCAAAAGCCCCGACTGGGATCCTAACAGCACACAATCTTGCCCAATGTTGCAGCGGCCCGCAACTGAGGTGCCGTGCTGGGGCTCCAAAAGAGCATGACACGTTGGAGTCCCTCTCTGGGACTCTGGAGGTAAAAAAAAATCCTCAAAAAGAGCACTGGCACCAGCTAAAAGCTGGTTGGAGCCATACTCGTGTGAGGAATGAAGGGCAGCTGCCCACTGCAACCCGGGGCAGCTGCCTTCAATTACAGCGAATGTCGGCAAGGCCCCTTCCTGTGCCCTGGGGGTCCTTAGGCACCGACAAAAAGCCTCGGTCTGCCCGACCGTCCCCACATGCAACCCCACTCACTGGATTCTTCTTGGTTTGATCCCGCCTTCTTGGGGGCATCAGCGCCAGGGCCGTCTCCTCTCCTGACTTCACCTCCTCCAGGCGCAGCAACATGAGGGGCTCTCTTCACCTCACGAGAGCCGCACCCACAGCAGCACCGTTCTGCACTTCACCCGGGCCCCCTCCTGGGACCTGGGGCTTCACTGGCCAGATGTGTGGGGCTCCCACTGGCACACGGGGCCCCCGCCTTCCTTCCTCTGGTCCGCGTAGCTTCTGGGTTGCTCCTTCACCTTCCAGGTCGCCGCAGGCAGCACAGCGGCCCTCAACGGAACCACGGACCGTGCCGGTGATTTTTCCCAGTGATTTCAGAGAGCGGGGTGGGCTCAAGCTATTATGGAGCGGCATGCGGACTGGGCACCTGCCGCAAAGTAGTATCAAAGGGACCCCAATGGCGGCACAATGGCGGGGTAGACACCAGCTAACAGCGATAGAACGGGGTGGGCAACCCACTGTTTTTAAAGGCATAAATGCAGCGTGGAGCAGCTGCAAAAGAGCTGAATAATGCGGGTGGGCTACCGCAGTATTTTTAAAGGAGCCACTCTCCCTGTTCACACGCGGGGTGGGCACCCACAGATCATCAGGCCATAAAGGCCTCCGGCGCTACAATGCGGGGTGGACTCCCACTTTTAGCATGCAGGCAGGGGGGAACCTCACAGGCCTGGATTTCCTTGTAGCGCTTTGGCAGCACCGCGCTGCAGGCGCTTGCTGCTTTCATCCTGCACCCGGGCTGGAAAAGTCCTGGGTAAAATATAACACTCCAGGGACAATAAGATATCACCTCTCATCTCCTGGGGCACAGAGGTGCCAACAACAGGCAAAATAGAATTGGAGCACTCACAAGAAGCTTAGTCAGGGTCCAAGGGTGCAGAGGAAAACTGGGCAAGATCAGCAGGCAGTGGGCAGCTCATCAGAACAGGACAACAGTTCCTTGGAACAGTCAACCCCCTTTTGTGGCCCTCCTCCTGGCACAGCAGTTTTCACTCCAGCAAAGGTCTCTCACTGGCCCTGTGGAAAACAGAGGGGTACAGATGGGCTCTGGCTCCAGCACGCAGGCCCTTGCGGCGGTACCTCCTGGCAGAGTGTCTCTTCTAGATCAAAGTCTAGGCACAGCCCCCACATTGAGTCTCAGCTCCTCTATATATACACCCCTCACCCCACCTACTGGAAAAGGCCAGAAGCTTCTGGAAGGCTCCCTGGGGAAACCAGTCCCAGCTGGTTTGTGGGGGTGGTGTAGAGCACCCTGTCACTTCGAGCACTAGACCCGCAACCCACCTCAGGCAGGCAGGCACTAAGCACACCAAAATGGCGAATGTTAAAAGTGAAATTTTCTAAAACAGTGTAAACCAACCTGCATACACCATTGCGCAGCGTTTATTATTTTCTGTTCAACCACACCAAACACACATATTTATTATGTTTTATTGTAAACCACCAATTTCATGTTAGGAAAAAACTAGGGGGAAGGCAAAAAAGTACCGGGAGGACCCTGCAAGCAGGGCCAAGTCCAACAGTGCCTCCCTCCTACACAGGCCAGACGGAGCACAGTAGACACAGCAGGAGTGAAAGCTTCCTTCAAGGTGCCCCCCCCCCCACCCAGGCCAGAGGAAGCGCAGCACACAGAACAGGAGTGCAAGCCTTATTCAATGTGGGTCCCTCCCACACAGACCAGACAGAGCACAGCAGATAGAGCAGAAGTGCAAGCTACCTTCAATGTGAGTTCCTTCCACACAGACCAGACACAGCACAGAAGACAGAGCAGGATTGCAAGCTTCCTTCTATGTGTGTCCCTCCCACACAGAACAAGTACAGGAAAGTGCAAGTAGTATAATATTCCCTCACACCCCCTCAACAATATGGGCAGTAGGAAGCTACACTGCTTGTAACAAACTACTAGGCTTAACTCAGAGTAGTCAATCTGGAGTTTCTTGATCAGCCACAGCTCACTTCAAGACGTAGGCCTCTCTCTCCCCCTTCTCTCTCTCCCTCTCTCTCGCCCATTCTCCTATTGCTTAAAAACCTGATCCATCTGCACCATGTTATTATATTTGTCTGATACTTAATATTTAATGTATTTATAAAAATCAATAAACTTTTTATAAAACAGTTTAAAGCCCTACATTATTCAACGCTAGTGTAAGTACGATTGGAATTTGTGAAATGATTAATTTAGCTGGTTCGAGGCTCAAGCTGATCTATCTAGTTAGTGATTTTATTAATTGATTTATACGTCTTGTACCTCAAAGCCATTCAATTCTGTTTACATTCCCCAAGCCTCCTTGGCGCTAACAGCAATATGCATGAGCAGAACGAGTGCTTTACTATTGCTAATTACCCAGTTGGTGAAGCATCAGGCGAAAGCACAAACTAGAAGCTGTTTGAGGCCTTCATTTTGAGGTTGTAGAATTGAGTAAAAAGGCAAGGGCTCCTTCCTACTCATAACTGGCCCAGTGGGAATGTATATATTTCTTCTATAAATGAAAGGCTAGTCTGAATCCATTTTTGGCCGCAAAGGAGGACCGCCTTACATGATTCTTAGGGAGCCTGCCAGTTACTGTCCACTGATCTTATTCCATTCAATTTGGTCACTAAGGCCAATCTGGTCCGCCTTCCTGGAAGAAATCCAGCGAGCCTCTTTGTAGGAAGGTGGCTACCTGACTATGGTTACCCCAGATTTTTTGCCTTGTGTTTAGCTGGTTTTCGACTTAGTTGGCCTGGTTCCCTGCTAATCAGGGCCCCAGGCTATCTGCTCTCTCTGTAAAATGGATTCCATGTACTCTAGGTGCATAACTAGATTGGCTTGGGTCACCTTATCAGCCCCTGTACAGAGCACTATAGGTGCCCAGGGCATAGGTGCATCCAAGGCCTACCAGGGGCTGCAGAATATCTTTTGCCACCCCTGGCTGGCTATGTAAAATTGATACAACTGGCTGATCACTCAGCTGGGGCAAGGCGGTGTAATCACCCCTTGCTTAGATATAGTATGCCTATATCTAAACCTATCTGGACACATATAAACCTGTGAGCCACTCCTATGGCAGGCCTTAACAATCCTGAAGGCAGAGTGCGTGGTTTAATGTGAGATGGTGCTCTAGCATGAGCTGAGCCTGTCTGCAGCTGTCGGGACCAATTCCCTTAGCTGTTCCGGGATAATGCCAAACCATATACTATTAAGTGCATTATAATCCTCGCGGTTATATGTCAACTTTGGTTTGGCTTTATCAAAACATGTCGTGTAAGGTGTCATACGATTTGGAATACTACCCCCTCGCCAGTCTTGGCGACGGGGGTAGCATTCCACCCCTCTAGAGGGGACGACATGTTACTTTTGCTAAAACGCGGTTGATTTTTAAAAGAGCCTCAGATCCACAAAATGGATGCTTCTGCCACAGACACATGTCTGACCTCCTGCTGCTGACCGAAACTCAGCAGAGGAGGCCTGGACAAAAGATTTCCTGTCACAGGGAGGTGTCACACCACCCCAGACAGGAGATAGTGGATTGTAGCAAGGAGGTTTGAAAGAAACCAGACAGTGCCTGGGGAGCACAAGGCTTCCCCTTGCATAATCCGGTCAAACCGGTTCTGGGGCAGCCCAGCCCCAGCTCCAGTGAGGCCTGGACAAAGGAAAGGGGGTGTAACCACCCCCCTTCCTGGTCCCACCCATAGGGGAGGGACCTAGCAGGAGATCCACCCCTCAGATTGGAATTAGAGTGGGAGCAGTGCCAATGCAACTGAGATCATCCTGAAGAAACATAAGAAACGAATTCTGGACCCTTCGACTTTCTACTCAACGCAGAAGACTGAAGAATCTCCCTTGTGGTCAAGGAGTGACCACCCTGTGCAAACAGGCACCATCCAGCCCTCGACCCTTGCTTTGTTGCAGTTCCCGCTGGAACTCGAGCGACAGAGATCGACGAGATCAAGCTTGCCTGCCTTCTCCCTGCCCGATCCACAGTCCCTGCAGAGCTGAGACCAGTGGAGGCGACCGGAAGCGTGGGGCACGCCATCTTGAAAAGGCCACGAGACGCTGACCGTGCAGCCCACGAGTGATCCTCGAAGCTGTGCACCGGGGTTTAGGAAGGCTTCACCCTGAGCTACACTTGCACCAAAGCTACCCCCTCCACACTCGACGAGTGCTGCGTGGGGCCCTTCTGCTTGTGGCGGCTCGACGCATTGGCCCGGTCACTTGCCAGCTGGCTTGTGGCCCCTGTGCTGACGAAAACTGAAATACGACTTGCTTTTCTGGTTGCTCCAGATCTGCACCAGCTCCTGTGAAAAGGAGCCCCCACTCTGACCCTCCTGGTTCGAGTGATAAGCAATCTCCCGGTTCCGCGTGGATTGCTTTTGCCAAGTGCTGTTTGCTGCAATCTTGAAGCCGACGGTGCTGACGGCGAGAGCCTACGTGGGACAGATCGTGACCCGCTCCTGGACGTCGCAGATGCCCCAGAGCCCACGTGACAGCGGAGAGAAGCCTATCAACAACCACCTGATTGCGCCCGACATTGCCTGGTTCCGTCCTGGTTCCACCCTGGTCACTGCTGAGTGACCCAGACTCTGTCCCCTCTGCTTTCAGGTACTTTTCTACTTCGATCCACCCTTGGATCGCACCGGACACTTCTGCTTCACATCGCCTGCAGCTGCAACAGCTTCAAGCACCAAGAGCCTGCGTGTCAAAACCCGACGCCACTTCGACCCTGTGCACCCACGGCCTGTGGGTGAGGTAACATTGCAACGCTGGTGTTCCCACACTGGTACACACCTCTAGGGTCTGTGTCTAAAGTTTTGTTCCTCTAGGTTCAGCGGAAGTATCTTTTAACTCACTTTAAGTAACTTTTACGCACCATTGACATTGCATTGGTGCGAGCCGCACTTTCCGTGCTGCACCCGTCTCCTGTGGGCTACTCCCGACTTCAGCATTGCTAGTCCTGACTGCTCCCAGCGAATCTCTAGGCCCTAGGCCTAACCACTGTTCGATTGGTATCTCTTATACCACTTTTTTAGTATATGGTTTAAGTGGCCACCACGCTTGTGCCCCTTTCCTCATAAAGAGTACTGGGGAGTAATTTAGAAATAAATACATATATTTTTATAATATATACTTGTGTGGTGTCCTTTCATTTGATTACAGGATTGTATGTGGTAAAACAGCTCGCTTAACACGACCTCTTAAGTTAAGCCTTTAAGGCTGCTTAGTCCATGCTACCACTAGGATAGCTTGTCTAACAAGGTTGACTTACAACCTGACATCTTTGGGGTTTGTTTGGACTGATATCAAGTGGTTCCAGAATTGGAAACACTACATATCAGGCCAACTTCTCACACTCTTGCATAGCAAGTGTTTTCTCCACATTGTTGGAATCGCCCATTTCACTGCTCTGTGGTTTCTGTTGCTATTCTCAGTAGTGTTGGCACAGTCTAGTGGTCAATTTTCCAGATTTAATGGTACTGAGATAAATCTTGCACCCTGACTTTGATTTTTCGGGTTGTGAGGCAGATGTAATGTAGCCCACATTGGCATGTTAATCAATAAATGACATTCATAGAGTTGCAGTTGCTGAATCAATTAAGGTACCACATTCTTCCGTTCTGCAGCTGCACACTCATAGTTTTCTCAGTTAAATCACATACTGAGCACCCCCCACATGGGTAGTGCTCAGATGGAATCGATGTATTCACAGTTCGCTGCACGGGCCTCATATGGACAAGCCTGTCCTTCAAATTCTGGGCACGCTTAAAGGCGAACCTCGGTTGCGGCATTTGATAATCAGTGGTGGACAACAGAGTACCCTGCTTTCTAATAGCCTGACGGATCTCTGTGGACAAGGAATTGTAAGTCAGTATGACTGGCAAGCAGTCATTGGATTTTTTGTGTTCCTTTCAAGGAGAGCCACCTGTGGAATGTGGTGGGCCTTCTATCGGGTTCTATTGACAATCTACCTTGGATAAGCACGTTGCACCAGCCTCTCAGTGAGGCTCTCAGATTGTCGCAGGTAATCGCCAGTAGAGGAGCAGTTCCTCCGGTTATCCCTCAACGCCCTGGGGTGAAATGATTGGTAATGCAACCATGAGTTCTTATCTGTCGGTCTCTGTAGCACACTTGAAGTGAGCGAGTTGGTATTTACTCCAATATCCAGATCAAGATATGTAGCCTTCTTATTACTTATGCTCCATGTAAACTTTAAGCAGTCATCACGCCCATTCAGCCACTCCAAAAAACTATGGAGTCGGCTCTCCTGACCGCACACACAGAACATCATCAATATACCTCTTCCAGAGGCAAATATGAATCTGGAAGGGGTAAGATGAATGGTACAAAGAGTGTTCTTCAAACTGTCCTACATAAATGCAGACCAAACAGGGCGCGGATGTAGTGCCCATCGATGTACCCGAGGAACCTGATGTTTGCAAGAAAAGCTCATTTTTGTAGCAGAAGTAAGTCCGGGTGAGGGCAATCTCAAAACATTGCATCACGAAGGACGGTATAGTTAGAGTCAGATTTCACTCGTACAAATCCAGTGAAATTCAGCAGTTATAGAAATCTGAGCTAACTATAACTTACGCCCCACCCCGCAATGCGCTGCTTATGACCTCACATATTACATTACTCATGAGATGGTCAATGACATCACTGATTACATCTCAAATGACATAACTGCTGCCACCATCCACTGAGTGTAAGTATTTTGTAAGAGTTTATGATTGTCATACATATATACTAAGATACTACAAAACTTAAAGTAGTATACTAGGTGTACTGGTATTGAGTGATGCTACTTTTAATATATATCTTGTGAGTGGCTGTGTGACTGTGTGTATCCTTGTTTATATCGGTGCATGAATGGCTGCATGGCTTTATAATTGGTTGTGTAAGCAGCTGTGAAGGTAAGTGAGTTGCTGTGTGAGTGGCTGTATCGGTGAGTGAGTGAGTGTGTGTGTCAGTTTGATGTATGGGTGAGTGAGTGACGGTGTAAGTGGCTCTATTGGTGGGTAAGTGGGTGTGTAGTGACTGTATGGGTATGTGAGTGGGTGTTTGAATGGCTGTATGACGAAGTGACTTGGAATGTCAGTGGCTGCATGGGCGAGTGAGGGGCTGTTTATGTAGGTGTTTTTTATTATGTAACTTTGTGTGTGAGTGGCTGCATTGGACAGTGAGTATCTGTCTGAATGGTTGTACAGTACAGGAATGTGTGAGTGCTTGTTTGGATATGTGGATGAGTAGCTAAGTGGTTATGTGAGTAAGTGTATGAGGGCTTCTATAGTTGAGTGTGCTGCTGTGTTGAGAGGCTGATTGGGTGAGTAAGTGGGTGCGTCAGTTTGTAGGCTAATAAGTGGGTATGTAATAAGTTGTATGAGTGAGTGTGTGGTTATGTGTCTGGCTGTATGGGTGAGTTACTGGTTGTATGAGTGGCTGTATGGGTGAGTGAATGGCTGTGTGAGTGGTTATACAAGGAAGTGAGTGGGTGTGTGGCTCAATAGAAGAATGAGTGGGTGTGGGAGTACTAGTATAGGTCTATGAATGGTTATGGTATTGGTTGTAAAGGTAGAAGTGGGCATACAAGAGGTTGTATGGGGTGTGAGTAGGTGTGTAAGTGGTACTGTGGATGATGTCATCAGTGATGACATCAGTGAAGTCAATTGAGATGTCATCAGTGATGTCATCAGTGGTGTCACTGACCATGTCACGATTGATGTAATATGTGAGGTCGTAAGCAGTGCATTTCAGGGCGTACGTTGTAGTTAGCTCAGATTACTATACCTGCCAAATTTCACTGCATTTGTAAGAGTGAAATCTGACCTTAGCTATAACGACCTTGTAACCTTTGGTTTCTTCAGTGAATTTCTCATTGTTTTTTACTTCTATTTGCTAACTATAACGTCCCTGTAACCTTTGTTTTTTTCAGTGAATTTCTAAGGTTTTTAAAAGCTAATTCCTAATGATAATGTTCCTGTATCCTTTGTTTTTTTTACTGAATTTCTTTGTTTTTTAATTAATAATCATGTTTACAGAGTATTAGAGAAAGGGGGCTGGGCCTACTACCAGCTCTCAGGAAAACTGCAGTGTAGGACTTGCAGGAGCTACAAGTAGTGCTTTTTAGCCCCCAAGGTCCCTCACGAGTAAAGTGGACATCATCCCCCTACCAGTAATGCACCACGTGCTGAGCTGTGTTTGCAGAGTGGTGGAGAAAGGGGGCGTGACCTCCAAAGACGTCTTAGCAATCCCTCTGTGTGAGACTTACTAGAGGGGTAGTTGGCCCTCGAGGATGTCCTAGATGCCGACTACTCCTCCTGTTACCTCCAGTAAGTCCCACACAGCAGAATTGCTGAGAGGTTAATGGAGGCCACACTCTCTTACTCCAGCACTGTTCAAATGTTCCTCCTGGCGCACTACTAGTGGGGGAATGAAGTCTCCTTGGCTCTACAGGATTCTTATGGCCAACTAACCCTCCTGTTAACTCCAGTAAGTCCCACACAGTGGGTTTGCAAACAGGTAATCAATGGCCACACCTCCTTTATTTACCACTATGCAAACGCACCTCCTGGTGCACTACTAGTTGGGGAATGAAGTCCTCTTTGCTCTTGAGGGTCCTTGGGGTACAAATATCCCTCCTGCCACCTCCAGTAAGACCCACACAGCTGGATTCCTGAGAGGTTGTCTGAGGCAACACCCCCTTTCTTCACCACTCTGCAAAAGCGCCTCCTGACACACTACTGTTTGGGGAAAGTAGTCCACTTTAGTCCTGAGGCCCTCAGGAGTAAAATGGAATTCATTGCCCACCCAGAAGCGTGCCAGGAGACGTGCTTACAGAGTGGTAGAGAAATGGGTCATGGCCTTCAAGTCCACTCAGCAGTCCCACTGCATGGAACTTACCGGAGGTAACAAGAGGGCTTGTTGGCCCCAAAGGCCCTCAGCATTTTTAGAGGATTTCTAACCCCAACCACCATTGCACCACAAGGTACGTTTACAGAGTAGTGGTGAAGGGGGCGTGGATGATATTGGGGCTCGCCCTGCTGACCCTAGCTGCGATGTGCCCTGGCTCAGCAGCCTCCTGCTCTGAGAGGGAGCTCAAGAGACAGGTACAGGAGAAGGAAACTAAAGTGGACCCGATACATACAACACCTACTCATCCAAGGTAAGTGAGCACGGAATGAGAGGCAGAAGTCTAGGGGCACACCTTGTTCTGTAAGTTCAAGGACATATATTTTGGAAGATAAGGACAGTGGGTACACCTGCCGTTGTATGGTATGTGGTATAGGGGCACCTCCAAAGTATTGTAGGTAATGTTGCCGACATCCTGGCTTCAATTTTGGGCATGTAATCAATATATTGTTTTGTTGCTCCTGTCAATGGCAAAAATTAGATACAACGTTCTGGTCCCCTCATACAAAGCCATTCAATTAGGGTCTTACAGTGAAGCCTAAATCCACAGCAGCAATCTGGAATTTTATTAAACTTTTCTCTATGTTTTTATATTTTTGTACATATCACAAGTCTAGAGTTTGCCCTGTGCAGGATCCACAGTGTACTTTCTCTACTTGTTTGTGACCGATATGTCTACTCTTTTACTCCTGCTACTCATGGGAACTGATGAGATAAGATGTTTTTATTTCATGTTTTCTGGGACTCGACTTGAAGCTGAGTCTGAGAACAAAAGTAAAAAATAAAAGGGGGCAGGCGGGGGTACAAAACATTTCTTTGTACTCATTTTGCCACAAATCCACACCAAAAAAAAGTGCATATGCCCTTGGGTGGGCCAGATCCGGTAGGCATATGCTAAAAATAGGAGGGGGCCCATCCTTGAGAAACCCTAAATGGCCATGGGACTACCCCTACGACCAGGCTGACTCCAGAAACGTCCCAGTGCCGATCCCCAAGACATTGCAGTTTGCTATGGCATGTTCCCACCATGCCATAGCAAATATTGTGCTCAAATTTGAGCAAGTGAGAGAATGTTGCTCTTACTTGCTCAACCTAGAGCACACTTTGCTTTTACACACAGAGCAATGTATGTCAGCAGCTCCCTGTTTGTAAAAGCATAGCCAGTTACCACAGGAGGTGGGGGCCGGCAGGGACTGTGG
Source organism: Lissotriton vulgaris (assembly GCF_964263255.1). Classification (NCBI taxonomy): domain Eukaryota; kingdom Metazoa; phylum Chordata; class Amphibia; order Caudata; family Salamandridae; genus Lissotriton; species Lissotriton vulgaris. The sequence goes on from NC_141688.1 coordinate 275,830,559, forward strand.
AAACCTTCAGGCTCCCCCATGGACCCCAAAGAAGAGGCCTTCCCCGGTGCTGAAAATGCCCCGGTATGGGGGCTGTGTGGCCCACCCCTACCCTTTTCAAGAAAAGTATATATAAAGGCCTAGGTCGAGTGGATGGGGACCCCTGGGCCAAAATCAGCCTCGAGAGGGGAGCCCCAGAAGGGGGTCCGTGAGGTCCCCCACGCCTTTAAAATAAATACTAATAAGAAAAGGGGCAGGCTGCTTTTGGAAAGGTTCCTAAGGCCGCTTGCACCCCCCTCCCTTTTAATTATTAAAAAAAGATAGGTGAAGGCCGGGCCCCGGGAATGGGGTTCCCAGGGCCAAAATCAGCACAGCCACCGTCTGTTTTTTTTATTAAAACAAAGAAAAAATAGTCTTCAGGGGATGGTGTCCCAGAGGCCAGAAATGCTACTGGGAAGGGGTGCCATGCGGCCGCACTTAAAAAAAAAACATCCAAGGCAATCTTTACTCCTCACATGAAGAAGGCACGCACACAAAGACTGCAGGATCAAGGCTTCTTTATTTAAAAGGGCCTCCTTCGACCCAGCGACTGAAGAGACGCGTTTCGGCTGACTTCGCAGCCTTTATCAATCTGGTAGGCGCCATCTTATTTCAACTTATATAGCCAGTCCCAATTAACAGACATAGAAATAATCCTAATTACCCAAAGTGAAAATGTAAAATACATATATATATAGACACACATTAACCATGTAATACAATCAATACAAAAGTACATAATGAAAATTTCAATAAATGAAAATGATCTTTAAAATGCAAATTGCATTAAGGTATGCTGTATTTCTGCTTAATGCATAAGCAATTCCCTATTGATTATACACAATTAAACGATTAGCATGAATAATGTAACACCATGTCTTCCGATGTTTTGGGAATATTCACTAATATTAAAACATATCCTTTCATATGGGCTTAACCCCCTCAGGTAGCATATTTAAAAAACATATAGACATATAAACAGTGCAGCTTGAAATACGTCATGCATGGGAAACTTAAATGAACTGCTTCTTTAGCTCTTTTTTTCGGAGCCTGACAGCCTATAAGACTTTATCAAAACAAGCCGGGCCCCGGGGATGGGGTTCCCAGGGCCAAAATCAGCACAGCCATCGTCTGTTTTTTTATTAAAACAAAGAAAAAATGGTCAGCCCTCAGAGGATGGTGTCCCAGAGGCCAGAAATGCTACTGGGAAGGGATGCCATGCGGCCTCACTTAAAAAAAAAACCTTTCTCCACCTCTCAGCAAACGCACCTCCAGATGCGCTTCTGATTGGGGAATGAAGTCCTCTTCGCTGCTGAGGGTGCTTAGGCACCAACAAAAAGTGCTGTTACCTCCAGTAAGCCCCCCACATTTGAATTGTTGAGAGGTGGTCGGAGGTCATGCCCTCTTTCTCTATCAGTCTGCAAATATTCCTCTTAGCCCACTGCTGGTAGGTATAATATATATATATATATATATATATATATATATATATATATATATATATATATATATATATATATATATATATATATATATATATATATATATATATATATATATATATATATATATATATATATATATATATATATATATATATACATATATAACAACCGTGTAGAGCACAAAAAGGGGGCAGGATAGAAACACCCTGAACCCCTAGGCCCGCCCAGGTGGTCCCACAAGGACCCCCAAGGCCCCAAATTTATTTTTTAAAAACCCGGTCTGTTTTTTTTCAGATCACCCCCCCGGGGGAACCAAATTGCGGGGTCATAGTGATAAATAAGTGGGGGGGCACAATCCCCCCCACACTGCCCTAGGGAGCGCCGCCCCCCAGGGCAAAGCAACGCTGCCTGCTGGCGCATACTGGAGGCACCTGGTGGGCTGGTTGGCCCCCAGGGACCCACAATATGCAAGGCGAATTAGTTCCCCCTCTGCAAACGCGCCAGGGGGCTGAGTTGCAGAGAGGTGTAAAAAGGGGCATAGCCTCATTACACCTCTCTGCAATGTGCCCCCTGGCGCATACTGGCGGTTCCAGGTGGGCTAGTTGGTCCTCAGAATTAGTTCCTTCTCTGTAAATGCGCCCGGGGGCTGCGTTGCAGAGAGGTGTAAAAAAGGGTGTGGCCTCATTACACCTCTCTGCTATGCAGCCCCCTGGCGCAAACTGGAGGTTGCAGGTGGGCAAGTTGGCCCCAAGGGACCCCCAGTATGCAAGGGAAATTAGTTCCCCCTCTGCAAACGCGCCAGGGGGCTGCGTTGCAGAGAGGTGTAAAAAGTGGCATAGCCTCATTACACCTCTCTGCAATGCAGCCCCCTGGCGCATACTGGAGGTTCCAGGTGGGCTAGTTGGTCCCCAGGGACCCCCAGTATGCAAGGGGAATTAGTTCCTTCTCTGTAAATGTGCCCAGGGGCTGCGTTGCAGAGAGGTGTAAAAAAGGGTGTGGCCTCATTACACCTCTCTGCAATGCAGCCCCCTGGCGCATACTGGAGGTTGCAGGTGGGCAAGTTGGCCCCAAGGGACTCCCAGTATGAAAGGGAAATTAGTTCCCCCTCTGCAAACGCGCCAGGGGGGTGCGTTGCAGAGAGGTGTACAAAGGGGCATAGCCTCATTACACCTCTCTGCAATGCAGCCCCCTGGCACATACTGGAGGTTGCAGGTGGGCTAGTTGGCCCCCAGGGACCCCCAGTATGCAACATTTTTTTTCAATTTATAATAAAATATGTAATTTAAAAAATAAAAGATCTAAAAATAAATAATTTAAAATAATGTAGTAAATCAGTATAAAAAATATAACAATTAATACATTTAAAGATTATCATTTACAAAACCATTGAAATTCACTGAAAAAAACATAGGTTTCAGCCACATTATAGTTAGGAATTACCATTTAAAAACCTTTGAAATTCACAGAAAAAACCATAGGTTTCAGCCACATAATAGTTAAGAATTAGCATTTAAAAAAGCTTGCAAATTCACTGAAAAAAACATAGGTTTTACACACATTATAGGGATGTCATGAGTGATGTAACTGACCATGTCATGAGTGATGTAATATGTGAAGTCATCAGCAATGCATTGCGGGCATGGGAGTTATAGTTAGCTGAACTAACTATAACGGGTGAATTTCAAAGGCTTTGTATGAGTAAATTGACCAGCTAACTGGTGTGAAACCTATGGTTTTTTCAGTGAATTTCAAAGGTTTTTAAAATGCTAATTCCTAACTATAACGTGTGTGAAACCTATGTTTTTTTCAGTGAATATATATATATATATAGTAATCCAATCCTGGCAGCGGCGAACAGACAGGCACTGACTCCGTGAAACGATGACACAGAAGTATTTAATCCAAAACAACAACCTAGACGCGTTTCGACGGCGTACCGCCTTGGTCACTACGTCTGGTACACTCTCAATTTACAGTAAGTTAACTTGAAAAAGCCGTCTTCTTCAAAGTGCAGAGAACAATTGCCATTAAATATAATTATAAGGATTAGAATATGGTGAGTGGGTTTATGTGATAGCATGCATTTGCCTTATAGTTGGCAAGTATAGTTTGTAAACTGTTCACTTTTCAGTTAAACTTTGTTTCCAGTTCAAACTAATCCTGGAACATAAATTAGATTTATTCCCACATATTTAGATATAATTTGGTCCTCCATGCTGCATAATTGTAGTAAACCATGGCAATGTCATATCTAGCTATGCAAAGTGGTGTGGGGGCTTTTATTATGATCACAAAACCCATATTTCACAGACAACCATAAAAAAAATTCCGATGTACCTGGTCCTGATATAGGGTGTTTTAAACTACTGCATTTTGAGCAATGCAAGCATCAAAGCAATAAATAATATATACCACACACCGGCCAATAAATAAGTAAATAATGTAATCGAACAAACTAAATAATATGGACTGAAAAGCCCATCTAACACACAAGTGAGCCCACCCCCTGCTCTTCCACTCTGCCATCCCTGCAGCATGCATGAGCAGCTTCTTATATATTGCTCAGTAGACGCATTCATTTTCCCACACATCATCTTTTAATAGTGAGCGACAAGTGAGATATTGGCTTTCCAGGAAGCCGGTCTTGCGTACTCCATGACAGTTGTTGTAATGGATAAGGAATTTATCATGTTGAAACGCATGTTGTGACCAGCTGTCAGCAGATATTTCCTCCCTGGTGTGTGCTGGATTCAGATATACAACCAGCGTCATGCGCTGCTTAGCTGCCATCCGCCAAGCCAGGCGAGCAGGGAAGATGGTAGAATTCGAGCAGGCAGGGAGAGGCCGCCTATTGGTTGGCGGACATGATATCTTTATTTCAAAACACCGAGTCAAAAGCATCCGGCTCCTCTGCAGAAGGACCTTTGTTAGATCAGAGTTGGACTTTTAAGCCTACTCGATTTCCCAATTTTTATAATCACTGCACCCACAGCGTTCTTCAACGAAAAGATTGGCAGGCAAAACCTGGAGAAGTTTGTGAGTCCAAATTATGTGATAAAACCCTGCCCAGCATGTAATTTTTTCTTTAGTAATTTCTCCTTTTTCGGGCGCGGTGTTGTTGCACTAAAATATCAGCCGGGGAAGCATTAGAGACCTAGGGGCATATTATCAAGGGATTTATCTCTGCTTTTTTTGTCTTTAAAAGCCAAGAAAGCGGAGATAAAATTATCTCCCTATCAGCACCAGGGTGCTAACACTCAAATTTGCATGTTAGCACCCTTTTCCTCTACGCTTCCCCTTGCATCTCTGATGAGATGCAAAGGGGGCGTTCCAGAGAAAAATAATAGGAGAAATGTTGTTAAGCGACATTTCTCCTATTATCAAGGATTTCGCTAACCCTGTTAGTGATAAAAAAGCAGCGCTAACAGCAGTTAGAACTGATTTTTTATACCTGGTATTTTCCTGACTTACCCATGATATCCTATGGAAGGATGGATATCATGGCTAAGTTTGTGAGCCCCTATCATCAAGCTAACTTCAAACTTCGAGAGATTATCGTTGGTTTTCCATCGATAATCTCTCATTTGGCAGTTAGCGCGAGAATTTTTATCACTTCTGAGATAAACCTTGCTAATAGCAAGTTATCTCTGCGATAATTTCCGGCGATGCTTAGCGATAAAAAATTCGTCGCTAAGCCTCGTTAGCGATAAACATCGCTACTCATTGGTAATATGCCCACTAATTATGCAAGATGATGCAAGGGCGACGCAAGTCCTAAATGAGATTTTTGAAGCCACGCGAGAATGCTTTGCGTGTCCTGAGAGGCACCATAAATCTGCAGGAGTCAATGCAGCGCAAGTCACTGCGTTGGATTACTCTGCCATGGTAAGGTGTTCCATGGGTATTATATTTGTGTTTCCACGCAACATCCATGGATTTTAATGCATTTACAGATTTAACGGAGCTGGTAAACCTGGGAATGTGCCAAAAAGATCCACCTACCACGGGGAGCTGTAACATGGTGAAATATCTTTATTTCTCCTTGTTATTTCCTATTTCTATGTGTGCTGCCTTTTGCAGCACACATTGAAGGAGGAATATGCCTCTGAGGATCTATTTTGTGCAGGAAGGTGCCCCTTCCTGCACAAAAACAATCCTGGATGCAACAGAGGCGCCCTTGCACCAATGTGTAACGGAGCTTTGTTGGCACTCAGCTGCCAAAAGGGCGCCATCGCAGGGGGAGAGTCAGGAATGACTGTATTGACTTAGATATGGAACATTCCTGCCATTTCCGTGTCATTCTGTGCAGTGCAAGCCCTGTCTGACACCTCATTGTCAAGGCTCAGCCATGTCTACAAGGCCATGTCAAGCCATGTATCAAGTGGCTTTTAATGGCCTTTTAGATATAGAGAATAGCAAAGCAGCGCAAGTCACTGCCTAGCCTTACTCTACGTGACAGAGGTTTCCATGGGTGTTGCTGTGGGTGTTCTTCCCCAACCTCTGGAGTTTGATGCTGCTCCAGATTTACAACTTTAGATAACCCTGGGGCAGCGCCACAACTTTGCAGCTTACGTTTCTGCTTGTTTTTACCTCATTCCACCTGTGCTTCATTCTGATGCACACATACAACGAGGAAAATGCCTCTCATAATTGTTTTTGCGCAAGAAGGTGCCCCTTCCTACCCAAGAATAATTATGCCAACAACAGAGGCATTCTTGCACCATGGTGCAAGGGTGCCTGCATTGACGCATGGCTGCAAATCGTTCTCCATCGCTGGCTGAAAGGACAGGAATGTATTGTATTTTGTAAATACGGTGCATTCTTGTCCTTTCAAATTGGCGTAGGGCAGACCAGCAAAATTATTTGTGATGCTGCACTATGTAAATTCCTTGCATATATGCCTCTATGTGACTTACTCTATCTCAAGGAGGGTAAAAATCTGGAACCCCCTCCCTGTTGCAAAAAGGTTGCTCCGAGATCAACGATAACATGCCTAGTTTTACCCCTACAACATCTTAGTCTAAATCTGGACAGTTTTTCTCCATTTCACTTGAAACCCCGCTGGACAATACCCTAGGGGTAATTCACAATGGCATGCATGAGTAGGTGTAGGGTTGCCCCTGTAATGGAATTTGAAAATGTACAGCTTGGAACTTTGGCTCTCCTGTTTCTCTTGTTTAGAGGTCTCCCACAAGAGGGTGAAAACCCAACCCAGACCTACCCACATGTAGCTCTACATTTTAGTCGTACATGTGGGAAAAGCAAAGGAAAGTGACTGGAAACTGGGACATTTATACTACAAAATGGGAGGGGAAAGAAGATTTTAAAGAAGGGGACAGAGAGAGATATACAAATATAAAAACACATCCACAAAAAGGTAACTCAGTTACAATTCACCTTTCATAAAAGTTACACTTACATCGACTCCGGAACGACTACACCCTGCGGAGGATCAAACTACAGGCCTGAGATTAAGATACACACTCTGCATATCCACTTAGAGAGATGTACTGTATGAGGGTCATACAAAAATAAATGTGGACAGGGAATAACATTACTAGCAGAAAGAGCAACATATAAAATATTAAATAAATAAATATCATTTGGTCAAGTAACCTTATACATTTCAGACACCAATATAAATCACATTGTGATATTGTTAAAAACGTATTACGAAATGAAATTAAGCAAATTAGTGGTCATTTAACTGAAGACATTGTACACACTCATACAAATGACATTATAGAATATAAATATAACAGAAACATAGAGAATTACAAATATGTAAATTGCTAATAAATTATAAAACACACATGACTCATCCCACATCTAGCAGTGTAAACTCAGATAAAAATCATGACAGACACACGCTCAGAATCGCACAGCAAAAATCAACTGTAGCTGATGAGGGGCTCCATGACATCTTATAACAAAACAAGAAGAGGTGAGACCAGGTGGTTAGCTGTATATTTTTGTTTGGCTTCCGCTTTTAATGATTGTCCGATGAGTGTGATTTCCTCGTGTGTTATCTACTTCCATACACTTTTCAGTTTCAAATATTTTCTACATAACGTAGATAAATCTGTATTTGGCTGGGTTATGCCAAAATTGTGCCCATTATGTTACTAGCAGTAACTTTATTGCATCTTTTCAATGCTATGTGGCAGATTTATGACAACTGGCGAAAATCAGCAGAGATGCGCCAGATAAGATGCGTCATGCAAGTTTACCTTTGCGCCACCACAGATGCACCGCATTTACAATGCAGGGCATCATGGCGCAAGTATAAGCAGATGCGTGACGCATCTCCCGTCGGAAGGGTGGCACATTTCTGGATTCGTGTCGCAAGAGTGACGCAACACCAGCAATGCTCGTGGCCTGCCCATACACAACGTGGTGCGTCAATCCTTACATCAGCTTCAAGCAGGCGCAAGGTTTTGACGCATCGGAAAAGTGACTTAGTGAAATCTTGTAGATTTCACTCAGGCACTTTTACAAAGCATTCCTGCGCCGGACCGCCCACCTGCCTAGATGCGTCACGTTGTAAATCCGTCACAGCATGGCGCTAGCTTTACGCCCCGGCTGCGTCACAGAAGTGACGCAACACCAGTGCAAAAGTTGCGCACAGGGCTTCTAAATCTGCCCCTATGTGTGTAGTGATCTCACGTAAAAGGAGGGGGACCTGTACTCAAACTACTAGGCGCACATCTCCACTTGTACTTGCTAGAGATTATATACAGCAATATGCATAACTATATGGGAGATCTCTACTCCTAGACTTACATTTGTAAGTTGACAAACTTTGTTTACTGACTGTAACCCACCACCTATAGGCAGAAAACCTAAAGTATAAAGTGAAGAAACAAATTGGATATTATTTGTGTGCTGTTGCTAATAAGTCCTTTGTGCATGGGAAGGAGCAGTGAGTGAAACACCAGCCCTGCTCATCAGATCATTCTGGCTGTCAAGTGCCTTTTACCCGTTGATCGCGGCAAGAATTCCGCCGCGGGTGAAATAATGACTGGGCGAGGTTTGGACAGCCCCCGGGCCATACTCCGCACAAATCCACTGTGACGTTGGATGGCCAGGGGCCGTACGACGCATCGAATGGGTTAAACTATCTCTTGAAGTGGCCTTTGAACCCACTACAAAACAGTGGCAATAACATATCTCTATTGCTGAACATTTTTGTAGAAAGCGGTAGCCCTGCGCAAGCTTCTTTGAGTTTATTGGTGAACGATGTTCACTAATGGGTTGCTCACAATCATGATCTGTTACATATTTTGGGGCCTCATTTACAAGGAATTGTCACAGGGTAGTGCCCGATGTGTTCTTTCTGCGCTGCCCTATTCCACTGCGAAAGGGGCAGGAATACATGGCGTTTGTGCAATGGGGTGCATTCCAGTCCTATCCACCTGTGCTAGCGCACGAGGGGGCTGCCTAGCACCAATGCAAGCACTCCGGCACCATTATATTCCTTGCTTTACTTCAGATCTATGTGGCCATACAAAGCCATGGGTAGCTTTGCTCTGCCTCATAGATATGTTTGAGAGGACTACGCCTCCAAAGCGTCAAGAAAAGTGCTGCTCCGGCGGTGCAGGTGTCTTGTTAATAAGCCCCACAGTACTTGTACCTGGGAGTTTTCTCAGGTATGCGAGGTGTGAGGCTGGCAGTTGGAGTCCCTACTATGCGCATTGCCCGGGGATTGACTCTTATGGCAGTTTTGTAGTTTCACTGTTTTCATTTAAAGCTGAATTTTCTTTTGGAGACATTTGAATCGGAGTGAGAGTGAATGGAGTGTGAGTCAGATGGAAGTTAGCAGTCTAGTGTTTGTGTACACGACCAGCTGTGTAGGTCACATGACTGTACTGTCACAATGGAAAGCTGAGTTAAGGAATACGTGATGTCTAGTAAGAAATGACAGGGAAAAAGCTACTTATCATACAGGCCTAAGTCACCCAGTGAGTTACCTTACATTGTAACACTGAATATTTCTGGTAAGTACTTGTGTTACTTGGGCCCTCATCATGCTTTCCACAATGAAGCCCTGTTGTGGATGAACGAAGACACGGAGGTGATGATTAAAATATTAATTTATTAAAATCTAGCAAAGTAATAAAGTCCCGCGAGAGGATATGGAAACAGACTGCCCAGGTCAATGGGGTAACGGCATCTGCCCGGCAGGTCAGGTGACGTCACATAAGTAGCCCCCAAACATTCGGATGTAACTCATAGCGACGTAAAAGTATAGTAACAATAGAAAACATACTACCATTACATAAGCTACTATCCTAGTGCTTACCCAAACTAGTACAAGTGTACATACACAACATCTCCTTTTCTCCCAACAGAACCATAAAGATATATTAAAGAAGGTATCAAACGAACACATAATCATCAAAACGTTTAGGAATTCTGACCTCTATCTTTCAGATCTAGTCTGAGGACCTATCATATGACATAGTTCAGTTTGTGTGACATTAGTATCAATTGCTTTGCGACTTCCATTTTGCACTTCTCTGCACTCAACCTTGTCGTTAGACTTGTTCTGACTTAGAGTATTGTTCGTCTCCTCGATGACGGTATTGTCTGTGCTGCATTTAAAAGTTTTGTCTGTTTCAGTAGCAGATACATTTAAGCTATCATTCAAGTCATAAAAGCTTTGGCTATCAGATACGGTTTCTTCCCAACCCAGCCTGCTATCATTAACACCTACACCTTGCTTTGACTTTCCCTTCATTATGATTTTTTCTTGACCTGCTTTCAGTTTTACCACATCGTCTGTGCTATGCAATCCTTTCCCTTCCAGGAAAACAGCCCCTTTGGAAGCCTCTTTTACACAAACAGGATTAGTAAACACTGACTCACCCTTTGCTACTTTATATGGTTTCTTCACGATTACCCAATCTCCTTGTTTTATTACCTTCTCCCTGGCCTTATTTGTCATGTCAGCGTATTTTTTGGTTTTCTCTTGCTTTGAGACTATCTTTTCTCTGACTCTGATTGCTTCATCATTAATTATTTCTGTTTCCTTGTTATCCTTATGCCATTCATTGTACTTAGGTGTGAGTCCACTGTTACACTTCCTCCCTCTCATCAAGTAAAAAGGTGTTTGGTTGTATCATTAGGAGTATTATTATAAGTGCTTACTTTTTCCCTTAGGTACTCTTTAATGTTCAAATTAGAGGCAACTGCTAACTAGATGCCTTCCTTTCGAAATGTGTTCCTTCTCTCCACCTGCCCATTACTTTTGGGACTATACAAGGTTTTTTTTTCTTGTCTAATTCCTACATTTTCAAGAAAATCTGTCTGTCATTTGTTTTGATACCAATTGAGTGCCATTGTCAGAGACTATTATTATAGGTTGCCCTTCTATCTTGAAGACTTTCTTTAGGAATTGTATCACCTGTTTGGTCGTTAAGGTATTTATAAATTCATAATGCACCCATTTTGAATAGTAATCAGACAACACAATTAAGAATTTACAATCATCATGTAACACATTAAATGGTCCAACAAAGTCTATTGCAATTTTTGACCAAGGTCCATTTGGTATTTTTACCATTTGTAGTTCCCCTTTACTCACTCTCCAATGTTTATCTGCCTTTAGGCATTGTTCGCATTTGTCAATGTAGGAATGTAACATCACTGTTCATCACTGGCCACCAATAGTACTTTTTTAGAATTCTTTTAGTAGTTGTGCTTCCTGGGTGGCCCTTGTGTGCTAGACTTATGAGTTTCTTCCTTAACATTGTGGGTGGAACGAATAGGTCACATCTTTTCAGGAATCTATTCTCTATAGTAAGCTCATCACTAACCTGTTGAAAGCACCTTAACTCACTTTGAAGATTCCTGGAGGGAGGCCATTTTGTGGTTAAATAACTATATACCATTTCCATTACAGTGTTTCTTTTTTTGGTTATCTAACCATTCTCTCTCTGTAATAGATCCATTACACATTTTCGTTTTAGCTATTGGGACACCACAAAAGTTGATATCATCTCTTCAGAGTCTCTATTTACCAGGATTCATTATCTATCTAGGGATTTGTGGAAGTTATATATGTCTTCCTGACCATAAACAACCCTTTGCATTAAATTCCCAGAAAGGTGATAATTCCAAAAAGTATCATAACACTGGTAAATAATAACACATGTGACCTCTTTATGTAATAGTTGATGCAAAAAGAGCTCAAAAGCATGTCTACTGTGATGTTCGTCTGCATCAATAAGTAGCCAAAAATGTTGAAAGCTGAATTGTATATATCTTACTGGACTGAGCCATACTTGCAAGAAGGTGTGCGATAACTGCATACATCAGAAGAATCACCAGAGAAATGACTCTGAGGTTTTGCACAAAATGATGAAATATGTGGGTTTCATGTAAAGCATGCATCTAACCTTACATTTCCATGAGGGGAAGCACCTATGAAAACACTGAGGGAATTGGTAAATGAGAGTCCTGTTGAAACTTTTATCTTTAGGGAGAAGAGCTCAGACAGAGAATCTGAAGGGAACACCTCTGGAGGTGATTAGCCAGCTTTACTGGAGGTTTCTACATTTTCAAGCACACCAATACAGTCATAATGATACTCAAAGAATATTGTACCTCAGGTACGCTTCAAGCAGAACAACACATCCGTCTGGCCAAATATAGGGCTGGGTATCCCCAGGACTTCCACCAACCGCCCTCCTAGCTAGGTGACATTAGCTGCTTTCCAATCTGCACTAGTAAGCTCAGTTACCTCACTAAAAATGCTGTCATCCACTTCCACAACATATCCTCATGCCCTCTGCAAATTAACTTCTGTTGTGTCAATTGAAACCAAGGTGATCAGCCATGCTATCCATTGAACTTACATCCCTAATGGAAACTATACTAGTGTGCACCTCTGTGGCCAACCAAAGTATAGAATAAATTTTCCACTCAGATAAACCACTCATTTTGAACAGTGTACCTGACTTCTAGGTCCTGCAGCCATACCTCCGAATTGAGGATCACCCTAGCTGACAATACAGAGGATATCATAGTCGTCTGCAATATCGTACCCAAAAGCATTGCAGTAGAGCAGTGGTTCTTAACCGTTTGACTTCTGTGGACCCCCATTTTATCAATACTTCAACCCACGGCCTCTCACTGAATCATAATTGTAACCAAGGGACCCAAATTGCATCATTATTGGAAGACGGGAACCCTCTGTGCAAGCATTTTTGATGATTGGAACCACAAAACAATATATTAAAAATACAGTAACAAATAACCATCAAACAACTAAACAAAAAATGAAATGTTAAATTTAATTAAAAAATAAACATAAAAAATCAACGTATGAATTTTTATGAGTAGGTTGGAGCTTTTCTAAATTCAACTGAGGCCTCTCATTGTCTATACTATGTTCTGTTTGTGCACATGCAATGCTCCCACGAATCAATCTGAGGATATAAACTACGGGCCTCATTTATGAAGGCCTTGCGCCACTGGTACGTCACTTTTTCCTATTTTAAAAGTGACGCACCGGCGGCGCAAGACCTTCATAAATAAGGCCCTACATTTATCTACAGGTTAACATTTCTTCACATTTACAGAACATTTTGACATTTTTAATTTTGCTTTCTTATTTATATACACTTTATTCATCTGTGAATATTATAAAAAAATGTAAACAGTCGTGGACCCCCTTCAGTTGGCTTCGCACACCCCCAAAGGTCCCCAGACTACAGGTCAAGAACCTCTGCATCAGAGCATCTTTCACGCAGCAGAATGGTGGGACACAAATACTAAATGAAATCACTGTTCCTCGTACATGAAAAATAAATCATTTTTCTGAGGTCCTGTGAAGTGTAAAGCAGACCAAGGTTTCCTTTGCTTTAAATAATTAAGGGAAGTAGTGTTCCAGTATTGGTACTGATGGAAGTAAAACAATAAACAACACATCAGGCTTTCGGATCGTATGTAGATTGAAGATGGAAAGGTGATGGACATGGCTATATATAACATGGGATCCAGCATGTTAACATAATTGGCATGAAGCGACTGCTGTCTGATATGGTGGGCCTCACAGGGGCCAAAAGAATCATTACCACTGCTATATGTACTACAGAGAGCACCCTTGGGACATATTCCCTTGATGTCTATGGCCTTCTGAAGCACCAGGCAATCACCCAGCAACACAACAATGTCATCTTCTAGAATCTCTGTAGACTTGCTTTCTTAGCACATGATTCATGCTGGATGTCAGTCCAGGCAAGTTTTCCAATTTCTTCTTGCTGCACTTCTTTTGCATCAGTGTAAGATTCTGGGATATTAAATAGAGCCCAGTTACAGGTAAGAACTGCTGCAAAGCTTGATGACCAAATCACTCCTGGTCACTTCTAAAGCTCCTGAACAGCTGGGCTTCTAGGGTCTCAGCCACAGTGACTTGATGCAGGCTCATCCCATATCATAAGCCAAAGCCTTCATCAGAGTCTCAGTCCATACTCACCAAATAATCATCTTCCAACGTGTCCTACTTCTGCATCTTCTTGCAGAGGCTACAGGAGACACCAAGAGGCCAACTTGGCTGACCCTGGAGAAGCACCTCATCTCCAGTCATCGAATACAGTGGAAAGCAGACCTTCCTCTAGTCCTTTTCACAGGCAGACACCAACAGCAGCAACATCCTCTTCTGTTCTTTAAGTCCATTAGCGTTCTGAGTTGCCTGTCATCTAGGACACACTAGTCAGGTGATTGGTGAACTAGTAATACAATCCTAAGAAAAATCCCATAGCTAAAACCCTCTTTTCTAGCACTTCCTGCTGTTCTACTGTTATCACTCCAAGGAAATAAATCTGTGGTTCTTTCAAGATGAGAGGATCCCCGAGTCCAAACATGGAACTCTTAATTCCCTTACTGAAATGAGGGCAGGTTTTTCACTTTTTGATGGCAGGTACCCTCTTGCTATGATCTTCTAGGATCAGAGAGAGGTGGCTGGAAACAGACAGCCATCAAAAGCATAATACACTCCCACAATCCTGTTTACTATCAACATGACAAATGTACAGGCACCTATGTGGCCCCTTTGGTGCCATCTCCTATTCCTGTCCACTCCCTTCCCCCGCATTACCCAATAACTACCATCAGATGATCTCTAGTTAACTCCTGCCTGTTTTCCTACCATCAAGCCAATCCTATTGTAATTGCCCATCACATTTATTTATTACTTCATGAAAGAATTAATTCATTCCACTGAAAAGGAGAGCCTCATCAGACCAGAATTAATGATTGCCCAGCCATTCAGTCATAAAATAGACCTTTTAAAAAGACCATCTTTGCAGCATATTGAACAAAATGTATGTTTACCAGTGAATTAGATTTTTCATAAATATTACACTGAAGCTTTGGTGCTCTCTGTAGCTGTTTACTAACCTGTCTTTTTGACATGATGGATCCAATTCACAAAGACTTTGCTGTTAGCAGGATCACTCCTGGTTTATTCATGAAATTCATTAATAAGCCACACATGTGACAATAGTAAATCATGTCTACTAACAGCCACATCTTTGTGAATCAAGCTCAGTGATGTTTATACAGCAGTGGTCTTTTAATATAGAAAATAACATACACAGCTTGGAGCAATGAAATGGGCTTTAGTATGCTGTCACTGTGGAGATATATCAATCTACATATTGTCTTGTGGAACATTGCCTGTGCCTTGCAGGTTTCACGGTACTACCTACAGGTGACCCAGTTAATTTAAAAAGTGGGCTTTTAAACATCTTAGAAAATGGGTTCCTTTGACATGTGTTTGGTGCAGTTTTGCTCACAATACTACTTTTAAAGAAGTCACTGATGTGGGCAGTAGGAATTTACTGTGACCAACATGTGGTATTTAATGTTTATGCAATTGGGATTAACAATGTTAATCACTAACCCTCAACATCCGTTGCTACCCTGCTGCGCAGCTATACCTGGTAGCTGTTGCCCCTTGTATGCTCCAGTCCTTGAGTTTGAGGCCCTCTTCCACCCGCATGCTCCCACCTGTGCCTCATCCTTAGTGGTCCTGTGGTGAGTTCTGTTTCTCCTTTTTCCCTGCTTTCCCGTCTTTTTATTTATCTGTATTTCTCTTTATGCTGTGCCTTTTTCTTTGTCTTTTTCTGTGCCTTTTTCTTTTCCTTTTTCCATGCCATTCTGGGCCTCTTCGCATCCCGTCCCTGCTGCTGATCGGCCCCTGTAGCCCCTCCCCCTTCCAGAGCCCCTTCCCGATTTGCAGCTTACCAGCTCCTCCCACCTCCATACCACTACTTAATAGTGACGGCTTTGCGGTGAAGGAGCGACCTTGCTGACCCACAGCATTCATTTCTCCCCTGCAGGACAGCTCCATATGGAAGCTGTTGTCCCCTCTGCACACCAGTCCTCGAGTTCGTGGCCCTCCTCCACACGCAGGCTCCCACCTGCACCTCATCCCTGGTGGCCCAGTAGTGAGTTCTGTCTCTGCTTTTCTCTGCTTTCCTGTCTTTTTATTTTCCTGTGTTTCTCTACATTTCTCTTTATTCTGTACTTTGTCTGATCCTTTTGCCTTGCTTTTTTCTGTACCTTTTTCTCTGCCTTTTTCAATGCCATGTTGTGCCTTTTTACTTTCTGCCCCTGCCTTAGCCCGACCCTATGCCCGCTACCTTTCAGGCCGCTTCCCACCTTCAAGCTAACCAGCCCCTCCCACCTATCTACCACTACTTAATGGCGGCCGCGCTGAAGGTGTGCCAAAAGCAAGCCCGTCCATGCCGGTTGTCACCTGGACTGCACCCAGAGCCACGGATCCAGGTCCCTATGTATTTCTCTCCATCAACTACATCATCCTCCAAGCCCTCACACTGGACACTCAACCACCACCCACGTCGCCAAATGACATCCAAGCTGTTGCCTAACGCAACTGCACCTTCTCCGGCCTTTGCACACCAGACCTATCAACTGCACGGCCCCCCAAGAACCACAGCTGCATCTTACGCAACAAACATGCTGTGGAAATCTGGGAACTGCTTGACTCCATCTCCCCGACATGACCTACTTCATGGAAATGTGGCTGAACCTCACCTCTGCACTGAATGTCTCCACCGCCATCCTTGATGGATACAAAATCATCCACAAAGCCAGCGCCAATCAACCTGGAGGAGGCTTCACTATCATACACGAAAACATGCTCCACCTCACAACAAGCCCAGATGACCACTCAGCCAACAAGGAGCAACTCAACCTCAACTTCCAGATCCAGACCAACCTGTACTCCACCCTACATGGTACACTCATCTACACACCCGCCGGACCCCCCCTTCAGCGAATCTATAGCTGACTTTATCGTACATTACGCCCTTGCCTCATCAGACTACATCCTCCTCGGTGACCTCAATTTCCACCTGGACAGCCTCAGCAACTCCCCACCTCAGCCCTATTGGAGTATCTCACCACCATCAGACTCAAACAGCTGGTCACCTCCCTACATACTCTGCAGGTTGCACACTTAACCCCATCTTCTCTGCAAGCTACAACGTCTTCGTCGTGCACACCTTTGAACTCCAATGGACTGACCGCCGCTGCATCCACTTTTCCTTCACCAAACCCACCCAACATTACCGCGCTCACTGCTATCCATGCAGAAGCTGGTACATGGTCTCCGATGACCAACACGCCGACACCAACACATCGACACGCAACCTCAACTTATGGATCTTTGACTGCACCAACACACTGAACTCCCTCAAGCAACTTTTTACCAAAAAGCTTGCTCAAAAAGCCACCTCGTTCACCCCCTAAGAGTCCAGGTGCACCTGCAGATGACTCGAGAGAAGATGGAGGAGCAGCAGGACCCCAGCAGACTTCAAAACCATTGTTTCCACACACCACCACCTCATTAGAGCCACAGAAAAACTGCCATACAGGAACATATCAATTCCAACTTACACAACTTCAAAGATCTCTTTACTGTGATTAAAGAATTTTCCAAACCCAGCATGGATACCACTGACATTCCCCCTCCAAAGCCTCTGCAATAACCTCGCTGTCTTCTTCCACTACAAGATCGCAGACATCTAGGCATGCTTCGCAACACAGGACTCACCCACTTCACCCACAATTACCACACCCAAATGTTCTACATCCCATCCCACCCTGCTCAACTGGATGACCCTCACCACTAACGATACCTTATGGATAATGAAGACCATCCACTCTGCCGCACCCTTGGCCCCATGCTCCTACCTCATCTTCAACCAAGCCAGCCCTACGGTCACCCCTGAACTTTGCCAGACCATCAATTTACTCTGCCACCTTCCCTGAAGACTGGATACATGTAAAGATCAACC
The DNA here is from genome assembly GCF_964263255.1 of Lissotriton vulgaris. Lineage (NCBI taxonomy): Eukaryota > Metazoa > Chordata > Amphibia > Caudata > Salamandridae > Lissotriton > Lissotriton vulgaris. The sequence goes on from NC_141688.1 coordinate 275,848,353, forward strand.
CCCTGCTAAAAATTCCCTCTGCTGACCCACTAGACCTCAAGAGTTACAGACCTATCTCTCAGCTCCCCTGACCAGCCAAAGTAATTGAGAAGGCCATCAACACCCAACTCACCAAACACAACAAAACAGACCACATCTTGGACACTTCCCAATCAGGCTACAGCAGCAACCACAGCACTGATACTTCCTACCTCGCTGCAACAGACGACATCCGCCAACTCATCCTCCTGGATCTCTCAGCCACTTTCAACACTGTCTACCACCACAACCTCTATGCAAGACTCCACAATGCCAGCATCCGCGAAAAAGCCTGAGAGTGGATCCAACCCTTTCCTCACCAGCAGTACCCATTCTCCTCAGAACCTACAGAGATCAGCTGTGGAGTCACTAAAGGCTTCTCCTGAGCCCTACCCTCTTCGACATCTACATGGTTCCGCTGGCATGCGTTGTCAGAAACCATTGACTAAACATCGTCTCCTATGCCTTAAAGTACAACTTTCACCATGGGATGAAGGCAGTCACCGACTGGATGAAGGACAGCTGACTCAAACTTAACGCTAACAAAACTGCAGTCTTCATCCAGGGGACCACCACCTCTGCATGCCTGGGACACATCCTGGTGGCCGGCAGAGCTTGCGCTGCCCCACACCCACCGACCTCGCATGTAACCTCAGCATCATCCTTGACTCCTTGCTCTCAAGGAACTGCCAAATCAATGCCATCTCATCCTTCTGTTTCCACACACTCTGCCAGCTACGTAATGTTTAAGTGGATCCCCACTGAGTCCAGAAGAATGGTCACACAGGGACTTGTCAGCAGCAAAATCGACTACGGCAACACAGTCTAAGCGGGCACCACCCAGAAGCTCCAAAAGACATTGCAAAGAATCTAGAATGACACCACAAGACTTATCCTGGACTTTCCCTATCGCAGCCACATCGCCGATCACCTGTGAAAACTCCACTGTCTCATGATCAACAAAAGCAACCCTTCACGCTCCTCACTCATGCTTACAAGGCCCTCCACAACATCGGACCTGTATACCTTAACTACCGCCTCTCCTTCTATACTCCTACCAGCCACCTCAACTCTGCCAACCTGGCCCTGGCCACTATCGCACGGATCAGCAATGCCACAGCCAGAGGAAGATTCTTCTCCTACCTTATCGCAAAGACCTGGAACTCTCTTCCTCTAGATCTTATGCAATCACCCTCACTGCCTCCATTCAGGAAGGACCCCAAGACCTGGCTCATCAACTGAACTAACTCTTCGACTGAACAGTAGGACCTACCCCCAGAGCCTAACAGGTGATTAGCTGCGCTCTACAAGACCCCTTATTGTTTGAAAGATTGATTGATTGAATGTTTAGAGGTCAACATGTTTAGTAGTTTCCCAGTACCAAAAGTCAAAATTGTTTAGTAAATCTAGTTTAATAAAAGCAAACAAATCTAAGGAAGGATAATTAAAAAATCTAATTTCGGACAGCCAGCACCAATAAAATTATGTGGGAAAGGATATTTAAACTACACAGTTGACTAAATTATGGGGCAACTTATGTCATGTGAGACATTGGGGTTGTTGGTTGACTGAGGTGTGAGTCCTGGTCTGGCAACACCACAACACTTTGCAGGGTGAAACACAAAAAGTCACCAAATTTGCCTGTGCTTAACCCTGGGTAGCTTGGCACAAAAAGCCGTCAAGCTTAACTTAGGGCCAATGTTCAAAGTATTTATCCAACACACAAATAGTAATAAAGCAAAAGCACAACATAAGTAAAATCCAAAAACAAATTTAGAAAAATAGAGTAAATTATAATAAATTGATTGATACCAAAACGTCAAACCAGAGCTATGAATTTTAAAGAATTAACTGTAAAATAGCCCTTAAAAGCATAGAGCACCAACCGCGGCTATCAGGTCATACTGGGCCGGGTTAAAGTCAAAGGTTCAAGCCGATCGCAATAGAGCGTATGTCGGATATAGTCCCAGATTACTCCCACTGAAGGATTGCCTTCTCAAGTTTTGTGCCAACAGTCCAGTTCGTGTTGCAGATGGTCGTGAGGCACAAGGAGAGCGTCTCGGGTGGCAGTTGACTTGATGCGAACAGCAGGCCGGATTTTTAGTACGGGTGGGCTGGAGCTTCGTGTTGGTGGTTCCCCACGAGCTGTCGATGCTAATGCTTTTGCTGATTTGCAGTGCATGCAGTGCAGTTACAGTCACAAAGAACCCAAAAGCTTAAACTCAAGAGCTTGGGATCCACACCAAGAGTCCAGGATTGGAGGAGCCATTGTTGGCGGTCAAGACCTTGCGGAAGATGGATCCAGGAGCAGTTGAGGAGATTTTTATGTCCTTAGGATCAGGTCGGGAGGCCAGCAGACCAGCCCTTAGAGTCACTGTGGGATCCTGGAATCAAGATGGAGCTGCAGATCCAGTTCTCCTTTCCAGGCAAGAGGACATCAGACAGCAGTTCTGCACAGCAAAACAGCAGCTCCTTCAGATTACCATTCCAGCACAGTGACAGTCCTATCAGCAGAACAGCACTCCGTCTTCCTGCCAGAGTATCCTCAGGTTCAGAAATGTCCTGAAGTGGTGGGGTCTGATACATAACTGTGGCTTTGAAATGCAGAGAAACTTCTAGAGGCATGCCTTTGAATTGCACAGATGCACTGTCTTCCTTTCCCTGGCTCCAGACTAACCATAGGACGTATGCAGCTCTTTGTGTGGAGACAGGATACAGCCAATTAAAGTGTAAGTGAGGTTGGTCCCAGCTCTGCCCTGCCCTCCTGCCAGTGATGGCCCATTCAGTTACATCTAATCCCCCATTGTGTGTGGCTGTATACGAGGAATATACAAAACCCATCAGCCACCTATATCCATTCATGTGGCCAGAAACACTCTGCAGGCACCAAATGGCTTAGCCAAGAAAATGGCAACTTTTTTAATAGTGGCATTTTAATAATTGTAATTTAAAACCCAACATCACCAGAAGTTAGGATTTTAAATTAGGACTCCAAGGACACCAAACATGAACTATTTAACTATTCCCATGTGGAAATTACACGTCTTAAATCTTATAAGGTAACTGCAATGTTATCCTATAGGAGAGATAGGTCTTGCAGTAGTGAAAAACAAATTTAAGGGTTTTCACTACCAGGACATGTAAAACTAAAAGCGCATGTCCTACTTTTACAATATATTTTAACCTGTTTTCTAGGATATTCTGGGGCTATCCTCAGAGAGCCCTATATGTATTAAAAAGAAAGGGTTGAACCTGGCAAAATCTTTATTTTACCAGGTCGAAATGGCAGTTTAAAATTGCACACACATAAGCTGCAATGGCCAGCCTGAGACATGTTATAGGGCTATTAAAGTAGCCAGCAAAATCAGTGAAGCAGGCTCACAAGTAGCATTTAATTTACAGGCCCTGGCACATGCAGTGCCACTTTGCTGGTCTTAGGTTCTGCCCTCTTTACCTTTGCTAACCAGTTCATGTGCTCCTTCCTTAAGCTTCCTTAGGCTTCCTTAAGCCAAGGAGCCTATGAAAGGAGCACATGCACTGGTTAACAAAGGTAAAACCAGAAAAAATTAGTGGGCATATCAGCAACAACCGGCGATAATTATCGCTAAGCGCACTCAGCACTAGGATAATTATCACCGGTTATCGCTTGTTTTTATCGCAGAGATAGCGCGCTATCAGTGACGCTTTGTTTCCAGAGCGATAAAAACAACTGAGTAAGCTGCCAAATGTGTAATTATCGCTGGATTCCAGCGACAATCGCACATTGTTTGGCTGATAGGGATGGGCATACTTAACCATGATAGCCACCTTCCATTGGATATCAGGGCTAAGTCCAGCTAAAAGCAGGTGTAAGGAAAGTAGCGATAACCGTGGTTAGCCGTACTTTTCTTATCGATATGTTTGTTACCGTGCCCATTGATAATTGGAGAAATGTCGCTTAGCGATATTTCTCCAGTTATTAGGTGAAGGAACGCCCACTTTGCATCTCATTACAGATGCAAAGGGAGGCGTCGGGAAAAAGGGTGCTAACATTCGATTATGCATGTTAGCACTCTCAAGGTGATAGGGCGAAAACATAGTCTTTGCTTTTCTGGCTTTTAAAATCAGAAAAACGGAGATAAGGCCTTTGATGATATGCCTCTAGATGAGCAAAAAATGGAGGAGGAAGACAAACATTTTGGGGGGAAGAACATCCTAAGGCCGACAGGTCTAACAATAGGGCTCAGCAACATCCGCAAAAAAAGGAAAGAAATCAAAGGTGCAATGATAGCAATGATAAGGCCGCTGTCATCCTGAAGGCGAGTACATGTGCAGCTACAGAATAGTTCAGATGCCATGTTCATTTTTTTATTTACCACTTTTGGTTGCAGGCACACTTAAATTGGTAAGTAATTAAAAAAGTGATTTTAAGTGTGTGAAAGCACTTTTTTGTATTAGTGTGCCTAGCAGCAAATGACAGCTGCTAGGCAACGAAAACATTTTTAAAAAAAGAAAACGGCCATGCTGGATGAGAGAGAAACAGAGCAGTGGGGGAAGTAAAGGTTGGAGGGGGAATATAAATAATGCTGTGTGGAGGTAGGAGTGAGAAAGAAGCACATGAAGGGGAGAGCAACATGCAGCATGGGGGAAGTGGAGAACCCCACAAGAGAAAGCAGAACATGAGGATGAGAGCAATACAAAGTGGGGGCGGGTATTAGGTGGGGAAGCACATGTGGCTGAAATCTAGAAAACACTTATGCACTCTCACATATAAGCTCCTGACGAAATAACCTATTTACCCTGCACTATTGATCCATTCTCGATATAGGATTCAAGACTTTCTATTTTAAATCTCAAATCTGGTTCACCCACTGACACCTGCTTTCCTTCTTTTCTAGCACAGGGAGTGGATGCTGTCAATCGGTGTTGTAGTCTCAGTCAACTGAAATATAGTCCACTCTAAGTGAAAAACAAAGGCCAAGATTTTGCTTCTTCAAACAAAATTCAATGAAAACCCTAATATGCCAAGTATCTATAGACCTATCTCCCTGCGGCATACCTCATCTTAAATTGTGGTGAAGTATGTGAATCTGCAGTTATCCAACTACATAGAGTTTAACAGGCTCCTACACCCAGGATTTAGGCCTAGATTTTGCACAGAAGCTGCAGTCCTGGAAGTTTCTGAAGTGATCAAATGCACTGTAGATGGAGGTGGAAAAGCAGTCCTGCTACAGTTGGACCTTTCTTCCACTTTTGATATGGTTCCACACTCCAGGCTGCTTCCCCGACTACATGACCTAGGCATCGGGTGCACTGCACTGAAGTAGATGGAATACTTTCTTGGAGATAAATACCAAGAGGTCTGGTTGCACCTTTTTCGGCAGGTGAGAGCAGTGTCTAGGTGGGAGTGCCCAAATATGTTCAACATCTGTATAATACCCTTGGCCGCATTGGTCGAGTCTTTTGCGGCCAAGATAATCTCCTACGCTGACGACACTCAGCTATTGTTTTCTTTGCAGAAAGATCAGCCAATTTCCTAAGATACCATTAAAACCTGCTTATCAGCCGTATTCCAGGGGATGGAAACCAATCAGCATAAATGCAAAACTGACAAGACAGAGGTTATTTGCTTTGGAAATAATGTCACTCTTAACCTGCAACCTCATTAGCCGGATAGGGTTTCCCGCCCAACGTTCAAGCAGAAGCAATGAAAAGATGGAGAGTCAAGTTTGACATGCAGCTTACTCTACAAAATCAAATTAACACCGTAGTTGGCACGGGGTTGGGTCTGATGCGAACAGCTAAAACTTTCCTGCAGATGCTCTACTTGCCTGTGGGGATAACAGTTATTTTTGGTCTTGATTATATTAAGACTGCACTCTGTCAATTCCATTTTTGTGAGTCTTTAACAATACCTGCTGCACAAACTACAAATCGTCCAGATCGCAGTGACCCATCTGGTCCGCGAACTACCAAGACAAGCGTCTATCACTTCTAACCTGAAGAACCTCTATTGGTTCCCTATGTATAAAAGGATCCTGATTAAGATCTTGGTCCACATACACAGAGCTTTGAACCAGTCTGGACCAAAATACCTGCCCTCCAGGATTCAACACTACTTTCCTCCCAGATGTCTGCACTCTTCCAATGGCTATTTTGTGAAAGTTAAGATGAGCAAAAACTAGAAGTAGATCTTTCTCCTGACTGAGCCCTCAAGCCTGGAATAACCTGCCTGCTGAATTACACCACTTTTATAATGAACAGCCTTTTAGAAAGCCACTCAGACCAGGTTTTTGTACTCTCTAATTCGATTTCTGTGTCCTCTTAACTACCACTTAGCACCGGGACACTCCATGGAGTAACTGTGCACTCTAGAAATCCCTCTATTCATTCATTCCCATTATGAGTGCTCAATAAAAAAGTGAGCACTGAGAGAATACACATCAGCCAGGCAAAAGCATAGTGTAGAGGTTATGCTGTGAGTGAGGAGCAAACACATTATGGACAAGGCAAGCTCTTAGCCCTCAAATAAGATGCTTAAAAATGAGAGTGATAATAAAACCAAACATTGATACGCAATGGGCAGGCTTTCAGTCCCTTCTAAGTCCTGTCACTCCCTCAATAGGTCTTTTACAATTAGACAGTGTGCACTGTCTGGTAGGTGCGACCTAAAATGCATTGGAAATGAGCATCATAAAAGGCCATTTGTACGACGTAGTGGCTGAGCATGTCGTTAGCCTCCTGGGCTTCATGACATGCTCCGCCACTTTGGAAACGCAAGGCTGCATCATATTTACAAGCATATGGTGCAGCCTTGCATTTCCCACTGTGATGGGGCTAAGTTTCACAACTTACCGCCAACGCAGGCACCCTTGCAACAGAGCAGGGGATAAATGGTTATGTGTAGGAAGATGTCCCTTCCTGCACATAAACAATCCTAAAATGCCATTTTGTAACTTTCATGTGTGCTGCTACATGCAGCACACAAGAAAGTTAAAAAATGCCATGTTATGTTTTGTTATGTTATGGCTATTTCTAAAGCGTAGTAATTACCCGAGGGTGTCCTGGCGCTGACCAATAATTCGCTGAGAAATTGAGATAGGAGACAGGGTTAAAGCGTAAAGAGACATATTTTCAACCCTCTCCGAAAAGTGAGGAGGTCAGGGGCCTTTCTCAGAGACAGGGGAAGATAAATCCAGGCCTTAGCTGTGCACACCGTAAAGCTTCCCCCCCCCCATAAGGACTTTTTGTTGGGTGGCACTATCGCCAACTTGGCTCTCCCGGTTGCAAATGTTTCTGCTGGGAATGTACCACTGCATTTGCAGTTTCAAGAAGTCTGGGACAATACCATGTAGTGCCTTTTAAAATGGTCTGTTTATGTACAGGAAGGGGCACCTTCCAAAACAAACCATGACATTTTGCTTTTTCCACAAAAATAACGAGAAATAATGCATTTCTCCTCGTTTTGCCACCTTAAGACCTGGGTTTTCCCGGTCTTAATGTTGGCGCTGACTCCTATGTATGGCACCCTTGTACATAGGGGGCAGCGCCAAATAAAATGGGTGTTGTAGTGGAACGCCCAACACAACACCCAATGACCCAATGCACGCCCCTTTCATGCTAAACATAGCAGGAGTGGGGGAGTGTGGCTCAATGGTTAGAGCGGCAGACCCTGATGCAGAGGTCTGGCCCGGCACCAGGGTTCAATTCCCTGCCTCGGCGGGTCTTGGGCTCATTTGTCTGCGGACTCGATAATTCTCGCCTTGGCGCCTACTCTAATCATGGGTCCCCACTCTGCAACTTTGGGCAATAGCTTGCTTAACCCTTTCGATGCTGATGACGAGCTCAGCTCGTCATCACCCACGGGTGTCGTGTGCTGATGACGAGCTGAGCTCGTCATGGTGCCACTAAAATGGCATTTTCCAGCACAGGGGGGGGGGGGAAACGCCCAGCAGCCATGTGGTTAATCTCCAAAACAGCCCCTACAACACTGGGATGCCTGGCTTCACCTTGGAGGTGCCCAGGAGGGGCATCTCACAGGGAGAGCCAGGAAGGGTTCCACAGCGTTATACAGCGCCGGGACGCCCCGGTGATGGGCAGCTGTGCGCTTTACAAGTATCCTACATTTACATAGCGTGAAAGGGGCCTTCTGTAGAAGGCAGCTTTAAGCCACGTCAATTGGCATATTGCTGCCTTGTACATAGGCAAGGCTGATATTGCAACGGGTACATCAAAAAGAGTTACGTTCCCGTGGCAATAGGGGCTTGTAAATATGCCCCAAAGAGTTTACAAACATGCATCTTAAAATCTTGAATGAATGAACAGACACTAATTTGAATGATGTGTTCCTGATGAAAGGTATTCAAAGCCACTAAAAGCCAATAAGACTGTGACGGCCAAGAGTGCATTGAAGGGGGTGTAAACATTGAAATGTCTGGTGAATGAATGTTCTTTTACTGTGCTAATGTATTCAGAATATAAATGAACTGAATGTTAGGGAATGCAAACAAGATAAAAAAGTTCTCATAATTTATTGTAGTAAAGGGCTCTTGGAAAATCAGACATAAGTGTCCTGAATTGATCTAAAAGGGGGCATCTAATACATGATAGGAAAGGTAACTAGAATTGTGGGACAAATGAGGAATCTCGTAGTGGTTAGTGACAGGTGACTGGATGAGAGGAATTTGTAAAGCGTAAAACTATTGCCCCAGACAGCTTGTCAACGCTACCTGTGATGAAAAGTCCTCGCCCTCCTTTGTGCATAACATTTCGATATTTTTCTTTTGTTTATATTTTTATTTATTTACCGTTTTAGCTGACAGCCTTTCAGTGATGAAAACTGGTTCAAAAGCACTGAACGTACAAAACATACATCTAAAAAACATGCATACAGATCAATCCGCTGAGCACCCGAATAAAGTTTAGATACTGCATTCCATTTCGGCAAAAATCAGGCAACAAATTCATCAAATATATAAACGTGTAGGGAGACGATAAAAAGTGGCAAAAATTCAATCGAAAGCTTACTATCTAAGAAACATATACATTACTATCAACTAAATAGAGTAAGAACATTTAGGAGGTGTATTTCATCGCGGTAAAAATAATCAACCAATTCACAGAGTATGTAAAAGTACAGGGGGGTGTTGGGGAGGCGTGGAGTTTGAACCAGTGCTATCAACACAAGACGTGATGGAAATTGCAGAAATCCCCATAGGTTCTCTGGTTTAGCTGATGCCTAGCGTAGTAGGCAGCTTTCTCTGGCAATGCCACATAACCCATAGAAATGACACTAGAGTATTGACCATATATGTGTCATGTGGTTTAATGCACAGTGCATTGGCTGATTTAACACATCTAACGCCACAGGGGCAGATTTACAAGCCCCTACACTTTTACGCTGCTGTTGCGTCACTTTTGTGACGCAGCGGCGGCGTAAACAATGCGCCACTGTGCAACAGATATACAACGTGAAGCATCTAGTGAGATGCATCATGTTGCAAAGCCCTGCGCTACAGTATATAGTTGCGGCAGGTCACGAGCCGGCCAGTGGGACCTAGCCACTCGCCTGACTCGCGCTTGACTCGCGCTGCTCTCCGCGCCCTCGCGCTCAATTTAATTCACTTTTAAAACTTTTTAACTGTTTCTTGTATGTGCCTAACCTTTTTGTTGTGCAGGTTGCCACCACTGCGCGCCGAGCGTAACTATTCTCTGCTCCTGCAGCCCGCCGACACATCTTTGACAGCCGCCCTCGCAGGAGATCAATTCCCGCAGGGTCGCGCTGTTTGGCCGCCATCTTGGGTGAGGAGGGTGAGCAGGCGAGCGGTGCAGCGCTCGGCCCCTCACGACCTCAGCCCATAAAAATCATTGTGCTGCTACCCATTACTGTTTGGATGTCACGAGCCGGCCAGTGGGACCTAGCCACTCGCCTGACTCGCGCTTGACTCGCGCTGCTCTCCGCGCCCTCGCGCTCAATTTAATTCACTTTTAAAACTTTTTAACTGTTTCTTGTATGTGCCTAACCTTTTTGTTGTGCAGGTTGCCACCACTGCGCGCCTAGCGTAACTATTCTCTGCTTCTGCAGCCCGCCGACACATCTTTGACAGCCGCCCTCGCAGGAGATCAATTCCCGCAGGGTCGCGCTGTTTGGCCGCCATCTTGGGTGAGGAGGGTGAGCAGGCGAGCGGTGCAGCGCTCGGCCCCTCACGACCTCAGCCCATAAAAATCATTGTGCTGCTACCCATTACTGTTTGGATGTCACGAGCCGGCCAGTGGGACCTAGCCACTCGCCTGACTCGCGCTTGACTCGCGCTGCTCTCCGCGCCCTCGCGCTCAATTTAATTCACTTTTAAAACTTTTTAACTGTTTCTTGTATGTGCCTAACCTTTTTGTTGTGCAGGTTGCCACCACTGCGCGCCGAGCGTAACTATTCTCTGCTCCTGCAGCCCGCCGGCACATCTTTGACAGCCGCCCTCGGAGGAGATCAATTCCTGCAGGGTCGCGCTGTTTGGCCGCCATCTTGGGTGAGGAGGGTGAGCAGGCGAGCGGTGCAGCGCTCGGCCCCTCACGACCTCAGCCCATAAAATGGCGCCCCCTTACAGGGAGCGCAGCGGACGGGCGCAGCGGGCACGCCGTCAGCGCGCCAAAGTCGCGCCTAAGTCCAGCCCGTCTGCGCCCGTCCGCGGCCGGACGGGCCCAGGGGCTAGGGATGCTGCCACCTCAATATCCTACTCTTCCTCCGCTCTTATGTGCCTACAAGCCTCTGCCAGCCTTCTCTCTCCCGACACCTGGACTCTGATCACGTCAGTCGGCATAGCAGACACCTCCCTCCCCCAGCTTGAGCCGGCGCTATCACTCATCGGCCCCGCCCCCACCGAGTCGCAGATCCGGGTACTATATCTAAACACTCGCTCTTTGGTCAGGCACCAAGCCGACATTTTCCATCTACTTATGACTGAAAGCCCGGACGTCCTACTACTATCTGAGACCTGGCTTACTAATGATTCACTTCCCGACATCTTGGTTGCGCTACCCCCAGACTATTTTCTGTTGAATACTAACCGATCGGGGGGTCGCTCCGGGGGAGGGGTGGCGGCGGTAATACGCAAGGATCTTAAGATTATTGCCTCTGCGGCCATGACTCTCCCTGAAGTGGACAACCTGGTCCTTAGTCTTGGGACCGAGGTGGGTGCAGTCACCCTTATGGTACTTTATCGCCCCCCCACCCTATGCCGTCCTTCCCCTCATCTTTTATCGACCAGTTGACCAACATCGCCACCTCCTCCCCCCGTATCGTCATCATCGGTGACTTTAACTACTGGTTCCAGCATGAGGACTCCGGCCCGCATGCTTCCGAACTGTTCGAGGGTCTTTCCAGCCTGAACTTCATTCAACTAGTCAGGTCCGCCACTCATAGTGGCGGCCATATCCTCAATCATATTTGGGCCCATGGGGTCAAGTCCTCTTGCCCACTAATAACATCCTGTGTGTCGTCTGATCATTTTTTGATCGACACCACAATCTCGGCGGTTGGCCAGATCAGGATCCCCCCGCGGGAGGGTGGCATTGCCCGTAAGTGGAGGGATGTCGATTCCCCTAAATTGCTGTCTCACCTGTCCCAAACCCGCCCCTTGCTTCCCAATGACATCGGTACCAATGAGCTCTATGGGCATGTGGCTGACTGGCTCACGACAGCCAGCGACATATTCGCTCCCCTAACCAAGTTCCCCCGATCCCGACACAGCAACTCCCATAAATGGTTTACCCCCATCTTAAAACCCTCTATTTGGAACTCCGTCAACTCGAGCGCAAGTGGAGGAGAGACTACTGCTCTTTAAGTAGAGATGCTTATGTCGCCGCTCGCAACAGGTATAAACTTGCCATCTCCGCAGCCAAAAAAGCCTATGCTTCAGGAAAAATCTTATCAGCCCCCTGTAAGTCCAAAGAAATTTTTAAAGTCCTCAACGAGTTTACCTCCGATCCCAGGACGCTCCCGACTCAGGCCCCCACACAGGAAGCGTGCAACACTCTTAGCACTTTTTTTATTCAGAAAATTGTATTGATCAAGGACACCATCCCAGTCACACCCCCTGGCGCTGGATCTGTCTCCCCCCCCCCACAATACCTCTTTGCTCACACAATTCCCTCTTCTAGATCCTACATCTCTGGCCACTCTGGCCTCTCGCACTAAGTCTGGATCCCCAGACGATTGCTGTCCCCCTTCCATACTCCGGGACATCTGCCATTCTCTACCCGACTGCATCCTCCCCCCCTTCTAAAATCTTCTCTTTCTTCCAGCACGTTGCCTAGCTCCTTCAAGGAGGCCGTGCTGGTGCCTCTTCTGAAGAAACCTGGGGCTGACCCCGCCGTCCCGGCGAACTACCGCCCCATCTCCCTCTTGCCTTTCTTTTCTAAAATCCTGGAAGCCCACGTCACCGCCTGTCTCTCACAGTTTATCGAGAGCTCCAACTTTCTCGAGGCTAACCAGGCCGGCTTTAGACCCGGCCACTCTACGGAGACAGTGATCTTGGCCGTGCTGGACGCCCTGAGAGACGGCGTCGACAAGGGTACCCCCCAGGCCTTGGTACTATTAGACCTGTCAGCTGCCTTCGACACGGTGGATCATAACATCCTTCTCCACCGTGTCGAGCAGGCTGGCATCCAAGGCCTGGCGCTGGCTTGGGTCAAATCCTTCTTGACCGGGAGGTCTCAGACCCTTAGCCTGGGCACTTTCAGGGCTCCTAAGGAGCACTCGCCCTGTGGGGTTCCCCAGGGCTCCTCCTTATCCCCTCTTCTCTTCAACCTCTATCTTCGACCCCTTCTTTTTTCTCTGAGGCAGTGGGACGTAACCGTTTTCAACTATGCGGACGACCTGCAACTCATCTTTTCTCTCAACTCCCCTTCCGCTATTCCCAACTTTCAGGCAGTCATGTCCCACATTCTCCAGTGGATGGGCCAGAACCAGCTAAAACTGAACCCCGGTAAGACGGAGCTCCTCCTTCCCGGTAGGAGCACCACCTTCTGGGGGCCGCACTTCTGGCCGGCGGAACTTGGCCCCTCTCCCATCCCCGTGGCCTCGGTGAAGAGTCTGGGGGTCACCATTGACTCCGGTCTATCCCTTGGGCCTCAGGTGGGGACGGTGGTCTCTTCCTGCATTTACCAGCTACGCAGGATTAGGAAAGTGGCTTACCTCCTTACACCTGACGCCCTCCTGCAAGTCATCATGGCCCTCGTCCTTTCCCGCTTAGATTTTTCGAACGCTATCTATCACGGTCTGCCTAAAACATCTTTGGCCAGACTGCAAGCTGTTCAAAATCAAGCGGCGAGACTGGCCCTTGGGATCTCGAAGTGGCAATCCGCCAGGCCCCTCCTTTCCAAACTGCACTGGCTCCGTGTCACTTCGAGGGCGGCCTTTAAGATCGGCTGCCTCACCTTCAAGGCGCTAGCTGGGCCCTGTCCCGCCTTCCTGAAATCTCTCATCAGGCCCTACTGCCCATCCCGGAACCTGAGATCCTCCCATCTTCACTTCTTGATCATCCCCTCTTTTAAACTCTGCAGATCTGGAGGCCGGAGATTTGCATATCTGGCCCCCAAACTTTGGAACTCCTTCCCTCTTTCTCTTAAAACCTCCAACTCTCTGATTCTTTTTCGTAAATCCTTAAAAACCTGGCTCTTCCCCCAATCTAACTAAGTCCCCCTGTCCCCTCTGCATCCAACCAGCGCCAGGAAACCCTCGGTGTCAGTGCGCTCTATAAGCACCCCTTACAATACAATACAATACAGGTATAATATATGCAGGGTGAGCGTTCCGTCGCAGGAAGCCCTGTAAAAGTGATGCAGTAAAATCTACAAGATTTCACTGTCACTTTTACGCCCCCGCTGCGTCAAAACCTTACACCTGCTTGTATCAGGCGTAAGGAGTGACGCAGCATTACAAGTATAGGATGCCCATGAGCAGTGCTGTAGTTGCGTCGCTCTTGTAACATGACTCCAGCACTGCGTCATCTATACGCTAACAGATGAGTCACGCATCTGTCTCTCCTTGGGCCACGTTGCCCCGCATTGTAAATGCGTAGCATCCATGGTGGCGCAAGGGGTTCCTAACTTCATGCAAAATAACTCGCGCATCCCTGCTGACCTGCAAGGATACGCCAGTTATTGTAAATCTGCCCCACAGTGTTAAAAAAGGCGGAGGAGCCATTGGGGCCGTGCAGAATCATGATTGTTATGAAACAAAATTAAATGGTTTAAGTTATCTATTCCTCCGAAGCTACAATCACAGTGATCAAATCAAACAGCGAGCATATGGATTCCAGTGAGATAATCCCTGGTCAGCCTGTACTTTACATACAGAGGGGCTTATTTACAAGGCCCTTGAGCCACTTTTGCGTCATTGTGAACATGGGCAAAATTACGCAAAAGTGAAGCAAGGGGTTTGTAAATCTGCCCCACTATCTGGATTAGGGGAAACTATCTGGATTTGCTGACTCTGCTAACGCTGCAAACGCTGGGATTTTGTGTTGCAGAGGATATTCCTGCTCTTACCTGCCTTTACAGAAATTGCTCGCGGAACCCGCTTCGCAGGTCCCGCTTCGTGTGGGGGCTTCATCAAGCGTCTGCGAGGTGACTGTGTTGTGCGGGGCTGCGAGCGAGTGCGGGTGCAGGACTTCAAGTCCCACGAGCACCCGCCAGACCCAATTGACACCACTTGGGCCGCTCTCCCTGCATGCTCCTCCCCACCATTTTCACTTAAAAAGCTTTTCCTCCTGGCTGCTAGTTGGGAAACTATCTGGATTTGCTGACGCTGCTAACGCTGCAAACGCTGGGATTTTGTGTTGCAGAGGATATTCCTGCTCTTACCTGCCCTTACAGAAACTGCTCACGGAACCCGCTTCGCGGGTCCCGCTTCGTGTGGGGGCTTCATCAAGCGTCTGCGAGGTGACTGTGTTGTGCGGGGCTGCGAGCGAGTGCGGGTGTAGGACTTCAAGTCCCAGGAGCACCCGCCAGACCCAATTGACACCACCTGGGCCACTCTCCCTGCATGCTCCTCCCCACCAGTTTCACTTAAAAAGCTTTTCCTCCTGGCTGCTAGTTGGGAAACTATCTGGATTTGCTGACGCTGCTAACGCTGCAAACGCTGGGATTTTGTGTTGTAGAGGATATTGCTGCTCTTACCTGCCTTTACAGAAACTGCTTGCGGAAACCGCTTCGCGGGTCCCGCTTCGTGTGGGGGCTTCATCAAGCATCTGCGAGGTGACTGTGTTGTGCGGGGCTGCGAGCGAGTGCGGGTGCAGGACTTCAAGTTCCAGGAGCACCCGCCAGACCCAATTGACACCACCTGGGCCGCTCTCCCTGCATGCTCCTCCCCTCTCACTCTGACCATACAAATCTACTCATCCAACCCCGCTACGCAGGAGCGCGCAGGAGCGACCGGGAGAAGCCTGGGACAAGGGCAGGACAGTCTGCGACTGGCAGAGACTGGACTGGGCCAGGAACGCTGTCCATTAATCTCCGTGAGTGACTTCAACTTTTGGGATAATACGAAGTACCATAGCCCTTAGCCCTTACTAACGGACATAAGGGGAGGTCTCATACTACTTGCAAGTAGTGGTCTCAGGACTATAGGCTTGATATTTATTTTGGGCCACTGTGATTGTTGAGCTTTGTTACAGGTATGTCAAAACAAAAGCAATGTATCGCTCCTTCAAATACCATGGATAACTATCTATTCCAAGTGGTCGCTAAGATAAATTTAATAGAAGGTCTTCCCTGGGGTTGAGCCCAACGCCCACTAACATTTCACCCGAATTACCCCGAGTTGATTTACAGGAACTAGAAGACTCCACTGAAATAGGGGTGCTTTCCCAGATTAGTACTGATAGCCCCGCTCACAGTGCATCCTCACCTGCTACATTGAGTAAAATAGATGAGGTTGATCATGATGTTGCAGACTTGGATTTGGAAATAGTGGAGGATATTTCCCCTAAACCCGCGCCTGTTCCTGCGCCTAGAGTGACTAGAGGGCCCACAAAGGTCCAACCTAAGCATACTGGGTTACGCTCCAGCAGAAAAAGACCAGCAACTCCACCTAGGAAAAATGGCATAGAGGATCTAGGGGTTGAGGATGAGGGTAGTATGCTACGGGATGAGGCCAACATTAAGAAACTCATGGGAATGTTTGATCAAAAATTGAGGGGTATAATTATACCACTGTTATCTAAGATTGACCAACTTACTGATAAAGTTAACAAGTTTGAGCGCCTTCTGTTGAACACAAATGAAAATATGGGAGAAATACCAAACCAGGTGGTGGACAAAATTGAGCAAACAAAACACAGGGAAGGTGGAACTGGAGAAGCTAGGGAGTCGGTGGTTCCAACTCATCCACTTATCCCCACACCATGTTTAGCAGCAAGTATCCATCGCCCAGCAGATCCGTTGATAATAAACAGGCCCAGGGAAGATTCCTCTCTGGAATCAGGCCCAATGGAGTTAATCGTAGAAGCATCCCCATTGATCCTGGTCCTAGCTAATGTACCAACCCTTAAGCCTGGTCAGACAGAGTCCCCCGAATCACTTTTAAGTAAAGCTCTATACTGGCTGACCAATAACATGCACATCACCCACTGGGGCAAACATAAACTCTCAGAGGAATTACTAACTGCTAGAAGAGTGAAATGGATAGGCAGTAGCCCTAAAATATTTACAGGCGACTGTGTGGTACTTAATTGTAAAGGACCTGAAGTATTACCCGATATTCTACCCAATCTCCTGCCCCCCCAATGCAGAACAGCAGAAATCATCCCTCTCACACTTGATTTCTTTTATAGCAGAAGAGGCTTCATTGCTAAACCAAGTGTTTTGAGGACGAAATGGACCACAGTAGTTAATAGAAGGGGCGGGGGTGGGGGTGGGGGTGCACAAAGTTGTGACTGGGGTGTAAATCTAGAAAATAGATTTGCAGCATTGTCTAACCTAAACGAGTGCGATTGCCTCGTATATCGAAACAATAAGACAGGATACGCTCATGTTGAGAAAACAGATAAGGACAGTGCTAACAAGGAGGGCTATTTAGACCCGGTAGCACCCATTAGTAATAAAAGAGAGGGGGGCCTGATGCCTTGGAATGGTATAGCACTCTAGTCCGGTATAACAGCAGTGACCCATCACCCGAGATTCACCTAGATGATGCCCCTGGCATCCTTTCAGAAATCTTAGTAACGGATACTACCCAGCAGAATATAAACACAAGTAATCTATCAAGACTTGACCAGTCAGGGCCCACCACAGTTAAATCATCATTGACCTTTATTTCTTGGAATCTTGCAGGGATAGCGAACAAAGTAACATCCCCCGAATGGTGTGCTTTTATCGATTTACATGATTGTATATTATTCCAAGAAACATGGTCACAAAGCCCTGTATATCGGGTGAGGTACCTCAATTTCTTTATTTCCGCAGTAACAAATGGCAAAGGCCGCCCATCAGGAGGTATGCTGATCTGGGTTCGACAGTCGCTAAATTGTACAATCCAGCAAAGATCCATTCCTTCCGGGGATATACTAGCAGTTAATATTAGATGGGACAATGGAGAAGAGCTTGCCCTTTTTAATATATATGCTAGGGGGTCAGAGGGGGAAAGACCTCAGACGTAATAACGGTCCTTGAACAGGAGCTAGAATCATTGCCTCTAGAACAATCTATTATTGTTGGGGGGGACTTAAATACTACTTTTGAACCCCTGGGTCAAGAGGATAAATTCTTAGCAGAGGAAGAGGATAGTAAATGGGGAATCCCCCAGCTTGAGATGGCTGCAGTTAAAAGATGGAGCACAGTGGCCATCCAAGTGAAAAGCCTCTGTCTAGCTAGAGACCTTAGAGCTGCAAATGGTCGCACATCCTCTGACCGTGCTGGGAACAGCACATTTGATAACGGTCGGGCATCCAGTAGAATAGACTACTTTCTGGTAGATACCAGGGTCTGGAGCAAACTGATTGATACAACCTTAGTAAAAGGAATGGAAAGCAACCATAACCCGCTGTGTATGGCCTTTAAGTCCTATGTAGAGGAAAGGGGGGTAAGCTCAGAGGAAGAGAGAGTGACCCTGGATCTTGTATGTACAAATAACCAGTGACACCTAAAATGGGAGAAGCTAGTAGAGGATGAGGGGAAGCTAGAGGAACTCAAGAGAGTAGTAGGTGAGGAAGTAAACAACATAAAACTACTTATAGGTAACTCTAACTTTCTAGACATGTTGATGGAGGTTCATAAAAAACTCTTTTGCAGACTGCAAACATTTTTTCTAAAACTAGTAGGCCATAATAAGGGTAAAAAACATCAAAGCAAGCAGGGATGGTACGATAAAAGCTGTAGACAGGCACGCCAGAACCTTAGTAGAGAGCTTCAATTGGGGAACGCTGATGCGGTCAGGAAAGCCAGGGACACATATAGATGCACTCAAAAGCAGGCGAAGAGGCTATGGGACGAGGAAGTATGGGGTGAGCTTAAAACCGCATGCGTGGCTAAAGATTCGAAGTTATTCTGGTCCACGGTAAAGTGGGACAGGGGAGGGTTGGCTGCCCCCCCCCAAAACCATGTTGTCATCAATAGCTGGATAGAATTCTTCAAACCTCAATATGCTCGCAATCAATCTCAAGCCTGTGTTACTTTGCCGCTAACTGTTTATTACAAGCATAATGTTTTTAATGAAAAAGATGTAAGTGTTGCTCTTGATTGTGTAATGAGGGGAAGAGGGCCAGGTATGAACGGTATACCAGCAGACGTCTATCTAAGTGATCGGAACACATGGTGTACATATTTTGCTTGGCTTGCCAATGCAGTGGCGATGGGTGGTGAAGTACCTTTGTCTTGGAAAGGAGCAGAAATTATTCCAGTGTTCAAAAAAGGTGACAAATCTCTCCCTAGCAACTACAGACCCATCAGTCTCATAGATTCAGCTCAGAAACTGATGGGTCGCACGGTGCAGAACAAGCTCCAAGCATGGATAGAGGAAAATAACATCTTGTCACCATACCAAGCGGGGTTCCGCCCCCTGACAAGTTCTATCGATCAAGTTTTTTACTTCATTGCCCTGTATTGGAGGAATGTTACCTTAAATAATGGCCCTTTATATGCTGTCTTTGTGGACCTAAAGTCAGCTTTTGACTTGGTCCCCAGGGACAAGCTTTGGAAAGTACTAGCTGATGCAGGGATTAGCCAAGAACTCCTTACTCTCCTTGTACGACTGCACGATAATAATAATGCCAAAATTAGATGGGGGTCACAGGGAGAAGTAACCGAGCCCTTCCCCGTAGAGCGTGGGGTAAGGCAAGGTTGCGTTCTAGCGCCAACATTGTTTTCGATATATATAAACGGTATAGTAGAATTCCTGAAAGGGTCCCCCTCCGATGCCCCTATAATAGCTGGCTCACGTGTTCCCGTCCTAGTGTTTGCGGACGACACGCTTATATTATCACGCACACCAAGCGGTCTCCAAAAGGCGGTCAACGCATTTGGTGAGTTCTGCGATTCTTCAGGTTTAGAGCTGAATACCAGTAAGACAAAGTTTATGTGTATGAACCGCCGTACGTTGTTTAAAGGCGTAATCACCTTTAAAGGCATCCCTCTGAAGCAGGTAGATTCAATTCAATTCAATTCAATTGATTTATATAGCACGCTACATACCCAGAGGGTCTCAAGGCGCTTGAAGAAGGGTGGGGGATTACATGTTGAAAATCCAGGTTTTAAGTTGCTTTCTGAATGCTTGGTGGTTCTGAGTGAGGCGAAGGTGAATGGGAAGTGAGTTCCAGGTTTTAGCCGCCAGGTAGGAGAAGGATCTTCCTCCCATGGTGGTTTTGTTGATGCGAGGTACAGCAGCAAGGGCTTGGTTGGAAGAGCATTCGGGTCCAAGTTCGTAGAGTGCTTTGTGTGCGTGGGTTAGGAGGCGGAATGTAATCCTCTTATTGACGGGGAGCCAGTGGAGATTTTTCAGGTGACCGGAAATGTGGTCTTTACGCGGGATGTCTAGTATGAGTCTGGCAGATGCGTTCTGGATGCGTTGGAGTTTTTTCTGAAGTTTTGCGGAGGTACCGGCGTATAGGGTGTTTCCGTAGTCCAGGCGGCTTGTAACCAGTGCGTGGGTGACTGTTTTCCTAGTTTCGGTGGGGATCCAGCGAAATGTTTTTTTGAGCATGCGAAGAATATTGAAACAAGAGGAAGAAACGGCGTTGACTTGTCTGGTCATCGAGAGTGGGGAGTCCAGGATGACGCCCAGGTTCCGTGCGTGGTCCGTCGGGATGGGTGCTTTGCCAAGGGCCTCTGGCCACCAAGAATCGTCCCAGGCGGAGGGGGAGGTACCTAAGATAAGGACTTCTGTTTTGTCTGAATTCAGTTTCAGACGGCTGTGCTTCATCCACTCGGCTACTTCTTTCATTCCTGCATGTAGGTTGGTTTTGGCGGTGTTAGGGTCTTTGGTGAGTGAGAGGATCAGTTGAGTGTCATCAGCGTAGGAGATGATGTTGAGGTTGTGTTGGCGTGCGATGGCCGCGAGGGGGCTCATGTATACGTTGAAGAGGGTGGGGCTGAGTTAAGATCCTTGTGGCACGCCGCAAATGACTTCAGTGGCCTCTGACTTGAATGGTGGGAGGCGGACTCTCTGAGTTCTACCGGCAAGGAACGAGGTGATCCATTCCAGTGCTTTTCCTTGGATTCCGATGTTTCTGAGGCGTTGTAACAGGGTACTATGACAGACTGTGTCGAAGGCTGCGGAGAGGTCGAGGAGGATGAGGGCGACTGTGTCACCATTGTCCAGTAAAGTTTGAATGTCGTCTGTTGCTGCGATGAGTGCGGTCTCAGTGCTGTGTTTGGCTCGGAAGCCGGACTGTGAGGAGTCGAGGTATTTGTTGGTTTCGAGGAAGGCGGCGAGCTGGTTGTTGACAGCTTTCTCGATGACTTTGGCCGGGAATGGAAGGAGCGAGATGGGGCGGTAGTTTTTGAGTTCGGTGGGGTCAGCTGTGGGTTTTTTCAAAAGGGGGCTGAGTTTGGCGTGTTTCCAGCTTTCCGGGAAGGTGGCGGAGTTGAGGGAGCAGTTGATGACTTCTCAGAGGTGTGGTGCTATGATGGAGTCTGCTTTGTTGAAGATGTGGTGAGGGCATGGGTCTGTTGGGGATCCTGAGTGGATGGAGTTCATCAGGTGGATGGTGTCCTCAGTGGAGATTGGGTTCCAGTCATTAAGGATGTTCAAGGGGGGTGAGGGTACGGCAGAAGGTTGGGTGGGTTGGTCTCTGGGTTGGTTGTCGAAGCTGTTGTGGATGTCTGCGATATTGTTGTGGAAGAACGAAGCTAGGGAGTCGCAAAGGGTTTGAGAGGGAGTGATGTTGTTGGAGTTGGCGGTAGGGTTGGTAAACTCTTTGACGATGTTAAATAATTCCTTGCTGTTGTGGGCGTTGTTGTCTAGTCGGTCTTTGAATGCGGCTTTCTTGGCAGTCCGGATCAGTTGGTGGTGTATGCGGGTGGCATTTTTGAAGGCGTCCCTGGTGCTGGTGTTTGGGTCTTTCTTCCAGGTCTTCTCGAGGGAGCGACAGAGTTTCTTGGATTTCTCAAGATCATTGTTGAACCAGGGGGCGTTTTTGCTGCCTAGTTTGATTTGACGTTTTTTCAGAGGTGCTAGGTTGTCGGCGCTGTTGGTTAACCATTGAGTGAGGTTAATGGCTGCTTGGTTGGGGTTCGAAGAGTGGGCAGGGGGGTTTTGAAGAAGCGATGAGGAGATCTGGTCGATGGTGATTTTGTTCCAGTTTCTTCGCAGAGTAGGTTGAGGATGGTTGTGGGTTGTGGTCTTTTTGTAGACAAAGTGAACGCAGCTGTGGTCCGTCCAATGGAGAACTGTGGTGTGACTGAAGGAGATATGTTTGCTGGAGGTGAAGATAGGGTCGAGTGTGTGACCTGCGTAGTGGGTGGGGGTATTAACAAGTTGTTTGAGTCCGAGATTGGCGAGATTGTCCAGGAGGGTGGTGGTGTTGCTGTCGTTGCTCTTTTCTAGGTGAAAGTTGAGGTCTCCCAATAGAATGTAGTCTTCGGAGGGGAGGGCGTGTGGGGTGATAAAGTCAGTGATGTCTTCACTGAATTGTGCACGGTGTCCTGGTGGCCTGTAGAGGAGGGTGCCTCTGAGTGTGGTCTTGGGGTCGGTGCGGATCTGGAAGTGAAGGTGTTCGGCGCTAGGGAGGTTGCCGTCTGAGCTGGTTGATATACGGATGGAATTCTTATGGACGATAGCGATGCCTCCTTCTGTTTGGATGGTGCTGTCCTTACGGATGATCTTGTAGCCTTCCGGGATGGCAATGGTGATGTCTGGGGGTGAGGAGGCGTTCATCCATGTTTCTGTTAGGAAGGCGACGTCCGGAGAGATGGTGTCTAGTAGATTCCAAAGGTCGATGGCGTGTCTGTGGATCGAGCGGGTGTTGAGCAGGATGCATTTTAGGTGGTTGGTGTCAGAGCTCTGTTTGGTGTTCGTGGATGAGGAGTTGGTCTTGGTGCCGTCATACTTGCAGGAGTTGCATGTGAAGGGTCCATGGGTGTGTCCAGGAGCTGCTTGGGCGTAGTTGGGGAGTCGACCGGGGTTTAGGGCTAGGAGGGTGGTGGTGTCATATGTAATGCGGGTGGGCTGGGTGGGACGGGAGCCGGGGGGTCTGGCACTGGGCGCGGTCCAGGCACGGACGGGCGTAGACGGGCTTACCTTTGGTGCACCTTCGGCGCGACCGCTGCGCGTGACCGCTGCGCGTTGGGTCATCAGTCTTTAGTGGAGAGAGGAGGGGGGCGGAGCGTGGGAGGAGCAGCTGGGAGGCAGTAGCGGGGAGGGTAGACGGGCCAAAGGAAGCACAACAACAAGATGGTGGTCGGGGAGAGAAAACAAAACTGAGGCGAGGTAAACAATCAGCAATGTCGAATCAAACAGTAAAAGCAAGAGCAGGCTGTTACAATGTCTCGGTACTGTCGCGCTCAAGAACAGATCATATAGGTGCAGCGCTACGGTGTGATGCGCTATGACCGGCAGAGTGGGCTGATAATAGTAATTTAAGAATGCAGCAGGCTACGATACCAAACGCCGATAGCAGGGCAGGGCAGTTCAGGTGTTGCAGTAGCGGAGAGCAGGGAAGCGCTTCAGGGAAAGTGCTCCAGCAGTAGGCACTATGATCAGGAATCAGGAGGCGTGGGGAGCGACCACTACAGGGGAACATGAAATGGAATGCACACATTGATACTGCTGTATTAAAATTTAGTCAACTAGCAGGAGCATTCTCGGGGGGTGGTGGGGGTGCCGCAAAGTACGCCCACTGTTCCTTTGAAATTAGACCTTGGTAGGAAAAATATCGCGGATTTAGCGAAGTTGCGTCCACTGTTGTATTGGAGACGTCTAATGGTGACCCCAGAGCTAGCTCATTATGCTTCAGCATTGACAGACATTGTTCTACTTGACCGCTTTCATAAAATTGTTTGGTTGAAAGAATTACGGGGGGTACTGACACAGTTAAAACTAGACCACCTATGGGGTAATACAGATGTGTCTTGCTTCCCCTCAAAGACCAGGCTGAAACAAATCTACTGGGAGATGGTGAATTTTAGAACTTTTGCCAATGGGACTAACTCTTCTCTGACAAGACGCTTCCTGGACCTAAAAGTGTCCCCCTCATGTGAAGCGTTTTGGGACTTGATTGAGAAGCCGCATGACAGGAAGTTGTACTTTCAATTTAGAGTCGGATCGCTCCCAGTGAATGTGTTTAAAAAGAAATGGTCTAAAACCTGGGATGAGCATTGTTACCACTGCAAAGATCAAGTTGAGCATGTCTCCCATGTACTGTTTTGTTGCCCCTTATATGCCAGCCCAAGGCATACATGGATAAGACCCGTTTGCCTCAACTTGGGGATGCGTAGTCAAGCTACAGCACTTAGAATTCTGGAAACTGATTGTTCTCCACTGTTCGTAATTGCTGTCGCAAGGTTTTTGGCATGGGCCTAGGTGATTCGAACACGTGCTCTATTAGGAAAAATGCCGTGAGGAATCTTGGTTACCATGTTTCTAATGCTTTGACGTGCGAGTAAGTGTCAAGGTTGTTTTTAATAATGATGTAATAGCTTATTGTATTCAATGGATTTTCTGTTTAATACTTATCTTAAACTCTGTGTATTTTAAATTTAGTATTTATTGTATTGTGCTAGGATGGAAATGCTTTTATGACTGAAGTCGAATAAAGCTTTGAAATTGAAATCTGCCCCAGAGTTCTTTATAGTTTGGGATATAACACATCCAGATATTCAGTGTAAGGGGGGCCATAAGCGTTACTTGAATATTTGCACGTGATAAAAATATTTGCACGTGATAAAACCTGGCCTCAGCACCAAGGGGCATATTACCAAGGGTAACGATATTGAATTATCGCTGCTTTAGCTGCCGTTTTCGGCCGCTAAGCGACGGTAATTCCATCGCCCTATTACCAAGCTGTTGCTAACACCAGTTAGCGACAGCTTGTAGGCAATAGCGAGCGGTTTGGGGCCTGCTTTGCATGTCAGCGATATTTATCACTAATGACATGCAAAGTGGGCGTACCCAACCCGTTAGCGACTGACAGCAGTCGCTACATCGCTATTCCCTATTACTAAGAAAGGCGAAGCGATCGAAATATTTGCGCTAAGCAAATACCAGTTCTTAGCCATGTTATCTAATAGGAGGTGGATAACATGGCTAACAGCATTTGCACGCTAATGCGTGAACACCGCGGGTTTTCCAGCGATATTCACGCTAACGCCTGCAATATTATCACTTTTGAGATAAACGTTGGCAATAGTACGTTATCTCAGCGATAATATTGGGCGAAGCGCGGCGTTCAAAAAACTAACGCTAAGCTCAGTTAGCAATAAATGTTGCTAATAGTTGGTAATATGCCCCAAAGTGTTTTTTTATCTACATGCATTTCTGATACTGATCTGTAATCAAATCTGCAGTATCCTGCCTGACTCAGCTGGTGCCTGCATACACGGACTCCATCTGCAGCTCTTTTAGAATATTCTGCACATGGTATGTCCAAGTGACCCCCTGCAGACAACACTGGTGGTCGCTTCGTCTAGGGTTTTCAGGTATATTGCTGCCTTAGGGTTTCTTAACAACCTAACCCAATAAAGGATTGGCTTGAGGGCTATAATTTCCAATACTGGCGTAACATTTAGCTCTGCATACAGAGTCACTAGAGGGGTACCTAGTCCCAGCCCCAGCAGAGCTCTTAAAAAATGATTCTCAGTTACTTGGAGTAATCGAACATTTGCATACCCCCAGAGCTGCACCCCTTATAGCTGGGTCTGGTGGCTCAGTGGACTAATGCATCCATTGCAGGGGCCTGTGTTCGATCTTGTGGTCAGAGGTTCAAATCACAGTGGGTCCACTCAGGCTTTCATCCATCCGAGGTCGATAAAATGAGTACCATTGAGCTGGGTAACAATGAACATCTGTTATTCATCACCAAGAGACTCCTGGGTGAATGTGTGCTTTACAAATACATATCTTATGTTATATTATAAATTCGCAAAATGACACTAATACTTCTGGCACCGCCTTATGCCTGAACGTTATATCCACACCTGTTGTTTGTCCTAGGACTAAAGATGTCGCCTGTATTTGACTACCCCAGTTAAAGTCTCTGAAGATCATATTCTCAAGTAATCGAACTGCTTGGCAGTTTCCAAGGGTACAGCTCCTAGCGAAGGCTTCGGCTCCAAGCTGAAGGAGGGCCTCAGTACCGTCATGGGTAGTGCACACCACACGTACAATCTTTTGTTATGTTAACATTTGTGCTATTAGACCGTGGATTATAATAATGTGCAAGGTGAAGAAATAGGTATATTTTAGTATCACTTGGAGAAATCAGCATTTTCTTTTCACATGATTAGATTATAACCTTAATGTGAAGAATTATACATGGGACTAATGAATGTGACTCTGTGTTTGCTTTTGTAATGCATTGACTGAAAGGTGCTCAGTAACAATGATCATGTATACGTATGTTTTATAAATTTACGTGCTGTTTCTTCTGTTGGCCAAATTCTGTAGGCCTAACGTGTATTTCTCCCTGCTGCTCTCATGATAGGTTTGCTTGTAGAATTCATGCGTATGCAAAACTTGCTCTTACTCACGTTTCCCCTTGCAGCTGGAGAAATGCATCTTTGTTAGTTAGAATAAATTCTTTGTTTTAGGAGTTAGGCTTAGGGAGGAGAGGATACAGTGAACAGCGATATTGATAATGTGGGGTGGCGTTTTTTCTCACCAGAGATCCTGGAAATCATGGTTCTCAAGCCAAGGACTGGGAGCATCACTGTCGCATGGAAGGTTACCTACGAGGAGGTGTCTTGCGTGGATGGGGTGATGTTGCACAGCATTGTGGGAAGTCTCGCACAAATTCTTGTATTGGAGTTAGGGACAGAGTCCGGGGACTTCTGCCTTGACCTGAGAGAAGAGAGCATCTTAGAACGAGCTCTGTAGCTTTGTGCTACTTGACCCATTCAACGTGAATGGTCTTCTTAGTAAGCCTTTACGAGCTGACACCTTTTCCGACCTTGCCTTGGAGTATGTTAAGTAGGGATGTCACGTTAGCAGTAGTGTAGGGACTGACTAATGCTTTTTACTTACGAACGTCCAATCAAGGGGACTCTTGACACTGGAGCTGTTATATTCTGTGTTCTGATTCTAGAATTAATTTTTCTGTGTATGCTGTACAGTCTTAACTTCACCCGTAGGTTTCGCTTTGTATTAGTTCTAATGCATTTTTACACTCTCATCTTGAGGTTTTTGTATGTCCGTTCGTGGCTTTGTAATAAACTTACTAGAGTTTGGAACAAGAGTTTGTGATTCTTCGAAGTCATGGGGGCATATTACCAAGGAGTACGTTGGAAAACGCACAACGCACATTCCTGTATCGCCTGCTATCGCCGGATTTCATCGCCGTTTTAGCGCGTAATTATCAATGCGCATCAGGTAGGTGAATTGAAATTGGAAGATAGTCTGCGATATGGCACATTAGCGCATGAAAACAAACATTGTTTTCACGCGCTAATGTGGGCCTTGATAATATGGGGGGGTGGATTCAGCTTTATGATCCACACCCCAATGATATCAATGCCTAACGCCGGGTCGGAGCAGGCGTTGGGAGACCTGCGATAAAAGAGTTTATCGCAGGTCTTTTTCTCCCAACGCCTGCCTCGATCATAGGGTGTTCCCACCTCCAACCACATTTTTCATGTGGTTGGACGTGGGAACGCCCACTTTGCATGTCATTAGCGATGTTTATCGCCGACATGCAAAGTGGGCTTGGGCCAGGCTTTAAAATGCCCTTGTTAATAGGGCTCTAGCTGTATCGCCGCTTTCTCTGCACAATTCGCAGAAAAAGCGGAGATTCTTTCCCTTGGTAATATGCCCCATGGTTCATTGGAACATCATGGAGTAAATTTTATTAATGATTCTTTCTCCCCTCCGCACTTTCAAGCAGACAAAAAGAGACATCAGCCAGGGGTTCCTGAGTAAATCTAGAACATGGAAACCGGCTCTTTCACTTATGTTATGTTATGTTAGCAATTTGATTGAGCGTAACAGCTGCCCCAGCAAAGAGGTGTCCCGGCGCTGAGGATTAACAAGTGCCATACCAATAGAGGTAAAAGAACGGGGACAGGAAATCATAGGGAGGGGGGAACAGATAGGTCTTAACGGCTTTCCGGAAGGCAGATAGCTTCTCCATAGAGCGAATGTTTATTGGCAAGGAGTTCCAGAGCTTAGCTCCCAGCACCCTGAAAGAGCGGCCGCCAATACGACAGAGTTTTGTGCGGGGTACAGTCACTAGATGTTGGCCTAATGAGCGCAAACTGCGCTGTGGCACATAAGGTGTCAGGAGCGGGCGCAGAAGTTCCGGACACTTGGATTTGAGGATCTTGAATGCCAGGGTGAGAGTTTTAAACTGAATACGAGATTCAATGGGAAGCCAATGCAGCTATCTAATGGTAGCTCTAACAGAGCATCTGCGGGGAAGACCCCCTTAGATCTTGCCGCCAAATTCTGAACTCTTCGCAATCGCGCTATCTCCGCTTAATTGGCGCCCAGAAATAAAACACTGGCGCAATCCAATCGAGAGAGGATCGTGGATTGTACAATGAGTTGACGGACTTTGGAGTCAAAGAATTTGCGTATCGGATTGAGACTCCTCAGCAGGCCCACACAGGTAGCTACCACTTTTTTAGTGTGGGTCTGGAAGCGAAGCGAGGAGTCTATCCAGACTCCCAAGTTTTTAACCAGAGATTTGGGCGGTAGAATGGTGCCCAAAGAAGAGGGCCACCAGTGCTCGTTCCAGTGGATGGTATTCTTCCCGACAAGCAGCACCTCCGTCTTGCCTGCATTAAGCTACAGGCAATTGTCCGTCATCCACTGGGGTACTGCAGCGAGCCCACTCCTAAATCTCGAGGCCGAAGTAAGTGGCCCTTCTGTAAGAGTGATGACCAGCTGCGTGTCATCTGCATATGAACCCAGCGTAAGGTCCCACTCTTTAGCCACTGCCGCGAGTGGCTGCACGTAGAGATTAAAGAGGGATGGGCTGAGTGCAGAGCCCTGAGGGACTCCCTGGCCAATGGAATGGGACTGGGAAAGATACGGGGGAGCTGACACCCGGAAGGATCTGTCCTTCAAAAATGAGCGGAACCATTCCAGGGCAGGACCGGTAATCCCTACTGTCGCCAGACGATGTAACAGAATGTCATGTGATACCATATCAAAGGTTGCGCTGAGGTCTGACAGAATCAGCGCAGCACTCTGACCGGAATCAAGGATCGTCCGGAGGTGTTCGGTCGTGGACAGTAGGGCAGACTCAGTACTATGGCCTGGCCTGAACCCATTTAGTGATGGGTCCAGGATGGTATTTTGATGCATATATTGGGACAACATGTTGTTTACATGGGCCTCCGCAAGTTTAGACACCCATGGGAGCAGCGAAATGGGCCTGAAGTTTTCTAGTTTGGAAGGGTCCAGAGTAGGCTTTTTAATAATGGGGGAAACCCATGCTTGTTTCCAGACAGTAGGGACACTGGCCGAAGAGAAGGATAGATTGAGTATAGAGGCCAGGGATGGTAGCTAGTGTGCTAAAGACTCAGTAAATTGAGCCGGCCTCATAGAATCTGCCGGAGAGCCAGACTTGACTTTCCTGCAGAGTTTATTCAAATCATCGTACGAGATTTCTGGTATGAACGCCAGCGTGGTGTCACCAGTGTTGGAATTAGCGGAGTTGAGTGGGTCAAAAGAGTGCTGCTGGAATGACCTATATATTTTTTGCACTTTTTCTACAAAGAAAATGGCAAGGTCCTCGCACTGCTGCGCGGAGGTGATGCTGGAGACAGGGGTTCTACTACTCTGGAGTTCTTGCACCAGTATGAAAATACATTTGGTGGGGTTAGGGCTGGAGTTAATTTCTTTTGCGTAGAAAGAGGCACGCGTGGAGCAGATTGCTTTGTGAAAAAGTTTTTGTTTGGCCAGGTATAGTACTTTATCCCCATCTTTATAGTCCCTTCTCCAAATTTGCTCAGCCTTCTTACAGTCTTTCCGCATGGATCTCAGAGTGTCATTGTACCATGGGTTGGAGGGGGATCTGTGCCCCTTGGTCCATTTAGCTGGAATGAGGGCATCTAATCCTCTGGTAATCCAGTCATGGAAGGCGGCATATGTCATATCGATGTCCATATTACCTTCACAATAGAATGCTCCTAGGGTAGTGTGGAGGTCATTGGTTTTAAGTTAATGTATGCTATGTTATGTGTGGTATTTTCTGTTCACTCCATCAGACCTGCATATAGAAAATGAGGGACGGCTAAGGAGGGAATGTCTAAAGGATCTTCCATCAAATAGTCCACTACATCATTTAAAAAGTGTCAAAAAAGAAGGGGTGATAGCACATACTGGCAAAGGCCAGACACACTTCTCAACCAAGAAGGGTTCTGTACACTCCCCACCCGTACCTAGCTTTGGCCGTTTAACTGGTGTTTATGGCAATTACTAAGGAGATATCAACTCCTAAATCTACGAGGGATTTCCACAGATTCTCTCTATCAAGTAAATTGAAAGCTGCTTTGAGGTCTACGAATATTAAATAAAGTGATGACTTCCTAACCACCGTAAATTTGTAAGAGATCATACATAGTCAAGGAGCCTGGTCGATAGTCCCTGTAAATGGCCTAAAACTGGCTCACACTGTCTTCATGATTTTATGAGCATCAACCTACTGTGGAGGCAGTTGCGCAGGACTCTCCCTAAAATATTTACATGCACCATAGAGGCAGTGGTTTAACACAGGCCCCCGCATCCCCCGCAGTGCGTGGCGCCCCCGAGCTGCAGGGGACCTCCTCTGCACTGTAGTCAGGCCTGAGATCTCTGGATTCAATCCGGAGCGGGGGTCCCTCCATGTACCTTGCAAGGGGGGCATCAACTTTCGCTACGCCAGTGCGTACAGGAGGGATATTGGGTGATAATTAGATGGACTAGTCCGATCGTCCTTCTTGTGGATCGGCAAAATAATGGCTGACGGCCAAGAGGGGAGTGTGGAGTTGCCAGCACACACTGAATTAAACAGTGTAGATGTGAGTATGAACGTCTTTTGAAAACCAAGAAATAGCTGAATCAATTGACTATCCTGGGGGCCTTTAATGATAAAAATACCAGAAAAGTCTGGGAACTGGAACCAAGGGTGGAGAAGGGGACAGTAAATACTATAGAAACCTATATGGGTCCTAGGAGTTAGAACATGTAGGAATGCAATTATTACTTGTTTGAGTGGACACCACATCACCGGACGTCGCCTTTCTTACAGAAACCTGGATGAATGCCTCATCAGTGCCCGACATCGCCATAGCCATCCCGGACCGCTACAAGATCATCGGAATGGACCGCATCAACCAAACAGGAGGAGGAATCGCCATCGTTCATAAGAACACCATCCGCATCACGACCAGTTCCGATGACAACCTCACAACCGCCGAACACCTTCACTTCCAGATTCACACCGACCCTAAGACCACACTCAGAGGCACCCTCATCTATAGACAACCCAGACCCCGCACACAATTCAGCGAAGACGTCACTGACTTCATCAGCCCTCACGCCCTCCCCTCTGAGGACTACATTCTACTGGGAGACCTCAACTTCCACCTGGAAAAGAACAACAACAGCAACACCACCACCCTTTTGGACAACCTCACCAATCTCGGACTCAAACAACTTGTTGACAACCCCACCTACTTTGCCGGGCACACGTTCGACCCAATCTTCACCTCCAGCAAGCATATCTTTATTCACACCACAGC
Source organism: Lissotriton vulgaris (assembly GCF_964263255.1). NCBI lineage: Eukaryota > Metazoa > Chordata > Amphibia > Caudata > Salamandridae > Lissotriton > Lissotriton vulgaris. The sequence continues at coordinate 275,879,718 of NC_141688.1, forward strand.
TCTCCATTGGACGGACCACAGCTGCGTTCACTTCAACTACAAAAAGACTACGACCCACAACCAATTCCCCAGAGAAACTGGAACAAAATTACCACCGACCAGCTCCTCACATCGCTTCACCATAACCCTCCTGCAAAATCATCGGACCCAAACCAAGCAGCCACCAACCTCACACAATGGATCACCCACAGCGCTGACGAATTAGCACCCTTGAAAAACCATCAAATCAAGCAAGGCAGCAAAAAAGCCCCCTGGTTTAATGATGACCTTAAGAAATCCAAGAAGATCTGCTGCACCCTCGAGAAAGCCTGGCGAAAAAACCCAACCACTGACAACCTGGCCACCTTCAAGAACGCCACCCGCAAACACCACCAACGGATCCGATCAACCAAGAAATCAGCATTCAAGGATCAACTCGACAACAACGCCCACAACAGCAAAGTACTATTCAACATCGTCAAAGAGTTTACCAACCCCACCGCCGGCACCAACGATATCACTCCCTCCCAAGACCTCTGCGACTCTCTAGCCTTGTTCTTCCACAACAAAATCGCTGACATACATAACAGCTTTGGAGACCAGCCCACCCCACCTACCTCCAAACTAAAGCCCCCCTCCAACAACCTTTGCGCCTGGAACCCAATCACCACTGAAGACACCATCCGCCTGATGAACACCATTCACTCAGGATCGCCAACCGACCCATGTCCCCACCACATTTTCAACAAAGCAGACTTCATTATCGCACCCCATCTCCGAGACGTCATCAACTGCTCCCTCAACTCCGCCACCTTCCCGGAAAGCTGGAAACATGCCGAACTCAGCGCCCTCTTGAAGAAACCTACAGCAGACCCCACTGAACTTCAGAACTACCGCCCCATTTCGCTCCTCCCATTCCCCGCCAAAGTCATTGAGAAAGCCGTCAACGCCTTCCTCGAATCCAACAAATCCCTCGACCCTTCACAGTCCGGCTTCCGAGCCAAACACAGCACCGAGACCGCCCTCATCGCAGCAACAGACGACATTCGAACTCTACTGGACAACGGAGAAACTGCTGCCCTCATCCTACTTGACCTCTCCGCAGCCTTCGACACAGTCTGTCATAGCACCCTTATACAACGCCTCAGCAACGTCGGAATACAAGGAAAAGCATTGGACTGGATAATCTCGTTCCTTGCCGGAAGAACCCAGAGAGTCCGCCTCCCCCCTTTTAGATCAGAGGCCACCAAAGTCATCTGCAGCGTACCCCAAGCATCTTCACTCAGTCCTACCCTCTTCAACGTATACATGAGTCCCCTCGCATCCATTGCACTCCAACACAACCTCAACATTACCTCCTACGCAGACGACACCCAGCTGATCCTATCCCTCACCAAAGACCCAAACACCGCCAAAACCAACCTATACGAAGGGATGAAAAAAGTAGCAGAGTGGATGAAGAACAGCCGTTTAAAACTGAACTCGGACAATACGGTAGTACTCATCTTAGGATCATCCCCCTCCGCCTGGGACGACTCATGGTGGCCACCGACCCTGGGAACCGCACCCATACCAACGGACCACTCACTTAACCTGTGCTTCATCCTGGACTCCTCCCTCTCGATGACCAAAAAGTCAACGCCGTCTCATCATTATGCTTCAACATCCTAGTATACTCAAAAAAATCTTCAGTTGGATCCCCACCGAAACAAGAAAGACGGTCACCCATGCACTGGTCACAAGCCGACTGGACTACGGAAACACCCTTTATGCCGGAACCAAAGCCAAACTACAGAAAAAACTCCAACGCATCCAAAACGCCTCAGCCAGACTCATCCTAGACATCCCCTGCCAAGCTCACATTTCCGATCACCTGAAAGACCTCCACTGGCTCCCCGTCAACAAGAGAATAACGTTCCGCCTCCTCACCCACGCACACAAAGCCCTCTACGACCTAGGACCCGAATACCTCAACACGCGCCTGTCCTTTTACACCCCCACCCGCCAACTTCGATCGTCCAATCAAGCCCTCGCCGCAATTCCAGGCATCCAAAGATCCACCATGGGAGGAAGATCCTTCTCCTACTTAGCGGCCAAGACTTGGAATTCTCTCCCCACCCACCTCCGCCTCACACAGAACCACCTCTCCTTCAGAAAACAACTAAAAACTTGGATATTTGATAAGTAAAGCTCCGCCCCTCCCTCAAGCGCCTTGAGACCATCTGGGTGAGTAGTGCGCTATACAAATTTAAACTTAACTTAACTTAACTTAACTTTAATATTAAACTTATTTATCTTTTTGTTAAGTTCATCATTATTGTAGAAAAGAAATTCAAAAGAGTTGATGAACTAAGTAAATGTATTTCGAGATAAAATATCCAAGGAATATAACTGGAGAACTGTTTGAAGTATAATGTTATGTTATACCAGCTTAAGGGGCTAGTAGCACAATCTAATATAGTGACGCACATTGCACTTTATTATTGCTTGCAAATGGAAAACAGCTAAACATTTGTATTTATAATACTTACTGCTAAAACTTGTTTCTTTAGTTAAATGCTGCTATAATAGTATTTGCTGCTAGCATATGGCACTTTAGCAAGTATAATGCATTTTAACTATTTTATGTAATGTTTTAATATTTTATCGAAATGTTATTTATCATCTCATTACTGATGGATCATTTTTAGGATGTTAATAGCTCTGTGTATATATATTTTTTATTCTCTTCTCTCGATTGTAATGATTTTGATTAATCAACAAATAAATTCTACTACTACTACTACTACTATATGGGTCCATCTATATGGAGCACTCACTTTAGCACTTTATACTGTGCCAATCCCATGGACCCGACCAGCAGTGAGCCAGCCCACGAGAGTGCCCGCATCGGCCTTGTGTAACTGACATCCTAGTACCAAAGGTGGACAGTGCTCTGAATGACATGAAGAAACATAGGGCACCAGATCCAGACTTAGTGGGCTTATTTACAAGCTCCTTGTGCCACCTCTACGTCACCTTTTACCATGTTAAAAGTGACGCACCGGCGACACAAGGGGCTTGTAATTAAGCCCCCTAGTGCTTATTGATATTCACCTTGAGGACCCTCACTTGTGGGCAGCATCTTCACCAGAGTGTTTAACTCAGCATTACATTTTGGAAAACATTCAACTCCTGAGCTGTTTTTTGAAAAGCCCTTCATTGTTTACAAACCAAAGATCCAGGCGGTTTCATGCCAGATGGCAGATGGAGGTTAATGACGCGATATACTATTTATTATTTGCGCCTGTAATTTGGAATTAAACAGTTTGCATACTTTGCTTCTGTTTGGCAGCCACACAAAGGGAATTATAATGAAAGGAAGAGATGACTATATCTCTAGAGGAAGAACCCAGTGGGCTTTGAAATGCGTTGAGCATATTGTTGTATATGTACGTGTTTAATTCGAAAGATTAATTTAGTTAAGGAGCAAAGGAAAAAAAAAATTATAAAAATAAAAATTATAAAAATTAATACAATATTTAAATAATAAAAATTTCCAAAACAAAATAAAGTTTTGCTTTTTGATGCGCATAATGGCACCCAAGCAACAAGTAAAGTGCAAGCGAAATTTGCGTTGCAAGGGTAGCAAATGCATACATTTGTGAAGAATGTCACGGCTGCAGATTCACTTAATCCCGTGGTTTTGCCTGCAGTGAATTTTCCGCAATTTAAGTGTTGCAATTTCCATGTCTGAAACTTCCACAATAATATTGGGGCATATTATCAAACAACAGTGTTAACATTATCGCCGCTTTAAGGGGCTTGATAATATGCCCGAGTAAATTCCAATAGAAGCCCATGTTCTGGTGTAAACATAGGCTTCTATTGGAATTCTCCAGGGCATATTATCAAGCCCATTATCGCCGCTTTAGCAGCAGTTTCCTGCCGCTAAAGCGGCGATAATTTTAACACTGTTGCTTAATAATATGCCCCATTGTTATTATTGCATGTAAAATTGCAGGACTTCATATATCCAGATATGTTATTTGTTTTTCATAGTGAAGCTCTCGAGGTTTGTAATGCTTAAAAAAACATAAAAATACTGCTTGTTTTATGGGTGGAAGAAACTCTCAAACGCTTTAGCAGACGATTCTTATGCAAGCAAACGTGTGCCATGGACAGCACTTGTCAGCTTTGCACAACTTCACTGTCAAAATGGGCTGCCCTGCATGCATAGTCTTCGGTTCAAGTGCTTTCTTGAAAACATAAGCAGAAGCGATCTAATAAGGCTTTAAATCACTGCAACGTTGATTGTGATTTAGGTGTGACAGTACACAAGGCATTCAGATTACTGAGCATGGACACACAAACACAGTCCTTTTTTTCTAGACCATCACCAATACTTGCCTTTTTCCCCCTCATCCTTGGTATAAAAGTGGAAATGCCTTTTTGCATTTTAGTTTTGTTAGGTTATGTCTTGGACGCTTACGTTACATCGCATAATTAAATCGCATGAAATGGCAAAAAAGTGACATGAAATAAGTGACAAAGCCATTTCTGCTTTAGAACTCAGACAATGCACTAATATTGAAATTATTTTTATCGTCAATGTATTGCCCTGTATTCCCACCAAACATTAAAGGCAGGAACGGCCCAGTGCTACACAAAGATAATTGTGGGCTAAATGTCTTTCAATTATTTTGTTTGGTGTTCTTTTGGTCTTTTTCTGCTAGACAATAAGGGGTAAGAGTAGTTTTTCCAAAGTTCAAGTCCTCTTCTTTGTAAAATCATAAACACGGACTCCTCAGCAAGACCTGTTTGCTGCAGGTCTACCAAATAGCAAACCGTGTGATATTGAACACATCGCTTACTCCTCATGGAGCTGTTATTCATTTATTGCAGTGGTCTTCAAACTGGGGGGCAGGCACCCCTAGGGGGGAGTGATCTCAGGGGGGGGCGCCAGGCTCTGGCCAAAAGAAACATTATGCTTTGTTTTCAGCATAAAAAAATAGCTGCAGTAAGCACGTCTGTAATGGGCCATCATTCACATCCTTTGTCATTTAAATCCTGGCTGGGAGAAGGTGTCAAAAGGGAAGGGACTTCAAATGTTCTCCAAGACCCACACTGCCATTTTGAATAACCACACGGGATCCTTTGCACATTAGTAAGGCCTGCCTCACTGGAATAGTATGTTTGGAAATCATGTATTTGTTTGCATTTCTAAAACAGTGACAGAACTTAGCTGCTATGTTTAAATAAGTCTAGACATATTTATACATTGCCAGCTAAATAAAATAATTGTGAAATATTTTGAGGGGGGAGGCGGCGAATTGTTTTTCTACACTGGGGGGGGGGGGGAATAAAAAAGTTTGAAGACCACTGATTTATTGTCTTAGGTATTCGTTGAAGTTCCGATCCGGTTCCAAACAACTGCAGAGCACATGACGGAAGCGCTGAACCATGGCGCTCAGACCAATCCCCAAGCTGCTGTAAGGGTAACAGTTGCTTCGTGATTGGCTTAGGGGAGCGTAAATCTTCCGGGACTCGTCAGGAAGAGAAGCAACGGCAGAGGAAAGAATGCGGCGTGAAGAGGTGTTTATTTTTTTATTTTGTTTTTTCACCCCCGACCTACATCCCGCCACCCCAGTCCATGCCAGCCTCATTGCCTGAAACCCAGCAGAGCTCGAGATGGAATACTCTACACATGGACAAAGACAGTGAACAATGACTGTAATTATACACTCAGGACATAATCTCAGCATTTCTTCTCATAGAGAAACATTCATGTCAGTACAAGAGGTACACAAATGAGAGACAACACCTCTGCGTACACGTGTCACACTCTATGTCAATCAGCTGAGTTTACAGGCCTGTTGAAGTGGAATCAGTTATTCAACTACACAATAATAATAAGCCGATTTGTAGAGCGCCTGGTTACACTAGGCTAGCGTGACCCGCGCTGTGGTACAGAGCCTGCATCATGCTTGTTGTCAAAGAGGACACTAGTCCAGTACAGGTAAGACCCCGACAGATCTCTTCGGAGGGAAAGAGGTGGGTTTTTAGCTCATTACGGAAGGTCAGCTCTGATACCTCCATCCGTAGCCCCCACGGAAGTTTGTTCCATTGTTGTACCGCTACCAAATGAAAGGATCTACCTCCCATCCTTGCTCTCCTGATGATGGGTATACTGACTTTCCCCTTCTCGCTAGATCTCAACTGATGTTTAGGGGCGCAAGGAGTTAGAAGGTTGTGGAGGTAGGAGGGCCCCTTCTTCTGCAGAGCGCTTTGAACAGAATTTGTTCCTTAATTGGGAGCCAATGCAGGGTGGCCAGAGCCTTCTTAGAAGGGGCTCTCTTGGGCAGCATCAGAACCAGGCACGCTGCCGCATTCTGGATGCATTGTAGCCTCTCAATGCATTTGGCATTAGTACCCAGGTAGATGACATTCCCATAGTACAGCCTCGATGTCACCAAGGCGAGGACCATGATTTTCCTAGTTGTGGTTGGCAGGTCTTCCTGAGTCCGCGCAGGACTCCAAAACAGATGCCTGCCGCCCGTCTTGTATGATGTTCAAACGAGAGCTTGATGTCGAGCCACAGCCCTAAATTCCTAATCTGTTCGCTAGGCGTAGGTATGGGGTCCCAGTGACGGTGGTCACCATGCTGATGTCCACACCGAAGGTTCTCTGCCTATGATCAACACCTCTGTTTTGTTTCCGTTCAACTTGAGGCAATTGCTGGCGATCCATGATGCCAATTCCTAGAGAAATAAGGAAAAATTACTGGATGCCTTCTCGACTGGCTGTGTAAGCAACACCACCAGTTGCTTGTCATCAGCATATGACACGATTAACCCCAATTTTTTCCGAGGCCTCAGCCACCGGTGTAACATACAGATTAAATAAGGTTGGACTAAGGGTTGACCCCTGTGGGACCCCCCGTCCCAACTTGATGTCTTTTGTCCCATTGCTACCTGGAAACTACGATCTTGCAGAAAGGATTCCATCCACTCCCAGGCTTTACAAGAACATTATTTTGTGGTTCTGTCAGTTACATGCCGGATGCATAGGAGTAGGAAATCGGGTTATTAGTTGTGCATGATACGAGGCCTGCACAAGTAATCGGTCCACATTTTCCCCTTCCTGGGGGATCAAACACCTTATTGTAGCAATTGACTCTCTCATGGTAGCAAAGTAGAGCAGTCCAAGGTCTACTCAGGGGAGGTGGTGTGGGCTAGTAATCACCATCTGTTGGTAATACCACTCAATAAATGATTTTCCAATCAGTGAATTTTATTTAGAAAAAGGAAAAGTACATTTATTACACACACACACTACTAAATATGATGAATTAATTTACAAATATATACATACATTAGAGGGTAAAAACCATAGATGACATTGCGTAATCACCTTTGCCACCCTAAAATTTCACACAAACATATAAGCTAACTCTATTGGCTTGTTTTAAAGGTTTAGAATGAGCAAACACATGTTAAAAGAACCATCATATAAATGTAAATAAAGCATATCCACCTTGATCAGTAATCCTTACCAACAATATTATGTCAATAAAGCATTTAATTTTAAAATGAACAAAAAGTGTCTGAGCGTGGTTTTTGCATATTTTCGAGGCATGTTGAATGCAATCATAAATAACCCCTGGAGTACACCACTGTCAAGTCAAGTCAAGTCAGAGAATTTATATAGCGCACTACATACCCAGAGGGTCTCAAGGCGCTAAGGAAGGGGAGGAGGATTACTTGTCAAATATCCACGTTTTAAGTTGCTTTCTGAATGCTAGGTGGTTCTGGGTAAGGCAAAGGTAAGTGGGGAGTGAGTTCCATGTTTTAGCAGCCAGGTATGAGAAGGATCTGCCTCCCATGGTGGTCTTGTTGATGCGAGGTACAGTGGCGAGGGCTTGGCTGGAAGAACGTAGTTGGCGGGAGGGGGTGTAGAAGGACAGTCGTGAGTTGAGGCATTCTGGTCCGATGTCGTAGAGTGATTTGTGTGCGTGGGTTAGCAGTCGGAAAGTGATTCTCTTGTTGACGGGTAGCCAGTGGAGGTCTTTCAGGTGACCAGAGATGTGTTCGTTGCGTGGGATGTCTAATATGATTCTGGCTGAGGCGTTTTGGATTCGTTGGAGTTTCTTCTGGAGTTTAGCGGTAGTACCTGCGTAGAGGGTGTTTCCGTAGTCCAGTCGGCTCGTGACCAGAGCATGGGTGACTGTTTTCCTGGTTTCGGTGGGGATCCAGCGAAATGTTTTTTTGAGCATGCGAAGAATGTTGAAGCAGGATGAGGATACGGCGCTGACTTGTCTGTTCATTGAAAGTGAAGAATCCAGGATAACGCCTAGGTTCCGTGCGTGGTCTGTCGGGATGGGTGCTTTTCCAAGGGCTTCCGGCCACCAGGAGTCGTCCCATGCAGAGGGGGATGTACCTAGGATGAGGACTTCTGTTTTATCTGAGTTCAGTTTCAGACGGCTGTGTTTCATCCATACAGCAACTTCTTTCATTCCTTCGTGTAGGTTAGTTTTGGCGGTGCTGGGGTCCTTGGTGAGAGAAAGGATTAGTTGAGTGTCATCCGCGTAAGAGATGATGTTGAGGTTGTGTTGGCGGGCGATGGCCGCGAGGGGGCTCATGTATACGTTGAAGAGGGTGGGGCTGAGTGAGGATCCTTGTGGTACGCCACAGATGACTTCGGTGGCCTCGGACTTGAATGGTGGAAGGCGGACTCTCTGGGTTCTTCCGGTGAGGAACGAGGTGATCCATTCCAGTGCTTTTCCTTGTATTCCGATGTTGCTGAGGCGTTGTAAAAGGGTGCCTGCTCATATAAAATGCAACCATAAATTCAGCTCCTGGAAAGTACTTCGGTGCATGTACATTCCGTTTGCACCAACAAGTCGTATAAAATGCAACCAATAATCAAGCCTCTAGGGGGAGCTGTGGTTCGAACTGTAAAGCAAAACCTCTAGGTTTAGGAGCGCATTGAAAATTAGGTAAAAATCTCAGAGGGTCAAGGATTTCATAACCCCGCAAACATAGGGCCAGTACTTTTAAAAGTTCTTGGAGAAGCTGCTGCACTCGAGCAGCCCACCATACTTTCTCTTTAACATTGGTGATGCCCCTGCAATCCTGAAGCCACTATAAGAGAAGGAAAATATATGCAAACAGGGATATTATGGGGCGCTCCAGCTGGAGGAGCAATGAATATCTAATGAGCGCCTCCCGCACCATGTCAGGGAGAGCCATTGTCATTTTTTGCATGACTGCCCTGCAGGCTCCCACGGAGCAGCATTTTTCCTGATGTCACAGGAGCAAGCAGTTTTTCTCCACTTTCTGCAGGGTTTCCTTTATGGTGGTGGCTGCTTGCTTCCCTAGGCATGGGTATAGGGAGAGGGAGAGGCCCACCACTACAGGAGAGAGTGCAGCGACACCCCCCTACAGCATCTAAGTGCCGGGGATGAGGTCCTGGGCTCCTCCTCCTACCCTCAAGGGTGCTTTCCCTCATCCTGGGACAAGGAGTTCAGATCTTGTGTTATGTTATATTAGTTGAATTTATAATAAGTACGCAATTAACCTTGGGTTTCCTGGCAATGAGCTCTGCCTAAACGTTTGTCAGTGTGGTTCAATGAGAAAACAGACAAGTCTTTAGACCCCTTCTGAAGGAGAGAAGATCCACAGCATTCCTCAGATGGAACGGCAACTCGTACCAAGCCTTGAATGTGCAGGTGATGAAACTCCTACCTCCCCAGCTGTTTTATTTAAGGTAGGAATTTGGACATATTTGGCTCCCGTGAACCGCAGGGTCCTAATGGGGGCATACCATTTGACCCTTTGCCTCAGATGGTCAGGTCCAATACCATTAAGAGCCTTAAAGGCTATACAAAGGGCCTTAAAACGAATCCTTTGTTTTCCCGCAAGCCAGTGTAACCAAGTTATTTCTTTTCAGACTAAACAAATTTAGGCAGCTGCGTTTTGGGCTATCTGAAGCCTATTGATGTGCTGATTTTGGGCATTCAGATAGATGCTATTGCAGTAGTCCAGACTTGCCATTACAAGGACTGTAACTACCGTCCTAAAGTTTACTTCTGAAAGGTAAGGTTCTATTTTCCTTAAAATTCGCAGAATAAGGAAGCAAGATCATTTGGGGTGGCTGTGGCCAGGCTGTGGAACACTCTACCCACTGAAATGAGTCAATACAAGGATCTTCTTGCGTTCAGAAAGAACCTTAAAACTTGGTTATTCCCTAAGAACTAGGCCTGTGCTTTAGCCCCCTTCTATGTTGACATGGTCTTGAGTTACTAGCGCCAAGATGCCTGTCAGGTGATAGTGCGCTTTAGAAATTGTATAAATAAATAACAAATAAGAGGATACTACTGAGCTAATGTGGTCAGAGAAAGTCAGTCTATTGTCCACTATTACTCTTAGATTTTTCACTTTGGGAGTGGGGGTAGGATGGTTTCCCATATCTGCTGGCCACCAGTCTGGAGTCCAAACAAGAGGATTATTTCCAAATACAATAGCCTCGGTTTTGCTTGAGTTCAATTTTAAGCAATTTATCGACATCCAGCTTGCTATTGCCTTCATGCCGTCATGAAAACGAGCTCCAGTTTCTTTTACATGACTGTCTTCGAAGGCTAGCACAATTTGAGTGTCGTCAGCGTACGAGATCCACTGAAAACCAAACGATCTAATCAGATCCGCCAAAGATATCACATAGATATTAAAGAGCGTGGGTCTCAATGAAGACCCCGGGGAACCCCACATGGAAGGCTGAAAGGCTAGGATTTGTTGTTGTCCAGGTCAACCGTTTGTGTTCTCTTGGATAGGAAGGAGAGAAGGAGTATCCTAGCAACCCCTCGTACCCCCACCCAGGAAGACCGGCCCATTAAAACTTTGTGATGGACCGTGTCGAAGGCTGCTGACAAATCTAACATTATCAGTATAGCCTTCCCACCATAGTCCAGAGCCTCCCTTATCCCTTCAAAATATTTGATTAAGGCTGATTCCGTGCTGTAATCAGCTCTAAAACCATGTTGTGCTCCCTGATAGCTCCTTTGGAGGGCTCAACAGTGAGACCACTGATTAGATTCCCTTCATGCAGCAAGTGTTGAGAGATGAGGCCCCTGGCCTCCAATGAATAGAGTGATCTCTGGGTCGACAGGTCTCTGAGGAGGAGACCACAGGTACGCCCCTTCCCAGGGCTTGAAATTTAAAAATACTTATTGCAGTGACCCCTGGCCAACGATGGAAATGAGGTTGAGCCCCATGCTCCATTTTCCTCAAAATGATCAAAGGTCGCCAATTTTTAAAAAAACACGATAACTTGGCCCCGTTGGGCTGTTCCGGATGATCTTGGACTTAATTTACTCTTGGTGGCTGGCTCTAGCCACCAGGATCTGTTGTGGCAGAACTCCTCATCTCCAAAGTAGTGTAATCCACAGGGAGCTGGTTCCACTGGTGAACCAGCTTTCCTCCTGGTCTTTGTGTCTGGGCATGGAAGTCTAGCACTTTCCCCCAACTGGTCCTCAGGTGATGTAAGGGTGCCAACCAGCCTCATTGGCCCTTGTAGGGTTCCAGTTGTCCTTGGGTAAACTGAGGCAGAGTCTTTAGTCCTTTTTGGGAATCACAGGGTTTCTTCTTCTAGCTGTCTATGGCTGTTGCAGTCCTAAGATCCAGCAATGAATAGCACAAAAGCACAAATAAAGAGAGAGCCTCTCCTTTCTGCAAGAGGCATTAAAGGGGGGGAAGTGGGGTAAAAGGTTCTAAAAGCCAGTCACCCAAAGCCTATCCCAGGGAGCCACATCATCACCGGGGTTGCATATCAAAGGCAGCATGCAACCCCGTAGATTCACTAGCCTTCCTGTAGAAGCAAACATTGTTTCCTGACCTCTGAGGGATCTCACCTAGAGTGTTTCAAAAACTCATCTGTGGTGGAAGGCTGAACAATACCTGTCAGCCAACACACTAGAAGACTAGCAGGGTTCAAGGGGCACCTCTAAGGTGCCCTCTGGATGCATGTCTTCATAAATCGGATACTGGCATCAGTATGGATTTACCAAGATAAAGTGTTAGTACCAAATAACATAGGTTTCAGTGAAGCCATTGTGTAGGTGGGCAACTCCTAATGGCCAGTGCCCACTACATGCCTTTTAAGATGCTTCCCTGTTCACTTGTGATATCTAGTAATCAAGCTAGGCATCAGAGGGTCCTATCTGCTCTCCCCTCACATGTAATATAATGTACCCTGCCTTAGGGCTCTTAAGGACTGCTGTAAGGGTGAGTTACATATAGTACATGTAGTGTATTGTCTTGAACACTGAGAGTGGGCAATGTTGTGTTTTCAGAAGGCATTTCACGCAGCCTGCAACAGCAGTTTGCATGTGATTTTGATTTGGGTTCCTTAGAGTGGCATAGGACATGCTGGGACCTTTAAAGAAGACCCTCTTTAGTACCATTCCCTAGGTACCAGGTGTCCATTTACTAGGGACATACAAGGGTGCTAAAGTCTTTGCCAATTGAGTCACAATTGAGCATGTCAGTTTTAGGGAAAAGAACACTGTCACTCTCACTGTGTGGAGAATGGTTAGCAGTGTGCAGTCCACTGTCAGAGCAGGAAAAATAGCATCTAATAGTCCAAATGAAGGCAATATTTGGGGGTGGGGGGGGGGGTTGTAACCTGTAAAGTAGTCCAGCTTCCAGTACAAACCCTCTTCTATGTTAGCACCAGTTGTCTTCCCCGCTAAGGAGCTGAGGGAAGCCCTGTTAATTACTTCTATTGTGTGGTGTGGCCTTTGTTCCTACTGTTGGAGTGAAATATAATTAACTTGTCACAGGGGATGACAAAAGGCCTGGGCTCTGATCCTGAGCTGAGCCCGAGGCATATACAATACTGGATGACCCACAAGTTGTTCAGATGTCCTCTTGGAACTTACAGCTTGGATTTTCTAGAAAAGATTCCACCCCATTTTGATATTGGCCAGGACTTGTAGGTGTAAGTAAAACAAAACTGTACTCTAAGACAGTTTTCCTCCTATGTGAGAAATAAAGTGTCACTCCAGACAAAACAGTAAAACACACTGACTTTACCTATGAGTGTACACCAATAATATATGGCCTAACCCAGGTCAAGATCTAATTCTGCAGAGTCCCATCTGCTCCAGGCTGCCTGTGACAGGTGACCAGGCTTACCATTTCAAAAATATCAAGAACCAAAATATCGAGAAGATGCGTGGGTTTAGGTAAGCGTAGATGTACTATTCCCTGCTCCACCTCGACATACCTTGATGATATATATATCGTCAAGTTACATGTATGTGGAGTTCAGTATAGTTGAAGCTTGCTGACCCATAGAAACATACTTCACTAGATTTTTGTCCTTGATAATCTTGACAAGATATTTTTTTCTGTGCAATATTTATTCTCCAATAATTTGTGCAAACACTGGCCATGACAGTAGTCTCACATGTACAGCCCTCACATGTGCACACACTTGTGCAAGTGTCCATGTACTATCAGCCAAGTGCCTCTTACCCTAATTGCGTTGCTGTGGCCTCATCTTAAAAGGTAGACACTAGCGGTAAACAAGCGCTGTTCATTTGCCATTATTACCGTGGGTGAGATATGTAGTAGGATTCACCCATGGTAAAAAGTCTGGATTCAGGTGATAGAAAAAGTAAAAAATCTGGGCGTACTGAATGGGCAGAGCCCAATTGCAATAATAGGGAAAAAAACATTCATCAATAGGACTACAGCTTCACAACTTCTAGATTCAGTTAGTTCTGAGATCAAACAATACATTCCGCTTTCTTAGTTCTGGTCGGGTCCATCCTGTTGGACACTTTCTCTAGAACAAGGGATGGCAGTGCATGTTCCACCCTTTCTGTAATGCACATCTTTGATCCAGCATATGACAAAGCAGTGCCTTTCTTACAGCCCTGCAATCCTACTCCAGAGTCTGCCCTGAGTGGCATAATGGAAAATGACACACGTAATCTAGAGTCAGGTCTTCCAGCAGGCAAGTTGACATAGCACGGATGACATTAGAGTGACTCTTTGTCCCAACTCTTGTCTAAGGTAAGGGCAAAGATGGACAATGGAGAAAGAAATGAGGGCTTTTAAAATCTATGGTACACTGGTCTCTGAGACAAAGGTGACAGATTTAGAGCAGGGGTACCAAAAGACAAATGGGCAAATAAGGGGTAACAGCTGCTACCCAGGGCTGCCACTAATGACTTCCATGCAGTCCTTCCAGTCACTCTCCAGTATGCTCCTCAAATACTGTCTAAAGGAATGAGGTGTAGAATTGACCTCTTTCTTTTCATTTCCTACGGGTGTGTGAAAATCATGTAATTTGCTTTTGCATAGTTACTCCGAATTTTGACAAAATGACATGAAGTGATGCATAATTCTGCAAAATACAAATCTGCTTTTCAGCACTTGGCTTTAATTCAAAATGCATCCGTCTGTCAATTTTTGACATGAGAACGCATTTGGTGCTAAAAATATAGAGGAAAAAGACAACTCCCGCGAACAACATCTCATCGTGTGTAGTTTTCTGGTGTTGTTTATCCTCGAATGATGGTGTAATTAGGTAAATTTGCATAACAAGTATAATGCGAAATTTTGCGAAACTGCATGAAAATACAGAGCCGTGATTTTATTTCAACTGGGTCTAAACTCACATCCTAACTGCTTTGTGGAATTAACCAGCCGCGACCGGTGGTGGGAGTACCTGCCGGGCGGTGACGTGGGGAGCGGGAGGGGCAAGGTGGGGGGTAGTGATGTATGGATTACGGAGTTTAACAGGTAAGTAAACATATAAATAAATAAAACAAATTTTGTTGCGCGCACTGCATCGCATTTGGTGATGCAGTGCACGTAAAAAAAATTGTGTTATTTATTCATATGTTTTCTTACCTGTTAAACTCCGTAATCCATACATCACTACACCCCACCTTGCCCCTCCCCCCCCCCACAACCGCCCGGCAGGTGCTCCCACCACCGGCCACGGCTGGTATTAACTGATGCCTTTTATGGGGGGAAAGAGAGAAAGAGAGACAGAGAAAGAAGGAGTGAGTGAGAGAAAGTGTGTGTGTGTTTGTGTGCATGTGTGTGTGTGTGCGTGTGCGTGTGTGTGTGTGATCGGCAGGGAGGGGCATAACTTGGTCACTCAGATTGCGGGTCTGTGAGCTTCAGATTTTCCAACAAACACTCTGACGTGTAATATTAAGGTGCATGAGAGAGGTTTAAGGGGCAGTGGAAAAGAAGAGGAGTGCAGATTGTTAGGGTTACTAAAAAAGAGAAAATTCAAGATTTTGCAGAAATAACCAAAAAATGTTAAGACTTTCAAAACAGAGAGGGAGAGTGTGCGTGCGTTTCTGTCTGTGTATGTAATGCTGCTGGTAATCATAGGCACGTTTGCACTATTGCAACTGTAGAAACTCTGCCCATCTATTTTCTCCCATGCCCGGGTTACCAAAATTCTGCTAGCACCATACATATTTCATTGAACTTTCGCCGAAATCAGAATTTTCGTCAAAACTGGGAAATGCCTCTAGCGGCCATGTCATATTTACACCATGAAATTGGAATGACAATTTGACTGTTAAAATACATATGCGAGACTGTGCTCTAACTAGCCCAAGTAATGATCTTGCATTGATTTGCCATGACATGCACTGTCATAATTATTACAGCTACTGTGCTCACACAGCAAGAAAATAATGCTGACTTCAGGATAACTTCATAACCCCATCACTTTTTGCTTTCTTGGACAAATATCACTGGTTTTCTATGAGCATCAAATAAATTGATGCAAATAGTCAATCGCCGATCCCCGGGTATCCTATTTCCGAATGAGAACAGCTAACGTAGTGCATATTAAGCAAATATTAGGAAAGGTGGACAAATATGATATTTTGAAATAACCTCCTTTCGGTTCAAGTTAAGTAATTAGACTTCAGGCAAGCACAGAAATAACTTCTGGAAAAGAGCCAGAAAAGCGATTTGCTGAGTGTTAAATTTCGCGGGGGTAACCGTAAATACTACAACCCCTGGAGTTAACAGTACCCCAATTATTTGGGGTAGGCGAAGGGAGTGACAGGTAAAAATGTACTCAAACACGCTAAAGTGATAGGAGGAATGCCAGCAATTTGCAACTTTGGATTAGACCCCGGCAGCGGCTTAGAATGACCAGAGAGGTGTCTGGGAAATAACCCTTGCTTACAGGTTTAAGCTATTGCATAATAACTTTAGATCATATATCTGGAAAGAAGCTAGCGTCATAATAATTTAGATAAGATATCTTGAAAGAGGGAAAATGAGACAATAAGACACGTGCGTAGTAATATCACATTAACGTTTTTTCCTCCCCCCTCCTGCATTTTGATCCTGTTTAGACTGAGGACAAAATGTACGATACTGATCACCTGGTGGTGAGCTTACATGTAAAACGCCACCAAAAAAGGTATAATTAATTTCCTATGCACGGTCACCGAGCTCGCCTTTAGGTAAGCTTAATAAACATTGATGGTATCTAGTCGCCAGTAGGTTGGCTTTCTTGTGCTCACCTTGCAGGGTAGGTACATTGGGGCCTAATGAGGGAACACAAGTGGATTGCATTGAAGGCTCCCTGGATTGTTATGTGAAAATATCTGGAAGAAAGACCATTGAGTCGTAGAGTATGGAATGATTCTAACTCAGGGGCAGATTCCCAAAAGATAAGACACGTGCCTAGAAATTATTCCATTAACGTTGTTTCTGCCCCTTTCCTGGATTTGATCCTGTTAAACTGACAAACAAAATGTAAGATCCTGTATACCTAGTTGTGAGCCTGGTGGGGCCACCCAGGAATGAGATGGGGCAATTTGAGGCTCGAGCCAGACCAACTCCTTGCTTACGGGGGGCCCCCACCCAATATCCTCATCTTTCATCTGGGGGGGAGCAACTCAGTCACCATTGGAAGGAGGGCACTGATTCAGGTCATGCAGAAGGCTTTGGTAGCGATGTGCAACAGGTTAGGAGCGGGCGAGCTCCTGTGGTCTGGGGTTGTCCCTTGCAGGGCTAGATCACCGGTAGCAGTAGAACATTCCTGCAGGAGGGTCAACAGATCCATGCAGAAGTTCATGGGAAGAGAGGCCTGGGTTTCATTAGGGCAAGTACCAATACAAGAGAACTGAAGGGTACTGCGATAAAGACAGGGTACACTTGTCTAGATTGGGAGTGGATATATTCCTCCTGGACGTACAAGAGGCATTAAACAGCAGGATGTAAGCAGCTAAGTAGGTGGGGGGCTCTGTCATTGACGGGGGCCTCCTCCAGAGCTGTGGCGGAGTGCAGGGCGATCTGGAAGCAGACGGGTACAGTAAGGGTACCTCTGCGGCAGAAGGGTACAGTAAGGGTACCTCTGCCTGGCAGAGTAAGGGTGCCTGAGCCAAGGACCAGGAGCCGAAGGAGGTTCCGGGAAACCGCAACGGCGCCCCGTTAAATCGTTCGGGCTGTCGGGGGACCTGAATAGATCGGGGGTGTGCCACACCGCTCCGCCCTGACAGGGGGGGCGGGAGTATAACGAAAATGGTAATGTGCTGCACCGTCAGAGCATCGACTCGCCGTGCAAGATGGCTCCTTAGGCAAGCGGGACAGCGAGGGGCTGCCTGCTTTGGATCGCCCGTAAGATGACCCACCATAACGTCATACCTGTGTTGTATGAAATAAACTTGCAGCAGTTCTTTCCCACAAATATGTCTCCTGAGTTTCCTTTGAGTGGGAATTGTAATTGTGTATTGTAAAAGTGGGGGGAGCGTATGGCGGTGTGGGCACTATGCCGCTGACCGCGTGACCCGCAGGGGAACATGGGCGGGGCATCGCTTTAGTCCCACCCGGCTAGCGAGCCTAACTATCGGCGCCCCTCCCTGCGTCCACCTCTCACTGGCCAAGGGAGAGGGCTCACCTGGAGGCAGAGGGGCGCCCCGCTACTTATACCGCAGCAGCCATAGCTCAGCCTCTTTCCTGCCTGGATTCTCCCGCGGCTCTGCTCTGTTCCCACCCTGAACCCTGACCCAGCAGCTAGAGCGGCGGAGCGGAGTTTTAGAATGTTGTAATGGTCTGGTATTGTGTTGCAGGCGGAGTCACAGGGCGATCTGGAAGCAGACGGGTACAGTAAGGGTACCTCTGCGGCAGAAGGGTACAGTAAGAGTACCTCTGCCTGGCACAGTAAGGGTGCCTGAGCCAAGGACCAGGAGCGGAAGGAGGTTCCGGGAAACCGCGACGGCGCCCCGTTAGTCCTTCGGGCGGTCGGGGGGCCTGAACCGATCGGGGGTGTGCCACACCGCTCCGCCCTGACAGGGGGGGGTGGGAGTATAACGAAAATGGTAATGTGCTGCAAGATCACATGTCCGTGTGGTCTGGCTTATATTGGACATACCACCAGAAAAGTTAAGTCCCGTATCAGTGAGCATAAGAGCACAATACGGTGCAATAAACAATCCACTTGTCTAACTAACCACTTCTTGATTAAAAAGCATAAAGCTGAAGACCTTAGGTGGATTGTGTTAGATCAACCATTCATCCCACCGCATATCACTGATATCTCAAGGTTTCTTTTTATCAAAGAACAACGGTGGATTTTCAAATTGAAAACTGACATCTCAGGTCTGAATGATAGTATACCCTGGGTGTCCATCTGACCAGCTGTGAGCCTACGGGACTTCATCTCTGATTGTTATCTCAATATACTACCAGTGGCTCCAACTACACTTCACACGATATTGGCCCATTGCGTCAAGCAGATAGAGTGTAGCTCATGTCTGTAGTTAGCCAACCCCGCTTCCAGTATGTCAAACATCATTAGTTGGCTTCTACTATACTTTACATTATGCAGATCTTTCTCTCTTACTAGATATAGTGCAACATAAGTTGGTGAATTGATATCCTCACTTCCTTTATAATAACTGCATCTGGTCAGACGCTGTTGGCGCCATTCTTTATGTCCCTGATATATCTACCCTAGTACACAGCCTATGATCTTTGTTTAATGTCAGCACCCTTTGGCCTTACTGTGATCGCATTTTACTGTACCTTGGATCCCCTCTGGATGGCGATCCTGATATTACATACACTGTACACTCAGTGTCTCCACAACAACTATGGTCCTCAGCAATATATATATATTTTTTCCAATATAGGCACAGCATGCTGATGTCCAATGGCACCCGGGTTGCACTGTTACATTTTCAAAGAATACTACACATAGGTTTCCACTGTGTCATCTATGTCGCCACCATTAGGTAAGCCCTCGCTTGGTAGGTGCGATTTTGAGAGGTTTTTCTTAGCTGAGTATTGCTATTCTTGCCGCCTGTTCTGTTTTCTTTTGACAACCGGCATGGATAAAGCATTTTCTGAGCGCGCGCGTATACACGGGGATTCCGAGCTGTTCTCGGAATCTACCCGTCTTTCTTTGGCGCATGCGCTGTTCCTTGACGGTGCCTGCAATCAGTAGCTGGTGATATTTCACCGCGCATGCCCGGTATTGTGCCCACAGCGTTGGGAAGCGTTTCCTTACCGCGCATGCGCGCTGGGACTGTTTTTTCTAACATCGGCAGCGGCGATAGGCACACAGCTGCTGCCGATTACCCAGTTATATGGGGTATAAATACAATAGCCTCACCTCTCCTCGTTGCCTCCCCTTCGGCTTTGGTGTCTGCCCAGGGGTACCGACGGAGAGGTGAGTAGGTGGATGATGAGGCGCTGCGCTTAGTCCTGTTATCCTACTGTGGCCCCACTTTTCTTATGCTTAGCCTATCTGTAAGTGAATTTCCCTCTAGGCAAACGCTATTTTGAGCTTCAAAACTTTATCCTCGTGCTGTTCTCAACTCCTCTTACACCAACAGCAGAGAGGGTTGGGTCCAGGTTCACTTTACTTTATATAACCTTCAATATGAGCACAAAATAGAGGGTTGTTTAACTTTGACCCCCCAGCTAGAGATAGTCAACCCTGAGCCATGCTTTACATCTAGCCCTTGGCTCAATGGGGGATTACACAACATACTGCATAACCACAGAACAGGCACTTGCCAGATATAGGTGCTCATTCCAGGGTGATGGTGCTAGCCATTTACTAGATAATACAAGCCAGTCCTTTCCTTGTCTTCCATGGGACAGCGTTCGGTGAGGACAGTTACACAACCAGTTTTTTCTGCACAGATTATACAACCTAATTCTGCCTATAGATCTCTGAGTCAACTAAGGTTGTTATTTTCTATTTTTTCTGTGCACAGAGCGGGGCCTCAATCTCCGAGCCGTTGCCGGGTGAGGTGAGGCTTGACTCCCACATATTGTTGGGTAAGTCTTTTAACAACCTGTTTGAAATTAATGTTCAGCAATGACTGATGGTTTACTTTAACATGAAACCTTTATAATAGATGGCCGTCCTAATAGGGACTTGCCGCACAGAGTTTGTATGTTGGTCCTGATATTGTGAATAGTCTATTTTGACTGTATGATGTACAACAATCGTTGTTCCTTTGTGTTTTCATTTTTAGGATCACTTCCTCTATCAACTCCTGATCCGGAGGATATGGTAGGATGGTCTTTATGACCACACCAGTAATTGTGACAGGTCTCTAACTGACATTTTGGTCTGTCCCCCTTCTTTTTTTTTTGTTCCACTTTGTATAACATTGCCAGAGTGTACCTTTGCAGTAGCAACATCTTTTTGTAGTTGGCCCTGAAGAATGCCGGTGTAGTTCCACCTTCGGCAGAAACATGTTGGCCTTATTTACAACACAGTAAAGGATCACAGTGATTCTTTCACACTGTCTACACTTCTTTTTAATCTGGCGTCCTGGTGAATATCTTTAATAAAAACATTTTTTCTTTGCCTCGACCGCCATTTTAGATCACTTATTCTTTAGTCCCTGTTTTGCACTGCACTTTTTCAGCACCACTCTGTGGCACGGACACTTTTACAAGATGAACCAGTAGTGTGTGTTGTCTGGCCAGGTCACCTGGGCTTAGACTCACCACTCTGGTTAGATGTCCTACATGACGAGGCTCCGCCAGATGGGTGGGCTGATAGGATATCTAACACATTTTTGTGTCATGTGACCACTTGGCCTGGTTCAGTGCAATCCAAAAGGGTCACTTTATTAGGACCGCATAGACTCAGCTACGCCGCTTAACAGACCTTCCGACTCTTTTTGTTTGTTAATGTGCTGCACCGTCAGAGCATCGACTCGCCGTGCAAGATGGCTCCTTAGGGAAGCGGGGCAGCGAGGGGCTGCCTGCTTTGGATCGCCCGTAAGATGACCCACCATAACGTCATACCTGTGTTGTATGAAATAAACCTGCAGCAGTTCTTTCCCACAAATATGTCTCCTGAGTTTCCTTTGAGTGGGAATTGTAATTGTGCATTGTACAAGCGGGGGGAGCGTATGGCGGTGTGGGCACTATAAATCTGGTGAAATCTTATTCAAAAAGGCGGCTCCTGCAATGGCAGAGGAGCATCGACCCACTACCTGGCTCAGGAAACTAGCAAATGAAAAACAAAAGAATGTTCTTGCATCGTTTTATTTTGCATTTACCGGCTCTGTTAGCCAGCGCTGTAGGGAGGGGTGGGGCTGAGGCATGGGGGGATGAGGAGTGATGTGTGCACTCCCTAAGTGCTCATGTGTGTTTGGCCAGCCGTCTCAGGCTGACCAACACACATGCACACTTTGGTTTTCTCCAGCCCTGCTGCATTGAGCAGCCGGACTGGAGAAACCCCACAGACTCCCCGGCTTGAGCGAAGCATCTTTCTAGACCCTCAGGCCACTCCCTGGGCTGCTCTGCAGCACGGGGATTAGATGGGAGTCTGTCTCAGGAGCTGCTGGAACCAGGCAGGAAGAGGAATGGCGGCGCGACAAGATGCTGGATGCGGCGGCGGCTATAGATACGTTTTTAAAACATTTTAAATATAGCATTCCTAACCCCTTGTGCAAACTCTCCACCGCTTCCACCCTCCACCCACCGAACCACCCTTTGTTTATAGCGGCCGCCACTGCTTACAGACACCTCACTATACCCACCTGAAAGCACTTGTACCCAACTATATATCAGAAAATAGTTTTAATGGGAGGGTATAACACCCCAAACTCCCCTCCTGAAGCTACGCCCCTGTTTGTGAGTTTTTTCTCCCCAAGATTTCTGACCGAGATGCTTTTTATTTTTAGACTTTGCCAGTTTTGAGTCCATGTTAAAGCTTGAATAAAAAATTTAAGAAAATTGCCAAAAGAACTGCGCATAATCCAAAAACAAACCTCGCTTCAGCCATCAAGTTAGGCTACAACTTTGTTTTAGAAGAATACTCCGAGGGCAAACATCGACAAGAGTAGATTATAGGTTACTGGAGCAGGTATTTGTAATACAACACATGTGAGAAACTGACACACTTAGCAGGCTGACTAGACCACTAGCTGGTGAATACGTCTTCTAGTTACCAGTTCACATCCCTAATAAGGGATGCTGTGGTGTCATTGATTAATAGCAAACCGCCGATGAGGCTGTACTGGAAGCATATATATAAAAAAATCTACTTTGCTCTGCGGCCAACTGGAATGGTTCCATGCTTGTGTTAGCTGGGCTGGGACAGGGCTCGCTAATGCCCCATCCTTTATGCATGTTCGAGCTAATTTCTAATGAATATGTCATTTGCTGTAATAAAGCCAGCAACAACTATCAAATTAATAGACCGGCACACCCCATTTAGCCATGCTACACCGCACTCCAAGCCATCCTCTCCGCCATCTCAGCCCAACACTGTCCCATGGCAACACCCGTGCCCTGCGTAATTCAATTACGAGTCATTATCAAGACGAAGGAAATGTGATTTTTATGCATAAGAACGTTGATCGAACCCATTGGAACGTGGCCTGTTGGACATCAAAATTAATTTACCTGCCCTAAAATATCTTAAAAATGTAGTAATCAGCAAGGTTGAGATAACATCCTCCTTCAATCTAAGACATAAAATCTCCTGCGAGGTAACATAGCATGGAAGAGCACTGAGCAGGAAGACATCATTTCAACATTCTGACGTGCCATTAGCGTCAAGCAAGCCTCCAACAGAGGCAACCTGCAAACAGGACTGATGCGGAGAGCAAATGTGGCAGAAAGAGCCTTGTTCAAAATGATGCACGAATTTAATGTACAGGATGCATAATCTCTCATGGATTGGTTTGTGTATGTATTCTGGCTGAAGATAAATATTGCTACTGAATAGTTACCATGCAGATGCACAGCACCAAGGCCTGTCTCTCTTACACCATTGGTAATTTTACAGATTCCTATTGTTTGCATCACTACTGCATGGAAGTGGGAGCAGATTCCACAGTAGGCCGCACACCAAGGTCTAACCTCAGCTTTCCACTTCATCTGATCCTAATTATCTGATTTCCGTATTAGTTCCTTTTTTGTTAGATTTCACGCAGAAGTGTCTTTACCGGTCTCCATTATATAAGATCACATCTCATTCAATTCTCCTTTCATGTGCCAATACTATATTCAACACAAGTTTATCCGCTTTCAAGCAACAGGATGTCCGTAAACAAACCTCAAGGAAATGAGGGAAGAGAAAGAAGGCCTCATTTACGAGAAGTGGCGCATGGCTGCGTGAAAAAAGCGATGCGTCACTTTTCATTGCGCCATCCTTACCACACCAATGAGGCGTCATATTTACAGTATGATACATCATGTCGCAAGGAGTTACAGATGCGTCAGTATTTCTGGCGTATGTGTAGGCGCAAAAATTACGCATTGCTGGAGTGTGTCACAAAAGTGACGCACATCCAACAACTGGTCATAACATGTGGGCTAGTCCCATGTTAATGTGCCTGCGTCAGTCTTACACCTGCCATGAAACAGGCGTAAGATATTGATGCATTTGTGTCCTAGAAGTGGTGCAGTGAAATCTCATGGATTTCACTGCGTCACTTTTACAACCCGTTCTTGCGTCTGAACGCCCCCCTGCATACATTATACCTGGCACAGGTATAATGTGGCACAGGGGTTTACAAAGTGACACATCTGCCTGGATGCGTCACTTTGTAAATTTGACGCAACCTGGTGCATTTTTTACCTTGCTGGTGAGTCACAAAAAGTGATGCACCGGCGGCGCAAAAGTGAGACAAGGGCTCATAAATAAGCCCCAGAGAGCACAATTCTGGATGAACAAACTACTTACTGGACTTCATGTTACATCACACTAGTTAACAGAGTTCAAGTTATAGCAGACCAGTTACCGGATTTAAGACTACAGATTACTTTTTCCCGGGCCTCAGGCTACAGAAGACCAGTTACCAGTCTTCAGGATAAGCAGACCAGTTACCAGGCTTCAAGTATAGCAGGTATGTTACTGGAGCTCAGGCTACAGAAGACCAGTTACCTGGCTACAAGCTGGCAAGTTATCGGACCTCAGGCTGCAGCACACCAGTTACCAGACGTCAGGTCTCCAGGCTACAACAGAGCAGTTGCCAGGCTTCCAGGTGCAGCAGAGTACCTTCTGTTCCTCAGGCTACAGCATACCAGCTACTGCACCTCCAGCCACAGCAGACCTGCTACCAGATTTCAAGCTGCAAGTCTTTACTGAAGAGCAACAGATTGCCCCAAGTAATAGGCATCAGTACACAGGATCAGACAGGAAGTCGGTGTTCGCCTAACGAAGGAGTAAAATGAAATGAAATGAAAAGGACATTTGTAAAGCGCATGGCGACCCGGAGGCCATTAAAAGGACATTAGAACATTGGAATGTTGGGAATGCCATTGAAAACAATGGAATGCTCCGGGCTTCTAATGGACGATAAAAGCCAGAGCTCCTATATTTCAATCCTGTCGCGCTCCGTGAGCCTTTGTTTTATTTGTTAGACCATTCTGCCTTCTAGCGGTGGAACTTTCTAATACCCTTATAACCCTCCATAGCTGGACTATACTGGCATTAACATCTATCTCCTTTGTTAAAGGCCATCGCCGAATGCTGGAGCTGGCCTTTAATGGATGGCATAGCCTGCTATGGCATTTTATAAGGCCATATTTTGCAGGAAAGGATCAGAAGAGAAAAACCAAAATAAGACTAACCGAGACAAAGATTAATGGGCAAGCAAAACAAAAATGACTGAGTAACATAGTGGAGTGGGATCTGCATAGAGTGTGTAATAATCACCTAATAAGGAATATTTCCAGAGAAAGTACGAGTCAAATCAGTGATCTAAAATATGGCATTGCCTGCGAGAAACAGAAAGTGCCAGAGAACAAAATGTAGGTTGAGAAACAGTCAATCTGTGCTACCCCATCCCGCCTACCTACGTGCCAGAGCTTGAAGCCAATGCCTCCTTTCGATGTACTAATATAAGTAGCAGCTCCAGCCCGGGCAGCCTGTTCCTCTACATCCTCCCTACTGAGGATCTACTCTGTGACCTCCCGCCTATCTACTAGGTAAGCATGGTTATTCTGTACCACAAGCCTGTCAAACCCTTACAGAGTTCTGCTAATAGCAACTCTCTAATGTACACAGAATTGTCATCAATGAAGTCGCTATCATATATCCACTCCCCATCTCCCAGACATTCTTTCAAATACCCATTTAACACACAAACATGCTTCGCACACCTTTGAGTCTTCACATCCTAGATAGGCTGTTCAGCATTGAATAATGACTCAAACCCACCTCCACCTGAATTGTTTAATTTCTGCTGGCTTTAACATAGTCGGTGAGAGGAAGGGGTCCCAGTTGCATAGAGACAATAATACAAGATTGAAAATAAATCAAGTAATCAATTATTTAGTCCACATTGTTTTAATCACAATGGGAATGTATATTAAATATACAGTTTATCCGAACAATAAGTTAGTGGTTTCACAGTGCCCCAAATTGGGAAAAGGAGGGAGGAAGGTGGGTGATCGTGTGAGGATATAGTGAAAAAAGAAGGGAGATTCTTACAAAACAGTATAATCAACAAATATACCTCATTTGTCCATGTTACACATTATGTACAGAGACCAAGACCATCAGGTTCAAACAATCATTTCAAATAAGCATACTCCACATAGTTCAATAAATGAAAACAATAGGGCGTGGAGTTGATACTCAAAGGCAAATAGTTGTCGACGTTTCGACCCTCATATGTGCAGGTAGGAGTACTATTCTTGCTGCGGGGTCTTCATCAGGACGGGAAGGTGGGACACATAACCTATTCAATATATAAATATATAATTAAGGCACGGGAAGGGGTATCCCTAAGTATATCAAACAAAAAAGGCACATCGACCCACGATGGGATCGGTAGGGGTATAAGTTGAAAAAGATCCCGAACGAGATTCTGGGATTATATCAATTAAGCATTGTGCAGTGGCTGTGGATGTGCTAAATAGTCACACCACCAGATAAAGCATTGAGGAACAAGTACATGAAATCAAGAGCTGCAGAGTGGCTAGGGTTGCGCTAAATAGTCACACCACCAGATACAGCATTGAGGAACAAAATCAAGAGCCGCGGAGGATAAGCCAACACGACACGGGTAGACAAGGCCACACATCACTGAGAGAGACTGCTAATTGGGACATGGTAATACACCTGGAGCCCGATGTGTCAGGATCAGAGTGCAATCACCGAGTCTCGTAATGAACGTGCCAGAGCATGGTTGATGTAAAAATAGGCTGTTAACTCAAGGCCAGGGGTCATAAGCTTGTAAACTTACCACAGAAGTGGTATTGACAGGACCCGACGTAGACAGGGTTGAAAGTATTCCAGGTCGGGAAGACCGAAAATGAGGTAGAATCTATCGGGGGAGAGAATGGTGATAGACAATGTGAAGGTAAGTTTACAGAGAAAGGGCGTCATACAACTAATTTGGAGGCAAGCGAAAAACAACTCACCGTAGATTAATTCTATGTTAGATTGTTATCGCTCAGAAGCCAGTCGTGGTCCGATATATCAACGATATTGTGGAATCTAACAAAAAAATTATAAAATAATTGGAACATACATTTACGAAGTTGGTAGACAACTCACGGCATCAAAATTTATGATGCACCAGGGAGAGATCACTCACCGAAAAGTCGTATGGAAAACAAGTTCAACGGGAATCTTGTAAATCTGTAAACTACTACGAAAGCTTGCTCGAAGCATCTAAAAGAAAGGGCAAGGTGGAGTATTAAAATGAGCCACCCCGGGACATTGCTGCAATAGCTAGTGCCTAAAAAGTTGGAATAGTTCTTACCAGGCACGGAATGAATCACGTCCTGATCGCCGCTCCAGATCGCAATGGCGAAATGGGTTCCGGGTTTGGATTTATCACCACGGAAACGCGGTCACGTGGTGCAGAGCACCCGTACGGACATAGTGGAAAGACTGGTCGGGAAACCAGGTTGAAGTGAGCCTAGCAGTTCGATAGCGGTCAGAGACATGTATATCGTATCAAATTACTGATGATGTTAAATACACGTTACAATTTACCAACACAGCGCAACATGGAATTTCATGATTTTAAACAGACGGATTGATCAGATGTTATACAAAGAAGAGGTTAAAAACCTTCACACTATTGGCATCAGAATGATAGATTTACAGCATTCACTATTGAAACTTCAGCAAGGGTAGCGTTGCTTGAACAGCAGTTGCGGCCTACCTCTCACAAGAGGGTAAAGGCCACAAAGGAGTACTCGGGCGTCTAATGGCCGGTGGCAGCCTAGATCATCAACTTTTCAGTGGTTTCCTTTTCAAAACTATTGCTGAGAAGAAATGTCTCATGAAACCTGACGGAATTCCAATCCTATCAAATCAGGCTCCGTGTGGCCTTTGTTTTACTAATTAGAACATTCTACCCTCTAGGGTTGGACTGTTCTAATAGCCTTAAAGATAAGGGAGTAGGCTCCAGGCTTTTTATGGCTGGTAGAAGCCTCCTGCTCCAACATTCCAAAGTTTGTCATTCTGTTTTTGCCATTTTAATATACAACATTCTACCAGTGGCGTAATGAAAGTCGTATGGGTTTCCCTGCAAGGTGCACAGAGGGGCCCCGCTTCGGGTCTAATCCGGAGCTCTTTGGCGTGAGTACAGTGCTGAGGGGGGCCCCTGCAGCCCCTAGGCCCCGTCGCCCTGCGGGGGATGCGGGGGCCTGTGTTACGCCCCTGCATTCTACCCTTAGTTGGTGGAATCTACTAAATCCTTGTAGCCCTTCGCCTCGGGCTATACTGGTTGTAAAAGGCCATTTCCCTTGTTATAGGCCCTTGGTACACTTAGGTTCAGGGCCTTTAACAAAAGGTATACCCTTTAGCAAGGGGTAATGTGGCTATATCGATCACTTAGATCTTCAACCGCTGTAATAGTTTTTCATCCTCGCAGCTGCATGGAAACTGTACCTAAACTGGTCACTGATTGCACAATAGAGGCAAGGTAACGTCTGCATCCTGGCCTCTTTTACTGGCCAGAAGGCTTTAAAATTGTTAATCATCTAGTCCTACTCCAGACCCTCTCTGCCCACATATTCCCTCGCTGGACATACCTTATAAAGACCCAAAGACACTGTAGATCCACAAACCCTAAAAGAAAAAGCTAATGTTCTCCTTTAATACTAACAACCTATGGAACAACTGTCCCACACCTGCATTCTCAAGAAGGAAAGAAACCCTTCTGGAAACAGTTATTCTCTTCCTCGCCCCACCCCATAAACACAATACAGAACCTCACTCTCCACCCCTCTATTGTACAGAAGGTTGATTCCAATTTCTTGCTAATGCTATTTCTGGAGTTAAATGGCATGAATACTCCCAGAGTAAAATAGGAGCAAAATAACATGCACCCAAAAAATGAAGGCCCATGTGTGCCACTAAATGGAACAGCATCTGGCACCACACATGTCAAAAACACGCGTCACTTAACTATGCAGTCAATAACATGACTGTGTCGTTACGATGATATCCATTACAACTCAAGTCATTACAATGACTTGCCTAAGGGAAGCGCTGGACTTTAGAATAGTTTAAATTACTATTCCAACTCCAGTCAATGTATCAGTAGAAAAGGTGTTGAAATTCTGCACTGCGTGAGAAGGAGAGAGTAGGAGAACACCATATTTACAGAAATAAGGAACTCTCCGCCCCTTTCCCTAGTGCTGGTGCAGAAATATATCGCCGTGCGTAATGAAGACACCTTTGCACCATAGTGAAAGGTTGTCTCCGTGAGTTTATCATAGGTTTTTGTGCTGGAAGGAAACCCTTCCAGTACAAAATACCATGCTAAGACTAACTTGAAACCTTTTCCCACTTTGTATGTGATCTGTTCAGTGCAGCACACATACAAAATC
Source organism: Lissotriton vulgaris (assembly GCF_964263255.1). Classification (NCBI taxonomy): domain Eukaryota; kingdom Metazoa; phylum Chordata; class Amphibia; order Caudata; family Salamandridae; genus Lissotriton; species Lissotriton vulgaris. The sequence continues at coordinate 275,909,009 of NC_141688.1, forward strand.
GGAAAAGAAAGAAGAAATTAAAGCATTTCTCCTTCAAAGGGCCTATGTGAAAGGGGCACTATTTTTGCACGCTAAATTCTGTCTACTTTTTTAAGTAAATAGGGCTTATTGTCAGAAAGTCTGGGTGGTTGCATGGGAACACCCATGCACCTCCCATTGCACGCTCCCTTGGCACTAAGTAATCTAAAGCAGGTTGTTACTTTCAAGTTATTTTCCAGGGCTAAACAAGTTTAGCGTGGGGAAGTAAATTTGTTAAAAAAAAAGATTTAGGGGCATATTCTCAAGGACCTTTTGCCAAGTTAGCGGCACTTTATCACCGTCAAAGTGGTGATAAATTCATCACACCCTTCACAAGCTGGTGCTAACAGCCGATATGACCAGTTTTCCTGCGATAGCAGCCCAAAAAACGGGGAACATCCTTTTCAACGCAACTTTTACGACGCATGCCTTTACATCGCAAGCCTTACAACGCATACCATTACAACGCATTGCTCTGCGGGGGCGCTCTAGGATAGGGAATAGATTTAATTTACTATCCAACACCTTCCCTACTATCCACGGGGACTGGAGTTGGAATATAAATTAAACTATTCACTATCCAGCACCCCTCAACACTATGCGTTGTAACAGCATGCGTTGTAAAACCTGCGATGTAAAAGCATGCGATGTAAAAGCATGCGTTGTAATGTCTTACATCCGCAAAAAACATCACCACAGATGACTCCGGCAAATAACGCTAATGATATGCAGAGTTAGCTTTCCCGTGCAAAAAGCCACGACAACACCACTTCGCAACATTCTCAATGAGCAGCCAGATCGGCGATAAGCTCACAAAACATGTGATAAGGTGCATTAGCAGCAGGGATTTAACACCTGCTCTTACCTGATGTTAAGTCGGATGACAACCAGCACCATGAAAGGGAGCACAGGCCAGAGTCACACCTGAAGAACAACAGATGCCATAGATCCACTGCAGCCAATGCAGCTTGGAGCCCCAAGAGGGCCACAACACCCATCCCAACCACCCTCAGGACCCCCCTCTCCCGAGGCCCTCACAGGCACCTCCCCCCGGACAAAGAGATATCACATCAACTGTACGAAATCCTGAATAAAACAATTCGCCTGATGTTGCACAATCACAATAATTAACAATTATGTGTGGTCAGAAAAAGGAGAATCAGTCATTCTTCTTTGAATTTCAAAACAAAATATTTTATTCAAATTATAGTAAATACAACTAGGTGGAAGAGTCATGGGGGGGTCTTCTCTGGACGATTTGTAAGTCACAGCCTGCAAGACAAAATTAAAGATAAGAAGGTGTGTCATGCGCTTATCAAAGGACAGAGAGAGAGAGAGAAAGAGAGAGAGCAAGAAAGGGAGAAAGAGAGCGTGAAAGGAAAAGTGGGAGAGAGAGAGAAAGAGAGAGAAAGAGAAGGAAAGAGAAAGAGAGAGAAAGAGAAACAGAGAGAGAGATAGAGAGAGAAAGAGAAAGAAAGAGAAAGAGAAAGAAAGAGAAAGAGAGAGGAAGAGAGAGAGAGAAAGAGCGAGAAAGAGAGAGACAGCGAAAGGGGGAGAAGGAGAGAGAGTGCCGACACTGCGGACCCAGGCCTCAATGCTCTCCTGCTGCCACCACAGTGTCTCAAACCACATGACGGTATACAATGCAGTCCACCAGGTCCCTTATCTGAAACAGATTCCCGAATCATGAATGGCAGTGTACATCATTGCATACGCCATCAGCACTTGCCCGCACCTTCGCGCACAGTCTGCTGCACCAAAGCCCCTCCCGCGCCCAAGCCTCACTGCTCACCTTCCGCCATGGGCGTGTCTACAAGAAGGCCCACCACGTGCTCCAAGCCTGTGTCCTGCGACCTTGACATTATCCACATAATGCAGCCCCGCACCGCGGACCACAAGGTCACACACCTGATTTCGGCTCTTGATTTCACTATGGCAGAGATCATATCAATACATACGGCATCATAGCAGGCTGCATGCCCGCCCGGCTCTTTAGGTGCCACTAACTCTGTGCACTGCTAGGTAACGCCACGTGGTAGTAGGCCCACGCTGCCCGCTGGCTTAGGTCTACACTGCGGTCCAGCAGGGCTCACACAAATGATTACCAGTCCGGACTGCCAGTACAGTGCATCATCGCAGGCTGCACACCCGCTCAGCACTTAAGGGGCCCCTACCTCAGTGCACCGAAAGTCACCCTCCCATGGCAGTAGGCCTGTGCCGTCCACTGTGTATTCGGTGCCACCAATTCTGTGCAACGCAAGTCGTGGACCCTTATGATTGAGTCTCGTGATATGCCAGGCGGATGCAGCCTTGTCACCTCCAGCAGTGAGGAAGTACTGGGACACGTAGCGATGTTGTTTCGCCCTTTATAAGTAAGCCGAGTGGGGTGGGTCGGCATACGCCAGGACAGCGTAGGGGTGTGAATAATTATCCCTGGGCTCTGGGTGTGGTTCATTTCTGGGATGGACAGGAAACCAACTGAGGCGTGTGTCTCTGTCGCAGTGTCTGCGCCACACGGCCCGCTATCGTCAATGCTGCAATTTTGCATGCACCTGGAGGGTGGCCACGCACGAAGGGATTGTACAAGGAGCACAAGACCGCTCGGTCTCTTGGATGATACATGCCAACTGCTGTGTGTGTTTCACCATTGGTGCACTATAAGCCTCATTTGCAGCGTGAAAGCCACATCACATTTCCAGAATGCAAGCAGTTGCCAGACTAACATTAGGGATGAAATCACCTTTGTCTCAATACATAATGTGGAAGGACATCTGCACCTCCGACCTTGGTCTTGCATGCTGCCGGCACCCCCTGAGAGAGATACCATAACAGATGATGACGACTCCCACACTACGTACAGCGTAAATGAAAGAGCAACGCGTTTCCACACCACACACACAGAGGTCCTGGCTCAAGGTACTCTTGCATGGAATGCCCTTGACAATTATGTACACAACTACCCATACGTCCAAACGTTGCACACACACCTGACTCATTGCTCCGAGCTGTGGCATATCATCCATATAACTGCTGCAGGCCTGAGGAGTGCCGGTTATACGAGAGCCACCAACGCAATGGCAGAACATCCCGAGGCACATGCACAACGGCTGTCAAGTGGAACAGTACCATGACCGAATGCTGCCTGATAGTATCTGCTGCATTGGTCTGCATTTTGTGGCCCTTGTCTTTCCCGTACTGACATGCACATGCAAATTAGGTCTACGCAGCTTCACTAGTGTTCAATTGTGATGAGTGCTGATTAGAATGACAAATCGTGTGCCCCAATGAGCATTGTCCTTACACAGTGAGGGACTGACTGATGCATTTCACTTAGGGGTGAGTCCCGATTGCCAGCTCCACCTCCGTGAGCCAGACATTGTGGTTGTCTTGGTCGCTGATAGACCTGTGCTCCTACATGAAATGAAATTAAATACCAGTATTTGTAAAGCGCACAGCTAGGGAAACAACACTTACAACGCAACTTTTACAACGCACTACCTTTACAACGAAACTTTTACAACGCAACCTCCATTACAACGCATGCCATTACAACGCAACCATTAAAACGCGTGTCACTATAACGCATACCACTACAACGCATGTCATTACAATGCAGTCATTACAACGCATACCATTACAACGCATACCTACACTATCCAACACATACCCTACTGTTGCACCCCCTGGAGTTAGAATAGTATTTTTTACCCCTACACTATCCAATACTTACCCTACTCTTGCACCCCCTGGAGTTAGAATAGTAATTTTTACCCCTACACTATCTAACACTTACCCTACTGTTGCACCCCCCTGGAGTTAGAATAGTAATTTTTACCCCTACACTATCCAATACTTACCATACATGCAATGTAATGGTATGCGTTGTAATGGTATGCGTTGTAAATGTAGTATGCGTTGTAGTGCAATGTGTTGTAAAGGTAGTTTCAAAGAATTTGTTGTAATGGCATGCGTTGTAATGGAATGAGTTATAATGGATGTTGCGGTGTAAAAAATGCATTGTAAAGGTATGTGTTGTAAAAGTATGCGTTGTAACAACATACATCCGCACAGCTACCTCCAAAGGGGTGTCCCGGCGCTGGGGGCCGTCAAGAAGATTAAGCGAGCTCTTGCCCAGATTTACATGGTGCTGGGCTAACCTGCCATCGGCACCGGGGATCGAACCGTGCACCCTGGCCGCTGCGCCACACCTCTTCCACATGTCTTCAGCAATGTGAGTATGGTGTCCAACTTCGTGCCATGTGTATCAATGTGATCCATCACTACAGGCTGTGTCCACCCAGTTGAGTGTGAGTAGGTATGCGAAGAGATATTCTGTTATCACATCTGATGGGGACACTACTGTAGGCCTGCCAACAACTTAAACATTACATACACAGCCCTATTCCTAACATTGTCTGGGCCAAAGTTGTGATAGTGCTTGAGTGTTGTTTCTGTGCATTGAGGCCACACATTCCCAGTAATCTCACTGCCTATGTGTGTCACAGTCATACATGTGCATTGCTTTCATTTCCCAGGGTGTACCTTTTTGTGCAATCAATGTCCTTACAATCATCCATAATTTCATACTTGATCGTTTATGGACATGACACATCGGTGTCAATTTGAATGTTTTAGTCACATTCTTTGGGGTTGTCGGAGCTGGAGCAGTACATGGCCATGAAACACCACATTACATTGTAGACCAGTGTAGGGCCAGCCAGAGTCATTTAGGGATTGATAAGTAAATCAAAAGAGGTAGAGTACAGGCTGCAGTGTGATTGCTCTGTCATTGTTGAGCAAACAGAATATGGCAGTCCATTTTGAGGTCCAAGGTGAGTGTTTCGAGGGACAGTGGGAGGTGTTGTTACAGTGCATGATGCAGAGGGCAACACTAAGGTAAAGTAGGGCACATGGCGGAGAGGATTGCTACTGGATCACACGCATCTTTGTCCTCTGTCATCTGTCTGACATGTGGGTGCTGATGTTTGGTCTACAGCACTGTGTGCCACTGACACATCAGGGGCCGGAGATGTGTGTGTGGAAGTACCGGCAGCATTCATCTGCGACTGCCTTAGTGGCAGCAATGCCATGATGAGGATCTGCAGGGCATGGAAGATACCAACAACTTTTTGCTGGTGTGCATCCGTGGCAGCCATTCTTTCCGCATGCATCTGCTCCATGTTCACCATTATCCTCATCATCTGTGCCAATTCTCGTTTGATATCGCTAAGGCCACTCTGAGTAGACAGTTGTTCTCCTCTCCGAGACATGACTCCAGCGGTGTTGGGCATGGATTGTTGGACATCATGGAGCGAACTGTGGGTGTCCGTTAGGGAGTGTAAGTTGTCCCTGATGTAACTCAGACACCCACGTATGTCATCCAGTTTGGCTGCCATGTTGTCAAACCCACCCGCACCTGTTCAGCCACCTCCTTCTAGCAGTCTAACACCTGGCCTTGAATGCCATGTGTTCTTGGAGGAGGTGCTGGAAGCCAGCCCTGGTAGTGGGTGCTTCCTGCTGTGTGGTCTGTGCAGGGGGTGGGGTCACCTTGATGCAGCTGGCCTGCATCGCTCCAGGGGTGGGGTGTGGAGGCTATTCACAGGCCGTTGAAGGGTGTCAGGGCAAATGTCCAGCGGTTCCTCTACATCATCACTGAAGAAATGCCTGGTCTGCTCTGTAGGAGGTGTTGATTGTCCCTCTGCAATGTAACGGGGAGATGCAGGGTAACAGTGTGTTACATGTATGTTGATGCATTGTACATGTTTATATACAGACTACATAACAATGTACATTGTGACTGTTTAGGATGAACTGACTATTTTGTGCTGGACAGTGGACATTTGTACTACTTCACGGATGTGAGGTTGTACGTATACATTCTTATCTCACAGTTTCCTGCTATGCCAGATGTGAATGACCAGTTTCTAAGCACATGCAGTTGTGTCCTCTGTTCTGCAGGAAAGTATTGCACTTTGTACCACATTGTCGTCAATGTTGATGTGCTGATGTTGCTAAGTTTGCCAGCTGCATTGTGGGTGAGTCGCCCCTGCAGCTGTGATATCGCTGCCCCTTATCCCTTTGAGGCGGTATGCCTTTGACTTCTGTACTTCTACAGTGCTTAGATGTTGCAGACTTGGCTGATTTTGGCTCTTGGTGGGAGTTGGGACTCTTGGGCATGGTTTATCCGCAGATGTGTTGTTGCCATCAGGGGTTGTGTGTGTAAATGGATGTGTCAGAGTGTGACCTGCTCCTTTCTGGATGTGTTCCACACTCGCCACCTCAGTGTCGTGGTGTGCACCATGTCATGATAATTGGACTGCAGCGATGCGATTCGCCATACAGTGTCACTTGCATTGTCCGTTTGGCTCACAGAAATGCAGCTTTACTGGTTTTCACACGTGTGCATGGGTTGGTTGTGAGATTGGTGCTGTGTGGGGTGGGACACCATTATGCCCATGGAGGACGGGGGCCTACTTGCAGTTTGTATGTGTGCTGCAGTGTGCTAAGGGGATCAGGGACATGCTCCAGAGTTATTGTGGGTGTGCAGTGAGCTCTACTTAATTGTGCATGTGTGCCATTGTGCCCATCTCCCCCCGTCCCCCAATCCCTGTTCGGTACTCACCCTGGTGCTGTTGTGTCAGGTCATGTCGAGCTGTGTCCAGACCCCCAACTCCTGCCACAGTCTCCCCACTAATGACTGTGGACACCATTTCCTCCATCTCATCAATCTCCTGATGTTCCGCTGGACTGCCACCTCCAGTCTGTATTGCTGTCTGATGGTTGTCAGCGAGTTTCTTCTTGGTTTTGCGCTTCGCATCACTCAAGCGCCTCTGGACCTCTCCAATTGTCCTCCTCCTCACTCCGACTGCATTTACCTTGTCCAGGATGGCTTGCCATATTGCATTTTTATTTGACGAACAGTTGTGGGTGGTGTTCTAGAACCTCTGTGATAATGATCCTGTTTTCATGCGGACGGAACCTCGTCTTCCTCATCTTCTACTCCTTGTCCTTCCGTGATCCCGAGGTCCCAGGCAGGTCCTCCTGGGGGCTTGTGGAGTTCTGGTAATCCTCTGTACTTGCTCCGGCTACCTCCATGATGCTACGCAGTTTAAATTATTTTGTTTTTCGGTGTTTTTATTGTGCATTTTCCCGCATGACGAGTGGCGATTGCAGGCCCGTCGCTGGTTATCGCTGATTTTTGTATCGCGATTGGCCACATCACAACTTTTTCCGCGTTCGCGTTCGCGTTTCCCATTTTTTCGGTGTCAGATTAGTTTTAACGCGATCATTTGGCGCATTATCGTGAGACTATCGCATGGTGTCGCCGGGTTGAGAATAATACGTTAACATTGCATTATTTTCCCGCGATAGACTGCGATGTGCAAATTTGCGTTAAGCACATTTTGCGATAGCTATCACACGTTCTTGAGAATATCCCCCTTAGTGTAGATTTATGTCAAGACGTAAACACAGTGCTAAAACTAAGTAAATATACGTCCAGGTATGTAATTTCTGAATTTCACTTTATACGAAATTCTCTAAAATTGTTAGTCATTATGCATTATACAATTTCAAATAATTTTTGCGCACCAGAAACCCTTTCGTGCAGGATATTTTCCGCGCCAAATACCAGACTGAGAAATAACATCAGTACTTACAAGTTGAACGGGCCACTACTAACATGATCCATCATAGCGATTTCGATACCAATTACAATAAAATAAAAAATCACTCAAAACGCTTACATGTCAGCTGCAGCCTCTATGCATATCAAACATTCAAAGAATGTCACGTATGTTCACTGCAAATAGCCTTTTTAATTATGCATACAGATCACGTCCTAGTTGATATTTACCCAACAAGGGCTGTTGAAGAATGCACATTTTCACTATGCAGGTTCTTGTGTTGCTAAGGAACAAGTCCGTATTAAAACGGTATGGCTGCAGTGTTTATTTAGCCACCTACAACTTCCAAGCACCTCCTTATGTCAAATATATCACTACAGACACTGCTGTAACAAGTCGAGGGGCCTAGTCCAGTACAAACGGAGATGGGTTAAAAATGCAATTATTTAATCAAATCTGGCATTAATGGTTTCACGGTATTTTGTGTATATGCATTTAAATGGCATTTATCAGTTGGAAACTGTGCTGAAGATCTAGATTCTAGTTTGCGTCTGCTCGACTGACTCTGTGTGATCTTGGGCACAATTCATGACTGCTGTGGCATCATTGGAAAAAATTCTAATTAGGCATTTGACACCTATAGATGTTTCTGCAGATTGTAGACCTACTGCAGGGGGTGATGTGCTCCGGCATATGATGAACAAGAAAAACTATATACAAGCCATTCACCAACGCATTCTGCACACTTATCTATTTTAATAAACTGTGACGCCGCGTGTAGTGTCAGTGTGCTTCAAGCCACAGTGGCATTCTGTTGAGTACTTGTGTTTTCCACGCATTTCAGTCATGCCAAGTGTGATCAAAATAACCCACAACAGGGCACTGAACATGTATGTATCATTGGCGCGGATACGATGAGCATTACAGTCCAGCGCCATTCCTAATAATAATCCACATTTGTAAAGCGCACAATCACCCTAAGGGTAAAGGCGCTGGGGGCCGTCGGGAAGATTAAGCAAGCCATTGCCCAGAGTCGCAGGTGTTGGGCTAATCTGCTGCCGACCCCGGGGATCGAACCGTGATCCCCAGATTCCGGAGTCAGTCGCCGTAGCCGCGGCGCCAAGCCTCTTCCCTCATTCTAGCTGCATGACGTATCTGGGAAATGTCTGCGTGTTACCCCCATAGACCACAACACATGACATAATCCTCTCCTATTCACTCGACAGTAAAGAGCTGTCTGGTGGAGAGCTGCATTGCCTTTTAGCTTTAGTAAAGGCAATTTTGAAGCATGTAAACTAAAGCACATTATTGAAAACATCAGACCTGGCTTACTGCCTTGAATCAACACATCACCCAAGCATGAAACGTATTAAGAATACAAATCTAACGTAAGAAGTACCTTATAATATAAAACCCAAATTCCTAGAAACGCTATTATACATCCTGCCTGGTTTTGGTTATATCTGTGGGTCGGTTTTTTAAGTGTTCAGAAAGATTAGGCGCTCGACTTCTAACGGTATAGATTTGAGTTCTTGTGGTATCTAGGTAGGTGCTTCTTGGTCAGAGGAAAACCTTAACCTCTGTAAAGAGAAGTGGTGAAACCACCCCCTCTTATGTTGATTTGGCAGAAAACCAGAGCACACTATATTAGTTCAAAATATCTTCCTTATTGAGTACTTTATTGATTCCGGATAGATCACACCCAAAGTAGATTTTTCAAAAGAGTTTTATTTGTGAACAGTGTCCACTTCTCAGGATTCACTGTATTAATCACTAAAGCCTACACGTGTTTCATCACAGCATGTGGCTGTGACTCATCAGGGCTGATCAAATGATCGTGACTCGTGGTCGGGGAGCCGGTGATAATTCCAACCCGGTCCTAGTCGGGTAGTTAATTGGCACAGAGGATTGCTACGTGTGCCGTCAGGAGATTATTTCGGTTGGGAAATGTTCTCAATTCAAATCCGGCCGTGTGCAGCCGGGATTCAGCTTGTAAAGCTTCCGTCTCCGAATCCTGCCTGGTTTAATTTACAATGAAGCAGCAGCACATCTAGGCCCCAAATGGAAAACGGCCCAAAAAAACTGCATTTCGAGAACTGCAATTCAGTGAAAAGACACAGGAGGAATATTATCAAGGAGTGGCGATGACTATCGGTAACGCAAGTTAGCTGCAGATTTTGGTATCGCTGCCTATCCCTGAAAGTTATCACCTTGTTAGTGACTTATTACCAACACGTAGCTAACAGGCGATAGTTTCAGGGATCAGCGGCCAAAACTGCTACTAGCATCAGCAGGATGCCGATAGGAAAACTGTCCATAGCGGGCGGAATCCAGCGATAAGTCCTTAGCGATAAAAAAAACGCACGCTAGGCAGCAAGTGTGGACTCAGAAAAAATTGCCTAGCAGTCCACCTCCCATAGAAAAGATGTCCAAAAAAATGTTTAATGCAGAAATGAGCAGCCAGGGCCAAGTGTAGCACACATCAACAACCCCCCTCAAGCCACCCAACATCCAGGATGACCAGGATGAAAGCCTGGATGCCCCGCTGGACCTGCATCTGTAGCCTGAATGCCTCCCTGGACATGCGTCTGGAGCCTGGATGCCCCATTGGACCTGCTTTTAAGGCCTGGTTGCCCCGCTGGACCAGCGTCTGGAGTAGAACGTGGAGGAGCTGTGGAGTCGATGAGCAGTGGCCGTAGACACTGATAGCGACAATTGGACATACATGGTGGTGAAGTCTGGCAGGTCGCATGGACACTTTGCTGACCTGTGTGAGAAGTCCGCCTTGCGCACCTTGGAGCAGTTAATGGTAGAGGGGCTCCTGCGCACCAATGTAGTAACGTCCGCATCGCATACTACAATCCACCACTACACCGGGATGCACCGAGGGGATTACCAACGGTGGGTGCTGGCTCCCTGCATCCCAGGCCAGATGATGTTGGGCTAGCCGTACGCTGTGGAGGGTGAGGCCCCTGTGCTACGCACAACTTGTGTGGCCTGAGCGCAGCAACTACATGCCTAAAGGAGCCCTGCTACATCAACTGCATCGAGAGGTCCACCAGCACACTACGCAGTGACTGCTGTACCCAGCCCAGTGAAGCACACCTGGCTCAGGCTCCTGATAGCTGAGTCACAGATTTGGGGAGAGTGCAGTGGATTGCGCCATGGTGCCACCGTCCAGGTAAGGAGAAGGTGGGACTCGTAGAGCAGGAGGGCCGGGAGAGGAGTCGCTCATGCCTATCACACATAGATGACGCACCCCTAGTGGCGTCTATCTCCGCTAAGGCGGAAGAGCGTTGCCCCACCGCCCCAAGCAGTGCAGAAGAGGAACAATCATCACATGATGATAACTCAGTCAATCAATCAATCAATCAATCAGGGGAATTGTAAGTGCGCTACACACCCGGGAGGGTCTCAAAGCTCGGAGGGGTGCAGACATGTTATCCATAGAGCCAGCATTGAGGGTCTTCCTGAAGGTGTTCAGGGAGTGGGGCGTATCTGATGTTTGCCGGTAGTTCGTACCAGGTCTTGGATGCAATGTGGGAGAAGGATCTTCAGCCTGCTCTGGCTCTGTGGATGCATTGGGTTTTGGCCAGTGCGAGTTTGGAAGATTGGAGGGTTCTTTTGGGTACGTGGAAGTTGATGCTGCAGTAGAGGTATTTGGGGCCATTGTTCTGTAGGCATTTTGTAGGTGTGAGTGAGAATTTTGAAGGTGATTATTTACTCCATGGGGTGCCAGTGGAATCTATGTAGGTGTTAGCTGATGTGTTCGTGCCTGGGGATGTCGTGGAGGAGTCTGGTGGCAGTGTTCTGTAATGTCTGGAGTTTGCAGAGTAGGGACTTGTAAATGCTGGTGTAGAATGCGTTTCCATAGTTCAGTCTGCTGGTGATGAGTGCATGGGTGACTGTCTTCCTTGACTTTGGGGGGATCCATTTGTAGGTCTTGTGGAGGGTGTTGCAGCAGCTGGAGGTGACGGCGTAGATCTGTCGGTTCATGGTGAGGGATGAGTTGAGTACAATGCAGAGGTTTTTGCATGGTTTGAGAGGGTAGGTGGGATTCCAAGGGCGGAGGGCACCAGGTGTTGTCCCATGCCAAAGGGGTGGTTCCAAGGACGAGGATTTCTGTCTTCTCGGCGTTGAGCTTCAGGCAGCTGTTGGTCATCCAGACTTCGACGTAGTGAATTCCTTTCTGGAAGTTGATTCTGGTGGTAGTGGGGTCTTTGGTGAGGGAGAGGATGAGCTGGGTGTCATCAGCATAGTACACAATGTGGAGGCCGTGTTGTCAGACGATGACAGTGAGGGGACCATGTAGAGGTTCAAGAGGGTTGGGCTCAGAGATGACCCCTGTGGGACTCCGCTGGTGATTTACATGGGATCAGAGAGGAAGGGTGACAGTTTGATCCTTTGGCTTCTTCAAGTGAGGAATGATCGGACCCAGTCTAAGGCTCTTCCTTGTATGCCAGCATCCTGTAGTCTGACGACTAGTGTGAGTTGGGAGACGGTTTTGAAGGGCGCTGAAAGGTTGAGTAGGATGAGGGCTGCAGGGTGGCCTTGGTCCAGAAGATTGTGGATGTTGTCTGTGTTGGCGAGTAGGGCGGCCTCATTGCTGTGGTTGCTTTGCAATGCAGATTGGGACGGGTCAAGGATGGCGTTGTCTTCAATGAATCGTGTCAGTACCCTGTTGACTGTTTACTCTGCACCTTTGGCTGTGAAGGGAAGGAGCAAGATGGGTCGGCAGTTCTTGAGGTCAGTGGGGTCAGCTGTGGGCTTTTTGAGCAAGTGCCTGTCTTCTGCGTGCTTCCAGTCATCTGGGTAGGTGCCTGTTTTGAGGGTAGTGTTGTTGGTGCATTGTAGTTCGTATGGGATGGTGACGCAGCTCTGTGGTAGATGTGAGGAGGGCAGGGGTCGGTGGGGGTCACTGAGTGGATGTCTTTTATGGCTGAGGCGGTGTCTTTGGCTGTGACCAGCGTCCAGGTGTAGATGGGCTGGCTGGTGTATCTGGGGGCAGGGGGCTAGCTGTGATGTCTGCTGGATGTTCTGCAAAGTTGTCATAGAGTTTTTTGATCTTGAGGAGGAAGTAGGTTCGATGCTTATCGCAGAATTCTTGGGACGGAATGATGTCTGGATTCCCTGCGTGGGTTGTTGAGTTCATGAATGAAACTGAAGAGTTGCTTAGAGTTGGTAGAGTTGTCAAGGCTTTTGTAGGGGATAAAGTCCCTCTTGGTGGTCCTGATTTGGTTGTGGTAGTCCGTTATGGCGTCCTTGTAGGTGGTGTAGATTTCAGGTATCTTGGTGTTTCTCCAGTTCTTTTCCAGGCATCTGCAGGTGTATCTTGCTTCTTGGAAATTGGTGGTGAACCAGGTGGCTTTCCTGTGGTGCTGTTTGTCAGGGTTGCGTAGAGAGGGGTGCTTGTATGCGCAGTTGGAGATCCAAATGTGGAGTTCTTTGGCTGCGACATTGGTATCTGGTGCCCAGGTGTGGTTGTCTCAGGTAATGGTGGAGTTGAGTTGCTCATCGGTAACCTTGTTCCAGTTCCTCGTGGTGTGCGTGGAGCTGGTTTGGGTGCCTTGTGTTCGTCAACGGCGAAGTGTACACACTGGTGGTTGGTCCATCGCTGTTGCGTTGTGTGGCTGAAGTGAACGCTGTTTCCTGCCGCAAAAGTTGGGGTCGAAGGTGTTGCCTGTTCTGTGGGTCTGTGTGGTGACAAGTTGTTTAAGACCGATGTAGGTGAGGTTGTTACAAAGGATGGTGGAGTTGGGGTCCCTGGGGTTGTCGAGGTGGAAGTTCAGGTCTCCAATGAGTATGTTGTTCCTTGAGGCGATGGCGTGGGGTGCGTTGAGGTAGGTGATATTGGTGGAGAAGGGTATCCGGGGACCGGGGGGGTCTGTAGATGAGGGTTCCTCAGAGTGTGGAGTTGTGGAGTTGTGAAGGTTCTGGATCTGGAAATGCAGGTTTCAGCAGAGTGGTAGGTTTCGCTGGAGGTGTTGAGGCGGGGGTGCCCTTGTGGGCGATGGCGAGGCCCCCTCCCAGGTTGTTAGGGCGGTCCTTCCTCTGGATCCTGGATCCGTCCGGGATAGCAGAGTTGATGTAGGGGGGCAGAGGAGGCGTTGGTCCAGGTCTGCATGAAGAAGGCATTGTCGGGCGAGAGAGGGTTGAGTAGGTTCAGATTACCATGGCTTGTTTGTGCAGAGACCGCACATTGAGCAGGATGCATCATAGAATGTCGCCGGTGCTGGCATCAGCTGTGTTGGAGTCTGGGGTGGTGATTAAGGTCTGGCGGCAGTGGAGGCAGGAGAACTGGCTGTCGCTCGTCTTTGGTGTGGCCTGTTGGCAGGCTCTGACTGTGTGTGGAGGATGGCTTTGCTGTAGCATTGGGTGGCCAAGAGATCCAGGGTTTCTGGCTCTAGTCGTCGTCGGGAAACGGACGGGCGCAGACGGGAGCAGACGGGCTTGGTATCAGCGCGCCAGCGGGACACATTCGCTGTGCAAATGCACAGCATCTGCCATTTAGTAGGGGAGGGGGTGACATGATCAGCTGGGAGGCGGCAATGGACGAGGACAGGAGTGCGGGCAACAAGGGCAGCAGCGGCTGGAAGCGGGTAGTGCGGGCTCTGAGAAGCCAAAAAACAGATCAAAAGTTAAAAACAAGGGATACTAACTGCTGTAATCATGCTATGTATCTTCAGGGGGTGGTTGGATAGGACTGCTCCAAACACGGAGCAGGGCATGGGTGGATTGGCATGCCCACTTAAGTGCGCAATGACTGTTTGGTCGGCCCACTCAGGACGCCCAAAGTAGTCATGCACACTTCCCTGTTCGCAATGCAGGCTGCATTACAGCCAGCATGGAGAACATTGCTACCCCTCTGGCCCCTGGCTTCATGGCTTGTCCCATTGGGAATTACCTATCCCTCTGCTGCATCGCAGTGATGTGATTGACTCAGGGGAGGGAGCCTGGCTGCCTACTACCTTTTCCTGGGAGCAGATGCAGGAGAGCAGGAGCTACAGAAACACAGGACACAGCTTTGAGATAAGACTTCCATCAATACATTTTAACAACACACCCTCACAAACACATCCCTGCGTCCACGCACCATCCAGTGTTATTTCCGGGAATTACCACTTCACAGCTGTCCAGCCCTACCGCACTTCTTAATGGTGGCCGCTGTGCCCCCAAAGGCACATACATAGTTGCGACGCACGCCATCACCTCGCATTCTATTCCAATGGTTATTAATACTAGGCCCATTGCAACACTAGAGTGGGTGTTGCATAGCGGAGAAATAAAGATCACTGGGGCATATGACCAAGCAATAGCTATAATTATCGCTATTGCTTGGTTAGAGACAAAAATTTATCGCCGACCTGCCGCGATTTTTATCGCAGATAAACCTTGGTATTACCAAGTTTATCGCAAACGCGATAAAAATCGGCCGCAATGCATGAATATCGCTGAAAAGTCAGCGGTTTTCATGCATTATCGAGCTAATGCTCTTAGCCATGTTATCCACCTCCCATCGGATAACATGGCTAAGAACTGTTCAGGGCAGGTGTTAGCTTTTGGAGATATTCGCGCTTAGCGCGAATATCTCCAAAAGTTGGTAATAGGAGATAGCGATGTTAGCGACTGTTTCCAGCTGCAGCTACAGCTACAACACCGGACTCTCCTGGACCAACCATCATTTGTAACATCATATCTTCACCTTGCCCAACAGACGCCACCGCCATCATCTCACCCCCTCGCAGCTGGATCAAGGATAGCGAAGAACATCTCGTCCACTCCCTCCGCACCAACACTCCACCAATGCTTCCAAATGATGACACCGCAGCGCCCAACCACTGCCGTTGGATCTTCAACTGCGCCGACATTAGAGCATCCCTCTAGAACAGCACAGTTGGATTTGTGGGTTTAATCCATCACCGTTCTTTAGCCCACTCTGCCACCCCAGTACAGACATGGCTATATGTAAATCAGTCTGACCCTGTGCCTCTTGGAAACCTTCTGCCTGCCAAATGGCAGGCATGAGAGTGAGGGAGTGCCACATGGATAGGCTGGCCCCATGTATTGCTGAAGTTGCGTTATGGTTGTGATACGACTGCAGCAATACTTGACTTTAGCGCCAGCAGATACGTCAGGATTCCTGACGTATCTGTCATTACTTGCGTCATGGAGCGTTGTCCAGTGATTACTGTCGCAAGAAGGGTGTACTGAGAAGTGTTGCAACGCTGTATTGTCGCAGCGCAGCCACACTTTTCATGACTGGGGCACAGGTATGCACCCTATCTTATTGATTGTGTGCATTCCTGCACTGTTGTTTTGTTGCAGGGCAGCGCTACAACATTGCTTGCAGCGCTGGCCAGCGCCAAAACCTGCAGAGATATGGGCCCAAGTTTTGTCACCATTTTTAAGACCAGCTATTTTCGGTCTAAAGTAACTGGCTCCAACTGCTGTTAGAGTCAGTTTTTTGGCTCTTCAGAATTTCAAAGAGTTCCTTGATAATATGGAGTAGTGGTGTTTGCATGCCTTTTTGCATGGGAACGCCTACTTTGTATATAATTAGCAATAAATATCGCTAACATTCTTTGGGACAAACAAATAGCCGCAATTGCCCAAAAACTCACGCTAAGGCTAATAGTGGGATAAAATTATCTCCACTTTAGTGGCAAAAAAGTGCTGCTAAAGTGCTGCTATAGAAGGCAAAACAAATCTGGGGCATATTATCAAGAGGCATCGATAATTATCACTGGCCGCACTTAGCGAGAACTAATTTATCGCTGCCTATTGCTGGCAATTATCACTATGCTATTGCTGTATCAATAACGCATAGCGCAATGGCGATAATTTTCCAGCTATAGCGGTGTTTTCCATGGAACAATGCTGGTTTTCCGGCATTGTTCCATGGAAAACGGCTATAACATTACTGATATGACTCAATGGTCATATCAGCAAAATCCACCCCCATTGTTAGGTATAGGTAAGTCAGCATTTCCCAAAAAACTAATGTCTGCTAAAATGTGCAGGACTCCTTGTAAATATAGCAATGTACATCTAGCGATATTTTACTAGGCTGTCTGTCAGGGGTATGATCGGTGACGCCCACTTTGCATCTCATTAGAGATGCAATAGAGATGTGTAGGAGAGTAGGGTCTGCTATCCTATGGTCACCCCAATTTTTGCTTTTTGCTTCACTGGTTTTTGACTTACTGAGGCTGTGGGCCGGCTATTCAGACCCCCAGCCTGCTGTTCTCTCTCTAAATTCACATATATGTACTATAGGTACATAACCCAATTGGAAA
Organism: Lissotriton vulgaris; assembly: GCF_964263255.1. Classification (NCBI taxonomy): domain Eukaryota; kingdom Metazoa; phylum Chordata; class Amphibia; order Caudata; family Salamandridae; genus Lissotriton; species Lissotriton vulgaris. Next base: position 275,925,948 of record NC_141688.1, read on the forward strand.
TGGACTCCTTGTCTGCCCCTGTACCATGCACTATAGGTGCTCAGGGCATAGGTGCCACCAAGGCCTACCAGGGGCTGAAGCATAGCTTTTGCCACCCCTGGCTGGTTCTTAAATTGACACAACTGGCTGATCACTCAGCTGGGGCAAGTGGGTGTAATCACACCTTGCTTAGATATAGTATACCTATATCTTAACCTATATCTGGACACATATAAACCTGTGAGCCACTCCTATGGAAGGCCTTATCAATCCTGAAGGCAGAGTGCGTGGTTTAATGTGATATGGAGCTCTAGCATGAGCTGAGCCTGTCTGCAGCAGTCGGGAACAACTCCCTAAGCTGTTCCGGGATAATGCCATACCATATACTATTAAGTGCATTATAATCCTCGCGGTTATATAGCAACTTTGGTTTGGCTTTATCAAAACATGTCGTGTAAGGTGTCATACGATTTGGAATACTATCCCCTCGACAGACCTGTCGACGGGGATAGCATTCCACCCCTCTAAAGGGAGAAGACATGTTACTTTACTGAAACGCAGTTGATTTTTAAAAGAGCCTCAGATCCACAAAATGGATGCTTCTGCCACAGACACGAGTCTGACCTCCTGCTGCTGACCGAAACTCAGCAGAGGAGGCCTGGACAAAGGCTTTCCTGTGGCAGGGCGGTGTTACACCACCCCAGACAGAAGATAATGGATTGTAGCAGGGACACTGCCTGGGGCGCACAAGGCTGCCCCTTGCATAATCCGGCCAAACTGGTTCTGGGGCACACCAGCCCCTGTCCCAGCGCGGCCTGGATCAAAGGAAAGGGGTGTATCCACCCCCTTCCTGGGTCCAACCCATAGGAGGGCACCTAGCAGGTAATCCAGCCCCCTAGATTGGTATAAGAATGGGAGCAGTGCCAGCACACTCAGATTATCCTGATGAAACATTTGAAACGAAACTCTGGACCCTTCGACATCCTACTCAACGTAGAAGACTGAAGAATCTCCCTTGTGGTCAAGGAGTGACCACCCTGTGCAAACAGGCACCATCCAGCACCTCGATGTCTGCTTTGTTGCAGTTCCCGCCAGAACTCGAGCAACAGAGATCAACGAGATCAAGATTGCCTGCCTTCTTACAGCCCGATGCACAGTCCCTGCAGAGCTGAGACCCGTGGAGGCGACTGGAAGCGTGGGGCACGCCATCTTGAAAAGACCACGAGACGCTGGCCGTGCAGCCCACGAGTGACCCTCGTACCTGTACACCGGGGTTTGACAAGCCCCAACCCTGAGCCACTTTTGCACCGAAGCTCACCCCTCTACACTCGACAAGTGCTACGTGGGGCCCTTCTGCTTTCTTTGGCTCAACACGTTGGCCCGGTCACTTGCCAGCTGGCTTGTGGCCCCTGTGTTGGCGAAAACCTAAAACCGACTTGTGATTCTGGTTTCTCCAGACTTGCACCCACTCCTCTGAAAAGGAGCACCCGCTCTGACACTCCTGGTCCAAGTGAGAAGCAATCTTCCAGTCCTACGTGAATTGCTCTTGCCAAGTGTTGTTTGCTCCGATCTTGAAGCCGACAGCGCCGACGGTGAGAATCTGCATGGGACAGCTCGTCACCTGCTCCTGGACGTCGCAGATGCCCCAGAGCCCACGTGGCAGCGGAGAGAAGCTCCTCAACAAACATCTGATTGCGCCCGACATTGCCTGGTTCCGTCCTGGTTCCACCCTCGTCACTGCTGAGGGACCCAGACTCTGTCCCCTCGGCTTTCAGGTACTTTTCTACTCTGATCCACCCTTGGATCACACCGGACACTTCTCCTTCGTATCGCCTGCAGCATCTTCAGCTTCAAGCACCAAGAACCTGCGTGACGAAACCCGATGCCACTTCGACCCTATGCACCCGCTTCCTGTGGGTGAGGTAACATTGCAAGGCCGGTGTTCGCACACTGGTACACACCTCTAGGGTCTGTGTCTAAAGTTTTGTCCATCTAGGTTCAGCGGAAGTATCCTTAAACTCTATTTGTGTAACTTTTACGCACCATTGACTTTGCATTGGTGCATGCGTGTGCTTTAAGCGCTGCACCCAAATCCCGCGGGCTTTTCCTGACTTCAGCATTGCTTGTCCCGACTGCTCCCAGCGATTCCCTAGGCCCTAGGCCTAACCACTGTTCGATTGGTATCTCTTATACCACTTTCTTAATATATGGTTTGAGTGGCCACCCGCCCTCATCCATAATTGTGCAACTTTGTATGTTATACTGTGCTTTTGATTTAACGCTTGTGCCCCTTTGCTCATAAAGAGTACTGGGGATTATTTTAGAAATAAACACATATATTTTTATAATATATACTTGTGTGGTGTCCTTTCATTTGGTATTACAGGATTGTGAATGGTAAAACAGCTCGCTTAACACGACCTCTTGAGTTTAGCCTTTAAGGCTGCTTAGTCTATGCTACCATTAAGATAGCTTGTCTACAAGGTTGACTTACAACCAGACACCATAAGGGACTGTTTGGACTGATACAAGGTGGTTCCAGAATTGGAAACATCATATATCAGGCCAACTTCTCACATTGGTGTGCAGCGGTGCGGATTTGAGCTTGCTGTTGTTTTACCATTGCAATCTTTTTATCAATTTGAAAGATCACATCAAGTACCTTAGGTACATATAAGTCAAAAGCTTAGCACGTTTAAGTTCTACTGAACTTAGTAGTTGTAGACTAAAGGGAGTAGCACACCCTGACTACAACTCACTAGCAAGGTACAGTAGGAAAACACTTAGTGTAGGTAAGTGCACCACTTACACCTCACAAGCAGTCATGTCTGACACAGGAAGAGCTTCAGGCTCTTATGACAAACTTAGCCACAAAGACTTGAGTGCCATGTGCACTGCAAGGGGGCTAAAAAGGGGTGGAAACCCCACCATTCCTTCCCTGATAGCCATCCTGGAAAAGGATGACTTAGATAAGGCGAGTGCAGCTCCCTTAGATTTAGGAGATGGAGTCAACACCCCTGAGAATGAGACAACTCCAGAAGAGGAAGAAGAAGAGGAGGAAGAGGAGGAAGAGGGCTCAGAAGTGGATGAGCCTGAGGATCAGGATCAGAGGGGTAACCAGGTTGTAGTTGCCAGGATTAACCAGGCCAACTTAGACCTACATGGGAATGGAAAGAGCCAGCACCTCCCCAGATCCCATAACATAATTCTCCCAGGCAACAGAAGGGTGAGATCTCCATCAGGGGACTCTCATATTTCTAGTGTCTCAAGAGAATCTCAAAGGGGAATGACTTCCCCCCAGAGGAAAGAGCATAGGGCCAGAATGAGGGCTGTCCAACTCCAAATAGAGAGGGAAGAGATAGCTTTGGCTCAAGCTAAACTTGCTTTAGCAAGAGTACAAAAGTTGTGTGGCTTAGATGCCACTGGTGGCAGCAATATTCCTAGAGAGAAAGACAGGAGCTATGACAATAGAAACCTAACAAAGATTGTAGCCCCCTACAAGGAAGGGGATGACATCCACAAATGGATGACTGCTCTTGAGAGAGCCTGCATGGTACAGCAGGTTCCTCAGGAACAGCGGGCTGCAATTTTATGGTACTCTTTTTCAGATAAAGGGAGGGATAGGCTCCTCACAGTTAGACCTGAGGATGCCAAAAACTACTCTGTCCTGAAGAGTGCTCTTATTGAAGGGTTTGGCCTAACCACTGAGCAATACAGGTTGTTGTTCAGAGACACCCAAAAAGCACAGACTCAGGACTGGACTGATTTTGTTGATTGTGCCACTAAGGCTTTGGAGGGTTGGCTGCAGGGAAGTACAGTCTCAGACTATACAGGATTGTACAATCTTATAATGAGAGAGCAGATCCTTAATAACTGTCAGAACCAGCTGTTGCATCAATACCTTATTGACTCTGATCTGATCTCTCCCCAAGAATTGGGAAAGAAGGCAGACAAATGGGTCAGAACAAGGATTAAGCAGAAACCCCAGAACCATGGTGACCAGAAGAAAACAGACCAGACGGGTGGGAATCAGAAAGATAAAGAAAAGGTCCAGAAGTCTTCATCCCCCCAAACTAGTAATAAGGAGGGTGGTTCCCAAAATGGCAACAAGAAAAAAAAGAATGATGGCCCAAAGAAACCTTGGTGTAATACCTGCAAATCATTTTCACACTGGGGCAGTGAATGCACCAAGACAAATCCAGTCCCCACCACTGCAGCTCCTAAAGCACCTACACCCCCTAGTTCAGTTAGCAGTGGTGGTATAGTAGGGTTAACCCTGGGTACTGAGATGGAATCTGGCCTAGTCAGAGTCCCTACTCAGGCATTTCTCCTATATGATATGGACTTATCTTTCTCCACTACAGTGAGTCCCACTAACCTGGGCAAATATGGGCAGACACCTTTGATAAATGAGAAACTGGCTCAGGCCTACAGGGACACTTGTGCCAGTGTCACTATGGTGACACCTGACTTTGTGGACCCTGGTCAGATTGTACTAGGTGAGAATTACCTGGTGACCAATGCAAGCAACACCACTACTACACATAGTGTGGCTGTTGTGAACTTCTCCTGGGGAGGGGTAGATGGCCTAAAGAAAGTTGTGGTAAGTGCAGACCTCCCAGTAGACTGTCTGTTAGGCAATGATCTTGAAAGCTCAAATTGGTCAGAAGTGGAGTACAGGACTCATGCAGAAATGCTAGGGATTTCAGCGAATGTCCTTGCAGTGACAAAGACTCAGGCTAAGAAGTGCCTCCCTGAACCAGTGGTGGATCTTGGAACAATAGACCAACCACAACCCAAGAGAAGGAGCAAGAGGGTTAAGGCTGTGCCTTCCCACTTGCCCCAGGTTGAGGATCAGCCTTCACAGGAAGCTGATTCTGCAGTCCAAGAGGAGACTGTCTCTGAGGAACTTGAGCCTGACCAGGTTGAGTTCTGGGGACCGGGGAACCCTCAAGGGCAGACCTGGGGCAGGCCCAATTAGATTGCCCTTCACTTGAACCCCTCAGACAGCAAGCTGCTGCTGAGGCTGCAGGGAATGCTCAAGGTGCCCATAAAGTATATTGGGATGATGGACTCCTTTACTCAGAGGCTATAGACCACAAACCTGGTACCACCAGGAGGTTGGTCATACCTTTGAAGTTTAGGGGTTTCCTTCTTACCTTGGCCCATGATATTCACCTTGCAGGACACCAAGGCCAGAACAAAACCTGGGACAGGCTTGTCCCTCACTTTCACTGGCCTCATATGTCAGAAAATGTCAAGTAGTTTTGTCGCTCCTGTGTCACTTGCCAAGCCAGTGGTAAGTCAGGTGGCACAACAAAGGCCCCCCTGATACCACTACCTGTGGTGGGGGTACCCTTTGAAAGAGTTGGAATAGATATTGTGGGTCCCATGGATCCTCAAACAGCATCTGGGCACAGATTTATACTGGTGGTAGTGGATCATGCCACCAGGTACCCAGAAGCAATTCCCCTGAGAACCACAATAGCACCTGTTGTGGCAAAAGCCCTCATTGCAGTTTTCTCAAGAGTGGGCTTTCCAAAGGAGGTTCTTTCAGACAGAGGTACTAACTTCATGTCTAGATACTTAAAAGCAATGTGGAAGGAATGTGGAGTAAACTACAAGTTTACCACACCCTATCACCCACAGTGCAATGGGCTTGTGGAGAGATTCAACAAGACCCTCAAGGGAATGATAAAAGGATTACCAGATAAGCTTAGATGGAAATGGGGCACCCTTTTACCCTGCTTGCTCTTTGCTAAAAGAGAGGTCCCACAGAAGGGGGTTGGCTACAGCCCTTTTGAACTTTTGTTTGGCCACCCTGTGAGGGGTCCACTATGTTTGGTGAAGGAAGGATGGGAGTTACCTCTCAAAAAGCCTAAGCTAGATGTTGTGGACTATGTACTTGGTCTCCGCTCCAGTATGGCTGAGTATATGGAAAGAGCATCCAAAAACCTGGAGGCCAGCCAAGAATTACAGAAAGCTTGGCATGACCAAAAGGCTGTTCTGGTGGAGTACAAACCAGGGCAGATGGTGTGGGTGTTGGAGCCAGTGGCCCCAGCAGCTCTCCAGGACAAATGGACTGGACCCTACCCAATTGTTGAAAAGAAGGGAGAAGGCACCTATGTGGTTGACTTTGGAACCCCTAGGAGCCCCCGCAGGGTGATCCATGTAAATCGTTTAAAAGCATTTGTTGACAGGGAGGACATGAGTCTCCTCATGGCCACAGATGGGCATCAGGGGGAAGAGAGTGACCCTCTCCCAGACCTGCTTTCCCAGAACCCTGATGATGGTTCAGTTGATGGAGTAGCCTTGGCAGGCAGCCTCACTGAGCAGCAACAGATGGACTGCAGACAGGTTCTGCAGGCCCACAGACACTTGTTTTCACTCACACCCAGTCAAACTAACTGGTGCACCCATGAGGTGGACACTGGTGACAGTCTGCCTGTGAAGAATAAGATCTACAGGCAACCTGACCATGTCAGGGATTGTATAAAGGCTGAGGTGCAAAAGATGTTGGAGCTTGGAGTGATTGAGCCATCAGAGAGCCCATGGGCTAGCCCAGTGGTCCTTGTGCCAAAACCTCATACCCAAGATGGAAAGAGAGAAATGAGGTTTTGTGTGGACTACAGAGGTCTCAATGCTGTCACTAGGACAGATGCACATCCCATTCCAAGAGCAGATGAGCTCATTGATAAATTGACTTCTGCCAAGTTTCTGAGCACATTTGATTTGACAGCTGGCTACTGGCAGATCAGACTAGCTGAAGAGTCAAAAGCCAAGACAGCATTTTCTACCCCTAGTGGACATTATCAGTTTGTGGTAATGCCCTTTGGTTTAAAGAATGCACCTGCCACCTTCCAAAGGTTGGTGAATCAAGTCCTTGCTGGGTTGGATGACTTTTGTGCAGCATATCTAGATGATATTGCTGTCTTTAGCTCCACCTGGGAGGATCACCTGATCCACCTGAAGAAGGTTCTGGAGGCCCTGCAAAAGGAAGGCCTGACTATCAAGGCTACTAAGTGTCAGATAGGACAGAGCAAGGTTGTGTACATGGGCCACCTAGTAGGTGGGGGTCAGGTTCAACCACTAGAGAGCAAGATCCAGACCATACAGGACTGGGCCCCTCCAACTACCCAGACACAAGTCAGAGCCTTCTTGGGCCTGACTGGGTATTACAGAAAAATTGTAAAGAACTATGGGTCCATTGTTACACCATTGAATGACTTGACATCCAAGAAGATGCCCAAAAAGGTTCAGTGGACAGTTAGCTGTCAAAAGGCAACTGATGACCTGAAGAAGGCCATGTGCTCTGCACTTATCCTGAAGAGTCCTAACTACTCCAAACAGTTCATTGTTCAGACAGATGCTTCTGAGTTGGGGGTGGGAGCTATGCTTTCACAACTTAATCAATATGGTCAAGACCAGCCCATTGCTTTTATTAGCAGAAGGCTGACCCCCAGGGAGAAACATTGGTCAGCTATTGAGAGGGAGGCCTTTGCTGTGGTTTGGGCCCTGAAGAAGTTGAGGCCATACTTGTTTGGAACTCACTTCCTAATTCAGACAGACCATAAGCCCCTCTTGTGGCTAAATCAGATCAAGGGTGAAAATCCCAAACTACTCAGGTGGTCCATTTCCTTACAGGGGATGGACTTTACAGTGGAGCACCGCCCAGGGACTGACCATGGTAATGCAGATGGTCTCTCCAGGTACTTCGACTTAGAACATGAAGACTTATCTGGTCAAGGTTAAGTTTAATGTCCCTGCGTTTGGGGGCGGGGGGTTCTGTAGGAGAGTAGGGTCTGCTTTCCTATGGTCACCGCAATTTTTGCTTTTTGCTTCACTGGTTTTTGACTTACTGAGGCTGTGGGCCTGCTAATCAGACCCCCAGCCTGCTGTTCTCTCTCTAAATTCACATACATGTACTATAGGTACATAACCCAATTGGAAATGGACTCCTTGTCAGCCCCTGCACCATGCACTATAGGTGCTCAGGGCATAGGTGCCACCAAGGCCTACCAGGGGCTGAAGCATAGCTTTTGACACCCCTGGCTGGTTCTTAAATTGACACAACTGGCTGATCACTCAGCTGGGGCAAGTAGGTGTAATCACCCCTTGCTTAGATATAGTATACCTATATCTAAACTTATATCTGGACACATATAAACCTGTGAGCCACTCCTATGGAAGGCCTTATCAATCCTGAAGGCAGAGTGCGTGGTTTAATGTGAGATGGAGCTCTAGCATGAGCTGAGCTTGTCTGCAGCTGTCAGGAACAACTCCCTAAGCTGTTCCGGGATAATGCCATACCATATACTATTAAGTGCATTATAATCCTCGCGGTTATATAGCAACTTTGGTTTGGCTTTATCAAAACATGTTGTGTAAGGTGTCATATGATTTGGAATACTATCCCCTCGACAGCCCTGTTGACGGGGAAAACATTCCACCCCTCTAGAGGGAGAAGACATGTTACTTTACTGAAACGCGGTTGGTTTTTAAAAGAGCCTCAGATCCACAAAATGGTTGCTTCTGCCACAGACAAGAGTCTGACCTCCTGCTGCTGACCGAAACTCAGCTGAGGAGGCCTGGGCAAAGGCTTTCTTGTCGCAGGGCGGTGTTACACCACCCCAGACAGGAGATAGTGGATTGTAGCAGGGAGGTTTGAAAGAAACTAGACACTGCCTGGGGCGCACAAGGCTGCCCCTTGCATAATCCAGCCAAACCGGTTCTGGGGCACACCAGCCCCTGTCCCAGCGCAGCCTGGATCAAAGGAAAAGGGTGTATCCACCCCCTTCCTGGGTCCCACCCATAGGAGGGGACCTAGCAGGTAATCCAGCCCCCTAGATAGGTATAAGAATGGGAGCAGTGCCAACGCACTCAGATTATCCTGATGAAACATTTGAAACAAAACTCTGGACCCTTCGACATCCTACTCAACGTAGAAGACTGAAGAATCTCCCTTGTGGTCAAGGAGTGACCACCCTGTGCAAACAGGCACCATCCAGCACCTCAATGTCTGTTTTGTTGCAGATCCCGCCGGAACTCGAGCGACAGAGATCAACGAGATCAAGCTTGCCTGCCTTCTTACAGCCCGATCCACAGTCCCTGCAGAGCTGAGACCCGTGGAGGCGACCGGAAGCTTGGGGCACGCCATCTTGAAAAGACCACGAGATGCTGACGTGCAGCCCACGAGTGACCCTCGAAGCTGTACACCGGGGTTTGAGAAGCCCCAACCCTGAGCCACTTTTGCACCGAAGTTCACCCCTCTACACTCGACGAGTGCTGCGTGGGGCCCTTCTGCTTTCTTTGGCTCAACGCGTTGGCCCGGTCACTTGCCAGCTGGCTTGTGGCCCCTGTGCCGGCGAAAACCTAAAACCGACTTGTGATTCTGGTTGAGCCAGACTTGCACCCGCTCCTCTGAAAAGGAGCACCCGCTCTGACCCTCCTGGTCCGAATGAGAAGCAATCTTCCAGTCCTGTGTGGATTGCTCTTGCTAAGTGTTGTTTGCTCCGATCTTGAAGCCAACAGCGCCGACGGTGAGAGCCTGCGTGTGACAGCTTGTGACCCGCTCCTGGACGTCGCAGATGCCCCAGAGCCCACGTGGCAGCGGAGAGAAGCTCCTCAACAACCACCTGATTGTGCCCAACATTGCCTGGTTCCGTCCTGGTTCCACCCTGGTCACTGCTGAGTGACCCAGACTCTGTCCCCTCTGCTTTGAGGTACTTTTCCACTCTGATCCACCCTTGGATCACACCAGACACTTCTCCTACACATCGCCTGCAGCATCTTCAGTTTCAAGCACCAAGAACCTGCGTGACGAAACCCGACGCCACTTCGACCCTATGCACCCGCTTCCTGTGGGTGAGGTAACATTGCAACGCCGGTGTTCCCACACTGGTACACACCTCTAGGGTCTGTGTCTAAAGTTTTGTCCATCTAGGTTCAGCGGAAGTATCCTTAAACTCTATTTGTGTATCTTTTACGCACCATTGACTTTGCATTGGTGCATGCGTGTGCTTTAAGCGCTAAACCCGAATCCCGCGGGCTTTTACCGACTTCAGAATTGCTTGTCCCGACTGCTCCCAGCGATTCCCTAGGCCCTAGGCCTAACCACTGTTTGATTGGTATCTCTTATACCACTTTCTTAATATATGCTTTGAGTGGCCACCCGCCCTCATCCATAATTGTGCAACTTTGTATGTTATACTGTGCTTTTGATTTAACGCTTGTGCCCCTTTGCTCATAAAGAGTACCTAGGATTATTTTAGAAATAAACACAAATATTTTTATAATATATACTTGTGTGGTGTCCTTTCATTTGATATGAAAGGATTGTGATCGGTAAAACAGCTCGCTTAACACGACCTCTTGAGTTTAGCCTTTAAGGCTGCTTAGTCTATGCTACCATTAAGATAGCTTGTCTATAAGGTTGACTTACAACCAGACACCATAAGGGACTGTTTGGACTGATACAAGGTGGTTCCAGAATTGGACACATCATATATCAGGCCAACTTCTCAAAAGATGCAATAGGAGGCATCGGGAAAACGTGTGCTAACATGCACTAATGCATGTTAGCACTACCTTGTAAATAGGGCGATGAAAATATCGCCGCTTTAGTGGCAAAAAGTGCAGCTAAGATAGCGATACTGCCCTTGTTAATATGCACCCAGATTTTTTATCCCTTAATTTTAAGTTAAGTGCGGAGTAGGAATAGCTATGCCTGCTGCGGTCCTAATAATATCTTATGTTTTTCAGCCTTAAAATAGAGCTCAAAACACACTTCTGACAGAAGTGAAATATCTGGGCAGCACCGAGAGACCTATCCATAGGTTGTGAGCACTACATACCCATCATTTATTCAACAATTGCATGTGTACATAGTTAACACCTGGAATTTGTGACACAGTTTGTGTTTTGTTGTTTGTAGCAGGATGCAACGCACTGGTTTTGTAAAGGCAGGCATAGCTCAGGCAGGTTCGAGTGAGTGCCAGGGTATGTTTCGAGCAGACATGATGACACGTTGGGCTGATTTACAAGGCCATTGCGCCACTTTTGCGTCATTTTTTACATGGAAAAGTGACGTAAAACTCACACAAGGGGCTTGTAAATCTGCCTGGACATGTACAGGGCTGTGGTGCATGCCATTGATCCACTGAAATTAAATCCCGGAAAAACAGAGCTTCTCCTCCCAGGGAATAGTTTAGTACACTGGGGTCCCCCGTTCTGGCCCATCGAGTTGGGCCCCCCTCCCACCCCTGTCAGCTCGGTGAAGAGTCTAGGGGTGGTCATTGACGCTGAGCTTTCTCTTAAGGCTCAAGTAGGGTGTAGGAAGGTGGCTACCTGACTATGGTTACCCCAGAGTTTTTGCCTTGTGTTTAGCTGGTTTTCGACTTAGTTGGCCTGGTTCCCTGCTAATCAGGGCCCCAGGCTATCTGCTCTCTCTATAAAATGGATTCCATGTACCCTAGGTGCATAACTAAATTGGCTTGGGTCACCTTATCAGCCCCTGTACAGAGCACTATAGGTGCCAAGGGCATAGGTGCATCCAAGGCCTACCAGGGGCTGCAGCATATCTTTTGCCACCCCTGGCTGGCTATCCAGAATTGACACAACTGGCTGATCACTCAGCTGGGGCAAGGTGGTGTAATCACCCCTTGCTTAGATATAGTATGCCTATTTCTAAACCTATCTGGACACATATAAACCTATAAGCCACTCCTATGGCAGGCCTTAACAATCCTGGAGGCAGAGTGCTTGGTTTTATGTGAGATGGTGCTCTAGCATGAGCTGAGCCTGTCTGCAGCTGTCGGGACCAATTCCCTAAGCTGTTCCTGGATAATGCCATACCAAATACTATTAAGTGCATTATAATCCTCGCGGTTATATGTTAACTTTGGTTTGGCTTTATCAAAACATGTCGTGTAAGGTGTCATACGATTTGGAATACTACCCCCTCGCCAGTCCTGGCGACGGGGGTAGCATTCCACCCCTCTAGAGGGAGACGACATGTTACTTTGCTAAAAAGCGGTTGATTTTAAAGGAGCCTCAGATCCACAAAATGGATGCTCCTGCCACAGACACAAGTCTGACCTCCTGCAGCTGACCGAAACTCAGCCAAGAAGGCCTGGACAAAGGATTTCCTATCACAGGGAGGTGTCACACCACCCCAGACAGGAGATAGTGGATTGTAGCAGGGAGGTTTGAAAGAAACCAGACACTGCCTGGGGAGCACAAGGCTTCCCCTTGCATAATCCGGCCAAACCGGTTCTGGGGCACACCAGCCCCAGTCCCAGCGCGGCCTGGATCAAAGGGAAAGGGGTGTATCCACCCCCTTCCTGGGTCCCACCCATGGGAGGGGACCTAGCCGGTAATCCAGCCCCCTAGATTGGTATAAGAAAGGGAGCAGTGCCAACGCACTCAGATTATCCTGATAAAACATTTGAAACAAAACTCTGGACCCTTCGACATCTTACTCGATGTAGAAGACTGAAGAATCTCCCTTGTGATCAAGGAGTGACCACCATGAGCAAACAGGCACCGTCCGGCACCTCGACATCTGCTTTGTTGCAGTTCCCGCCGGAACTCGAGCAACAGAGATCAACGAGATTAAGCTTGCCTGCCTTCTGCCAGCCTGATCCACAGTCCCTGCAGAGCTGAGACCTGTGGAGGCGACCGGAAGCTTGGGGCACGACATCTTGAAAAGACCACAAGAGGCTGACCGTGCAGCCCACAAGTGACCCTCGAAGCTGTACACCAGGGTTTGAGAAGCCCCAGCCCTGAGCCACTTTTGCACCGAAGCTCACCCCTCTACACTCGACGAGTGCTGCGTGGGGCCCTTCTGCTACTTTTGGCTCAACACGTTGGCCCGGTCACTTGCCCGCTGGCTTGTGGCCCCTGTGTCAATGAAATTCGAAATACGACTTGTGATTCTGGTTGCTCTAAACTTGCACCCGCTCCTCTGAAAAGGAAAACCGGCTCTGACCCTCCTGGTCCGAGTGAGAAGCAATCTTCCCGTCCTGCCTGGATTGCTCTTGCCAAGTGTTGTTTGCTCCGTTCTTGAAGCCAACAGCGCCGACGGTGAGAGCCTTTGTGGGACAGCTCGTGACCCGCTCCTGGACATCACAGATGCCCCAGTGCCCACGTGGCAGCTGAGAGAAGCTCCTCAACAACCACCTGATTGCGCCCAACATTGCCTGGTTCCGTCCTGGTTCCACCCTGATCACTGCTGAGTGACCCAGACTCTGTCCCCTCTGCTTTCAGGTACTTTTCGACTCTGATCCACCCTTGGATCACACCGACACTTCTCCTTCACATCGCCTGCAGCATCTTCAGCTTCAAGCACCAACAACCTGCGTGACAAAACCCGACGCCACTTCGACCCTATGCACCCGCTTCCTGTGGGTGAGGTAACTCAGCAACGCCGGAGTTCCCACACTGGTACACACCTCTAGGGTCTGTGTCTAAAGGTTTATCCTTCTAGGTTAAGCGGAAGTATCCTTAAACTCTAACTGTGTAACTTTTACGCACCATTGACTTTGCATTGGTGCATGCGTGTGCTTTAAGCGCTGCACCCGAATCCGGCGTGCTTTTCCCGACTTCAGCATTGCTTGTCCCGACTGCTCCTAGCGATTCCCTACGCCCTAGGCCTAACCACTGTTCGATTGGTATCTCTTATACCACTTTCTTAATATATGGTTTGAGTGGCCACCCGCCCTCATCCATAATTGTGCAACTTTCATATGTTATACTGTGTTTTTGATTTAACGCTTGTGCCCCTTTGCTCATAAAGAGTACTGGGGATTGTTTTAGTAATAAACACATTATATTTTTATAATATATACTTGTGTGGTGTCCTTTCATTTGATATTACAGGATTGTGATTGGTAAAACAGCTCGCTTAACATGACCTCTTGAGTTTAGCCTTTAAGGCTGCTTAGTCCATGCTACCCCTAGGATAGCTTGTCTATAAGGTTGACTTACAACCAGACACCATAAGAGATTGTTTGGACTGATACAAGGTGGTTCCAGAATTGGAATCATCATATATCAGGCCAACTTCTCACATAGGGGCTGTGATTTCCGCATGCATGTTCCAGCTTCGTAAAATTCGTAAAATAGCCCATCTACTGCCGCATGCGGCACTGGTCCAGGTTGTCATCTCCCTGGTACTATCTCGCCTCGACTTTTCGAACGCTTTATACCATGGACTCCCACAATCATTGCTCCGCCGTCTTCAAACCGTGCAGAACCAGGCGGCCAGACTTATTCACAAAACACCAAAGTGGCAGTCCGCGAAACCCCTGCTGCGCAAATTGCATTGGCTGCCAGTTGAACAAAAGGCGGCCTTCAAGATTGGCTGCCTGACTTTCAAGTCTTTTCACTGTACCAGCCCTGTTTTCCTCAAAACACTGATTAAGCAGCACCGACCTGCGTGCAATCTCTGGTCTGCTCACCTCCACCTGCTGGTCGCCCCCAAAATCAAAACAAACAAGTTAGGCGGCCGCAGATTTGTCCACCTGGCCCCCAAACTATGAAATCCTCTTCCCCTGTCCATTAAGTCTGGCTGTTCTCTACTTAATTTTAGGAAGCTCCTTAAAACCCGTCTCTTCACCCAAACTGGTTAGTCTGCCTCTTCACACTCCACGCACTCTATACTCTAGTGCCAGGAAACCTATGGTGTCAGTGCGCTCTATAAATGTCACTTAAGTTAAGATAAGATAAAATTGATGTAAGGGAAAGAGGGGCAGGTTTCAAAGTTTATGGGAATTCCAAAATGTGTATTATTCTCTTTGTGATGGAGAGAGAGAGTGGGAGAGAGAAAAAAGAAGAGGGAACGTACTTTGCTTTAATCTTTAATGGTATGATAGAGGTCGGTGATTTTGCATAAGTCAGATGCGCACTGCGCTCTGCATATTTATAAGGTCTCTCGCTGACATTGTCCCCTTTATAAATTTGGCAACTGTGCACTGACTGAGTTTTTTAAGCTAATTTATAAATTACATAATTCGACTTGGTACTCCATCTGCACTGTGAGCATCTATTTGTTTTATGAGAAAAATGTGCAAACTTTTACTCTTGTTAGCAACCAATGTTATTGCTTTTTTACATGCATCCTATGCATCTTTGGGGCATATTGTCAAGAAACTATCGCCACGATATCTGCACTTCATCGCAGCCAAAATTGTGATAAAACTAACGCTCCATTCAGAAGCTGGTGCTAACAGCCCATATAACCAGTTTCCCTGCGATAGCAGCGGCAAAAAACATCGCCACAGATGACCCAGGCAACTATCGCTAATGAGATGCAGACTAGGCATTACCATGCAAAAAGCAGCGACAACACCACTCTGCAACATTCTCAACGATCCGCCAAATCGGTAATAAGACCACAAAACAGGCAATAAGACACGTTAGCTGCATGAAATTAACACCTGCTCTGACCTGGTGTAAAGTTAGACCACAGGCTGCAACAGAAAAGGGAGCCAAGGCCAGAGCCACACCTGAAGGTGTAACTCAGAGCCCCAGCAGGGCCACAACACCCACCGCCACCACCCCCACGACCCCCCTTGGACCAACACTGAGGCAGGGCAGACAAAGACAGCGGACCTTCAGAAAACGCTCCTACCTCACAGACCCAACACCAGAGAATGTCATAGCCCACCACAGGCCAGAAATAACAACCATCCTCCGCATCCTGAATATCAATGCCCACAGGATGATGGTACCAACACAGCGGACAATCAACATATCACCTCAGATAAAGCTGCTGGCGGTGCTGCACTTGTTGACCTCTGGTACCTACCAACCAACAACTGCCAGAGTCGGAGGAGTCTCACAGCCAGCCCAATCCAAGTTCCTCACAATTGTTGTGGATGATATCATCAGCTTGGTACCCCACTACCTATACTTCCCCCACACTGTGCAGGAACATCCGGAGACCAAGCAAGGCGTCTATGACATAGCTGACTTCCCACACGTTTTGGAGACATTTGACTGCACACGTGTGCTACTGGTGCCCGCCAGCAACACTGCACACAATAACCGAAACAGAAAGTACACACATTCCATCAATGTGCAGGCAATAAAGTTCCCTCGTGAAATCTCAACCAACATGTGCATGATTCCTTCAACTCCAGACAGTCCATCAGCAACCAGCACTACCGGGATGGCACCTAAAGAAATGCACTGCTCGTTGGCAAGTGCCAAATGAACACAACGCACACCTCAACTCCACAATCATAAAACACACAACCTTGGGAATGCACACGTTACAAACTTACATACAACATGCCAAACAACATGCCCACCCACCAGAACCGACAGCACAACTTACTGTGGGAATCCGGGTCAGCCATGCACATAAGCCATCAACAGCACTGCACCTCAGCCACACAATAGCGGAACATGGAGAGAGGTGGGAACCAGGCATGTGCGAAGGAGGCAAGTGACCCATGAATGTGAATGTACACAATACCAAGTGTGGCGTGGATGTGATGGCCAGACTGCAGCATGTAGAACACACACATATCCATGACAAAATACACTGCTGGTGTATGGAGTGCAGTGGACGCAACCTAGTCACCCCAGCCACTGGGGAAGATCGCGGAAATGTTGCTTGTTACGTGTCCCCTGTAAGCCTGAGCAGAGTGGGCTGGCCCGGCGTACGCCAGGCCAGCATAGGGTGTGAATACAAATCATGTAGCTCTGGGCGTGGTGCGCTTCCGGAATGCCAAAAAATTAGGTAAGCTTATGAAGTTATTAAGTAATTAAATTCAAACTTTGTAGCGTGCCGCGGAGGTATCACTTTGTAGACCTTAAAGTGTTTAAATATAGTTGTGAGGTGCGTCCTCTGAACTTAGAGTTCGTCCCTCTGGGCACTGCTTATAAACTCACAAGTTGCAATTTGTTAATGTAAATCCATTTGAAAAAAACAAAAATTAAAAAAAATGATTTAAAAAAAAAACGATATTCAAATGTATTCCTTGTTCTTTTGCATATGTTGAAAATCACATATTACAATGTATTCTTCAAAACAACATGAGTCCCAAAGGCCTTTCAGATTCGGTATTTTACCACCCAATCCAATTGGGTGGTAAAATACCGAATCCAGGTCTGCATGCACATGTGTGCATGCACACCTATGCCATGTGACAGAGAGACATGCCCTTAGGGCATGTCTGTGTGCCACATGGCACACATGCCTGTATTTGGGGTGCTAGAGGGTGTCAAAGTGACACCCCCTTCACCCTTGCTGGAATTGGTATTTACCGAATCGGTAAATACCGATTCGGTAATGCCCATTGATTCCTATGGGCTTCAATGCCCATAGGAGTCAATGGGCATTACCGAATCGGTATTTACAGAATCGGTAAATACCGAATCTTAACAATTCGGTATTTACCGATTCTATAATACCTACATCCCCCCCCCTCTATTTTACCACTTCTTAAATACCGAATCGGTAAAATTTGGTATTTAAGAAGTGGTAAAATAAAATTACCTACATCTCGCCCTTAGTCTTAATTTCACTTTTCTGATGATCCCAATTCATTGTGTGCCTCATGGGCACTTCATCAGGGGAATCTAATGGGAAGAAGGAGTGTGTGTATGAAGACACGAGTCTAACGAGTCTATACTGATATAATAGAGAGAAAGCCCAAACCTTTGAGACGGGTAATCTCAGGAACCACAGCACCAATCACAACACCCAATACAGCGTTGGAAAGGGCAGTTGCAGCAAAAGGACATAAGCTATGCAGACGCCCTACATATACATTTAAAAGGTAAAAGAACCGTGCCAGCAAAGTAGTCCCTTGTGGGCGTGTCTGCGTTGTGTTGTGGGCATGTGCTGGGGGCGTCACAAACACTAGGGGCGTGAGGTACGTTCCGCCCTTCATGCCATGTTTCATATCGTGTGCTGTGGGCATGTGCTGGGAGCGTGGGCGTGTGCGGGGCGTGGGATTACGGGAAAAACAAAGCGAGCGTTGTGCCCAATATTTCATTTTTTCTTGTTCCCAGGTTCTGTACATTCCAGCTCAGGGTGTCCACCCTGCTCCCTTTAAATGCCCCTGCACCTCATAATCATAACCCACCTGTACTACTTAAAATACCCCAACACCCTTAAACACTAACCCATCTTAACCCTATAAATATACCCTGTACCCCAAAACCGAAACCTATCCCTAAACCCTAAAAATACCCCTGTGCCCTAAAACCCAAACCTAGCCCTGAACCCTATAAATACCCCTATTCCCTAAACCCAAACCTAGCCCTGAAACCTAAAAATACCCCGGTACCCCAAAACCCGAACCTACCCCTTAACCCTAAAAATACCCCTGTACCCCAAAACTCAAACCTAGCCCTGAACCCTAAAAATACCCCTGTACCCCAAAACCCAAACCTACCCCTGAACCCTAAAATACCCCTGTACCCCAAAACCCAAACTTAGCCCTGAACCCTAAAAATACCCCTGTACCCCAAAACCCAAACCTAGCCCTGAACCATAAAAATAAACCTGTACCCCATAACACAGATCTACCCCTGAACCCTAAAATACCCCTGTACCCCAATACTTAAACCTAGCCCTGAACACTAAAAATACCCCTGTACCCCAAAACCCAAACCTAGCCCTGAACCCTTAAAATACCCTTGTACCCCAACACCCAAACCTGTGGAAAGTGAGCCCATATTACTATTGATGCCCGGGCGGCTGGCGCAAGACGCCTCTTAGTTCCCATCCTGAATAGTTACCAAATAAAGAGACAGGTGCTGGAAACAGGAACACAAAGAACAGAGTTTTATTTCTCATGAGGAGAGCCTGTCATTTCGGACACGAAACACAGTGTCTTTCGGGAGGTGCTCTAACAACCTCTCTGAGGCCTGGCCTCTTATACCCTGGTTTATGACATATGACCTTTCTTTATTACAATCAAGACATTGTGAAGCAAGGAAAAAGACATCCCCGTAATCCTCGTGTCAATCCCACCCCACATACATCCACAATAGAGGCCCTCACTCTGCTGACATCAGGAGGGGCTGTTATCGCGCAGCTGAGTGTTCCGCCGATTCTTAGGATGTGTGCGCCTGATCGTATTCCAGGGGGTGGGGAGGTCGGGATCAATAGTGGGTCCTTTGAAGAGGAGTGACTCCATACAATAAGGGGCAGTAAACAGTATCTCCCGGCTTAGGCGATGGCCTCGGACCTGTGTGGACAGTCAATCGCGGAGGGAGGGTTTACCAACAGAGGGGTTATTCATGAAAGGAAAGGAGGTGTTGGTCAGGCGCGGCCGTGACTCCCAAGGACAGAGTCATGCGGACTTGTGCATGTGAGGGAGGGGACAGCCAGGGTGCGCAGAGGGAGAGGGTCATTTGAGAGTGGGGGGGGGGGGGTGTTCAAATGCGCGCAGGAGGGAAGCTGGGGATTTCAATGAGCGGGCAAAGAGGCCATAGTGCCTAAAATGGCTGTCAGGTACATGTGGGCACGGGCCTTTACTGGCGGGGTGATGCGGTCAACGTCTCACGATATTCGTGGTGCGTACAGGGAGGGGAATGGGAGAAGACAAATGAACGCCGCTTATGTACATCAATTTTGTGAATTTCCACAGTCGCCGCTTTTTACATAACAAAGTTCATTTCCTAATTGATGGGCGTACATATAAGCATGTGTGGTTGATGAAACAGCATTTGTCAATACTAACATATTGCATATAACCATGAACAGTCGATGCGATTGGCAGAATGCAGCACATAGGAAATTGCATTTGTTGGGTTCCTAACGTTCAAACGTACTACATAGCATAAATGCTTCTGACTTTCTTAAAAAATATGACCAATGAACATTTTGACCAAGTAGTTGAGGGAGGAATTCAGTCCAATACATATGATCTCTTCGTCACAGTGTCTTTTTCGCAGTGAGCCATCACTGGTAGGCTCTAGTCCGTGTCCTTTCGTTGGCGCTGTTGAGCACCGGCGGTGGAGCTATAGGTCCAGCTCGGATTTAACCTTTCGCGTTGCAAGGTGCGGTCTGTCCTCTGCTGTTAGACCACAGTCCTGTTCCATAACCAATCCTTTTAGCGGTGCCTTATGCTCGGCACCTATATTTCCGTGGCATAACCCTATTTCCACTAATATGCTGTTCTTCCTTTCGGCAAAAAGTCATGTGGGAAAGAGGGGGTGTGGTTCAATAGTCGATGGAGGAGAGGGTGGAGTGGGGTCAGATTTCTTGGGACACACAAAAGGGACCAAGGGAGCAAAGGATAACGAGCAAGCAGGCCCATCAATCGGGCTCGAAAAGGGGGACGGAGGCGTCAGGCACACGTGGGTTAGCGGACAGAGAGCTTCAGGACAGCCCTTCATCCTTTCGTTTACCGCGTTTGAGAGTGCTGCCTCGTCCCGTATCTTGTTGCGCTGTGGCTCCACCTTTGGTCGAGGTTGCATGTGTCTCATGATCTGCAGCCAGGCTGTGCGTCACGTCCCACGCTTCTCCTCCGGTGATCGTATATCTTTGAATGGGTAAAAACAAGTTTTAGAGAACTGGCAGGAGAAGAGATTTTTACATTTGAATTCCACTCGCAATCCTAGCACCTGGGGGTTATGCTCATTGGTCATAGTCAGAAGTCTATTACCATGAAGTTAGTATGTGGGTATTTCTACTGTGTTCGCACCAAGTCTAATCGGCGTTCATTCATGACACATATGGACAGAGGTCAGACTCCTGTCACTTGCGTATTTCATCAAAAACTCCAAAATTGGCAACATTCAGGGGAGACTCGTCCTTCTAACCCGAGCCTTTACAGTCTCACGTTTCCCTTTACAGCTGGCTAACTCTTTCAAGCAGAGCGGGGGTGCAATCATCGAAAGACAGTGTTAAACAGGTTTTTCTCGAGGGGCGACAGTTACTCATGGTCATCAGTTATACATCGGGGACAGCAGCTGGGGTCAATCAGGTGGGGCGGGGACGCTTCGGGCATTCGCGCTTGAGTGCAAAGGGGTGGGGCAATCTGGGCATTGGGGGGCAATCTGGACATTGGGGACCAATCTGGGCATTGGCGCTTGTATCTCCAATGAACTAAAAAATAGGATGCCATTGACATATAGTTCCCCTATAAAAAGGTCAGATTAGGGGACATTAGTCGTCTTACCTGTCCTTTCTTTCTTAGCCAATTCGAGTTCATTCATTTTTCAGAAAGGAGAGGTAGTAATATGGCAAGTTACAATCGTTTTAGTTTCTGTCAATTTCGCTGAACACCTTCGCGTTCAATAAGTTTCCAATTAGATTGTTGCCAGCGGGGCACAATTTTACCATAAAAAGGGAAGAGGGAACAGGGGGACTCTCGTAGAGAGTGAGAGTCGTCCGCAACCTAAACGAGCCATTCGGTACACGTATGACATGTAGAGAGAGAGGGAGAGAGAGAGAGATAGATAGAGAGGGAGAGAGAGAGAGAGAGAGAGAAAGAGAGACGTGTACGGAAATAGGTCAGTTAGTGCGCTCACAATCCAGAACAGCAGGGGTCAGGTAACAAAGAGACGCGAACAGAGGGGAGACATAAACCCATACACTACATACACACTAACTCAGACGAAGGAAGACAGTACATGTATTACATACAAAGAGATTCACGACAAAACATAGAACAGTTATTGGCCAAGAAGATCTCTTTCTGCATGCTGCGTATCTTTAGTATCCTATTTATCTACGGGCTAAGCTCTTTTTACCTTTTCCTCCTTTTTCCTCTCGTTTGCTATCTTTGCGAGCGTTCTCGATTGCTAATACTTACACCTCGGTCAGCCGGTCAGAAATTAACCTGGTCGGGCTATTGCCCACGGTTGGATCTTAAACCACTTTTGAGTTTCTTCTTTTGGTGATAAGTTCTCCAGGCTGAGGCAACGGAGGGTATTGATCGGGAGAACAGTCGGACAGCTTGGCTAGAACTATAAGAGTGCGAGAAGGAGGTGGTACATTTTGAACATCAACAACATTCCTACTTTCCCAGACGGGTGGTGCCTAGGTAAACCTTACCCCGGAACTTTCCTTGTCCTTTCCCTATCTAGTTAAACGTCATAGTTGCACTATCTGGCGTGCTGGTTCGAGTCAAATTCCGTCATACAGTACTAACCCGTCAAGTTTCTAAGTCAGTCCATCCTCCCAGTCGCTACGTTCTAAGGAGGACCAGTCATATCTAAGTCTACGTCTTTCAAAACTCGTTAGCATAAGTACTATGCTCAGATCCCCTCCTTCCCCTTTCGTTGGTCGTTCGATCATCACTCCTCCATACTTCAACCGATGTTCCGACGTGACCTGCAGAAGGGAGGAGAAGAAGGGGGTGGGGGTAGCATTCAAAACACATCAACGCGCATAAATCCGAACAAATGTTTTTACCTACCTCATACTCGACCTATCTCCACGGGGTTCATTCCCTACCATCTCAGCGTTTAATCCCAGAGGGTCCAGTAGTGTTAGGTAGACAATCATCGATGGTCTGCGTATCTACATGAATCACTCGTGCGTAGCCTTTTAGGTCATGTGTAAGGGTGGTGGCCAGGTGGCATTTCCTCGGTATTGCTTAAGGGCATCTAAACTTTTTCCTGCTATCTGTGGCATATAATGTAACTGCTTAAGTATTGGGCCTTTTTACCCTTCAACCTTAATAAAGCTGCTTATTTTTCACTTATATTGGAGACAGTAGTAACACATTCGAAACTCATTAATGCAATCGCTACAATTATACTTTCTTTTTCAAAAAACCTTTAATTAAAAAAAAAAATGTTGGCGCACAAATACGGGCCTACAACCCAGTGGGCCAGCTACGGAGCAGACTGGAACTGTGCATAAGAGGAACGAAGTCGGTGGCCATTCATTTCATAAAGTGCAGCAGTGCAATAAAATCGTATCGAACTTTCTTAAGGGGCGAGTATAATGCGTGTCAAGAATTCAAGCTTTCAATAATATCATCTCATTATCCAACTATTTACTCAAGACCTAACGTATATCAATTCGTTGTCCAAATGCTCAATCAGTGCCTATTTCATACCAATTCATTGCTTCCAACACATAATTAGTACCCACCCTCAATCAGTTCACTGTCCCAACACATACTCAATATCCTTCTTATATCGCTTTCTTTTCCAAGCACATAATCAATATCCATCTTATCTACTTTCATTGTCCAAAAACTGCATACATATCTTGGAGCATCAAGGCTGAGCAATCAGGGTGCAACAAGGAGTTTGAAAGTTTCATTTTGTATTGGCGCCATTTTGGGCGAGGTCAGGCAGGTCCCAGTATAGTCAGAATGTCTCCACTGACTCGTGGTTGGACCAGAACCTCATTTGGCAGTTCAAAAAGTTTTTCGCAATGGGGTAACAGACTAGCGATATGAACCATCAGTCAAAAGTGGGGAGGGAGGCAACAATCTTTCCTACCGGGTCATTCTGGTGTTCCACCGGAACTGAACAAATCTGTATCTTTGCAGGATTTTAGTCATTTTCAAACTGAGGCTGGCGCCGGCAGGAGTGCGCCGACGTCTCGTGGCTCCATCGGAGGACGGGGCGGGGGGCACCTCGTGGAGAGGTCGGCCCCCACGGCTCTTTTAGAATCTTCAAGGTTGAGGAGCACAGGGCGTGTGCCAGTCCCGGGCAAAAACCCACCTTTTGATATGGACCCTCTTTGAGCAGGAGCGTTGGGGTGTCGCTGGAAGCCTCCACCTGGGGAGGTGGGGGAGGCTCGTTCGCGCCGCCTTCCCCTTCCAGCGACTCCGCGCCGTTCCTCGGCTCCAGCGCTTTGGTATGGCCGTGCCAGGCAATGAAGATGGGGGGGGGGTCGGAGGCAGCAAGACATCCCCCCCCGTGGCCCGCAGGGAAGAAGGAAAGAAGGGAATGGGGAGACCATACAACCTTCGGGCCGTCCGCCCCACAGTCTCCCCTTCCGATGGCGGCCAGCCGAGCCCTGCTCTGCACGCATCGAGGCCTCGCCTTCCGGATGGGCGTAACCGCGGACCTGTTGCACTTCGGGAGCTTCCGGAATGGGGGTAGGTATCTATTGATTTGTATCTATTTCATGTTACCGTTATTTGGGCGTGGTGGGCAGTGAGGCAGACATGTTTGGAGCAGGAATAGGCAGCGGAGCCTAGCTACCTCGTGGCTGTCTTGCCATCAAGCTTTCGCCATTTTATATTTCTTATTACGAACTATTTCTAATGTTTCTTATTTTTAGTGAAGTCGAAGGCTCATCAGGGGGTTACTGACTTAGCCCGATTTCTTTTATTTTTCCTTCCTTTCCTTAGCGTGTTTCGCTAAAGTTTCTGTTAATAGGGTACGGTGATCACTTCATATTTTTATATGTCCTTTCATTAGGGGTACTCCTGGACGGACCAGATGAGTTACCTCCAATAAATGGTCCGGGTGGAACTAGATTATCAATCAGTGGGGGGGCATGTGTCCTTTCATTAAGGTACCTGGACGGACCGGATGATCACCTCCAATGAGTGTGGAGCACATGTCCCTTCGTTAGGGTATCCACCTGGACGGACCAGATGGTCTACCTCCAATAAATAGTCAATCAGTGGGGAGTGGGTAGGCCTGACGAATCATAAAGGGGCATAACCTACCCTTTACTACTTGCAAAGACTAGACAGAATATTTCTATTCCACGTTATTTGCAAACAGAAAATACCTCAAACGAACAATTCCTTGGACAACAATGTCCAGTCAATCAATCAATCAGTGGGGAGAAAAACAGGCATGACGGATTACAACGGGGACAAACGTCTGCATTACCTGCCCTTCGCTATCTGCAAAGGGAGACAGAATATTCCTATCCCTCTCTGTTTGTAGACAGGGAAGATCTCAAAGAGCAACAATCGATATAAATCGATATCAAACAATCAGTGGGGAGAAAGGTAGGCATGACGAATCATAAAGGGGCATTACCTACCCTTCTCTATCTGCACAGAGAGACAAACGTTCCTATTCGCAGCTGTTTGCAAACAGAGAATGTCTCGTTCTCAAGAAGAGAACCAATATTTCAAGTAGCAACCAAAGCTAAATGAACAACAACAACAACAATATCAGTATTTAAATATCTGATTCCAATACAATCAATCAATCAATCAGATGGATAAAACCATCCTACCAATCAGGCGTAAAAACGCCCTACTTAATCTTACCCGGACCGGACCATGCGGACAGTTCTTCGTCTTCCCCCTCCAGCGCCCGATCGTTCTCTTACTCTATGCAGCATTCCTGTGGGATTCCAGTCAGGACAATAGGTCACTCGAGAGAGGTCCGTTCAGAATCGGTGAAGTTCATTCAATCGGCAGACGGACGAGGGCCCTCTCAAGGCAGGTATACTCCAATCATTTAGATGTTCACCTCATCGTCTGGATCTCTCTTACTGGACCTTATGTCACTGATGGACCCCGCGTTGGGACGCCAATTGTGGAAAGTGAGCCCATATTACTATCGATGCCCGGGCGGCTGGCGCAAGACGCCTCTTAGTTCCCATCCTGAATAGTTACCAAATAAAGAGACAGGCGCTGGAAACAGGAACACAAAGAACAGAGTTTTATTTCTCATGAGGAGAACCTGTCATTTCGGACACGAAACACAGTGTCTTTCGGGAGTTGCTCTAACAACCTCTCTGAGGCCTGGCCTCTTATACCCTGGTTTATGACATATGACCTTTCTTTATTACAATCAAGACATTGTGAAGCAAGGAAAAAGACATCCCCGTAATCCTCGTGTCAATCCCACCCCACATACATCCACAATAGAGGCCCTCACTCTGCTGACATCAGGAGGGGGTGTTATCGCGCAGCTGAGTGTTCCGCCGATTCTTAGGATGTGTGCGCCTGATCGTATTCCAGGGGGTGGGGAGGTCGGGATCAATAGTGGGTCCTTTGAAGAGGAGTGACTCCATACAATAAGGGGCAGTAAACAGTATCTCCCGGCTTAGGCGATGGCCTCGGACCTGTGTGGACAGTCAATCGCGGAGGGAGGGTTTACCAACAGAGGGGTTATTCATGAAAGGAAAGGAGGTGTTGGTCAGGCGCGGCCGTGACTCCCAAGGACAGAGTCATGCAGACTTGTGCATGTGAGGGAGGGGACAGCCAGGGTGCGCAGAGGGAGAGGGTCATTTGAGAGTGGGGGGGGGGGTGTTCAAATGCGCGCTGGAGGGAAGCTGGGGATTTCAATGAGCGGGCAAAGAGGCCATGGTGCCTAAAATGGCTCACAGGTACATGTGGGCACGGGCCTTTACTGGCGGGGTGATGCGGTCAACGTCTCACGATATTCGTGGTGCGTACAGGGAGGGGAATGGGAGAAGACAAATGAACGCCGCTTATGTACATCAATTTTGTGAATTTCCACAAACCTACCCCTGAACCCTAAAAATACCCCTATACCCCAAAACCCAAACCTAGCCCTGAACTCTAAAAATACCCCTATACCCCAAAACCTATACCTATCCTTAAACCCTAAAACTACCCTTGTACCCCATAACCCAAAACTATATCTGAACCCTTAAAATACCCAAACACCCCAAAACATATACCTCAGTACCCCAAAACATATACCCCTATACCCATACTTACCTTATCCACACATTAAAAAAAAACATGCTTTTACCATTCATGCATTTACAACGAATTTCATTGTAAATGTATGCGTGGTAAAAGCATATAAAATGTAATGCAATGCGTTATAATGGAATTGCGGAGTAATGGTACTTTCGTAATGAAAGTATGCGGAGTAATGGTATGCGGAAAGAAAGTTGCGGAATAATGGGTGTTTACCTTCCCCTGGTAAGTACATTGGTGGCACGGCGGCCCACATCTCCAGCAACATGCTCATATTTTTTCACCACCGATTTGAAAAATGCACAGGTCTCTCTCATTGATGAAAAACCAAAGGGGATGATGGACGGAGCATTGGCAATACAAACACTCACCCCTAGTCAACTGATCTGGGTTTAATCCATCACCGTTCTTTAGCTCACTCCGCCATCCCAGTTCAGACATGGCCATATGCAAATCAGTCTGACCCTGTGCCTCATGGGAACAGTTCAGCCCGAACTGCCAAGCCATGTCTTTCCTGGACCGGAATCAAGCTTCCCAGGACCGGTTTCTGGCATTACAGCCGTTTTCAGCCGAGCTTGCTTGAATCCAGTGGCAAAGTGAGCAAGGGACTCACGTCTGAGCATACCCTGCAAACTTAGGGCGAAAAAAGAAAAACCAAAAGGGGATGATAGACGGAGCGTTGACAATACAAACACTCACCCCCAGTCAACTGATCTAGGTTTAATCCATCACCGTTCTTTAGCTCACTCCGCCACCCCAGTTCAGACATGGCCGCATGCAAATCAGTCTGACCCTGTGCCTCATGGGAACAGTCTAGCCCGAACTGCCAAGCCATGTCTTCCCTGGACCGGAATCCAGCTTCCCAGGACCGGTTTCTGGCATTGCAGCCATCTTCAGCCAGAATTGCTTTAATCCAGTGGCAAAGTGAGCAAGGGATTCACGTCTGAGCATACCCTGCCAACTTAGGGCGAACAAAGAAAAACCAAAGGGGATGATGGACGGAGCGTTGACAATGCAAACACTCACCCCCAGTCAACTGATCTGGATTTAATCCATCACCATTCTTTAGCTCACTCCGCCACCCCAGGTCAGACATGGCCATTTGCAAATCAGTCTGACCCTGTGCCTCATGGGATACGTCCAGCTCGAACCTTCCCTGGACCGGAATCAAGCTTCCCAGGACCGGTTTCTAGCTTTACAGCCGTCTTCACCCGGGTTTGCTTAAATCCAGTGGCAAAGTGAGCAAGGGACTCACGTCTGAGCATACCCTGCCAACTTAGGGCGAACAAAGAAAAACCAAAGGGGATGATGGATGGAGCATTGACAATATAAACACTCACTCCCGTCAACTGTTCTGGTTTCAATCCATCAACGTTCTTTAGCTCACTCTGCCATCCCAGTTCAGACATGACCATATGCAAATCAGTCTGACCCTGTGCCTCATGGGAACAGTCCAGCCCGAACTGCCAAGACATGTCTTCCCTGGACAGAAATCAAGCCTTTCCAGGACCGGTTTCTGGCATTACAGCCGTCTTCAGCCGGGCTTGCTTGAATCCTGTCTCATTGATGGCCAGCACCGACATACACTTTTAGACACACCTCCCACCACAAGTTCTAGAATTGCGAACTTTAGAGCTGGGGAGCTTTGTTCGAATCTCGGCATCAGCTCAACATCCTGTGATTCCAGGCAAATCGCTTTGTCTCCCCGTGCCTACCACAAATGAATGTGTTCTTCTGTAATGTAAATTGTGCTCATGCCATGTTGTCGAGTACGCGCTATATAATATTGCAAGGAAAAATAAAGTAGGGAAACTCAAGTTCACACACTACTGAATACGCACTCCTAAGTGCATCAGCAGTGCACTGTGAATCGGAGCGTTTCACAGGCCTGCCACAGATAAGAAATGCTATCAAAACGAAATCCTACAAAACAATATAGTACTGGCCGGCAGCAATTCATACCTGGACAACGTCGGAAAGGGCTGCTAGTATTAAATAAAAGTATCAAAGAGGTGACTCCTTGCATGCATTCTTATTGATAATTCAGTGTCATAGATCACAGTATGAGGACTAAGGTTTATGGCAATTAAATGTAGTGATAACGTTAGTGATAAATATAATGAGAGTTTGTGCCACACTCTATGTACTAAAAGGTACAAAATTGTGTTGTGCATCATACCGTGAAAAATATATAGTTCCTAGTATCAACTTAGTTGTGAAGAAAAAGCAGTGCAACATGGAAATTGAGTGAGGTGAATGTCGGAAACACGGTGCTCCGACATAAAAAAAAAGATCTGAAGTGCCGATTCAAAGCGTCTCAAAGAAGTGCAGTATTTCGGTTCGCGTATTCTTACCGATATAGTGAATATAGCTTGCTCCGTAGGTAAACTTAAGAATGAGTGTAGAGTGGCGCCTTTCAGCAGTTGGCGTCTGTATATATGTGAAATAGAAAGGGGTAGGGCCAGATGTAGGTAACGCATTTTTACCGATTCTAAAATACAGATTTTTACCGAATCGGTATTTTAGAAAAGGGAAATGAGATGTAGGTAAAAAATCGGTAAAAAATACCGATTCGGTAAAATTCGGAAACCCCGACCCGGTATTTACAAAATCGGTATTTACCGATACGGCAAATACCGAATCGGAAATTCACCAGCAATCCTATGGGCCCGGATGCCCATAGGAACTAATTGAATTTACCGAATCGGAATTTACCGAATCGGTATTTACCGAATCGGTAAATACCGAGTCGGGGATACAAAATATCAGGCAGTTGAAGTATCAACCAATCACGTGCCTCTACCCCGCTCCTCAGACAACCAACAGAGCAATCCACCAATCCTGTGCATCCACCCCACCCCACAACCAGGAAGTGGCCACACCCATGCAGGTGCAGAGTAACTGATTACACAGGAGAGCAGTTACACAGAGACAGGCTGTTGTGAAGCTGAGCTCTGCATGACAAACAAATGGATCCCCAAGACTCCCAGAGGGAAGGTGCAGAGAGGAAGAGGAAGATGAAGTTCAGCACTGGTGAACTTCAGGTGCTGGTGGAGGAGGGTGTCAAGCACTACCCAAAAATGTTTGGAAAGCAGTCCCTGCAGGTACCAGAGGCTGTCAAGAGGAACACCTGGCTGGGGATCCAGACCAAAGTAAATGCAATAGGAGTGACAACCAGAGAAGTGGATGATCTCAAGAAGAGATGGTATGATCTAAGGATCATAACAAAGAAGAAATTGGCTGCAAGAAGTAAGGAGGCCAATGCTACAGGTGGGGGGAAGAACAGGGCACCTGCTCTCATGGATCTGGAAGAGCTTGTGGAGTCCACACTGGAGCCAGAGTGCGTTGTGGGGATTGGTGATGCAGACAGCTCAGCCTGAGCTGCATCAAAGAAAGGTAAGGGACATGTCCATCATCCCTCACCCCTTGCCTGTGTCCCTCCCCCAATGTGGCTGTGTGTTGAGGAAATCCAGTACAGACTTCAGTATTCACCTGCAATGCATTATAGGAGTGGTAGTCATAAGAATACCCATCAGAGCTGTCAACATGAAATAATGTCAGGCATGCCACACAATACAATTAGAGACATGGGAGGAGCAGGAAATAGTAATATTATAATGTGATTTAATAGTGAATTGCACGGTGAAAGCACCACTAAGACACTGTCCATATCTGTCCACAGGAGAGACATCACGCAAGTCAATGCAGGAGAGGGAGAAGACACATCCCCAAAGGGATAGAAGTGAGCAAGAAGGCAGGGATGCAGGGCCCAGCACTGCAACACCTAAAACACCCTGCACACAAGCAGCTGCCACACCAGAGGCAGACACCATGCAACTTGAAGCATCTCCTGTGCTCCTTGACTCACCACAACATTAGTCATAACAACTTGACACACCAGCAGACACAGAGGTGTCAGACATCTGCAGGCCCAGGAGGCATGATGTTCCCCCGCTAAGGATCCTATAAACATCCTCCGATGAGGAAAGGGAGGGTGAGGAGTCAATAGAGTCAATGGCAGTAAGTGCACCAGGTCTTACATCCACTCCTGTCAGCCGTTCCGGAGGACAAGACGTCGTAGGGTCCGGGAGTCAAGCGTGAGTGCCCGTGATGAGGGTGTCTTCCGTGGCCTTGAGACCACAATGTTCAAGGTGCAGCGCCGGCAGGCAAAAGCTATTAGTGCAGTGCACAGACAAATGCGCCATTTGAACACAAATTTTGATAACATGAACAAGGGAATTACATCAATGGCAGACAGCATGAAGGACATGGCCGATGGAGTCAGGGACATGTCACAGTGGGTGATTTCACTGTGTGAGGAACTACATGAGGACTGTGTACAAAGGCGCAGGAAGAGCCATTGCATGTAACAGCAGACAAGGGGCATGCACCATCTTGTAACTGCGACTTTACTGCTGTGTCGCCGTTAAGTTGCGATGCAGGGGGGCCTGGTGCACTGCTGTACTGATCTCACAAGGGGGATGGGGAGAGTCACTACAGCAATGGAAGTGCTGCTGACAAACCAGTAGCCACCACAGGAGCAGAAGGTGTAGGGGACACAGATAACACTAGTAGCAGGAGCAGCACCCCTGTCCCTAAAATACTGAGGAGCAGCAGACGCCAGAGTGCCAGCGCTGGCACAGCAGACTTGGAACTAAGCCAACCTCACGCATCAGGCAGTGCTGTTCATGGGCGCAAGCAGTGAGTCTGCCAAATTCAGGTGGACATGTGAGGGTGAGGTAACCCCCGTCCACCCAGTAGTGCTAGGCACACTAGTATGTTACAATTGTGTCTTCAGAAATTTAACGTAGTGCCAAATAAACTATGTGCATTGCAGTACAACAAGTGCTTTGTCTCTATACTTACTCAAAAGTAGTTGTGTGTGATCTCTGCCCGTCTCTGTCTACCGTCTGTGGGTGTTGGTACTCCTACTGTGTTTGCTGCTGGTAGTGCCTGCTCAATGGCATGGTCTTCATAATCCTCCAATTCCACCTCTGTGCCCTTCTTAGTTATGAGGTTGTGCAACATTGCACAGGTTGCAATGATCTTACAGCATGTTACTGGTGAGTACTGCCATGCCCCCCCACTTTTGTGGAGGCAGCGGAACCGGCTCTTCAGGAGCCCAAAGGTGCGCTGGATTTTTGTGCCACATTGTATCGTCTCTGGCTGAGGGTTGTGGGGTTGAGGTAGGGTGTCAGAACGAAGGAACGGAGTGCATATGCACTATCCCCTAATGTGAAAGAAAAAATACATTACTCACAGGCACATATTGACATACGTCTGCATCATCTATCAAGGGAGTGTCACCCAGTAATTTACCTAGCAGGTATCCTTCCCCGAATTCACCCGCTGTCAGGCGGGTGTAGATCCCACTGTTTTGGAATATGTAGGAGTAGTGGGTGCTTCCTGGGTACCTGGCCACTATATCTGTGATAATGTACTTGGAATCACAGATTGCTTGTACATTAATTGTGTGTGATGACTTCCTGTTCCTGTATATGTGCTCAGTGGCAGCTGGGGGCAAATGGGGATGTGGGTCCCATCAATGCAGCCAATCACGTGTGGGAAATTTGCCATGAGGTAAAAGTCAGTCTTGGTCCTGAGCAAGTCTGCATCCGTGTCTGGGAAGTGGATGTAAAGCTCCATTCTTTGCATCATGGCATCCAGGAACTTTCGGAAAAAATGCGACAGGCAGCTCTGGGACACCCCACCTACCGCAGCAACAACACTCTGGTAGCTCCCAGATGCAAGCAGGTGTATGCTACAGAGCACCTGCACGTGGGGTGGGATGGCGTAGGCCCTTGGTTTTGGGTGGTCCAGGAGTGGGTGCAGGTCCCTGATCAGGTCCATTATGGTCTTGGGGTGCAGTCTGTATCTTTGCAGTATCTCTGGCTCTGTCAATTGGAAGAGTGTTATCCTCTACCTGTAGACCTGCTCCTCCCTTTCCATTCCCTCTCACCTGCTGCCTGTAGCCGTAGCCGTCTTGTTATGACATAGAAAGCCACTATTGTGGTTCCAGTGTTGCATTTTGGGGCCCTTTTTTATGTGCTGCACCTGGTTACCACCTGCTTTCAATCCATGTTAAATACCGATTCCTAAATACCGAATTTTCAGTAAATCGGGTAATTTATAGGTGACCTACATCTCGATGGTGTTGTTTTTTCCATTTCTTAATTTCCGAATCAGTAATTTTACCGATTCGGTACATTTACCGACTCGGTGTAATTTCCTAATCGGAAATTTTACCGAATCGGAACATTTACCGACTCAGTATATTTTCCAAATCGGTAAAATTGACGATTCGGTAATTTTACCAGTTCGGTAATATTTCCGAGCCGGTAATCTACCGATTAGGAATTTTTACCGATTCTGTATATTTTGGGCGACCTACATCTCAATGTCCAAATACCGGTCGGTCACGGACGAAATTACCGATTTTCGGCCGTTACCGACTGGTATTAGGCTACCTACATCTGGCCCGTAGTGACTAAAAGTCACGTGTTCACGGGCGCAATATGAGCGCCATCTTGGAATTGTGTATTGTGAATTGTGTATTGTTTGCATTGTCTTTTGTAACTTGTTGTCATCACATTTGCTTTTATCATGATGATTCATACACCTTTATTAACCCGATGTTATTGATACATGTTCGACCTTACATATAATCGATTTCTCAGCAAAACTAGATTCACTACACAATTCCAAGATGGCGCCCATATTGCGCCTGTGAACACGTGACTTTTAGTTTGAACTTAATAACTTCACATAAGCTTGTGCGCAATCACACCTAATTTTTTGGTATTCCGGAAGAGGACCACGCCCAGAGCTACATGATTTTTATTCACACCCTATTCTGACCTGGCGTATGCCGGGCCAGCCCACTCTGCTCAGGCTTACAGTGGGTACGTAACAAGCTACATTTCTGCGATTTTCCCCAGTGGCAGGGGTCACTAGGTTGCGTCCACTGCACTCCATACACCCGAGGTTTATTTCGACATGGATATGTAGGTGGTCTGCACTCTGCAGTTTGACCATCACATCCCAGAGGGACGTACTCTAAGTTCAGAAGACGCTCCTCACGACTATATTTAAACACTTTAAGGTCTACAAAGTGATATCTCCGCAGCACGCTACAAAGTTTGAACTTAATAACTTCACATAAGCTTTTGCGCAATCACACCTAATTTTGGGGAATTTCATCGATTGTCTGACCACACTTGATTGCAGCACGGCGAACAACTATATTTATGATGGCAACCTATGAAGATATAAAAAGACTAACTTATATGTGAGCAGATACATTCGCATTTGTAGAAGAGGATGCATCCAAAGTGTATGCACTAATAAATATGGACACCACACCATTTCTTAATAAGAAGAGCAAAGACAACAACATTCGACAAACACTATATTTCATGAAAAGAGAGATCAATCAACGGCTCCATGCCAGTACATTATTCAGACATCACCGAGCGCTAAGAATTCCAAGGGGTCTAAGAGTTCCACTGAAACCACTACTATGTAAGAACAACCAAAAATTCGGTAGAACGCTGGTACGCCATACTAAATAAGTGTTCTTTAGATTTAATTCTCCTTATCATAGAAGAATTATCCAAAGGTTTAAATAAAGAAATAGCACAATCCAAAAATTAATTACAAACCGTGCTGGAACAATAAGTTTGACAAAAAACCTTGGCAGACATTAATCAACAACTACAAAAATACACAGAAGAGATCAACGAACGAAAGGTTTGCAAGTATAAAAGAGATACTATTGAATATAAAATGGGGGAGGTTTACTCATGGGCCAAAGTAAATGCCAGAAGACGTCAGAACAAACCATACACCCCCAATACAGAAACCGAAACATCTTCCACTGAAGGAGAAAATAGTACCACAAGACCAAAAACAATATAAAGAACACCCATAGTATCAACATCTCTACAACCCATCACTAGCGTTTCTTTTTTAGAGCAAGGCCAATAAGACAACAGAGACCCAGGAGGGGCAAAAGAAGGAGGTCAAACAACATCAAGTTCAAA
The DNA here is from genome assembly GCF_964263255.1 of Lissotriton vulgaris. Taxonomy (NCBI): domain Eukaryota; kingdom Metazoa; phylum Chordata; class Amphibia; order Caudata; family Salamandridae; genus Lissotriton; species Lissotriton vulgaris. The sequence goes on from NC_141688.1 coordinate 275,960,548, forward strand.
AGTCTAGACTCAGGCAGACAAACACAACAGGGGGAAGAACACACTAATCAATTGGTAATCAACATTTCATCTTACGAACTCAACAAAATGGAAATTGAAACCTTACAAAAAGGCACCTCTTTTGTACCGACTCACAACACCAACAAATTTGAACTAGACGTTAGCTTATTCAAGCTAATGAGGAACCTCAGATTATGCCATTTCTTTGACAACATCATACGACCAGTACAAAATCAAGTACCAGATCAACAACTAAAACATCTAAAACTAAAGAGCAACTATCAGGCACCGACAAGTCACAAGACTTTAGACTCTTTTGAAACTTTGGCAAGCAATGACCTCAACAAACTAGATTTTAAGAAACGTACTAAATTTCAAAATCTATCTAAAAAAGAACTAAACATTCTGAGGAAAATATCACATAATCCCAACATCATTTGTCAAAGAGCAGACAAAGGGAGAGCTCTTGTACTTATGGACTCAAGCTTCTATTCAACACAGGTTAATGCCCATGTAAACGACAAATAGACATACATCCCGCTGGGATACAACCCGACAAAACAATTTCAAGAACAGCTCTCACAGATTCTTTCCAAAGCATTTGGGGTCCGATGTAGGTGGCAAATACCGGTCGGAAACGGCCGAATTTGTCCGTTTCCGACCGGTATTTGGCATCTTGAGATGTAGGGGGCCAGATTTGACAGATTCTGTAAATTTACCGAATCGGTAAATTTACAGAATCTGTAAAATACCGAATCGGTATTTTTACCGATTCGGTAATTCCCAGATGTAGGTGGGACTCTTCTGAGTCCCAAAGGCCCTACAAATTCGGTATTTTAACACCCAATCCTATTGGGTGTTAAAATACCAAATTCAGGTGTGCATGCACATGTGTGCATGCACACCTAGCCATGTGACAGACAGACATGCCCTTAGGGCATGTCTGTGTGCCACATGGCGCACATGCCTATTTTTGTAGTGCCAGAGGGTGTCAAAGCGACACCCCCTGCACCCTTGTGAAATTCGGTATTTTTACCAATTCGGTAAATACCGAATCGGTAATGTCCATTCATTCCTATGGGCTGTACAATGGACGTAAAAGCGCTCTATACCTCGATTCCACATAACCTAGGTATGGAGGCAATAGAATAAACATTACTATGTTCACAACTTGACCGAAACTTCCAAATTTTCCTCATGGAACTACTAACATACACTCTATATCATTGCTACTTCAAATGGAAAGATGAACACTACTTACAGCTTACAGGAACATCTATGGGCAATCCAGCAGCACCTTGCTTCAGTACAGACGTTTTCAATAGCTACCCTTCAAGAATCACCTACCACTCTCAGAATTTAACAGAGTTAAAAATATTGCTACAGAAAGCTCAATAACAGAAATTCAAATAGACAACATGATACATAGCGTTCAGGAACGAGGATAGCCCATGAAAGTCCTACAAGAAGCAAAAATTAAATGTGCTTTAAAAACAAGAACTGAATTACTACAACCCACAGTAAAATCCAAGGAATCACGAATGGTAGTTGTTTCCAAATACTCAACAAAAAGTAATAATTTCAAATCAAACCATACTCAGACATTGGCAAATCCTGACGAATGAACCAGACTTTAAAGGGATCTTCCAAAATAAACACAAATTTGCATACACCAGAAGTAAAAACATACAAGAAATGTTAAAACCCATGGAAGAAACGGAAGTACCCTTCTATAAAGGTACATTACTTTGCCATAACTGCAATAACTGTCATTCTATAATCAAAGGAAATACTATCATGCACCCCATTAAAGGCACATCCATCAGATTAAAAGTATCAGCAACCTGTGACACTACCTACATTGTCTGTATGTTAAAGTGCCCTTGTGGGCTGGTCTATGTAGGGAAAACAACCAGAAAAATAAAAATCAGACTATCAGAACATAAAAGCAACATTAGGACCAAAAATGCCAAACCCAAAGTAGCTGTCCATTTCCATGAGAGAAGACACAACATCTCACAATTACAATTTAGCATATTGGATACTATCACCAGAGTTGAAGGTCAAGACATCAATAAAGTTCTTCTAAAGAAAGAAAACGAATGGCTTTATATACTTGAAGCCATGAAACCTTATGGACTCAATGACCGATTGGAATTCTCCTATTTTCTATAACTAGATTATACACGATTAATCTACTGTTAGATTCTTATGTATAACACCATTATTTTTACAGCATGACATCCTACTAATGACTTTAATCTTGTTATTCATACAAATGCACATATTATTAATTATTCTTCTGTGTTTTTTTATCATATCCCTTCACAGTTTTACATTAGAAAAGCATTATATTGTTTCGCAATATCCCATATTGTTTTGCATTGTCTTACGCGACTTGTTGTCATCACCTTTGCTTTTATCATGATGATTCATACACCTTTATTAACCCGCTGACATTGATACATGTTCGACCTCACATATAATCGATTTCTCAGCAAAAGTAGATTCACTACAAAATTCCAAGATGGCGCCCATATTGCGCCCGTGAACACGTGACTTTTAGTCACTACCTCTTTCTATTTCACATATATACAGACGCCAACTGCAGAATGGCGTCACTCTGCACTCATTCTGAAGTTTACCTACGGAGCAAGCTATATTCACTATATCGGTAAGAATACGCGAACCGAAATACTCCACTTCTTTGAGACGCTTTGAATCGGCACTTTAGATCTTTTTTGTTATATCGGAGCACTGTGTTTCCGACATTCACCTCACTCAATTTCCCTGTTGCACTGCTTTTTCTTCACAACTAAGTTGATACTAGGTACTATATATTTTCCACGGTATGATGCACAACACAATTTTGTACCTTTTAGTACATAGAGTGTGGCACAAACTCTCATTATATTTCTCACTAACGTTGTCATTTTATTTATTCGCTATAAACCTTAGTCATCATACTATGATCTATGACACTGAATTAACAATAAGAACGCATGCAAGGAGTCACCTCTTTGATACTTTTATTTAATACTCGTTAGACTCGTGTCCTCATACACACACTCCTTATTCCCATTAGATTCCCCTGATGAATGGCCCTACACATCTGGCCTCTCATACGCTTGACGACATTTTTTCAAATGATGCCAGACTTAGGACTGACACCCCTATTCCCCTCTCTTGGTCCGACCATCTGGCAGTTCCCTTTTTTCTTAAAGCTAACTCCAACCCAGGCAATAAACCAAAGACTGATGTTTGGTCCACTAGAAGGAACTATAAAACTATAAATGATAATACTCTTTCACCTTTTATGAACAATCTTAGGTGTCCTTCTCTGGAGGATCCAAATAGGGCTGCCTCTGATCTTTCTAATGCCCTAACTATTGCTATGGACTCCCTTGCCACGGCCAAAAAACATTACTCAGCCCGAAAGAGCCCCTCTCAACCTTGGTTTTCTGACCGCTTAAAAACCATGCGTCAGAAATGCTGGCAACAAGAAAGGTCCTGGATTGCTCATCCTGATCTACAGGGGAAAGCCCTGCATAAATCCCTTCTTAGAGATTATAAGAAAGCGATAATGGAAGAAAAAAGGCACTATTTCACTAACCTGACTACATCCCTAAAATCCCCTAGAGACCTTTTTAATATTATCGACACTCTCTCGGCACCCAGACCGGCTGACCCTACCATCGAAACTCAGGAACTCTGTAACAGCTTAGCGAGTTTTTTCCATGATAAGATTGCGGATATCTATAGTGTGCTCGAAATTAGAAACCAAGAGCTTAACGCCAAGGCACCAGAATCCTCCCTCTCCATCCCTGATAGAAACGAAAAGACTGATGTTTTGCTGAAACCTTCACTTACATGTTTTCCCTCTTTATCTATAGAAGATCTCAATCTTCTACTTGATGCCACAAAGTCCTGCTCGCCTCTTGACCCCTGCCCGCTAAAAATTTTAAAAACTTGCAGAGGGTCGGTGCTTCCCCCGCTACTGGAAGTTATGAATTTGGCGATCCAAGAGGGTATCTTTCCCTCTTCCTGGAAAACCGCTATTGTTAGGCCTCTGCTTAAAAAACCCTCCTTAGACCCAGGGATCTTGAAGAATTACCGCCCTATTTCCTTACTCCCGGCCCCAGCCAAGATTCTGGAATCTCACATAAATCAACATCTGTCCACTTATATTGAAAATTCCAACATGCTTGATAGCTCCCAGCACGGTTTTCGATCAGTTCACAGCACTGAGTCTGCCCTCACTGTTGTGACAAACAAAATTCGATCTGAGGTTGACAAGGGACATCCTTCGCTGCTTGTGTTGTTAGATCTCACAGCAGCTTTTGACACCCTGTCCCCGTCAATACTTATCTCCAGGCTCAAGGATATCAGACTAGGAGGCTCTGCCCTCAGTTTGCTCTCCTCCTTTCTCCATCACAGGGAGCAGAGAGTAAAAATGGGCAACTTCCTCTCCGATCCTCAAAAGGTGCAATGTGGGGTTCCCCAGGGCTCTTCATTGAGCCCTCTACTGTTTAACATCTATGTTACCCCACTTGCACAGGTGGTAAGATCCTTTGGCCTGGACGTGCTGTCATATGCTGATGACACACAGATCTTGGTATCCATCACCCGGCCAGTCTGTGAGATCGCCTCCAAGTTTAGAGCTTGTATGGAGGCAGTCTCCAATTGGATGACAGGTAATTTCTTAAAATTGAACGGTGAAAAAAACGAAGTTATGGTCTTCGGAGGGAGCCAAGATCTCTGGTCAAAGGACTGGTGGCCTCCATCCCTGGGAGATTGCCCGACTCCCACCCCTATTGCTAAGAACCTTGGAGTACAAATTGATCCCGCCCTTTCCTTCGACCCCCAGGTAAATAGGACAGTGTCTACTTGCTGTGGCACCATCAGAATCTTAAAGAAAATTGTCCCTTACCTGTCCTTGGCAGCCCAGAAACTAGCAACAGCTGGCCTAGTACTATCGAGGCTAGATTATTGTAATGCCCTTTATGATGGCATCAATAAAGGCTCTATCCATCGCCTCCAAATGGCAAAATGCTGCAGCCAGATTGGTTCTAAGTCTCCCTAGGAGGACGTCTGCAACAATGGCCAGAAGGGACCTTCACTGGCTTCCGATCCCATCTAGGATCTCTTTCAAAATTCTCTGTCTGGCCCATGGTGCTATCCATGGCTCAGGATCTGAAAGCATTAGATCTCTTCTGTGTGCCTACACCCCCACTAGAACGCTCCGTTCATCTTCAAAGAATAGGCTGGTAGTCCCTAGGTTTGCTAAGGTTAGATGGGGAGGTAGAGCCTTTTCCACCTTGGCTCCCAAACTGTGGAACTCCCTTCCCTTTGAGCTCACCAGTCAATCCTCCTTGACAATTTTCAAAAAACTTCTCAAAACCTGGCTTTTCTCTCAAGCATATTAGATTCTTGCTCTCCCAAATGGCCTTTGGTCTACCTATCTGGAGTCTGGACTTTATATGTCTGTTCGTATTGCGCCTTGATGCCCCTTGGGGCTAAGTTTTGCGCGGTATAAAAACGCCATTCATTCATTCATTCATGAAGTGCCCATGAGTCACAAAATGCATTGGGTTCATCAGTAAAGTGAATTCAAGACTAAATGTATTGAAAAATACACTGTAATATGCGATTTTCAACATATACAAAAGAACAAGGAATACATTTGAATATCGTTTTTTGAAAAATAATTTTCTTCAATTTTCGTTTTTTTCAAATGAATTTACATTAACAAATCGCAACTTGTGAGTTTATAAGCAGTGCCCAGAGGGACAAACTGTTAGTTCAGAGAGCGCACCTCACAACCTCTTCCGGATTGCCAAACATCTCTACCAGGGCGGAGCACCTCAGTCCGTCACGGGGCTGAAGCCGTCGCCATGAGTGGTGTTGCCTGCGATCCGGTGCGCATGCAGCACCCCAGGCAGCTGCTTTCTGAACCCGTCTTGCCCGCCCCTGCGCACCTAGGCCTCACTGCTCACCTGCCGACACCGGCATGTGTCAAAGAGTGCCCAACACGTGCTGGTGCAAGCTCCAAGCCTGAGGTACGAGAACCTAGCAACCTGCTTCGACCATCACGGCCTCCGCGACCAAGGGGCAGTACTCTTTTCTCGTTGACGTACTCTACTGGCAAACACAGCGGACTAGTAGGTCACACATTTGGAACTGAGTCTTGATTACACTTTGGCAGAGAACATTTTTCATGGTAGATTTTATGTCACTATACTCCCTTCGATGTGGTGCCACCAAGTCTGAACATAGCATTACAACCACATGTGCCTGTGGGCCCATGCGGACTACTGCCTTCGACCTACGCTGCGCTCGAGTAGGTCACACAATTGGAACTGTGCATTGATTTTTCAATGTCAGAGTACATATCATTGCACGTAAGGAGAGGTGTAAGAAGATGACGCGTTGCAGTCAGGAATGAAAAAGGATCTTCGTTACGTAAGGTGATTGAACACTCCCGACAACTTCCCTGGTGTCACTAACCCTGTGCATTGCGAGCCAACAACACGTGGCTATGGGCCACTGCTGACCGCTGCCTCCAGCCTACACTGTGGTAGAATAGGTCACACATTTGGGATTTAGTCCGGATCATGCAATGGCCAAGTACACATGTTAATTCAGAGTTCAAATCACTACACTCCCTTTGATGTGGTGACACTGACTCTGTGCATAGCATTACTTTCACACGTGACTGTGGCCCCTTGCTGGCAACGCCTTCGGCACACACTGAGTCTTGAATTAGCAATTGCCAAGTTCATAACATTGTACCAGCATCAGCGCAAATACTCACGGAAGAAATAGACAATGCATTCCTCACAGAATCCTGGCTCAATGACTATTCTACCCCCATCCTAGACCTTCTCACCCCTCTAGGCTACAACATCATCAGAACCAATAGACCAATCAAAATAGGTGGCGGCCTAGCAATCATTCACAAAGAAAGAATACAGTTTACCAGATAAAAATCCACAGAATAACTGACTCTGTTAGACGTAGGCGTTAACATTACAGCGAAAGGCACCACGCCCATCAAACTTCACACCGTCTACCAGCCACATGGTGAATGTACCCTATTTGCTGAAGAACTAACCAACCTAATAACTTGTTTCTCCCTAACAGACATGGAAGACGTGTTCCTGGATGACTTCAATATCCACTAGAACAGCCCAGAGGACACAACAACCCAGAACCTCTCCAACCTGCTGAAATTAACAACCTCAAACAACTAAGCAATGAATCAACTCACATTAAAAGGAGCAACACTGGATACGATCATCACTAAAATGAGCAGGTCTCTTTGAGTTCAATCTCTCCCATGTATTGGTATGACCACCACCTCATACTGTTTAATACAGACTCACATGTCAGTAACCAGCCAACACAAACTTACAAACCTAAGCACTGGACCAGGAACTTTAAAGGAGTCCCCATAACTGAACTGGAATCCAGGTTTCATGCCCATCTACAACCCCAGCCTTCCACTGTGTCGGCCGATGACCTCATTACCTACTTTAATTCTACAATGACAGAGGTGGTAGATCAAGTAGCACCACTCAACTCAAAGATTTGAGATCTACCAAATCTAAATCTTTGTTCAACGTGGATCTTAATAAAGAAAGACAACAACTCAGACAATGGGAAAGAACTTGGAGACTAAACCCTGCGACTCTTCACCTAGAGCAACTTAGAGCAACCCGGTTGGCATATAAAAAGCGAATTTTTAGAGAAAAGGCCACTTTCTTTCGTAACCAACTACACCAGGTGAAGAATACACCCAGAGAGCTCTTCAACATTGTTAACCCCTTCGAAGCTAATGACGAGCTGGGCTCGTCATGGCGCTTACCTGCCGTGCGCGGATGACAAGGCCAGCTCGTCATGAAATAAAGTAAAACAGCAATTCCCAGCGCAGGACGGGAAAACGCCTAGCAGCCATGTGGTTAAAAGTCAAACAAACGGCATACCCCCATTAGAAATAAAAGCTACCAAGGACCGTTGGGTAGAAATTGCCAGCTCCTTCACTGATAAAGTCACAATGATTGAGCAATCCTTCATCCAAACCTCAAATCCCCCCTCACTCGCAACCTGCACCCCTCTAACCACCCCTGACCGAACTGATCGAAATCATACCACAGACAACCAGGCATGCTTCCAAATGAAAAATTACACAAATTGGTTGAACTTCGAACTCATGTCAGAAATCAAAGTCTTCCATATAATTGCAAGCTTTAAGCCTACTTCCCACACTATGGACCCCCTCCCATCTACAATAGTAAAAACACAACCACATCATTGCCCCTTCTAGACAAAAATCATCAACTCCTCTCTCACATCAGGTTGTGTCCCAGACTCCCTTCAGCTAGGACAAATCACACCTATACTCAAGAAACCAGGAGCCGAACCCAACGAGCTCAACAACCACAGACCTATCTCCAACCTTCCGTTCCTAGTTAAAAAATTGGAGAAGTGCGTTCTCCAACAACTGAACAAACATATTGATAACCTCAACCTTCTCGACACCTTTCAATCAGGTTTCAGGAAAGGTTGTAGTACCGAAACAGCGATGCTCAATATTGCAAATGATATCCAGAGGTCCTTTGATGAAGGTGAAGCCTCCTCATCCTTATTGACTTATCAGCAGCATTCAACATAATAAACCATCTAGCTTTACCTGAGACTCTGAAGAGGCATTCTGGCATAAATAGCACAGTAACAGAATGGTTCACTTCCTTCTTTCAGCATAGTTCACAATAAATTAAAATCAACTCCTGCCTCTCTATACCAAAACGAGTCAAACTTGAAGTCCTGCAAGGATCGATCCTCTCACCATTCCTCATCAATCTCTTCATGGAACCCCTTGCAAATATTCTGAAACAAGCACGGGTTAAATACCACCTATACGTAGATGACACACAAATATACTACAAAACCAAATCACCCAGTGACGTCCGACACCTCAAAGTCACGCTAACCAAGATCCAAACCTGGTTTAACACCATCGGTGCTTATCGTATTCCCTCTCCTGCGCTGGAAAACGGTAAATCCCATTATTCATGACGAGCTCAGCTCGTCATGAGATACGAGAAGGTTACCTCATGACGAGCTGAGCTCGTCATGAGCGTCGAAGGAGTTAACGCAAACCACTAAAAACTGTACCCGAACAAAACAGAATTAATACTGTTCTCTCCGAAAAGTAATCATCGAACAATTCAAGACTGGCTCAAGTAGCTGGTGCTCGTAACCGCTCCCTCATCCTATCTGACTCGATGAAGTCACTAGGGATCACCCTGAATTAGAACTTGTCAATGAAAGACCAGATCAAGAAGTCTGCAAAAAGTGCGCTTTACTCTCTAAAACACATCAAGAAAATTAAGTCAGTCAGTCAGTCAGTCAAGAATTATTTCGGCTTTACAGCCATAAAAGCACATTAAAATTTACATTAATTGACTAAGACGAAAAAAATAAAAATTTACATAAAGGGCAATTCGAAATGGATTGTTAAAACCAGAGTCGATGATAAACAAGAATAAATGACATAAATACTGCAGCCATAACACAAGATAAATAGCTACCCTGACCCCCATATTTCGGTAAGCATGATGCAGAAGAAACCCAATTCACAATCAAAATAAAATGCTTGAGGGCCATAAAAACAAGGCTAACACTTCATATACATAATTCATTAAAACTACATGAAAAAAAATAAGTTAAGGGAGTAGAATAAAAATGTACGTTCCTATCCAAATAAAATAGACACTATTATTGTCATCACATTGACGTACAGTGCTAAATAGCAGCAAGGGAAGTGGAAAAATGATGCAAACAATGGCATCAACTATTACCCTGTTCTTTTCCCTTTAAAATTCCTCTACGGGTGCACCACAATGCAAAGAGGAATTTTGAGGTCGCGACTGCAAATAGTGGTGATGTTTCATATTTAAGTAGCCTAAAGACCTCTTGATAGTTTCTTAGCCCTAGATTTCTGCACAACTGGTAAACCCACTTCGATCTAGACCTATGGTATGCAGGGCAGAAAAGCATTACATGAAGTTCTGTTTCTTCCGAGGCAGAACAACCAGGGCAAAGTGATTGGACTGAACCTTCCCACTTATTTGTAAATGCACCTGATTGAAGGGTTCCATGTCTAAATTGAATAAACAATTGTTTTGCCATAAATGGTTAAAAGCTATCCAAGGTCTTTTCCAGTTTATACTGCTGTTTGGCATCGAGAAACCTTGATGTCAAGGAGCAAGAGGTCGTGCTCTTAACTAGATGGACAAATTTAAATTCCTTCAGGGCTAGAACTAGGGCTTTTTTTTAGGTTCTGGAGCAGGACTTCTCCGGATTTAACCATAGATTACCACAACCCAAAGAAAAACACAAACTCCTGACATAGGACAACCATGGTATGTTTATGGCTCCCAGTTTACACATAACGTCCCTCAGTTCCACCCTATAGTTCATTAATTCTGGAGTGCTCCAAATACGGCGCGAGAAAAGGAGAGGGCGAGAGGCAATAAGATCAGATATGGGGCCAATGCCCAGGTCCATCCTAAGTAGTGTTAGTGGCGTACGTTTTGGAAGGCCCAGCAACTGTCTAATAAAAGTGTTCTCAGTTATCTGTAGTGGATGTGATAAACAATGTCCCCAAAGTTCAGCACCATAGAGGGATGCTCCCCTTGCTTGTATTTTATACATTTCTGCCGGGGGACCAATCACTCTTTGGGAGCAATTTTTGTACACTTTAAGAATGCCTCCCAGGGACTAGGTTAAGTTCAAGTTAGCCTTCATTATCTGCCACCTCCAATCCATTTAATCATTCAACAAGATGCCTAAATAGTTGAAAGTGGAGACTCTCTCTAAAGGTCTTCCATCCATTTGTGGATGTGGGCAAATAGTTGTTTTTGCATGAAATACCAATTAACCAAACAGTGAAGGTCTCTCCTGGTAATTGTGTGCATTGCTGGTAGAGTGTGCATTGCAGGGCTGTGCGAGTCCTTGATGCCAGGACCTTGCCTTCCAAGAGTCCTAACTAAACTCTTCCTTACATAATCCTACCAAGACTGTGTCTGACCTCAAGATGGCGTCTGGAATTCATTCGGACCATGGTTTCCCCCCCTCCCAAATCTGACAATATCTGAGTAATCCTGATCTCCACACTGACAGTGGAGTCCGAGCACTATGTCCGACGCCCGGTGGAGCTGCTCTGTTCAGCTATTGAGGAGATTGGCCTTGGTTCATCTCCTGACCGTCACCTACCCAGCCGGACTTTGGGCACAGTTTTTCTCCCCGTCTCCCTGTCTCGCCCCCATCATATTTCTGTAACTATTCTTTTTCCTTGTCTCCTATCTATATATCGGTTCCCATTTAGCACTCTTTCTCTCATTGTCTACTTCCTTTGCTCCTTTCCCCCTCACCTGAATCTTTCCCCTTGCCTGCTACACCGCCGAGCCCCCTGTCCTTTTGTACCCTTTAACTAAGCACTCCTCCCCTTGTTGGGGAAAGATCCAGTATTTATACTCTGGAGTCTCAGCAAACCCACTGAGAGAGTCCACTGCGCCGAGGGAGCCACTCACAGCTGAGGTACGGTACAGCACCCCTAGCCAAAGCACTCCCTCTCCCCTTTTTGGGGAAGGATCCAGTATGTAGGCCTTGGTGTCTCAGAGACCCTCTGAGAGAGTCCACTGCGTTTAGGGAGCCTCTTGCAACAGAGATGGGGAAATTATACCACTTCCCCTGGGATCACAGTTTACTGGACTTTGGACGCAGCTCTGACTCGTCTTCCGGTTTGTGTCCCCGTCACCCTCCCCACCCCTCTTTCCATGCTGTGTTTTATCACCCTCCCCTCCTCTTCCCCTTCTCCATTCTCTCTACTTTCCCTGCTCTTACCCCCTCCTCTCCTGAATATCTCCCCTTGCCTGCTTTTTTCCTTACATATATGTCCATTTTTTTGTCTCGACCTTACTTGTCACTATGTTGCTTGGCTCTAATAACTGTGTAAACTTTTGTAACGATGTTACTTACAATTTATGGTCTGATACTCATGTAAAGCGCTCTGATACCACCGGGTCTAGCCAGCGCTATATAAAACTTTTAAAATAAATAAATAAATAAATAAATTTGGTATTTTTTTTATATTAATCACCAAATTCTTTTTCCTGCAAAATGAGCTAAACTCATCCAAGACATGCTACATCCCCATAGATGATTCTGACAGGAGCAGCGTGTCGTCAGCAAACATTAAATCTGGTATTTTCCTGTTTGCTAACCTTGGGGAGTCTGTGTCCTTCACGGCCAAAAGTGTATCAATTTGGCGGTTCAGGAAAACAGAGAAGAGGGTTGGTGCCAACACGCATCCCTGCCTAACCCCTTGCTCCACCGGAAAAGGCGCTGTCAGTTCTCCATTTTATCCAAACGTAACCCTTGCGTACGTGCCTTCTTGTAAATGCTTTAAAATCTGACAAAGGTAAACCGGCACCCCCAGGTCAAATAGGAGACCCCATAGCTGCTCACGGTGGACCAAGTCAAAAGCGGACTTAAGGTCCACAAAAGTCAGATAAAGGCTACCCCCTCCCAAGGTTACTGTCTTCCAGTAAATTAGTTGTAATCTAAAGATTTGGTCTAAGGTCGAAATTCTGGACCTAAATCCAGCTTGTAGGGGGGTTAGGATATCTGACTTGTCCAGTCAAGATTGCAGACGCCCCAAAAGGACACGAGCAAATATCTTTTGGGAGACTTCAATGAGGCTAATAGGCCAGTAGTTTGCCGGGTCCAATGGGGAACCTTTTTTAAAGATTGGAATAATCTCTGCGTCAAGCCAGGTTGCAGGGAGCTACATACCTTGAATAATAGTATCAAATAGAGATTGCAAGTATGGAGCCCAAACAGCCTGTTCTGATCTAAACAGATCACCACGGATTCTGCCTAGGCCAGGAGCCTTATTAGGAAGTAACTTGCCAAGTGTCAGAATAAATTCCGACAATGTGCAGGGGGGTGGTGTAATATTTAGGGGGGTGTGGAGAACACCCACTATCCCCTGGGGTTCAGTATCATTCAAGGACCTAGAATATAAAATTGTAAAATGTGATCTCCAGGTTTCTTCCGCTAGATTAGGAGCAATGGCCAGGTTGCTTTCAGTATGCCCAGTTTTCACTAAATTCCAGAAGCAACGCATGTCTCTGGTGTCCAAAGCTTTCCTGATCGCTTCCCATTTTCCATTTTCCCAGGCTACTTTGGCCTCAGCCAAGGTGTTTTTAAAATGAGACCTGGCTAGTCTGGTACCTAGGACATTGTTGTTCTTAACTCCTAGTACCAGTGCAGTTTTAGCTTCCCTGCATGCCTTATTGAACTATGGGTGTTTCAGTTTGTTGTCGGGCTTATTATTATTGTCATGTATATGAAAGAAGGCTGCCAATTTTAAAAACATCTCATCTCATCATGATTGTTTTTCAACATTATCAAAGAATCTTGGTCTTGATCATTTTCAATAATATAAAAAGCAGACTCAAGGAAAGGAATAATCTCAGTGTACAAGGTGGCCATTTTCTCATCAGAGACAGCAAGTGTAGCCCAGCGGACTCTTCTACCACCTTCACTTATGGTTATGTTTGGAGGAGGTTGGGTAGGATGCTCTTGGGCATTCCCAAGGTGGGGGATACAGAGAGCCAAAACTAATGGATTATGGTCACTTTCACATCTTGGATGCACAAGAAAATCCTGGATTTTGAACCAAATCTCAACATCAACCAGTATGTAATCGATTATGGAAGCCGGTCCTATTTTATTAAAGGTTGAGTTTCCCGGGTTGTCTGCTGGGAATCGACCGTTACAGGCCCTTAGTGAGTGAGTGAGTATTAGTGAGGTCAATTGGAGGACCAGGGGGGACCACCCCCTAGTCGGGTAAGTGTTACAGAATGGAATAGACCAAACAGCATCTTCTTCACTTGTAATATTGGGACTAATGCCATTTAGAGGTTCAAAGTGGCAGTTAAAATCCCCCCGAACGACTAAGTGAACAGACTCAGGAAGAGACAAAAGAAAAGAAGACAAAGAGTCTAAGGTCTGGGAGGTTTGCCCCATCTTCACTTGGCGCGAATACACATTTATAATAGCCAGCTTAAGTTGGCCCTTAAATGAGTGGAGAATACAGAGTATATCCAGGCAACCAGTATTTAGGGCTTTGATAGTACACCCCAAGTGGGTAGCAATCCAGATACATAGGCCCCCTTTGGCCCTGTAGGAAACTGTAAGCTACAAATCCTGGCCTATATATTGGGGTTATAGACCATGTCTCCTGAAAGAGACCTAGCCCATGATCGTCAATCAAAGCTCCCCAGTTGGGATGGTCTAGCTTAGAGACAAGACCTGCTATATTCCAGGAGAGGACCCTTAGGTTAGATAGATCTAGAGGTTTTGCGCTCGGGGTCAGGTGTTTCCTCCAACTGCTGAGTTGGTGAGCAAAGTGGCCCCTCGTAGCCTTGCAGTATTCCCATGGCGTCCCCCAGTAAACTCAATGGGGCTCTCAGCCTGTTCAGATCTTCTACAGCCTTAGATAAGTCCTCAGGATAACAAACCCATTGCTTGGATTTTTCACATTTGTGTAACAATGGTGTCTGAGTAATTATACCTTCAACAGCTGCTACTGGGGGATTTAGTCAATCAACTAAATCTAAACTGCTGTATCTATTACTTACTGAGATGTTAAAAGACTGGAGTGTTTCGTATCCTCGTCTCATATATGGTAGAAGGTCAGTCTGGGCTCTCTTTTCTCATTTTATGTACACACAACCTATTCTTTATATCAATGGGATGGGGGTAGAAATAGCCAAGGGGGAGGGTCCTTATGCCACTGGTATCCCTAGCATGATCCCAATCTAAAATGTAGTGAACCGCCCTAGTGTCCCTGAAGTTGATTAATACACAGTCCCCCTGCATGTCGTTTTACTTTTATCCTATCCAGCTTACCCGCCTAGCAAATAGAATTTCACTCTGAATTAGGGGGGGCAATGGTCTGTGTTTATTTAGCCAAAAAATCACTTTATTTTTTAACTCTTATATTGCTCTACTCTATTTGATTCCAGCTCAGGAAGTCCAGTTAGAATGATAGTATAAGGAGTTGAGGCAGGAAGCAGATCTATACATTGCAGAGTGAGTTTAAGTGTCGATCTATTAAGATCTGTATTATTCCCATAATCTCCTCTTCTAATGCTCGGGGGATTACCTTCTGCTGGCAAATCCAATAGTTGCAACTGGCATCAGGCCTTTGCCAGCTTCCCCCTCCTTTGCTGCCCTTGTTACCCCAAGACAAGACCCCCCGATACCATGGTGTGGTTAGCTGGAGTAGGGGGCTCAACTGTAGTATTAGATTCTCTATTAACAATTCTGGAAAGAGTGGACACCGGATTACTCTGTTGTATAGGGGCCAGTTCAGGTGTCTTCAAATTACCCAGGATTTTAAAAAGGGCATCGATTTTGCTTCCCCTTGAATCAACCTTCAAGTTGAGCTTCTCTAGGTGCAGTCTAAGAACTCTTATCTTGCTATGAATGTGTGTTTCCAAATGCTCTTTAATTTCTTTTAACATAATTAAAGCCCATATCGGGGGCTCTGGTACTTATTGACTGCTTCCATTGGGCATGTTGCTCGCAGTCTCAATCGCTGACTTTACTCTCGAGGAAGAGCTCACGTGCTCCCCCCCCTTTTTTTCCTTTGGTTTCCTTTGAGCACCTTTCCTGTTAGCCCCCCTCACAACAGATTTGGCGGGAGATACAGAAGGAGCCCTTTCCAAAGGCAACATTAAGTCGGGGGAAACAGACAGATCTAACAACTGAGGTAAATCAGAAACTCCTTATTCCAAAACCAAGGTGGGCTTGGGATTGGAGGCGTCAAAGAAAGCTCGATCTCATTAGAGACTGCGCCTATCGCCTGCAGTAACATTTTATCAATAGCAGTTGGTTTAGTGTTAGGTGTGCCCACAGAAGCTTTCTGGTTCGTATTAGGCCTGGAGATTGGAGGTGGACTCTCCCTCATACTTAAGCGAAGCAGGAATTCTGAAAAGAAGTGGGGAATGCTATACAAAGACTACACTCCCTGTAATACTTATGAGGCCGCTAAAAAATACCCTAGTAAAGCCCTCTACAAATTGCAATACATACAGCACTTTAGCTTTGTTCATACAGCCCTAATAAACTCACTTCAGGCAACTTATCTGGGGGGTGGCCCAGTCCAGTCTCTTCCAGGCTCAGACGGGCTCGGCCTTGGTACGGGCTTCGCCCGGGCACGTCCTGTGCTGTGTGGGGCAAGGCGGCTCTTTATAGCGCGATGTCAGCCTCTCCCCGTGCAGCAGCTATGGCCACTCAAGATGAAGCAATGCACCCTGGGGTCGGAAGTCCCACCAGGGCGATGTGGCATGACGGTAAGCGTCCCACGTGGATGGAAAACTGCTCGCCAGCAGTCACAGGCAGTAGAGAAGGTCAAAGGGTCCCGTGCTGCATGGGGCAAGGCAGCAGCGCTTTATAGCGTGATGTCAGCGCCTCCCGTACAGCAGCTATGGCCACTCAAGATGAAGCGATGCACCCTGGGACCAGGAGTCCCACTAGGGAGATGTGGTGTGATGGTGAGCATCCCGCAAGGTTGAAAAACTGCTTGCCAGCAGTCAAAGGCTGTAGAGAAGGTCAAAGGGCCCCTTGTTAAAGTTGAAATACATGCATCAAAGAAACACGGAGGAGACACCTTGTGGAGGGGATGAAAGAGGAAATGGTTTATCCAGTTCTCCGGAGCCGGCTATATAAGCTGTGCCAAGCGATGCAGGTCGTTATTTCATTGACTTTTGACTCCTTTAATCCTGCTTAACTTATAAGAAAATTTTCGGAGTAAGCCCCGGTAGGGGCTCACAACTTTTCACCTGACACTCTGCCTCTACCTTTGGCCTTTGCAGATCAGAGCGGTGCGGCACCCACAGCTCCTTCTCCTCACCTCCTGCAGTGTCCAAGCCCGCCCGGGGAGTCATGGAAGCCTTGCGGATATAGCCACCCAAGCCCAAGCATTTAGTCGGGAGTGAGAGCCGCAGAAGGAATGCTCCTCACATTTACCGAGGCAAATTCCGGCAGGAAAGCAGCTTTCTCTCATCAGGATTCATGAGAAAGCCAGCCTGCAGCACGCCGAACGTGATCCACCATTGCTGGGGAATCTCAAGACAATAATACATTCCCTAATCCTTTCCAAACTGGACTATGGGAATGCCGTCCTAACAGTGTCACCAAAAGCTCACCTAGCCCCACTAAGGTCAGTCCTTAGCATGGCAGCCCGACTCATAATTGCTGTAAAAGATTCAAACACATCACACCAATCCTCAACGCACTCAACTGCTTTCCCTTGGAAGGTAGATGTATTTACAAACTGGCCTGCATCACACACAAGGCCTTTCATACCCAACTACCTAAACAGCAAACTGGTAAAAGCAGGAATGTCCAGAACTCTGAGAAGCACCAACTCACTTCTTCTCATACCCCAAAACAGAAAACGACAGAATACCGATCCTTCTCTAGTAACGTACCCAGGATGTGGAACGCACTCCCTATTGACCTCAGGCCCCCCCGACAGACACAGACACCTCTGACTCACCGCCCCCCAGCCTCATCAATATCGACCCACTGCTGTCCTGGAACCACGTCAACGATGAAGACATCATCAAAATCATGAACACCGTCCACTCCAGTACACCATTTAACCCCTGCCGCACCACATCTTTAACAATGCAAGGTCCACCATCGCACCCCATCTTCGCAAGATCATCAACAGCTCCTTTGAGACAGCCACCTTCCCGGAGAGCTGGAA
This sequence comes from Lissotriton vulgaris, assembly GCF_964263255.1. Classification (NCBI taxonomy): domain Eukaryota; kingdom Metazoa; phylum Chordata; class Amphibia; order Caudata; family Salamandridae; genus Lissotriton; species Lissotriton vulgaris. Next base: position 275,978,402 of record NC_141688.1, read on the forward strand.
GCATGCCGAGATCAACGCCCTACTCAAGAAACCCATAGCTTACCCCAAGGACCTCAAGAAGATCCGGCCCATCTCCCTCCTACCGTTCCTGGCAAAAGTCATCGAAAAGATCGTCAACAGGCAACTGATCTCCTTCCTCGAAAAGAACAACATCCTGGACCCGTCCCAATCCGGATTCCATAGCAACAACAGCTCTGAAAAAGGCCTCATCACCACAACCGACAACATCAGGGCCATGAAGGACAACAGAGAAACTGAGGCCCTCATCCTCCCAGATCTCTCGCTCACTTTCGACACTGTCTGCCACCACACCCTCAACACACGCCTCCACAACACAGGGATCCGCGACAGAGCACTGGACTGGACCACCTCCTTCCACACCGGCCGAACCCAGACTTTCTGCCTCCCCCTTTTCCGCTCTAAAGACACCAAGATCATCAGCGGCGTATCACAAAGAACGTCCCTCAGCCTGACACTCTTCAACATCTACATGGAACCGCTCGCCAACATCGCAAGATCGCACGACCTCAACATCGGCTCATACGCCGACGACACCCAGCTGATGCTCTCTCTCACCAAGGCACCCACCACCGCCAAATCCAACCTCCACAAAGGAATGATGGCCATCGCCAAATGGATGACGATCAGCCACCTGAAACTGAACTCTGACAAGTCGGAGGTCCTCATCGTCAGTTCCACCCCCTCCGCCTGGGACGACTCATGGTGGCCGGCAGCACTGGGAGCTGCACCAATGCCCACTAACCACACACGCGACCTGGGAGTTTTCCTGGACTTTGGCCTTTGCAGATCAGAGCGGTGCGGCACCCACAGCTCCTTCTCCTCACCTCCTGCAGTGTCCAAGCCCGCCCGGGGAGTCATGGAAGCCTTGCGGATATAGCCGCCCAAGCCCAAGCATTTAGTCGGGAGTGAGAGCCGCAGAAGGAATGCTCCTCACATTTACCGAGGCAAATTCCGGCAGGAAAGCAGCTTTCTCTCATCAGGATTCATGAGAAAGCCAGCCTGCAGCACGCCGAACGTGATCCACCATTGCTGGGGGATCTCAAGACAATAATACATTCCCTAATCCTTTCCAAACTGGACTATGGGAATGCCGTCCTAACAGTGTCACCAAAAGCTCACCTAGCCCCACTAAGGTCAGTCCTTAGCATGGCAGCCCGACTCATAATTGCTGTAAAAGATTCAAACACATCACACCAACCCTCAACGCACTCAACTGCTTTCCCTTGGAAGGTAGATGTATTTACAAACTGGCCTGCATCACACACAAGGCCTTTCATACCCAACTACCTAAACAGCAAACTGGTAAAAGCAGGAAAGTCCAGAACTCTGAGAAGCACCAACTCACTTCTTCTCATACCCCAAAACAGAAAACGACAGAATACCGATCCTTCTCTAGTAACGTACCCAGGATGTGGAACGCACTCCCTATTGACCTCAGGCCCCCCCGACAGACACAGACACCTCTGACTCACCGCCCCCCAGCCTCATCAATATCGACCTACTGCTGTCCTGGAACCACGTCAACGATGAAGACACCATCAAAATCATGAACACCGTCCACTCCAGTACACCATTTAACCCCTGCCGCACCACATCTTTAACAATGCAAGGTCCACCATCGCACCCCATCTTCGCAAGATCATCAACAGCTCCTTTGAGACAGCCACCTTCCCGGAGAGCTGGAAGCATGCCGAGATCAACGACCTACTCAAGAAACCCATAGCTTACCCCAAGGACCTCAAGAAGATCCGGCCCATCTCCCTCCTACCGTTCCTGGCAAAAGTCATCGAAAAGATCGTCAACAGGCAACTGATCTCCTTCCTCGAAAAGAACAACATCCTGGACCCGTCCCAATCCGGATTCCATAGCAACAACAGCTCTGAAAAAGGACTCATCACCGCAACCGACAACATCAGGGCCATGAAGGACAACAGAGAAACTGAGGCCCTCATCCTCCCAGATCTCTCGCTCACTTTCGACACTGTCTGCCACCACACCCTCAACACACGCCTCCACAACACAGGGATCCGCGACAGAGCACTGGACTGGACCACCTCCTTCCACACCGGCCGAACCCAGACTTTCTGCCTCCCCCTTTTCCGCTCTAAAGACACCAAGATCATCAGCGGCGTATCACAAAGAACGTCCCTCAGCCTGACACTCTTCAACATCTACATGGAACCGCTCGCCAACATCGCAAGATCGCACGACCTCAACATCGGCTCATACGCCGACGACACCCAGCTGATGCTCTCTCTCACCAAGGCACCCACCACCGCCAAATCCAACCACCACAAAGGAATGATGGCCATCGCCAAATGGATGACGATCAGCCACCTGAAACTGAACTCTGACAAGTCGGAGGTCCTCATCGTCAGTTCCACCCCCTCCGCCTGGGACGACTCATGGTGGCCGGCAGCACTGGGAGCTGCACCAATGCCCACTAACCACACACGCGACCTGGGAGTTTTCCTGGACTTTGGCCTTTGCAGATCAGAGCGGTGCGTCACCCACAGCTCCTTCTCCTCACCTCCTGCAGTGTCCAAGCCCGCCCGGGGAGTCATGGAAGCCTTGCGGATATAGCCGCCCAAGCATTTAGTCGGGAGTGAGAGCCGCAGAAGGAATGCTCCTCACATTTACCGAGGCAAATTCCGGCAGGAAAGCAGCTTTCTCTCATCAGGATTCATGAGAAAGCCAGCCTGCAGCACGCCGAACGTGATCCACCATTGCTGGGGGATCTCAAGACAATAATACATTCCCTAATCCTTTCCAAACTGGACTATGGGAATGCCGTCCTAACAGTGTCACCAAAAGCTCACCTAACCCCACTAAGGTCAGTCCTTAGCATGGCAGCCCGACTCATAATTGCTGTAAAAGATTCAAACACATCACACCAACCCTCAACGCACTCAACTGCTTTCCCTTGGAAGGTAGATGTATTCACAAACTGGCCTGCATCACACACAAGGCCTTTCATACCCAACTACCTAAACAGCAAACTGGTAAAAGCAGGAAAGTCCAGAACTCTGAGAAGCACCAACTCACTTCTTCTCATACCCCAAAACAGAAAACGACAGAATACCGATCCTTCTCTAGTAACGTACCCAGGATGTAGAACGCACTCCCTATTGACCTCAGGCCCCCCCGACAGACACAGAGACCTTTGACTCACCGCCCCCCAGCCTCATCAATATCGACCTACTGCTGTCCTGGAACCACGTCAACGATGAAGACACCATCAAAATCATGAACACCGTCCACTCCAGTACACCATTTAACCCCTGCCGCACCACATCTTTAACAATGCAAGGTCCACCATCGCACCCCATCTTCGCAAGATCATCAACAGCTCCTTTGAGACAGCCACCTTCCCGGAGAGCTGGAAGCATGCCGAGATCAACGACCTACTCAAGAAAGCCATAGCTTACCCCAAGGACCTCAAGAAGATCCGGCCCATCTCCCTCCTACCGTTCCTGGCAAAAGTCATCGAAAAGATCGTCAACAGGCAACTGATCTCCTTCCTCGAAAAGAACAACATCCTGGACCCGTCCCAATCCGGATTCCATAGCAACAACAGCTCTGAAAAAGGCCTCATCACCGCAACCGACAACATCAGGGCCATGAAGGACAACAGAGAAACTGAGGCCCTCATCCTCCCAGATCTCTCGCTCACTTTCAACACTGTCTGCCACCACACCCTCAACACACGCCTCCACAACACAGGGATCCGCGACAGAGCACTGGACTGGACCACCTCCTTCCACACCGGCCGAACCCAGACTTTCTGCCTCCCCCTTTTCCGCTCTAAAGACACCAAGATCATCAGCGGCGTATCACAAAGAACGTCCCTCAGCCTGACACTCTTCAACATCTACATGGAACCGCTCGCCAACATCGCAAGATCGCACGACCTCAACATCGGCTCATACGCCGACGACACCCAGCTGATGCTCTCTCTCACCAAGGCACCCACCACCGCCAAATCCAACCTCCACAAAGGAATGATGGCCATCGCCAAATGGATGACGATCAGCCACCTGAAACTGAACTCTGACAAGTCGGAGGTCCTCATCGTCAGTTCCACCCCCTCCGCCTGGGACGACTCATGGTGGCCGGCAGCACTGGGAGCTGCACCAATGCCCACTAACCACACACGCGACCTGGGAGTTTTCCTGGACTTCGCATTTTCAATGACCCAGCAAGTGAACACCAAGCCTCCTCCTGCTTCGACACCCCCGCATGCTCAGCAAGATCTACAGATGGATCCCCACAGGTACCAGAAGGACAGTCACCCAGGCCCTCGTCAGCAGCAGACTGTACTACGGAAACGCTTTCTATGCAGGAACATCAGCCCAACTGCAGAAACGACAACAATGCATAGAGAACGCCTCAGCACGCCTCATCCTTGACATCCCCCGCCACAGCCGCATCACAGCCCACTTGAAAGAGCTACACTTGCTTCCCGTCATCAAGATCACCTTCAAGCTCCTCACCCATGCTCACGTAGCTCTCCACAACACCGGACCAGCGTACCTCAAAGAATGACTCACCTTCTACACCCCAAACCGCCAGTTCCACTGTGCTGACCTAGCCCTTGCCACCCTCCCCCGCATCGGTCGAGCGACCGCCGGAGGCAGATCATTCTCTCAGCTCGCCGCAAAAACTTGGAACACCCTTCCCATATGCATACGACAGACCCAGAACCTGCTGGCCTTCAGGAGACTCCTCAAGTCCTTGCAGTTCGAGCAGTAGCAGCAGCACCCCCACCAGTTCGTTGAGACCCTCACTTGTGAGTTGTGCGGCCTACAAATGGATTGATAGATTGATGCAACCCCACCTTCTCTTGCTTCAAAAAGGACCTGAAATTCCTTCTCCTTAAACAATACTTTATCGACCAAGTCAACCAACCTAGGCACTAATAACCTAATGGACTCTACCTTCACTTGGACCTCCAAGGATGGTGTTATCTGACTGTTTCAATCACAGGCATCTTTCTCCCCTCACTGTACACATAATAATGATGTATTTGATTATATCTTTATGCATCCTCATGTCCTGCGATGTTATGCAACTTTCTTTTACTTTGTGTATGTAAAGCGCTCTAATACCCACAGGTCTAGCTAGCGCTATAAAAAACGTTATAAATAAAATAAATAAATAAAAATTGCAGACTGCATCCTCATTCAGCCCCGGTGCTCACCGTCATTCATGGACACTCTCTGATTGAACTTTGGTGGCGTCTGAGTCTATGGACTGGGGGTTGTCTTCATCCCCTGTAGCTGATACCTAAATGATGGTGGTGAAAACAAGGTTGTAGAAATCCACTCCTCCATTCTGCCCTGGAGGACACCCTCCACTGTCCCCCGCAGCCCACTGCCACATTCCCCTTGGACATCGACGAGGACCTGCTCAGTCAGCGTGGCCCTGCCTCAGTGCACTGCAAGGCACCGGCCCCTGGCGGGGTGTCTGTGCCAGCCGCTGTGCATCGGGGCCACCACCTCTGTGCAGTGCAGGTCAGGGATCCTCTCTTCTGAGAAATTGGATGGTCACTGAGACAATGGCCTTGGGTCATCAATGCCATGTATTTGTGGCCCTGTGCTGTCCGCTGCCTCCGTCCTCAACTACGGACCACCAGGCTCACTCATCAAATTGAGTCCTGACCGGCCCAGACGTCGCATCACCGCAGGAGGCACACGCCACCACCGGCAGGACCACCTTCAACCGCCAACTGCCAATGTTGATACGGTCATACTCCAGGTGCTACTAACTCAGTGCACCATGAATCATCGTCCATTTCTGTTTTGTTTATGTGATGTGGTGAGGTCACGCTGCAATGTCACTTCAGGCAGTGTGGGAGACCGGGGACGATGATGAAGAAGATGATGCAGGTGTGACACCCCCACTGCAGCTGAACCAGGAATTTCCCAAAGGGACCCAATCCTGGACATTTTCTTCACATGAGCACGCTCAGCTCTAGTACCCCATCCTCAGTGCGCTGCAACTCACTGTAGCGGGTTGGCAGCGGGTTGGCAGCGGGTGTGTTTGCTCATTGGTTGACCTCTGTACTTGCTCTGGCTACCTCCATGATGCTCTGCAGTTGTCTCTGTAATGCTGGTGTTTTCTGTTTCTGTATTCATAGTGTTCACTGTTGTATTTGTTGCCAGCACCAAGAACTCCTGAGGCTGGCTTTCACTTACCCCACACACATCCAGCACAGGCGTCACTGTATATGTGACCCTGCCAATAAAGGGTCCAGGCACACAAGCCCGTAGCCAGTTCCACAAACTATCTGAATGTGTCCATGTGGTCATGATGTGTGCATGAGGGTCCGGGTCCTACAACATTACATTGTGCTGTGTACAGCGGACGCAAGCCATGTCATCACAGGCAGCGGGTTAGAGCTTGGAGATGTAGCTTTGTTGTCAGCCACTCAATGAGTAAGAGGGGTGAACTGGGCCATCTTACAGAGGACCAGCATGGGAGTGTAAATGGTAATTTTGGGGCTCTTGGCGTGGTTCAGGATTGGAAATGTGCAAATGCATGTGTCTCTGTCGCAGTGTTGGTCTCTTTTGTGGGGTGTAGGTGGTCCCTGATGGGACTATGGACATCCATATGTGATGTAGTACGGCTTCCGTAAGCTCTTACCCCACCCGCGCCTGTTCCAACACCTCCTTTTGGCATTCTGACACCTGGCATTGGAATGCAATGTGTGCCTCGGTGACGTGTTGGGAGCCAGCCATGGTGGAGGGTACTGTCTGTTGTGTGGTCTGTGCAGGGGCTGAGTTTCCTCTATGTAGCTTGGCCTGAGATGTCCATGAGCTATTGTAGGGCATCGGTGTTAAAGATGTGGTGGTCGTTTCCAGCATCACCGATGGGTTGTCTGGTCTGCTCTGCTGGAGGTGTTGTCTGTCCCTCTGTAATGTGTAGGGGAGACACATGTTGACATTGTGTTGACATTCATGTTGGCACATTGTTCTTGTTGACATGCAGACTGTGTGACAATGTACATTGTGACTGTTTGGGCAGTGCTGGCAATTTTATGGGGGACAGTGGACATTTGGATTACGTGAGGGATGTAAGGTCATACACGTACATATGCTGCTCACAGTTTCCTGCTCTGTTCAAAGTGATTGGCCTGTTTCTGGGCATGAGCGGACCCAGTTGTGTCCCCTGTTTTGCAGTGTCGGTGTTGCACTTTGTACCACAATGTCGTGGGATGTGCTGTGATTGCTATGTGTGTGCTTCAGTGTGCCAAGGGGATCAGGGACATGATTCTGGGTCATTGTGGGTGTGCAGTGTGCTACACATTGTTATGCATGTGTGCCATTGTGCCCATTTCCCCCATCCAAGGTCATTACTCACCGTGTTGATGTTGTGTCAGGTCATATAGAGCTGTGTCCGTACTCCCACCTCCTTGCACCGTCTCCACACTGATGACTGTGCCTCCATTACCTCCAGCACCTCCTGTGGCGCAGGACTCCCATCTCCTGTCGCCGTTGCTGCCTTCCTGTTGGCAGCGGGTTTGTGCTTGGTTTGAGTTTCACATCATGCCAGCACCTCTTGGCCTACTCTATTGACCTCCTCGAAACTCCAACTGCAATCACGGTAGTCCAATTGTGGGTCAGTAGATGGTAGTGTTCTGTCACCTCTGTGATGCTAATCTGGTTTTCCTGCGGACTGCACCCCGTCTTCCTCTTCTCCTTGGCCTTTCCCGAGCCTGTTGTTCCTTAGTGGTAGTCTGTGGAGTTCGCGTTCACCTCTGCAGTCGGTCACGGTGCATCGATGTTGCTACGCAGTTTGAATTGTTTTTAGTGTGTTTTCTTGTTTGCTTTTATAGTGCATTTTCCCACCAATCGCGTGGGATTTGCAGGCCTGCTGCTGGTTTTCGCTGCTTTTTGTATCGCAATTGGCCTCATCATAAGTTATTTTACGTACATGTCCCGCATTTTTGAGGCTTCGCATTCACTTTATTGTAGACATTTGACGCGTTGTCCGGGGCCTATCGCATGGTGCCTTCAATTTGTGAATACTTAATTAACACAGCGTATAGACTGTGATAGACTGCGATGTTGAAAGTTGCGTAAAGTTAATTTTGCTACACTGAGAGATGATTTAGAACAGCTTATTATCAACGTGTCTATTCACATTAATTTCACTATCATCTGAATCGATGTGCAATCCAACCAGGTGCTAAATTCTTTCCAATTTTATTCTCAATGAATATATTATGCATCAGATAGAGCGGGATAGGTCAGTTGCTGCATCTTAATTAAAATATTCCTTTTCTAAAGGAAATATATACATTTAGGGGATACAAGCAATGTAGGATGTCGTCAGGGATGCCATTTTTAAGTCAGTACCTGGAGCTATATGTCGGGGTCATGAATAATGCATTAGGAGCGAGGGTTATGGTTATGAAGCTGTCATATAATTTTTTTTCTGAAAGCCTTCTCCCTGAAGTGATACATTAAGGCATAATTCAGAGTTTGGGAAGCATGGTACTAAAGTGTGGTGGAGTAACCGGTCTACCAAACTCTACTACAGTCTATTTAGAGTCAGGGAACTATCATGTCTCTGCCAGGGGACGCCTGGAGGAGCTGTTGACTGGTGTCCAGTCAAATATTGGGCGAACAGATGTCAGGACTAGGTCTGAGCAAAATTTAAATCACATTGGTTTCATTCGCAAAATGTCAGAAATGTACCATTATGCTTGTCATGTGAAAATCCCCAAATTATGACATTCATCATATCATGTAGATATGCCAAAATTTTTGGCAAAATTATAGCGCAAGAGTGCAGGAACAACTTGAATAAATAAATGCAAGTTGATGTTGCTCATGGCAATGGTGTTTTTTTGCTCTGTTGTGTAGCATGAAATGTGTCCTTGTGGCCAAAATTGACACGAGGAAACATTTTACGCAAAAAATTATGAAATGCCATATTTACATTTCATGTAATCATTCATAATTTAAGTTGCATTTTCCTATAATTTATTGTAATTACACGAAAGCAAATCGCACAAATGTTACACACAGCAAGTCAGAATAACCAGCTTTTAGTGATAGGAGATAGTCTGATGTAATATTTTCCTGTTCAGGACCATCAGCGTATGCCTGGAGGTGCTGTGCAGGACAAACTAAGTACACAGATTGCCAGCCACACACTTACTTAAATCCTCTATTTTTGAGGGAACAAACCATAAGAGACTTCCTGGTTCGTACGGGTATACCACTCTAACCCTTTTATTATTTATTTATTTTTTGTCTTTTTTAGTATCGATGTATGAAAGGGACACCTTATCGTTTTATACACCTTATATACAATTATTTACAATTCGCGATTATTTACAACACAAACACATACACATAACTAGTTGTATTATGCAAAGTGAATTGCTCTGATATATATACACTCAAATATTCATACTACGAAGAAAAAATCATCCGTAATTCAATAAAGACCAGAGTCAAAAGTATAAACTTGATGACAATCATAAATCAATGAACTACAGTTAAATGTAGGCAGTTCAAAAAAGGGGAAAAATAGACTTCAAATTAATTCATTCAGTCCATTACTGTAAGATCCCGAAAAGAGAAGAAACTCAGTCAGAACTAATACTCTACCCTTGACCGGCGGCTGCTGGTTCAACAGATATCCCGTATTAAGACAGAGCCCTGATGAGAATCTGTAGAGTTGACATACTGGATTCGAAACGCGTTGGCGTAAAAAGATTAGCCATTTAATGGTCGAATGGACTGAATGAATTAATTTGAAGTCTATTTTTCCCCTTTTTTGAACTGCCTACATTTAACTGTAGTTCATTGATTTATGATTGTCATCAAGTTTATACTTTTGACTCTGGTCTTTATGGAATTACGGATGATTTTTTCTTCTTAGTATGAATATTTGAGTGTATATATATCAGAGCAATTCACTTTGTATAATACAACTAGTTATGTGTATGTGTTTGTGTTGTAAATAATCGCGAATTGTAAATAATTGTATATAAGGTGTATAAAACGATAAGGTGTCCCTTTCATACATAGATACTAAAAAAGACAAAAAATAAATAAATAATAAAAGGGTTAGAGTGATATACCCGTACGAACCAGGAAGTCTCTTATGGTTTGTTCCCTCAAAAATAGAGGTTTTAAGTAAGTGCGTGGCTGGCAATCTGTGTACTTAGTTATATTAATGGTCCAGCTAGCCCCACGTCCCAGGACCTGACTCCCCCATTCTTCAAACGTGCAGGACAAACTAGCACAGCCCATCATGCTGGGAGAAAATTCAAAAGCAAAAGCCCGCTCAGGAGTTTGCATTTGCTAAGCATTTCTTTTCCTGAGGGGCTGCATTAAAAATGGTGGTCGCTCAGCAAAGGGACATTGCCTTGAGCAGAGCTGCCGTAGGTTCTACTTCTCCGCCTACCATTACGCTAAAGACCTGCCCCACTACCAGTGCAGCATAGGGGCTGAGCCCCACTCTGCCTTCTCTCATCCTGACATCAGCCCCACAGCAGACTCAAATCCAGTCCACCTGACAGGTCTCGACATACAAGAATTGCCCCCTGTGCCACAGCAGGCCAGGGAAGCTTGGCAGTCGTGTCCCCATCTACCGAATGAGTGCCAGCACCAGCTCTTAGAGAATAGAGGCCAAAGCTGAAAGAACTTCAGATACCAGATGTAGACTGCCCTGTGCACAATTCATGATTACCAAACTCACTGTGTCAGTGGCTTTCTGTTTTGTAGAGACTTGCACATGCATCCCTCTAAAGCAGAGTTGATTGGTCCTTTGCACCTATCCTCTTTGGAATTCTATGTGCACTATAACATATTTTAATCAGGGTGAATTAAATAAATCATCTTGAAAAACAAGCCCACCATGAAAGGATCACATGATGTGCTGCTGCCCTCCCTCGCCAATCCTTCTCTATCATGAGCCACTGTCAATGCTGGCAATGGGAAACTTGTCTGCGCACTTGGGACTAGACACGGGGACACACCCTTCCCTGACTCAACCTGTTTTAGAGTGCTGGACTAAAGACCCTGCCAAGACCCTGACCAACTTCCCGCTCCTCACCCTCGACCAATTCGACTCTCTTTTAAATAGGACAAAATCAGGTTCGCCTCTGGACCCCTGCCCTCTGAAAGTCCTAAATGACTGTAGGCAAACTCTGTTGCCCCCCCTCTTGGAGGTGATGAACCAGGCGGTAACTCAGGGCCTATTCCCAGCACCTTGGAAAAAGGCCATAGTTAAGCCACTACTAGATCCAGAGACCCTTAAAAACTTTTGACCGATTTCCTTATTGCCTGCCCCCACTAAAATGCTAGAAACACATCTCAATCAGCACTTGACTGCTTTCCTTGATGCCTCTGGGTTCCTGGACCAGTCCCAGCATGGCTTCCGAAAATACCACAGCACCGAGTCGGCGCTCACGGTAGTGATAGTCAATATTCGCTCAAAGGTTGACTGAGGCCAGACCACCCTCTTGGTCCTAATAGACCTGACCGCAGCCTTTGATACCCTGTCTCCCTCGACTTTAACAGCTCGTCTGAGGGAGATAGAGTAGAAGGCCCTGCACTGAGTCTCCTGTCCTCTTTCCTAGATCAGAGAGAGCAGAGGGTCAAGATGGGAGAGTTCCTCTCCCCTGCTAAACCTGTGCAGTGTGGGGTTCCATGGGGTCGGCCTTGAGTCCGACCCTCTTTAACATTTACGTGGCCCCACTTGCCAGGTTGGTAAGATCAAACGGGATGGAGGTGGTGTCATACACCGATGACACCCAGATCATGGTGTCCCTCTCTCATCCGGTGAGTACCTCCGTGCTCAGCTTCAGGAACTGCATGCAAGCAGTCTCCGAATGGATGATCTCCAACGCCCTGAAGCTGAACGGAGAGAAAACTGAGGTCTTGATCTTCGGTAAAGACCAAGGCATTTGGTCTAATGACTGGTGGCCTCCTTCTCTGGGTGCCTGCCCTGTGCCATCAAACCCTGCCCGGAATCTCGGCATGATCATTGACACGTCATTGGATATGACTCAACAGGTCAATAGGACTGTGTCCACCTGTTGGGGAGTTATTAGGGTGCTCTGGAAGATCTCTCACTATCTCTCCCCTCAAGCTCACAAGCAGACAGTGGTCGCCCTAGTGGCATCTCAGCTTGATTATTGTAACGCATTATATGCTGACATCAATAAAGGCCTTATCCAATGCCTGCAGACCGTCCAGAACGCGACTGCTAGATTTGTATTGGACGTCCCCAACACCGCCTCTGTCACTCTTGCTAGGAAGAGTCTCCACTGGCTCCCAATCCGGTCAAGGATCGCCTTTAAAATACTATGCCTGGTATTCAGTGCTTTATCCGCTGGTTGCTCTGAAGCCATAAGCTCTCTATTGAATCTCCACTCTCCCAGCAGATACCTTCGTTCTGCTAGTAAGAACCTTCTTTCCGTCCCTCGAACAAACAAGGTCAGATACGGCGGAAGGGCTTTTTCATCCGTGGCCCCTAAATTGTGGAACGCCCTGCCTCTTGAGATTAAATCCCAACCCTCTATTGCCCTCTTCAAAAAAGCCCTAAAAACATGGTGTTTCACTAAGACCTATCAGTAAGCATGCTTTCGGACCTTATACTACTTTTGGTTAGGCGCCTTGACGCCCGTTGGGCTAAGTAGCGCTATATAAATCAGGCTTCATTCAATATTGAATAAAACATATTAACAGGTGAGTAAGTCTAGATTTTCCATACCTAACTCAACATATTTGCACCTAGGAAGTACTTAGTACTTAGGAATAATGAATCTATACTTCCTCATATGCACATGTGTAAAATCAAGATGAAACTCCAGGATGATGAATTAAGGTAAGTCTATTCAGGAAAAGGAAATGTCCCATCCATCAGCTTGCTCTAGTCAGGTGTAACTGACTTGCTGACCACTCATATACGTTCTATTCCTATGGTGCTGCTTAAACAATAACTAAGGCTCTTAAAGAAACAGCTATGTACATACAAGTAAGAGGCAAAATATTACAACCTACCTTTCTATATTTTGTCCTTTGAGATTCTGTCCTCTATATGTTTGTACCCGGTTATTCGGGGGGATGGGGGTTGGTATTCACACAATCCAACACAAGCACCATGCAGCAGGTCAGGTGGATCAATTGCACAACTTCGGGGTCAGTTCTTGATCCCATAATCGTAGATTTGAATTGCTTTGGCTCCCCTCAGCCTTCATCTGAGATCAATAAAATGATTTGCCAATACACTTCTGTTAACTCTCAGGATCCCCAAAAGAGGTCTTTAAGGGTGAATGTCTACTGGATGCATGTCTACGTGGCCAAGTGATATTTGAGAGCACCCCCCTGCGGCATATGGAGCACCGGCTGTTGCTTTGTTTCACCTCATAGGAATAGTTATAAAAGAGGGTATTGTACTGTTCTCCTGTTTTATGACCAACCCAGCATCGACTGTGAAAGCGGCATGTACCCAGCAGACTGCCCTTAGGTACTGGTGTACACTGCTTTGATGTGACATGGTACAGCTGTACCATTGCTCACACACTAGGTCTAATGTATTCCGCATAGGTCTTTTCCCTGGTACTTAACCACTTTTCTGCCAAGCTGTTTCATACCTGGGCTTTAACATATCGCTTCATCCCTCATAACAGCCCTAATATTGATCACCTGGTGTTGTCAGCCTTTCTGTACACCTGAGGTGCCTACTGGCTATTTTTAAGAAGAAATAGGTGTAGGACTCACAATTTTTAAACACATATTTTAGTAAAGTTGGACTTTAAATTGGAGGTCTGAAAATGCCACATTTAGAAAGTTGGCATTTTCTTACTTTAACTATCTTGTGCCTCTGCCTGTCTCTGAATGGACGTCTGGGTCAGAGTGTCAGCTGGGCTTTGTGCATTCCTTCTAGACAGTCACACATTGGGAGCTGCTGTGTGACATTTGCATCCTGATGGCCCATCACCAGGTTGATGAGCCTTCCTGCAGTAGATTACGAGGGAGGGGCTGATACCTGCACCTGAATACGATGTGTCTGTCCCAACAGAAAGAGCAGCATACTCCCTGGTAGTGCGTCTGAAGCCAGGGCAGGAAGAGCAGGGACCTTGCGATGACCTTGTGAGGAATAGGCCATTTTTGTTGTCTCCCCCACTACAAAGACACATTTTAGTATAAATACTGGACCTCTGACACCCCCAGAGTAGTTCACTATGGAGTCCTGAGGAGACTCTGCAAGCAAAAGGAGCTACCCTGCCAGGAGCGACTGCAACTTTGTCACTAGCTTTGCTGTGTTGGCCTGCTGCCTGCTGATTACTGTGCTGCCAAGAGGGACTACCATTTTGCACTATGCTCTGCTGTGTTGGCCTGCTGCCTCTTCAGTGAGGGAAGTCCTACAAACTGCAGACCTACAACCTATTCCCCAGTCTAAGTGACTCAAAGGGCTTGCTGGCTTGCCCCTGTTGTCCTAGAGGTGTCCGTGACATCAAAGACCTTGGGTCCCAGCTCACTGCACTCTGTGCCCAGCACCAGTGCTCCAAATGACCAGAGTCTGCCTGTTCTAGCACAAGAGCAGGCAAAGGATCGAGTGTGGTGCCTTGTTGCAGCTTGTTATCTACACTTGCACACATCTGTGCCGTGTAGCGACAAAGGGTGCTGTGTTTTCCCACAGCACGCTATCTGCTCACATGTCTGAATCGTGGTAGCGGTGAGAACCACAGGGCCAGATGTACAAGAAAGTGCCACAGCACTGCAACGCAAGACCTTTAGCTGTGCCACGCTGCAGCACTTTCAAAGCACAGGAATGCAACATATTTACAAAAAACGAGGAGAAATTAAAATATTTCTCCTCATTGCACCTCGCTAGAGTGGCGTAGCATTTTGACACATTTCCAGGCTTACGATTGCTCGTAAATCTGGAAATGTGCCTGGTTCCATGGGTGTTGAGTGGGAACACCCAAAGCAACACCAAGGGAACCCCATTTCATGAACAGTGGTACGTGTAAAGGGGCCATATTTACAAGGCCTGGAAAAGTCATGCAGGGCGGCTATTCCAGTCTTTGTAAATATGTAGCAGTAAAATGCGCCATCGGAACGACACAAAAAATAATGCACCGGTGGCGCAAGGGGCTTGTAAATCTTCCCTACAGTGTTTTTCCTTGCCAAGGAAATGATCGGCAGTCTGCACTGTGTCAGGACCACCACTAATCCCCACAGTCAGCCCAGTGTCGTCAGTCCATGCAAAGCTGGTTGTCGGCAACAGAAGCAACACTCCTTGCACTAAAAAAACTTAAACCTACTCCGCGGACAGCTACAAAGACCCGTGTCCTTGCCGATCTGCCGGCAGGGACTGGTCTAGCAGCAGCGCAACAGCCCCCATCCAACCACCCTTGCAGGGGCTGCAGCACCCGCTCTCTGCTCTGCCACGTACATCATAAGAACTGTGACCACCAGGAGCGGTGGGTCCCCCTAGCTGCACTGCATTCCCTGGCAGCTGCACTCACCAATACCTGTCCCTGGTGAGTACTCCAAGGGCACAGAGGCCTTTCCTTTAGCTGCAGTACTGTACCCCCCAGGACTTTAGGAGCATTACTTTTCCGCTCCAGACCCCTGACATCCTTTCTTCGATCACGGACATGGACGGTACACTGTCTAAAGACATTACAGTAGCGCCCAGATTATAAGTGCAGGTATTTTTCCTGCCTTTTCAAGCAAGGGCGTGGATTGGTTTTGCATTCTATTGCGGTATTTGCGCTAGTGTTATTGCAGGGCACAGTGGGGGATATTCTCAAGAACGTGAGATAACTATTGCCAAATTAGCTTAACGCAACTTTCAACATCGCAGTCTATAGCGGGAAAATGATGCCCTGTTAACAAAGTATTTACATCACGGCAGTACCATGCTCTAGTCTTACGATAACGCATCAAATGACCCCGTTAAAACCAACGCGACACCGTAAAAATGCGAAACACGAACGCAAAAAATCCTTCGATGGGCCAATCGTGATACAAAAATCAGCGAAAGCCAGCGACAGGCCTGCAATTCACACACATCATGTGGGAAAAATCAACATAAAAGTGGAAAAAAACAGACAAACAAATGCCAAACAACAGCGAAGCACAATGGATGTTGCCGGAGCAAGTACAGAGGACAACCAGAACCCCACTAGCCTCCCGGAGGACCTGCCTGGGGCCTCGGGGTCAGAGAAGGCCAAGGAGAAGAAGAGTAGGAAGAAGCCGTTCAGTCCACAGGAAAACAGGATCCTGATAACGGAGGTGGTAGAACATCATAAACAACTGTTCGTCACCTACACCGTCTTTGGCAACCAAAAATGGATTATGGCAGTCCATCGTGGACAAGGTGAATGCAGTGGGAGTGCTGAAGAGGACAATGGAAGAGGTCAAGAGGCACTGGAATGATGTCATGCACAAAAACAAGCAGAAACTTGCAAACAACTGGAAAGCAGCATTGCAGACTGGAGGTGGGAGTCTGGACAATATGGAGGAAATGGTGTCCACAGTCATCAGTGGGGAGACAGTGGCAGGAGTTGGGAGACCAGACACTGCTCAACATGACCGGACACAACAGTACCAGGGTGAGTAACAACCTGGGACTGGGGCGATGGGGGGAGATAGGCATAATGCCACACATGTACAATTGAGTTGAGCACATCTGTGGACAAACCATGCCCCAGCCCCCAACTCCCACCAAGAGATCAATGTACTCAAGTATGCAACATCTCAGCACTGCATAAGCACAGAAGTCAAAGGCACATCATATGAAGTAGGGGCCGCAAAATCAAAGCTGCAGGGGTGACTCCCATGAAATGCAGCACACACACATAACATGCAGAGCACAAAAATACTGACAACAATGTGGTACAAACCGCAACACGTCCACAACAGAACACAGTACACAACTGGTGCCAACTGGGTGTAGACACTGGCCAATAATATTTGGCACTGCAGGGAAATGTGAGTTGATAATGTACAAGTACCAACACACATCTGTTATGTTGTCGAAATGTCCACTGATCCCCATCAAATAGGCAGCTACTCCCAAACAGCCACAATTTACACAGTCATGCAGTCTGTATGAAAACATGTACAATGTGACCACATACATGTGGACACATTGTGAAACTTCATCTCCCCTTCACATTGCAGAGGGAGAATCAACTCCTCCTGCAGAGCAGCCCAACTTCTCCTCTCTGATGATGAAGAGGACCACCACAGCTCCGACCCTGATGCCCTCCAACAGCTCATGGACAGCCTCCGCAGCCCACCTCCAGGAGCAGGGCTGCCCAGCTGCTAAACGGAGACCCCACCCCCTGCACAGACCACACAGCAGACAGCACCCACCACAACGGATACCTCCCAGGGCCCCCACGAAGAACACATGCCATTCCAACGCTGTGTGTTGGGGTGCCAGGAGAATCTGGCTGAACAGGTGCGGGTGGGCTTTCACCGCATGGCAGCCAAACTGGATGCCATCTGGGGTGTCTAAGTCCCATCAGGGACCACTCACACTCCCTAACGGACACCCACAGTCTGCTCCATGCTCTCCAATGGACCATGGTTTACATAGCTGGAGCCCTGACTCAGAGAATAGAACAACTGTCCAGTCAGAGTGGCTCTAGCGATGTCACATGGGAGTTGGGAAACATGCAGAGGTTAATGGAGACCATGGAGCAGCCGCATGCAGAAATAGCGGCTGCCGCGGCTGCACACCAGCGAGTGGTAGCTGAGTTCCTCAGTGACCTCAATACCATCCTCATGGCATTGCTGCCACAAGGCCCGGCGCTGATGTATGGTGCTGCTACCACTACATCCACAACTCCGCCTCCTGAAGTGTCAGTACCACAAAGTGCAGAATCATACACTAAGGTATTTAATCCTTAGGTGCATATACACCTAAGGATTAAATACCTTAGTGTATGATTCTGCTCTAAATAAAAAAGTTAGCAGAACAAAAACAGTGACCGGGTCCCCCCCTTTTCTCCGAATCTAGATATTGTCC
The DNA here is from genome assembly GCF_964263255.1 of Lissotriton vulgaris. Classification (NCBI taxonomy): domain Eukaryota; kingdom Metazoa; phylum Chordata; class Amphibia; order Caudata; family Salamandridae; genus Lissotriton; species Lissotriton vulgaris. Next base: position 275,996,441 of record NC_141688.1, read on the forward strand.
TTCCCGGCCACAGTGCAGGACAAAACCCCACTTGTAACAAAGTACCACAAAGTGCGACATACATTTCGCCTCTGGCCCCTGGGGTGTCCCTTCACACTGTGCTGGAGAAAGCCCAGCACCACTCACACGTGAGGCACATGAAACAGCGGTGGACGAAGATGCTGATGATTCTGCCTTAGTTTTAAGAAGGACGCAGTAGTATTCATCTCCGCCATATGGCCTGTTTCTGCTTGGTTCTGCCCTCCGCATTATCATCTTCCACTGTCCCCCGCTGCACTCTGCGACACTCACCTTGGACCTCGCCATGGACTGCCATATGCTATTTGATCATCAATGATACAACAATAAGACTGCGGACTGAACTCTTCCTCTTCCTTTGGCCTTCTCATTCCCTGAAGGACTCTGGCTGTCCCTCCACGGGCCAACATCATAATGTGGGGTTTGCATGGCCCTGTACTGCTCCAGACGCAACACTCCACTGAATGTGCATTAAACATTTCTAATCACACAGATGTGTCATGTCTATGGTCTTTAATGTGTGGAAGTATGGATGAATGTAGACTCCGTGAATTACTATTACGTCCATGTGGCTCATGTTGTTGTGCTTGGGTCACAGGGTTACACATTGCCTAATGCGGCCCGGGTGGTGCCAACACAACAACAGGGACATACGCATTAGTTACTTCATTGTCCAGCCCAGTATGGAACCACAACCAGAGCCCCGTGGTCATTGTTCATACCCTTACGCTGGACTGGCATACGCCAGGCCAGTCCACTCCACTTACCCTCACGGGGGAGGGGACGAAAACGCTACATGTCCAAGGTCTTCCCTGTAGTAATCTGCTGGTCACAGGGCTAGTTGACAGCATGCCACAGCCATTCCTTTCAGACTGGTGTACACCCACACCACACCCATCCAGCACACGCTTCACAGGATATGTGACCCTGCCAATAAAAAGGGCCAGGCGCACGTGCTTGATGCCTTTTCCACTCTCTATCTGGGTGTATCCGTGTGGTGTTCATGTAGGCATGAGGGCCTAGGGCCCTTCAACATCACATTCCTCCGGCCAGAAGGTGACATGCTATCGTCCGCACCATGATACTCAATCATACAGTGTCCATGACTTGCGGGACACAGACTTGGTGTCACCGGATACACTGCGGCCGGCACTGGCACACCGCCACGGGACGGTGACTTTTGGTGCACTGAGGTAGGAGCACCTTAAGCGCTGAGCGTGTGCACTGGTATGTCCTCTGCCATGGTGCAATCAAGACCCAGTATCAAATGTGAGACCTGGTGGCCCGTGGAGCAGGGCTGCATAATGTGGAGGGTGCCATGTTCACGGGCCCCAGGCTTGGGGCTTGCACCGGCACGTGGTGAGCCCTCATTGCGACACGCCGGTGGCAGAAGGTGAGCAGTGAGGCCTGGGTGCATAGGGGCAGGCATGCCCTGCTTGGCGGTGGGAGGGGCTGGGGTGCAGCTGTCTGGGTGCGCAGGGGCGGACAATTGTATGTACTTTGCCATTCTTGTATCTTGACTCTGTTTCATATGAGGGATCTGTTTCAAATGAGGGACCTAGTGAACTGCACTACATACTGGCACATGGTTGGAGACACAGCGGTGGCAGCAGGTGAGCAGTGAGGCCTGGGTGCGCAGTGTCTGCACTCTCTCTCCCTGTCCCTCTCTTCTTTTCTCTGTGCCGCGGCCAGGGTGACTGATGCTGGAATATGGGGATCATGGTTCAATCCCCAGCTCCGGCGGCAGGTTTGCCCAGCACCATGTGTCTCTGGGCAATAGCTTGCTTAATCTTCCTGATGGCCCCCAGCGCCTAGAGACCCTTACGGGTGATTGTCGGGCTTTACAAATGTGGGTTATTATTATTATTATTATTATTATTATTATTATTATTATTATTATTATCCCTCTCTTGCTGTCTTCTTCTCCATCCCTCTCTTTCCGTCTTCCTTTCTCCCTCCCTCTCTTTCTGTCTTCCTCTCTCTCTCCCTCTCTTTCCGTCTACCTCTCTCTCTCTCTCTCTCTCTCTCTCTCGCCCTCTCTTCCTCTCTCTCTGTATCTCTCTCTCCTTCAACCTCTCTCTGTCCTTTGATGGCAGTATGACACACCTCATCATCTGGATTTTTACCTGGCACGCTGTGTCCTACAGATTGTCCCGAGGAGAGCAGCCATGAGTCTTCATTGATGTTCTTTTGAGTTATTTTGAGTTATTTTGAAGACATTTAGGGCCAGATGTAGGTAGCCAAATAGCGGTCGGTAACTACCGAAATTCGGTAATTTCGGCCGTTACCAACTGGTATTTGGAAAATGAGATGTAGTATGCAAAAAATTTCCAAATCGGTATATGTGAGTCGGTATAGTACCGATTCGGTATTTACCAAATCCCTACTTACCGAGTCCTCATTTACAAAGTCGGTAAATAGGAAATGATAAAAAATGTCCATCCTGATGTAGGAAACCCAAAAAATACAGAATTCCATAAAATTTGGTATTTAAGAGTCGGTATTTACCATGGTTTGAAAGCATGTGGTAACCAGGTGGAGGCTATAAAAGAAGGTCAGTGCAATCAGAATGGCGGCATTGTACGTCATAGCAAGGCGGCTACGGCTACAGGCAGTAGGAGAGAGGGTATGGAGAAGGGAGGAGCAGGTCTACAGGCAGAGGATAACGTTCTTCCAACTGACTAAGCCAGAGATACTGCAAAGGTACAGGCTACACCCCAGAGCCATCCTGGACTTGATCAGGAACCTCAACCCACACCTGGATCACCCAACACCAAGGGCGCATGCCAACCCACCCCATGTGCAGGTGCTGTGTAGCCTGCACCTGCTTGCCTCTGGGAGCTACCAAAGTGTGATTGCTGCAGTAGGTGGTGTGTCCTAGAGCTGCCTGTCCCGTTTCTTCAGGAAGTTAATTGAGGCCATGATGTAGAGAATGCATCATTACATTCGGTTCCCTGACACCTACGAAGACCAAAACTGATTTATATCAACTGGCACACTTCCCTCACGTGATAGGCTGCATAGATGGCACCCACATCCCACTCTGCCCACCTGCAGCCACAGAACACATATACAGGAACCGGAAGTCAACACACTCCATCAATGTGCAGGTGATATGCAACGCTAGCAACATCATTACAGACATTGTTGCCAAATTCCCTGCGAGTACCCACGACTCGTACATATTCCAGAACAGTGGGATATACACACGCCTTGTTGCTGGAGAGTTTGTGGACGGATACCTGCTAGGTAAATGACTGGGACACACCCTGATAGTTATAGCAGATGAATGTATCATGAGTATGTAACTGATACCACTCTCTTTTCCACCTAGGTGACAGTGCATATGCCCTGCGGTCCTTTGTGCTCACACCCTACCTCAATCCAACTACCAGGTGTGAAAGACGTAATAATGTGGCACATAGATCTACTCGCAACGTAGTGGAACCCACATTTGGACTCCTCAAAAGCAGGTTCTGCTGCCTCCACAAGAGCCGAGGAGCACGCCATCATACTCTCATCCAGTGCTGCAAAATGATAGCGACCTGTGCCATGTTGCACAATCTTGCCACCAAGGAAGGCACAGAGGTGGAAATCATACATCATGAGGGCATTGATAATAAAACAGAACAGGTAGAGCCCCAAGCAACATGAGCACCAGCAGCAACAGAAGGGAGATTGAGACGGGCAGAAATCACATGTCGATATTTCTAAGTAAGTAAGGAAACACAGACAGCCGTAGAATGTGAAGTATGTAGTTTAATTGTCACTACAACACATAACAGACACCACACCATGGTACTACACTTTCTATTTCCATGACTGGGTGGTCACAGTTAACCTCACTGTGACCTGTCCTGTGGGTTGAGGGCGTTTACAATGTTTGCGCCCACGCACTACAGTGCGGGATGCACAAGGCTGGGTCTCAACACTTTCGGTGGGGCCTGGGTCAGCCAATTGGCGCCTGCTGCTCCTACGCATGTCAGTGACAGGAGTGCTAGAGCTACTCCTGCTGGTAGAGTCTTCTGTTTACTCGACACCTGTGTCTCCAGCAGTGCCTGACTGGTTAGTAAACATCTGCTCCATGGCAGATGTGACTCTCCTCATCCCCCTTGACAAATCCGTGCAGCAGTGCACAATTGCATCCTGCATGGTGACAGAACTCCGTCACAGCAATGAGGTTGCTGTCGCAAAGCGGTGCAAGGCTTTTGACTGCTGCCACATACACTGTTGCTCCCTGCGCCGCTTTGAGTGGTCTCTATCCAATTTGTCACAGAGAGCACTCATGTGCTGTGTCATGTCTGTCATCCCCTTTGCAATGGTCTGCATGCACCTTGCCATGTTGCCAATACCATGGTCAATGTTTGACATTTTACAAATGATACTGCGCACCTGCCTGTGCACTGCTAACATTGCCTTTGCCTGCAAGCACTGGACCTTTACCATGGTGGCCTCTAGTCCACAGAAGACACCCTCTCCATCCTGGCCTACACCTCTCTCCCGTGCCCTACGGCCTCGGACACTGGCCCGCACAGCTCCTGCAGTACTCTGCCGCCCAGCGTTGTCACCCACAGGTGGAATATTTTGAATTTCACCCTTCTCATCCTCCTCATCTGACGTTTGCAGGATCCTCAGAGGGGGCACATCAAGCCTCCTTGCCCTTCCCTGCACAGATGACTGTGATGTTGGTGTTGGGGAAAGTGCTGCTGGTTCCAACTCTTGTGTCCCAAACAACAGAGGTGACTGAGGCTGTGGTGTTGTGGGTCGCTCAGGTGTTGTGGCTTCCTGTGCTGTGGTGTTGTTTTTCAGAACAGTGCTGTGATCTGCTCTTTCTTTTGTGTTTTCCCTCCTCTCAGTTGTTGGTGCCCTCTCCTCCCTTTCTGGTGCTGTACTGTGTGATGACTCTCCTATGGACAGACATGGACATTGGGTCAGTGGTGTTGGTCACCTGTGTGTCATGATTAAATCACATTTCAATGACACAATTGCATAGTCTTCATCAGCTTGTGGAAGTAGTGCGTGTCATGGCTTGCTATATTCTATGGTGACTGCATTGCATGTATGTACCTATGACTACGTCTCCCATGATGCATTGCTGGACATAAGTAAAACCTGTTCTGGAGTGTTATGCTTACACACACAGTGGGGAAGGGGGACAGGGAAATGGGTGGGGATTACTGTCCATGCATCTTACCTTGCTTCTTTGCAGCTCTGGCAGAGCTGTCAGCGTCCCCGATCTCATGGATGCTTTCAGGCTGCAGGGTGGATTCAATCAGCTCCTCAAGGTCTGTGTGTCTCGGTGCTCTGTTTTTTCCTCCACCTGTGGCTCCATCTTCCTTTCTGAGTGCTGCAAGTGTTTTTTTTGTGATGATCCGCAGATCGTACCATCTTTTTTTGAGGTCATCTATCTCCCTGTGTGTGACCCCAATGGCATTGACCTTGGTCTGGATGTCAGCCAGGTATTACGTTTGACAGACTCTGCAACATGCAGAGACTGTTTTCCGAAAATTTTCGTATGGTGCTAAACCACCTCTTCAACAAGCACCTGCAGTTCTGCTGGGCTAAATTTTCTTTTCCTCCTGCGCTCAGCTGCATCCTTCTGGCCATCCTGGGACTCCATTCTGATGATCAGGTATGCTCAGGGAAGCCTGCTCCTCTCTCTTTCCTCCTGCTCTGCAAACAGTCCAGTTTCTCTGCACCTGCATTGGTGTGGCCACTCCCAGGCACTGGGGAGGGGTGTTTGCATCTGATTGGTTGGATCCTGTGTAGCTTTGTTGTGGGGTGTGGTGGGTATTACTGATTGGTGCACAGGCTCACATGGGCTCTTTTTCAAATTCCCGATTCGGTATTTACCGAATCTGTATTTACCGATTCGGTAAATACCGATTCGGTAAATACCGAATCGGTAATTCCCATTCATTCACATGGGCCAGGAGGACCATAGGAATGAATGGGTATTACCGAATCGGTATTTACCGATTCGGTAAAGACTGATTCGGTAAATACCAATTACATTTTCCGAGTGTTACCGAATCGGTAACTTTTTCTGACTTTTTTCCAACATCCCCATTTCAGATTCTTAAATACCGATTCAGTATGAGTCGGTATTTAAGAGTCGGTAATCAGGATTTACCTACATCGGGCCCCAAGTCTTTTACTTTGAAGGTAAATGTGTGATGCTCCTTTTTGTGATGACACATTCAAGTTACATGTGATTGTGTGACAACAGTTGGCTTTTTTGTACATGATTTTGTAGAGTTGATGTGACATGTCTTTGCCCGGGGTGGGAGGGGTCCTTGGGGTGGTGGCGGTTGGTATTGTGGGCCTCTTGGGGCTCCCAGTTGCATTTTCAGTAGCTCCATAGCGTCTGTTGCCCATCAGGTGTGGCTGTGGGCTGGACACCCTTTTGTGGTGCAGGCTGTCGTCCGACTTTACACCAGGTCAGAGCTGGTGTTGATTTCCTGCAGCTAACGTGCCTTGTCGCATGTTTTGTGATCTTATCGCTGATCTGTCCGGTCGTTGAGAATGTTGCGGAGTGGTGTTGTTGCGGCTTTTGGCATGAGACTGCCTACTCTGCATCTCATTAGCGATTGTTGCGGGGTCAACTGTGGCGATGTTTTTTGCGGCTGCTATCAAAGGTAAACTGGTGATATGGGCTGTAAGCACCAGCTTGTGAATGGGGCGATACATTTATCTCCACTTTGGTTGCTAAAGTCCCATTAACTAAGCGATATGACCTTGAGAATATGCCCCATTGTTTCTTGGCTGACCATGTGTTGTCCGGTAAAGCCGCATCACAACCATCTCGTGTCACTGGCAGAACAGGCGCTAGCACTGCTAGCATTGGGACATTTCTTGTTCTTTCCTCATTCAAAGATACCTCCCGACGTGTTAGCTCTGCTAATATGGACAACCCTAACAATTTAAATGAAACTTAATTGTCATGCCTGTCCCCGCAAGGGGACAGGCATGACAAAGCCTCCCTGGATTCAGAGGAGAAGACGGCCGTGGGGAGGAACTGTAAAATTACCATAATGCCCGAGTATAAGCGCAGGTAGTTTTTCTGCCTTTTCAATAAAGGGGCTTGTAACTCCCATTCCTTGTGGTAAATATTTTAGTAATTTACCTTGATCGGAATTTCTATAATATCAATAAGGTCAAGTATGAAGAGCAGAGCCTGTGGTGGTTCGAATAAAGGGTCTTTATTCAGTAACTAGAGTTAAGGGAGAGCTCCGTCACCTGAGGAGGATCGGAAGAATCTCTAACTTTCATCAAAGAGGACATGGTATTTATACACAGAAAAGAGGAAGGAGCTTCCCTTGAGCAAAACTCGGATAGCTGTGTTAGCAACAATACAGAAGTCAGTAAAACTCGGATAGCTGTTTCATAATTTTACAGAAATCATAGTAGCGTTACTGTGTTGAAATCATACAAAAGTCATGACAGGAAGAAGCGTGACTGTGTCTTTAATCATGAGGAAGTCACGGCAGAAGCAGAGCATTGAGAAATAATCCTAGGCTGGTTCCTTAGATAAGAGAGAGAGAGAGAGAGAACAGGATGTCTGGTGTTGTGTCTTTCAGCAAACGGGGGCTCTTCTTCTCATAATTGGTTGTTGTGGTTTAGCAGAACAGGGCCTATTTCTCGGAATCGCCCCGATTATAGGGAAATGGTTACAAAGGGGGGTTCTTGTTCTCGGAATCGGCTTAACCATAGGAATGTACAGTTTGAGTGAGGAAGTTGTTTCTCGGCATCGCCCTAACCATAAGAATGTACCTTTGAATTTTAGAGGAAGGAAAGTGCATGTGCAACTTTGTGTGCGCGTGATTGGGTTTACTCGTGTTCTTGTTTGCTTGTTTTCCGACATGGTGGGTTCGGGGACGTGACTGAGAGGGTATATGATGGGACATAAACTACGAAAAATAATCTTTTTCCACATTCCCTCCTTGTCCCATAATATACCCTTTAAAATTCTTCTTCTTATTAGTCTACTTCTATACTCATTAGGCCGTCTACTTGTTCCTGTAACATGATTCTTTCCTGTTCTTTATTTCTGGACTGGGGTTTGGGAATGCAGGTAGTGATACAGGAACTACAGAGAGCTGGGCCACACTGAATACAGAGAGAACAGGTGAAAAGAATGGCTAGAGCAATTATTATTATTTATTATTATTATTATTATTATTATTATTATTATTATTATATTTCTTATATAGCACCGGAATCGACCCCCGAAGGGGTATCTCCGCGCTTGCCTTGGGAACCCGTCCTGGTTTTTCCCTGTGAGATAGCCCCTACAGGGCATCCCCAAGGTGAAAGCCAGGCATCCCGCCGCGGGGGCAGTTGTGGAGATTAAGCAAGCTTAATGCCCAGAGTTGCAGAGTGTGAACCCATGATTAGGTCAGGCACCGAAGCGAGAATTATCGAGTCCATGGACATTTGAGCTCAAGACCCTGCCGCGTCTGGAATTGAACCCTGGTCCCGGGTCTGACCTCTGCTTCAGGGTCTGCCTGCTCTAACCAGTGAGCCACACTTCTCCACACTTCTCCACTAGCAAGACCTAGTATCGTAAGGATCTTCCACCCCCATGAAGACAGGAGGCCCCAGAGCCATCCCGTCAGGGACCATACTCCGGTGTCTGCGTCTAGCTTCTTTGAAAGTACATGAAGGTGGGAAATGGCGGCATATACTGAGGGAGCATTATCTGGAATGTATATACAGCAGCTGGATCCGATCAGTTCACATACGCCACCACGGTCCGCTAATATGATACCTAGGACCATACGGTTCTGTAACGTCATGAGTCTATCGGAAGCCTTTTTAGACGTGATGTTGTTTAACGCACCAGCGGTTTTGTTTATGGCTCCCTGAACTACACGAGTTAGTTGTCTTATGTGGCGGCTATTGATCATGGGCCCCCAGAAAGGGATGATTCCTTTGAAGAAATCGCCAGCCTCTTGATCCACTGTGTCTTCAGCACCAATGACCCCCCTTCGCCGTCTATTAATCACGGTCGGAGGATCACTTAGATGATAATCTGCTGGGGTGGTGTAGGTAGGGGGGAGGAGAAATGCAATGTAGCATTTCCCGGACCAACCTTGAGGTAGCCAAGTACGTGCGTGAGGTCCACAAATAAAATAAGTGTTGGGGCGGTGGTCATTGTTGGGAAGTTTAAGTCAGGTAGGGTGTACGTCTTATTACACTCACTGTCTCCCATCTTCTCACCCTTGCCCTTACCTCTAACACAAAACATGACCTTATGAGGCACAGCCCATCCTCTCTGCTATGTCTGTCTCTTCTGAACTGAGAATGTTTCTCTAAAGGAGGTAGTGTCGTTAAAGAGGGAATAACTGGTATTTTCACTATTATCTGCTCGTCCCCATGTTACGGTGAAATCTACCATCTTTTGAACAGCGCGCACAGTCTTTGTTTTTATCTCATTCCAGGTACTAGTGTTCTTGGTCTTGGTTTCAGGGATGTTTCTAACAGAGGCGGAGAATATCATAGAGAGAGCATAGGTAGATCCAGCATAGCTGAAAGGGAGAGGGATAAAAGGCATACCTCCGTGTACGGAGTGTGGCATTAAGCCGCAGTCCCAACAGTTGGTTTTGTTAATAACTAGTTGGTGTTGATGGAGTGTGGAGATGAATGTGTTATTGAAGAATTCTTTTCTCCTACTTTCGAGATGGGGGAAGATCTACGTGTGAATGCATAGCAGTGTTGTTCAAAAGCGTAGGGGAACAAAGTGGGAAGGATAGATGAAGGAACCAACCTAGACAAGCCATGATGCAGAAAATAAGAATCATGATAGAAAGAAAAACGGGAACTTTGTTCTGTGATAGTTTTGCGCAGTGAGTCTTTGTCTTCATAATTTCGCCTGCTTAGTCTGAGTAAAGTATGCGCCAATGACCGGACACATCCCAGCAACCGTTTAACAAAGCGTCCGTCCTGGGCTTAATTAGCCACTGGTAGGTCGAGGTCAGGCACAATGTCTCAAGTCTGTTTCGGATACGATCGCAGCCGCGATTTGTACTCTTCTAAGGGCAAAGGTTCTGGAAGAGGTGAAATAAAGTCTGTCGTTTCAGTGTCTTTAAAGTCTGATGGTTTAGTGTCTCTGGTCTCGGGATCAGGAACAGCGTCCGAAGGAATTGGTCCGTGGAAGGGCTTGCAGTGGCTCACATGGAGCCATCCTTTTCGTCCTTCGACTTTGACGGCGGTCCTCGTTGTGAGCAGCACCAGCTTGGGAGACGTCCACCTTCTTTCCAGAGGGCTGGTTCGGTCAAAATTTCTGACGAGCACCCATTGGCCAGGCTGAAGGGAGTGCTCGTCGGGCGTGGTCTTGTCTGGAAAGGCTGCAGCCACCTGTGAATGGCAAGAACGTAGTGCAGACATCAAAGAAGCCAAGTAATCTGTCAGTACATTTGCATCAATGTAAGTTAGCTTTTTAGGAGATGGGACACCCCAGATATTTGGAGGTCTCCCATATGTGATCTCATAGGGTGACAGGCCCGTCCGAGAATGTGCCACCATTCGCATGTAGAACAGGGCAACTGGAAGAGCTGTCACCCAATCTATTTGCTTGTCAGCGCATATTTTGTCCAGTTTGGTTTTTTAGTGTTTGGTTGTGCCGCTCCACCAGGCCTGCTGCTTGGGGATGTCTGACACAATGAAATTTCCAGGTGTAACCTAACAGTAGGGAAACTGCTTCCATTAACTTAGAGGAGAAGGGTTGTCCGTTGTCAGAGAAGATGACTCTGGGCAACCTGTATCTTGGGAAAAATTCTCTAACCAATTGTTTAGCTGTCATTTGGGCACCATAGTCTGGGACAGGGTAATCTTCAGTCCATCAGGTTAAGGTACAGACCACTACGAGGACATACTTGTATCCTGGACATCTTTCCATCTGGATATAATCCATTTGGAGGACTTCAAAGGGGTGATCTGGAGGATGGAACTCTCCTTGTTCAACTGATACACTTTTCCCGGGATTGAACTGACAACAAATCATACAGGTTCTTACTTTTTGTTTGGCTGTTGCATGCAGATGCTTGTTGTGCCATATCAAATTCAGTCTGTCTAACATTCCTTTTTCTACTAGGTGGGCAGGGCCATGGGCAGTTTCTATCATTATGGGAACCATTATGTCAGGGTGAAACCATTTGGACTTGTCTTTTGTTACCCAACCTTGATCTGTGTGTGTACCTCCCTCTTCCTCCTATTTTCACTTTTCGGTCTCTGTGGCTTGGTTTTGGATATCTACTATATCTTTGGTGGGATCGATAACTGGACAGATAGTTTTAGTGATGTTTTCAGTGCTTAGTGTTCCTGTCTGAGCAGCATGTTTAGCTGTGGCGTCCGCCAGAGCATTGCCTCTAGTGATAGAGTCTATGACTTTGGTATGTGCTTTGCATTTTAGTATAGCTACTTCTGTGGGTCTGTGTACTGCTTCTAGTAGCTGGAGGATAAGATCTCCATGTTGGATCTTTGTTCCATGAGAGGTTAGGAAACCTCTCTCTCTCCACAGAATGCCAAAATTGTGGACGACCCCGAATGCGTAATGTGAATCGGTGTAGATGTTGACTCGTTTTCCTTTAGACCACTCACATGCTTGTGTGAGAGCTATTAGCTCTGCTGCTTGTGCTGAATGTACGGATATCCTAGCTGGTAAGAGGACTGTGTTTTCTGTAGTGACAGCGTAGGCTGCTGAAAGTTCACCTGATTGGAGGCGCATACAGGAACCGTCTACAAACAGTGTGTGTTCTGGTGTACTTAGAGGGACATCTGTAAGATCAGACCGGGGTTTTGTGACTAGTTCGACTACTTCCAAGCAGTCGTGAATCTGATTGTCAACTGGAATAGTAGACAGTAGTGTAGCTGGGTTGAGGATATTGCATCTTTTGATGATGATGTGGGGTTGGAACAGAGTGACTTCGTAACCTGTGAGGCGGGCTATGGTCAAGTGTTGTGTCTGGGTACTATTCAAGAGTAGTTCTACTGCATGTGGAACTTGTACTTCGAGAGAGTGTCCTAGTACTATGGAGTCACTTTGTCGTATTGCTTGAGCTGTGGCTGAGACAGATTTTAGACAGGCAGGCAAACCTTGTGCAACAGGGTCAAGAGTGCTAGAAAAATAAGCACAGGGACGATGTTTGTTGGCTTTTGTTTGTGTGAGCACTGACAAGGCTGTACCTTCCCGTTCTGTGACAAAGAGGACAAAAGGTTTGGCATAATCGGGTGTAGCTAGGACTGGTGCAGAACACAGTGCTTGTTTAAGAGTTTTGAAAGCAAAAGTATGATCAGGTGTCCATGGCAATGGGGAAGAGGTCGTGGTCGTTAGCTGTATCAGGGGTTTGGCCAAGTATGCCAATTGAGGAATCCACTGTCTACAGTAGGATGTGAGGCCAATAAAGGCACGGACTTCTTTCTGTGTCTTAGGGACAGGAATGGTAAAAATGAGTTGAACTCTTTCAGGTGTGAGTGCCCTACCCTCCTTTGACAGTAGGTGTCCTAGGTAGGCCACCTGCTGTAAACACAATTGTAATTTCGAGGGTGACACCTTGTGGCCATGTTGTGCAAGGAACATTAGGACAATCCGTGATGCTTGTTCACATTCTGGTTCAGAGCGTGCGGTGATCAGTAGGTCATCGACATATTATAACAATGTTGTATTTGAGGGCATAACAATGTCATCTAACTGTCTTTTAAGTGCCTGACGGTAGATACTGGGACTTTCTGTGTACCCTTGAGGAGCTCTTGTGAAACAGAAGCTACGACCTTGTAGTGAGAATCCGAATAGATACTGAATGTCTTGGTGAATGGGTACACTAAAGAAAGCGTTCTTCAGGTCGATTACAGTAAAATGTGTGGCTTCAGGATCTATAGCTGTTAGCAGAGTACTGATGTCAGAGACCACAGGTTATTGTGGTACCACACACTTGTTTAATTCATGTAGGTCGACCACTAGTCGGTAAACGAGAGGTGCACCGTCATCTGTTTTCTTTCTTACTGGTAAGACTGGTGAATTACATATGTTGGAAGGTATTTCTCTGACTACTCCTTTCTGTATTAAGTCATCGATAATATAGATGAGGGCTTGTTCTGCATCTGGAGGTAACTTGTATTGTCGGACACGAGGTAGGACAACACCTTCTTTCAATGTGACCATGTATGGTGTGATGTCCATGAACCCTACGTCAGTCGTCTCTGTCGCCCATAATGTAGCAGGAATGTCTTTTAGTCTAATGTCTAATTCTCATGTGGTGAAATGACCTTTGAAATCTCTGAGGAATAGTCGTATTCCTTCCGGGGAACAGCATATCACAGCACCCAGTTCCTTTAACGTCTGGATGCCGAGTAAGTTTTCGGGACATGACTTAGTAAGTACCAAATCAGTGGATGTTGTGAGAGGACCAACTTGAAGTGATACTGGTTCAGAAACCTTATTGATGACTGGTGTACCTGAGAAACCCAAGGAAATACTATTCGAGCCAGAGAGGGGTAGCTTGGGAACTTCGTTGTGCTGTACTGTCGTCCTACTGCCCCCGGTGTCTATTAGAAATTGTGTTTCCTTACCTAAGAGGTTAGCATTTACATAGGGACCCTTTTGGTCGACCGGGACCGGGATCAGTGGACAACTGTCGTGTTCCTCCCAGCTGTCTCATAAAATTGAGGAAAATTCAGGATAGGATGACACTGGGTACTGATGGAGATGGGTGGCAGGTTTAGCATCAGTCGGAGGAGCTGATGTGGGAAGAGAGGGTCGTGGGGAATAGTTACGGGGTTGGGTCTTCCCAGTGGCAAAATTATGCTGTAATACTGGACAGTCACGCACAAAGTGACCTAACCTTTTGCAATAATTGCAAGTAACTTTTTCTTGTGTCCCTTGAGCTTGTTTAGGGGTCTGTTGGATTGTGTTAGTCTGTGCTACCAATACCTTCATTTTAGTATCCTTCGTTCTTTTCTTTTCTTGTTCTTGTTCGTCTCTAATCCTGTTTTGGTGATATTGGAGCATCTGAAGTGCTTGTGAAGGGGAACTTGCTTGCCAAGTACTCTCTACCTTTAGTACTCTATTTCTGATCGAAGGCAAAGCATTTTCTACGAATTTGGAGACAAATAATCGACTATAGGCGTCTCCACCTGAGGAGAGGCCGCTGTTGATTAGAAAACATTTCTCTAACCTGGTATAGTACTCCCCTAAATCCACATCTGGTTTCTGTTTGCATGCATAGATAGCATCCCAATCTTCTTTCTTAGTAGTCAGCAACTGGGAGATTATTTTCGGTAGAAGGCGAGGGAGTTCTAGGACTAGAGGTCCCAGGCCTTGTCCAGCGGCACAAGTACTTTCTTCTGTTTCTAAAGCTGTCCATACTATCTTTTTCCCTTCTACCTCCCAATCTTTTCCTTTTAGTTTATCGTATGTCGCTTGAGGTAGTAGGACTTTGAGGAGAATGTTGAGATCTTTATAGGTAAAGGAATCCATTTGAAGAATATCCTTAAATTCCCTATGAAAACCCGAAGGATCTTTTTCGTGAGAAGGGACCATTTTCTTCATTTCTAGTATTTCTATTTTTGGCAGAGGTGTGTAGACAAATGTTTGTTGTAGCTTTCCTCCAGAATCTACAACAGGATGTACTTCTCGGAGGGGGAACTGTCCTTGGTCATAGTGATGGGGATTTGAGTCATAACTGTCTGAAAAGTATTGAACATATCGCTGTCGTAGGTCAAGGAAGATATTAAGGAATTCTTGTCCCCTGGCCACCCACCTCCCTTCTAAGCAGTCTCGTAAGAGAGAATGTAACTCTTTGGGCGGGCAACCAGTATCTTCGTACATCGTAATGAGGTGTTGAACCATATAGATGCTTGCTAGCCTTTGGGATGTTAGAGGGATTGATAAAAACATTTGAGTGACTATATCAGGGCCATATATAGAGTATTGAGATACCCAATGGGTGCTTGATCGGGTTAATTCTTTTTCTTGGGTAGTGAGTGGAGGTTCGTCGTCCATCCAATCATCTAGAGCGTCCTGTGTTCTTTGGAACAACCTATCTGTAGGAGCTGACAATTTCTTATTTTTAATCCTTATTTGTCTACTATTCTGGGAACGAGGGATATGGGAGCGTACTGCTCCTTGAAAAGCATTTTCTTCCTCCCTGTCTGTACTCTCGTTCTCTATTTCCTGAGTAGGGGTGTCTTTTTGGTGGAAGTCAGAAACCTTGCTTGTAAAGAGTGGAATAAAGAGATCTATTTCTTTTATCTTATTATAACTACCTGTAACCACTGCTTGGTATAGTTGTATCAAATCATCAGGAATTCTTTTTCCTGCACTGGCTATTATTCTGATAAAACAGGTGATCATGAATCGTGAGAGGCATTTTCTATGCGCTATGGGTCTATTTTTGATAGCTTCCTGTAGGGCTTCTAAATTTTTTCCTGTTCGGAGAGTTAAATCTTGTTTAGGCAATTTTCAACATTCGGTACCTCTCGTATACCTTCTAGGGCTTCTCGTAGACGAAGGGAGATATCTGCTTGTGAACCTTCCCCTGGGGTCGGGTCGTAATCACATTCTAATATGGGTGGATCCCTGCTTGAGGTGTCGGAGGTGGTTTCGGTCTGGGTGACTATTCGTCTAGCCGTTATTTGATTGGTATAAGCAGGAGGAGGTTCCATTAGGTAGGTGGTAATGAAGTCTTTGGGAGCAGAAGTATTCTTAGGACATGGGGGTGCTGTGGGAGTACTAGGGTTATCATCTGACTCTGTCTTTTGTGAAAGGACGGGATACATTCCTGTCACGGAGGCCGAGGCCTCCCTCTTTATTTGCTCAAAATTAATATCCGCATTCTGTTCTCGTAACTTTCTCATCTTACTTTCTTCTGACATTCTATTTGCTTTCTCTACTTTCCTTTGCTCTTTCTGTTCCCTTTGATGTGCTTCCTTTCGCTATAATTCAATACTCTCTAACATCGAGGGTCTTGCTTTCTTTTCCCAACATTTCTTTATAACTGCCATGATACAATTCAAATCCCATGTGCCACTCTTTGGCCATCTAATTGCAATTTCTAAATCTTGAGTGTACTCTTTCCACAAATCCAAATATAAAATGGCACCTATGCCATACTTGGTGTACATAAGGAAATCAGGAGTATCCTTTGGGGGGACTGGTACATCTTGTTCCAGTAATCCCCTCCGGGTACTTAGTTTACACAACTTCGAAAACAAAGGCATTGTGACAACAACAAACAACAAACAACAAACAACAAAAACTTACACTTGATAACTTGATATATCCTGAGTATCAGAATACAAACATACCGTTTTCTAGAAACCAACAACCCATCTTGACCGTGCTCTGAAAAATCAGAACCCGTCTTGACCGTGCTCTGAAAAATCAGAACCCGTCTTGACCGTGCTCTGAAAAATCAGAACCCGTCTTGATACACCCCCAGCAGTACTCACCGCGGTGCAGAGATCTTGAAGATCTGGACACTGTACTAGTTGTGCTGCGCTCTTGATCGGGGGACTTGGCGGCATTCTGAAGACCTCGGACTCTGCAAGCTTCATAGGTTTCGGGCTCTGGGTCGAGACTTCCGCTGTCGTCCTCACCGCCTCGTATGGATGCTCAGACCTCGGTACAGCCTCTCTTGGACACGAAGGAGTTCATGCAGGAACACCCTGCAGCGTGCACTCTTTTAAAGTCCGTCAATGTCTTGAAGAGACCGGTTTGAGTCCGCATCACCGGCGTGTGGGGAGTAAGGGAAGTACCTGTTCGGGCGCCAATTTGCTGTGGTAAATATTTTAGTAATTTACCTTGATCGGAATTTCTATAATATCAATAAGGTCAAGTATGAAGAGCAGAGTCCGTGGTGGTTCGAATAAAGGGTCTTTATTCAGTAACTCGAGTTAAGGGAGAGCTCCGTTACCTGAGGAGGATCGGAAGAATCTCTAACTTGCATCAAAGAGTACATGGTATTTATACACAGAAAATAGGAAGGAGCTTCCCTTGAGCAAAACTCGGATAGCTGTGTTTGCAACAATACAGAGGTCAGTAAAACTCGGATAGCTGTGTCATAATTTTACAGAAATCATAGTAGTGTTACTGTGTCGAAATCAGACAAAAGTCATGACAGGAAGAAGCGTGACTGTGTCTTTAATCATGAGGAAGTCACGGCAGAAGCAGAGCATTGAGAAATAATCCTAGGCTGGTTCCTTAGATAAGGGAGAGAGAGAGAGAGAAAAAGGAGAACTGGTCGTTGACAGGATGTCTGGTGTCGTGTCTTTCAGCAAATGGATGCTCTTCTTCTCAGAATTGGTTGTCGTGGTTTAGCAGAACGGGGCCTATTTCTCAGAATCGCCCCGATTATAGGGAAATGGTTACAAAGGGTGGAAACCAACCGGTGGCAGCGCGCTCAATAAATACTTTTTGACATTAACATTGTTCTCGGAATCAGCTTAACCATAGGAATGTACAGTTTAAGTGAGGAAGTTGTTTCTCGGCATCGCCCTAACCATAAGAATGTACCTTTGAATTTTAGAGGAAGGAAAGTGCATGTGCAACTTTGTGTGCGGGTGATCGGGTTTACTCGTGTTCTCGTTTGCTTGTTTTCCGACATGGTGGGTTCGGGGACGTGACTGAGAGAGTGTATGATGGGACATAAACTACGAAAAATAATCTTTTTCCACAACCTATTGGATGATTTCTCTCTTTACTGACAACGTGTACTATTTAGGGAAAGGGCTAAAACTGTTATTGTTGCTTGGAGAACATAGACTAGCGTTGCTAGTATCGGACATTATGGAACTGACTGCAGGCAAGTTTGGAATGCCTGTAGTGGAATAAAAATTACCGTAATAACCCAGAAAGAAACAAATCTGTTTTGATAGCACGAAGAATGCATGACTGCTTTTACCCGCTGCGTGCTCTTGTCGGCTGCTGGCCAATGCGAGCACTACCTCCCGGGTGCTGCACTCGACCAGAGGCCAATGTGGCCCCGCCAACTGCGTCGAACACCCACACCGCGGCGGAATGTCTGCTGTGGTAAACGGGTTAGTTAAGTTTAACTAAACTTGCAATGTAATAATTGGATGTTTGTCGTTTTGATCTTATTCGTCCCTGATAAATAATCTTTATTTTTCTACCACTGTGTGAAGTCTCTTTGTAGTGTTTCCAGTGAATTATAGCATGTGTGTGCGTGTGTGTTGCACAAATACTTTACACATAACCTCTGATGGTAAGTCTGACTGCTCTGTACAAAACTACCAGAGGGTGAGCACCTCGTGGATCACGACCACGAGGTCCGGTAGCAGGAGACGCTAGGTGCTGAGCGGGTGCTGGGCGTTGCGGGCGGTGTGCCATTGTCGCCCCCACACCCCTCCCGAGACCTATGGGGTGTGGATATTTTAATCAACAAACTATACAGGTTCCTCTAAAGCAGAGGTAAATCCCAAAACATTATGGTTTGTTCTTTGCACTTTATTTTACACAGCATTTTTAACTTTCACGTCATCTGGTAGGGTGGACCTTAGCGCGCCCACACCGCTGAGGTACATTACAATGGTCCTGAAGAAAGCCCAGTAAATCTGCAGAGAGTAAAACACTGTCATACTTTAGTGAATGCTGTGATCTCAGAAGAAAGGAAATTTAAGGAAACTTTAAGGAAACTTGTTATGATAACATTCAATTTACATTGTGTCATTTTTATTGAAACTTATTCATTTTAAATGGAAAACATTTTAAAGTGTTGTTTTAATTCTGTTTCTTTATTCGAGTGCTTGTGCATACACTGTATTTTTCGTTTTTCCGTCTGGTGCATACATGAATAAATCAGAAGATTTTCCGATGCGTGAGCTGGCCACATACAGTTGTCCATGTGAGAAGCACGGAATCTCCAAATCTAGTTCACACACTTGCAGCGATTGTCCTTGTGCTTTGTTGATTGCCATTGCAAAAGCGAGTCGCACCTGAAACTGTAAACGTTCAATATTGGAAAGATTATGAGGGCCCTGGGGGGCCAGTGGGACGATATTTAACAAATGTTTCTTTTTTTTTTGCCAGAAACCTTTGCAGGAGTGTACTCAACAACTTTTAATATATATATATATATATATATATTTTTTAATTAATTTTATTATTATTATTTTTTTTTTGCCAGAAACCTTCGCGGGAGTGTTCTCAACAACTTCCGAAGGTTTCATGCCGATCGGATGAATGGTGTAGTGATGCATAAAGGGCAAACAGACATACTTTCGTTTTTATTATATATATAGAAGGCGCTGTTCTGCTCTCTCCCTTTAAAACAACGCAGCACAGCTTTGGCTGCTGCTCTCGGTTGCATGAAAAGTCATTGAATATTCTCCTAAATCTCCTTTAAGCATCTCGTTGGCTGAATGTCTCGAAGAGTCAATCTAGAATTTGCGTCAGTGCTGCAGATAGTCAATGGCAAAGGGAAGGTTCTTTACTCGTTTATTTCTAATTAAAAGAAACATTGACTATGATGAAAGACTTATCATTGATTTTACTTGTTTTTACGACGAGCCTTTGAAGGCGCAAAGGCTGCGCGAGCGGTAGAAAAAGAGGTGACACTCGTGGCGATATTGACGTCCACAAATGAACTCGTGTCGCAGCCACATTGACGCATGCGCTGTAGCGCTCTTCATACAGCGTGGGTTATGTCCAGTGTAATGGTGCAGGCCCCAGAACTGCTGGCGGAGCTGGAAGAGGAGTGTGAATGTCTTGTTTACAGCACAGCGAGACTTTGCAGCAGCTATTCATCTCGGAGGCGCTAAAAGCCGTAATTCAGAATTTTAATAATGCAGACACAGTTTTTTTCCACTCCGAAAAGCACATAAATTGCATCTGAAAGTCATCAGAACACGCGCGTTCTCTGTCCTCTAATGGCCCCCCTGCTCGACTAATTAGTCGCCGGTTATCCAGCCTGTGAAATTAGCGCTGTGTGGGTCAGGCCCTCAGGCAAACAGATTCCACTCCATCAAACCTTCCTCACAACAGTGTAAATATCTCAGCAGCTGGCTCACGCTGGGCGCCCCTCGGAGCTCTGAAAATTGTACAGAGATTTCTAATTTCCTTACTGTGCGCATCTCGAGTGCAGTTGGCTCTGGTCTGCGCGCGGCAGATTGCCAGGAGAGGATACTCGCCGCTGTGTGCAACGCACAATCCCTTGAAAGACCTTTCAAGGCCTTTGGACGTGGGTGGATTAATTACGCTGCGTGACTGTAAATATGCACATCTGGAGCGCCGTGGAGCGCTGTGGCCGAGTGATTGGAAGGGCACATTGGTATGAGGGGGGAGGGGCGAAAGAGAGCGAATGAGTATTCACTATAACGACACAACAGGGTTGACTCCCTTCTGTATAAGACCTTCGCCCCTCAATAACCTCCTGGGCCTCATTTATGAGGTTGTGTGTCACTTTGACGCCGCTGGTGCGTCACATTTATAAAGTGACACATCTAGGTAGATGCGTCACTTTGTAAACCCCTGCGTCATATTATTTCTGCGCCAGGTATAATGTATGCAAGGGGGGCGTATTGACGCTAGGAAGGGTCGTAGAAGTGACGCAGTGAAATCTGTGAGATTTCACTATATCAATTTTAGGGCGCCGTTGCGTCAAAATCTTGCGCCTGATTCACAGCAGGCGTAAGACTGACGCAGGCCCTTTCACATGGGGCTTGCCCCATGTGAAAGGACAATGTATTGCTGGAGTTGCGTTACTTTTGAAACACAATTCAGCAATGTGTCAATTTTGCGCTTACAGATACGTCAGAAATACTGACGTATCTGTAACTCCTTGCGACACGATGCGTCATACATTAAATATGATGCATCAGTAATGTCTCAAGGAGTGCGCACTGAGAAGTGACGCATCGCTGCTTTCACGCACCGATGCGTCATTTCTCATAAATGAGGTCCCCTGTTTTCTGCAGAGGCCCAAGAAAATGCGTTGGGAGCTGAAACCACATGAAATAAATGTATCTCTAAACTAAGGGCCATATTTATGTATGAAGACTGACGCATCGCTGCGGTAAAGTAGCTATGCAACTAAAAACGCCCTGCAGCACCACATATTGACGTAGATGCGTCATATTAACACCTTGGCTGCTAGGTGTTTTCCCCCCCTGTGCTGGAAATTACTCTTCTCATGTATTCATTACGAGCTCAGCTCGTCATCAGCACAGCTCAACTGTGCATCATGACGAGCTGAGCTCGTCATCAGCATCGAAAGGGTTAATAATTAAATGTATGGTGCACCATGTCAAGGTTCCCAAGGTGTGCCAGAAATTCTCACGCATATGTGGGACACATGGTGCAAAGGATGGTAATGCATCTGCTTCCAAAGTGACGCTAAGCTAATTTGGGAGTCGCAAAACAACCCTTACGTGCCGCAAATCAGCTTAAAGTCACATTAGAATGCATCGGAAAGCCTAAATAAACGATTCATTGCAAACAAAAAAAACTTTTGCAAATCACCAAATGCAATAAATGGAGGGAGCAGCAGCTACAAGCACCAAGGTCAGTGACCCCAACACCAGCCAAGATGTCCAGACAGCATCCCTGTGGAAGATGGGGAGAGGAATTAGCTTAATGTCTAGGGCGGTCGACCTCAAACCTGGGGTACTGGGTTCGAGTCTTGGCAAGGACCCTCAACATCCTGTGATTCCGGGCAAATCGCTTAATCTCCCCGTGCCTAACAAAAATGAATGTATCCTTGTGTAACCCAACTGGTGCTCATGTAAAGCGCTCTGATACCTAAATACCTTTGGATCAAGTTTGAGGTATATAAGACTCCGAAAAAGAAGATTAAGGGCAATTTCAGTGTGGAGAGCCTAATTTTAATATCTGAGGTGACAAAAAAAGAGCACCATCACTTTGTTACCTCCAAATTGCCATTTGGAAGCCCATAGTGGATAAAAGTAACAGTGTAGGTCAACTAAAAACAGCAGTGTCATAGTGCAAGAAGAGCCGGCATGAGGCACTGGCAGGATTATAGGTGCAGGACCAAAGAGAAACTGGCCAAACACCTGACGGCATCACAAAGGCCTGGAGGAGGACCTGAAGACCTGAGGAGTTAGAGCCATTGGAGGAGCAGGTGGCGGCACTCATCCCAAGAGAGTTGGTGGGCGGGACAGTGCTGCAGCTGAGGACCTTGAAGATCAACTTTGAAAGTGACAATGAGGAACTATGTGGTTAAGACTGAGTACAGTGCAGTACAGTGCAGCGCACAAACACACCATTCAGCGGTGCACTGTGCTGTGTAGGGGAAAGTTTAGGAATGGTATGCATGTTAGCCCACACATCACAAAAATGTAATTTAGTTTTGCTTAGTAACAAATGCCCAGCATAGCACTGACAAAGTTTGTCAGGTTCATGCATCATGTGCTACCCCAGCCGTGTTAGTCCTTTGAATATTGTGACTTTTGGTGTAAGGAATGACATGAGTGAGCAGCACCACAGGTCCCATCATACAAAGCACTAAACCTGCATGGGAGCAAAGCATCATGAATCTCCCTAGGGGAAGCTGCACAACTTGATTGGGACAATGCATATCTGCTTTCGCCGTTAGGCAAGTGTGGTTGTCTTGTGCCTATGCAACCAATCTTGGAGTGTAAAGTTAAGGTCCGGACTGGGATTGACAGAGGAGTAATGTCTCACCCTAGAGGGGATACAAGTGCTCATGTGAAGGATCACCAAGTAGGAACATGTAAAGAGTCACATATACAGTCACTAGCATTATACCATTATACCTTATAACATTATATGTCCTCGGTGTCAAGACCGAGGTTGTGATACTAGGCTCTCTGGGGCCCCCACCATTGGCCAAATGACATGGGACCTACCCCTCAGCCCGCCACTGTAGTACGCAATCTCGGGTTTCTCATCGATGAGAAACTTACAATGAGATAGCAGGCTGTGAAGGTGGCCTCTATCTGTTTCTCCACCTTGAGATGGCTTCAAAAAATCATGTGGATGTTGTCCCCTCCACACAAAGAACAGTAGTCGAGGCGTTGATTGTTTCCCACCTGGATTATGGCAATGTCCTTTACCTTGGGGCCAACCTGACAACCATAAAAATACTCCAGGTTGTTCAAAATGCGGCCGCTTACGCAACGTTCCCAGGAGAACATCTGCCTTTCTACATCTGCCTTTCTAGCACTTCGTGACCTACACTGGCTCAAAATCCCGAGCCGAATTAAATTCAAAGCCCTCTGTCACATTTTTAAAATCAAACAAGGCTCAGCCCCTAAATATCTTCAGGGCTTCATTCGGGTCTACAAGCCAAGCCAAACTCTTAGATCTTCAGGAAACGGTGATTTTTCCGTTCCTAGATTTAGGCTAGCAAAAATGGGAGGCCGATCTTTCGCCCATCTGGGTCCTACATTTTGGAATATTCTCCCTGTGACCCTGAAGACAGAAACCAATCTTTTTTGCTTCCGCAAGGGACTTAAAACTTGGCTCTTTCAGCAGTAAATAGAAGCTTCCTATCAGTAAGATCAGCATGCAGGTTTCCTCTTCTTTAATCTATCCCTGAGCGCCGGGAAACCCACTGCGGGTAGCTGTAAGCTTTATAAGTTTAAATAAATAAATAAATAAATAAATACCATATTCCACTCACCTGATCTGATGTGCTGGGTGAGATTACACAGGTGTTGTCTGCCATGTCAAATACCACCCCAACTCCTGGCTCGTACAAACGTTTTTGGGTGTGGTGGTGAATGAAAGTGATGCACACCTGAGGTACATGAGTGTTTGTTGGCAGCATGGTGTGTGAAGTTGGTGAGCCCCTGGTAGTGTATTGCCATGCAGGTGTGGTTGAGCCCATTAAACTGGCAGTGTGTCTGCATAGGGAGTTATTTCACCTCTTCCATGCTCATGGCGAGCCCAGCTCATCATGAGTCACAGTGCAGGTGTTATTATGATAAGCTGGGCTCATCATAACTGCCGTGGTCCGCCCACGGGTGATTGATTTCTTGCCTGTGCGGGAGAATGAATCAGTGGGCCGAGTCGTGACGAGCCCAGCTCGTCATGAGCACAGCTCCACTGTGAGTCATGACAAGCTGGGCTCGTCATGAGGACCGCTGCACCGCGGCCCCCCTGCACCATGGGGGAATTACCCCCACAGCGAAGGGGTAATGTCTAGGAGAAAAGGTGTGATGTGTGTGCAGCAAGGCAGCTTGAGTGATGTGTGATAGTTTCCCACTTATGTAACAGCTGTGAAGGTATGCCAAAGAGAAGGGTATCGGTGTACTACATTATACGGGTGATGTAGGCTTGGTTTATAATGTAGCTGGTGTGAGGAGGGAGCCATACAAAGAAAAATCTAAATATTTTACATATGCAGAACATTTGTAGTGTACAGTGAGCTAGGTGTCCAAGATCTACAGATGTTTTCGCGCCTGCCATATTGCAATCCCCATAGGATAGATTGTAATCATCATATGGCGGACATCATGTTTGTGAAAGAGTGTTCCCCTCCACCAACTTGTAAATCAGGCCCCAAGGGTGGAAAAGGGTGACAATGCTTTGTAAATTACAGAAATACCATAGCCCCCTTATGAACTGAAATGCAACTATTTAGGCAGAACCTGATTGAC
Organism: Lissotriton vulgaris; assembly: GCF_964263255.1. Taxonomy (NCBI): domain Eukaryota; kingdom Metazoa; phylum Chordata; class Amphibia; order Caudata; family Salamandridae; genus Lissotriton; species Lissotriton vulgaris. Next base: position 276,021,056 of record NC_141688.1, read on the forward strand.
AAAGCCTCAAGCCAATGGCTAAAAGAGGTTGGTAGTAGAAAGCCAATGGTTGGAAGGGGCATACCCAAAAGGTGTCTATTTATATTGTAAGCAGTAGGTCTTTCGTTAGCAGCTGCACCATCAAAACTCAGATCTCTCTAGGCCACAAAATGCCTTGAAAGCGACCTTCGAGAAAGCTGACTTCCTCACCGTACCCAACATGGTCCTTATTTTGAGAGCAGATGGTCTCTGTGGCTCAGATGACACATCAGACTAAAGTGCTTGATGATCTTCAAATTGTTATTATTACAAATTACCGCTTTCTCCTAAAACTGGGAGATGACAGCAGAGCCAAATTGCAGGGGAATAAAACCTTAATGGGTACCACTGGGTAAATGGCAAATTTACAGTAAAATTACCATACGGAACAATTAGGCTTCTGTCTAATTCATTCACAGCTCCCTCAGTTTGCACACCAAGGCTTTTTAAAATCTAATTGGCATGAAAGACAGGGTAAACTATGCACAACAAATTGGGTGTGAAACAATGCTAATTTGGATAATGCCCATCCAGAGATTGCGGTTTCAGCACTTTTCTAGGCATGAGGGAGACGGGTTCCCTTTGCACACCTAATGTGATTGATCCTTCTCTTCTTCCGTACACTGGTCCGCACAGAACAACGCCAGGCCTCACAGGCATAAAGGGAAGCCTCATTTGTTTTCACATATGTAGCAGTCTCAAGTCAAATTAGTTTTCACTGAATCATGAAATCCTCCGGGTACATGCGTAAAAGAGAACAGAACTATGTAGAAATCTGGTATTGAGTTACAAATTAGCCCTGATGATTTGGGAAGCAATGCTATTATCATAGTATGCAACATTGGAAGATGTCAAACTTGAAAGAAAGCAGGTGTCTGTAAAATTACAAGACTTTATTTCCTTTCGTTTTGAAAGGTTTTGGACTTTATGAGGTTTAACAAATATGTGTAGAAAACCACACACTAATAGCAAAGCCTGCCACTCATTTTAGTGAGTGGTTGGGTATGCACAAATAGTTTTATTCAACATTTTCCCTTATTTCGCAAGGCAAAAATATGCTTAATCTTTCCCAAATTCTCATGTGGAATTTAAAACGTTGCACACTACTCATATAAACTTCTTTGTTACACTAAGAATGTTTGAACAACGACAAGTAATCCCTTTCTCTTTCAAACATAAACGTTCATAATTGATAACCGTTGCCTTAGTGCAGGAGCTAGGCTAATACATGGAGCACTATGTGCAGTGTGTAATGTAGGGTGGAGCGCAGACATTTTGCAGCAGTTAGTTTTATAGAAAGATTGCTGTAGGGTGAGGGAGGAGGGTTACAGGCACATTGTACAAGATATATAAGATGCATTGCTATTACAACTTTGTACATTTATATATAGAATTTAAAAGAAGAAGTCGTAGTTCTTCAATAACATTCGAAAAACATTGCAAACCCATTTTATAACAAGACCACTGCGACTCATAATATGGATTATTTTATGTTCCCTCTTCAAGCAGCAGCCTCGAGTAAAAATAATCCTGGAACTTTAAACTTGCTCCTTTGAAAGGCTCTAGTGAATGTTGCCACTTTTATTGGTGCTCTTTAAACAGTGAAATCTTAGGGGCATATTATCAAGAACGGCGTTAAAATTATCGCCGCTTTAGCGGCAGGAAAAAGGCGCTAAAGCGGCGATAAAGGGCTTGATAATGGATCACTGAAATAATATCGAGGGACAAAATATCGACTTGCCAAAATATCGTGGACAAAATATCGACAGTCAAAATATCGAGTTTGTATCTACAAACAGGTAAGTACAAAAATATCGAGTACAAAATATTGTTAACAAAAATATAGATGTAAAAAATATCGACTTTATTAAAAACAGTGTTAAATTAAATTAATATTAAATTTTAATTACTAAAATATACTTAAAACGACTTAAATTAAATTATAATAATTAAATAATAAATGAAAATAATAAAAATAATTTTTTAAAATCTTATTTGTTGACCCTGAACCCTAAAAATACCCCTTTACCCAAAAACCCAAAACTGACCCTGAACCCTAAAAATACCTTTACCCAAAAACCCAAAACTGACCCTGAACCCTAAAAATACCCCTTTACCCAAAAACTGAAAACTGACCCTGAACCCTAAAAATGCCCCTTTACCCAAAAACTGAAAACTGACCCTGAACCCTAAAAATACCCCTTTACCCAAAAACTGAAAACTGACCCTGAACCCTAAAAATACCCTTTACCCATGAACTGAAAACTGACCCTGAACCCTAAAAATACCCCTTTACCCATGAACTGAAAACTGACCCTGAACCCTAAAAATACCCCTTTACCCATGAACTGAAAACTGACCCTGAACCCTAAAAATACCCCTTTACCCATGAACTGAAAACTGACCCTGAACCCTAAAAATACCCCTTTACCCATGAACTGAAAACTGACCCTGAACCCTAAAAATACCCCTTTACCCATGAACTGAAAACTGACCCTGAACCCTAAAAATGCTCCTTTACCCAAAATTTATCAATATTATTTAATTACCAATTAATTATTAATTAACAATAACAATAAAGTAAATATATTAGAACATTAGCTGTAATTATTTTAATAATTAATATTATTTTTTCCAAATTAATTACTTAAAAATAACACAAAATTATATATATTAAAAATGTACTCTAATTAATGTAATTAACTAATTACAATTAATTAATTAACAATTATTTACTAATACAAAATATGTTCAAAATTATATTAATTAATTAACTAATTAATATTAATTAATTATCAATTAATTATTAATTAAAAATATTAACAAACCTATATTAATTAATTAATTATTATTAAATTACTTCCCACCCTATTCCCCTATAAACCCACAACCCGCTACAGAATTACATTACGCAATTATTATAAAAACAAAATTCATGTAATAAAATATTTTATAACATTAATACACACTATTCACACATATTATTACATAAAAATACACTATAAAATATTATATATTATTAAAAAATCGATATTTTTGCTATCTATATTTTATACAGTCGATATTACTTCACTTACCTGAAAAACGATATTTTTGTAGTCGATATTATGTCCAGTCGATATTTTGTCCAGTCTATATTTAAAACTCGATATTATGTCCAGTCGATATTTTGGAGTCGATATTTTGTCTCTATACCCTTGATAATATGCCCTGGAGAATTTCCCTAGAAGCTCATGTTCTGGAGTGAACCTGGGCTTCTATGGCAATTTACAAGGGCAACTTTAGCAGTTTCCTGCTGCTAAAGCTTCAATAATTTTAACTCCGTTCTTGAAAATATGCCCCTTAGTTTCTCTGTGATTAACTGCCATTTTACTATTTAATTAATTTTCTGATTTAGCTATAAGAATTGTGAATATATGTGTTTTCTTCATTCTCTTCATGTGCCAGTGTATGCTGAGACGTTTTCTGTTGCAGTTTTTACTTCATTCAATTTTTTTGTAATTCTTATCTTCAGAAATCAGGAGACTTCAATCAAGACAACCATTGGTTTTCCTCCGGCACTTCCCCCTGTGCATGGGAGTTGCCTGCGATGGCACTCCCGGGGCCTCAGTGTGACAGTTTTGTTGGTAGGGTGCAGGGTAACTTCAGTTATTCAACCTGTTTGAAATTTATAGGATCAACCTTCATTTTTTGCCTTTTTTGAAACATTTTTGCTGGTTATAGAACTATGTGCATTTTACCCCTGCTAATCTGCTGTAAAGTGCTTGTGCTCCTCCTGTCAACATGGTAATATTGGTATTCTGATGGGCATTCCTTATTTACCTAGAAGTCCACAGCATATCGTACCCAGAGTGTACCAGTGTAAAGTCCTGCTTGTGAGGTCTAGGGGTGTTTATTCACATGCCATGGGCATGAAGCCGAGACTTCGGTGGTCCTACTATGGGAGCTCATCTGCTACAGAGAGTGAGTACACCTCACAGCATCTTTAGTGACGAGGACCACTGTTTGTGTTCACCAGGATCTTCACTTTCTTGGATTTCACTGCCTCACTCTCACCTACTGAGATTCAGTCTCCTCGCTACTCCTGCACTTTTAGTACGCAACGGGCTGAAGCAAATGCGATTCTATGTTATGTTGTGTTAAAAGGGGTTTAAATACTTAATCGGCCACTTCCTTTTTCAAAAGGAAAGATGATTTGGACCTAAAAATTCATAGTTTCAGTTTTTGTCACAAAACTAATTCTCTAGCTCTAGCACCAGGTGTTGCCTGGCAGACTGTGGAATCTGGACAGTTTCTAGTACTTCGCATCATTTGTAATCCTTAGGACCTTCCTAGCGCCTTGAGACCCTCACGGGTAGGTAGCGTGCTTTACAAATGCCATGATTGATTGATTGATTGAGGGAGGATAGTGACCTAAAAGATATCCCCTGCATAGTCTTAATACTGTGACAGAATGCTACTATTGATGAAGTTGTAATAACATACTCAATATTAGAACATTGGAATGTTGGGAGCTCCATTGAAAACAATGGAGTGCTCTGGGCTTATTATGGCTGGTATAAGCCTGGAGCTCCAACATTCCAATGTTTCTTTGCTCACAGCTCTGGCTGTGAACAAAGGCTTCAGGGAACCTGAGGGGATTCCAATCCCCTCACACTCCCAAAAGGCTTTGTTTTATTCGTTTGAACATTCTGTCCTCTAGTGACAGAATGTTCTAATAGCCTTATAGCCCTTCGTAGATGGGCTATACCGCTATTAAAGTCCCTCTCCCTTTTTAAAGGCCCTCGCCTTCGGCTCGGGGCCTTTAACGCTGGAGAGGGCCTTTAATAGCCGGTATAGCCCTCTACGGTGGGCTATAAGGCTATAGTAACGTCCTGCAATTTCTGAAAGGTATTCTACAAGTCTTAGATGGTCACCATCTTTTTAATCCAAATTAACTAAAATTTGTTTGCATTCCTCCTTAAGCACACAAAGCGCTAACTCAGTGTCAAGACAGAAACACCGGCCAATACTGGGCTGGATTCAGTCTACAATCGGACCACAGCAGGGGGCAGGGTCACTAAAGTGTGACAGCAGTTGCCTCCCTCGCTATTAAAAGCAAAATAACCTCCATGTAGACACCTGTTTTTACAAATTCCAAAGTGCGTCTGATGCGACAAGAATGATTCACCAGACAGTTTCTGGAAACACATCATACTATTTTCCTGGGGATCACTGAAATAATATCGAGGGACAAAATATCGACTTGCCAAAATATCGTGGACAAAATATCGACAGTCAAAATATCGAGTTTGTATCTACAAACAGGTAAGTACAAAAATATCGAGTACAAAATATCGTTAACAAAAATATAGATGTAAAAAATATCGACTTTATTAAAAACAGTGTTAAATTAAATTAATATTAAATTTTAATTACTAAAATATACTTAAAACGACTTAAATTAAATTATAATAATTAAATAATAAATGAAAATAATAAAAATAATTTTTTAAAATCTTATTTGTTGACCCTGAACCCTAAAAATACCCCTTTACCCAAAAACCCAAAACTGACCCTGAACCCTAAAAATACCCCTTTACCCAAAAACCCAAAACTGACCCTGAACCCTAAAAATACCCCTTTACCCAAAAACTGAAAACTGACCCTGAACCCTAAAAATACCCCTTTACCCATGAACTGAAAACTGACCCTGAACCCTAAAAATACCCCTTTACCCATGAACTGAAAACTGACCCTGAACCCTAAAAATACCCCTTTACCCATGAACTGAAAACTGACCCTGAACCCTAAAAATACCCCTTTACCCATGAACTGAAAACTGACCCTGAACCCTAAAAATACCCCTTTACCCATGAACTGAAAACTGACCCTGAACCCTAAAAATACCCCTTTACCCATGAACTGAAAACTGACCCTGAACCCTAAAAATACCCCTTTACCCATGAACTGAAAACTGACCCTGAACCCTAAAAATACCCCTTTACCCAAAATTTATCAATATTATTTAATTACCAATTAATTATTAATTAACAATAACAATAAAGTAAATATATTAGAACATTAGCTGTAATTATTTTAATAATTAATATTATTTTTTCAAAATTAATTACTTAAAAATAACACAAAATTATATATATTAAAAATGTACTCTAATTAATGTAATTAACTAATTACAATTAATTAATTAACAATTATTTACTAATACAAAATATATTCAAAATTATATTAATTAATTAACTAATTAATATTAATTAATTATCAATTAATTATTAATTAAAAATATTAACAAACATATATTAATTAATTAATTATTATTAAATTACTTCCCACCCTATTCCCCTATAAACCCACAACCCGCTACAGAATTACATTACGCAATTATTATCAAAACAAAATTCATGTAATAAAATATTTTATAACATTAATACACACTATTCACACATATTATTACATAAAAATACACTATAAAATATTATATATTATTAAAAAATCGATATTTTTGCTATCTATATTTTATACAGTCGATATTACTTCACTTACCTGAAAAACGATATTTTTGTAGTCGATATTATGTCCAGTCGATATTTTGTCCAGTCTATATTTAAAACTCGATATTATGTCCAGTCGATATTTTGGAGTCGATATTTTGTCTCTATACCTTTTCCTGGATCAAGAATTTCGATTTTAACTCATGGAATCTATTTCTATGACTATGATGTTAAAAACCCAGATATGGAACAGCTGTGATGCTGCCACCACCTAATACAGACTGTAAACCTGGTGTGAGTTTAGTGACAGGTAATTACTGGGCTGTTGGAAGTGCACTTCAAAGATCTTTTGTACCTTATTTAAAAATAAGGAAAGACCCTTTATCAATTTACATGGTATTTGCATCTAATCTCTTCAATTTCTAGAGTGAAAGTTATTCCACAAAATTAACAAAAATGTTCATTGTTTAAACACAAGCAACGTTTTGTTCAATTGGAAGCCAGAAAGGGGCTTATCCGGGGACAACATTTGCATATGGGGTCGAACATAGTGTGGAGCCACCACATAGGGTAGGTGGCTCCACATTTCATTACAGGTGTCAGTGAAATGTATGCCTGCGCTTTCAACAGGCAATGAAATAATTTATAAATGGGGCACGAAAAAGTGGTTCTTAAACCAATAAATTATGACAACTGACCAGATGCTCTGAAACAGCAGCAATTAGTTAACCACCGCTGCACATATTGGGATGTGGTAAGAACTTCTAGTAGCGGATTCCTGAATAATGATGCCACCCTCAGGGGCTACATCTTAGGCTGAGGTAGTAATAGAGAATGGGTTAATGTCGTAATATCGGAAAACGAAAGACAAGTGGAATAGAACTATTGTTAACCTGTCCAAAAGACGATTGACTGTTATGGTAAAAGTAACATATGTTTAGGTCTTTCATTTTGCCCTACTACCATGTCTAAGTACCCTGACCCTGAAACTCGCATATACCTTTTTTAATTCATTAGAAAGCTCAAACTAAAAAAATGGCCTCTCCTCACGAACCGTGAGAGTATTGTGGCATCCTGGCCATTGGTGACATGTAGAACCATTGGCCAGGGTTCTACATGACTCATATTCCATTTTGAGTCAGTTGGCCCAGGCTCTCTTACTAGATAGATTGCTGTATTTATTCCCAATAAATACATACATAATATACCTCTTCTGACCAATATTTGGAAATATTACACTGGCGACGAGGATGGTGTGAGTGATAAGTCACAAAGAGTTGTCAAGTATGAAAAGACTCCTGTATCAAGGCCTGAGAGAGTTTGGGAAAGAGTTTCTCTTGACATAGCTGGTCCAATTTGTTTGCCCAAGAGTCCGATGTATATAATTGTTCTTATTGATCAATTATCTCAGTGGCTGGAGATTAAGTTAGTGCATCATATTGATTCTCACACAATCATTCAATTATTAACTGAAGCGTTTAATAAAGAAGGGTTTCCAAGTGTTTGGTTACCGACAATGGTAATCAGTTAACATCCACCCAAATGGAAGATTATCAGGTTAAACATGGAATTTATCATATGAGAACATCAGTATATTATCCACAGAGTAATGGAATTGTTGAAAGGTGGATAAGAGTTCTGAAAGAGGGTGTACAATTGGCGTTATCTTCTGCAAAAATTGTTCTCAAGTCCTCAAAGATTTGGTGTGGAGTTATAGGGTTACTCCTAGAGTGGTTGGTGATCTGTCTCCATTTGAGAAAATGAGGGGAAGGAAGGCTGTTTGTGATTTGAATCAGTCATGGATGTTTGAGATGAGAAACAAAGTTGACCAATCTAAATTCAAATCCAAAGTTTCCAATGATAAGGGTCGTTGGCCATCCAATAAAAGGCAACTATCATCTTTGAAGCGTTGTGATACTTTGTCCCAATTTCATATTGGTGATTGGGTATGAGTGAAGAAGGGGAGATTAATAAAGGCTGGAGAATCTAAGTTCTCTATGCCAATGAAAGTAGTTAGAGTTGGTCATCAGGTTGTAGAGCTAACTGATGAGAACGTGTGGAGTTTGAGCAAGGTTGTTAAAGTGCCTGCATGTTTATGGTCTAATCTTGATAAATCTGCTGGAGCTAATAACACTTCACTACATCAACAAAACCATAATGATACCAAGTATCAAGCCACCTCAAGGTTAAAATTCAAACCAGTTTGGTATAAGGATTTTGTCAAGGCATAATTTTCGTTCATCTTAATTTGATATTTTTGTTAGGATTGTATATGTTTTGCAAAGATTTCAGCTGAATATGTTTTGTATCTTTTATCTTTTCTGATATTAAATTTTGCTACTGATGTTGTATATAGCTCAATTATATAAAGTGTTATACTATTCTTTTGATAACTATGTAACCTGCAATATTTGTGTTGACGAAAGGGGATATGTGGCATCCTGGCCATTGGTGACATGTAGAACCATTGGCCCATGTTCTACATGACTCATATTCCATTTTGAGTCAGTTGGCCCAGGCTCTATTACTAGATAGATTGCTGTATTTATTCTCAATAAATACGTTTATAATATACCTCTTCTGACCCATATTTGGAAATATTACAAGTATCATTGGGGAAGGTGAGATGGGAAATGATCCCAACATAGACCTCAAAATTGTCGATATCGATACCCTTGTCGCCTTACATCAATTGCAAAGTGAGACAGATAACCCTACTGACAATACTGAGGTAGTGAATATTCTTGAGAATATCTACATTAGGTACGACATGACAGCAAATGAGCCTTTTAAGCCACGGTCTACCTTCTTTCCTGTACTGGGACATGACAACATACCACAACAGAGTCACAAAGTATCTCATGAAATTCAGGCACAAAAAAAGGTTTAGGAATCAAGAATCACAAAATCTGACACAACCTCAAAGGCAGGCATCGAAATCATTGGCAGATGATGAGGACATTGTGATATTGTGATCCGTCCTGATGACAAGGGCAGGAACATAGTGATTCTTAGCAGGGAAATGTACATAAAAGAAATGAACAACCAACTCAATGATGAAAGATCTTACACCACAGTATCAAGGGAGACATACTGGATATACTCAGAAAGTGTAGAAGGTATTTTGGACAAACTGAAAGACTGGAGGGACAAAGGAGTGCTACAGTAGGCAGAATTTTGTTTCCATAAAAAAATACTAATCTTGTATCTCCTGAAAATTCCCCAGGTAGACCCATTGTTTCATCCAGAGGGAGGGCCACTAAGAATGTCTTGAAGTATATAGATCAATTTATAAGGGAGCCATTAAAAATCTTGCGGTCTCATGTAAGGGGCACCAAAGATTTCTTGGGGAAACTGACGGTATCCTCTGCAAATAAGATTTCCTGCTCATGACCCTTGACATGAGCTCACCCTACACCATTATCGAAAATGACCAAGGTATTGCAGCATACAAACACTATTTACGCACCAGACATAAACGCTTTAAAGCACACACACATATGATTCTGGATATGATCAAATACTGCCTAACTAATAATATTTTTCTGTTCGACAGTACCCTCTACAAATAATTCCTGGGTATCGCCATGGGGACTTGTTTTGCCCCTAGTTTTGCCAACTTGTGCCTAGGGCTGTGGGAAGATGAAATTTTGAAAAACAGTGTAAACTTCCCGGAGATTGAACAGGTCATCATGTGACTGAGATACATAGATGAACTGTTCATTGTCTGGATAGTCTCTGTAGAAGATGCCAATGCCTTTGTGGATGATCTCAATATCAACACCAAAAACATTACTCTCACTAGGAACATCGGTAACAAAACAGTCGATTAATTAGACACAAAAATTTAAATTGTTGAAGGTAAGATTCGAACCAGCTTATTTTGCAAAGACACTGCAGGTAACAGTCTCCTACACGCTCTCAGCAGTCGCCTGAATACCCTTAAATGGAGTATACCGTACAGAAAACTGCTGAGAGCTAAAAGGAATTGCAACACAGAGGCTGAATTTTGAACAGAAAAGGACACAATGGTCAGCAGATTCCTGGAAAGAGGGCACCCACAATGGGTGCTCAACAAGGTCATCAAAAAAGTGGATGGGGTTGAAAGAAGACAGATCTTTTTTGCACCGACTAGGGAGACAGATGAGAAAGATGAGATGGGAACTAGAATTATTCTCACATACAATGAGAGATTCAATTATATCAAACGCATTCTGAATAAAAGCTGGGGTGTGTTGACCAGCGACCCTGTCATTGGACATCTCATACAAGAGCGAGCCAAGATCACATACAAGAAGAGACGCAGCCTCAGGGACAGTCTGGTCCACAGTGACATCACTAGAAAGAACATACGTAATGACCCTGGGCTCAGACGCTTCTTTCCCTGTGACCATTGTAAGGCCTGCAAACATAGCTACATGACTACAGAGCTTACTTTAAACAATGGTACCAGCAAACCTATAACACAGTTTTTGATGTGCAGTTCGGCATTTGTTATTTATATGCTGGAATGTCCCTGTACAATAATGATTTCCACTATCCAGTATTAGGCAACTTTTAAAGACACCATTTTTCAAACAGTCCACTCCTGAGTTTTCTGGCTATTGAGCAAATATCTAAATTACACAGAGGGGGCAACAGAACCCTGAAACTCAGACAAATTGAGTCGAAATACATTGTAGAACTCCAAACGAAAAGCCCGGGAGGACTTAACATGGATGAGGAACTAGGAGTGCACTTACAGAAATTATAATTTAATATGACCCCATGTCTCATAATGGTTCTCTTCCACTTTGCTGCTTCTAGGATTTTGAATGTTATAGAATGTAACAGAATAGCTTTTATTGCAAATACTCTGTTTTTGGTATTATTAACGAGACACTCATTTTATTTTCTGTTGTCTTCCACACAGGAGGAAAGGAAGGGGCCCACCCTGCGTTGCAGTTCACTGTTCACTGGCTCCTTAACGTTTTTTTCAGAGGCACTATTGTTGGCATGCTACCACAGATAAGACTTTGTCTTTCATTATGTACAGTGTTAATTGTGCAAACGTGAATGATTACCAGAATTCCATTACTTTGTCGCCTGTCAATTTCCAGTAGGCAAGCACAATTGACCGTACCATGGGGCACTTGCCCAAAATGGTCGTACATTCACTGTGCTTCATTAGGATGCTTGGCTCTACCCTGAATTGAGACCCATTACTCTATATGACCAATTGGGAAAGCAACAATAGTAATATCATCTACTTCTTTAATTTTGTTCAATTCATTTTTTGATTTTGGCATACTATCCTTTACCTCTGTTTCAATATACTAGTACATGATTTTATTTTTCCGAGCATTCTGCCCCTGCGCGACTGACAACAGACGTTTGCTATGCCTATAAGTTGGAGCGTATCTTTATATACAAACAATAATTTACATGCAATGGAGTTTTTATGGAGAGGCGGTTTAGAATGTACATTATATATTGACCCACTCTGCCAATAACTGATCAATGTGACAAGCTTAAAGAAAAGCCAAAAATGTATTTACACATATGATTACAATTATCTGTATGCTTTTCGCTGCATTTTCCACATTACAAGATGGCCGAACTGGCGCTGTAAGGGTTCTGTATTTCCGGAAACGACTAGTGAAGTCTGTTTTCTATTTTAATAATATTTCCTTTACATATGAAGTCTTGTCCACCAAATACTTTTCCACGGCCGACACACAGGCGCGGACCACCAAACTCCAGGGACAAAATCACAGACTCGCACACAGCATGAGTGGGTGAAGCAGTGCAGATTTATTCAAGCAGAAAATAACACAGGAGCAGTGCCCTCCATGAAGCGTTTCGCTCCTCACTGGGAGCTTGATCACATGATGCATCTCGATATTCTGACGTATTTAAAGAGTAGAATGTGCACAATCAGCTTTAGAAAAAAGGCTAACCGTGTTAAACAATATAGACAACAGACAATGGCACTTGATATGGTCAGAAACTGGCTAACAGTCACTACCAATCCTAAATGACAATGCAAGGTGTAATAATGAGAGAAAGGGGTGCATAATTTCATAGCAGCAAAATACACCAAAATGGAACCATAATAAATACATAATGCCAAAAAATACAAATGTTAAATCCAAATATCGAAGACCCAGGAAAAAAGGTTCATAGTGTCTGCTAACAAACGAATCTCAGCAAGTGCCGGAATAATGCACATAATGCATACTTCTCAGTAAAAATAGCAGTCAAAAGTTGAAACGACCCTAGTATAGAGAATGCCAAAAACCAAAGCAACATGTATTCAGAAATCCATCATTTTTTTTTTTTTTTTAACATCATTTTTATTGCATCACCAATATAGATGTACAGACAAGATATTCAGCAAAAAAAAAAAAAAAAAAAAAAAAAAAATAGCATGACATGAACCGATTCGATTGAAGACATTCGATCTTCATCCGGAGGGATCACCCCGCTCTTGACGCGGGTGGCTTCATTTCCGTTCTGGTCCCGTACTTCTTACATTGTCTGACCGCTTTATTTTGCACATAACCCTGGAATGCTTTTGTGATTTACGCCCCTCCCCCTCCCCCAATTTCGGTACCCCAACATCCCTCCAAACCAGCTTCCCACCCGCCCTCCCCCGTGGTCGCGCTGCGCTTGAGTAACCATGTATTAGTGCCCGGTGTGTTGTAGGAGGAAGCAAACAATCGCTAAGGTGTGTTCTCCTGTATAGTGTTGGGGTCTGCTCCAGCTAGTTCGCTCTCGCCTTCCTGCCCCTCATCGTCCACTTCCCTGAGCGCCTGCACCATCACCTCCCATGCAGTCGCCCTTTCCAGTGCTTTCTCGTCATTCGACCTCCAAGCCATCTGGTACCGTAGGGTACTATCACACGCTGCCCATCTCAGACACTCCCCATACCATCTTTTATACGTGGGCCCCACTCTGGACTTCCAATTTCGTGTGATCTCCCGCTTGGCCAAGATAAGCCCTAAATCTATAAATTTACTTGACATCGTATTTCTAGGTGTATGTGGGAACCAGTGAAGGATTCCAACTGCTTTAGTATACTGGATATCCCTGTCCGTCGCGCCGTTAAGGGCCCGCCCAACTTCCTGCCAATAGTCGCCTAAAGAGGGGCAATCCCACAGCATATGACATAGATCCGCCCCCGCTGTATTACATCTGGGACAAGCAGCGTCGGTCGCCCCAAAGTACTGTTGGATTTTCCCGGGCGTGAGGTATGCCCTGTGGATAACATAAAAGTGGATCAATTGGAACCTGGCATTCCTCGAGCTCTTCCGCGCCCTCCTCAGCAGTTGGCCCCAGGTCGTGTCTGGTATCTCCACCTGGAGGTCCAGCTCCCACTTGGCCTTCAGGGCTGCCAAAGGTTGCAAGGCCTCCCGCTGCATCCTCGAGTACAGGCACGTGACGGCCTTAAAGGTTCCTGCCGCCATCATGGCGTACTGGCAAGCCATCGAGGTGCCCGGTTCCTGCAGCCCTTCCCCCAAGTGGGCTCGCATGGCGCCCGTGACTGCCGCGTGCAGCAGGTAGTCACCCCTCGGTAGGTCAAATCTCTCCTGCAGGTCCCGAAACGGCAGCAACACCCCATCTTCGTAGAGGTCACCCAGCACGTGCACTCCCGCCTCCTCCCACCCTAGCAAGCGTGACCAATCACCTCCATGTGGGAGGGCAGTGATCATTCCCAGCGGTATTTCGGGGGCATACATAAGGCGGACACCCGCCCGCTTACGGGCCCGGTCCCAACATAGCCGGAAAGTCTGTTCCTCGACCGTCAGGTCTCCCACTCGGAGTTTCTGGTGCAGCGTAATATAAGCCAGAACGTGTCGCGGGGTGCCTTCGGCTCTCGCGTCCTCGGGACCTCTATAAACTCTCGCCACCTCCTGAGTAAAAGTCTGCAGCTGCGCGGCGAGGTAATATCCTTCGAAGTCCGGCACTGCCATACCTCCCTCATCTTTGGGGCGTAACAGCGTGTCGAGCGCTATGCGTCTCCTACCCGTGCCCCACAGGAACGCTATAATCAGTGACCTCAGGCGTTTGAAAACCGAACTCGGGATCCATACCGGCAGTGTCCTAAAATAATACAAAAGCCTGGGCAGAGCTATCATTTTAAGCAGGGAAATTCTACCAGCCAGGGAGAGCGGTAGAGTCGCCCAGAAGTCCATAGATCCACGCAGGGCGTTAATACAGCGAATTATGTTGCCATCCAGCAGGTCGGACGGGGCGTGGTAAACATAAACCCCTAGATAATGTAGGCAGCGCGGCTCCCACCGGAGTTCCTGAGCAGTGAGTGGGCACGGCTCTCCCGGCCTCAGGGGAAACAGACAGGATTTAGGCCAGTTGACCCTCAGGCCCGATAACCTACCGAACTGCTCCAGTAGCCCCCTGAAGTTCGGCGCCGGCATCGGCCAAAAACATCAACAAGTCATCCGCATATAGGGAGATGAGGTGTGGCCTCCCCCTAAAAGGCAAGCCTGCGTAGTGGCGGCCCAGTCTGGCTACCGCAGCGAAGGGTTCCATTGCCAACGCAAACAGTAGCGGAGATAGGGAACAACCCTGTCTAGTGCCACGCCTAATCGGGTATTGTCTTGAGATCAGTGCGCCCACCCGGACCCTTGCTACCGCCTCAGTATAGAGGACCTTGGTCCACTGTATATATCCGTCTCCCAACCCGAAGCGATGCATCACCTCATACAGGTATCCTCATTCGAGGCTGTCAAATGCCTTCTCAATGTCGATGGACAGGACAAATGGGGAGACGGTGTCTGGCCAGTCCGCACCCATCAGTCTCGTAAGTCTACGGATGTTATGAGTGGTATTGCGCGTCGGTATGAAACCGCACTGGTCACCATGAACCAGGCCCGTCATGTGCACTAGTAATCTGTTGGCCAGAATTTTACTGAGGATCTTGTAGTCCGTCGTCAACATAGACAACGGGCGATACGAGGACAGCGTCGCACCCTCCCTGCCCGGCTTCAAAAGTGGGATCATAAGGGCCTCGCACATAGAGCCCGGGAGTCGGCCCTTCTCCTGCGCCTCATTGTATACCTCGCGCAGCCGCGGAGCAAGATGTTCTAGGTATTTGCCATAAAATTCGATCGGTAGACCGTCAAGGCCCGGGGTCTTGTTTCTAGCCATCTGTTTTATAGCACAACCTATTTCTCCTAGGGAGATGGGCCGCCCTAACTCTTCTGCCTCCGAGTCCTCCACTCGCGGCAACTCTAGCCCGTCCAAGAACTCCTCAAGCTCCTCCGTCCCTCCCGTGTCACCACTCAGATAGAGCCCTTCATAATAAGCTCGGAACTTGTTCAGGATCCCGGGTTGGGAGTGGCAAGGCTCCTCCCCTGGCTCCTGGATCCTCATGATCGGCCCTCCCCCCCGGATAGGGTTAGCAAGCCAAGCCAACATCGCCCCCGCCTTATCACCTTCCGCATGCGCCCTCGTCACGTACGCCTTGTGGTCGAAGCTACGCAGCCGCTCCAGCTCCACCGCCAGCCCCTCCCGCGCCCCGCTAAGCCCCTCCTGCAGTTCAGGGTGATTCGGGCGCCTCTTCTCAAGATCCCTCAGCCGTGTCTCAGCCTTGTCCAAGTCATCCAACAGTGTCTTCCGCGCCCCTGCCGTGTGCCCAATACAGTGTCCCCGCACCACCACCTTGAAAGCATCCCATTCAACCGCCCTCGTGGAAGCCGAGCCACTGTTCTCCTCAAAATACCTCTCAATACGTTCACTCAGGGCCTCCCTGAACAACAAGTCGTCCAGGGTGTCAGGTTGCAGGCGCCATGTTGGCACGCAGTTAACAGTCACCATCCATTCCAGAGACATCAACAAGGGGTTGTGGTCCGATATCGTCCTGGCCAAGTATTCCGCCCCTCCCACCGCGGGGAGCACACATTCCGAACAAAGAAACGCATCCAGCCTCACATGTAAATCATGCAGGTGCGAGTGAAAGGAGTAGTCCCTAGTGGTAGGGTGCAACGCCCTCCATGCATCCGTGAGGGCCCAGCTCTCCTGCCATTCTGATCTACGCTTGGCGATCCTATGTGCTGGGGACGCGCGCAGCGGGGGATGGGACCTATCTAGTAGCACATCCTCAACTGAGTTGAAGTCCCCTCCCAAGAGGACCGGCCCTGCCAATTAACCCGCCAATTTGCCCGAGATGTTAGACAAGAAAGCGGGCAGATCTACATTAGGAGCATACACATTACAGAGAGAAATCATCCTGCCTCTCAGCCTTCCTTCCACCGCCACATATCTGCCCTCTGGGTCTATCGACGACTTCGAGACCTGGAAGGGGACCCCCGCCCGTATCCAAATCAATGTCCCCCTCGCAAATGCTGAAAATGTCGTATAGAATAATTGCCCCCTCCAGCGCCTTTGTAGAGCCGCCCCTTCCTGCTTATTGAGGTGCGTCTCCTGCAAAAACGCTATGTGAACCCCCCTACGCTTGAGGTACGCCTGGACCTTATGTCTGCGCGTCATGGATTGCATACCCCGCACGTTCCAGGTCACACATTTCAACGCTCCAGTACTAGCCATTCCCCCCTACACAACCGGACCCCACAGCAAAGAACAGTGTTCGTATAAGTCCCGCGACCACGGGCCCCCCCCCACCCTCTCCAAACAGGAAGCCAAACCCCTCCAACAACTACAACCCCCTGAGCAACCCCAACTGCTCGCAACTCCCACCCCCCCAGGACAGGCCCCCCCGCAACTGGAAGTACCCCCATCCAAACCAACACTCCCGACCACCCCTCAAGGAAAGGTGGTAATATTCGCAGTCCCCACTGCGATGACCTTAGGGGCCAGTAAGGCGCGGCTCAATGCTATAAGACCTCCAACAAATCAGCCCTGCGCGCTCCACCCCACAATCCCCACATTACAGCTCCCCAAAACCTCAATCAATATCTTTCCACTGCTGCGGGTCCATCGCCCCGGTGTCCAACCAGCGAGTCCATTCCGCCATACCAGTTCATCACGCCTCCAGTATCTCTCCCGAGGTCTGCGGCGTCACAATAGGGCCCCGGGCTCCACCAAATTCCGATTGTCCTGTCTCTGAGCCCGTGCCCGGGGCCTCCGAATCCGTACCCTTCCCAGACTGAGTCCTGGCGGCTCTAGATAAGTCCACCACCGCCTGTAGGGCCGCCTGCCTCTCCGCCTCCGTCTGCGACATCGAAGGTTTCCCGGTCCTCTTGCGGTTCCTTCTGATCCGTTGGGACTGCCTGATCGGCTTTTCCACCTTAGCCTCTTCCTCCCTGGCCTTAGCACCGTCCGTTCCTGCCTTATAAGTGTCCCACCAGTCCCATGCGTCCGCGGAAGTCGTGAAGAATAAAGACTTCTCATCCACCACCACTCTTAGCTTGGCAGGAAACAACAGGGAGTACTTGATGCCTTCCTGGCGGAGCTCCCGTTTGAGGGACAGGAAGTTTGCCCGGAGTCGCTGAGTCTCAAACGTGTAGTCCGGGAACATGGTGACTCTGTTGTTTTCCACTTGAAAGGGCCCTGCCTCTCTCGCCCTCTGCAAAAGCCAGTCTCTGTCCCGGTAATGGAGCAACTTGAACACCACCGGGCGAGGAGGAAGGCCCAAGGCTGGCGGACGCGCCAGAACTCTATGTGCCCGCTCCAGGGAGAAGAAGGGGGACAGACCTTCTGGTGCTACCTCCGTCCGCAGCCAGTTATCCAAATAGCCCACCATGTCGTCGCCTTCAATTTTCTCCGGCAGGCCCACTAGGCGTACGTTGTTGCGCCTGTTCCTGTTTTCTGCATCCTCGGCCCTCCTTTCCAGCACCTTCAGACGGTCCATCACGTCGGCCATCTGGGCCTTCACCGTTGCCTGGGCCGGGGCTAAGTCCTTAACCGTGGACTCCACGGATTTCACCCTGTCCTTGAGTTTGTCGTGGTCGGCCTTCAGGAGGCCCAAGCCCGTTGCCACCTGAGCTATATCTTGCTGCAGGGCATCCTTTGTGGTGGCGATGGCTTCCAGGATACGATCCTGCATCCGCTGTAACGCCGCTTGGTCTCTCTCCGCTCCTTCCGCCGCCTCAGTGTCGGTCGCGCCATCTCCCTTCCCCTTCGGCTTCCCCATCTGGGCCGGGGTGGGCGGTGGTCCTCAAGTGTGTACTTGGTCGCCCTCCGAGCGTCGCCGGGCACCGTCCTCCGGCCGGGTTCTCAGACCCAGAAATGTCACCAAGAAGCAGGAAGCACCGAGCGGTCGTGGCCCGGCCAGCGCCAGTTGCGCCAGAGGTCTGGGGTCCTCGTCTCCGGGTCACTGTCGCACCGTTGTTGCCCCAATCAGGAGACGGTCCTCAACCACCGCCCAAGGGCGCGCCAAAAGTCCATCCGGCACCTGGGGAGAGGCGCGACTCGGCCGCCAACACCTCTAGCGTGTCCGGGAGTGGTCTTCAGTGGGTCTCCGGGCAGATGTCTCCGTCACAAGCTATCCCATGCCCTCGCCGCCAATTTGGGGTCCGCGACTTCTCGGCCGAGTTCAGCTTTCAAAGTTGAGTTACTGCTGTGGGAAGGCTCGGTGTCGTCCTCCGTGGGTCCCGGACCCTCCGCAGTACCGTCCAGTACCGGATAGTGTCCTTTATCTCGGGGTTCAAATGAATTTTCAGGATATTTTCCGGGATCGGGCACGGAGCTCCGAGCTCACGATGCCTACCTCCTCGGCATCCAAGCCACGCCCCCCTTCAGAAATCCATCATGCAAATAACATCAAAAGATGTATTGTCAATCACAATTGGGTCAAAGTAGCAGCAAAGAATTCCATAATAAAGTGCAAGTGCAATATTGTCAGAGAACTTATGGGAGCTATATAAATCCAGATGCTGGGCACAAGACCACAATGTATAAAACCAATTGGTATCAAAGTATGCATGATATGAAAATATGTAAATACAATAAAAACGACATACAATCAATCGATAGTCTGTACAAAAACAAAGTGCAAAGTACAAAAAGGTGCAAAAATATGCAGTGCAAAAAGATCTTCTAACACTAGCAGCAAGGGAAAAACCCTGAATCACTTAAGCCTAAGCGATCCTAAATAGCAGGTGCAAAATCCGTCACAGAACATCCTAAATATACAAAGAGCAAAAAATTATGTACATACAACACTGGTACCACTGAAGTAAATGACCATAAAATCATAACATACAAAATGACCATCTGAAAAAAACATCATAAAAAGTTGTGCAAATCTTCATTTATGTTAAGACCATTAGGGACTCTTGTATCGAGAGCTAGCATAAAGTGGGATTCTCGTTGTCTCGATAGCTTATCTCGATTTCCTCCCTGGCCGGGGTTGGGAACTTACCACAAAACTGTGAACTCCAAGTCCTTCAATTTGTTGTCATGTACAGACTTGAAGTGTCTGGCCACCGGATTATTATGGTCAGAATTCACGATGGCCCTAACATGCTGAAGAATGCGTTTATGCACCGGGAGCTTAGTGCTTCCAATGTATTCCAGATTGTGGGTGCACTTCAGTTTTTAAATGGCATATTCAGTGCGACAAGTAAGATGCTCCTGATGAGTTTTCTCCTTTTCACTGAAAGCTGTTTGTTAGTAAGAGCCATGCTTGGCAAAAGTGCACGCACAGTAAGAGCTGCATTTAAAGAAGCCAGTCTTAGTAGGCCAAGTGCTTTTAGTTTTCACCTCAGGCATGGATTTAACTAAAGAGGTTGCCCTTCTGAAGATGATGGCTGGTAGGCTTTGCAGAATGGGACCAAGAATATTATGGGTCAAAAAAATGGGCCATTCTGAATAAATGATCTTGCGAATAGCCTGTTCTTGTGCACTAAAGGTGGTTATCAACCGAATGGAACGAACACCTCTCTCAAAACTCTCATTATCAATCTCTTTGTTAGAGTGGGACTGGAGCAGGATATCCCTTTGTAGATTATTCACTTTATTCAAGGCAAGGGTCAATTGGTGTTTACTGTAACCCCTTTCAAGAAATCTGCAAAAGGCTGCCATCTGACACTCACTAGAGACTAGATCGGAACTGCAAATTCTTTGAATACGGATGTACTCGCCATATGGTATGCTGTTAATAAGATGGCGGGGATGTGCACTGTCTGCGTTAAGAATTGAGTTACCAGATATGGATTTTCTATGTAACTTCGTGTGGAGGATACCTTCATCAACATACATACAGTAGGACATCAAGAAATTCGACCTTGGAGCTATCAATGGAGGCAGTGACCTTAAATTCAAATCATTAACCTTGATATCACTTACGAGTTAGCATCTTCCCAGACCCATTCCAGATAAGGCAAATATCATCTATATAGCGCCAATAATGCACTATATGACTCCGCCAATGGTGTTGAGAGGTTCTGAGGACATTCTTCTCCCACCAGCCCACATGTAAACATGAGTAACTGGGGGAGAAGCATGCCCCCATCTCCACACCACGCAGCTGATGGTAAATTTCATTCTGGAACTGAAACAAGTTGGTCGTAAGGCACAAGTCAATTATTTCTAACAGCATATTGTCCCGGTTCTCTAAAAAGTGGTTTGTGGCATTAATACCATGACATTGATGAATACTGGTATACAGGGATTCAATGTCCATCACCACTAACAGAAAATCCGAACACCATGTGACATTTTTGATCTTATTTAAAAAGTTAGTAGTGTCTTTTAGGTATCATGGTAGACTGGTCAAATGCAGCTGCAGAAAGAAATCGACATATCAAAATATGTACTCATTCATGCTACCCTGAGTTGAGATGATCGGCCGACCTGGTACAGGAGTGACCTTCTTGTGAACTTTTGGCAGAAAATATAATAAGGGCATGACCGGATTTTCAACATTGAGAAAATTCATTTAGTCTTTAGTCACCATCCCGTTTCTGTTCCATTTCTTACGGATTTTTTCCTCTGCAGCTCAAATTTCACATTTAGAAGAATGACTGTAGCAGGAGATGTCAGAAAGGTGACTTTCAGATTCTGCCAAATAATCAGATCTTGACCATAAAACTGTATTACTACCTTTATCAGAATTGTTTATTATGAGGTCTTGATTTTTTTGAAGTTTTGTAATCAGCATGTGGAATTGCTTATTCCTGTAGTCCTTTTGACGTGATTGGGAAGACACAGTTCTAGTCAAGGACTTCAGCTCAGTGATGACTCTCTCACTAAATACATCTATTGCATCTTTTGGCATTAGTGGCAAAAAAGAGGAGGCAGGGCGACATGGGCTTGGAACTGTCCTTTTTAGACAAACAACTTGGCTGACAGTGGATGAATCACCATTGCTTATTTCTTGTGCCAAATCATACAAAATCTGTAGGTTAGGAATATCTTTAACCTGCAAAGAACCGTTCATGTTGATGACATTGGACGTAAAATCAGTTGATTTGCCAGTAAACGTGTTCAACTGAAAATATTTGATAAGTTTTATCTTCCTTATAAATTTGAACATGTCAATCCTCGCCTGATTGTATGAAAAGCGATGTTTGGGATGAAATGATAAGGAAAATGATAATAGTTGTTCTTCAGCTTTGGATAACATAGTATCTGTCAGATTGATGACAGTGTTGTCTGTCGCACTTGTTATTTCTTCCAGACTCTTCTTGCATTGCCTCTTGATGTAGTTTTGCCGGTGCCTGACCCTCCTCTCCCTCCTCCGTTTGTTGGCTGGTCTCCTTGCACACACTGAGGTTTGGGTCGACGCAAGGTATACCACCGGTCTTCGCTTACAAAATTCAGTTCCTCAGCAAGGGAGAAGTTCATTATGCCAGATGTAGTGGGAGCCATATTGCGAGGTCTGCCATCCTCTGAGTCACTGTTGGATGCCCGGGAAATAGAATCATAGTCACCTGCAATTGTACTAGCCACACTGCCACCGATTACTTGTTTGCTTTGTGAGTTGCCATCGGTTAAAGCTTGTCTTTTATAGTGATCATATTTGCGGACAAATGTGAATATTCTTCCGCTTGCATAATCATTCTGATCACGTGCAAGCGTATATAATTTTCGTTCTTTAATGACCACCTCATGTTTTTTAATGCGTAAATCAATTTCATGTTTACTTTTACAGATAAAGTCACTTTGTCCCGTGATTTCCAGTAGCCCATTGATACGTTCAATTTCTGCCAAGAGAACATTGCAATAAATTTTGCCATATTTAATGAGATTGTGGATCATGTTCAATGATGCCTGCAAGTTGTTCTGTGCCCACTCTTGTAACATTTGGGGTTTGGGTTCTCGAAAGTAAGAGCAATCAGTACACGCAGCCCTCTTGGGACACAATTGGCGTCTCTATATTTTTCTAAAGATTTCTTCTCCCACCATTTGGATAGTTCATTTTTTAATAACTCTTCTAGTGTTTTCAATAGTGTTTTAACGTTGTTGCTTATAGTATCAGTGTTGGAGCTTCTACGCTCAATTGTAACTGTGGGTAGATTCTGGAATAGGGCTTCCACCGGTGATTCCCTGTTGTGGATGGCATCACTGGAAAACATTTTTCATCAAAATATATTGGTGAATATATGCACCTAAACACTGCGTAATCTATGCCATTCAATTTAAAGACTAGAGACAATCCTGTAATCCGATACAACCCTGCTCGGACACCAAAACGGAAGGTCTCCTTACCGGTGTTGAAATTGCAGCTCTCCCGGTCAACCAACCAAACAGACTCCGCAACCTCTCGCCATCGGGAGAACTCCTCAGACGCTGGTGATGTCTATACGAGTGAAATATTTATTATTATTATATATTCACTGAAAAAAACATAGGTTTTACAGACGTTATAGTTAAGGAATTAGTATTTTAAAAACCTTTGACATTCACTAAAAACACATAGGTTTAAGGGACGTTATAGTTAGTTGGACATTTGATTCATATAAAACCAGAGAAATTCGCCTCTTATAGTTAGTTCAGCTAACTATAACTTGCACGCCCGCAATGCACTGCTGATGATGTCACATATTACATCACTCATGAAATGCTCAGTGACATCACTGATGACATCACTGATGACATCTCAAATGACATTACCGATGACAACACTCATGACATCATCCATTGAAGGTGTGTTTCGGTAAAGTTGAAATATATTTCATCTGTATCTATGCCAAGATGTCTTGAAGACTTAATGCATTTACAAGTGCCTAAGGAATTATTTAGTAGGTGCGTGACTGAATGTATAAGTGAGTGATTGAACTTGTCTTACTGAATGCATGTATTAGTGATTAAACTGTGTGAAAGTCTGTCTCTCAGTTGGTGTGTTTGCAACTGTATGGGTTGCTGAATAGCTACATGAGTGTCTAGATGGGTTATTGATTTGATGTCTGAATATCTGTATGGGTCCCTTGGTGTCTGTGTGGGTGGGTGGGGGGCATATGAGTCAGTGCATAGATGTCTGATTGGGTGATTCACTGGTTGTATGGATTAAAACCTGCATCTGGGAAGAGCTGTATGGGTGAGTTAGTGTTTGTATGGCTGTATTGGTGAGTGAATGAATGTCTCAGTGGTATATCTGTAACTAAAGACATATGTTTTTACCTGTTTGCTGCTGCCGTCGGCCAATGGCCATCACAAGCATTACCTCCATAGTGCTGCGCAGGTCCGTTGGCCGACGCGGCCTCGCCCACACAAGAAAACACCCGCACCGCTGCGGAATTTTCGATGCGGTTAATACGTTAACGCACTATATGTAAGTGTTGGAGTATATAAATGAATATATGTGAGGCTAACTTATTTGAAGAGTGGGTGTATAAATAAGTGTCTGCTTCTATCTGTGATTTTACAAGACAGTAAATATGTGTAGTATCTGTATAAATAAGTGATATGGTATGTATATAAATAACGTTGTTGGTGTGTATAACTGTATGCATGAGTAAATGGGTATTTGATTGATTCTTTGCATTACTGACTAGGTGTGTGAGTAACTCTGGATGAGTGGCAGAGTGTCTCTGCATGTATAGATGTATGAGTGCATATTATAGTCCTGTATTGATGAGTAACTGCGTGTATAAGTGACTGGATGTGTGTGTAGACCTAGGAAATAGTGAGTGGTGTGTAGTATATGGCATTCTTGTGTGTATGGTTACAAAAATAGTAGTCTGCATTTTAGAATGGGTGTATCAAAGTTTATAACAGGGCATCAGTATGTGCATTAGATTACCGCGTGTATGATGTGATGAGTGATATCATCAGTGATGTCATTTGAGATGTCATCAGTGATGTCCTCAGTGATGTCACTGACCATGTCATGAGTGACGTAATATGTGACATCATCAGCAGTGCATTGCGGGCGTGCGAGTTATAGTTGGCTGAACTAACTATAACAGGCGAATTTCTCTGGTTTTATATGAGTCAAATGTCCAACTAACTATAACGTCCCTGAAACCTATGCTTTTTATAGTGAATTTCAAAGGTTTTTTAAATATTACTTCCTTTAGGTTTTATAGACCTTATATTTATAAGGTCTATAAAACCTATAGTTTTTCAGTGAATGTCGAAGTTTTTTTTAAATGCTAATTTCATATTTTAATGTTTATAAAACTTATATTTTTTCTTTTTTTTGTAATATATTGGAACTATCGCAATAGCCCTACCCCCGGCCTATACAATACATAGACTGGATTGCCATGGCAATAAAAAGGGGGGGGGACGGCAATAATTCATAAATCATCCATAAAAACCTATATAAATGACCCTTACCTCGAATGCTGGGGTGAAATGCTCATTGCCACCATGACTGTGAACAACAAAGAAGCATGGAAGGTAGTCCTCATTTACAGACCCCCCGGCTCCAAGACAAATTTCTCTGAGAAATTAGTAGAAGCAATAGCGCCCTATGCCCTTGCTACGGAGAACTTCCTCCTCCTGGGAGATGTCAATTACCATCTCAAACTCACCACTGACCCTTGCACCATAGACCTAACTGCCAGCCTGGAGGCTCTACAATTGTGTCTTCTCCCCACAGGTCCAACTCACGTAGCTGGACACACTCTTGACCTTATATGCACCAACTCCCCAAAGGTCACGATCACACAGACTGATTAAGTCTTGTGGACGGACCATTCTATCATAGAATTCGCAATAAATGGATCTCAGATCCCAGCGACCCACCCAGGCAAGATGAAACAAAGCAGACCATGGAATAAAATCACCATGCCAGCTTTTGTCAAATCCTTTCCCCCTCCTACAATTTCCCAATGCACCAATCTTAGCCTAGCTGCCATGGAATTTGAATCGGCCATCACCACTGCGCTAGACGATATAGCACCTATGCGCACATCTAAGCCTCCAAAAAATAATTCTCCCTGGTTTACGCCAGAGCTTAAACAAATAAAATATTCCACTAGGATGGCAGAGCTATAATGGCGACATACAAAAAGTGCCCAAGACAGGGAACTATATAAAGTTGCTCATAGGCAGTACATGAAGGACATCGCCGAGGTCAAAAAGCTCTATCTAGGCAATAGGATCACTCTAGCGGCAAACTCACAACGAGAATTGTTTAACATTGTCAAGGAGTTCACTACACCACCAGGCACACACCAGGCGCCCCCTGATTCCAAGAACTGGGTGGAATCCGTAGCCTCCTACTTTCATGAGAAAATAAATGAAATTCACAAACGGTTCCTCCAACAAACGACAGAGGATGAGGCCACTACCCCTCACACCATAAGGCAAAACTCCCTGAATACTCACTCCGCCACGCTGAAACAGTTTTCACTCTTGACCAAAAAAGATGTGAACCAAATTCTGTTGAAAATGAAATCCCGAGCACCGGGAGACCCTGCTTTGCCACAAGTTATATCTAAAATCTCCCCAGTTCTGATCCCCACCTTGACCAACATTTTCAATCAATCAATACAGCACTGTGTTGTCCCCAATCACTGGAAGGAAGCAATAATCAGGCCCATTTTGAAAAAACCTACGGCTGACCGGGACCAATTTGTAAATTATAGGCCCATCTCCCTTTTACCACTCTTTGGGAAAGTCATGGAGACCCTAATTAACAAACAGCTTATCGCCCACCTGGAGTCTAACAAACTCCTCGATGCATCTCAATCCGGTTTCAGGGCATTCCACAGCACTGAAACGGCCCTGTTGGAGATCGTGGACAACATAAGACTGTCCTTGGACTCAAAAAAGTCAGCCATCCTGGTTCTATTGGACCTATCTGCGGCCTTCGACACCATCTCGCAACGCGTTCTGCTAGAGCGTCTTGCCGAGATTGGTGTCGAGGGCAACGCTCTCCAATGGATATCAAGCTACCTTGGAAACAGACGATCAAGGGTCCAACTAGGCCCCCACACCTCTATCTCCTACAAAAATGATAAAGGCGTCCTGCAGGGATCCATTTTGAGCCCGACCCTTTTCAACGTTTTTGTTTCCACCTTGGCAAAGATCATCAGAGAAAATGGTTTTGGGACCATATCCTATGCTGACGATACCCAAATTCTCGTCACCATTAACCAAAACCCTGATGATATAAAAAATAGGTTCAAAAACTGTATGACTAGTATACAAGAATGGATGACCAGAAACTATCTTATGATGAACTCAGGAAAGACCGAAGTCATGCTTTTTGGCAAAGCTGACCAAATTTGATCATCGGACTGGTGGCCAGACTCCCTTGGTCCCTGCCCCGCCCCCAAGCCATACGTCAGGAACCTGGGAGTAATTCTAGACAACAAGCTTACCATGTCTGAACACATAAAAAAAACAGTGGGAAGCAGTTATGGCCAGATGCGTAGCCTGAGGAAGATCTTTAAATGGATCCCACTCTCAGCACGCATGCCCCTAGTCCAGGGACTCATTGTTAACAGGATGGACTATGGGAATGCCCTGTTCTCCGCCATCAACCTAACACTACTGAACCGATTGCAGGTCCTCCAAAACACAGCTGCTAGGCTGGTACTAGATCTACCTCCTCGCACCCCCTCAGCAGCCTGCCTTAGATCACTACACTGGCTCCCCGTACAAAAGTAGTATAAAGTTCAAGCTCTGCTGCCTAGTCCATAAGGCAGTAAATGGACATGGACCTGCCTATCTTGAACAGAAACTCAAAGCTCATGTCCCAAGCAGGACGCTACGCTCCTCCAGTAAAGCCTTTCTCTCCGTTCCCAGAGTCCGAACAGTAAGAAACGGAGATAGACCTTTCAGCAAACCCGCCCCAGAAGCATGGAACTCCCTCCCCATCCAACTGAGAGCAGAGCCAGATCATATGAAATTCTGAAAACAACTAAAAACCTGGCTCTTATAATTTTTAGCTTACTGAGCCCCCCGACCTCATGAATCTGTTGGTTTTAAGGATCCTTGTCAGCTGACAGCGCTCTGAGACCTTCGGGTGATTTACGCGCTATACAAATGAAATAAAATGGAAATTGAAAGGGAACTCTATTATCCTTCTTTTTTGAACTTTAAAAATGATGTAATGTTTTATATCCTTCCCAAAAAATATGTATATCTTTTTTTTTTTAGAAAAATGCAGTCCCATACCGGTAGTGTACCAAGCTCCATCACCACGCAAATCCTATCCGCCATATTCCTAAACTCGTGAATGATGCGCATTTCGTATCCGACGGGTTGGTGGCACTGCGTCCAGAGTAACATCAAATACGTATGAGGCTGCGCCAGCTGCTTCTTTGGTATCCGAGGGGTACGCAGTAGCAAGCCTTGCGTTACGTCATGTATGTATAGGGTCGCACCCGCTGCGCGTTGTGTATGCGATGAGTACAGGCTGCCAGGCCCTGTGTTACATCATAAATGTATGATGTTGTGCCGGGTATGCCATTCTCTCATTTTTTTTATGTCTCAAAACTATATCTAAATAACTTTAAACTGTATATGACAGCAAGCGATAATCAAAAATATTTTAAACATTTATATATTTCGAATTGTGATAAACTTGCGCCCTCGACGCGCGATTGCCATGTGACCTTAAAAAAAAAGCACTTGATTGGTTCATAACATTTCCTATTATAACAGTTGGAGGACCCCACTCATTTTAGTCATTCTCTGTACAGCGTTTGATGAGACATACCCCTTCAGCTTAGAGAACTATTTTGAAATGTTTTTTTGCTGTGTACACATATCCTATACTACACACAACATGCAACGATCATCTTGATCAATATTCATGGTCTATACATTAGCCTTCCATGTGTGATGGCCATACATCTGAAACGTTACATCAAAAAAACCAATGTGTGTCACATTATGCCCCGGTGTGTGTTTGTGCACATTACTGTGCGGCATTTCGGCCTGGATATTGGTGGCTCTAAGGAGTATCATCAGCCATGGGCAGAGTGCACATCCTATATCACATGTGACAAACAGTAAAGTGCAATGTGTACATTTGTGTTGCTGTATTCTCTGTTGTCAGCCTTTACCAGTATAGTAGTGTGTCATATGTGAGACTTTCAGATTCACGTTTGACATGCATTGCTTGACTGTAATGAACGAAATCACGATGTATGATGAGGCATGACTGCTAATCCTCCCTCCATCCGAGCACATTCACATGTGTGCACTTCACAGTAGCAACACTTTCCATAATACCACACACCAATTACATGCGTTTCTGCACATTATCACAAGCTTGACAATGACATGTGATGTTGGCCATTCAATGTTTTCGAACAGCACCTCATTACTGATAGATGCGACCTCCCGGTACATGCTACATTAATGTAACTCGCGCATTCTGCGAAGTCAAAACTGCAACAGGGACACACACATAAGTACACTTCCTGTCCAGGCAGGAACTGAACAATGCTCAAGTCCCCGGAACAATTATTTACACCCCTACGCTGGCCTGGTGTACGCAAGCCCAGCCCACTTTGCGTATGTATAAATAGGATAACGATGATGCCACATGTCCCAGTTCTTCCACACTGCTGTAGGTGATATGGCAGCATCTCGCATATCACAATAAGCAATAAAAAAAATGATCCATAAGGCATACACTTTCCTGCCAATCAACACTGGACATGAATTGTGAATCCTACTGGATGTCCTGTTTTAAAAGGGATCCATGAGGTGTACTACATCCTGCAATCAACACTGCATCTGAATTGTGAACACTGCTGCCCGTCGCGTTTGGACACACTACAATGACAGCAGGTGAGCAGTGGGGCCTTGGTGGCCAGGGGCTGCAATTGAGTATGGTGCTGTGGGATGGGCGGGGTGTATCAGCCTGGCTGCGTAGGTGTGAACAAGCGATGTTCCACTGCGTAATGATATGGTCTCCGACTTCCTTCAGTCACATATCTGTCTCATTTTAAGGACTTGATGGACCGTTCTGTAGGCCTGAACCAGCGGGCAGCGCTGCCCTACAGACAAGTGGGTTTGGCTTTTTGAACACTGTAGTGAGCTATTACTACGTGTACATGCACACAGGCTTGCACCACTGCATTATTGGCACACATTATGCTTCTAGCATGCTCTCTGTTCCTTTGTATGTGAACTTTGGCATAACATTATTATTTAACCTTGTGTATTCTCATGCACTTCAACTCCTCTTTGAACCACGATTACCACTAACAGTTGGTAGATTGTACTTCAAGAAGGAAGAATGCACTCAACCGGTGTTCTCTATTAAGCCTCAAATAAACCTTCATTTACCTCCAGACGTTTCCACCATTATATTATTTCTTCCTTTTCAGACACTGAACTGGTTGCACCAAAATGGGGTGAGCGGGTGCTCACACCGTGATGATGCCCTGTTTATTCTGATGCCTTTCATCGTTGTATCAAGACACCATCCCAGCCTGGAGACCTGCTGTGACAACCTAGAGGGGCACCCAGAGTCGGAGCTTGCACTGGCACGTCGTTGGACACACCGGTGGTGGCAGGTGAGCAGTGAAGCCTCGGTGCGCAGGAGCTGCAAATGAGCACAGTGCTGGGGAAGGGGCTGGGGTGCAGCAGTCTGGGTGCGCAGGTGCAGGCAAGCGATGTTGCCGTATATAATCATGTAATCTTTGTCCTCATTGATATCTGTTTCATTTTAAGGACCCCATTGTCCTAGACACACGGGTGATGGGAGGTGAACAGTGAGAGCTGGGTGCAGTAGACCGACGCTCTATCTCATCCTCCCTCTGTTCTTTTGACTCTCCCTCCCCTTCTCCCTTCCACGCACTCCCTCTCTCCCTCATTCTCACAATCTTCCTTTCATTCTGACTACCTTTCTTTTTCTCTTGGACATGGCACACATACTTATGTTACTTTTTTGTCTTGCAGGTTTTGTACGCTGCTTCCGGAGGAGTCTCACCCACTTTTTTATGTTATACTGTTGTTCGTTTGAATACAGTTGTGTTTCCATTTATTAGTTTTGTTTTAATACAGGTAATTGTTTTTTACCAATAAATAAGTGAGTGTATGCCTCTTCTTTTTATGACAATACTTGCCTCTAGTTTATTGTGAAAATCGGCGGTTGATAGGAGGTTATGAGAGAAAACATTTGCAATTTTGCGGTGCACCTACCAAATATAATTACTATTCTCACTCCAGTGAGTTTAACAGAAGGGTAAGTGTTGGATAGCGGAGGGGAAAAATGTACTATTCCCACTTCAGTCAGTGAAACAGTAGGGAAAGTATTGGATAGCGGAGGTGTAAAAATGACTATTCCCACTTCAATGAGTGTAACAGTAGAGAAAGTGTTGGATAATGTAGGGGTAAAAATTACGATTTCCAGTCCAGGGAGTGTAATAGTAGGGAAAGTGTTGGATAGTGGAGGGGAAAAATTTCTATTCCCACTCCAATGAGTGCAACAATAGGGTAAGTGTTGCATGGCAGAGGGGGAAAAAGTACTATTTCCACTCCAGTAAGTGTTACAGTAGGGACACCATTGGATAGCAGAGAGATAAAATGTACTATTCCCACTCCAGGCAGTGCAACAGTTGAGAAAGAGCTGAATAGCGGATGCTTAAAAATTACTATTCCCATTCCAGTGAGTGCAACAATAGGAAAACTGATAGATAACGGAGGGGTACAAATTACTATTCCCACTCCAAAAGAGTAACAGTAGGTAAGGTGTTGGATAGCAGGGGGGTAAAAATTACTATTCCCACTCCCGTGAGTGCAACAGTAGTGAAAGTGTTGGATAGTGGCGGGATAGATTATACTATTCCCACTCTAGTCAGTGCAACAGTAGGGAAAGTATTGGATTGCGGAGGGGTAACAATTATTATTCCCACTCTAGTCAGTTCAAAATTAAAAACAAACAAAATATAAACAATAACAAAACATTTTTTTAAAAAACAAACTAAATAAAAAAAATATAAATATGTTAAAAATTACAAATATATTTAATATAGAAAAATTATAAAATAAAAACTTTTTATAATGTTAAATACATAGGACAAATACCAACAATATTGTATTAAATAAACAAACAAATAATTTTCAATAAAACTATATTATTAATCACAAAATATTTGGAAACAAAAACATTCATTACATCAATTAAGTTTTATATTTCCTATGCTATAACACTACACAATTCACAACCCACATCTAAATTTAAAAGAAATGTACTTTCAAAATTAACAGAATTAATTGTCAATTAAAAAATATTATTAATTAAAAAACAAATTAAAACTCATAAAAAGGAATTGACTTCCCACACTTTACCCTGATAATTCCCACAACCCACAGCTAAAATTCAACTATAAAAAATTATTTACACAATCAACTTATTTTCAATTAAAAAACTAATATTATTTAAAAACTAATTATAAAGTAAGTACAAATAATTTATTCCCCACCCTTTACCCCTATACAAGTAAAATCCACATACAAAAAATAAATAACTACCCTAATTGAATATCAATAAAATATTTAATATTAATGATCAACAAATGATTAATTAATTAAACAAAAATTACTTCGCTCCTTTACCCCTATAAACCCAACAACCAATACCTAAAAATATTCCACAATTTCCGTATTTAATGTTCAATGAATGAATTATTTCATATGAATTAACAATTAATTATTCATTAATTATACATAAATTACTTCCTACCCTTTACTCATATAAACCCATACCCCACAAATTAATTACACAATTCCCATAATTCATTTTGAAAAAATTAATTAATATCAATTAACAAATAATTATTAATTAGTCAAAAATAAATGACTTCCCTCCCTTGACCCCTATCAACCCCAGAAACCACACCTAAAAAAATTACACAATTGCCTTAATTAATTACCAATGAATGAATTAATAGTAATTAACAACAAATTAATAATTAATCAATCATACATTATTTCCAACAATTAACACTATTAAATCTCACTTAACTAAATATTTTTCAAAAAAATCATTAATTACTTCCCACCCTATTCCACTACAAACCCACAACCCGCTATGTAATTAAAAAATGCAAAATATAATTAAAATAAAATTGATAACTATCAAAAAATGTAACACATATTAAAAAAATATAAACAATTCATATGCATAAAAACATCACATACCTTTAAAATATATCTTAAACTACATAACCCTTATTAAAAAATCGATATTTTAAACAACTATATTTTTGCCATCAAAATTAATTACTTCTATATTATTTAATTCGATATTACTTACCTTCAGATCAATATACTTGACAACGATATTTTTGCATTCAATATTACCAGGCCATGATATTTCCAACTCGATAATTATGTAGTTTGAATTTTTGGGCCTCTATATTCTGTCTCATTACCACATACAGCATGTGGCAATGGGTCAGCCTACTTCAGCAACTGGTTTTCTTCACTTTTTTTTTTAAGTTTGAAAAGCTTTATTAAGTAGATCAAAACAGTGTAAAACATCAGTACAACAGCACTAAGAAATAAGAAGCAGGAATGTAAATAATTATGGAGAATATTGTGCCTTTATAACTAGAAAAACCCCAAAAGGGGAAATCACTATACAAATGAAAAAGTGCTTTTATAACTTTTCATTTTGTAAGGGGGAGAAAGCGAGAAAGGAGGAAAGAAGAAGAGAGAAGGGGAAAGGAAGGGGATTAGCAATGAATAAGAAATGGTAAACAGAGTAAAGAAGCGTAATGTAATAAAAGTACATAATAATAGTAATAACAGTAATATTAATAATAACACTACAAGTGATCATGAAGCACTTTTAGATAAAAAGTCTGTTAAAGGGGACCAAAGTAAATCATGTTTAATCAACATGGGACTAGTAGAAGCGCATGCACGATCTAATCTGTGATGATGACAGAGTAAATTCCACCAAGCATTATATACCACATTTTTGGTATCTTTCCAGTTAGTTGTTATAATTTGAAAGGCAATAGCAATGCAAACGTCAATGAATTTACGAGTATGAAGCGGGACATCCCAAACTGGGGCCAAACCACCCAGAAAAACAGAAGCAATAACAAATTTGAATTTTGAATTTAAAAACATTTATTAAGCGCACATATACCTGGCGGTTTCTTGGCGCTGAGGAACGTTAGGGCCTGGATGGAGACTGTGGGAAAACTTTAAACTGAGAAGGCTTGCAGAAAAAGATGGGTTTTTAGTGCCTTATGGAAGTCGGGGTAGGACAGAATGGATCTGAGGGCAAGGGGGAGAGAATTCCAAAAAGTAGGACCGACAACAGCAAATGTTACCGCCCCATCCTCTTCTTTCTAAAACGGGGGACTGAGAGGAGGGACTGGATGGATGAACGCATTTCTCTTACCGGAATGTAGCTTGAGATTGCCGAATTAATGAACGCTGGGGCGGTTCCAGCTCGGGCCTGAAACGCGTTACAGCCAAGGTTAAAGAGGGCCCGCTCCCTAATGGGCAACCAGTGTAAGTTCTTCAATACAGGGGTGACGTGCTGTAATTTAGGGAGACCATGAATGAGGCAACCGCTTGGTTCTGAACCAGCTGTAGGAGTCGGAGGGCATACGCCGGGGTGCCATTATACAGGATATTACCATAATCCAGTCGTGATAATACCATTGCCATCATGATGAGTTTGAGAGCAGAGGGATAGAAGAATCTGGAAATTTTATGGATAGTGCGGAGAGTGAAAAAACAAGAGGATACCACCATACTAATCTGGGAGTGCAGGGTAAGACTTTGATTTAACGTGATCCCAAGTGTTTTAACAGAGTGGGAAGGTGAGGGAGGGGGGCCAAGTGAAGGGCGTAAAAATCAACTCGGTTTTATCTGGGTTAAGTTTAAGGTGGTTAAAGTTCATCCAGTCCCTGATAAAAATCTTAATAGGTTGGAAGTTATGGATGGATTCAGGAGAGTGGGAAAGGTTAAAGATTAACAAAGGGAACATTAGTAGATAAAATCTTGTTAAGTGTAGACCAAATGTGTGACCACATAACTTTAGGACAAACAAAGAACATGTGAAACAAATCACCAGAAATGCATGAACAAGACCAACACATCTTAGTATCTAACAATTTAAATTTGAGCAGGTCACAGGGAGTTTAAAATAGTCTATTATAGAAAAAATAGAGGGTTTGCGTGGTACTAGCGGACCGAGAGGTAGAATGAAGTTTGGACCAAATGGAGTCGCAGGTGAGTGAGGGAAAAGTTTGATTGAGGTCCCATTCCCAGGTAAGTTTGAGGTTAGTTTTAGGCCTATCAACAGGTGAGGGAGAAAGTAGTCTATAAATAGCAGAGGCCTTAAGGGGAATATGAAAGTTTGGTGGAGAGGCAAGGAGGGGAGGTGAAGAGGAGGAAGGGATGTTCTGCAGGATAGTAATGGATAGAGTAGGAAGAAGTTCGTGAAAATGTGCACAGTATTTGTTAGAGATACCAAAAGAGTCACGAAGTGCTGGAAAGGTTAGGAAGGAGTTATTAGAAATGAGTTGCCTATAAGTGAAAATTCCTTTCTCGATCCATTCCTTCCAAAAGAGAGCGCAATTGCGTAGTTTAAGAGATTTATTATACCAAAGTGGAGTATCCAAATGAAGAGTAGAGGGTAAAGAGAATGAGCGGAAGAGGGTAAGTGTTAAAGCTTTGGAATGCTTAAAAATAGGTGAAAGCAACTTTGGGGTGGTTGAGTGAGATTGGAGGCAATAAGAAAGGGGAAATGGTGAAGTTGAGCCAATTCCAGAGAGCTCCAAGCCGTAATAGGAGGAGATGAAGATTCCAGAAGAAAAGGCCAAATTTGCTTGAGGGAAAAAGCAGAGTGAAAGCGTGAGATGTTGGGAAAGTTAACACCACCAAGATGTTTAGGTTGTTGAAGACGGAGGAGAGAGACTCTAGCCTTACGCTTATTCCACAGGAATTTGGAACAAAGACTATTGATAGACTTAAAGAAGAAATGAGAGAGAGAGATAGGAAGCATGGAAATACAGAAGTTCACAATAGAAAGGAGCATCATTTAATAGTGGAAAGACGACCCCACCAGGAGAGGAAGAGAGGGGAACAGCGTTCTATAAGGGAAGAGAGCTTTTTAAGGATATCAGAGTGATTAATTCTGATAGTTTCTCTAATGGTGTTAGCGTATAAAACACCAAGACATTTAATAGAACCAGAACTCCATTGGAAACCGGAGTCCTGAAACATGTAAGGAAGACAAAATGTATTAAGGGGGAGGACTTCTGTTTTGTCAATATTTAATTTGTAACCAGAGACTGAGGAGTAATCATGTAGTAAAGAAAAGAAAGCAGGAAGGGCAACAGCAGGGTTGGAAATGTAAAACAGAATATCTTCTGCGTTAGCAGTAAACTTAATTTCCAAGTCATTGTAAATAAAGCCAGAGTAAGAAGGGGATTGTCGAATTTTCTCAAGAAAAGGTTCGAGTGCCAAAATAAAGAGGAGAGGGGAGAGTGGACAGCCTTGTCTGGTTCCTCTATGAAGGGGAAAATAATCGGATTGCATACCATTAATCCATATAGAACTAGAAGGAGCAGAATAAAGCAATTGGATGAGTTTGAGGAAAGTGGGGCTAAATCCGTGCCAGCGCAGAGCGGCAAACATAAAGTCTCAATTGACACGGTCAAATGCCTTCTCGGCATCTAGAGTAAGAGCCGCTAAAGGATTATCCATTTTAGCAGAGAGATGGATAATATTGAGAAGGGTCCTCGAGTTATCAGTAATGGACCTACCCTTGACGAAGCCGGATTGGTGAATATTGACCAAGTCAGAGATAATAGAATTAATACGTAGAGCCAAAAGTTTCTCATATAATTTACAGTCAGTATTAATTAGGGAGATGGGTCGATAATTTTTACACAGGGAAGGGTCCATATCTTTTTTGGGGAGAATACCAAGCATAGCCTGCGTGGAAGAACCTTTGGAGTCACCAGTGGAGAGAAAGTGATTAATTAACTGGAGTAGATGAGGAATCAGGACAGATTTAAATTGGAGGAAGAAACGAACAGTGAAGCCGTTGGGGCCGGGCGTCTTATCTTTGGGGAGAAGAGAAAGGGCAGCAAGAATTTCTTTTTCTGAAATCGGGGCGTCGAGAGAAGAGAAATCCACCAAAGGAGTGGGGGATTTAGGGACAGAATTAAAGAAAGAATCCAATTGCTCTGCTGAAGGTGTGGACTCAGGGGTATAAAGAGCAGAATAAAATTGAACAAAACATCCAGAATTTTGGCATCAGAAGATTGGGGCGAGCCTTGTGAATCTTTAATCGACACTATTTTCACTTTTTGTTTCTTAATTTTGAGGTAATTTTCCAGAGCTCTACCAGCCTTATTGCAACCCTAATATATCTTAGCATTAAATTGAAGAAGCTGATTAGAGGCAGATTCCCAAGAATGTTTATTAAATTGCATTTTAGCGGCAATGCTAGATGACAGAGAATTAGGAGAGTTGGTAGTATAGTAAAGATGTACAAGTTCTTTGATACGTTTCAGATAGGAAGAAGCATGGGAAAGCGCCTTCTTTTTTTACGTGACACAAAATCAATAATACAACCACGAGCAGTGGCCTTAAAAGCATCCCAAAGGAAATGAAAGTCAGAGGAAGAGTGTAAGTTAGTAGTGAAAAAGTTATCCATAAATTGAGTGAAGTGTTCAATGAAATTGGGATCAAGTAAAAGGGAATTGTTAAAGCGCCATCTGCGGGACTGGGGAGTGGGGGAGGGGTAGTCCATATCTAAAATAACCGGGGCAAGATCTGGGATGAGGATAGAGCCTATTTCTGAATTGGTCATGAATTGAAATGCATGATAGGAAAGAAAAATATAGTCAATACAGGAGAGGGCGTTATGCACAGGAGAAAAAAAGGAAAATTCCAGAGAGTCGGGTGTGACAACCTCCATGAATCTATAAGGCCCCTAGAGGAAATGGATCTGTGGAAGGATTTTTGCATTTTATTGGGAATGTAGCGGGTTTGTGATTTGCGGTCCAAAAAAGGGTCCATCAATTGATTGCAATCCCCCACAACAATCAAATCCTCATTAGCATTAGAAGAGAGAAGGGAAGAGAAATCGTTTCAAAAGGAAGAATCAATACCATTCGGACCATAGACATTGCAAAGAGAGAGATGGACATCGTTAACAGTACAATCAAGGAGAAACCACCTGCCATTAGAATCAACAGTTTCTTTTTGAATTTGAACAGACAATGCTTTGTGAAATAGAATTACAACACCATTTTTGTGATTAACAGCAGGAGAGCAAAAAACATCCCCAACCCATTGGCTACGTAACATCGATAACTCCTGTGTAGAAAGATGTGTTTCTCGTAAAAAGGCAATTTGACATTTTAAACGAGCAAGGTGAGATAAAACACGTTGTTTCTTAATAGGGTAACGAAGACCCTTAACATTCCAGGAAATGAGTCGAAAACCTTTCATAGGAGGAGATTAAAGGAAGAGTAAAAATAGAGAGTAATACAGGTAAAAAGAGAGAAGATATATAGAAACTGGCAAGGAGAGATGATAACAAGCAAGATGTAGTAACAAGCATTTACAATGCAATGGATTTGCCTTAGTTAAAGTTAGAGCTATTGGCATTGCTCTTGACATTATTTTTATTTATGTTTTTTTAACATAAATAAATGGCATTGTCATTTACAATGCCACTAGCTTTATCTCTCGCAAATGACACCCACAAACACCCACAGAGAGCCCCCCAAACACACACAGAGCCCCCCCACACACACACAGCCACACAGAGCCCCACACACACAGCCACACAAAGCCCCCCACACACACAGCCACACAAAGCCCCCCACACACACCCACACAGAGCCCTCCACACACACCCACACTGAGCCCCCCCACACACCTTCTGGCCCATTATCTTTTCTCCTCATTAAATAACTGCCACACCCCTTTCTTTGTTCTGAAAATGTACCTACATGTAAAAGTGCAAGAGGCTAAAATGTGAATGCACTTGTGTTTAAGAGACCCATGGAACTTCAGTTCTAATTGATATCCTGATGCCGGTAAGCAGAAATGTCAGCAATAGATGTTGGCATTCTTTACATGCATTTCACTTGTCGCCGTAAAGCTCTACTTTCGCCTCTATTATAATGTTTCACCTTGAAAACACAGTGTCACTCTTCGAGTTGGTGGCACCCAGTAGAACACAGGAGCAAGGACTTCACACTACCTAAAATACATGGACGAGCTACAAATGATCACGTTCGCTGTCCCATGATAGCTACAGCACAACAGCGAAATAAATGGCATTGTCATTTACAATGCTAATAGCTTAATCTCCCGCAAATGCCACCCACATACACCCACACAGAGCCCTTCCACACAGAGCTCCCACCCACAGACACAGGGCCCCCCACACAGAGCCCCCCACACACAGCTCCCCACACACAGCCACACAGAGCCCCCCCACACACCCACACAGAGCCCCCACACACACTGCGAGCCCCCCACACACCCACACAGAGCCCTCCACACACCCACACAGAGCCCCCCACACAGAGCCCTCAAACACACCCACACAGAGCCCCCCCACACACCCACACAGAGCCCCTCACACAGCCCTCCACACACCCACACAGAGCCCCCCACACACCCACATAGAGCCCCCCCACACACTGCGAGCCGCCTCCAGGCAAAACCTAAAAAATGCAAGTCCCAAATATTCATGGATTTACCACAAACATAGCACCTTTACGCAGGACCAGAAGCAATTACACCATGAGGCATTTAAAAGTTTCAGTACATTAGTTATTCAGTTGCCATGAAATAATGCTTTAGGCCCTGGAACACCAATGGTAAACACACGTAGCCGCCTGTCTCAGTCCCTGTGTTTTTATCTATTTATTTATGCAACTTTACATAGCGCGGACTTTACCCGAAGGTGTCACGCAGGACCAGAAGCAATTACACCATGAGGCATTTAAAAGTTTCAGTACATTAGTTATTCAGTTGCCATGAAATAATGCTTTAGGCCCTGGAACACCAATGGTAAACAAACGTAGCCGCCTGTCTCAGTCCCTGTGTTTTTATCTATTTATTTATGCAACTTTATATAGCGCTGACTTTACCCGAAGGTGTCAGAGCGCTTCACAGAAGTACCAATAATGAAATGAATGTGTGGTGACTCGTGGTGACATCGAGTTGCATCACTAGCCTGTGACATACGAGAAGGTCGTGTTTTTCAGCTGGCAAATGACGGAAGTAGAGTGCCCCATAGGGTCTGCTTCAGTGTTCATTGTTGGCTTTACCGGGGAATGCCCTGGCACTCTTCAAGCACTGCTCTTCATGCAAACTCTCGTCCTTCAATTCCCTCCCCTAGTACTCTTCCCACACGGTCTCCTCCTCTTACACTACACTCTTCCCACCCGTCCCTCGCCCTTCGTCTGTTGTGAAGAAGATTGTCTATTGAGCAAGTGCTAGCGTGCCTCATTCACACACTTACCTCGCTGCCCGCGATGGGCCGGAACCCAGCTGGCATGGCTCCGACCTGGGTGGGACGCTGTTCAGGCCTCGACCAAGGTGAAAGGTCACAGGAGGGTGGACCCGCTGAGCGCTGCTCCTGCAAGAAGTCCTCAGGAAGCCATGGGATGGGGGCACAGGGAGGGACCCTTTAAGGATGATGGGCGCTGTGTGGGCGAGGACGTCTTCTTGGCGCTGCTTCTGGGAGCTCTGAGGAGTGAGTGGGCAAGGAGGGGAGTGAGTGGGCAAGGAGGGGTGTGGAGGGCGGGGTAGGGCTGGCAAGGGTGGGTGCAGAGGGGAGGTGAGTGTGCTCGGCTTCACAGGGGCTAGAACGTCCTTCAGAGCGGAGTTCCTGCCCTCCGCCTGCCCCTCCCCGCCACACCTCCCCTCATTGGTCGGGAGGAGGGTGAGATGACACCCGAGGAGCAACTCTACAGCCAGCTGACAGCCTTCCGAGGGAGGAGGCCCCGCGGAGTCGAGGTGTGCACAGGAAGTGCACACTCGTGTGCACACACAAGCCGCAGCTCACTCCTTGTGTGCACACAAGATGCAGCACAATCCTCGTGTGCACACAAGCTTCTTCTAGCATTGAGGGGCCTCGGTGCACCCCCGTCCCCTGCGTAGACTTTCAGTGCGACGTCCACTCTAAGGAGAGTATCCTCCCTCAGTTCGCAGCTCGTGCTGCAAGTACCTCGGTGTGGTGATGCCCTCCCCCGGGTAGGCA
Source organism: Lissotriton vulgaris (assembly GCF_964263255.1). Classification (NCBI taxonomy): domain Eukaryota; kingdom Metazoa; phylum Chordata; class Amphibia; order Caudata; family Salamandridae; genus Lissotriton; species Lissotriton vulgaris. The sequence goes on from NC_141688.1 coordinate 276,062,096, forward strand.
GGGCCAGGCACACCGTGTCGAGCCCACTGTGGCACCGACAGCTCGTTCGCCTACTCGGGCGGCGGAGAAACAGCGCTGCTGCTCTTCAGTTTGTCGGAGGCCTCCTCAGACTTTAACAACGGACACGCGCACCGAAAGCAAACAGGAAGTGCCTCCATCTATCGGAAGCGTCACCCTCACGCTTAATCAGATCAATGAGACAGGAAGAGCTCCACCCCTCCGGCCAACCAGGGTCCTAGCTACACGACGTGCACGCCCCCTACTCATTTCTTCGTCACATAAAGTGCCGGCAATGCCAGACCAGATTCAGGGGCATTCCCAGCTTTCGGCTGACGTAGCGTGACGTAGCCAAAAGCCAAAAATTCTCGGGAACGTCCCCGAATCTGGTCCGGCATTGACGGACAGACCCATCTTCCAATGGCTAGCCTCCATTTATGGAGCTAGCCAATGGAAGACGGGGGCCGTTCCTGTCTCCCCTACCATAGTCATTAGGTTTTCGCCTGCGCGAAAAAGATGCGCAGAGCGCATCTTTCGCCAGGCAAAAACTAAAAAGAGGGTCGAAGGAAGTACTACAGAGACCGGAGTAGAGAGAGCAAAAGGAAAAGAAGCAAAGCCATCATAGGAAGGTGAAAAGAGAAGAAGTGAATAAATATAAAGGGAGGAGAAAGTGAAGAAATGACTAGTACTGCAGTTCCAAAAGAGAGGATGAGAGAATAGCAGGAGTAAGGTGAGTAAAGTAGAAAAAACTGAAGTAGGCAGAAAATGAAAGGGAATGAGAGGAAAGTGAAGCAAGAGGGAGGAAAGAGGGAGCCAAAAGCATCCCAAAAGTAGACAGCGAAAAGGAGGACGGCAAGAAGAACCAAAATGCTTCTAGCCATACAGAACATGTAACAAGAAAAACAATGAAGTGAGAGCGGGAGCAGCGATAAAAGACGACCAAATAAAAGGTAATAAGTCGAGAACACAATCCAAGGAACAATGCAAGGAGTACCTGGGACTGAGCACAACATAAGAACAAATGAAGGAGACTTACCAAACAGGTATGCAGGAAAAACAGCGTACTGTGAGGATGGAAACGAACGATAAAACAATACAATGCAGAGGAGGACTATCGAAACATCGGGAAACAAACCTAAGATACAATGGAAACAAAAGAGTGAGGTGATAACAGACAATAAAAGAAACACAGAGAGGAAGGAAATAAATAAAAACTAAGAGCTGCTTTGTTCCATGGAGTTTTTCTGTGGGAGTGGAGGAATCTGCAGAGATCAGCCGGGTCTTCGAAACTGTAAGACCGCTCCTTGTATGTAACCTTGAAAATAACAAGGATGAATCAAACCGTATCTAGCGTTCATGGTTTGAAGCGTAGGCTGCAGATCCAGGAATTCTTTACGACGCGCCACAGTCTGTTTGGAGACATCCTGAGAGAAAAAAAGTTTATGACCGGACCATAACAGTTGCTTGTGTTGTTTGGCTGAATGGAGAACAGTCATGAGGTCAGAGTAGAGGAGAAAGTAGGCAATGATGCCACGAGGTTTCGATGACGTGGAAGAAGTTTTGGGACCAAGACGGTGCGCTCGTTGAATGTTGACATCCACATGTTTAGGCAGGCCAACTATCGGTAAAACTTGTGTCTTCAGAAATAAGATGATGTCGGACCCTTCAGAATTCTCCGGAACAACATAAATACGTAGGTTGTTACGTCTATTATGATTTTCCAAATCTTCAGATGTCTTCTTGAGGACTTGGACCTCCTTGGTGAGGGTATCCAGTTTGGCAACAACATCTTGTGCGTCACTGATTGTTTGCTCAACATCAGTAACTCGTTTATCAAGGTTGGACCACTTATCATCCAATCTTTGCAAAGTAGCTGTGGTGTCCGCAATAAAAGGGCGGATTAATCTGAGTTCTTCCATTAGAACCTCAAGGGTAACAGGAAGAGGAGATTTGGAGGGAGACGGGGGGTCATTCTTGAGGCGTTAGCCCACAGGAACAGAGTCTTTGCATGAAGCGGAAAGAGCATTAGAGGCCTTAGTATTATGCTCGTGCTCCATGATGTAAAAGCCTGAGACAGGATCAGCGTGAGGCAGAAAAGAGCAACGGAACGTGGTGAAAGGCTGCAAACTCCCTGAAAAAAAACTGAAACTGTGAAAAATGGAGACTTCAGTCAAGATAAGATCGAACTGGAAGTCAACAGAGCGCAGAAATGAAGAAATGAAGAAATGATGAGTGCAGAGGAGGCAGAATACCAACAGAGCACAGCCAATTCGAATGTTGAGGAGAAAAAACTGAGGCAGAGGTCCAGCGACAAAATGAGAAGCAACAACTTTTTTAAGTTTGATGCATTGCAATTAAGGAATCTCAATTTGAGATTCCTTAAATGCAATCGCAATTTAAGAAATCGCAATTTGCGATTTCTAAAATTGCGAAAAAGGACAAAAATGGTGACGCATCCCAAAAATTGAAATTGCATTCGCAAACGGCCGAATTTTGCGATTCGCACCATTTGAGAGTGAAATTTACAATGATGCATGTGCCCCTTAGTGTATTGGGACCGGGTATGTGTGCTTGCCAGTGCTACTAAGGCTGGATGAGGGGCGCATTTAGTTTCCCTATGCACAGTCCAGTTCCATTAGATCCTCAAGGGTAACAGGAAGAGGAGATTTGGAGGGAGACGGGGGGTCCTTCTTGAGGCGTTTGCCCACAGGAACAGAGTCTTTGCGTGAAGCGGAAGCAGCATTAGAGGCCTTAGTATTATGCTCGTGCTCCATGATGTAAAAGTCCGAGACAGGATCAGCGTGAGGCAGAAAAGATCAACGGAACGTGGTGAAAGGCTGCAAACTCCCTGAAAAAAACCTGAAACTGTGAAAAAAGGAGACTTCAGTCAAGATAAGATCGAACTGGAAGTCAACAGAGCGCAGAAATGAGGAAATAAAGAAATGATGAGTGCAGAGGAGGCAGAATACCAACAGAGCACAGCCAATTCGAATGTTGAGGAGAAAAAACTGAGGCAGAGGTCCGGCGACAAAAAGAGAAGCAAAAACGACTCAAAACGCCATATTAAATGTCAAATGACAGTGGAAGCGTTGCAATGTTGAAGAAGCTCAGCCAATTGACAAGAAACATCATGAAGGCACAAAAATAGAGTCATTGGAAAAAAAATTACGAAAAACGATGAACAGGAAAAAACAAAATGGCGGCAGTTTCAAAAGGCAAATAAGGCGTACAGAAACATACCCATGTGTAGAGGGGCAGTTCCGATGCACAAAACGGCTGTTTTCGGCAGGAAACGCTGTCCAGAAGCGGTTCCTTCGTGAAGAATGCGCCGCCGAGATCGCGGAGCTCAGGGGGGAGCGGCCATCTTGTTTGCCGCGTCGCGCGCTCTCTCCGGTTTTCTTCACTTTGAGTGACTGCATTTTGCTCTTTCACAAGGAGCAGATCTGAACACAAGGTGCCTTTCAGTGCCAGTGCCAGTGTTTTTGTTTTTACTTTATTATTACTTTAGTGTAACATTGTGCTTAGAGCCTTAGGTGATAGCAGGATGCCTTCTACCAAATGAGCGCACACAGAAAACAGCCAATTACAATCCTGGAAATATTTAAATACAGTGCTCGAAGAATTTGATGTGATGCCAATCTGAAAAATACAATAACCAAGGAATCGTTAAAAAAAGCAAACAATAAAATAACAATTCATTTATCAATTGTACGAGATAAAGATATATTTGCAAAAAGAAAACATGCATGTCCAATAGTGTGTGCATTTTCAAAAAAGAAGATCCAACTATATTTAGAAACACCATGGTCATCAAAAAATAAACACATCTTTACAAAGGCACGATTTGGTGTATTACCTGGACTATGCCGTCTCCCTCCATGGATAAAGTCGGAAGAGGACACATTATGTAGACTATGTAAAACAGGAGAGGAGAACATTATTCACCTATTATGTATCCGCCCGTACTGCAAACTGAAAGAAAAACCACACTTAAGACACTTTTTAATGCTCGAGGAATAAGGTCATGCAGGCAAGCTTTCATAATGTGTCTGCATTCGGATGATATAATCATGAATTCTGCTTTTGTAAAGTTTTTGTTAAGAGTAGGAGCCAAACTGGAAGATCACAATTAAGAAATCACTTGCACAGTATGAAATATTTTTTATATTATGAAATGAATATTTTAAAAATATACCATAAAATGAATTTTATCTACTGCAACTGGCTAAAAACAAATTAGTTGCTGCATTTTTATTCTTGCTTTAGTTGTTTTATATTGTATTATATATTATATGTATAATGTCTCATTGTAAGATTTTAAGTACACAAACAATAAAGAATTCCATTTTATTCTAAATGAGCGCACAGGACACATCCCAGCTGTATCTGCTCCTGTCTCCTGCCAATGCTATTGTAAATTCATTTTTAACTGTCCTATTTCACAGCAATTTAAAACTGTTCTGTATTAAGTTATTCTCTTTTTTACTATGTATGCAGTACACGAAACAAAAGCTTTAATATTAAACATGTGAATTAATAAGTAGACCATATTTCAAAAAACATTTATTTTTGACTCAAATTTCACTAATGTTTCTTTAATACTCTGCTCAAGAACAAAATTACCCTTTGTCATGCTAAAGTTTCAGCAATTGTAAAACTTTTTTTTATTTCCTACTTTCTCTGTTGCTTTCATTCTGTCTTTGTTTCTTCCATTCGTTCTCTCTTTCTTTCTCTCTTGCCTTCTTTCCTTCTTTCACTTTTTCTTTTCATTCTTTCATTCTTTTTTCTTTGCTCTACTATTTTTTCTTTCTTTCTTCTTTTTTCCACTTTTCTTTCTTTCCCTTTATTTCTTTCCTTATTTTTCCTTGCATTCTTTCTCTGTTCCTTTTTTTCGTTTTTTCTGTCTATCTTTCTTTCATTCCTTCTTTCTTTCTTTCCTATATTCATACTTTCTTACATTGACCATGTCATAAATGTAAGATTTGTGTGATTTCATGACTCCAATTTAGGCATTTTATGAGTGTACTAACTTTACTACTACTAAATGCCTTTTGTGAATACTGAAAGTCATAAATCTAGGATTTTGTCTCAGTTTAGTAGCAGGCATAGGGTTACTCGTGGCTTTAGAACAGCATGAATCTGTAGCATCACCTCCACCATCACATCTTCTGTCAACTGGAAAAGAAGATAAAGTGGAATCTTCAGTAGAAGAACACACATAGCCACTATTCCGACTGTTACAAACCAAACCAGATGGATTCTGCAAAACTCTATCACTGCAAGACAAACCTTTTACATACGAAGCAACTCTTCTGACCAGAAATATATTTCTGCCCTCCTGCTGCTGAGCCAAGCTCGAGCAGGTTAAGGCAGAACAATAGGCACCCTGTCACAGGAAGGTGTGACCACCTTCCAGACAGAATCATGGGGCACATGCATCAATATTCCTTTTTGCGATTCCTTAATTGCGAAAAATAAGCAATCGCAATTAAGGAATTGCAAACTGCAATGCATCAAGAAATTGCAAAAAAAATAGCGATTTCTTAAATTACCTTAATTGCTATTCAGTAATTGAGAATTGCAATTAAGGAATACCTCCCCTTCCATTCCTATGGGCCTAGGCCCATAGGAATGAATGTGAAGACATTCTTAATTTGCGATTCTCCATTAGAGAATCACAAATTGAGTATGCAATTTCAAGGGTGCAGGGGTGTCCAAAGGATACCCTGTTGCACCCCTGAAATCTGCCTATAAGTACATCTTGCACACACACATGCCCCAAGGGCATGTGTGTGTGTGTAAAATGGAACTATGAAAAATGCACTTTAGTGCATTTTTCAAAGTTTTCGCAAATTACCATAAAGGTCAACCCAAGGACATGTGTGTGTGTAAATTACCATAAAGGTCAACCCAAGGACATGTGTGTGTGTAAATTAAAACTTTCAAACATGCAACTAGTGCATGTTTGAAAGTTTTCGGTAAATTAGCATGTAGTTCAACTTCATGCCAATTTACCCATTACAAATTGCGAATTCGCAATTTAAAAATAATCATGCATTGCATTTAAGAGATCTGAAATTGCGATTTTTTAAATGCAATCACAATTTTAGAAATCGCAACATGGTTGAGATTCCTAAAATTGCGAAATACATGATGCATTCCAAATTAGTCAATTGCATTCGCAAACGGCCGAAAATTGTGATTTGCACCGTTTGCAAATGCAATTGACTTTGATGCATGTGGGCATAAATGTATTGTTAGGGAGTTCCCATTCAGCGTAAGGTATGCTGTTATCTTTGCAAAGCATCTATTTGGATTAAAATAAATCGTGTCTGTCCACACCACCTTCCTGGGTTAAACTATGTAAATAAACCCGATCTACAGCAAACCGCAGATCCACGTGCAAGGCTTAACTGTACTAGACATTGACATAAATCGGAGTTGGAGGAAGGGTCTTCGCAGAAGGGCTTTCCTAAGTCTACCAGGCTAGGACCCTCTTACTGCAGGCCTCCTCTTACTGCAGGGGCTGCAGGGGCTGCAGGGGTGTATGTCAGGGCACAAGTCCTAAAAAAAGAATTGTAGGGACTGACCAAGTATACAAGTGGCATCATGAAGCGTGCCATATTACAGCACATGACGTCACAACGCGTGACATTGCATGTGGCATCACAGTAAGCGACCTTACTGGAAGTGACATCAAACACTAAGATCTCACACATGTTTATCACCTGTATGAGGGCCACATTTAAGTGAATTATGACATTTAACAAATCAGATCTGAAGTCGGTACTGTGCCAAAAAAGTGGTGCAATCCTGACACAAAATCTCTGGGCATCAACTACAAAACATGTTTGAAAAGCCCGCCACAAAGAAATTGGCAACAAGGAAAAGCATGCTATAAGGTCCTTCTTAATTGGTTGCAAATTCTGCATTTTAAAATATGTTATGGGGTTAAGTAAGGCATCTGTAGCAGAGGTGCCCAGTAAATCTCAAGGAATAATAATAATTATTAGGGTGAGTTAACTCTGGCGCTTAATGCATTCGTTGACGAGATCTGTTTTGTGTAGTCCCAAATTCGAGTATAGAAGATTAAGCTGTCTCCTGCAAAACATAATCACCCACTGTTCTTGGGGGAGTTTGGGCGGTAGGTGGGACGGGGCGTTTGGGGATTGTTGAACCTCTTTTTTGTTGCTATCTTCTTCAGGTTTTGTATTCATGACGTCGCAACAGACATGGTGTGCATCTTTTACAACGTTGTGAGCATGAATGCACCACCTAATCATGCAATAGTGCTCTGATATGTGTATTTTATAACTGAAAATGCAATAAAATATGTTTTGTTTAAAAATGTGTCTCCTACAAAGCACACCATGTAACATGCAGATCACATATTTTTATTCTATGTAGATTGGTTATTAGAATACTGCTTTGAACACAGAGATCCCTTTGTTACTTGCAGTTCATACATTTTAATCCTTTTAGTTGGCCACAGTGAGCTGTGAAAGGCAATTGTCTCCTACACCTTGTAACCCTGACTGTCTCATGTTACACATCTTGTACGTTGATTTGCGCACTTACATGATTTATTTTGAATGGATAGAGTAGCGCTATATACTCAATAAAATAGTGCTATTTAAATTGTTATTTGTGTAAATACTGGGACATTTAAACTCATCTGACAGTCTAACAGTGCATGCACTTATATAAAGGGACTGAACAGAGGAAAAAGCATGCACTTCACAGAGTACCTGTGAAGCGATAACTAGCTGTGTGCTTTCCTTTCCTTTCCGTTGCATTTGTATGTAAGTGTGCGGTTCCAGGCCGCCTCCAGTCCAATACTCGATCAAATGAAGGCCTGATGGCTCCTCAATTTCCGCCTTTATCTGTGGCCCAGCTGTAGGTGAATAGGAAGCCACCTCGCTGCCTGCACGTTGCTGCTAGGAATGGAAAGCAGGGAAAGTGCATGAGCTGCTGAACATTTTTAACAGTGTCTGTAAATGACCCTGGGACAAGTACAACATATTTCTGTGGGGCCAATATCTTGGCAGGGTGGACAGCGTCCACTCTGTGAAAATAGTGGGTGGATGCCATGGATCTGCGTGTACCCCCGACTCGTGCCCTGGTGTATGTTATGTCCCTGCTGGTAATACTGTATAAAATGGCGTCTTGCCTTTGCTCGATGACTAGCCTCCAATGCCACTAGGGAGATCATGTGTGACTCAGGTACTACTCACCTTTTGCAATAAACACTTTACAGTTTTAACCAAAACTTGAGACAGGGTTATCTTTTGACTGCCCGGTGTTTTCTAATTGCAAATCACATCAGTACAAAGGCCACTATAGTTGTGGCAAAAACCACTCCACTCCTGTGTGTGGACAATGCAACTTTAATGAAGCAGGTGCACATTACAAAATATTACTCTTGGCTCTGACCCTTAGAGACTAAACAAGGCTACTAAACAGCGTAATATCACTAACCTCATTTTCACCGACTCTAAATTACCAGCCAAACAAACTTTAAATGTCAATCTTACTCCACCCTCCAAGCCCCCCTTTGAAGCCTTCTCGCTCCCAAACATGTAATAAAACTGTTTCTAAACTGAAATTTCCATCAACACCGCATAAGCACCGACCTATAAGCGACAAACCCCGGATAAAACCATTAACCTTTTTTCCGCGCCTGATCCCTCACAGTTAATCCTCTGCACCCACACTACTCTCCTTCACCGCCATATGATTAGGGAGGGAGGCAGAACTAACTGCCTTCAGCCCATACACTGTCACCTCTCTAATCGAAAAATGGCAAATATCACCACTGTGGCACCCAACCAAACGTCTTTGGCTCCTCCTCCTAAGAATGTACCCCAAGGACTGCTGTGCTGCTACAAGGACTGCCACTCTGCTGTATTTTCTGATTTGCTGACCTGCTGCCTGTTACCCTCTGACCTGAGAAAGGACTGGACCCTACACTCTTGAACCCATAAGGACTGCAAGTGCTTGCACCTCTTCTTAGTCTCAGGGACTTCAACGATTTCAACTCATCCCACATCAACACCTGAACTTTGCCTGCTGCAAGTCTGGCCCTTCCAAGTGGTGCCAATCTAGTCCTGGACCCTTGGAAGTGGGTATAAATACTGCTACAACCTGAACCCACGTATCGAAGCCATTGCACCAAGCGGAACTAGAGCATCTCCCTCAACGTCGATGCATCGACACTGCTGCAAGGGTTGAGGGCATCACATCAGCAACTGTGCAGCGCATTGTCTCTAGTTTCTGACACTTGGGTGCGTTTGGCGCTACATGTGTCACCTTCAATCCTGCAGTTCGACGATGATGCATCGCCTCTTTGCAACCCACATCTCAACTCCGTTGCAGAGCAATGGAGAGCTGCACCACACAGCTCCTCACCAAAGGCTTTACCGGTTCTGGTGACAAGAGACACAGAGCTAAGCAGAGCTGCACAGTTCCGACTGAAAGCCTCACTGGATCCAAGACGGAACGACCCAGAACAGCACAGAGCCCCAGAGAGTGGCACTGAACATTCCAAGCATCGAAGTCAGAAGGTAAAACCTCCAGCAGGACCAACCTGGTCCCATCTCTGGCCCGCGCTCCATCATGGTCGACCTGAACTGACAAGATACCCTCTGTTGATGCTTCACACCTTTAGACACTATATTTACCTAAGTAATTAAAAACAAAACTTGTGTAGGCTATTCTTCTAAATAGGTATGGGACTTTTCTTGTGCTGCTTTTCCATGTTATAACTGGACGAGTGTTGCAGACATACTTGACACATTGCCTTTTAGTTAAGCCACAGCACAAGAGGACAGTAACTATCATTTGAAGTGGGTTCTCACCCTGCTCAAACAATTATCCAAGCTCTTACAATGGGCCAGAGTTTGTTCTATTTTAAAAAGTGAATTTGAAGATGGACTCAATTCTCTCTCGTAAAACCTCTTTGAAAATGTTTATGAGCAAACATTTTTGTTTTTTGTATCTAACAATAGTCAAAACAATCAAGTTTGCTTTCTTTTTACCTTGGTGCAAAGATCTTACTGCAGAGTGGATGGGGGGTAGGGGGGGAATTTGTTTGCTCATTTCATGTTACCTAATCGAAAAAATGAACAAACTGGAGTTGTCCTGTGTTCACACCAGTGCAACCCTACTGTGCTATCCCTGCTTGCTGCTTATTCGGGGAAAAGATTCCAAGTGCTCATTACCAATTTAAAGAAAACAGAGCATGTAGAAACTGGATCCTATTATCCCAATCTGTGCTGCGATGCACCCTGAACTGGGCGCACAATTTGAAGACAGACACAGTGCACTCTATTTACAGTCAATGCACTGTTGTTTGTGAAGGTAAGAACTCACCCCTGCTCCCTGAAGAGCACGTGTCAAAGGCAGAGCTTTCGATCTCTTATGTCAGTTACATATGGAGTGGGGGCAGGGATTCCTCCCGCAGGTGGGTGTAGTAAGTGACTGCACCAACGTCAGGGGGTTCCTGGGGAATGCTACGTACCCATTTCCTCCTCCTATATGGGGCTGCATCTTGGTGATACACAATTATAGCCCCTCCTGGCAACCTCTTTGTCACTGTAGCCACATCTGTGCTGCGTTTTGGGCGAAAAAGCAAAGTGATATCAATTGCAAGAAGCCATGTTATATGCAAATGAGGGAATACCCCCTTATGATCATCCTATCCCATATTGTGCCCAGGTACGATACCTATTACAGAAGAGCTGCAGGTGTGTGTGCAGCCCTATCTGTAATGCCAAAGTGTCCCAGAAGTACAAAGAACTTGTGCATACACTCGCTGAGCCACCGGGGCAGCATCTATCATACTGCCACTGCATGTTTTAATTCTACAACAAATGTCCAGCGAAGAACGCCTGTTGGCCACTGGATAAACACCTGCTGTACTGTGGCATATGCCTCGAAAGAAGGTGCAGCAGAGGAAAGAAACAAATATCAACTCTCACTTACAATCTTCTCCAGAAAACTACTTTTCTCAAGCAGCTTCAGTTGAACTGCTCTGAGCTTCCAAGTGCCTCAATTGTCATTTATAGGGTGGCAAATCTTTATTGATCCCTTAAGGAGATGTCAGTCACAGTCCCCATCAATCAAGCTGAGCTGACTGCCACACAGGAGAAGAAATATGAAAGTAGCCCCCCAGGAGAATTGCTATGTGGTGCTGCAAAGTGGTGCACACAACAAAAGTGGGAGTGTGGACACAGCCAGAATATCAAATCTCATTCTGTCGATGGGAGCACGTTTGAGGCAGAGCTATTCAGAAATGAATTCGAAAAGCAGGTAAATGATGAAGAATTTGGAGAGTGGATGGCTCAGTGCTCTGTTCCAGTTGAAGTTTGCCAGCGCAAGTTTAACAAAAATCAATAAAAAGCAAAAGTCATTACTGCAGAGCTGTCAAATGGCCACATATCATGAGGGTGACTCGATCAGTTCTCTCTTTTCAGAAAACAGCATTGAGCATTCTAAAAGTTGTTACCCATATTTTGAGAAGTGAAAGTACAAGTTATAGCCAACTTGGTGTGTAAGCATAACAACCAGCACAGGCAGAGGATCACACGTTTTACAGGAATTTTGTTGCAATTGCCTGGTCTGTTTCTGGGTGCTGCCCCACATGCAAACAGCAGCACAACCCAATCCAAAATATTCCATTAATACCGCAATATCATTTTTTATCAACCATTAAATCTTCACCTAGACAACCTATGTTCCTTTAGGTTTCCCATTAACAGAGCTTGAGCTGTGCTAATGTAATCTCTTGCATTTAAACATTTTATTTAAAGGAGTTCAAAGCCCACCCATTTCTTAGCTTTGCTTAACATTGGCTGGCTCCCACATCACTCTTGCTTCCTTGCTTCCTATTGGTCAGCACCTCTTCCTCGCCTCCGTCTTCCTCCTGGGCTTCGAGTCTTCATCCTGTCGTGGAGCCTGGATCCAAGTAGGGCTTCTTGTGGTCAGATTTCTTCCGCTGCAGGCTCCTGCAGGTGCTCCTTTATTTATTTTTTTACTTTTCGGACCCACTATGCTGCTCGGCATCATGCAAAAAACATTGACAAAGCCAATAGGTTTTGCATAGGCGAATTGTATTGGCTTTGCCAATGCTTGCTTTTTCATGCAGCCGTACTCCACCTTTTGCCTTGTACACGAGTCCTGGCAATTGATACTTGACTTTGCAGCACCGGTTACCCACTGCATGCTGTTTACAGGTTGGCACTTGGACACTCTAGCCTGGCACAAGTCAGATACCTGAACTTGGCACAGCTCGAGGTTCTCTTGGACTCTTGAGCCACAAAGGTACAGAGCTTTCATGAAGTCTCATTGTCCAAAGCTCCCCCACCCCCCACCACCCGTACTGCAGCAGAGATGCTGGCCAGCACTGCACAGTGATCTTTTTATAGATGGGTATATGCTGTAGGCCAGTGGGCATTAAAAGTGAACCTTATGCTAATGATGTTTTCAGTTTGTTGTTAAATCGCACAAGTGTTCCCCTTGAAAACATTGGCAGCACAAACGAGAGTCTTGATGAGCTGTACCAGCCGTCGTAACCCGGGGTTAGTAAAAAACAGCCTGCACCAGGAGTACTGTGTAAACTCTGTCGGGCTCAGATATAAGAGCAGACGCATTGCTGCGGCAAGACAGTGATGTGTCAGAAAAAGTAGCGCTTTTGTGCAACAATTCCTAATGCCACGAATAAGTGAGATTTTCGATACGGAGCCCCACAGTGTAGGGTCACACGAAAAATTAAACAAATTACACATTTGTTGGCTGGCTGCTGCAGAGAATACGGACGTATCTGCAGCCGTAGTGACGTAAGGCTGGTTTGCAGCACTTAAAGCACCGTAAACCACATTTACAGCACTTCTGAGTGTGTCAAGCGTCACATATCCCATAAAAAGTCAGATCTGAGAAAGATTTTCCCAACTCACAGAAGGAGGAGTTGGAGCAGAGAGCAGACAACAGCAGCCAGGGCCACAACCCCAACAACCCCACCACCAGCCAGGATGTCCTGACAGACTCCCGGGGAAAGATGAAGTGTCATTTCAGTGTGGAGGAGAATGGCAGTTGAAAAAGTATGAGCAGCAGCTCTTTGTCATCTCCAAATTGCTAGTAGCTGAAGAAAGAGGATGTTTGGCAGTCCATAGGTCCCTGGTCAAAAATACTGTAGCTTTTAAGGAGTTTGTATCACTAAGGGAACCCCCCCCCCCCGGTTTTTATACCTGAGACCTAGGGTTCGGGGCTGCCGGTCCGGATCTGAATGACGCTATCCCCGAAGGCTATGCCCTGGTTAGAATGGACCGAGAAGGGCGTAAAGGTGGGGGGATGAGAATTCTCTGTAGGGATGGTTTCACGTGTCGCATAGACCCCCTCTCCTCCCCCTCGGATACATTTGATGCTCTATATTTCTTCATACAGTTTGCCCCCACGTCTTCTTTCTCTTGCATTCTCTGTTACAGGCATCCTGGCCCCAGGGCCTCATTTGCCCATGACATACTTGAAATGTTAGAGCCCTTTAGCAATAGGCCTAATCTAACTCTCCTGGGTGACTTTAATTTTCACCTGGAGAGGGCTGATGACACTGACACCATAGCTCTAGTGGAGAGCCTGAATGCCTGTGGGCTGAGCCAACTGGTAGATGGTCCTACGCATCTTGCTGGTCACTCGTTAGACGGTATTTTTTTCCAACGATAACAGGTTGGGGGGCGAAATGCCGATCCCTTTAACTTGGTCAGATCAATGGGCAGTTCCTTTCTGTCTAAGCATACCTTCTTCTGCCCAGACTCCAAAAAATAGCAATTCTTGGGAAACCAGAAGAAATTATAGAGAGGTCAACAACAGTTCCATAGCCCCTTTTTTGGCAGAAGTCAATTTCTCACTCTTGGCAGATTCCAATGCCGCTGCTCGAAGTTTGTCCATTGCATTAGGTACAGCTATGGACACTCTGGCACCTCCTAAAAAACATTATTCTGCTAGGAAGAGCCCCTCTGCCCCCTGGTACTCAGAACGATTGAGATTGCTTCGGCAGAAATGCCGACAAAAAGAAAGAGCCTGGCTCGCCCAACCCAACACTTCCGAGAAGAGCCAGCATAAATAGGCCTTAAAAGATTACAAAAGGGCGATAATAGAGGAGAAAAAGAGCTACTTCAATTACACCACTGCCACGTTGAAATCTTCAAGAGAGCTCTTCAAAATCATCAACTCCTTATCCTCACCCCAAACCGCTAATTCAGTGGTTGAGACACAGGCGCTATGTGATAATATTGCGAACTTCTTTCACACTAAAATAGCTGACATACACACTGTCCTAGAAACTCTAAATTTGGAGCTGAATACCCGGCCAACATCCACTTCATCTTTACCTCATTACCCGGTCATACCTGTGGTCTCGGAAGCAAGTCCTTGCTCTCGTTTGACATACTTTCCTATGATGTCACTGGTAGAGCTTAACAAGCGCCTTGATGCTACTAAGTCCTGTTCCCCCTTAGACCCTTGCCCTTTAAAAACTCTTAAAGCATGTAGAGAGGCTGTTCTTCCTTCCTTACTGGAGATCATGAATATGGCCATTACCGGAGGGATTTTTCCCGTAGCCTGGAAGACCGCAGTAGTTAAACCACAGCTAAAAAAGGCTTCCTTGAATCTCGAAGTCCTGAAAATTTTTTGTCCAATTTCTTTACTTCCGGCCCCGGCCAAAATACCTGAAGCCCATCTCAATCATCACCTGACCTTATATCTGGAGAGTGAGAATCTGTTGGATGTCTCCCAACATTGGTTCCATGCGGCCCATAGTACAGAAACGGCCCTCACGTTGGTTGCTAACAACATCAGATCAGAGGTTGACAGAGGTCAAACCACGCTGTTGGTGTTGTTGGATCTAACGGCAGCTTTCGACACCCTGTCCCCTTCAATCCTGGTCGACAGGTTGAGGGCGATAGGGGTCGAGGGCAGCGCTTTGAATCTCCTTTCCTCTTTTCTGCATCAGAGATAGCAGAGAGTTAAATTGGGCACATTTCTGTCTCCATCCCAGGCGGTGCAATGTGGAGTCCCACAGGGCTCAGCTTTCAGCACTGTACTATTGAACATCTATGTGACCCCTCTCGCTAAAATTATAAGATTCTTTGGGTATCAGGTACTCTCCTACGCCGATGATACTCAGATCATTGTCCCCACTTCCCGACCGACACAAGACTCTGCCCCTAAATTTAGAGCGTGCATGGAAGGGGTAGCTCTATGGATGATACATAACCATCTTAAGCTAAACGGAGAGAAGACTGAAGTCTTGGTCTTTGGAGGGACTCATGAATTGTGGAATGAAGATTGGTGGCCGGTCTCACTAGGGGATTGTCCCCAACCGGTAAAAGCAGCCAGGAATTTAGGCGTAATAATTGATCCGGCCCTCTCACTTGACATTCAGGTCAACAAAACAGTGGCCACCTGCTGTACTATCATTCGGACACTAAAAAAGATCGCCCCTTATCTGCCCCTGAGGCACGCAAACTGTCAACGGTCGCCCTGGTATCTTCCCGGCTCGACTACTGTAATGTACTGTATGGTGGTATTAACAAGAAATTGATTCACCGACTTCAGGTGGTTCAGAATGCCGCCGCTAGGCTGGTTCTCAATCTGCCTAGGGGCTCATCGGCCACCAAGGCGAGAAAAGATCTCCATTGGCTGCCAATCCAGGCCAGGATTTCTTTTAAACTCCTCTGTCTGGCCCACAGGGCGGTATTTGGATCAGGTTGCGAAGGGATTAAATCTCTAGTCAGCCCCTACATCCCCAGCAGATCCCGTCGCTCATCCACCAAAAACCTGCTCACCGTCCCTAGATTCAATAAGGTGAGATGGGGAGGAAGAACGTTTTCCCTCTCGGCTCCCAAACTGTGGAACGCACTCCCGCCTGAACTCTCCAGCCAACCCTCATTGGTGATTTTTCATAAACATTTGAAGACATGGCTCTTTTCCCTGACTTATTAATTATGACTATATCTCCTTTCTGCTTTGTTGTGTTTTTCTGTCTGTTATCTGTGCCTTGATGCCCCTTGGGGTTACGTTATGCGTATTATAAGACACCCATTCATTCATTCATTCATAGTGGCCAAGATCAACAGTGTTGGGCAAGCTAAGAGGACAGTGCCAGACTGGAAGAAGCGCTGGCGCGATTATAAGCATAGGACCAAGAAGAAACCGGCCAATAGCCTGAAGGCAGCTATGCAGACCAGAAGAGCGAGGACCCGAAGTCTCGGAGGAGTAGGACCCCTGGAGGAGCGGGTGGAAGCAGTCATCCCAGCAGAGTTGATGGTAGGAGTGGCCAGAATGGACAGTGCAGTCTTTGAAAATCAGCATGGCCTTCAGTGTTAGTGGCAACAAGGGGCAATATGAGCAAAAAAAGTCATGCTGTGCCAAGTGTGAGAAGTTGGCCTGATATGTAGTGTTTCCAATTCTGGAACCACTGGGTATCAGTCCAAACAAACCCCAAAGATGTCAGGTTGTAAGTCAACCTTGTAGACAAGCTATCCTAGTGGTAGCATGGACTAAGCAGCCTTAAAGGCTTAACTTAAGAGGTCGTGTTAAGCGAGCTGTTTTACCACATACAATCCTGTAATCAAATGAAAGGACACCACACAAGTATATATTATAAAAATATATGTATTTATTTCTAAATTACTCCCCAGTACTCTTTATGAGGAAAGGGGCACAAGCGTTAAATCAAAAGCACTGTTACACATATAAAGTTGCACGTTTATGGATGAGGGCGGGTGGCCACTCAGACCATATATTAAAAAAGTGGTATAAGTAACACTTATCGAACAATGGTTAGGCCTAGGGCCTAGAGATTCGCTGGGAGCAGTCAGGACAAGCAATGAAGAAGTCGGGAGTAGCCCACAGGAGACGGGTGCAGCACGGAAAGTGCGGCGCGCACCAATGCACTGTCAATGGTGCGTAAAAGTCAATTAAAGTGAATTAAAAGATACTTCCGCTGAACCTAGGAACACAAAACTTTAGACACAGACCCTAGAGGTGTGTACCAGTGTAAAGACACCGGCGTTGCAAAGTTACCTCACCCACAGGCCGTGGGTGCACAGGGTCGAAGTGGCGTCGGGTTCTGTCACGCAGGTTCTTGGTGCTTGGAGCTGTTGCAGCTGCAGGCGCTGTGAAGCAGAAGTGTCCGGTGCGATCCAAGGGTGGATCGAAGTAGAAAAGTACCTGAAAGCAGAGGGGACAGAGTCTGGGTCACTCAGCAGTGACCAGGGTGGAACCAGGACGGAACCAGGCAATGTCGGGCGCAATCAGGCGGTTGTCGATAGGCTTCTCTCCGCTGTCACGTGGGCTCTGGGGCATCTGCGACGTCCAGGAGCAGGTCACAAACTGTCCCACGTAGGCTCTCGCCGTCAGCACCGTCGGCTTCAAGATTGCAGCAAACAGCACTTGGCAAAAGCAATCCACGCGGAACCGGGAGATTGCTTATCACTCGAACCAGGAGGGTCAGAGTGGGTGCTCCTTTTCACAGGAGCTGGTGCAGATCTGGAGCAACCAGAAAAGCAAGTCGGATTTCAAAGTTCGTCGGCACAGGGGCCACAAGCCAGCTGGCAAGTGACCGGGCCAACGCGTCGAGCGCACACAAGCAGAAGGGCCCCACGCAGCACTCGTCGAGTGTGGAGGGGTGAGCTTTGGTGCAAGTGGAGCTCGGGGCTGGGGCTTCTCAAACCCCGGTGTACAGCTTCGAGGGTCACTCGTGGGCCGCACGGTCAGCGTCTCGTGGCCTTTTCAAGATGGCGTGCCCCACGCTTCCGGTCGCCTCCACGGGTCTCAGCTCTGCAGGGACTGTGGATCGGGCAGGTAGAAGGCAGGCAAGCTTGATCTCGTCGATCTCTGTCGCTCGAGTTCCGGCGGGAACTGCAACAAAGCAAGGGTCGAGGGCTGGATGGTGCCTGTTTGCACAGGGTGGTCACTCCTTGACCACAAGGGAGATTCTTCAGTCTTCTTACGTCGTGTAGAAAGTCGAAGGGTCCAGATTTCGTTTCTTATGTTTCTTCAGGATGATCTGAGTTGCATTGGCACTGCTCCCCCTCTTATTCCAATCTGAGGGGTGGATCTCCTGCTAGGTCCCTCCCCTATGGGTGGGACCAGGAAGGGGGGTGGTTACACCCCCTTTCCTTTGTCCAGGTCTCACTGGAGCTGGGGCTGGGCTGCCCCAGAACTGGTTTGACCGGATTATGCAAGGGGAAGCCTTGTGCTCCCCAGGCACTGTCTGGTTTCATTGAAACCTCCCTACTCCAATCCACTATCTCCTGTCTGGGGTGGTTTGACACCGCCCTGTGACAGGAAACTCTTTGTCCAGGCCTCCTCTGCCGGGTTTCGGTCAGCAGCAGGAGGCCAGACCCGTGTCTGTGGCAGGGGCATCCATTTTGTGGATCTGAGGCTCATTTTAAATCAACCGCGTTTCAGTAAAGTAACATGTCTTCTCCCTCTAGAAGGGTGGAATGCTACCCCCGTCGCCAGAACTGGTGAGGGGGTAGTATTCCAATTCGTATGACACCTTACACGACATGTTTTGATAAAGCCAAACCAAAGTTGCTATATAACCGCGAGGATTATAAGGCGCTTAAGAGTATATGGTATGGCATTATCCCGGATCAGCTTAGGGAGATGTTCCCGACAGCTGCAGACAGGCTCAGCTCATGCCAGAGCACCATCTCACATAAAACCACGCACTCTGCCTCCAGGATTGATGAGGCCTTCCATAGGAGTGGCTTACAGGCTATATATGTGTCCAGATATAGGTTTAGATATAGGTATACTATATCTAAGCAAGGGGTGATTACACCCACTTGCCCCAGCTGAGTGATCAGCCAGTTGTGTCAATTTAGATAGCCAGCCAGGGGTGGCAAAAGATATGCTGCAGCCCCTGGTAGGCCTTGGATGCACCTATGCCCTGGGCACCTATAGTGCTCTGTACAGGGGCTGATAAGGTGACCCAAGCCAATCTAGTTATGCACCTAGGGTACATGGAATCCATTTTACAGAGAGAGCAGATAGCCTGGGGCCCTGATTAGCAGGGAACCAGGCCAACTAAGTCGAAAACCAGCTAAACACAGGGCAAAAAATCTGGGGTAACCATAGTCAGGTAGCCACCTTCCTACATAACCCCCCCCCAAACGAAAGGAGATAAGGCTATCCTTGGCCAGGTAAGCCTTTATTGCCTGAGTGGCCATATAAGGAAGTACCTGCACTAGCATGGGTACCCCCTGTCTCATGGTCCACTAAGCAGTCCCTCACCCTAGGGGTATTAGAGGGTCTCCACCATAGGGAATCACTACCTTGGGTGTGTTTATGCAAAGTTAAAGGCTGGTTTGGATATGGAGTATTGAAGTGTGGCTCCACTAATTTTGGGCTCAACTTCCTCCAATTATCTTCCACCATATGTGCCTTTCTTTCTTCAACTGAGTTGCACTGAGCTCTCAGGGTCAACCTCTGGCTACCTAAAGCTGGAGGCTGGGTCCCTCTGTTTGGCTTGCTGGAGGGACAGTTCAGGTTTGGGCCCTTCGGGTCCCAGGTTTGGCTGTGCCCAACAGAATCCATCTGTGGGAGGTCCCTAACTGTTTTTAAGGGGGCTCCCTCAGGAGTTTTTAAAGTTTTCACCTTACTAGGCCTACTAGTTTTGGTGCCCCTAATCTGTTGATGGGGGTGCTTTATTTGACAGGGGGCCCTCTGGGTCTCACTGTCCTTCTTGTCCTCTGCAGCCCTGGACTGACTAAGGCAAGGTAGAGAGGGGCAGGTTACCTGCTCCAGACTGGATCCCACCTGAGAAGGGTCCACTGCCATCAGAGGCTCTGTCAGGCCAGGCCTAACAACCTCTGGGGCAGTTCCTTCATCAGGGGTAAGATCAGTTCCCTGAGGAGGCTGATCCTGTCCTACTGTCTGGTGAGGGGGAGATTTCTCCTCCTCCTCCATGCTCTCAGTTTGGGTGGAGTGATCCATCATTTCAGGCTTCACAACACACATATCTGTTTGAGTTTGGGCTGTGGCCATCACAGCCCCACCAACCTTTTCAGGAGGAGACTCAGTTTGGGTTTCTGCTGTTATCACAACAGCTTTGCTATTCTGTCTTGGAAGAGCTTCTGGTAAAGATGGGGCAGAGAGTTGCTCAGCCCTACCAACCTTTTCAGGAAGGACATCTTGAATTGGGGCTATAGCCAGTACAGCCCCACTAACCTTTCCATTGGAATTTACCATTCTAGAATGGATTTCCTGTTCAACCTCAGCCCAGGCTGAGATTTCCAAATCATTACCTAGTAGACAGTCTACAGGCAAGTTTGGTGACACTGCCACTCTCTTTGGGCCAATGACACCTCCCCAGCTGAGACTTACTACTGCCATGGGATGATTTGTTTGGATGCCATCAATGTTTGTTACCTGGTATGTGGCACCTGGTAAAAGTTTCTTAGAGGGGACTATACAGTCAGCCACCATGGTGATGCTAGCCCCTGTGTCTCTAAAAGCTTCAACTTTCAAACCATTGATGATAGGTTCTTGCCTATATTTGCTCAAGGTATTTGGGCAAACAGAGAAGTTGGCAAACCCCATGCCAGTCTCATAGACAAGATCATTTGGGGATGGAGACCTGGATAGGCCAGGGTCCCCTTGGGCTCCAAAAGTAAACCCACCCAGATTCCTGGGTGTGCTCCCACTTCCTGGGGTATTACTGCTGACAGTAACAGGAGGTGTTGGAGCTGGCTTTGGAGGTATGTTTTCTTTATTGCCATTCTTGGGACAACAGCTGTCTGTTTTGTAATGCCCAACCTGTTTACAGGCATGGCAATAAGGCTTTTTCTCTGTTGAAGAAGTGTCTTGGGACCCACCCCCCTTCTTGGAGTTTTGGGGCCCTGGGGAAGTGTTTTCTTTACTTTTATCCCCACCCTTATCTTGAGGCTTGGTAGACTCCTTCTTCTGGTTATTGTCCTGATTCTTAGGCCTAATCCTGGTTCTGACCCACTTATCTGCCCTCTTTCCCAATTCTTGGGGAGAGGTCAAATCTGAGTCCACCAGGTGCCGGTGTAAGAGCTGGTTCTGACAATTACTAAGGATCTGCTCCCTCATAATCAAATTATACAATCCTGTGAAGTCATGTAGTTTGCTGCCATTCAGCCAACCCTCCAGAGCCTTAGTTGCACAATCAACAAAATCAGTCCAGTCCTGAGTCTGTGTCTTCTGGGTATCTCTGAACTTTAACCTGTACTGTTCAGTGGTTAAGCCAAACCCATCTATCAGAACACTCTTCAGGACTTTGTAATTGCTGGCATCCTCATGTCTGACAGTGAGGAGCCTATCCCTCCCTTTCTCTGAAAAGGAGTACCATAAGATTGCTGCCCACTGTTCCTCAGGAACCTGCTGTACCATGCAGGCTCTCTCCAGAGCAGTCATCCATTTGTGGATGTCATCCCCTTCCTAATAGGGGGGCACAATCTTTGTCAGGTTTCTACTATCATAGGACCTGGGTTTCTCTTTAGGAATTTTGCTGCCACCAGTGGCATCTAAGCCACTTAATTTCTGTTCCCTAGCCAAGGTAAGTTTAGCTTGAGCCAAGGTAAGTTTAGCTTGAGCCAGAGCTACCTCCTCCCTCTCTATCTGGAGTTGGACAGCCCTCATTCTGGCCCTATGCTCTTTTCTCTGGGAGGAAGTCATCCCTCTTTGAGATTCTCTTGAGGCACTAGAAAGATGAGAATCCCTTGATAGAGATCTCACCCTCCTGTTACCTGGGAGAATTTGGTTATGAGATCTGGAGTGGTGCTGGCCCTCTCCATTCCCATGTAGGTCCAAGTTGGCCTGGTTAAGCCTGGCAACCTGTACCTGGTTTCCCTCCTGATCCTGATCTTCAGGCTCTTCTACATCAGAGCCTTCCTCTTCCTCTTCCTCCTCCTCTTCTTCTTCTGGAAGATTCTCATTCTCAGGGGAGTTTATCCCTTCACCTGAATCTAAGGGAGCCTGACTCACCTTATCTAGATCATCCTTTTCTAGGAGAGCTACTAGGGAAGGAATGGTAGGGCCTCTGCCCTTTTTTAGCCCCCTGGCTGTGCACAAGGCACTCAGGTCTTTGTGGCTAAGGTTGTCATATCTGGATGTTGTCCCTATAGGATCAACTATTACAGGAGCAGAGCCTGAAGCTCTACCTGTATCAGACATGACTGCTAGTGAGGTGTAAGTGGTGCACTTACCTACACTAAGTGGTTTCCTACTGTACCTTGCTAGTGAGTTGTAGTCAGGGTGTGCTAATCCCTTTAATCTACAACTACTAAGTTCAGTAGAACTTAATATGCTAAGCTTTTGATTTATATGTACCTAGAGGTACTTGATGTGATCTTTCAATTTGATAAAGATTGCAATGGTAAAACAAACAGCAAGCTCAAATCCGCACCGCTGCACACCAATGTGAGAAGTTGGCCTGATATGTAGTGTTTCCAATTCTGGAACCACTGGGTATCAGTCCAAACAAACCCCAAAGATGTCAGGTTGTAAGTCAACCTTGTAGACAAGCTATCCTAGTGGTAGCATGGACTAAGCAGCCTTAAAGGCTTAACTTAAGAGGTCGTGTTAAGCGAGCTGTTTTACCACATACAATCCTGTAATCAAATGAAAGGACACCACACAAGTATATATTATAAAAATATATGTATTTATTTCTAAATTACTCCCCAGTACTCTTTATGAGGAAAGGGGCACAAGCGTTAAATCAAAAGCACTGTTACACATATAAAGTTGCACGTTTATGGATGAGGGCGGGTGGCCACTCAGACCATATATTAAAAAAGTGGTATAAGTAACACTTATCGAACAATGGTTAGGCCTAGGGCCTAGAGATTCGCTGGGAGCAGTCAGGACAAGCAATGAAGAAGTCGGGAGTAGCCCACAGGAGACGGGTGCAGCACGGAAAGTGCGGCGCGCACCAATGCACTGTCAATGGTGCGTAAAAGTCAATTAAAGTGAATTAAAAGATACTTCCGCTGAACCTAGGAACACAAAACTTTAGACACAGACCCTAGAGGTGTGTACCAGTGTAAAGACACCGGCGTTGCAAAGTTACCTCACCCACAGGCCGTGGGTGCACAGGGTCGAAGTGGCGTCGGGTTCTGTCACGCAGGTTCTTGGTGCTTGGAGCTGTTGCAGCTGCAGGCGCTGTGAAGCAGAAGTGTCCGGTGCGATCCAAGGGTGGATCGAAGTAGAAAAGTACCTGAAAGCAGAGGGGACAGAGTCTGGGTCACTCAGCAGTGACCAGGGTGGAACCAGGACGGAACCAGGCAATGTCGGGCGCAATCAGGCGGTTGTCGATAGGCTTCTCTCCGCTGTCACGTGGGCTCTGGGGCATCTGCGACGTCCAGGAGCAGGTCACGATCTGTCCCACGTAGGCTCTCGCCGTCAGCACCGTCGGCTTCAAGATTGCAGCAAACAGCACTTGGCAAAAGCAATCCACGCGGAACCGGGAGATTGCTTATCACTCGAACCAGGAGGGTCAGAGTGGGTGCTCCTTTTCACAGGAGCTGGTGCAGATCTGGAGCAACCAGAAAAGCAAGTCGGATTTCAAAGTTCGTCGGCACAGGGGCCACAAGCCAGCTGGCAAGTGACCGGGCCAACGCGTCGAGCGCACACAAGCAGAAGGGCCCCACGCAGCACTCGTCGAGTGTGGAGGGGTGAGCTTTGGTGCAAGTGGAGCTCGGGGCTGGGGCTTCTCAAACCCCGGTGTACAGCTTCGAGGGTCACTCGTGGGCCGCACGGTCAGCGTCTCGTGGCCTTTTCAAGATGGCGTGCCCCACGCTTCCGGTCGCCTCCACGGGTCTCAGCTCTGCAGGGACTGTGGATCGGGCAGGTAGAAGGCAGGCAAGCTTGATCTCGTCGATCTCTGTCGCTCGAGTTCCGGCGGGAACTGCAACAAAGCAAGGGTCGAGGGCTGGATGGTGCCTGTTTGCACAGGGTGGTCACTCCTTGACCACAAGGGAGATTCTTCAGTCTTCTTACGTCGTGTAGAAAGTCGAAGGCTCCAGATTTCGTTTCTTATGTTTCTTCAGGATGATCTGAGTTGCATTGGCACTGCTCCCCCTCTTATTCCAATCTGAGGGGTGGATCTCCTGCTAGGTCCCTCCCCTATGGGTGGGACCAGGAAGGGGGGTGGTTACACCCCCTTTCCTTTGTCCAGGTCTCACTGGAGCTGGGGCTGGGCTGCCCCAGAACTGGTTTGACCGGATTATGCAAGGGGAAGCCTTGTGCTCCCCAGGCACTGTCTGGTTTCATTGAAACCTCCCTACTCCAATCCACTATCTCCTGTCTGGGGTGGTTTGACACCGCCCTGTGACAGGAAACTCTTTGTCCAGGCCTCCTCTGCCGGGTTTCGGTCAGCAGCAGGAGGCCAGACCCGTGTCTGTGGCAGGGGCATCCATTTTGTGGATCTGAGGCTCATTTTAAATCAACCGCGTTTCAGTAAAGTAACATGTCTTCTCCCTTTAGAAGGGTGGAATGCTACCCCCGTCGCCAGAACTGGCGAGGGGGTAGTATTCCAATTCGTATGACACCTTACACGACATGTTTTGATAAAGCCAAACCAAAGTTGCTATATAACCGCGAGGATTATAAGGCGCTTAAGAGTATATGGTATGGCATTATCCCGGATCAGCTTAGGGAGTTGTTCCCGACAGCTGCAGACAGGCTCAGCTCATGCCAGAGCACCATCTCACATAAAACCACGCACTCTGCCTCCAGGATTGATGAGGCCTTCCATAGGAGTGGCTTACAGGCTATATATGTGTCCAGATATAGGTTTAGATATAGGTATACTATATCTAAGCAAGGGGTGATTACACCCACTTGCCCCAGCTGAGTGATCAGCCAGTTGTGTCAATTTAGATAGCCAGCCAGGGGTGGCAAAAGATATGCTGCAGCCCCTGGTAGGCCTTGGATGCACCTATGCCCTGGGCACCTATAGTGCTCTGTACAGGGGCTGATAAGGTGACCCAAGCCAATCTAGTTATGCACCTAGGGTACATGGAATCCATTTTACAGAGAGAGCAGATAGCCTGGGGCCCTGATTAGCAGGGAACCAGGCCAACTAAGTCGAAAACCAGCTAAACACAGGGCAAAAAATCTGGGGTAACCATAGTCAGGTAGCCACCTTCCTACACCAAGAAACAAGCTATGTCATTTAACTGCACTGTGCAAAGGAAGGCATAAAAATCTCGCTCATGTACAGTCATACATCACATACATGGGAGACAAATTACCACTGGTAACCCCGCAGATAAGGGCGCTCAAAATATCACCAGTGATTCACAATAAACTCTCAAATTGGTGGTGCAGCTAGGTGAGAAGAGGGTGGTCACCAGACTACCCTCAAGAACGACACATAGGTGTGGAAAATTAACATAACACAATGGGAGATCTCACCTGCGCTCCGATATATCTAAGTTCAAAATAAGCCTAGTACAGGTTAAATAGAATAGTGAATGAAAATGCACATAACACAGTTGTAACACAAAACACAGTTATAACACCAATGTTGTAACCAAAAGTTGCTGGTCACAAAAGAACAGTGTCCATTCCTCAAATCCTGGTTCAGAAACTCCAACACATCCAAATAGAGTCCAAAATTATTGTCCACAAACTGTGTATTTGATCGCAGAATTCTTCTTTATTCTTAATTTCTTTTGCTTGATGTATCAAACTTCTTTCTATATATTTACAGCCAACACGTGTTTCGTCTGGCCTGTCACATTAGCCAATGACTTCATCAGGGCTGTATTTAAAAAATAAATATATATCAATATTATGTTATTGCTCCAAAGTTTTTTTTAGCAACTGAGTAATAGGTGAAGAAAGTAAAAGAACACACTAGTACACTCCAGTGATTTATGAGGAATATAAGAAAGAAAGGCTACTACGCCACCAGGGTCATCGGGTCACCATTGTGCACATCACATTACCCAAGATCTAGTTCAAATATGACCATAGTCACCTTTCAACGTAAAACAGAATAACGTCACAGAAGATTCATCTCATCCTCTTGACTGAAATCAATTTTCTTATTCTCTAAGTAATACAAATGCATGAGGTAAATAATTGTTCTACCTTAACTACACTACCCTATCCTATTGTCCTCGCCACATTATAGCCCAATCCTAAATCCATCTTTATCCTATATTAGGTAATAGCAGTAAATAACATTTCCCTAACTCACCGATTTATATATCACCATCACCTGCCAAAGGTTATAGGGAATGAGCGTATAAATCGACTCCTGGTTGCACGCGGAAATAGTATTTGTCTGTAGTAAAATTGTTTTGCAATTATCAGTCATATTCCAATTTATCCATCAATATTACAGTCATTGTAATTTCACTGCCATTTACCCTTACCGGGTTAATTTCTTAAGTTCTAATTGATATCACGTTAGTATAACAGTAGAATGGAGTAATTCAAAGATCCTCAGATATCTATATGAGGAAATATAAATATAATTCAGCCAAAAATATGGGAATATACGCCCACTGTTCCGACAACAAACTTTCTATGTAGATAATACTTACTTCAGGCTCAAACCTTCGTCATAAGTGGCCTGAGGATTGGTAAATATAAGAAAAGACCATCAGTTTAACCACCCAAGAGGTCCACTTTCTTCCTGTATATGCAGCCCCCGTAAACAAGACTCACCCACTACTTCCATATCTGTAGTAGACCTGTCATATAATCGCCAGGTAACAAGGAAGAAAGACGAAAAAACAGCAAGTATTACTGTGCGTTCAATAACGTATTTAGCTATAAATATAATTAGTCTAGCGGTCCTCGCTCACCAAGTTTCAGCAAAATAACGTCTATTTCAGATCCGGCGGGCAGCACGGTCGCCATGTTTGTGTGTCCTTATATACTAAAATGTGTATGGGCGCAATATTGTAGT
Source organism: Lissotriton vulgaris (assembly GCF_964263255.1). NCBI lineage: Eukaryota > Metazoa > Chordata > Amphibia > Caudata > Salamandridae > Lissotriton > Lissotriton vulgaris. The sequence continues at coordinate 276,089,049 of NC_141688.1, forward strand.
GTGCAATTATCGAAAAAAGTACGAAGTTCTTATCTTAACTTCTAAATTACATGATTATAATACTAAAGATCTACTGTGTTGGCAATCCAATCCACACAGAGACAAGAATCCTAAATATAACTCCCTCCTCTACTATCAAGCGTACAATATGTATATTCGCGATTAACTCAATCCCCTATATTCCAATATTTCCTTTCGTCTTAAATAAAAAATATAAAATAACTAAACGTCAGTATTCCGTAATCCTCCATCCCAAATATATATTGCGACTAACTCGTTATTATGACAATATATTACTCAATCCAAAATTAAAATGTACCAGTCTCGAACCATGTATCAGGACAAGGGTCTTTCAGCCCCCTATACTTAGTGCTACCGATAGCTCTGTTGGACGGATGCGTATGGTATAGATATATATTCCCCTCAATATACATGTGTTTCACCTATCGGGTAAGGCAATGTAACGTGGAGTAGGGTTAGGTAGAGTTAAAATTAGAACAAGATATAGGAGAACAAGATATATAGTGTTACTGAAAGTAAAAAGAGTATATTATATCAAGTCCCAAATATCGATCCTCAGGACCAGACAGTAAAGAAAGCAGTGCCAAAGAGAAAACACGCCCTACATACAATAGACTATACTTTCCCCTAATTATATACAATAATTACAATATTTACATTTCGATAACGAGAAGATTCGTCAATATTCTGAAATTATCACTCTTAAAGTGTACATTGCACATATGTTCAGCCATTTTCCCCTATTGAACCACAGATATCATACAGTAAGTACCTAAAGAGTATACATTTTAAACAATTATTACACGGATATGTCAACATCATGGTATGATGCATAATGCATCGTAGTCAATGACCCAAATAGTATTGTAATTCAGAATCTAAATTTAGGGCATCTTCGACGGCCCTAAGTTTCATGATCCACATGCATTCCCAGCGTCGTAACCGGAGGGTTCTGTCCCCACCTCTCTTAACTGCACTCACTACGTCAATACCATGGTAATGGAATTGATGTTTAATCCTGTCATTTTGGGTCCTAATATAATGTGCAGCTATAGGGTATCTAGTGTCACCATTTTTAAGTGCTCTAAAGTGTTCTATCATCCTGTCACGTAGTCTCCTAGTAGTAAAACCGACATAGATCTTTGTACATGAACACCCAATTACATAGACCACATATGTAGTCTATGTAACTTTGGAGCAATAACATAATATTGATATATATTTATTTTTTAAACACAGCCCTGATGAAGTCATTGGCTAATGTGACAGGCCAGACGAAACATGTGTTGGCTGTAAATGTATAGAAAGAAGTTTGATACATCAAGCAAAAGAAATTAAGAATAAAGAAGAATTCTGCGATCAAATACACAGTTTGTGGACAATAATTTTGGACTCTATTTGGATGTGTTGGAGTTTCTGAATCAGGATTTGAGGAATGGACACTGTTCTTTTGTGACCAGCAACTATTGGTTACAACATTGGTGTTATAACTGTGTTTTGTGTTACAACTGTGTTATGTGCATTTTCATTCACTATTCTAATAATAAAGGAGTTAATTTTGAAAGTTCACATTTGATTGTAATTAAACTCCTTAATCCTCCTAACGGCCCATCTGCAGGAGCTGCAGTTACCACAATGAAAAAAACCCTGCTGTTGGCGTCTAAGCCAATTTGGTTTATCTGGTACACTATGATAACTAGGGCAAAGTTTATTAGACAAAGTTGTTCCCTTCCTGTATGTAATATTTAGTCTATCATTCAACATTTCCTTAATATCAGGGTCACTCAATAATAAATGCCAGTATTTCTTAAGAATCCCAAATAACTGATGATTCCCTTCCCCATAGTTGGTCACCAATCTCACCAATTCCTTGGTATCCCTAGTATTGTTAGGACTCGGTTTGGATCTCAGTGTATCTAGTCGTGAAATATTCCTAGCTCTTTTCGTAGCTATGTTAATGACCTTATCCGAGTATTGGGTCCTAGGTCGTAGAGGGCTTTGTGTGCGTGGGTGAGGAGACGGAATGTTATTCTCTTGTTGACGGGGAGCCAGTGGAGGTCTTTCAGGTGACCAGAAATGTGAGCTTGGCGGGGGATGTCTAGGATGATTCTGGCTGAGGCGTTTTGGATGCGTTGGAGTTTTTTCTGTAGTTTGGCTGTGGTTCCGGCGTCGAGGGTGTTTCCGTTGTCCAATCGGCCTGTGACCAATGCATGGGTGACCGTCTTTCTTGTTTCGGTGGGGATCCAATGGAAGGTTTTTTTGAGCATACGTAGGATGTTGAAGCATGACGATGATGCGGCGTTGACTTGTCTGGTCATCGAGAGGGAGGAGTCCAGGATGAAGCCCAGGTTACATGCGTGGTCCGTTGGTATGGGTGCGTTTCCCAGGGCCAGTGGCCACCATGAGTCGTCCCAGGCGGAGGGAGATGATCCTAAGATGAGGACTTCTGTTTTGTCCGAGTTCAGTTTTAAACAGCTGTTCTTCATCCACTCGGCCACTTCTTTCATCCCATCTTGTAGGTTGGTTTTGGCGGTGTTTGAGTCTTTGGTGAGGGAGAGGATCAGGTGGGTGTCGTCTGCATAGGAGATGATGTTGAGGTTGTGTTGGCGCGCAATAGATGCGAGGGGACTCATGTAAACGTTGAAGAGGGTGGGACTGAGTGATGATCCTTGTGGTACACCGCAGATGACTTCGGTAGCCTCTGATCTGAAAGGGGGAGGCGGATTCTCTGGGTTCTTCCGGCGAGGAACGAGATGATCCAGTCCAATGCTTTTCCTTGTATTCCGACGTTGCTGAGGCGTTGTATAAGGGTGCTATGACAGACAGTGTCGAAGACTGCGGAGAGGTCCAAGAGGATGAGGGCAGCTGTTTCTCCTTTGTCCAGTAGAGTTTGGATGTCGTCTGTTGCTGCGATGAGGGCGGACTGTGAGGGGTCGAGGGATTTGTTGGATTCGAGGAAGGCGGCGAGTTGACTGTTGACGGCTTTCTCAATGACTTTGGCAGGGAATGGTAGGAGCGAAATGGGGTGGTAGTTCTTAAGTTCAGTGGGGTCTGCTGTGGGTTTCTTCAGGAGGGCGCTGAGTTCGGCATGTTTCCAGCTTTCCGGGAAGGTAGCGGAGTTGAGGGAGCAGTTGATTATGTCTCGGAGATGGGGTGCGATAATGGAATCTGCTTTGTTAAAAATGTGGTGAGGACATGGGTCGGTTGGCGATCCTGAGTGGATGGAGTTCATCAGGCGGATGGTGTCTTCAGTGGTGAATGGGTTCCAGGGGCAAAGGTTGTTGGAGGGGGGTTTTAGTGCGGAGGTGGGTGGGGTGGACTGGTCTCTGGACTGGTCTCCAAAGCTGTTATGTATGTCAGCGATTTTGTTGTGGAAGAATGCAGCTAGAGAGTCGCAGAGGTCTTGGGAGGGAGTGATGTCGTCGGTGCCAGCGGTGGGGTTGGTAAACTCTTTGACGATGTTGAATAGTTCTTTGCTGTTGTGGGTGTTGTTGTCGAGTCTATCCTTGAATGCTGATTTCTTGGTGGATCGGATCAGTTGGTGGTGTTTGTGGGTGGCATTCTTGAAGGTAGCTAAGTTGTCAGTGGTTGGGTTTTTTTGCCAGGCTTTCTCGAGGGTGCGACAGATCTTCTTGGATTTCTTAAGGTCATCATTGAACCAGGGGGCTTTTTTGCTACCTTGTTTGATTTGGTGGTTTTTCAAGGGTGCTAATTCGTCAGCGCTGTGGGTGATCCATTGTGTGAGGTTGGTGGCTGCTTGGTTTGGGTTCGAAGGTTTGGCAGGAGGGTTTTGGTGAAGCGATGTGAAGAGTTGGTCGGTGGTGATTTTGTTCCAGTTTCTGCGGGGAATTGGTTGAGGGTGGTTGTGGGTCATAGTCTTTTTGTAGTTGAAGTGAACGCAGCTGTGGTCCGTCGAATGGAGAGTTGTGTTGTGGTTGAAGGAGATGTGCTTGCTGGAGGTGAAGATTGGGTCGAGAGTGTGCCCGGCATAGTGGGTGGGGGTGTCGACAAGTTGTTTGAGTCCGAGATTTGCAAGGTTGTCCAGAAAGGGAGGTGGTGTTGCTGTCGTTGTTCTTTTCCAGGTGGAAGTTAAGGTCTCCCAATAGAATGTAGTCTTCGGAGGGCAGGGCGTGTGGGCTGATGAAGTCAGTGATGTCTTCACTGAATTGTGTGCGGGGTCCTGGTGGCCTGTAGATGAGGGTGCCTCTGAGTGTGGTCTTGGGGTCGGTGTGGATCTGGAAGTGAAGGTGTTCGGCGGCTGCGAGGTGGTCGTCGGAACTGGTCGTGATGCGGATGGTGATGCCTCCTCCTGTTTGGTTGATGCGGTCCTTTCGGATGATCTTGTAGCCTTCAGGGATGGCTATGGCAATGTCGGGCGTTGATGAGCCGTTCATCCATGTTTCTGTGAGAAAGGCGACGTCCAGCGATGTGGTGTCGAGTAGGTTCCAGAGTTCAATGGCTTGACTGTGGAGCGAGCGGGTGTTGAGCAGGATGCACTTCAGGTGGTTAGTGTCGGAGCTCTGTTTGGAGTTTGTGGATTTGGTGTGGATCCTGATGCAGTCGAACTTGCAGGAGTGGCAGGTGAAGGATCCATGGGTGTGTCCTGGGGCGGATTGGTAGCAGTTTGGTGGTCGGCCGGGGTTAAGGGCTGAGAGGGTTGCGGCGTTGTACGTTATGCGGGTGGGGTGGATTTGGCGGGGGCCAGGGGGTATGGCACTGGGCGCGGTCCAGGCGCGGACGGGCGTAGACGGGCTTACCTTTGGTGCACCTTCGGCGCGCATAGGGCTGATCCGCTGCGTGCGAATGCATCTGACATAAGTGGATAGTGGAGGGGGGCGGGGCGAGGGAGGAGCAGCTGGGAGGAAGGAGCGGTGTGGAAAGGACGGGCTCCGAGGCACAACAAACAAAATGGCAGCAAAGCAAAGCCGAAACAGGCTGGGGCACAAAGTGTGATTACGCTGTGGGCAGTGGCACCGGCAACAATCAGGCACTTTTAATTAATTAGTATTATGCAATGCGAGCGCCACGGGACAAACTGAACAAACGAGCAATGCACAAATTAGCAACACAGCGCAATGAAATCTAAGCATCACAATTGAGCTCTATAGCGCTATGAAATTCAAGCAGCACAAATGGGCAATAGAGCGCTATGAGCGCTATGAGATCCAAGCAGGCACCAATACTTTAAGGGCATAAAGCAATGCGAGCGAAGGCACAACAATACCCAATGGAGACCAGGGAGCGTGGGGAGCGATCGCTTCTGATGGAGTCAGGACGGTCACAGCGCTTCTGTTGACGGCTATGCTTTCCCTCCACAATGCTGACTCCACCTCCTGTGGGGTGTCTGATGAAAGGAAAGAAGGATTCATGTAAACAGAGTACTCCAGGAGTGACCAGAACTGGTTTTGACTAGGCAAAGGCCCCTCTTCCCTCAGAGGACAAAGTATTTTGGGGTATAAGTATTGGGACCCTGATCCCAAGAATTTAGATCACTTTTGGAAAACAAGAAGAATCCTTTGCTGAGAAGTGGAACCATAGAGACTGAGGAGAGGCTATCCCTAAACTGAAGTGCTGCTTGGGGGATTGGTCTACAGTGGTTGCCTGACTGCCAAAAGAAAGAGAAAAGATCGTTGTGTACTTTGTTTCAACTTGTGAAGGAACTCCAAGGGCTTGGAACAGAGCTTGCTTCCTGCTGAAGTCTCAGGAACAACAGACTTCACCCCTCCCAGCTCCCCAAGAAGTGCTTGCAGTTGTGCTGGACTTTTTGAGTACTTTTTTTGAGTACTTGTGTGTCACAAGGAGCTTGAAGCAAGACTCAAGAACAAGAAGCGTGTGGCTGAACTGCGGCTGCCTCTTCACAACATGAAGCGCCTGGCATAGCTGGAGAAGAGGATCCATGTCGCCGCATCACCGGGAAGCGTGTCGCAGGAGAAGAATATCAACATCACATGAGACACCGCTGCATCTCCGAGAAGCGTGTTGAAGGGCCTTTCACGGCTCATCACCGGAGAAGAGGATCGACGTCGCCACAGATGCCGCCGCATCACTGGGAAAAGTGTTGCAGGGCCTGTCGTGGCTCACATTGTTGTGGAAGCAACTCGCATTGCCAGGAGAGAGGATCGACATCGCAGCAGATTCTGCTGCATCCCTGGGAAGCGTGTCGCACAGCCTGTCGCGGCTTGCATAGTGTAAAGCATCTTGCATCGCTGGAGAAGAGGAAGGGCGTTGCAGCAGACACCGCTGCATCACCGAGAAGCCTATTGCATCAAGGAGAAAGTGCCATCTTTATTTTTTGCACCAGATCTTCAATGCATCACTGTCCTTGCGTGTAAGGGACTACCGCATCACCTTTCCTGCAACACTTTTGCTGCCATGCGTGTAGCATCTTAAGGTACATTGACTCAAAGTGTTACATTTTAGGATCTAAAGAGAACTAAGCTAATTCTACCACTTTAAGTACTGTATTGTGCCTTTTTGGTGTGTGTGGTCTTGTGATAAGTCTATATAAAGAATGCTTATTTTTGATATAAACAATGTAAGAAAAACAAGCGGTTGGATAATGTAGCCAGGGAGAAACAACATGTAGGAAGCACAGCGACCAATTAAAAAGTACAAAATTGAATTTATTTATAAGTATACATATTCATGGTAAAAACATATTAACTCAAAAACATAAACACCAAACAATTTGAGAAGACAGTTGATCAAATGCAAAAAAATTATTTTTCTAACACAATTACACAAAAATTCATAAAACAGTGGCGGACAGAAATAGTCATCTTTTTGATATAAAACCTGTGTGGTGTCCATCTGTAGTGTTGTCACTTGATTAATCTATGTGTTCACAAATGCTTTACACGCTGCCTCTGAGGTAAGCCTCTCTGCTCGTGCCAAGGGTGTGAGCAGGGGTTATTTTAGGAGTGTACCCCCTTACCCTGACTAGAGGCAAGGATCCCTATTTGTCACAAGTACCTACCTGTGCCAACTAGAGACCCCAAACCTAACCCCCCCCTGTTTCCAATATCAGAACAGCATGTAGACTATTCAGTGATCTACATATTTAGGATCAAAAACAACGTCATTTCAAGTACCCCCTCGTGCGCCCTCTGTATAGTTGGCCTAACGTGCAGGGTTCATGTTGTGATTACCCCTGTGTTGCTTCATAGGAACCAACTATCTTAAGACTGAGTATTCCTATTCCATCAATTTCCTTGACACTTCTGAGCTTCTTTTAGTACCCCTGTGCAGCCCTAGGGTGCTTTTGATTCCATGACCGTTGTTCCCCAATACCCGTGATTCTTTTGCCCTTCAGTCACAGAAAGCAGAACCTACAAACATATTGGTACCGTGCACCCACTGCTAGTAGGTTCTCGGTTTTGTGTTCCTTTTTGCAGGTTTAAGCTGAAGTGATACCTTAATTTCCTGGATGACTGGCACCAAACATCCGTCTGCACATGCTCTTCCTGTAAAGTAGTAGCCAACATGTTCATCCTTCCGAAGTCTTGGAGGACCTTCAAGGCTGTAACGTGCTCCATGTGCCACAAGTAAACTGCTACATCTGTTTGTGCCTGAACTAGGCCTGTCTACCAGCCCTAAACCTAAGGACCTTGTTTGGCCTAAGCTCCCTTCTGAACATGTTTCACCAGTCCCACTCATCTGAAGATCCTGACACATTCAGTGATCTGGTCTTCGGGAATCTAAGTTGCACCTGTGATTCCTGTGGGCCCAGCTCCTTCAATGCTACATTTGTCTCCGCCTTCTGCACAGCTACTCCAGTTCCCTTGCAACTCCTTTGTCAAGGTCTTGAGGTCTTCTTCAAACTTCTGACAGGTGGAAGAATTAGGCTTAGTACTTGTTATCAAATCAGTGCACACTAATCTTTTAATAGTAGTAAGCTGCTCTGAGTATCAGATTCCTAGCGATTATAGACTCATCTCCCATCCCTCTCTGTGATTTTCACCTGTGCACCCTGTCAGTTCTTGCTCCAGACCCTTCTTGCTACATTGGCATTTGAACTGAGAATTGCCCAAGCACACAAGACTTTGTCTCTGTGTGTCTCTGGTAAATAGTTGTGCCAAGAGAAAGCATTTCAGAGTGCATCATATGTGAATGAACCTTATAACGAAACCTTTGTTTGAAGTTTGGCCTTAGAAGTGCTATCTACTCCAACCTGTCTTCCGGGTTTAACCTTGTGAATAGGAGTAACTCCAATCAGTATTCCAACAGATTACTGGGAGTGTTGTGCACTCCAATCAATATTTTGAGCTTATCCTTGGAAGCCTCAAATATTCCAATCTGTGGTCATCCTTATTCAACTCACTTTCCATGCTTCAGTAGAAAGTCTGTAAGTGTGTGTCGCTGGAGTCATAATATTGTCAATGTATATGGAGGCCTGTTACTGGCTGCCTCCTCTTGTCATTTCTTGTCCTGTCAGTCTTAGCAAAACCAGACACATGATATCTGTCTTACTCCTGTCAATGTTAGGAGCAGTTAGTCTACTCAGAGGATCAGCCTTTGTGTGTGCCTTCTGGTCCAAGGATACTGCATTCCCGGACACGGGCATATGAACATTTGTGTTCCTCTGGATTATGCACTTTTACACTCAGGTCAGAGGGACAGAACTCTTGCCATGTAGAGGAAAATTCATATCAAATCTCCTCCATCTAACCATGTGCTATCAGTTAGTGTGTATGGACCTACAATTTTGTATGCTTTTTTTAGCCAAGTGTAATCCCACTCTGGACATCTTAGTATTCTTCAAGTGTTCAGATGTTTGCTTATAACCTATTCAATGTCATACTGCTACAGCTATTTACTGACTGTACTATGTCATCTGCTCATATTTACATTTTATAGGCCTCCGTTTCTCTATGCATTGCTGCACAATGTATGACAACTTAGTCTTTTATCTATTGTAGCATGACGTGGTAAATGTTACAATGTAGCCAATAAATAGCTCACGTGCCGTGTGTTTTGTGGAAAGCCACACATGCTTGTAGGTGTTCTTTACAAGTGACAGCTTTACAGGTTCACATGACACTAGTTCTTTGTCCATGAAAACTCATTGTCTCTGATGGTATCTGCAAAAGAGAATAGTTCCAGCATAGTGCTGTCTGTCTGCATGCTCACACATTGGTGAGGCACACTACATTTTGAGGTTATTCTCAGGTATGGGAGTTGGTGATTTGTGTTCCAAAGTTCACTGAGTGCCATCTGTTACACACGTTACTGCTGCACAACACAGCAAGACTGTTAGCTGTGCAGCTCCTCCCCGCTCAAGTGCAAGGGAAGAGTGAGGATCAATTTGGGATTGGAAATGTGACACGCCTGGCCTGCTCCTTTAATGCAGGACACTGCTTCACATAGCATTTCTGTATAATTGCTATTGATAGGTGTGAGGCATGTCCCCATATAGCTCAGCAGGTCTGATGGTATGAATATTACATTGGAGGCCTACTTCCAGTTGACAAGATGTGGGTGCGTAGACAGTTAAAAGGACTGTGACATGAACACGAAGACAAATAATGGATTCAAGCATTTTTTGGCATGTTGAACCTTCCTATTATATTTGTTCATGCTCCGTCACAGTATATGGGCTTCAGGCTAAGAAATATTGCACAATGTGTATGAGTCGCCTATTCACAGCCACTATTTTCTGGATGTCTCCACCATCCTCATCCTCCATTGGGTCCTATTGTTAATGGTCCCCGTCCCATGGGACATTGGTCCAGACACAAATATCGTGTAGAGTGGTACATATAAGTATCATCTTGCACACCATGGGGTGCAAATAGAGCAGTATTCCTCCAGACATGTCCAAAAACCTGAACATGGCCTTGACCAGATAATGTTGTGGGTCTTGATGTGTGTCTGATTGTAGTTTCTCTCACGGCTCGATCTGGGGATGTGCAATTGGGGTCGGGACCCATAGCTGGAGACCATTTCCTTGGTCAGCTGAGTGTGATAAATACATCCTTTTGCTTTCTGTTATAGCTATATTCCTGTCCATGTGTGTTATGTGTCCTGAAATACTGATACATATTTCTTACAGTTCTTCACAAGGTGTTACATATATAGGTTGCATTGGTTTAGACATGTCTATTCCATTTCTCGGTGTAATAGCAAATGCTGAGCATGGCCTGATACATTTTCTACTGCTACATCCTGACTTTCATGTTGCTCTAGTAGCTTTCTGTGATGGCTATTTGGAGATATTTTCAGCCACTATGTAATGTGCACTTACTAGATGTGTGAAGTGACAGATTGGTGAGCGAGTATTGGACTTGCTGATCCTCCCTAGGTAGGTATTGACATAACCAACATGTATTACAGTCACACATACATATGGCACTGTAAAACCACATCAGTCTTTTTTGGCCTACATGACATTAGCATAGCTATTTCACATGCATCAACGTAGGCATTTGCGATTATAACGGAATTGCAATTGAAGAATCGCAAAAGCTTATACATGTAGGAATCGCTCTAAAAATAGTGATTCCTACTCATACCTTAATTGCGACTTGCAAATTGGAAAGGATAATGGATAGTACAAAGGGTGCCCCTAGGTATACTGCGGAATTTAGAAATGAAAAATAGGCCCTTCGCCAGTACGAAAGACATTGGCGAAAATCATATGCGCCATTGGCTCGGAAAAGCTATAAAACAAAATTAGCTCTCTACAAAGCCTCATTGGTGGCTACAAATCTGCATATTATGATTTGAAGATTAGGGAAGCCACTGACACTCAAAATGAGACATTTTATGTACTTAGGGAGCTGAGTAAAAAGAAGGAATTGAGTTTGGTCGTTAATCAGGTGGACTGTGACAAGATACAGGACTTCTTTCTTACCAAGGAAGGAGATATCATTGGCGAAATAGGCACTTCTCGCATAAGTCAGTGTCCCTTCCCAGTGCTTGATCCACCAGGCACTCAGAGAGGCATACTCTCTGTATTCCCTGCACTTGATTTTAACGGTCTGGCTTATATCATGGTGAAAGTAAAGTCTGGGTCAGCTGAAGACCCCAGCCCTCCTAGGGTGTTTAAAATGGGTCTCTCTGTGGTAGGGCCAGATATACTATCCATACTAAACCTGTCCCTAGCAACAAGGAAAGTCCCACGCAAATTTAAAGTAGCCATGGTAATTCCACTGCTGAAAAAATCAGGGGCGGACCCTATGAATCTGAAAAAGTTTTGACCGATCTCCAGACTTCCATTCCTGGCCAAGGTGCCTGAGCAACATGTGCTAAGAGTACTTTCATCTTTCTTGGAAGAGTATCAGCTGCTACATGCTAAGCAAGTGTGATTTAGAGCTCGCAACAGCACTGAGTTGGTGATGCTCTCAGTACTGGATGAAGTAAGGCTAACAGCTGATAAGTAGTTCCCCTCAGTGTTGATCTTAATGGACCTCTCAGCCGCATTTGACACGGTGAGCCATGTACAATTGGTGGCCCGTGTCCGTCGGCTGGAAGTTACTGGGGTAATCCTCCAATGGTATATCTCCTTCCTGGAGGATCAGTCCCAAAAAGTCCAAATAGGGGAATGTACATCTAGGCACGGCGCCTTGCCATGTGGGGTTCTGCAGGGCTCTGCATTGTCCCCCCTGCTCTTTAACATCTATCTCTAGCCTCTGACAGAACCAAACTGGACTATCAGGTATACAATTATGCAGATGACATCCAGCTAATCATTCGCATTGATAAATCCTCCCAGGCACAGCTTAATGTACAGAACTTCCTTTGGTTTACCATAAACTGGATGACTTTGAATTCACTCAAAGTAAACCCGGACAAGACAGAGATCCTTATTATCGCCACAGGGGCTCACCCCTGGTCCAGCCTCTTCTGGCCACAAGAGCTTGGCACCACTCCGATACCGGTGCCAGCTGTGAAGAGCCTGGGTATTAGGTTAGATTCCATGCTAGTAATGGATAAGCAGGTAGCTGCGGTAGTGGGCAGTTACGTGGGATTGATGAGACAATTGCGGAGACTTGTACCCGTGCTGTCATTTGCAACTATGTGTGGTGTCAGCTTTAATCCTGTCACGCCTGGATTGTGGCAATGCAGAATATATAGGACTCACCAATAAACTTCTGTGGAAACTCCTGGTGGTTCTAAACAACACAGCACAACTGATTCTTAAATTTCTGAGAAGAACACATGCCACTCCCTTGTTACAGCAGTTAAATAGGCTCCCTATTAAGCAGAGGGTCAGATTCAAAGGCCTGTGTATTGCGCATAAAGCTAAGTATGGAGCGGCGCCCTGCTACATCAAAGAACTTTTGATGCCTTATGTGCCTGGTCGTTGTCTTCCTTCATCAGAAGAACACCTGTTGACTTGTTCATGTTTTAACAGAACAACCTTAGGGGGATGTGCCTTCTCGGTTATGATTCCCCAGCTGTGGAGTAAGCTCCCAAAAAGTGTGCATGGTGAGGTGACTCTGCTCCCATTCAGGAGGAAACGTAAGACAATTTTGTTTACTGAGGCATTGTGATAATCTCACCCCAAGCTTTGCTCCGTTTTCAAGTACTATGGCACTCAGTCAGTCAGTCAAAATACTTTATTTCGATAAATCAATATCATAACAAGACAATAGCACTATACAAAATTTACATATACTAAAATACATAATTTATGCAAGGTAAAATCCCAATTAATATACACAGTAAGAAATATATACAACTGTTTTTTTTTTAAATTACCCTTTAGAAGTGCATTAAAAATACATTAAAAAGAGGTCAAGTTAGAAAGAATACAAAGTAACATACATTATAGATTCCCACATTTCATTCTCAATCAGTAAACATTCCCGTAATGTAAACATAGTACTCGATTTCATCCACTATGAAACAACATTATAGGAGGTATTGGTCTTCTTCCTATTCCTATTCTTAATCCTAGCAGCACCCACTAAGAAACTGGCAACATGGAACAGTAATTGTAGAAACAAAAGTGCTGGCTTTACTTGAATAAACCCAGCCTCCTTTAGAATAGGGATCAGATATTTCTCCCTTATAGCCGTGTAGTGACCACAGAACATCAGAAAGTGCATTGTATTCTGGGTGGAGAAGTTGTCACAAGAACACGGCATTGCGTTTTCAGGGGTACTCCAAGTTGGAAAATGTCCAAGGTTCAGGTGGATCAAGTTAAAACGAAATCGAGTTAAAAGGAACCGGCGATATGGTCGTTTCACAATGGTTAAATACAATTCCAAACCTCTGTTAGCCTCTCTCCACTGGCTCCCCATCACTCATCGGATCATCTTTAAGACAGGCTGCATAATTTTCAAGGCTCTTCACGGAAAAAGCCCTAGATTCATCAACCAACTTATAATCAAACATATCCCGACCCGTGAGCTTCGGTCCTCCCACCTATCCCTTCTCAAGGCGCCGACCTTTAAAAAGAAAAGACTCGGCGGATCCAGCTTCGCACACCTCGCCCCAAAGACTTGGAACTCTCTGCCCTTGTCCATCAGGAGCTGCTCCAAGCTGATTGAGTTCAGACGTGCATTAAAGGCCTGGCTATTTCAACAAGCGTACTGCTAGAACTCTACATCCTCCGAACCCTCTTCTCTGTTTCTCTAGCGCCATGAAACCCCTGGGTGTCCGCGCGCTTAACAAATTCCGCATAGAAATAGAAATAGAAATTCAGGGCCTTCTTGGGTACTCATAATGATGTTAGCCCACACAGTAGGTTTTTTTAATTCATTTGTTCCCTCTCCAGACTTAGCATTTCTCCCATTGTACCCTTGATCAGAGCAATGTCCTTTGTTGTTATAGACTCTGGGGAGGAAAAAAGCTCTGGTCTCCCTAACTTGGCAAAGCTGTCTTTAATGTATGCTAGCCACAACATTTTGTTAGATCTATCTAGCTGTAAACAGTCTTTCAGAATGATATGATTAAGGGGAATTTCCTGATTCAACCAGATCTTCATCCATGCTAGTAGAGGGGCCATTTTTATCATCTCTGAAATAAAACCTACTCCAAGTTCAGTGTGGATTGTATATGACGGGGTAGACTGTGACACAGAGAGAACAGATTTTAAAAATTTCTTCTCTGTAGTCTGTATACTATCCGGGGAAGAATATCCCCAAATTGAACTACCATATGTGACCACCGCAAGGCATTTTGCTTTATAGATTTTCATTAATGTTGCTATTGGCCTTGCCCCCAGTTTTTTCGAGAAGCCCTGTAGAGCGGTAGAAGTTCTTGCAAGGGAGATGTTTCTGTTTTTTAACTTTGGTCCCCAGTTCCCTCTCTCATCAGTTCTTCTTTGCCACAGGTAAAGGTTTTTAGGTTCTTATTCTTTATGCTCCTACCCATTATCATGATTTGTGACTTCTTGACGTTTATCTTAAGGTCCAGGGAACCCATAAAGTTCTCAAATACATCCAGAAGGCGTTGTAGACAAACTCCAGTCCATGAAAGCAAGATGGCATCATCCGCGTATAGGAGAACTGGGATTCCAAGTACTCCTACACGGGGAATGTCAAGGGATGCCTCTTTTAACGTGGATTCCAGGGCATTTATGTAAATGGTAAATAGGAGGGGTGCCAGGATGCACCCCTGCCTGACACCCCTTTCGGAGTTAAAGTGACTAGTGCAGCGGCCACCCGAGGTCACCCTGACGGAGGCCAAAAGCCCAGAATGTTCAGACCCATATCAAGTAGGATTTGCCATAGCTTTGATCAGTTAACAAGGTCAAAGGCTGACGAGAGGTCCATGAACCCCAGGTACATGGACCCCTCCTTGGCTCTGGTATATTTATCCACTAGTAGGTGCAAATTGAGACCTTGGTCTAACGTGCTCCTCTTTGGTCTAAATCCATACTGGACATTTGATAGGACCCCTTTCTCGTTCACCCATTCATTTAATTTAGATAAAATAACCAGACCCAGTATTTTCACAGAAGAGTCAATTAAAGAGATGGGTCTATAACAGGAGGGGTCTTGCCTGTTACCCTTTTTGTAGACCGGAATGATAATAGATTTTTTTCACGAGGCCGGAATATTGTCATGGGTTAGAGCATTGAAGATATTACATAAGATTTTTGACCAGAATTTTGGGGCACATTTAAAAACATCTGCCGGGACCCCTTCAGGGCCTGGAGCCTTGTTTTTCAGGGTCAGATCTATTGCCCTTTCCACTTCTGCAGCCTCAATGGTTACAGCAGAGCCATCGACGTTATAAATGGTGACCTCAATTTGCGAGTTATTGCTAGTTTCCGAATAAATTTAGCTAAAATGTGGAATCCAACCCTCGTCTGGAATATTTGCCTCAAGAGGGGAATTCTCCTCACCCGAAAATAATGGTTGATTTATAATTTTCCAAAATAAACCACTATTTTTTAGGGTATCTGGGTCGAGTAGTTGGGCCCAAGCTTCGTCTTTCAGCTCCTTTTTTCTGTCTAGGATGGCTTTTTTATATATGCTCCTTAGACAAGCTATATGTGCGCGTTTTTTGGCATAGCCTTCAGAGCTTTAAGTAGGTCTCCATGTTTCTGTCAAACCACCTTTTACCTTGAAGCGGCTTCTGACTTGGACCAGCCTGTAAACTATGATTAATTTCAATACAAATGTTATCAAAAGCAGGAATAACATCTTTATTTTGTGTCCGATTTGCTAGGCATATTGCCACTTCATCCTCTACCTTATTCAGTACCTCTTGCAAGAATGTTTCAGGGACTATATTTGTCCATTTTAACCTGCGTCCTTGATTTTTAACGCACACATTTAGTCCCCCTCTATGAGTCACCGTTTTCAGTGAGAGTAGGTTTGTATGCTTTAATTCCAACAAAACCGGATTATGATCAAAACCGAAACCCCTGTATTGTAGTTTAAAACCTTACACAACAGAAAAGAAGACATAAAAATATAATCAATAATAGTGCCATCATATTTACCCTTAAATGTAGGGGACCTAATTTTACCATCCCTGCAACCTGACTCATATAGGTTCCATCTGGCAAGGAAGTTTTCTAGGTACTCCCCCCATCTAGTATGTTCCAGATGGATAAACGAGGAGAGGGGCAGACCTTCTTCCTCACGGCTAATACATGGTAGGGTGCAGGGGTGAATGTTAAGATCCCCAAGAAATAATATTTTGAAAGTATTTACATTTACACTGTAGCCCGACAAGAATATGTCCAGTACATCCAAATTGTGTCCCGTACACTCATTGGCATTTGCATTATAAAAATTTATGAATAGAATCTTGGCCTTATCCTGAGTAGAAAGTTCAACAATTAGACAATTATCACAACCTGAGTTACACGGTGTTATTTTTCCTTTTACATCAATTTTAAATAAAGTAAGTAAGCCGCCCTTGGCTCTGCCTGCAGCACTACTAGTTGCAGGAATGCAGAAGTGACTATAACCATCCAAAAAGAAGCTGTTAGCTTGATCCCATGTCTCTTGTAAAGCAATAATGTCAAAAGTTTTTAATGTATTAAGCTACTCAACATTTCCAACTTTGGCCTTAATACCAGCAATATTCCAGGTTACAATTTTGAAGGTGGGTATGGGGGGCTGAGCTGTAATCCTAGGTTCAATTGGGAGTCAATCATTTTCCTCCAATGAGGATAAAGGGGTATATCGATTTAATAGTGGTTGGGCGTGATCAAATTGGTTATACGTGCTAGCCAGCTGATAACAATAAGGATCCCCAGTGTTTTAGTGTTGATAAACATTTGGCACAGAACAGGCACTCCACTTCTGTATCCGTTAACTGGATGCTTATGCTGATGAGGTTGTGGGCGTTGGGTATTATCAAGATGGTTGTAGAAAAACCCAAGAGGCCTAGCACATGCAGTATTATCCACTATGGGTAAGGAGGCTACTCTAAGGAGGACTGTGGCAACATGTTGGGGGTGCCTAAAATTTATAATGATGCAGTCCCCTCTAGTGTTCTTTCTAGCATTACCAATCCAGCTGACTCTTTGGGTAGAAATTATGTTATTTGAAAAAGCAAATGGAAAACCAAAGTTCCTGTTTAACCATGCTAGTGTTTTGTTTTTTAAAGCAGCATGGGTTTCTAGACTAGAATCACTCCGGTGGGAGGTTAACTGTATTTCTTCTCTTAGGCATATTTTTCCCAGCCTTGTCCCCCCCCCCCCAGCTGTATTATTCTGGTTACCAGTATTTGGTGGAGATGGATGTGTTACTGGTGCTGGCAACGATGGCAAGTTGTGGGATGATGCCTTCTGTGGTAGAGTAGCTGGTGGGTTTTGTACAGTAGCCATGGGCCCATTTCCCCCTAAGCTAGCAGTACCTGCAACCCCTATTACATTATTGCCAGCAGTGGGACTCTTATGTGTGTTAGTCCGGGTTATGTGTGATTCTAGGAGGCCCCCTAATCTAGAAACCTCTTGGGTAACCTGGTCTAACTTTACGACGAGAAGTCTAATCATGAGTTCTAATTTTGACTCAATAATACTTGCCAAGACCTCAATATGCAAACAAAACAGGTGATGGACCGAATGTGGATCAATGTCACACATACATCCCAGTCCAAAGATCTTGGCCCAAATCCATCGTTTTTTAACACTCCACACCACCCTGGGTTAGACAATGGCGATATCCAAATCAGCTCTGACCTTGTGCCCCATGGGAACAGTCCAGTCCGAACTACAAAAGCCATGTCCTTCCCAGAACGGAATCAAGCATCCGAGGACCGGACCGGTTTCGAGGTAACACCTCTCATCAGCCCGGCTAGCTTGACTCCAGTGGTGTGGAGTGCCTGGGACCCACGTCTGGGCATCCCCAGCGCACTTAGGGCGGCAATTGCAAACAAAACAGGTGATGGACCGAATGTGGATCAATGTCACACATTCATCCCAGTCCAAAGATCTGGTCCCAAATCCATCCTCAATATGGGCAGGGAGCAAATTATTCAACTCAGCGTTATTTGTGGATTCTGATACGCTTCCAAAACTAGTTGCTGTAGTCCCTGTCTTTTTTTACTTCTGGCCCACCACCTGTAGCATCGTGCTACAAGTAAAACACAGACACTGCTGGTGGTATAACTGGAGCTTTATTCTATGCTTTCAACACCTTTCCTGTCCCTACTCTTACTGCCCGGTTCCTGTCCCCGGCTCCTCCTGCTCCTGCTCCTCCCATAACTCCGCCCCCTTACCATTAGTGAAGTAGTGTGGCTCACTGGTTAGAGGCGGCAGACCCAAGAGCAGAGGACGGCCCAGGACCAGGGTTCGATTCCCGGCGCGGCAGGTTTCTGGACCAGGGTCAGCGGACTCGATAATTCTCTCGCCTCGGTGCCCACTCTGATCAGCGTTCATACTCGGCAACTCTGGGCATTAGCTTGCCTCATCTTCACTAACGGCCCCACCAGACCGCTGGGGATGCCTGGTCTCACCCTGGAGATACCCATTAAGGGACCATCTCTCAGGGAAGCCAGGAAGGGTTTCGCAGCTGTCGAAGCGCCTTGGGACCCTCTGGGTAAGTAGTGCGCTATATAAATGCCTATACATTTACATTTACATTTACAACCACTAGACTACCTCACACAATTCTACATCTCCCCCTTTCTTAACAAAGTGAGCTTAATGTCCTCAGTGTTCGCAGTTCTTCAATCCACCCCCCGGGTTGGCGGACAGCCTGTTCTTCAAGCCTCAGTAGTGTCGAATCAGTGGTGGGCTTGGCTTTGGTCAAACTTTCCGGTGTCTTGATCAGGGCATTCTTGACCACGTTGCGTGTAAACTGTTTACTCTCACAGTCTGCAGTCCTCATGTTTCCTTCTGGTGGTGTAACTACGGTTAGTTCAGATGCTCGATCTCTTTCATGAGTGGATAATGTTCTCCTCTTCCGAGTGCCCGCATCTACTTTTACTTCCTTTTGTCCTGTCCGTCCGAGAGCAACACTGCCCTCCAATTCAGGGTCATGTATACCAGACAGTACGGTGCTATTTGATGAGACTGTCTTGGCTTGATTCGGTAACTCATTCGCCGCATCTACTTTTACTTCCTTTTGTCTGGTCCGGTCGAGAGCAACACTACCCTCCAATTCAGGGTCATGTATGCCAGACAGTACAGTGCTATCTGATGAGACTGTCTTGGTTTGGTTCGATAACTCATTCACGGCCTCGGGTTGTCTGGCGAACTCGTGAGCTCTCTGTGCATAGGCATGTTTTTCTCTCATCTGATAATCTCTCTCTACTGACACGTCCGGCTTTCCTTGCGGAATGACTGGCTGGTCCCTTCCCATCCAGTGACTAAGGTCCGCAGTCTCTGTTTTCCTTTTGTAGGTCCTTTGAGTCAGCCTCGCGGACCCCTTCAGGGGTGACGGTGTCTGATCTGTGTCTGGATATACTTGTGACTGACATGACAGGTTGTCCTGTGGAGTAACTGAGTATTCAGAGACCTTAGTGTGTGACATGTTGCTCTTGACGGGAAGGATGTCCTTTGGTTCCGTGGTGTGTTCGGGTGGTTGACGCCATGTCTGTTGTCGGGACCATGACTTTTTCGACTCATGGGATTGAACAGGCATGCTTTCTGGTTCAGAGAAGTCCCTTGTCGACTTCCAGGATCGGACAGAGGTGCTCTCTGAATCAGAGGAGTTTCTGGCCATACCCCTTTTAAAGGAGGGGACAGACGTGCCCTCTGAACCAGAGGAGTTCCTGGCCATGTCCTTTTTAAAGTGTTCCTTAGAGAGGGTATCAGGTAATGGATTTCTGCAATGAGTAGGCCGTGACACGTTGTTCTTTGACTAAGGGTTGTCTTTAAGACGCTTCTCTGGGCGCCTTCATCGACTTGTCTTTGACGTTGTTTCATTTGAGAAGTTGTTCAATAACCACATGCTCGTTCTTTGTGTTTGGTCTAGAGGTTTTCCATCTTTGCCTTTCTCACATATCAACGACTTCTTCTCAGTTTCTTCAGTGTCCTGAGTGCCATTGATGCGTTGGTCTTTTCCTGTTCGTTGTTGGGGAGGACCAGTTCGTCTTATGCAACCTATTCCTTCTTCCCATTTCTTTGGTGCTCGGACACCCATGATACGGGTGTGATGTGTTCTCCTGCTGGATGTTCCCTCAGACTCATCTTCACGACTTGACGAAGAGTGTTCCTGCGCCGACTTCCAGTTTTGACCATTTTGATCTCTCCTTCTATAGTTTGTCTTCCTTACTCTCTTGTTGTTTTGGTTGCCATCTTGTCCAGGGGTGCGATATGTCCCACTTGACGCTCCCTCCTCGTCAGACTTTGAATGAGGGTAAAGAACTCCTTGAGGTTGTCCTGTGACTGATTGACTCGGAGTATTCCTTGTCACTGTGTCTCTTCCGTTGGTCAGACTCTGAATGACACCTTGAGGGTGAAGAACTCCTTGAGGTTGTCCTTTGACTGATTGACTCGGAGTACTCCTTGTCACTGTGTCTCTCCCGTTGTCTTTTCATTGGTCTGCCTACCCTCTCTCTCTTTTTTGTTTTGTCTGTTTTCCGAGTTTCATCTGTCCAGGCATCTTGACAATTTGCCTTCAGATTCGGGTCTTTTGATCTGTCTCTTGCCTTGACGTGCATTCCAATTTAAGCCTTCCTGATGATTTCTTCTAACGACCACTTTCCTCGCAAGATCTTGAGCTTTGTGTCGGGGTTTGCGCAGCCTTCAATTATCCGGAGTCGAACTGCGTCCTCATTCGTAAAGGTGTTGAAATGGCAGCCTTGTACCAGGTTTTGCAACCGAATGATGAAAGTTGGCAATGGTTCGCCTGTTTCCTGCCGAGCTGTGTTGAAAACGATGCGATCATGATCCACCTCTGCTTGTGCGGAGAGACGGGCAGATAGCTTCTCTTGGAGTCGTTCATAGATTTCTGTGTCTTCTTTGGAGAATGTCCTGATTGGGCATGGGCCTTCAGGACACACCAGATGGAGGAGTAGCATCAGACATTTTCTCTCTCTTTGTTCACCATTGGCATCCAGGAAGTCACCCAATGTCGCCAGCCATTGGTTCCGTTCGAGACACAGACTCCAAGTATCATACTGCATTCCTGGGGGTGGTGCTCTGATGCAAGGGTTGCGTCGTTGTGCTACTTCTTCCCTCGCCATGAGAGGAGGAATCTGATTGATTGTATTCGGGCGGGTTGTTCACTCGGCTTCTCGTTGTTTTAGTTGATCCTCTTTAGTCGAGGCCTTGGGTCTGGTCATCTGCTGGGGCATTACTAATCCTTGCAACCACCACCGTATGCGCCAGTGACTAGAACTTGGATTTCCTGCATTACGAAATGTCCACTATCCAGCCGCACTGTGCTAGTCACTGTGCTAGTCACAGGGCTCCTACTATTTCGAATCGCATGCTAGTGGCAGGTGGTTACTGACTCTTCCGTGGTGAGGCTGGGCGTGTTTGACATCTTTGTTCTTTGTTCGTTTGGGCGTTCCCTTTACTCTAGTGCAAGTCCTTCAGTCACCTACGTGTATGTTGTGCTTGTTTCTGGGACCGTCCTTCGCAGTCTTGCCTTCTTCCGAATCTCATGCGATTTTGTCTTGCCGCTCTTCTCCCTTTTTGCGCTCTTCGGTATGTGTTCATGGTCACCTTTACCTATTGCTCAGATTTGCCTACGCTTGTTTGCATACTGCACCTCATGCCGGTGTTCGTGTTTGCTCGGTGTCAGTCTCTCGCGTTCACTCATGCTTGTTTCCTTGTTGCACCTCTTGCACTCGCTCGTGTTTGTTATGTGTCGACTCTTGTGTTTGCTTCATTTTGTCCTTGCCAGTGCTTGTTTATTCACTCTTGACAATGCTTGTTTATTTGCTCTTGTCAAAGCTTATTTGTTTCTTCTCGCCAAAGCTTGTTTGTCTACTCTCGCCAATTCTTGTTTGTTCCTTCTTGCCAATGCTTGTTTGTCTCTTCTCGCCACTGCTTGTTTATTTGCTTTTGACAGTGCTTGTTTCGTTCTATACGCCAATGCTTGTTTATTTGCCTCAATCAGTGCTTGTTTCTTTTGCTGGGTGCCTGACTTCAAGATGGCCACTCTATACCAACTAAGGGTTTTGTCCTGAAGAACGCCTGACTTCAAGATGGCCGCCGTCCCTGCAGAGACACAAGGCTTTCTCTCTCTCTCTTCATTCAGTCCCCACTTGCTCTGGACTCACCGGCAGCAACTTCAGGCAACAGTGCAGGTCAGGATACCTTTTCTTAGTCACTGATGGGTCTAAAGTTGGAAGGGAGAGATTTGTCAGCTTTTTTAAACACAGGGATCATTTCCGCTCCTTTCCAGGACAAGGGAACTTCACCACCCATTGCCACTGCATTGGCAAGCCAAGCAAAGTATATACACCATGTGTTCCGGTCACTTAAATAAACATCTACTAGTATACCATCCATGCCTGGCGCTCTCCCCCCCGAGACACAGTCGAGGGCAAGACTTACATCCTTTTCAGTAAATACATTGTTCTTATAATAAACAGTTGGTGGCAGAGTGACACAAGCTTGCGATTGATTGCGAGCGTATTGCGGTTTGAAGAATTCTATCCAATCATCAACGGCAACATGGTTTTGAAGGGGGGCAGCCAACCCTCCCCTATCCCATTTTACCTTGGACCAGAATACTTCGAATCTTTGGCCGCGCATGCAGCTTTAAGCTAGCCCCATAGTTCCTCGTCCCACATCCTCTTCGCCTGCTTTTGTGTGCGTATGTAAATGTCCCTGGCTGCCCTGACTGCATCAGCATTCCCTGATTGGAGTGCTCTACTAAGATTTTGGCGTGCCTGTCTACAACTTTTGCCAGACCACCCCTGACTACTTTGGTATTTTTTGCCCCTGTTATTGCCTGCTGGTTTTAGGAAAAATGTTTGTAGTCTACAAAAGAGTTGCTTGTGGGCCTCCATCACAATGTCACAAAAGTTAGTGTTATTTGTGAGTAATTTTATGTAGTTAACTTCCTCTCCTACGACTCTCTTAAGTTCATCTAGTTTCCCCTCCTACTAGCTTCCCCCATTTTAAATGCCGCTGATTGTTTGAACATACTAGGTCCAGGGTCACCCTCACCTCCTCTGGGCTGACCCCCCTTTCCTCTAAATAGGGCTTGAAGTCCATACACAGTGGGTTATGATCGCTTTCCAATCTTTTTACTACAGACATATCAACCAGTTTACTCCAGACCCTGGTATCTACCAGAAAATAATCAATTCTGCTGGATGCCCGACCATTGTCAAACGTGTTGTTTCCAACACGGTCGGAGGTAGTGCGACTATATGCGGCTCTAAGACCTCTAGCTAAACAGAGGCTCTTCACCTGTATGGCCACCGTACTCCAACTTTTGACTGCAGCTATCTCAAGCTGGGGGATTCCCCATTTACTGTCTTCTTCCTCGGCTAGGAATTTATCCTCTTGTCCCAGAGGTTCAAAAGTAGTATTTATATCCCCCCCTACAATAAACAATTGTTCTAGGGGCAATACTTCTAGCTCATGTTCGAGGACCGTTATTACGTCTGAGGTCTTACCCCCTCTCACCCCCCTGGCATATACATTAAAAAGGGCTAAATCTTCACCATTGTTCCATCTAATATTAACTGATAGTATATCCCCGGTAGGAAGGGATCTTTGCTTGATTGTACAGTTCAGTGATTGGCGAATCCAAATCAGCATACCTCCTGAGGGGCGGCCTTTTCCATTTGTCACTGTGGGGATTAAGAAGTTAAGGTACCCCATCCGATATACAGGGCCTAGTGACCATGTTTCTTGGAATAATATAATATTGTGCATATCGATGAAAGCACACCATTCCGGAGATGTTACTTTGTTCGCTATCCCAGCGAGGTTCCAAGAGATAAAGGTCAACGATGGTTTAACTGTGGTAAGCCCTGATTGGCCAGGATTTTAGAGATTGCTTATGTTTGTATTCTGCTGTGTAGTTTTTATTACTGAAGTTTTTGAAGGGTTAACAAGGACATCATCTAAGCGGAGTGCAAGAGAGGGATCACTGCCGTTACACCGGGCTGAACTACTATGACCTTCCAAGATAACTGGCCTCCCCTCTCTTTTATTGTTATTGGGTGCTAACATACGATTGTCTGCCTTGGTCATGGCTAGTGAGCCCTCCTTGATAATGCTACCACTATCTATTTCCACAAGATGGGAGTGTCCTATCCTATTATTATATTGATATGCGAGTCAATCGCACTCGTTTAGGTTTGATAATGCTGTGTATCTGTTTTCTAAGCTTATACCCCAGTCACAACTTTTGGCACCCCCACCCCCACCCCTTCGATTAGCCACTGTAGTCCATTTGGTCCTCAAAACACTGGGTTTAGCAATAAAACCTCTTCTACTATAGAAGAAGTCAAGTGTGAGGGGGATAATTTCTGCTGTTCTACGTTGGGGGGGCAAAAGATTAGGTAAAATCTAAGGCAATACTTCCAGTCCTTTGAAGTTTATTATCACGCAGTCGCCCTCAAATCTTTTAGGGCTATTGCCTATCCATTTCACTCTTCTGGCAGTTACTAACTCCTCTGAGAGTTTTTGTTTGCCCCAATGGGAGATGTGCATGCTATTAGTCAGCCAGTATAATGCTTTGCTAAAGAGTGATTGGAGAGACTCTGTCTGGCCAAACTTCAAGGTTGGTACATTAGCTAGGACCAGGATCAGTGGGGATGCTTCCACAATTAATTCCATTGGGCCTGGTTCCAGTAGAGGAAGATCTTCCCTGGCCCTGTTATTTATCAACGGATCTGCTGTGTAGTGGGTATTAGCTGTTAAGCTTGAGGTGGGGATAAGTGGCTAAGTCATGACCAAAGGATCCATACTTTCACCAGTCCCTTCCCTGTGTTTTGTTTGCTCAATTTTGTCCACCACCTTATTTGGTAAATCCCCCATATTTTCATTTGTATTTAACAGGAGGCCCTCAAGCTTATTTACTTTGTCAGTGAGATGATCAATCTTAGATAACAGTGGCTTGATTATGCCCCTCATTTTTTGCTCAAACATTCCCATAAGTTTTTTAATATTGGCCTCATCCTATAACATACTACCCTCATCCTCTACCCCTACATCCTCTTTACTATTTTTCCTAGGAGGAGTAGCTGGTCTGTTCTTGCTAGAGCTTAGCCCACCACGTCTAGGTTGACCCTTTGTGGGCCCTCTGGTCACCCAAGGCGCAGAGACGGGCACAGGATTAGAGGGGCTATCCTCCACTATTTCTAGGTCCAGATCTGCGGCATCATTAACAACCTCATCTACTTTGCTCAATATAGCAGGTAAGGATGCATTATCAGTGGGGCTCTCAGTACTAATTTGAGAAGACGCAACTGCATCACTGATATTTTCTAGTTCTTGCAAATTATCTCGGTGTTGTTCGGTTGAGATGTTGCTAGGTGTTGGGCTCAACCCCAGGGAAGATCTTCTATCATTATTTATCTTAGCAACCACTTGGAATAAATAGTTATCCATAGTGTTTGCAGGAGCTGCACCTTGTTTTTGCTTAGACATACCACTGACAACAACACTAAACAATCACAGTGATCCAAAATATATAACAACCTATTACTCAGCAGCCACTTCCATCAAAATCTTTCAGACAACCCCTTATGTTTTTTAGTAAATGCTAGCATGCATCGTGGTTATCACAAAGAATTGTAAACGCTCACGGAAATTTATGACCAGCGTTCCTGGCCCAGTCTAGTCGCTGCCAGTCCCGGACTGTCGCAGACTGTCCCACCCTTGTCCCGGGCTTCTCCCATTCGCTCCCGCGCAGCGGGACTGGTAAGATCAATTTATAGGGCTATGGATAAAGGGGAGGGGCAGGCGGGGAGAGCGGCCCAGGTGCTGTTGATCCGAGCGGCGGGCGCTTCTGGGAAAGGTAGTCCCCCGGCGCTCGCACACTGCTCGCAGCCCTGCTTGACTCTCAACAAACCTCCCAAGCAGCAGGCAGAAAGACCGATGAAGTCAGCTGGAGACCCAGCGAAGCGGGACCCGCGCAGCGGGTTCTGTGAGAGGTAGGATGAATTCACACACACAACCCAGCGTGCACCAAAAGTCCACAGCAAAGCGTAGCGTCCACTGCAAAGCGTCCCAGAAATGCTTGAAGCGCTACAGCTTTTGAACCAGATGGGGAGGGGCAGGCGGGGAGAGCAGCCAAGGTGCTGTTGATCCGGACGGCGGGCGCTTCTGGGAAAGGTAATCCCCCAGCGCTCGCACACTGCTCGCAGCCCTGCTTGACCCTCAACAATCCTCCCAAGCAGCAGGCAGATGAAGTCAGCTGGACACCCAGCGAAGCGGGACCCGCGCAGCGGGTTCCGCTGTCAAACTCCACGCTGCCGGATCCGATTGATGCACATATAACTCCACCTCCCGATCTCACCAACACGCTCGTATGAACAACACAGCGTGTTCGAGTGATAGGGCGAAGGATAACAGGAAACAAAACAAGGAGGGGATGGAAGGGGACTGCCGGGAAGGGATAGCTGAAAGACAAGAGAACAAGCACACAAATTATAATTGGCAATCAGGAAATCCTACTCTCATTTCATTCTCACTACGTATGCATAGATATTCACCTTTACCAAAAGAAGATTGCTCCACCTCCTCCCGGTGTCTTGAATAGTGTTAAAAGTCACACTAGCCCCTAAGGAACACAAACACCGGTTACTGTCAGATTATTCACAGAACCCAAAATTATATATTTCTAGTGTGGTGGAACCTACCCTGCCTTGTGTTGAACTGTGCTCAGAAATTATACTTGTGTATATCCCACAACCTTTGTGAAATCCAAAACAGTCTTCTTCTTGTGAGAAGCTAATTCACTCTTGTACATAGATACCAATTTCAATCCTATAAGGACACGGTAAAACGTAGCCACCTACTACCGTCTTCCGCTCTCAATTCCACAATGCAGTATCTTTGATTGCTCCACTCCAAATACGGAAAGGTGTAGGATCTCCCCCCACTACCTTCCGCTTTGGCACTTAATTATAAAGACACCAGTGCCTTACTTCGTAACGGTAGTACGCAGTAGGCGTCAAACCGCTGTACTCCGTTCTCACTGTAGTCCACCAAACGAGACAATCAATCCGACAGCGAAAAGTTTAAGCGCTTTCAATTCCCGTTGCCAGGTACTCTTATGCCGCCTATGCAGAAAGCTTCAGCTCTAGCATAACAACGCGTTGAAATCACGCGCCGTTATGAAACTCACTGTTTGGAATCAGCGTAGTCCCGGTCCTTCAATCACCACTTGGAGTTTCCTTCAAACGCCTAGCACTTTGCAGGTAACGGGAACTCCAAGAGCAAAACAAACAGTTAGAAAGCGCATTCCACGCGCTACTGGAAAATCCACAAGACGCTTAAATCCCAAGCGCGTCCTTGTTCCCTTCAAGCGGTTACTAACCAGGAAACATGAACCAAAATCCCCTGAGATATCCAGATAGAGGAAACTAACACGACGCTCCTCTCAAGTCTCTACTAAACACTGTTTGTTGTACAAAATCACGAACAGAGTGTAGTGGGTCCGCCCTACCTTTATAGTGCCACGCCCCCTCTCTGGAATTCTGGGAGATGTAGTTCGCTAGTTAGGTAGGCGCATTCGGTGAAACCTGACAGTATGTCCCCGTCCCTAGCGCCTTCTAGGGCCCGGTTTAGCTGGGTACCTCCTGTGGAAAGAGCGCACTGCAGCAGGAGCATGCACATCCGAACTCAGCTCCCAAGAATCATCTTCCGCAGTATACCCCTTCCAGGACACTAGATATTTCAGTACACCCCGGCACCACTTGGAGTCCCTTATACTCCTTACCTCGTACTCCATACCCCCATCACATAACACAGGTGGAGGGGCTGCTCTTCGTGACGTGAGTGCCGGTTTCAGCAATTGAACATGGAACACTGGGTGTATGCGCATGGACCCTGGCAATTTCAGCTTGTAAGTTACAGGGTTCACCTGTTTCACAATGGGGTATGGGCTGATGTATCTTGGGTGGAACACGCTGCGCAACTTAAACCTAATGTTCTTTGTAGACAGCCAAACCTTATCGCCCACCATATACTGACGACTCTCCATCCTGTGACGGTCTTCCCATTTTTTGTATACCTCCTTTGCCCTTTTCAAATGCACCTGCACTCCCTTGTGTACCCTCCTCAACATCATGATCCTTTCTTTAACCGAGGGCTGGTCACAGAGATCAGCAGGTATGTCAACCGGCAAGGTATTTGCATCAAAACCATAATTAGCCTTGAAGGGTGACATCCCCGTCGAACTATGCCATGCGTTATTGTAGGCCAGTTCCGCCATCCACAACAGATCCACCCAAGACTCATGTGCTTCTTTAGAGTAGCACCTCAAGTATTTCTTTAGCGTCTGGTTCAAACGTTCTGTCTGCCCGTCTGTCTGTGGGTGAAAACTAGTGGACAGATTGGACTCTATATTCGCCAGAAACGCGCAATAAACTGCGGTCCTCTGTCAGACACAATAACCCTAGGGATACCGTGCAACCGGACCACGTTACTGGCTAACAGTTGTGCAGTTTGGCTGGCATTCGGAAGGTTCTTACAAGGGATAAAGTGCCCCATTTTGGTGAGACTATCTACCACTACCAATACTGCTGAGGAACCCTTATCCATTGGAAGACCAGACACAAAATCCAGACTGATATGCTGCCAGGGTTGACTGGGGGTAGGCATGGGTATGAGTTTCCCGGCTTTCTTGGTGGTTACACCCTTGGCTCTTGCACAAACATCACAACGAGCCACCCACTCAGACACATCCTTGTTCAAGGTAGCCCACCAGAAATGTCTTTTGACTGTATCGAGGGTTTTACGTATATTTATTTATTTATTTATTTATTTTTGGCATTTATTGAGCGCGAACAATTGCCCGCAGGCGTCTCGGCGCTGTACTGTTATACCCTCCTGTGATCTATACCAGGATGTCCCACCAGTTCCCCCTCATGACACCAGCAAAAAGCCTTCTTCTGCAATGGAATCGAGGGCAAAAACAACTTCCCCTGAAAGAATGGCAAACCGTCTCTCACTTTGCTATCCACTCTGCCATGAGCCCATGACCCCCATCCACCCGGATACTGATGGTTTCTCACCTCATCTAAAAAGGTCTCAGCTCTCACCACACACAGAACCTTCCCTGTAGGAATGATTGCCTGTTTCTCTTCCACGCTTTCCACTGGCATGGTCTGTCTAGATAATGCATCGGCCTTCCTATTCTCAGACCCTGGGCGAAAAGTAACCACAAAGTTGTACTCTGCAAAGAAGAGCGTCCATCTCATCTGCCTAGCTGTCAGATGTCTAGCAGAAGACATAAACTGCAGATTCCTATGGTCAGTGTACACTGTGATGGTATGTAAGGCCCCCCATAGGTATTGTCTCCATTCCTGAAAAGCTCTCTTTATTGAAAGCAATTCCTTTTCTGCTATCGTATAATTGAGCTCAGCCGAACTCAATTTCTTTGACAGGAAGGCCACTGGGTGCAACTGCCCTGTACTTACATCCCTCTGCGACAATACCGCCCCAATTGCTTCGTCTGAAGCATCTGCCTCTACCACAAAAGGATGTTCCAAATTGGGATGTGTCAGCACTGGGGCAGTAATAAAAGAAGTTTTAAGGGTCTGGAAAGCCTCCCCAGCAGCAGAGGACCACTCGAACGGCACTCCTTTTCTCAGAAGTTTGGTAATGGGCACCGCCAGTAATGAGAAATGTAAAATGAAGCGCCGATAGTAGTTCGCGAAGCCCAGGAAACTCTGGACTTCCCTCACGTTCTTCGGTACTGGCCAATCTCGCACTGCCTCAACCTTGCGCTCGGACATCTGTAACCCCAAAGGACTGATCATCACCCCCAGGAATTCCACACTGTACACACTAAACTCACATTTACTGAGTTTCACAAAGAGGCTATGTTCTCTCAGCTTCATCAGTACCTTGCTGACCTGCTCTACGTGACAGCCTTCATCCATAGAATACACCAGTATGTCATCGATGTACACTACAACGAAAAAATCAATGAATTCTTTTAGGACATCGTTGATCAGAAATTGAAATGCCGCAGGGGCATTACATAGCCCAAATGGCATGACTAGATATTCATACAGGCCATACCGCATCTTGAATGCCGTCTTCCACTCATCCCCCTCTCGTACCCTGACCAAGTGATAGGCTCCTCGCAAGTCCAAGCGAGTATAGATCACAGCCTCCCTCACCTGATCAATCAACACCGTAATGAGGGGGAGAGGGTACCGGTTACGAATGGTGTTTTTATTCAAAACGCGGTAGTCCACACATGCCCTCAAATCACCGTTCGCTTTTTCTATAAAGAAAAGGGGAGAGGCAGCTGGGGAACGTGAAGGTCTTATGAATCCGATACGTTCATAGTGATCGATGTACTACTTCAAGTGCACCGTTTCAGGAACAGATAAGGCATATACTCGACACGTGGGAATCACTGCCCCATCCACCAGATCAATCCTACAATCATATGGTCGGTGTGGGCGGAGAATTTCAGCATTGCTTTCGCTAAAAACATCCTGAAAGGCCTCATATGACTTAGGAAGGGTCACCTCCTTCTCAGCGGCAGTAGCCACCATGAACTGCAAGGCTAACACCTCTACTAGAGAAGATACATAAGGCACTAGATGTTCCTTGCAAAACCCCGAAGAGAAATGGACAGTGCGTGTTTTCCAATCAATGGAAGGGTTGTGGAAGGTGAACCAAGGCATCCCCAAAATTATCTCGTATTGCGGAGCGTCTATTATATTCAACTCCACCGTTTCCACATGCCTTCCCTCTGACACTTCAATAGACAACTCTACTTCAGCTGTTTTCTCCGTTATAAGACCAGATTTATTGGGTTGTCCATCGACAGCCAAAACCTCCTGTGGATTGCATCGAGGCACCCTAGGTATCATCAAACGAGCCACCAACCCATTGTCGATAAAATTACCGGTGGCCCCTGAGTCCAGCATGACCAGTACTTGATGGGATTTGTGATCACACTCCAAGGTCATAACCAGGACCAGGTGGGATTCTGTTTCTCCTATCCCCGAGAAAGACAATGAGGTTAGTTTCCAATCGGGGTTCTCCTCCATTTTAGGCGGGGATGCCATCCCTCCGTCTCCCTCACTAGCAGTTTTGGAAACAGCCACCCTTTGGTTCTTGTTCCATGTATTATTCGTCTTTGGCTTAGAAGGGCACTCTCGAACATAGTGTCCCTTCTTCCCACAATACATACAAAGACCTTGTACTCTTCTGCTCTCTCTTTCCGTTTTGGACAATGGAGGTCTTATAGCACCTATTTCCATCGGCTCTGCTCCTGCTTCGGCAGATCCCAAAGCCCTAGAAGGAAAACCCATGTTTCGGGTATAGCCCCTATCCCATTTTCTTCTATCCCCACTCCGCTCAGTCAGCCTCCCATCCAATCTCAAAACCAGGTTCACCATATCTATACAGGTAGTGGGTTGTGGGTCAATGTGTGCTACAGCGTCTTTCAATTCATCCCTCAGTCCCTGATAAAACAGAGACATTCTCTTGCCTTCTGGCCAATCTGTTTCTGCTATTAACCGATTGAAAGTGGTTAGATAAGTAATCAAGTCACTCCTACCCTGACGCAGGGACAATAACTCCTTATCAGCACTGAAATTGGTGGCCCTCCTGTCAAAGACTTTCTCGAATTCTTCCCTGAACGCAGTCCAGTTGGACAACATGGCATCATCTCTTTTCACCAGAGGAACTGCCCAATTGGCTGCGTCCCCCACCAGATAAGAGATCGCAAACGCCACCCTGGAATGATTCGTAGGGAAGGAGGCGGGCTTACAGGAGAAATGAAGCAAGATTTGAGTCATGAAGGCTTGTGTTTTACGAGGGTCCCCCCCCCATATCGTTCTGGGGTAGCTAACGGAATAGGGGGTGGAACAGTAACCTGAATCTGGGAAGGGCCTGAAGAAAAAGGATTTTTTGATAATTTTTCAACCCTATCCTTAAGAAGCACAGCCTCCGCCTTGGATGCTGCCAGTTCTTCTTGAACCAATACCAGAGCCCTCAACACATCATCCAAGGTGGCCATATGTACCCCAATCAGACCCGGCAGAATGCAATTCGTGGGTTCGTGATTCTGTCAAACTCCACGCTGCCGGATCCGATTGATGCACATATAACTCCACCTCCCGATCTCACCAACACGCTCGTATGAACAACACAGCGTGTTCGAGTGATAGGGCGAGGGATAACAGGAAATAAAACAAGGAGGGGACGGAAGGGGACTGCCGGGAAGGGATAGCTGAAAGACAAGAGAACAAGCACACAAATTATAATTGGCAATCAGGAAATCCTACTCTCATTTCATTCTCACTACGTATGCATAGATATTCACCTTTACCAAAAGAAGATTGCTCCACCTCCTCCCGGTGTCTTGAATAGTGTTAAAAGTCACACTAGCCCCTAAGGAACACAAACACCGGTTACTGTCAGATTATTCACAGAACCCAAAATTATATATTTCTAGTGTGGTGGAACCTACCCTGCCTTGTGTTGAACTGTGCTCAGAAATTATACTTGTGTATATCCCACAACCTTTGTGAAATCCAAAACAGTCTTCTTCTTGTGAGAAGCTAATTCACTCTTGTACATAGATACCAATTTCAATCCTATAAGGACACGGTAAAACGTAGCCACCTACTACCGTCTTCCGCTCTCAATTCCACAATGCAGTATCTTTGATTGCTCCACTCCAAATACGGAAAGGTGTAGGATCTCCCCCCACTACCTTCCGCTTTGGCACTTAATTATAAAGACACCAGTGCCTTACTTCGTAACGGTAGTACGCAGTAGGCGTCAAACCGCTGTACTCCGTTCTCACTGTAGTCCACCAAACGAGACAATCAATCCGACAGCGAAAAGTTTAAGCGCTTTCAATTCCCGTTGCCAGGTACTCTTATGCCGCCTATGCAGAAAGCTTCAGCTCTAGCATAACAACGCGTTGAAATCACACGCCGTTATGAAACTCACTGTTTGGAATCAGCGTAGTCCCGGTCCTTCAATCACCACTTGGAGTTTCCTTCAAACGCCTAGCACTTTGCAGGTAACGGGAACTCCAAGAGCAAAAGAAACAGTTAGAAAGCGCAATCCACGCGCTACTGGAAAATCCACAAGACGCTTAAATCCCAAGCGCGTCCTTGTTCCCTTCAAGCGGTTACTAACCAGGAAACATGAACCAAAATCCCCTGAGATATCCAGATAGAGGAAACCAACACGACGCTCCTCTCAAGTCTCTACTAAACACTGTTTGTTGTACAAAATAACGAACAGAGTGTAGTGGGTCCGCCCTACCTTTATAGAGCCACGCCCCCTCTCTGGAATTCTGGGAGATGTAGTTCGCTAGTTAGGTAGGCGCATTCGGTGAAACCTGACATCCGCGAGATGTAGGATGAATTCACACACACAGCCCAGCGTGCACCAGTAGTCCTCAGCAAAGCGTAGCGTCCACTGCAAAGCGTCCCAGAAATGCTTGTAGCGCTACAGCTTTTGAACCAGATGGGGAGGGGCAGGCGGGGAGAGCAGCCCAGGTGCTGTTGATCCGGGCGGCGGGCACTTCTGGGAAAGGTAGTCCCCCAGCGCTCGCACACTGCTCGCAGCCCTGCTTGACCCTCAACAAACCCCCCAAGCAGCAGGCAGAAAGACCGATGAAGTCAGCTGGACACCCAGCGAAGCGGGACCCGCGCAGCGGGTTCCGCGAGAGGTAGTATGAATTCACACACACAGCCTAGCGTGCACCAGTAATCCTCAGCAAAGCGTAGCATCCACTGCAAAGCGTCCCAGAAATGCTTGTAGCGCTACAGCTTTTGAACCAGATGGGGAGGGGCAGGCGGGGAGAGCAGCCCAGGTGCTGTTGATCCGGGCGGCGGGCGCTTCTGGGAAAGGTAGTCCCCCGGCGCTCGCACACTGCTCGCAGCCCTGCTTGACCCTCAACAAACCTCCCAAGCAGCAAGCAGAAAGACCGATGAAGTCAGCTGGAGACCCAGCGAAGCGGGACCCGCGCAGCGGGTTCCGCGAGACGTAGTATGAATTCACACACACAGCCTAGCGTGCACCAGTAATCCTCAGCAAAGCGTAGCATCCACTGCAAAGCGTACCCTAATTCCCAACATTCCAACAGACACATAAGCAGGCCGAGCATCACATTACATCATCTCTCTTTTTTTAATCATGAAAAGCATCACATTACATCATCTCTCTTTTTTTAATAATGAAAAGGAGAAACTGAGATGACAAGATAAAGTAGTGAATGGAGAAGACAATGAAGAAGACTGGAGAAACAAATAGGAGAGAGTGAAAGCACTAAAGATAGCTCAATCACCCATCTCCCTTTTCCCGAAAACAAACAACCAAAACACTCCCACAACACGAACAGGAAGCGACTCAGGTACAAAGATCATGAAAGCTGGCCGGGCCGACATGAAATAATACAAGAGTACAATCTGAAAAGAAAACATGACACCGTGTAAGATGTGGTAAAGTACAAATTTGTGTAAAAGACATTAAATAGATAAGGACACACCACATAAGTAGAAGTGGGGACACACCATAAAACAGTATACACACAAAGAAACGTGTACAAAAATACAAATGTGTTTTAAACGCATTAAATAGATGAGGACACACCACATAAGTAGATCCTCGTCGCCAGATGTAAAATTATGATTAATGGTCCATTCGTTGTTGGTAACTTCATGTGAATTTATTGAAGATAGAAGTTACAGGAAATATAGTACATAAATAAGGAACCCCACCAGGAGCAGTCTGTATCTCGCTCAGCCCATAGATCAACTGACTCAAAGCTTACTAACATTCTAATTCCCAACATTCCAACAGACACATAAGCAGGCTGAGCATCACATGACATCATCTCTCTTTTTTTAATAATGAAAAGTGTCACATTACACCCTGTCCCCAGAAACTCAACCTGATCAGGTTCAAGCTCTTCAGAGACAGTCTCCTCTTGGTTCACAGAATAAGCCTCCTGTGAGGTCTGATCCTCAACCTGGGGCAAGCGGAAAGGCACTGCCTTTACCCTCTTGCTCTTCCTCTTGGGTTGTGGTTGGTCTATAGTTTCAAGATCCACCACAGTTTCAGGTAGGCACTTCTTGGCCTGGCACCTGGTTACAGCAAGGACATGTGCTGAAATACCTAGCATCTCTGCATGAGTCCTGTACTCTAATTCTGACCATAAAGAATTCTCTAGATCATTGCCCAAAAGACAGTCAACTGGGAGGTCTACACTCACAACAACTTTCTTGAGGCCATTTAATCCTACCCAGGAGAAGTTAACAACAGCCACACTATGTGTAGTAGTGGCATTGCTAGCGTTGGTCACTAGGTAATTCTCACCTAGTACAATTTGTCCAGGGTCCACAAAGTTAGGTGTCACCATAGTGACACTGGCACATGTGTACCTGTAGGCCTGAGCCAGTGTCTCATTGATCAAAGGCGTCTGCCTATACTTGCCCAAGGTATTGTAACTCATAGTATTGGTCATAGCTATGTCCACTTCATAGAGCAGAACTGCCTGAGTAGGGATTCTGACTAGGCCAGACTCCATCTCAGTACCCAGGGTTAACTCTACTATTTCTTTGGTTGTGTACTACCACTGCGGACTGTACTAGGGGGTGCAGGTGCCTTAGGGGCTGCAGTGGTAGGGACTGGATGTTTCTTAGTGCATTCACTACCCCAGTGTGAAAATGATTTACAGGTATTGCACCAAGGTTTCTTTGGGCCATCATTCTTCTTCTTCTTGTTTCCATTCTGGGAACCACCCTCCTTATTAGAATTATTTTGGGGGCCTGAAGAAGACTTCTGGTCTTTTTCTTTCTTATCTCCACCCTTCTGGTCTGCCTTCTTCTGATCACCACCTTGGTACTGGTTTTTCTGCTTAACCCTGGTTCTGACCCATTTTTCTGCTTTCTTTCCCAATTCTTGGGGAGAGGTCAGATCTGAGTCAATCAGGTGTTGATGCAACAACTGGTTCTGGCAATTATTAAGGATCTGTTCTCTCGTTATAAGATTGTACAATCCTGAATAGTCTGAAACTTTACTACCCAGGTAGCAACCTTCCAAAGCCTTAGTGGCACAATCAACAAAGAAAGTCAGTCCAGTACTGAGTCTGAGCTTTTTGGGTATCTCTGAAGAACAACCTGTATTGCTCAGTGGTTAAGCCAAACCCATCAATAAGAGCTCTCTTCAGGACAGTGTAGTTTTTTAGCATCCTGAGGTCTAACAGTGAGGAGCTTATCTCTCCCTTTCTCAGAAGAGGAGAGCCATAAGATTGCAG
Organism: Lissotriton vulgaris; assembly: GCF_964263255.1. Taxonomy (NCBI): domain Eukaryota; kingdom Metazoa; phylum Chordata; class Amphibia; order Caudata; family Salamandridae; genus Lissotriton; species Lissotriton vulgaris. Next base: position 276,125,318 of record NC_141688.1, read on the forward strand.
CCCACTGGTCTTGAGGAACCTGCTGTACCATGCAGGCTCTCTCAAGAGCAGTTATCCATTTGTGGATGTCTTCCCCATCTCTCTAGGGGGGCACAATCTTGCTCAGGTTTCTATGATCATAGGACCTGTCTTTATCTCTAGGGATAATGTTGCTGCCACCAGTGGAATCTAATCCACTTAGTTTTTGCACCCTTGCTAAAGCAAATTTAGCTTGGGCCAGGGCTACCTCTTCCCTTCTCTATCTGGAGTTGGACAGCTCTCATTCTAGCCTCATGTTCTCTTCTCTGGGGGGAAGTCATTCCCCTTTGAGATCCCCTTCAGGCATTAGAATGATTAGAGTCCCTGGAGGTTGATCTAGCCCTTCTATTGCCAGGGTTAAGTCTACTATTGGGCCTGGACAGGTGGACACCTTCTCCATTCCCGTGTAGGCTTAAGTTGGCCTGGTTCAAGATTCTAATTTGAATATGGTCATCCCCTCCTTGGTCATCTGACTCATCTACATTCTCATCCTCGTTTACCTCTTCAGGATCATCTTCTGGGACATCAATGTTATTAGGGGGGTTTCCCTCTCCTACCTTACTTGAAGGACCTGTAGCAGATTCCTTCTCAAGATCAGCTTTCTCTAGAATTGCTATAAGGATAGGGATGGTTGGGTTCTGACCCCTTTTCAGCCCCCTTGAAGTGCATAGGGCACTCAAGTCCTTGTGGCTGAGTTTTTCATAACTGGATAGTGCCTTTGGAGGGTCACCCACAGGTAGAGAGCTTGATGCTTCACCTATGCCAGGCATGACTAGTGAGGTGTAAGTGGTGCACTAACCTACACTAAGTGTTTTCCTACTGGAACCTTGCTAGTGAGTTGTAGTCAGGGTGTGCTACTCCCTTTTGTCTACATCTACTAAGTTCATTAGAACTTAAGTATGTTAAGCTTTTGTTTTATATGTACCTATAGTACTTAATGTGATCTTTCAAATGATATAAGATTACAATTGGTAAAACAACAGCAAGCTCAAATCCCAACCGCTGCACACCAATGTGAGAAGTTGGCCTGATGTATGATGTCCACAGTTCTGTGGGCACCCTGTATCAGTTCAAACAATCCCTTATGGTGGTGGTTGTATAGTCAACCTTGTAGACAAGCTATCCTAGGGGTAGCATGGACTAAACAGTCTTAGGCTAAACTCAAGAGGGCATGTGAAGCCAGCTGTTTTACCATATGCAATCCTGTAATATCAAATGAAAGGACACTAGACAAGTTATATATTATAAAAATATATGTATTTATTACTAGAATAATCCTCTGTACTCTTTATGAGTGCAGAGGCACAAGCGTTTAAACAAAAGCACAGTAAAACATTCAAAAGTTGCACAATTTTGGATAGGCCCGGTGGCCACTTAAACCATATACTAAAATAGTGGTATAAGTACTACCTCTCGAACAATTGTAAGGCCTAGGGCATTGTGAATCGCTGGGACTACTCGGGACTAGCAGTGATGAAGTCGGGAGAGTGCCAAAAGCAAACTCATGCACCAATGCAAAGTGAATGGCGCGTAATAGTTATTGAGTCACTGTTTTGGAAGTCTTCTGACTAGAATAGAATTACCCCACTTTAAACTAGGACACTAGAGGTGTAAACCACTACAGGAGCACTGGTGTTAGATCGTTACCTCACCCACAGGAAGCGGGTGCATAGGTGCCAAAGTGTGTCGGGTTTGGTCGTGGAGATCTATAGAGCCTGGAGATGAAGATGCTGCAGGGGCCAGGAGAGAAGAGTCCGGTTGGATCCAAGGGTGGATCGAAGATGTAGAGTACCTGAAAGCAGAGGGGACAGAGTCTGGGTCACCAGCTAGTGACCAGGATAGAACCAGGAAGGAACCAGGCGATGTCGAGCACAATCAGGTGGTTGTCACAAAGCTTGTCTCCGCTGCCACGTGGACTCGGGGGCATCGACGATGACCAGGAGTAGGTCACGAGCTGTCCCACAAAGACACTCGCTGTCGGCGGTGTCGGCTTCCGGATTGGACTTAACAGGCCTTGGCAAATGCAACCCATGCAGGACTGAAAGATCGCTTCTTACTCGGACCAGCAAGGTCAGAGCGGTGGCTCCTTTTCAGGGAAGAAAGGGCCAATCTAAAGCAACCAGACCAACAGTGTAAATTTAAAGGTTCATCGAATCTGGGGCCACTAGTCAACGGGCAAGTGACTGCACCAACGCATCAAGCAGAAAAATGCAAAAGGGCCCCACGCAGCACTCGATGAGTGTGGAGGGGAGATCTTCGGTGCACAAGCTGCTTGTGGCTGGAGCTTCTTAAACCCCAATGCACAGCTTCGAGGGTGCCTTGGAAGCTGCACGGTCAGCACTTTGCAGTCTTTTCAAGATGGCCGGCTCCACGCTTCACGTCGCCTCCACGGGTCTCAGATTCACTGGGATTGTGGATCAAGCTGTTAGAAGTCGGGGAAGCTGGGTCTTGTTGATCTTTGTTACTTGAGTTCTGGCGGGAACTGCAACAAAGCAAACCATTAGGCGCTGGTTGCTGCTTGTTTGCACAGGGTGGTCACTCCTTAACCACAAGGGAGATTCTTCAGTCTACCACCACGAGTGGGATGTTGAAGGATCCAGAGTTCTGTATCAAATTTTCGTTCAGGATAATCTAATGCTCCTGGGCACAGCTCCTACCTTTATTCCAAATCAAGGGGCTGGATTACCTGCTAGGTACCTCCTATGGGTGGGACACAGGAAGGGGGTGGTTACACTCCCTTCCCCTTGTTCAGTTTCGCGCCAGAGCTGGGACTGGAGTGTCCTAGCACCGGTTTGAACTGGACTATGCATGGGAAGCCTTGTGCTCCCCAGGCAGTGTCTAGTTTCATTCAACCCTCCCTGCTACAATCCACTATCTCCTGTCTGGGGTGGTGTAACACCGCCCTTTGACAGGATACCATTTGTCCAGGCCTCCCCTGCCGGAGGTTTGGTCAGCAGCAGGAGGCCGACTCGTGTCTGTGGCAGCAGCATCCATTTTGTGATGCTGGGGCTCTAGTTAGGTTTAACCGCGTTTAAGTAAAGTGACATGTCTACTCCCTCTAGAGGGGTGGAATGCTATCCCCGTTGCCCGGACTGGTGAGGGGGGAGTATTCCAAAGCGTATGACACCTTACACAACATGTTTTGATAAAGCCAAACCAAAGTTAGCAAGTAACCGCGAGGATTATGATGCACTTAAGAGTATATGGTATTGCAATATCCCGAAACAGCTAAGGGAGTTGGTCCCGACAGCTGCATACAGGCTCAGCTCATGCTAGAGCACCATCTCACATACAACCAAGCACTCTGCCTCTAGGATTGATAAGGCCTGCCATAGGAGTGACTTATAGGTGTATATGTGTCCAGCTAAAGGTACAGATATAGGTATACTATATCTAAGCAAGGGGTGATTACACAACCTTGCCCCAGCTGAGTGACCAGCCAGTTGTGTCAGTTTGGATAGCCAGCAAAACACTCTCTGATATGTAAAGTTTTTATATGTATTAAAAACATGAAAGAAGAGACAATATACTGGAATTACTTCATTCCACTACATTACTAGTAAACACTTTAAATTCGTGAATGGTGACAGTAGTGATTAAGGTGACAAGTGCAATGTATATAGTGACACTTATATACAAAACAATTATTTACAATAAAACCACACAGGGAGGGGACCGGGGGAAGGAAGAGAACGAGGTATTTTCTGTCGTTTATGAGGCCAGTCTTTTTAAGTTAGTATTCCAAGGAAAACCAAATGGTTAATGTCCAGGTTCCTGGAGTTTAGCTTGGCCAAGGTAAGAGTGTTGACGTTTCGACCCTAGTTGCGCCCCAGTTGGTGGTCGCGGCGGTGGTTCAGAGTTCTGCACACGAGCGCCAAACAAACTGTCCGTGAGTGAACTGTCAGTTCGAGTATCACTTACGGACAGTTTGTTTGGCGCTCGTGTGCAGAACGCTGACCCACACCGCGGATTAAGACCGCGTTTGATACCACCTCGAGGGTTGACCAACGGGCGACCCTCTGGAATAACCCATCATTTGACCAATTCCCTTCCCCTTTGTCTTGATAAAGACCTGCCGCGACCACCAACTGGGGAGCAACTAGGGTCGAAACGTCGACGCTCTTACCCGCAGTTCTGGCCCAACAAACTAGGTCCTCCCCCGATGCCTGCGAAATTGGTAAAGAGTCTCGGTGTGACCATTAATGCCGAACTCTCCCTCAGACCCCAAGTTGGCACAGTCATCTCATCATGTACGTTCCAGCTTCGTAAAATCCGCAAAGTCAGTCATCTACTCCCACCAGCCGCTCTGATTCTGGTCATCATCTCCCTGGTGCTATCCCACCTGCACTTCTCCAATTCCTTGTACCAAGGACTCCCAAAATTACTATTACACCGCCTCAAGGTCGTGTGGAACCAAGCAGCCCGTCTCATCTACCCCCATATGGCAGTCGGCTAAACCCCTACTGCACAAGCTGCACTGGCTGCCTATAGAACAGAGGGCAGCATTCAAGCTAGGCTGCCTCACGTTCAAAACCCTCCACTGTACCAGCCCTGCTTTCCTGACCTCACTCATCAACCTACACCGCCCTACTCGCAACCTTCGCTCAGCTCACCTCAACCTGCTTGCTGTCCCCAGAACCAAAACCAACAAATTCGGTGGCCGTCGGTTCGCCCTTCTGGCCCCTAAATTCTGGAATCCTCTTCCCCTGACCATCAAATCCAGTAGTTCCCTTCTTCATTTCATGAAACTACTCAAAACCTTCCTTTTTCCACCACCTTGCTAAATCCCGCGCCTTCCGTCCTCAGCCTCACCTCTGTCCTACAGCGCCAGGAAAGCCATGGTGTCAGCGCGCTTTACAAATCCCATTTAACATTAACATAGCTAAAAAGACTACAAGAATAGGTACAATTTATGGCCAACTGCTGGATAAATTACAAGATGATATAGAACATACAGAAACTGCCTGGGCTGACAAACTCGACAACCTAAACGTAGCTATTTATATGAGTCTTTGTCTATCAGCACAATTTCTTATGTCAGCTAGTTTAAAAGCCCAGACCTATAAAACTATATATAATCTATATTTTACCCCAGCCAAATTATATGCCTGGGACAAAAGAGATAACAATCATTGCCCTAGATGTCTTAAAGGCCACGCAACAATAATACACATGTTCAGTGAGTGTGACCAACTAACACTAGTTAAAAAAATGATTTGCGAATTCTGGGAAGAACTGTTTGGCCATAAAATACCCGACTCCTCCACTCTATATTTGTTAGGTACTGATAATACACTCAGCCTGAATAGGGACGAAGAGGCCATGCTCTTTATAGGTTCTGCAGTCCTCAGTGTAATACCAGCAGCACGGTGGAAAGACTCAGATTCACCAAGCTTTCAAATGTGGCTAGCCCGCCTCCTTGGTGTCTTCAATCAGGAAAGCGCTATCTATGCCACTAGAGGGCTAAAATCCGCAACGCCGAGCAAGGTGATTTGGCAACCCATCTATAACTGGAGGAGGGGGCTTTTCTCAGTGTTATGATGAACTATTGTAATCTGCCTTATTTTACGATTAATTTCTGCCCTCTTTCTTTTCTTTTCTCCCATCTTATTCTTTTTTATGAATTCTTCAATCTTTCACTTTCTTTCTTTTTATTTTTCCTCTCTTTTTTGTTATGAGAACGTATCATATATGAAAGTGTTTGATTATCGTACAGTATTATTGTATTTTGACTCCTGTCTTTACTGGTTCTGACAAATAAAAATATTAAAAACAATAAAATAAAATAATATAGTTCAATTGGGATAGATTTTCCATTAACAACTCCAGTGGGGCAATATTTTTGTAAATGATATTTAGAACACTATGAGCCTCATTACGATGTTGGTCAGAAAGCATTCTGATCGACTCAGTTTCTGAATAGTTTCCGACCCAATGGGATTCGGAGAGTCAGACCGACATGATTACAATGTTTCAGAACACTGTTCTGTTGGACTCCCCTTGACTTTAATGGGAGCCTGTGTTCCAACCAACAACACATGCTCCCATTGAAGAAACGGGTGATCGCAGAAAACCTTTCACCAAGTGGCGGACACTCCATGATGCTTGCCACAATGTTCATAGTTGGAAAGAGGGGACCCACGGCTACCCCATGTGCCCAAGCCAGAGGTCTATGCATTCCGGGGGACCTGTTATAGGCCCCCACAGTCGGATTCCAACAACCGATCCATTTCGGACAAATCGATACAGAAAGGCAGTCCGAATCCGTTATTGTAATGTGTCAGTCGGAAACACGGTCCATAGACTTGTCAATTAAGTCAGAACGATCGAATGGTTTCCTACTATCGTAATTGGTCGGTCTAATGTGCTTCCGAGTCCGTCAGAAAAGCGGGTTCCAAATTGGATTCGGACAAACCAAATGCCGTTCAGAGCCTTTCCGACTGACGTTGTAATGAGGCCCTACATATTACATTATCTTTATTGTGTGATTAATAAAGTCTTTAGAGTATTATAAAAAAAAAAGAATTAAACCTAACCTGCGATCCATATTTGGTATTACTCTATCCCACACTCCAGGAATCTGAGCAAATGGAACATTGTTGGCATCTAACTAATAGGAGTACTTCAGTGGAAATCATTTCGGTAGAGCAGATTTATTGCGAGTAGCAATAATTGCAACCATAATCTCACCGTCTATACTTGTTTTTGAACGAGTGATTGCAACTGTGGAAGCCATGCGTACAACCCCCTTTGCGGCTTCATCAGCCAATGAATTCCCTTCAACATGTACGCCATCACGTTGGTGACTCAGTGTGTGTATCATGTGAGCTCTTGGTAGTTCGTTTTTCAACTCCACTACCTGTTCTCATAGCGTTTTGTGCCTAATTGTGCCACCTTTTGTATCTTTGAATCCATTTTGACATCAGTAGTGTAAGTACTCATTGTACAACTGTACACAGTAAAACGAATCACACACAATTAGTGTGGGGAAGAATATAGGTGAAGGGTTATTTAATTACCTGGGCCTTTATCAGGGTACCTATATGGAATATAACAATGTAAAGTACAGTATGTAAACCTACGCAGCCACAATCCTAGGGTACCGGATTAGTTGTTGTATGTACTTTATTCGATATAAAAGTATCATAAAAGCAAATATAATCTTAATTCATCATTTAAAATCCATTATTACATACAACTAGTAGATAATATACACGTATCTAAAAATATGCATTAAAAATAATAGCTACAATATAAACAATATAAAACACATCTCCTATACAAACAGTAGGGAAACAGCAAAACCTCAGGAATGGGCCCACGGCAACCTAGCTCTTATTATACCTTAACAACTTAGTGCGTGTCAACCAGGCACATCCCAATTACTTGGCTACCTCGCAAGCCATGTTAAGGGAAGAGGTATCGGTTTTGAAAAAGTGCGTAGAGCGACCCTATAGTCCTTGAAGCCAGATTTTTAAAGATAGGTTTAAGACATTTTTTTCTTGCGAACCTATAGACTGGGCAAGAAAAAAGTAAATGGGGAGTGGACTCGATAAGTGCCTGACAACCAGGGCAACAAGCAGATGTGTAATTGCATTTTTTACAGCCTGCTACCAGGTCATTGAGCGGGAGAGTTCCAAACCTCAGCTTCAAGTAGAGCGTTCTATCTCTTGGAGATTGTATAAAGTCAAGATAAGGTTCTAGTTTTCCGACAACTTATGCTCCAGGAACTGCTCAGTAAGGATCCCCCGATTGGGTCTACGCACCTCCCCCCTTTGAACCCATTCCCAATATGATTTCTTAATTATTTGTTCGAGAGGTGGGGTCTGGCTAGCCCAGGACACCCCAAAATCAATATCTATTACCAGTTGTCTTAGCTTACAGAACCATTTAATATTTTTACCTGTATCTAATGTGTCGATTTCGCTAAGGGCAGCGGCATAGATAGCCAGTTCAGGGGTACTTCTTAGGCGCACCCAGAAGAGTAAAGGGTGGAGCCTTGCAATGTCTTTAATGGAGTGTTGCCCAAAGTCCTTGCGACGTGGTATCAGTGGGGTAGAAGCTGGAAGAGAAACCAGACCTCTATAGAACTTGTTCTCTGATCTCTCTAGGTCAATAGTATTCTCAAAACCCAATAGTTCCGACCCATATAGTGCTGAAGGCAATGCTTTACCATCATAGACCACGAGGGCCGGAGCTACTGGTCTACTGATGGAAAGCTGCTGATCTCTTAAAATGCCCCTGACACCCACTTATGGTTGAGAAGCATTTTGGCCAGATGGGTATTCCACTTCATCAAGTTGTTAACCCGAATACCAAATAGTCATAGGACTTTACAATGTCTTGGGGAGTACCATTTAGTGTGATGCCATTCCTAAATCGTTTAGACGGGGATAGTGTCATCAATTTTGTTTTGCTGGTATTAATGGATAACCCCCGTTAATCGCGAAATAGGCTAAACCTGTCTAACAGTTTTTGCAGGCCTCTTTGACTTTTTGACATCAAAAGGGTGTCGCCGGCGAAGAGGAGGGTAGGAGATTTCTCCCCGGCCAGGGTTGGAGCATCGGTTGGGTCCTCTCTCAAATGGTCTACCACCTCATTAACAAAGAGAGAGAACAGCATCAGGGCCAGCACACAACCCTGCTGTACCCCCTGTTCACCGCCACCCTTTCCGTCAACTGTCCCTGGTTGCCCCACCTGATTCTGGCATAGGTTCCCTCGTGGAGGCATTTGATGATATCAAGATTCAAGGGGGGGATACCTAGATCGAACAACACCTGCCAAAGCTTGGCACGAGGTACCAAGTCAAAAGCGGTCTTTAGGTCGATGAAGGCCAGATATAAACTGCCATTCCCAATTACCACTACTTTCCAGTGTATCATACAGAATCTAAAGACTTGATCCATCGTGCCTACTTTCTGTCTGAAGCCTGCCTGGAAATGCAAAGCATCCATGACCTTATCCTCATAAGGAGGACCCTGCCAACCACCTTCTGTATTACGTTGATTAAACTAATCGGCCTGTAGTTGGCAGGGTCCTCCCTATTCCCCTTTTTATATATGGCTATCACCTCTGCGCCCTGTGGAGACGGGGTACCTTCGTCATCACAATACAGGCTGAGAAAATGGGCATGCCATTGTTGCTCTGTATTGTGGTTAGGTATCGGATCAGCTCCCTTCTGGATACCTTTGTTGAATATTTCCCAAAACACAGCAGTGTCTTTCAATTGGGAGGCGGATTTAAGTTCCTGACAGTGAGATTCTTCCCAGTTACGCTTAGCTTGCTCGATTGCCCTGGCCTACTCTTGCCTAGCTGTTCTTACTGTTGGGGGATTATTATCTCGTAAAGCTAGGGATAGGATTCGTCTCTTTTCCCTACATGCAGCGGAATACCATGGGTTGGATGGTCAGGGAGGGTATCCTTTCTGATCACTAGGCTCCTTGATAGAAAAAAACATTCCCAACCTTTCTATTATATCTTGATAAAACTTGGGGAAAGGGGAGTCCTGTGTTCCCTCGACAGTATTGCTGATCAGTACATGCTCTATGGACTTCTAGTCTATGAGCTCCCTTATACTACGCAATTTATCATCCTGATGTAAAAGCTTATGCCATTTAAGGTGTCGGTTACAATTGGAGGGCACTATCTCTTTTGTTGACCAGCCCCAGTACATTAAAAGACTTTTTAAAGGTGGCAGCCCAGTTATTACTCATTTGCATGCATAAGGGGTTATGGTCACTATACAGGGTAGATTTAACTTCCATATCCAAAAGGTCACCCCAAAGCCGTGTATCCAGCAGAATGTAATCGATCCGTGAGGGACAGCTGGACCTATCATATGTATTGGCCCCACTTGGGTCAGAGCATGTCCTACCATTCACTGCTCTTAGATTGTATTCCAAAGTTAGGGCATTAATTTGGATAGCCCTTTGTGCCCACTTCTTTATTGGTGCTAAACTGAGAGTTTGTGTAGCCAGTTTGTTGTCCTGCTCCCCAATACCCAATAAATCCTCCCCACACAAGGGCTAATATGTGCAGTTGAAATCCCCTGCTACAATGATACCAGAGTGGGGGAGGGGTACTAGACAACTCGGACTCTAATGCTGATAGAATTGCAGATGTTTGAGCCCCGGGAGACCCTCTTGCATACACGTTAAATATCTCCACATTGGAACCTTTATAGGGCCTTTAACCGTCAGATGTAAAATATCGTTTAAGGGAGCAGTATGCATGGTGATTGACCAATTTAATGAGTTATTTATCCAGATATGGAGACCCCCAGACGGACGGCCTTTCCCTGAGCTTGTGGCTGGAATAAAATAAGTGCCAAACCCTGGTTTGTACAGGGGGACCATACTCCAGGTCTCCTGGAACAGGCAGATGTCTTGGTTATCAATAAACTCATTCCACTCCGGCAGCGAAAATGTTTTCTGTAGTCCTGCTATATTCCAGGAGAGATTAGTGCAAAACAGGCGTGTGGTGCAAGTCAAAATGCAGGGCTCCTCCCAGAACGATTACAATAAGGTGTTGAATTCTAAGGTGCAGGTAAAGCGCCTAAGTCTGTGTGGCACGAATTCGTGCAGAAAACCCCGCAAGGGGTTTGTGCCAGCAGTAAGTGAGGTGCTGAATGTAGAATCAGACTCAGGCACATGTTCCCAGAGGGGTGCAAGCTTCATGCGTACCAATGTGCTCCTCAAGGTCCTGGAGTGTGAGGTGCATGTATAGAACCAGTCAGTGCCAATTCATGGGTAGTGCCCCCCAGGAAAGTGTTTCTTGAACAATAAACAATCAGTGCCATGTGCTTTGCAGTCTTTTGTCTTTGAGTCTTGGGATGTTCGTAGAATCCTATCGGCTTTCGTCTAAAAATTGCCAATTCGTGCTAGATCCTTTGGCATCACGGTAATGTAGATAAATGTTAGAGCCTCTTTACATGTTCTTGTGCTGTTTTACATACGCATCGTTCTTAGGTATAATCACCTCTGTTGCAACAGGACTGGACAGCAACAAATAATGTGCTCGGCTTATTCTGTATGGTATTGCCACAAGCAACATTCCTTTTTTTTGGCAATGTAGAGTTGTGTAAATTATAATCATAATTTCTAGAGGAGACCTCAGGTGCCCTGGTTGGCAAATATGTCAAGCCAATGGCGTTGTCCATCGTAGATGAGTTTGGACGGAGTCTCGTCTGATGTTGAGTATGAGATGATTTTTGTTTATCCAGGTCTCTAGCTCTTTCAAGAGCGCTTTGCGTATGCCTTCCCACCAACGCTCAACAGGCCAGTCAGCCTGTAGTTCCCCGGGTCTCCAAGTCCCGCTGCCGACATTTCTAACTGTTAGTAGCCCTATTATGTACTTGAGTTTGGCTTACCTACAAGTAGAAGGGTAAAAGTGCCTTCAAGGGACTTATTCAATCTATATTTGTTAATTGAAATTATTATAGAAAGGACCAATGGATCATCCTTGGGGTGAATTAATCAAAACTAATCAATTTATATTATCAACATATAACATATAAACAAAGACACAAGGTGTATACGAAAAAGTTTTTATCAAATAGTTCATTAAATCAACTTCATATACAGATAAATAAACAAATAAGATTTTAGGACTGTGGGTACACATATAAATAAATTGCTAAGTGACTTAACAGAACCTAAAAAACACCTATCCCAAAACACATTGAGTAAAACAAAAAGGGGGATGAGATGTATTGTCGACGTTTCGGTTTCTTAATAGTTATTTGATGAAACCATCCTCAGGACCATTATCAGTGCTGATCTGTATAGAAATATTGTAGTCTGCTCGCAAATCGCAATCACAGTTTCACGCAGGGAAATCGTTGGTGGATCACAGTATCCTAATGCCTTAACTAGTGGATGCGGAAAGCACTCATCAAGGCTGGATATGAAATCAGATCTTCACTCCCATACAGTTCATGTATTTTATAACGCAGAAATCGTCCGGTATCACTCATGCGGAGTCTTATCTGATCTTTAGAAACAGTCTGAAGTAATTATGACCAGTTTGAATTTTAAACAGGTCAATAAGCAGTCATCGGTCCTGCAGCGCCTAGAATTCTGGCGAAGTGGAATCACAAACACGTCCCGTCTGGAATGAATCACCTCTGTTGCAACAGGACTGGACAGCAACAAATAATGTGCTCGGCTTATTCTGTATGGTATTGCCACAAGCAACATTCCTTTTTTTTTGGCAATGTAGAGTTGTGTAAATTATAATCATAATTTCTAGAGGAGACCTCAGGTGCCCTGGTTGGCAAATATGTCAAGCCAATGGCGTTGTCCATCGTAGATGAGTTTGGACGGAGTCTCGTCTGATGTTGAGTATGAGATGATTTTTGTTTATCCAGGTCTCTAGCTCTTTCAAGAGCGCTTTGCGTATGCCTTCCCACCAACGCTCAACAGGCCAGTCAGCCTGTAGTTCCCCGGGTCTCCAAGTCCCGCTGCCGACATTTCTAACTGTTAGAAGCCCTATTATGTACTTGAGTTTGGCTTACCTACAAGTAGGCCGATTCCATATCACCCATTCTGAAAGTGCTCCCTGATGATGCTGTGCCTAAAATTGTTGGAGTCATGCGCATTCCCTGGGTATTTTGCCAACACGTTGGTGAAATTCACCTGATGGTGTACGATGGCCTGGAAATGGATCGTTGGTATGTGTGCTTCCGGTTCCTTTAGAGATGTGATGTTGCTGCAGGGGGAACCAGTTGCACATGTGCGCAGTCCATGGTACCCAGCACATGTGGGGAATCAGCGATTGCTTAGAAACCTTGCTTGGTCTCCAGCTACAGCTGTGTGTTGGAGAAGAGTAGTTTCTGGGGCGTAAGGTGGATGTGGAGAACAGCCATGAGCTTGACCTGCGGAGGGATGAGACGTACCTGGAAATTGGTGGCTGTATCCTTGGCGCTATCTGTAGTAGCAGTTCTACCGTGGAGTCCCTCCTGAGGTAGTAGGTGATGACTTCAACCTCCCTGAGGTCAATGAGGGAGTTCCGCTGCTGAAAAACACTCTCCGTTCTCTTGCAGTACCTTCTTCGTGGCAACTCCCAGCTGCAACATAAGCACCTCTATGGCGGAATTGAGCTTGCCAGATTGTTTTGTGTGGCTTATCTGTATGTACCACAGCCAATGTGTCATGTCCTACACCTGGGTAGATGTTGCACGGAAATGTTGGCGTATTTCAGGCCCAGTGCAGTGCTAACACATGATGTGTCACACATTGAGAAACCATAAATATCACTGCATCATTTTTATGATGGATTTGACGTGAGGACGCCAACCTTGCATATTTAAAGTTTTGCGTGGCACATCCGTTCCTGTTGTATGTACATTCTGAAACAGGCCTACACAAACTGGTGCGTTTAACCACATGCATCTACTTTGGCTCGTCAACAATATCAACACAACTGCTTGTAAATGGGGCCCTGTGTGTCTGACTGTAGCTAAGTTCTGTACTACATTTGCGCTGATATGAAGACATGTAACTAAGCTGCATCGCAGAGACCTGTTGTTTTGCTAATAGCTGCAATTGCCTTCACTGGGATGTTCCACCTCCATTAAAACCAATCTCTGTGTTAAAGTGATAGCAGCATTTAAAAGTGCACTTATATGTATTTATTTATCACAAGGCACGAAGTGATCACCTGGAAGAAATAAACACAAACCAACAAGCTTTAATATAAAACAAGAGAACGAGATAACTGTGTAGGGGCTGAATTATGCAATTGGCAACCAGGAAACCTTGCATCAATCCCCACTCCCAGCTCACAACATTGAATGGTTTTAGGACAACTGTTTCGTATTGCCTCTTTTTTCTTTATCATCACTCGAGAGCACCATAAAATACGTCGGTTCCAGGTGAGTCTGTACACAAATATCTATTTTACATGGTTGGAAAGACTAGAATGTTACTTCATCTATAATAACATTGGGTTTGAAATAGAGGGCACAGCACAACTGATTGCCTCTTGGTCACTAATGACATCCTCATCAGGACAGTAGCGGGGCATGAATTTGTCCAAGGTGGTCTTTTGAATCTCTTTCTTGTAATAATTTCCACCAAATGGAATGAGATAATCTATTAAACTAAAATGCAATGTGTCGCTTTATATTTAAATCTACTATTTTGAATTTTTATGAGACTTCCATTTATGTACTGGAGTGTGTTGCACCATTTAAATTCTAAGGGCCTCATTTATGAGGCCTTGCGTCAGTTTTACGCTTCCGATGTGTCACTTTTGGTGATGCCTCGGGGCGTAAAACCTGTTGCGCACTATTTACAAAGTAACGCATCTCAGCAGATGCGTCACTTTGTAAACACCTTTGCTACATTATACCTGCGTCAGGTATAATGTATGCAGGGGGGACGTTCCCCTGCAAAGAGCCTCAAAGAAGTGACGCAGTGAAATCTATGAGATTTCACTGCATCAGTTCTAGGACACCGTTGCGTCAAAAGCTTGCACCTGCCTCACAGCAGGCGTAAGACTGACGCAGGCCCTTTCACTTAGGGCTTGCCCCGTGTGAAAGGATGCATTACAGGAGTTACGTCACTTTTGTGACACACTCCAGCAATGCATCACTTTCGCGCTTACAGATACGTCAGAAATACTGACATATCTATAACTCTTTGCGACATGATGCGCCATACATTAAATATGACGCATCAGGTATGTTGCAAGGAGTGCGCACTGAGAAGTGACGCATCGCTGCTTTCACGCAGCGATGCATCATTTCTCATAAATGAGGCCCTAAATATGTTGGTGGCTCAGCGCATGGTCAGGCTCTTGACTCTTCCTTTTAATTTGCTGAAAGAACCACCACTAATGATGTTTTAGTGGCAAACTATAACACACAAAGGAATACTAGACCCTCATATAAGTGCAGGACCTTCAGAGGTGCCATACATACATTTTTCCCAGCTAATGCTGCTTTTTAAAATGTTGACAAGCTTTTAATTTGTTTATATTCAGCAATAGACACATGGCAGGACTTGCTAAATGCCAAATCAATTCAGCATTGAGGCAGTGCAGCAAGGAGCAACCTCTACACTTCTGCCTCTCCTGTCTGAGGTGCGGAAGCAATGGGGTGACGAAATAATCCATCTGGAACTGAACCCCACCTCGGTGTCCTCCATTGTCATTCCAGTTCGGCACTTTACTAGGGGCAGAATTGATGGCATTAAACATATACCATTTCAAATCCACTCCAGTGAAGATGCAGTGATCCTCCACCTCTGATGCAACACATTGGTAGCATCTGCTGCACCTGTTCAAGGGGAAACAACCATTACAATGCAGCCATTACAACACACTAACTTTACAATGCAGCTGTTACAACGCACCTGCCTATACATTGCATGCCATTACATCGCATGCCATTACAACACACACCAGTACAACGCATGCCCTTACAACACATAACACTACTACACATGCCATTACAACGCATTATAAGGTAAGTAATGGGGATTTTTTAGTTTTAGGGTGGGTATGCGTTTTGGGGTACTTGGGGAGAGTACTTTTAGCCCTAGACTATCCAACACTTACCCTACTGTTGCACGCACTGGAGTGGGAATAGTAATTTTTACCCCTACGCTATTCAACACTTACCCCACTGTTGCCCCAAAAGTATTATGCGTTGTAATGGTATGCGTTGTATTGGTAGTTTTTACATATGCATTGAGTGGCATACGTTGTAAAATCATGCTTTGTAATGGTAGTTCCAATGTCGAAACTGCATTATAAAGGCATGTGTTGTAATTGTTCGCATTGTAACATCATATATTCCTGTTCAAGACATCCTCACAGTGGTGTCGCAGGCGTTACAACTAAACCACACCAAGCAGGGCACAACACAGGCCCCAGCAGCCCCTGTGGCTCCAGTTGGTCCTGTTGCAGGGATTCTGCTCATACACAGAACTGAGCACAGAGACCCAGGATCTCAGTGAATTGTGGTGGACCAAAGACTCACCTCAGTACCTAGAACCCCTAACTGACTCTCTTCGTCCTATAGCAAAGGTACCAATGATTAGACAACCCAGAACATGCGACTTAGGATACACACAGGAATGGTGGGAATCAAGAACACTCTTTCATTTTATTCTCATACCAGTCCACAACATGGCCAAAAAGAGACACAATAAAGTTTTTAAAGTATTTATTTTAACGACGTGCTCTTGGATGCGGTATGTTTGCTAACATAAACAGGCAAATGATAAAAAAAAAAATATGATCAGCATTGTTACAATTCAATAAAACACAAAGGGAGAAATCATAATATCATGATAGTGTAAACAGGTCCTATAGTGCCGTGTATGCCACCCTCCCTAGCTAGGCTAGGAGCTATGTTTTATATAATATTAGAAGGTCTCTAAGGCTTGAATGGGGACCCCATACCTCCAAGATCAGAAGATATGAATCACATCAGGATCTGCAAAAAGCTCTCTGTCTCTCTGGAAACTGATTTTCTCCAAGTGTTCAAATCACACATGTACTGTAATATTAAAAGATGCCAGAATTTCAGCTAGCTGCAGCAGCATGCATGTTATTTCCAGATCATGAGCCGATCAATCTGAACAGCACCTAACATTGTTATGATAACCTTGGAGGCTTCAGCACTCACTGTGCAGACTAAGGTCGATATTTAAGTCTAGGGATGTTGAAAACAAACCATTCTCATGTGAAGAATTTCAAACAGCCTAACTTACAACAACAGTTACATGTAGTGTTGTGTGCAAAAGCAGCAAAAAGGTAAAATGGTGTTTAAACTTCTAATAAGCCTATGATAACATAGCAATGAGCACAATCGGCGCCCTGCCCTCATTACAGCCCCAACCCCTGGCGCAGCCGGTGCAGGTAAGAGTGGTGGGGCAGTGGGGTGGGGTAGAGGCAGGGCATGGGGGTAAGTAGACATATGAAAGAATAGGGAAAATCCCGCCGCCATTATCTCCCGTCTCAGACCCTGCTAGCGCCTACGTGCTTCCCTCCCACAGTTTCGTTACCCCCCTGGTCTCTGGTAACACTGCAGTGTGCACAGTGCAGATCTAGATCCGGCGCTGTATCGGCATGGAAATACCCATCTGATCTTATTCACCGCCCCTATGGCGATACCGTCCCATCACCTTCCAGCCTACGGGAGCCTTTACATGATTGTAATGCACTGATTCACCGAAGTCATGTTTATGTATACCAGTTTTATATAGCGAGAAAACGTTGCACACATAGCTGTGCGTGGCTGAATGTTGACGCCACGCCGGCGATCTGCCTCTTCTGTACTGAAATACTTCACTGCAACAATAAAAACAAATTTAAATAAAAAAAAGAATAGGGAAAATAAAATATATAAATAAATAAAATCACTTACCTTGCTGTCGCCACATCGCTGAGTCGGTTTTGTTTAATTATTTATTTTATTTTACTCATCCTGTCGTCTGGTTACTTCCCCCTCCCTGCCCAGCCCCACCCTGCCCCACCACTCTGACCTGTACTGGCCACACCTGCCCAACTCTCTCGGGGGGAGGACATATTCAGCTGAAGGGCAATGAATATATAAAGATATAAAAGACTCCTTATTGTATTTCACATGGTGAACGCCATCATTTTGCTTTACATCGCTGACAGCCACCTTTAGGCCAAGGACGGGCTATGGACATTCTCTTTCCTTTCATGGGGTCTCTTCAGACTGCTCGCATGGTTCTGGTAAAAGCTGGCTTGTTTACCTGGGAAATGCAATTACCAAAATGCTAAATATGCATTTGAAAGGCTGGCTCTGCCCCCGCTCCGCTCTCACCCACTGGGCTGAATGCCTCAATGATGCAAGGATACAACGTGGCAATTAAACTAAGGACTATTGACCAATTGCCTGACTTTTGTGGTAAATATTTGGTTTTCCATGTATTGAGTAGCAAGCCGTACCGTAGTATATCTTTTTTTGGTCTTGCATGCATTGCAGGGCAGAGCCCTGCTCTGCCTCCGCAAGAGATTTTGTAGGAGAGGATTTTCAGAAGAGGGCTTCGAGCCCGGTCCCTCATTTCCATTGGTCGGCGTCACCGTTTATGTTAAACAGTGGCCTGCCATTGGAAATGAGGGGTTTTGGTTGCCTCACTTTGGCTTAAGATGTGGACTTGGTGGCCTGCTTCACGGCTGTTGTGAAGTACTTTCTTATCTTTATGGTGTGATGTGTTTAACCCCTTCGCAGCAGGGGTAATTCCCCCGCTGTGCTGGGGAACAGGGGGGCGCACACAGCACCCCGGTAGTCTTGACAAGCTCAGCTCAACACGCAGCAGGGTGGCCGTGTGCTCATGACGAGCTGAGCTCGTCATGGCCACACCCGTTTCTGTGGGATGTTCAGCATAGCGGGGAATTAGCCCCGCATGAGCGCGTTGCGGCAGTTATGACGAGCTCAGCTCTTCATGAGCACACGCCCACCGTGCCTCATGATGAGCTGAGCTTGTCATGAGCACCCATGTCGTTAAACACATGGCCCCATAAAGATAAGAGATCCCCATGCTCCGGAGCGATCCTCTTTCTCAGCCCCGGTTTATATATGTTTTGCTTGAACCCGACTGACTGAAGTACTTGTAAAGCGCTCGAATGCCGAGGCGTCTTGGCGCTATAGTGACAGGAAGAGCGGTGAGGGCAGATCTTAATGTGAGGAGAAAAGCCAGGTTTTTAGTGCCTTTCTAAAACATTGTTTTGATTTTTGTGAGCGCAGATCAGAGGGCACAGAGTTCCATAATCTGGAGGCTTGGTGCAAAAAGGACCTGCCACCCCATCGCATTCTTCTTATTCTTGGCTGACATATCAGATCATGATTGGCTAACCTTATCGTGCGTGATGGCACATATCGATTGGATAGGTCGTCTGGTCCCGAGCCGTACAGGGATTTGTGTGCCAGACAGTGGGTCTTGAACTGTATTCTTGCTCTAACTCGGAGCCAGTGAAGTTCCCTGATGGCTTTGGACGTAGGATGGTGGTAGGGTAGACTTAACAGAACCCTGGATGCAGCATTTTGGATTGCCTGAAGTTTATTTAGTTGTTTTTCTCCTGCGCCCAAGTAAAGTGAGTTGCAATAGTCCACTCGGGACATTACCAGGGCAGCCATTACAGTTTTTTTTAAAGTTGGAGGGATGTAGGGTAGAACTTTCCTAAGAACTTTTATGATGTAGAAGCAGGTGGAAGTAACCTGGTTTATCTGTGCTTTACAGGAGAGATCTTTATCCATCAAGAAGCCAAGATTTCTAACCTTGTCTTCTGGGCTAGGACAGGCGTCTGCCTCCGAGGGCCACCAAAGGTTGTTCCAGACGGACTGTTTCTGACCGAATTCGATTATCTCTGTTTTGTCTGTATTCAATTTTAGAAAATTACAGCTCATCCAATTTTTTACATCGAGAAGGCAGTTTTTAAAACATTCTGCCGTAGCTTCGATGGACTGGGATACTGACACTATAATTTGAGTGTCATCGGCGTAGGACAATAATTGTAGGCCATGAGATTGAATTAAGTCTGCTAAGCGGGTAACGTATAGGTTAAACAGGGTGGGCGATAACGCCGAGCCCTGAGGGACCCCGCCTGGTAGGGAGAATTCATCCGATTGCAAGCCTTCCCAGTGTACTTGTTGGATTCGAGAGTCCAGAAAGGAAGTTAAAAGAGTTAGCGTAGTGCCAGTAAATCCTAGAGATTTTAGTCTGTTTAATAGGATCGAGTGGTTCACGGTATCGAACGCCGCTGTAAGATCGAGTAAGATCAGGGCCGTTCTACCGCCCTCGTCCATTTTCCTTCGGATGTTTTCAGTTGCCATGATCAGAGCAGACTCTGTGGAATGGAAGGGGCGAAAGCCATGCTGGGAGCGGTGTAGGAGTTTGTTATGGTCAACATACCGCATCATTTATGGGTTTTTCCAGAATCTTAGCTGGCAAGGGTAGGCAGGATATTGGTCGGTAGTGCTTGAGTACCGTAGGCTCTAATGAGTCCTTTTTGAGGATCGGTCGAATGCAAGCTTTTTTCCAGCTAATATGGAAGTCACCAGACATGATAACATTGTTTATCAAGGGAGTCAGGACGGCTGCCACCGTCTGTGGAATCATGTGTAATATGCGTGGCGGACATGGATCTAATGGGGATCTCGATTTCATCTGCGTGATTAAGTCTATCACCTGTGTTTCGTCTAATAGGGGAAAACAGGGGTAGCTGGACCTAGTCAGGGGGGCAGTGACATTTTTGTCGTTGAGCATAGTTAGTGCTGAAGTTGGAAATCAGTGATTCGCCATTTCATAGTCACACTGCTACTATGGCCATAGCGTTCATAAATGCGAGCCTGGCTGTCCTTTTCAAGGGATCGCTCGCAAAAGAGAACTCCAGCGTCAGTAAGCTGTGGAGCCTCCTTTCCTACTGGTTTAGCTTTGTTCAGTGGAATACACTTTTGAAAATGTGCCCGGGCCAGGCTTCAGCCTCCGTAGTTTAAGCGTGGCTGTGGCCCAGTATAGGAGCATTGACTGAGTGTCCAGGATGCCGGCTCCGACAGTGCTCAGCTGTGAGAAGTTGGTCTGATATATGATGTTTCCAATTCTGGAACCACCTTGTATCAGTCCAAACAATCCCTTATGGTGTCTGGTTGTAAGTCAACCTTATAGACAAGCTATCTTAATGGTAGCATAGACTAAGCAGCCTTAAAGGCTAAACTCAAGAGGTCGTGTTAAGCGAGCTGTTTTACCAATCACAATCCTGTAATATCAAATGAAAGGACAGCACACAGTATATATTATAAAAATATATGCGTTTATTTCTAAAATAATCCCCAGTACTCTTTATGAGCAAAGGGGCACAAGCGTTAAATCAAAAGCACAGTATAACATACAAAGTTGCACAATTATGGATGAGGGCGGGTGGCCACTCAAACCATATATTAAGAAAGTGGTATAAGAGATACCAATCACACAGTGGTTAGGCCTAGGGCCTAGGGAATCTCTGGGAGCAGTTGGGACAAGCAATGCTGAAGTCAGGAAAAGCCCGCGGGATTCGGGTGCAGTGCTTAAACAACACGCATGCCCCAATGCAAAGTCAATGGTGCGTAAAAGTTACACAAATAGAGTTTAAGGATACTTCCGCTGAACCTAGAAGGACAAAACTTTAGACACAGACCCTAGAGGTGTGTACCAGTGTGGGAACACCAGCGTTGCTGAGTTACCTCACTCACAGGAAGCGGGTGCATAGGGTCGAAGTGGCGTCGGGTTTCGTCACGCAGGTTGTTGGTGCTTGAAGCTGAAGATGCTGTAGGCGATGTGAAGGAGAAGTGTCCTGTGTGATCCAAGGGTGGATCAGAGTAGAAAAGTACCTGAAAGCAGAGGGGACAGAGTCTGGGTCACTCAGCAGTGACCAGGGTGGAACCAGGACAGAACCAGGCAATGTCGGGCGCAATCAGGTGGTTGTCGAGGAGCTTCTCTCCGCTGCCACGTGGGCTCTGGGGCATCTGCGACGTCCAGCAGCGGGTCACGAGCTGTACCACGCAGGTTCTCACCGTCGGCGCAGTCGGCTTCAAGATCGGAACAAACAACACTTGGCAAGAGCAATCCACGCATGACTGGAAGATTGCTTCTCACTCGGACCAGGAGGGTCAGAGCGGGTGCTCCTTTTCAGAGGAGCTGGTGCAAGTCTGGAGCAACCAGAGTCGCAAGTCGTATTTCGGTTTTCGCTGGCACAAGGGCCACAAGCCAGCTTGCAAGTGACCGGGCCAACACGTCGAGCCAAACAAAGCAGAAGGGCCCCACGCAGCACTCGTCGAGTGTAAAGGGGTGAGCTTCGGTGCAAAAGTGGCTCATTGTTGGGGCTTCTCAAACCCCGGTGTACAGCTTCAAGGGTCACTCGTGAGCTGCACGGTCAGCGCCTCGTGGTCTTTTCAAGAAGGCGTGCCCCACGCTTCCGGTTGCCTCCACGGATCTCAGCTCTGAAGGGACTGTGGATCGGGCTGTAAGCAGGCAGGCAAGCTTGATCTCGTTGATCTCTGTTGCTCGAGTTCCAGCGAGAACTGCAACAAAGCAGACATCGAGTTTCTGGATGGTGCCTGTTTGCACAGGGTGGTCACTCCTTGACCACAAGGGAGATTCTTCAGTCTTCTACGCTGAGTAGGATGTCGAAGGGTCCAGCGTTTTGTTTCAAATGTTTCATCAGGATAATCTGAGTGCGTTGGCACTTCTCCCATTCTTATACCAATCTAGGGGGCTGGATTACCTGCTAGGTCCCCTCCTATGGGTGGGACCCAGGAAGGGGGTGGAAACACCCCTTTCCTTTGATCCAGGCCACGCTGGGACAGTGGCTGGTGTGCCCCAGAACCGGTGTGGCCGGATTATGCAAGGGGCAGCCTTGTGCTCCCCAGGCAGTGTCTGGTTTCTTTCAAACCTCCCTGCTATAATCCACTATCTCCTGTCTGGGGTGGTGTAACACCTCCCTGCAACAGGAAAGCCTTTGTCCAGGCCTCCTCTGCTGAGTTTCAGGCAGCAGCAGGAGGTCAGACTCGTGTCTGTGGCAGAAGCATCCATTTTGTGGATCTGAGGCTCTTTTAAAAATCAACCGCGTTTCAGTAAAGTAACATGTCTTCTCCCTCTAGAGGGGTGGAATGCTATCCCCGTCGACAGAACTGTCGAGGGGATAGTATTCCAAATCGTATGACACCTTACACGACATGTTTTGATAAAGCCAATCCAAAGTTGCTATATAACCGCAAGGATTATAATGCACTTAATAGTATATGGTTTGGCATTATCCCGGAACAGCTTAGGGAGTTGTTCCCGACAGCTGCAGACAGGCTCAGCTCATGCCAGAGCTCCATCTCACATTAAACCACGCACTCTGCCTCCAGGATTGATGAGGCCTTCCATAGGAGTGGCTCACAGGTCTATATGTGTCCAGATATAGGTTTAGATATAGGCATACTATATCTAAGCAAGGGGTGATTACACCAACTTGCCCCAGCTGAGTGATCAGCCAGTTGTGTCAATTTAAGAACAAGCCGAGGGGTGGCAAAAGCTATGCTTCAGCCCCTGGTAGGCCTTGGTGGCACCTATGCCCTGAGCACCTATAGTTCATTTTCCAATTGGGTTATGTACCTATAGTACATGTATGTGAATTTAGAGAGAGAACAGCAGGCTGGGGGTCGGATTAGCAGGCCCACAGCCTCAGTAAGTCGAAAACCAGTGAAGCAAAAAGCAAAAATTGGGTTGACCATAGGATAGCAGACCCTACTCTCCTACACAACCCCCCCCCCCCCAAACGCAGGAACATTAAACTTAACCTTGACCAGATAAGTCTTCATGTTCTAAGTGGAAGTACCTGGAGAGACCATATGCATTACCATGGTCAGTCCCTGGGCGGTGCTCCACTGTAAAGTCCATCCCCTGTAGGGAAATGGACCACCTGAGCAGTTTGGGATTTTCACCCTTCATCTGATTTAGCCACAAGAGGGGCTTATGGTCTGTCTGAATTTTGAAGTGAGTTCCAAACAAGTATGGCCTCAACTTCTTCAGGGCCCAAACCACAGCAAAGGCCTCCCTCTCAATAGCTGACCAACGTTTCTCCCTCGGGGTCAGCCTTCTGCTAATAAAAGCAATGGGCTGGTCTTGACCATCTTGATTAAGTTGTGAAAGCACAGCTCCCACCCCCAACTGAGAAGCATCTGTCTGTACAATGAACTGTTTGGAGTAGTCAGGACTCTTCAGGATAGGTGCAGAGCACATGGCCTTCTTCAGGTCATCAAATGCCTTTTGACAGCTAACTGTCCACGGTACCTTTTTGGGGGGTCTTCTTGGATGTCAAGTCATTCAATGGTGTCACAATTGACCCATAGTTCTTTACAAATTTTCTGTAATACCCAGTCAGGCCCAAGAAGGCTCTGACTTGTGTCTGGGTAGTTGGAGGAGCCCAGTCCTGTATGGTCTGGATCTTGATCTCCAATGGTTGAACCTGACCCCCACCTACTAGGTGGCCTAGGTACACAACCTTTTCCTGCCCTATCTGGCACTTGGTAGCCTTGATAGTCAGGCCTGTCTTTTGCAGGGCCTCCAGAACCTTCTTCAGGTGGATCAGGTGATCCTCCCAGGTGGAGCTAAAGACAGCAATATCATCTAGATATGCTGCACAAAAGTCATCCAACCCAGCAAGGACTTGATTCACCAATATTTGGAAGGTGGCAGGTGCATTCTTCAAACCAAAGGGCATCACCACAAACTGATGATGTCAACTAGGGGTAGAGAATGCTGTCTTGGCTTTTGACTCTTCAGCTAGTCTGATCTGCCAGTAGCCAGCTGTCAAATCAAATGTGCTCAGAAAATTGGCAGAAGCCAATTTATCAATGAGCTCATCTGCTCTTGGAATGGGATGTGCATCTGTCCTAGTGACAGCATTGAGACCTCTGTAGTCCACACAAAACCTAATTTTTCTCTTTCCATCTTTGGTATGAGGTTTTGGCATAAGGACCACTGGGCTAGCCCGTGGGCTCTCTGATGGCTCAATCACTCCAGGCTCCAACTTCTTTTGCACCTCAGCCTTTATACAATCCCTGACATGGTCAGGTTGCCTGTAGATCTTATTCTTCACAGGCAGACTGTCACCAGTGTCCACCTCATGGGTGCACCAGTTAGTGTGACTGGGTGTGAGTGAAAACATATGTCTGTGGGCCTACAACACCTGTCTGCAGTCCACCTGTTGCTGCTCAGAGAGGCTGCCTGCCAAGGCTACTCCATCAACTGAACCATCATCAGGGTTCTGGGAAAGCAGGTCTGGGAGAGGGTCACTCTCTTCCTCCTGATCCCCATCTGTGGCCATGAGGAGACTCATGTCCTCCCTGTCAACAAATGCTTTCAAACGATTTACTTGGAGCACCCTGTGGGGGTTCCTAGGGGTTCCAAAGTCAACCACATAGGTGACTTCTCCCTTCTTTTCAACAGTTGGGTAGGGTCCAGTCCATTTATCCTGGAGAGCTGCTGGGGCCACTGGTTCCAACACCCACACCATCTGCCCTGGTTTGTACTCCACCAGAACAGCCTTTTGGTCATGCCAAGCTTTCTGTAATTCTTGACTGGACCTCCAGGTTTTTGAATGCTCTTTCCGTATACTCAGCCATCCTGGAGCGGAGACCAAGTACATAGTCCACAACATCTAGCTTAGGCTTTTTGAGAGGTAACTCCCATCCTCCCTTCACCAAACATAGTGGACTCCTCACAGGGTGGCCAAACAAAAGTTCAAAAGGGCTGTAGCCAACCCCCTTCTGTGGGACCTCTCTGTAAGCAAAGAGCAAGCAGGGTAAAAGGGTGTCCCATTTCCGCCTAAGCTTCTCTGGTAATCCTTTTATCATTCCCTTGAGGGTCTTGTTGAATCTCTTCACAAGCCCATTGCACTGTGGGTGATAGGGTGTGGTAAACGTGTAGTTTACTCCACACTCCTTCCACATTGCCTTTAAGTATCCAGACAGGAAGTTGGTACCTCTGTCTGAAAGAACCTCCTTTGGAAAACCCACTCTTGAGAACACTGCAAGAAGGGCCTTTGCCACAACAGGTGCTGTTGTGGTCCTCAGGGGAATTGCCTCTGGATACCTGGTGGCATGATCCACTACCACCAGTATAAATCTGTGCCCAGATGCTGTTTGAGGATCCATGGGACCCACAATGTCTATTCCTACTCTTTCAAAGGGTACCCCCACCACAGGTAGTGGTATCAGGGGGGCCTTTGTTGTGCCACCTGACTTACCACTGGCTTGGCAAGTGACACAGGAGCGACAAAACTCCTTGACATTTTCTGACATATGAGGCCACTGAAAGTGAGGGACAAGCCTGTCCCAAGTCTTGTTTTGGCCTAAGTGTCCTGCAAGGGGAATATCATGGGCCAAGGTGAGAAGGAAACCCCTAAACTTCAAAGGTATAACCAACATCCTGGTGGTACCAGGCTTGGGGTCTCTAGCCTCTGAGTAAAGGAATCCATCATCCCAATATACTTTATGGGCACCTTGAGCATTCCCTGCAGCCTCAGCAGAAGCTTGCTGTCTGAGGGGTTCAAGTGAAGGACAATCTAATTGGGCCTGCCCCAGGTCTGCCCTTGAGGGTCCCCCTGTCCCCAGAAACTTAACGTGATCAGGCTCCAGTTCCTCTGAGACAGTCTCTGCTTGGACTGCAGAATCAGCTTCCTGTGAAGTCTGATCCTCAACCTGGGACAAGTGGGAAGGCACAGCTTTAACCCTCTTGCTCCTTCTCTTGGGTTGTGGTTGGTCTAATGTTTCAAGATCCACCACTGGTTCAGGAAGGCACTTCTTAGCCTGAGACCTTGTCACTGCAAGGACATGAGCTGAAATGCCTAGCATTTCTGCATGAGTCCTGTACTCGACTTCTGACCAAATTGAGCTTTCAAGATCATTGCCTAACAGACAGTCTATTGGGTGGTCTGCACTTACCACAACTTTCTTTAGGCCATTTACCCCTCCCCAGGAGAAGTTCACAGCAGCCACACTATGTGTAGTAGTGGTGTTGCTTGCATTGGTCACGAGGTAATTCTCACCTAGTACAATCTGACCAGGGTCCACAAAGTCAGGGGTCACCATAGTGACACTGGCACAAGGGTCCCTGTAGGCCTGAGCCAGTTTCTCATTTATCAAAGGCGTCTGCCTATATTTGCCCAGGTTACTGGGACTAACTGTAGTGGACAAAGATAAGTCCACATCATATAGGAAAACTGCCTGAGTGGGGACTCTGACTAGGCCAGATTCCACCTCAGTACCCAAGGTTAACCCTCCTATACCCTTTGGCTGTGTACCATCACTGTTAACTGTACTAGGGGGTGCAGGTGCTTTAGGAGCTGCAGTGGTGGGGACTGGATTTTTCTTGGTGCATTCACTGCCCCAGTGTGAAACTGATTTGCATGTATTACACCAAGGTTTCTTTGGGCCATCATTCTTCTTCCTCTTCTGGAGTATGCTCATTCTCAGGGGTGTTCACTCCATCTCCTAAATCTAAGGGAGCTGCACTCGCCTTATCTAAGTCATCCTTTTCCAGGATGGCTATCAGGGAAGGAATGGTGGGGTTTCTACCCCTTTTTAGCCCCCTTGCAATGCACAAGGCACCCAAGTCTTTGTGGCTAAATTTGTCATAGATGGAAGTTGCCTTGGTAAGGTCAACTGTCACAGGGGCAGAGCCTGAAGCTCTTCCTGTGTCAGACATGACTGCTAGTGAGGTGCAAGTGGTGCACTTACCTCCACTAAGGGCATCATTATGATGGAGGATTTTCCGCCTCCTCCGGGAGGGGGGAAGCCACCTCCGGCCCGGAGGAGGCGGAAAATCCTCTGCGGACTCACCAAAGACCCACCGCCGCATTATGATGGCTGGTTGGTCTTGATTACTGTCCGCTGCTTTTCCGCCGCAGTCAGATTACAACCACGGCGAAAAGCTCTCATTTGGCTGGCAGTGTCTATCAGACACCGCCAGCCAAATTAGGAAGCATTTGTAAACATGCTTTTCCGCGGCGGTTTTTCCGCCGTGGAAAAGCATGTGTACTTTTGATTTTGGGGGCCCGTTGCGGGCCCCCAGGGTGTTGGCGGGTGGGGGGTGCACATGGGGGGTACCTATGGTACCCCCCAGCATTTACTTGCACAAAGCGGCAGGCACCGCGCGCTGCCTGCCGCTTTGTGCATGTAAATGTTACACATGCACTTTTAACATTGCGGCGGGTGCTGCTTGAAGCAGCACCCGCCGCAATGTTAAATATCCAGGATGTGACCGCCAGGGTGGTGGTCACATCCTAATCGCACATGAGGGAACGCCGCAGCCCATGCGGACATTCCCTCATCCTCTGGGGTCGCGGACGGCCGCAAGTCCGTCCGCGATCCTAATGAGGCCCTAAGTGTTTTCCTACTGTACCTTGCTAGTGAGTTGTAGTCAGGGTGTGCTAATCCCTTTAATCTACAAGTACTAAGTTCAGTTGAACTTAAATATGCTAAGCTTTTGATTTATATGTACATAAGGTACTTGATGTGATCTTTCAATTTGATAAAAAGATTGCAATGGTAAAACAACAGCAAGCTCAAATCCTCACCGCTGCACACCAATGTGAGAAGTTGGTCTGATATATGATGTTTCCAATTCTGGAACCACCTTGTATCAGTCCAAACAATCCCTTATGGTGTCTGGTTGTAAGTCAACCTTATAGACAAGCTATCTTAATGGTAGCATAGACTAAGCAGCCTTAAAGGCTAAACTCAAGAGGTCGTGTTAATCAAGCTGTTTTACCAATCACAATCCTGTAATATCAAATGAAAGGACACCACACAAGTATATATTATAAAAATATATGTGTTTATTTCTAAAATAATCCCCAGTACTCTTTATGAGCAAAGGGGCACAAGCGGTTAATCAAAAGCACAGTATAACATACAAAGTTGCACAATTATGGATGAGGGCGGGTGGCCACTCAAACCATATATTAAGAAAGTGGTATAAGAGATACCATTCGAACAGTGGTTAGGCCTAGGGCCTAGGGAATCGCTGGGAGCAGTCGGGACAAGCAATGCTGAAGTTGGGAAAAGCCCGCGGGATTTGGGTGCAGCGCTTAAAGCACACGCATGCACCAATGCAAAGTCAATGGTGCGTAAAAGTTACACAAATAGAGTTTAAGGATACTTCCGCTGAACCTAGAAGGACAAAACTTTAGACACAGACCCTAACTTAAAGCACCTAAGCAAATCAGGAGTGCCCCTGTGTCATGCCACAATATGCCTAAAACACCCGTTCATAAGCTTTCCTGGTCCTGGGAGCTAGGTTAGCTGCCACGAGGTTTGGTAGTTGGGAGCACCAATCTTCCAAAGTACTTCTGGGTAGCATTTTTTGGTCGCTTCTGCAAAGGGCTTAGGTTTTCCCTGAAAACCTGCATCTTGAAGCGAGATAATGCATCAGCAGCATTATTCAAGACCCCAGGCACATGTTCAGCTTTAAACTTCATGTTCAATTTCATACATAACAACACTATCTCCTTCAACAGGCAGAGAATCATTTTACACCGTGCTGCCTGTTGGTTGATGCATTCGACCACAGTCATATTGTCCGACCAAAACACCACTGATTGATTGCGCAGAAGTTCAGGCCAAACTGTTAATGCAACCCTGATGGGAAATAGTTCCAGTAAACCAATGTTGGCTGTCACACCATTCTCTACCCACCAGGCTGGCCAATGTAGAGCCACACACTCATTATCGAGTATGGCACCGTATCCCACACTACCCGCAGCATCAGTCCATTAACCTAACTCCACAGAAGTAGTGGGTAGACCGGGCTACACTACCCTGCCGTTGAAGTCCTGCAGAAATGCCATCCAAATCCGTATGTCCTGCCTAACCTCAGCCGAAAGTCTTGTGTGGTGGTGTTTTTCTTGGAGACCCGCCATGGCCTGTGAGATGGAGCGGGAAAATGGTTGTGCCATTGGAATGACTCTCAGAGCAAAATGCAACTGTCCTACCGTCTGTTGTTACTGATTCAAGGTCAACTTATCTTATGCCAGACAATTCTGCAATGCTGTCCTGAATTTCTTAATCTTGTCAGGTGGTAACCGAAAGCACCCTTGGACTGAGTCTAACTTGATGCCCAGGAATTCTACTGTCTTTCCTGGTGCCAGGGGAACCCCAAAAGCCCGCATGAGCGCACAGAATTCCTGCAGTGCCCACACATACTCCCGGGAGCCCACTGACCTCAAGATAAGAAAATCATCCAGATAGTGCATGACAAACTGAGGCCTTCTCGCCTGCCTAAAAACCCATTCCAAAAATGAACTGAATTTCTCAAAGTATGTGCAGGAGACAGAACACCACATGGACATGCACATATCCTTGTAGAATTTGTCCTGAAATTTAAAACCCAGGATAAGAAAATCCAATGAGTGAACTGGCAACAAACGAAAAGCAGACTCAATATCAGATTTTGTCAGCAGAGCACCAGGGCCCAAACCCCTTAGCATCTCCACTGGAAGCATACTTCACACTACCAATCTCATCTCTGATGGTGTCATTCAATAAATTGCCTTTAGGTGCCAATAGTTTATGAATCAACCTGAAGTCCCCTTCCTCTTTCTTGGGGACCACTCCCAATGGGGAGCAGACAAAATTGGGAACAGGGTTGCAATCAAATGGCCCAACTATTCTGCCCAAGCTCAATTCTTTTTCAATCTTTGTTGCTGCCACGCCTGGATTGGTCCTAACAGAAAGCTGATTTTTGCATCCAGGTGTCCCTACGTAGTCAAGTGCAGGGGTCCTAAAACCCTACATGAAACCTTCTCGCAATGTCCTAGCAGTGGAATGATAGGGGTACTTGTTCAACCAAGGGGTCATAGCCGTTACATTAATGGGTGAGTGTGCTATATGTTCTGTTCTCACTTCACTCCTGTTTCTTCCTTCCTTTATATCCTGATTTCTTGAGACATTTGGACTCTGGGGAGATGGGTTAGTGCAGATAGAGCATGAATGTCTGAACTTGCACGTGCCTGGGGTCCTAGCGCATGTCCACCTATTAAAATCCCAACATGCACCTTTTGTCCTCCCCTGCTACCTGGCGTAGAGGCAGGGACCGTGGTTTGGGGTGGTTGAAAGGGCTTAAAGGATTGGAATGCTTGACTTCTGTTGAAGGACTGCGCTGGGTTAGTAGATTGCACTAGCCCAAACTGATCCAACCATGAAATTGTGTCAATGCGGTCCCAGGAAAGAGATGGGTCAGATGTCTTAGTCTTCCTGAAGTTTTTATCATACTCTTTCCACCATATGCCCGCATACTTGTCATGAGCTATAGTAATCCTACTCTGATAACGTGCAATCTCTGCTTGTATGTTGGGAAAACATTCAGCCATCACTGCCACGAATACTGAGAAACCTCTAATCCAGTTATTCAAATTATTTTCAATCCTGACACAGTACACAATATATGAAAAATACGCTTGCCCCCACCTACAGCGCTCAGCCAAGGAAAACAACCGGTATACCAAGCTTTCTTAATTGTCGCAAAAACTATGCCCCAAACTTATTTAACTTGGTGTCAGTAACAAACAAACATTGAACTTAGAAACAAACAAACGTTGTGTAAATGAGGAGACTGCTTCAGAAGCACACGCTGCCTCTGTTTTGTTTAAGAAAACGTTTGGCCCACACGCAGTGCTCCACTTGCAAACACAGCCCCCTCAGTACCTTACAAAAAGGGCCGAACACGCCTCTCTACACCGCAATTACCAACGTTGTGTAAATGAGGAGACTGCTTTCGAAGTACAAGCTGCCCCTGTCTTGCTTAATAAAACATTTGGCCCACACGCTGTGCTCCGCTTGCAAAATCACAGCCCCCCTCAGTACCTTACAAAAGATGCCGTACGCGTCTCTCTACACTGCTAGTTACTGCCTCTGAATCCGAGTGGGGGCGTGGGTCGGGTCTGAGCTCCAAGCCTGAACCGAGAGCGTTATCGAGCTGTCCCGCCAGTACAACAACCCCAAAAAGGTGAAAAACGAATCCTGATGTCCCCCACAATGCCAGGTTCTCCTCTGCCAACTTCACAGCTACACCTGGGTCGGATCAGAGATCCCAAATGCCTGCAGTGAAAACAAGAGGATGGGAAACCGCAGCTGGTGTCTCGCAACACTCTCCTCAGCCACCTTCGCCAATTCTACCGTTGCCAAGGAATCGAAGATGCGCTGCACCGCTTGACGATTCCCACAAAACCTGAAATAAAGAACTAGAAAAACAAATACAGCCTACTAGCGAGGCTGGTGTGGCAGTCTGGGAATCGAGGAGTCAAGAGACAGACTCCTGCTCTCCCAGCCTTTTCACTACTACCCAGTCAGGCTGGTTCGAACCGGCCTGGCGTTAGCCCATCGCGTGACCCGGAAGTGACTCCATCACTTCAGGGTCCCGTCCAGAACCCAGGACCAATTATGGTTGAGGAGATCCTGTTGCGTCATCACCGTGCGTGACAGGCTTGCCTCTCTTGTAGTGAGGGTCCCGCATACGTCCCCCCGCCTTACTCGGGGTGACTTTTTTCCAGGGACAGGCCCAGTAAAGAGACTCTTACCCCCAGCAATACACATAAAATGATGAGTCTCCTTTATCTTTGAAAGATATTTACCTTAAACTATTGAAGACCCGTGAACACTTGCGCATTGAGCTTAAACGGTGACATTTGTCTCTGAGAGTGAATCCTGAATTCTTTGACAGTAAACCTGAGGGTTGTATCAGGCGAGCTGCTGCTTTGTGTACATTGTCTCTGCTTAGACGGGTGCGAGGAGGAACACTCAACATCCTGTGATTCTGGGCAATCACTTAGTTTCAGGGCTTTAAGTGGGATGACAAAACTGGGGGGCCTCTCAAAGGGGCATGGAGTTTGCGCTATATAAACACCCCCACCCAAAAAATTAGATAAAGATATTCTGTGTTTTGCATGAAACCCTTCTTAGAGCCCTGTAGTGGGAGTAGAGAGCCACTCATGGAAAAGCTTGGTGTACTTGGCGCTATGTAGGATCAGGTGTAAGAAAGCCATATGTATACGCACTATAAATGTAGCCTTGTGAGCCCTTGTCGTTCTCTTCTCAGACTCCGCCTCATCATTTAGAAGCAGAACGTGAAATAGATCAGTTTTTAGTTATTCAACAGCATTCATGCCCCACAGTGAAAGACTAGCGTGCTCTAAGAGAACAAGCATTTGGAATGCAATAGATCTCGCATTTACGAAACTCTTGTAATTACGAGACCTATTGCATTGCAAATGCTTGTTATTTGAAGCCGGCCAGCCATAGCTGAAGAAACTATGCTCCAGGATTGCACACAGATACCACCCTCACCAAAAAGGGTTTGAATGCAGGTGCACCAGTCACTGTGCAATCCCAGCCTCTGTGTTGCACCTGTTCGTCTGGGCGATACCAACAACGATAGGAACATTTGGTACCCCAGGAGTAAGAGTTTTACAAAAGGAAACTTGCTTATAAACCTTGCAGCTGGTAGGCCACAAGATGGCTTGCTGAGGTCTTTCAGATTGATGTGTCCAACACATGGTGCAGTGGCAAATATAACATAGCCCTGATGAATCTCCATAAAGTCTTGAGGCAGAGAAATATGTTGGCATCCAACAGGGGTATGCAAAAATAGCAACCTACACTGTTTTTTACTTTGACTGGATTCACTGAGTGAAAGAATAAAGTTGTTGTGAAAAGTGTGAATCCTATCAATTTTATTACATTTTTCACCACACTGTGAGGTGTGATATATTCCTGCACTTCACATTTTGCACCTTTACTGTTACTTTACTACCTTTCTGTTGGACACTCTTTTCTTCTGTTAAGAGCGTAATGAATGCCAATGATGACAACAATGGACTTCACTGGTGAGTACCTATCAGTGGTCCGCATGGTGGTACGTCCGTGAGGTGTCATTACGCTCACCTCACTTTTTTCACTTCTTGAGGGTTGTATGATTGGGACCGCAACTCATTATCCCATCATATACTGAAATACTGTCAACAAAAAGTGTGAGAATAGGTTTTTAAGGATCACACATATATGAATACTACAAAATAGAGTACACGGAGTGTTATGCAGAAAACTATAGACCTCTAAATAGGACTACATTGAGGAGATACAATATATTAAGATCTCCGAAGTCCTACGACCCTCGTCTTTTTGTGGACTAATGATTTGAGTGGAGGGCCACCAAGGTTCTGTTTCGCTCTTTGCTCCATAGTGTTTGTGTGACCTTTCTGTTTGCCTTGGCCTGTTTGTGAATTGACTTTCTGGTTTGTGAGTGACAGGGGCTGGGTGAGTGCTAGAGGCTGAGTGGGCCATCCCTGGGTTGAAAGGTCCATCTGCATCTAGAGTGATGTGAGGAGGTAGCACCTGGGCCTGAATAGGGCTGTGCCTGCCTTTCACAATGCTGGTGTCACCTCCTGCTGGGCAGCTGACATTCCTGCCCCTTTATCTAAAAGGAAAGGAGTAGCCAGGAAAACAAAGACGTCTAAGAACACCCAGAACTGGTTCATACCGGGCTCAGAGCCCTCCTGCACAAAGGGAACAAAGACTTTTAGAGGTATAAGTAGAGGACCCCAGACTACAGAAAATTAGATCATCCTGAAATCAAGAAGGAACCTCTGCCACGGAGAAAGCTGGAAGACTGAAGAAGGAGGAATGTCCTGCTGTGCGTTTGTGGGCTGACCTGTAGTTGCTTTGCTGCCAAGTAGAGGGGAGGGACTTTGCTTTGTGCTGTGTCCCCTTGCTTGAAGAGATCTCCAAGTGCCTGAGTAGAGCTGGCTCCATGTTAAGAAGACCCAGGAACAAAACGACTTCATCCCCAGCTTCCCCCCTGATCTCTACTGAGAGAGTTCTGTCCTTCCTAGAGTGCTTGGGCCAGTTGTGGTGCCTCTGGAAGTTGTACCTGTTGTTGGGAAGCTGGATAAGAAGAAACTAAAGACGATCTGCTAAATTTCACGCATCGCTCGCTTGCAGTTTCCTCCCCGTCAGTGCGAGAAAATTCCCGCAGCAGCGAAGATCGAGATCATCGCAGGTACTCCTTGATGCTGCAAGAACCGACGCATCCTTCGCTTGTGGAACGCATCGCTCCGGTGGAGAAAGAGACCATCGCTGCGAGTATCGTCGCAGAGCCTTTCGTCACTGGGTGAGATCGTCCCACCGCTTGCTTGCAGAGCGCATTACGTCGCTACGAGATTCGTCGCAGAGCCATTGCATCGAGGGATCGCGAGAGGAGAAGATCTGCATCAACCTTAGGGTTGGCCCTAAACAGCCAAGAGGTCTGGGCACAGTGAATTAAAAAAGTTGGACATGTACTATTAAGTTTGACATGTCCCGGTAGTTAAAAAGACTCCTATATGACTTTTTCACTACTTGGCTTATCTCTCCATTAGCATTAACTTAGTACATTTAAAAAGTGATAACTTTCAACCAAGAGCAGGTAGGAATGTCCAGTTTGGTTTCTAAGGGCTTGTAGTTTAAAACCCTGTTCAATGGCAAAGTCAGATTTAATGTCACAGTTCTGAAAATGCCACTTTTATAAAGTTGCCATTTTTTGTCCTAACCATTTGGTGCCTGCAGCCTGCATCCTGGGCCACATGAGTATGTGTAGCTGGCAGTTGGTATTTTTGTATTGCTCCCTGACAATAAGACGAAGGGAAGATAAGTGTTGGCAGGATGAGCAATGTCGGACTTGATGTGGAGGAAAAGCTGTCACCTGCCACACTGTCACAACACAGAGGATCTACCTGAGCACACTCTTAAAGGGTTTGAGTCTATTGTTTTCAGGGGTCTTTGTGACCCTGGACAGGCTGGGTCTAAGGCAGGGAGGAAGGACAATCAGGACACCTCTGTGGGTGGAAACCTCCAGAACCGTCTACTTCAAAGAGGGCAAAAGAGGGTATAGATATTGGACCCTCAGATCTAACTTTTCAGTACATCCCTGGATCTGTGGAATGTTCAGTAGGAGGACTGCTGTGCTGCTCTACAAGAAGGACTGCTACTTTGCTACCCTGCTGCCCCACTGCTGGAGTCAGAAGGACTGGGCCTGCACAGTGACTCCAGAGGCTAACTGGCTAGCCTCCTAACCAGAGCTGCCAGGACAAGAAAAGGCCTCAACCACCTTGAACCCAGCACCAGGGCTCTGTCTGCTGTGAGTCCTACCTCCAAGTTGTTCCCCCTGTCCTGGCCTCTTGGAAGTAGGCCTGAAGGTGCTCTGCCAGCCCAGCTGTGGTCCTGTGATTAGAACCGACACAACACATCTCCTCAGAACTTCGCTCCAGATTTGCTGCAGCGTGATGCTTTCCTAAAGCCAATCCTCACATCACAGCCTCCTCGGAACCACTGCAGCGCAACGCACTGAGATGCAAAACTCCACATCGCAAGCCCCTCTTCGACGGCCTCTACGATGATGTTGCAGGATTTTGCATTGCAGCCCTGCAGCTTCTTCGGAATAGCATTTGTGCAATGCCTCCTGGACGCAGGACTTCTCATCGCAAGCCCATTGTCAATGAAGATACAGGCCTCCACATTGCAGGCTCACAGTTGCTCGAACTGCCAGTGCACAATGCATTCACAGCATGGGATCTCAGAACATTCCGCAAACCAGGATTTACTGTACTTTTGTTCAGGGGCCTAACTAGGTCCTTTTATCTGGCTCTTGCTCCATCGCGGTCAGCATAACTTGTGACTTTGACCCGGTACGGTGCGACCAGAAAAACACAGTTGGAGCTTTGTGCTTCTTAGCACTTTTTTGGCTTACAACTTTAAAATTGCATATCTCTAATTCTACTGATTGGAGTTTTGTTGTTTTGGTCTCAAATATCTTATTACATTTTACTCTATTTTTCTAAATGTGTGAGAGATTTGTCTTGAGTTGTGTTTTCACTTAATTACTGATTGAAGTACTGCACAAATACTTTACACATTGCCTTTAAGTTCAGTCTGACTTTTTTGTACCACACTGCAAAAGGGTTAAACTTAGGTTAATTTGGTGTTCGTTTGTGTTTCATCCTGACAGAGATTGTGGTTGCTGCTTGAGTAGCTTCCACCTCCTCTCCACCAGTAACCCAATTTTCAACAGTACTCATGCAAATTTTGCAATTTAAACACACAACCACTGCTAAGCACATCATTTTAGCTACGTCATTGAGGATCTGCGCGCGTTCTCACTTTTCACTCACAACCACTACAAAGAAAGTTGACGACCACCAACAATGAGCGTCACATTGTATAATTGCAAATTTGCCTATGAATTTAGCACATCATTTTAGATATAGGACAAAATATGGACAACATCGAGAAATAATTTGTATATTGATTATTGTTGATTTACGTTGATGAATGTAGAACTTGTAAAAAGGATATTTCCTACTTTTATTAACCATTCATTGTTTTTGACAAATTGATGATTTTTATCACAAATTGTAATGGTTTTAATAACCTACATGCAATAAAATTACTGAGACTTTTTTTTTACCCATCTCATGGTATTTGGTTTTATTTTATGGGACTGTTCCCTTATAGGCACTGTTCTAAACTTCTGAACCAACATTGAAAGCTACTATGCCTTGTTTCTGGGCTGAACAAGGGTGATAAAGATCTGTAGTCAATGTGAAAGGTGTAAAGGTTTATTTTATACATCACCCTTTAATTTTCGTGGATTTCCAAAGGGATTCACGAAAAAAGTGAGCTAAAATGATGACATTAACAACAAAATAAACAGCAAACATTAGTTTTCCTTTCTTCACCAACCAACCTATTGGACCCGTTCTTCTCTCACACTTTATGCTCTCACTCTGTGCTCCTCTGTCTCTGGACTTAGAGACTTCATTGACTCTGAGACTTACTAGTGCACTGATGCTGACCTCCAGAGAGCTTGGAGTCTGCAACACCTCAGGTTAACCGGAGCTGACAAAATTGAGCACTTTTGTCCTGCTGTCAAATTACACCCCTCTGTCCTCCTCCTGAAGAGCAGGAAAGGGCAGCTCAAAAGGAGAAAGTGATGTTTCTACTGATCTCCGCCTTCTCAAAGCAGTGGAATATTTAGTATTTTGTGGCTATGGAGCTTTGGATGAACACTTTGTTGAGGAGCAGAAATAGGTGAAAAGCATTGCTTTTGTTTGAAAGGTTTCCGTGCAGTGTAGGATTACAGAGCCATTAGTCTAATTGCGTGCTAGAGGTGCTGTTTGTCTTCGGTCCTAGCTCTGCCATGTTTGGAAGGGATAGGAGTATGGGACACATGAAAAGGACACCAGAAACAGGAGACTGAGCATTGATTAACTATCACTGACCGTAGAATACATTTAAGGGTTGCTGTAAACAGTGGCGGCTCTTTCGCTATGGTGGAGGAGCTTCGACCCACTGCTATTATAGCAGTGCAAAGAAGAAAATGATAATAACAGGACATTATTACCATTTTATTTTTCTATGCGGGACTCAGAGCCAGGTCGGGGCATGCTGGGCTCTTTGATGCCAGAGGAGAGTGAAGAGTGGTTTGCACTCCTCTAAGTGCGCCCTCTTTGGCCGGCAAAACCGTCATTCACACTTAGCACGTTTTCCACCAGACTGTGTTGCACAGCCTCATGGAGAACATGTCCAGGCTACCAGGCACTGCATGAGCAGTCAACAAACAGGCTGCTCAGACTAATCACGATGCTGCTCTTGCAGAGTTGTGACTGGCTGGTAGAGAACGGGAGCATGTGCGCTTCTGGTGCTACAAGCAGATGAAGAGGGCGGAGGAGAGGTGGACGGTGGTGGCAAAAGCACGTTTTTTTGTTTTTTTTTGCCGTTTCCCCTTCCCACCACCCGGTTTCAAGGCAGCCACCACTGGCTATGAACCTTCCAACAAATACACCTGTAAACACTGTGGGCCTGATTGACAAAGCTAAACGTATACTTTCATGTAAATAAGGATTGCTAGCAATTTACAAAGGGATTTATGAGTATTAGGAGTGCAAAGTCTCTGCGAATATTTTATGTGTGGAGACTGTGCACTCGTAAAAATACTACTCTTAGATCCCTTTGTGAATAGCAAGTGATCATAAACTTACATGGAAGTGTAAGTTTACCTATGTGAATCAGGCCCTGTATGTTTGTGTCAACTGAAAAACTGTCTCCCTCTTTATTACTTGAAGCAGTACATGGCTCAGTACAGAGACGTTAATTCCACCTATTGCTATTGTTTCCCACTGGCTTCTACAGCTGCAGTGGGGGGAAGAGTGAAGGGGGCTGCGCGGCCCTCAGGGACGCATATGAGAGGGAACATAGCCTCCTGTGATGCAAATCTGGCAACCTAGAGAGCTTCTGAAAATGTCAATCTGTCAGGGATGATCACTACTGCTGGAAAAGGCCAGTGATGTTCATTGTGACAGGAAAGTTCTCCAAGTGGCAGGATTATTTTTCAGAGTGGCAGAATGTATTAAAGTGATGGCCAGATGTAGGTAAACGTGAAATACTGATTCCTTAATACTGAATTTTACTGATTCGGTATTAAGGAATCGGTATCTCCGATGTACGTAAAGATTCGGTAAAAATTACCGAATCGGTAATAATCGGTAAAAAATACCGAATCGGAAGGTATCGGTAAAAAAAATAATAAATCCGAAACCCCAATACCGATTCGTAAATACCGAATCCAATACCGAATCGGTAAATAACAAATAGATAATATACAAAAAATCAGAATTTGATGAATCAGCCAAACTTGTGCATCCCAATTACCTCCCAAACAGGAAGTGGCCACACTCAGGCAGCTGCACTGAACCTGGAGCAGACTGTGAGGCAGGTAGCTGAGCAGAGGAGCCAGGAGCAACACAGCCTCTCATTTTCACCCAAAAAAATAACAAACCTTGGAAAATGGCAAACCAGGAGAGAGAGAGAAGGAGTAAGCAGAAAGAAAAAGGAAGATGAAGTTTAGTGAAAGGGAGCTGGAGGTACTCATCGAAGACGTCAGCAAAGACCATGAAAAGCTTTTTAGCAAGCAGTCCCTCCATGTGCTACAGTCTCAGAAGAAACAGATCTGGCTTGGGATCCAGAGCAAAATAAATGCCATTGGGGTCACCCAGTGCTCCATTGAGGACATTAAGAAAAGGAGATATGACCTGAGGAAGAGGGCGAAGACAAGGATGGCTGAGAGGCAGAGGCAGGCCAGCAAAACTGCAATTTATATAGCGCACAAATACCCTAAGGTGTCTCGGCGCTGTTCAGATCAAGTGCAGAGAGAGATCAAGTTCTTACTGATTAAAAAGCCACGTTTTTAATTGTCTCCGGAACGTCATCAGGGAAAGGCAGGATTTTATATGGAGGGGGAGAGTGTTCCACAGCTTGGAGGCAGCGACTGTCCCCCCAATTCACTTTTTTAGTGCGAGGAATTGGAAGCAAATTAGCTGTAGAAGAGCGCAAGGCTCTTTTGGGCGTATCAACAGACAAGGCTTTCTTTAAAAATTCTGGCCCTATGCTATTCCTAGCCTTGTAGGTGATACATAGCGCCTTGAACTTGGTGCGGCTCCTAACCGGGAACCAGTGCAGTTGTCGGATAATTGGAGAGATGGACGAGAATTTTGGAGTATGGGTCAGGATTCTGGCAGCAGCATTTTGGACAAGTT
Source organism: Lissotriton vulgaris (assembly GCF_964263255.1). NCBI lineage: Eukaryota > Metazoa > Chordata > Amphibia > Caudata > Salamandridae > Lissotriton > Lissotriton vulgaris. The sequence continues at coordinate 276,165,461 of NC_141688.1, forward strand.
TTAGCTTATTCAGAACTTGTTCTTGGGCATTTAGTAGTAATCCATTACAGTAGTCAACCTTAGATAAAACTAAAGTTGACATCAAGGTTTTGCCCGCGCTGGCTGGCAGAAACGGCAGTAGTTTCTTGATCATCCTCAAAGTATAAAAAGATGCTGAGACTACTGCATTGGCATGGCTTACAAATGACAGCTTGTTGTAGAATAGAACCCCTAAATTCCTGACTTTATTAACCGGTGTCGGGGGAAGGCCTAGGTCAGAAGGCCACCATGCTGGAGACCAAGACGGAGTCAAGCTACCAAATATCATGACCTCCGTCTTGTCTGAGTTTAATTTTAAACAATTGTGGTCCATCCAGGAACTGATGGCCATCATACCATCCAGAAAATTGGCCGCAACTGCTCCTCCGTTGTTATGAACAGCCAGCACCAACTGGGTATCATCAGCATAGGAAGTTAACCCAATACCGTATGATTTAATGACCCTCGCCAAGTCCGACACATAGATGTTAAATAGCGTTTGACTTAGCGAGCATCCATGAGGAACACCACACTGTACGGTGAAAACAGGGGAGAAGAAGTCACCCAGTTTAACTGATTGCTCACGGCCAGAGAGAAAAGAAGTCAGCAGTGATTTGGCTTTGTTCTGAATGCCGATCTTTCCAACACGGTCGATCAAGATGTTATGATCGACCGCGTTGAAGGCCGCAGACAGGTCCAATAATATCAGGACTGCTGCGCCTCCTTGATCCATGATCACTCTGACCTCATCTGCCGCCTTTATCAGGGCAGTTTCAGTCCCATGACCCTTCCTGAATCCGAATTGGGTATCATCAAGAAGATTATTCTGGTCGATGTAGTTGGCCAACTGATGATTCATAATTTTTTCGAATATTTTTGACGGAAAGGGGAGGGATGCGATAGGTCGATAGCTTTTGGATTCTGAGGGGTCCAGGCTTGGTTTTTTCAATAATGGTTTGATGATTGCTTTCTTCCAAACTGAAAGATAAGCACCTGAACGAAACATAGCATTGCAAATGTTTGTCAGAATGGGAGCTATCAGGTTGGTCACTGGCTTAATGATCATAGGTGGACATGGATCCAGTGGTGATCCTGATTTGATAGTTGTTATAATTTCCTTTATCTGTGTAGGGGTGATTTGAGTAAATTCAGACAAAGCTGTGGAAGTAGGGGAGTGATCTGTATTCGGACTGGTGGGTTCTGAAGTTAATTTTGTGGAAAAGTTAGAAAAGATGTCATTAACCTTAAGTTTGAAAAAATCTGCCAGTTCATTACACAGATTTTGAGAAGGTTCTATGTTAGTGCACATAGATGGGGTGGACAGATTCGAGACCACTTGGTAGAGTTGTTTAGTGGAATTTTTGGCTAAATCTATTTGCTCCATATAATATTTTTGTTTTTTTGTAGTTAACAGCGTTCTGTAAATGGCTAAAGCTTTTTTGTAGGCATCTCTATCGGTGTTATCATAGAGTTTACGCCAACGTCTTTCTAAATTTCGACAACGTTGCCTTTCCAGTCTCAGGGTTTCGGAAAACCAAGGAGTGGAGGGTGTATTGCGATTTGGCCGTATAGATTTTACAGGGGCCAATGCATTGAAAGCATTATTGAGCCAGGCCGTGTAATTTTCTGAGGCAATGTGGGGATCCATTGTATCCCCTGGTTGGGTAGCGAGCAGGGTGGACTGTAAAGTTAGAACATCCAAATTCTTCCAGTCTCTGAATTGTATAGAATGGTTTGTCAAGTGTGTGTTTTTAACATTCCTGGTTATAATGGTGAACATTAATGCAGCATGGTCTGTCTAAGTTAATGGTTTTACTGAAAGTGAGGTGATGTGAGGACTATTGGAAAAAATGCCGTCCAATGTATGCCCAGCCTGATGGGTAGGAGCGGTAAACAGTAATTTGAGACCTGCTGAGCAAAGGTCAGAGACTAAAGTTGACGAATCTCTGTCATTGAGATTTTCTAGATGAAAGTTGAAATCACCTAATATTGTGTAGTCCGGATTAACTGCTATGGGCTCTAATAGGGTATTAAGGGATGCTAGAAAGGGGGTTCGAAGGGAGGGTGGGCGGTAAATAAGAGTGCCATTGATGGATTGCATGGGGGAGAGTCTAATGCAGAAAGTTAGTGCTTCAGCTGAATCAAGGTTAGGTGGTTCTATCCTGGTGACCAGATTGTTTCTATATACAATGGCGATACCGCCTCCTCTTTTCCCTGGGGGTCTATCCTGCCTGACCACATAATATCCATCCGGGACAGCTGTGCGGAGATCGGGACCGGGTGATTGATCTGTGCGTGTTTCTGTTGTAAAGTGGAGATCTAGATCTTGGCTTAGTATGAGTTCATAGATATCCTCTTTATGTTTTGTAAGTGACCGAGCATTAATAAGCGCACATTGGGTAGGTTTGGCCATGGTGTTTAATTGGGATAAATTTTGTATTTGTTGAGGAAACGGGAGTGTCAATTTATACATGCATTTTGGACATTGTACGGATTGTAGGTTGATTAAAAAGCCTGTCTTAAAGTGGGGACAGCGCGAGCCTCCCATAGTGTTCCTTATGTCCCTCAAATAATTGCTAGAGTAAGTGATAGCCTTACCTCCTTGATGGGTTCTAGGAGGGTCGGGGGCATGGCGCTCAGCGCGGTCTTAGCGCGGACGGCGCAGACGGGCTTGCCTTAGGCGCACCTTCGGCACGCTAATGGCGCGCCCGCTGCACCCGGCCGCTGCTCTGTCGGGGATTGGTGTTCATTTGTAGGAGGAGTAGAGGAGGGCGGGGTCAGCCAGCAACTGGAGCGCTCCCCCTGCCTTCCCCCAAGATGGTGTCCGCCTTCTCTCGCCCCAGCAAGTAATCTGCTGTGCGAAGAGTGTGTGTAGGTACAAGGGAGAGATTGGGGCTTGAATAAAGTGCAAATGTCAGTTTAAAATTGCCAAACAAGAACACAGAGCGTAGTATTACAATTAAAAAATCGATCGTCAGTCACTAGGTTAAAAAACGTGGATAGCAGCAATGGTACAACAATGATCCCTCCTAGCCTAATAGCCCCCGGCTTCCGCCTCAGGGGTGTGAGCACACTAGATCAACAGCACTGGAACTCATGGTAGAGTCCACCCTCCAGCCGGAGAGTGTAAGTGGCATAGGAGATGCAGACAGCTCTGCCAGAGCTGCCAGAAAACAAGGCAAGATGCATGCCCAGCATACTGTGCTTCGCCCTCCCGAACCCCAATCCCCAGAGAGGCATAGGGACTTCCACTCCAGTCCATGTTTTACACATACGCTGCAATGCATCGTGGGAGATGTAGTCTCAGGAAACACATGTTCAGAACAGTCAGTCTAGCAAACCCAAAAGCATGTGATAGCAATTAGCAAGCAGAGGACAGTCAGTGTGATTGGCAGGCATAATGTTTAATGCAATGCAAATGCTGCCAGATAAGTGAGTATATCTACATTTTGTCATTACAGGCGAGACATCTCGCAGTGCAGCAGAGGGGAGCAGAGGGAATGCACCCAGCCCAGAGGGGAGACAACAGGAGGAGGAGCAGTCGCCTGCAGGGCATAAAACTACCGCCACCACCAAAAAATTCTCCATCACCACAGCTCCAGACAACGCCGTCATCACCACCAACTCCATCCCCACTGCCACATCATCAACACCACCACCTTCACCACAGTCAGGCAGGAAGCATGCCATGGCCACCCTCCAGGTTGAGGTGTCGGTGGAGGAGGGCACAGGGGGCCAACAGTCACCAGTGGCTGAGGATGTCAACATGGAAAGGTCTGAGACACCATCAGAGCACGCCCAGACATCCTCCAGACGCCACAGGGCAAGGCCAACCAGTCCTCAAATCTCAGAGCAAGGTGACAGTGTGTTTGCTAGGCTGGAAGGCAACATGCTGAAGGTCCAGCGCCTCCAAAGGAGAGCAATGCATAGGGAGATGTCACACATGAACGCGCACATGCACAGAATAGAAAAGGGAATCAGTGCAATGAACAACACCATGTCTGAGGGCATGAGGTAGCGGTCTAGCTGTTGGCTGCCTCCCGCCCTACCAGAATATTTAAACCACGCAGGAGCACGTGCGCACAGATTTAGGGTGCTGAACTACCCCTGAGGCGGAAAGCTGGGGGCTTTGAGGCTCGTGGGATATCTTTTTAAAACTGCGCAAACATACAGCTGATTTGCTTTTTAAAATTGTGTTTGTCATTGTGGGCTTACTTTAAAAATTTGCACTTTAGTCACTGTTCCTACCTCGTCCACGCTGCTTCTTGAAACCCTGCTCCCGGCACAGCCGATCAGGTGCTGGCGCGAGAGAGGGGTGGACGCCATCTTCGGTGGACGGCAGGGGTAGCAGACTAGCTGTTGGCTGCCTCCTGCCCTCCTTCGCTCGTATAAATGTTCACCTTTCCCCGATGGCGCAGCAGGCGCGCCGATGGCGCGCCTAAGGCAAGCCTGTCTGCGCCCGTCCACGACCGGCTGGGGCCAGGGGCCACAACCCCTGTCTCTTTTTCTGGGAATATCAAACGCTATAGCTCAAACTCACTGCATAGCTTGAAAACACAGGTCAAAGCGATATGTCACCATCTTTACCATCCCTTAGATCTGCCCATGCATTGCTCTCAATGTTAGGGTAAGCTCAATACCGCGCCCCTTGCTGAAAAGCAGCAGTCACTTAAAATGTATCTTCTTAATTGCAGGTCCCTACCTAAACATCGCACAGAAATTGCATTATTGTTGGATGAATTTAAACTGGATGCAATTTTTCTTACTGAAACCTGCTTAACCTCGTTCTCGGAGCCTGATTTAGTGCAGGCTCTCCCACATGGTTATCAAATTGTAATGAAAGATCGACCCAACGGGAAGGGAGGTCGTTTGGCAGTTATTTTTAGAGACCACTATACCTGCCGCTGTACCCCGACCCCTTTTTAGACTGCGAAAGCATGTCTTTCTCTTTAGAGTTTTCCCCAAATATTAGCTTTTCTGGGGCGCTTATCTATCGCCCCCTGGGGCCTGTAAAACAGTTTAATTTGTCCCTAACCCCCGCTGTTTGCTGATCTAGCTTCTATCCCCTCCAACTTTACGATGCTGGTTGATTTTAACATCCACTTCGATAGTGCATCTGACCACATCGCCTTAGAGTTAATAGCCGGTCTCTCCGCATTACAGATGGACCAGCTTGTTCCATCTTCCATCCACGCATATTAAAGGCCATCTGTTAGACCCAGTGTTCAGTAACTGCCCCAACCTAAAAGTAGACTCCCCTATCTTTCTCCCCTGGACGGATCATTTGCTGATTCCCCTTATTTGAGAGACTCATACACTCCCTGCCTTAAAACCCGGATTACGGGAAGCACGAAATTGGTCCAAACTGTCACCAGATCAATGGGCTCTTGATTTAGAAATGTCAAAATTGCCAATCAGTCAGGAACCTTCGGCAGACAATGACAATTTCAACAACTGGAAATTGAACTTTCTCAACTCCACACTTCCTATTCAAAAAACCACCCTGAAAAGATCTAGGAATACTGCTCCCTGGTACTCAGCTGAGCTCAGGGAGAAGAAATGCCAGTGTAAAAGCATGGAGAGAAAATGGCGTCTGGGGTATGCCGCACCGGACAAAATTATTTATAGAGAGGCGATTAGAGCCTATAAACAGGAGATAAAGACTGCTCAATCCACATACTATACTAGACAAATCTCCAAAACCAGCTCCAATTCCAGAGAGATATATCAAATTGTGAAAAGCCTCACCAAGCTCCCTCAACCTTCTTTAACCAACTACGACCTGCAATCTCGTTGTGATGATCTGGCGGAGTTTTTCTTTCAAAAAATTTACCTAATTTACTCATCATTCCCGGAAGTGGATTTGAACATTCATGCGGAATTGCCATCTTCCCCTTCTCAGGAAACTACCTGTCACTCTCCACCCACACTAGATGAGTTCCCCTTGTTTAACTCAGAATCACTTGCCCCCCTAATGATACAAGTGAAATCAGGCTCTCCCAGTGACCCTGCTCCTCCCCGCATACTGGCCACTGTCACTCACACCATTATTCCCCACTATGCTGGACATACTTAATGCCTCCATCTCCACAAGTACCGTCCCACCTTTGTGGAAACAGGCCATGGTGCAGGCACTCTTAAAAAAAAAACAATTTGGACATTAACAACTTTAACAACTATCGCTCCATTTCACTGCTCCCCTGGGTCAGCAAAATCCTCGAGAAATACATAAACGGCCTTCTAACACCTTTTCTCGAGAGTAACCATCTGCTTGACCCTACTCAGACGGGCTTTCACACTAAGCATTGGACAGAAAACGCCCTGCTTTCAGTGATGGAGGAAACTAGAGAGATCTTGGATCGAGGGCGAACGGTGGCAGTCAATCTCCTCGATCTAAGCGCTGCATTTGATACGGTGAATCACAAAATATTATTGCAGCGTCTCCTTAATGTAGGAATCACAGGCAGAGCGCTAGCGTGGGTTAAATCTTTCTTGAGTGACAGAACCTTTCAAGTTTATGAAGAAGATACCATCTCCTCTTGCAAACCCCTGGGCTGTGTAGTCCCTCAGGGCTCATTCCTGAGCCAGATGTTGTTTAACGTCTATATGAGACCACTGGCTGAGATCGTCCGTATATATGGTATTAAGATCATTACCTATGCGGACTATACTCAGCTGGTGGTCTCCCTGGCGCAGGGAGACGGCTCATCAGCAGAGCTGGATTTGGCAGGCTGTCTGGAGAAAGTGAAAAACTGGATGACCTTGTCATGTCTTAAGCTCAATGGAGATAAAACAGAGCTTATGCTACTGGGTCGATCCGCTCCTGTCTCAATCTGTTCCATCTGGCACCCCTGTGTAGGTTCGCCACCAGCCCCTAAGGACATCATAAGGAGTCTTGGAATATGGCTAGACAGGTCCTTAACGTTCGACAGCCAGGCAACCAGGCTATCTGCTACTTGTTTTGGTCTCCTAAGACTCCTTAAGAAGATTCTCCCCCTGCTACCCTTTGAGGCTAGGCAGATTGTGATTCAAGGCCTGATTCAATCTCGCCTGGATTTTGGCAATGCTCTGTATTTAGGAGCCCCAGAATTGACCTTGCGTAAACTACAGATAATTCAAAATTGCGCAGCCCGCACACTTCGGCAGCTACCCCGCAGGCTCTCAGCCAAGCACGGGTTGAAAAGCCTGCATTGGCTTCCTGTTAGGGAGAGAATTAATTTTGAATCTTTGTGTATTGCCCACCAGGCCTTCTGGGAAACAGGCCCAGTGATCAATCACTCTCTAATCACCCCATATCATCCCAGCAAACAATTGCACTCATCTCATGCTTTTCTAGCCATAGTTCCCAGGATCAGGAGATCAAGAGCAGGAGGCCGCTCGTTCTCCTTTAACGTGGCCAGAATGTGGAATGCCCTTCCCCTTTATCTGAGATCTAATTCTGATCTGCTCTCCTTTCGTAAACAATTAAAAACGTTCCTGTTTAATAAATAGAGCTCTCCCTCGGCCCATTGGCCTCTGTAGGCAGCACCTTGGTCTCAGCGCTTGGACGCCTCAGGGCAGCTATTCGCGCTTTATAAAATCCATTTCATTTCATGAGTGACGTGACGTCGGCTGTGAGGCAGCTCTGCAGCAAGTTGGAGGAGGACCGCCTTTCAAGGCGCAGGGAGAGGCAGAGACTTGATGCATATACCAATGCGGTGAACCGGCTATCTACTGCTACCTCCCTCATGTGCAGACGGTCAATAGCCATGCAGGAGGAGATGGCACATTGTAGTAGGGATGTGGCTAGGGGGATGGTGATATGACCACAGCACTGGAACTACTGCAGACCGAGAAGGTGGTCACTACGGCAGAGGGGGGGGACAGTGAGGAGGCTACTAGCCCTAGTAGAATTATGCCTTCTCCTACCGAGAGCAGGAGGCACAGCGAATGCCACAACACTGCTCAGGGACATACTGGCAGTTAAGACAGTGGGGCCAAGGAACGTGGCAGTGCAGCACGTGGGTGCAGGAAATAGAGCCAACTAGGATTTGGGAATCATGTGATGGGTGATGTAACCCATGTCTGTACGGACACTGGTTTTGATCTTGATTGTGTTCATATTAAACACCAACACAAATACAGTAACTGGCTATGTCTCCTTACTCACTCAGAAATAGTTGCGAGTTATCTAAGCCTGTTTGTGACTCCCATCCGGTGCTGCTGCGCACCAGCTGCGCTTGGCTATGGCTGTCGATTGTCCTCGCCCTCAGAGTCAGTTAGTTCCACTGCTGTTCCTTTCTTTGTGGCAAGGTTATGTAGCATTGCACATGTTGTTATTATTTTGCAGCAGATGATAGGTGATGGGGCGGTACTGACGTGCACCTACACTTTTGTTGAGGCAACAGTACCTGCTTTTTAGCAGTCCAAAGGTCCGCTCCACAACGTTGCGTGTGCTCTTATGTGCCACATTGTATATCCTCTCCCTTGTGGTGGATGGGTTGAGATATGGGATTAGTAAGAAAGACCGGCGGGCATATGCGCCTAAATGTAAAAGAAAGTGCCATTATTTTGTGTCACCAATAGGTGAATCTAAGGTATACATCAGGGTGTGTCACATTGATTTACTTAGTAGGTATCCTTCTCCGAATTCACCAGCAGCCAGACGTGTATAAATCCCACTGTTCCTGAATATGTAGGAGTTATGGGTACTCCCTGGGAATTTAGCAACAATGTCAGTGATGATGAAGTTTGCATCACATATCACCTGCACATATCAGATCCACCACCTGGACGTCGCTCATTTACAGACGCACGTATTGTGTGCGCTCCTCCCTTGATTCAAGCACCTGTTCGAAGCCCGGGACGCAACTTGCCCTGGCCCTCCTCGCCTGCTAGCTCAACAGCTCCCTGGCGTTTTTCGCCTTCAGTACACACGGACGTGGTTAGAGGTACACCGTTCCGTGCCTTACCGATCTTGTCACTACTGTAGCCCTGCAGCCCTGATGAGTTACACCTCCTTCACGGTGTGACGAAACACGTGTCGGCTGGCTACTATTTCACTGTACTGACCACTACTTGACTTATAAAAAACTTTATTCACATGAACTTTGATATCCTACGATCTTTTGTACTTTGTAGAAACTACTTTCTCTCAGTAGAATCTTTATTCCTCACACCAGGACTACATACTACACTTGCGTGTGCACAGAATCTGTTCTCCTTTCTTTTGATCTAGGCATCCCTACACCATTTCAGGGATGTTTTTCCCGTAGGGTTTGTGTTCCCCTGTCCTGTTTTGCACCGCGTGCCTACTGCACACCTATCTCAGTTACAAGATCACACTGCTCAGAGCGCCACTACTTCCTACTCTCCCAACGCAAAGCCAGCCTCTCACTAAAACATATCACCTGCACGTTGATGGACTGAGTGGATTTCCAGTTGCGGTAAATGTATTCTGTTGATGCTGGTGGGCAGATTGGTATGTGGGTCCCACCGATACTGCCTATTACGAGTAGGAACTGCGCCTTTTGGTAGAAACCCAGCTTGGTCTTCTGCAGTTCCGCCTGTGTGCTCGGGAAGCTAATGTAATGATGCATTCTGTCCGTCATGGCGTCCAGGAAGGTGTTGAAAAATCGGATAGGCAGATCTGTGACACACCACCTGCTGCGGCTATCACACCCTGGTAATTTCCTGATGCCATGAGGTGCCGGCATCAGAGCACCTGTACATGGGTGGGTATTGCGCGCACCCTTGGTGTCTGATGCTCAAGATATGGTTCCAGGTCCTGTATCAGGTCAAGGATGGTGTGTGGGTGTAGCCGGTACCTGTCATGGCTTTCTGACTCAGTCAATTGGAACAGTGTGACACGCAGTCTGTACACACGCTCTTCCCGTCTCCAAAACCTCACTCCTGCTGCTTTCAAATGTAGCTGCCTTGCTATGACGTAGAGGGCCGCAATTATGTTCACACTGTTGCATGTTGGGGCTGTTTTTATGCACTGCACCTGATTACCACCTGCTCTGGATCAGTGGTAACTAACGATTTGTTAAAACCGATTTTGGACAAATTCGGTATTACCGAATTATGCTACATCACAATTCCGATTTTTTACCGATTCCTTATTTACCGATTAAGTATTTTTTGTTTCGGTGTTCACCTGTTGGTAAATAAGGAATCGGTAACTGTTTCCCTTGGATTTACCGATTTGTTATTACCGATGGCATTCGGTAATACATACATCGCACAGGGCTAAATACCGGCCGGTAAAGCCGAATTTTACCAAATTTCAACTTTACAGACCGGTATTTAGCCACCTACATCTAGCCCTAAATGCTTTGAACAAATGCAGACATTAACAGCTAACACACAAGATACTGCTCGTATATTTCTCATATTCAAATTGACTGAATCTAATGTAGCCACATTTTAAAAGGGTTAACATCTGGTTACCATCTTGGTCCATTTCATGTATCTTTCTTTATTTCAGGAAAAACTGAACCACCAGTATCTTTTGTTTCCATGTGAGATTTTTTTTATGTAATCCTTGTAGAAAGCACTGACAAGCGCCTGTATAATACTAATATATTACATTATGTTGCAGATGACTGAAAATTTGATGTACATTTAGAGTGGGCTCCTTGTGTATTTGCTTGTGAAAATAGTGTTTTTTTATCTTCCTGCACCTTAACCGGATTGGTCCTTTATCTGAGAATCATGTGTAGGTTGATCAAGTGTCAGAAATTATGTCATTTAGCTAATGCTACACAGCCACAGATTCAGATGTCATTTCCACTTGCTTGAACAAGTTTCTTTGGTCGACCATTACGCAGTGGTCTTTTCACTTGTCCTTAGAGCAGATGCTACTCCGAAGTAATCATGGCGGAATCCTAAAATCTGACTTCCTAACAGTACCTTTCCCTGATTCAGGAGAGGAGGGCACACTCTTTATGGAAGAACTGATGCTTGTTTACTTTCCTTTTGAACTAACTATAGAATAGTTTTTCTCTGATTACATGACTTTGGATTGCTGTGAATATATTAACACACACATTCAAGTATTGATTACTGACTACAACTAATTTGAGGATTTTAGTTTATAACATTGCTAATCCTTTAATAAACCTTTATGAGTTTGATTCGTAACCAATCTCTGTCTTCCTTGTAGAGCCAAATGTGCTTCACATATTTGAAATGTATTGAAACTTGATGTTAGCCTCCTTCGTTACTAAAGATTTATCACCGATTGCTTTCTTAACCTGAATTTGCACCATAATTTACACAGAGCAAAGGGCTGTATCAAACATTTTATATTATATATACAAGTTTCTTTTCTGTTAGAAATTTCCTTTAAATCATAGGTACTTTCATGTTGTCAGTGCCTGTATTTCGCTAATACAGTAATGTCATCGAGACTTCTACGAAACTTTGGAAAGCAGCACTGCTCAACAACAAACCACATGAAGTAGAATGTAAAGGTCCACTGTTAAGGCAGGATGCACCTTGACTAGGTTATTGTGTAGTCCCTGTGAATCCATATTTGATCTGCGTGTTTAGACAACATAAACTGTGGGATTGGTGTCCAGACTCAGAGCGTCTGAAAGCCATAGTGCTCAATAAAAGAATAGAAGAAAAAAGCTGTTTGTTTAAAATTCCACTTTCGGCTGTTTTGGAAAAAGGCTGAATTCTTCCCAGCACACGGTGAGCCAAATGTTTATGTGTCTTGTGTGGGAGACACAACTTCACTGCTGCTTGCTTTCGCAGACGGCGGTCCATGTTACACCTCACAGTTAAGGTAAACTTCTTCAGTTCCCACAGCCGCTGCTGAGGAGAAATTTGAAACATTTGAATCCTGTGTGCCTGTAGTAGTACCGGTATCAGTCCAACAGGAGCAGAAGCATCCTGTAAGATCCTTAGATTAGGTGAGAGGATCAAGCAGGAAACTTGTAGAGATGAATAAATGTAGATTTTTTTCTTATGTAGAGGAACCCATCCAGTTCTCATCTATTTCCAACAACAGTCTTCTCTTCAATTGAATCACTACAATTCTATCACCAAGGATACTGGGATGAGGCATGGAATTCTCAATTAAGATGCACAGCATGTCACAGGTGGCTCTAAGAATGCTGACATCAACATGGGAATACTCTGGGGATACTGCAGTATGTGGGCTGTTAACGGGTCCAGTAATACATCCACGTATGGTGGCCCCAATGGATGGAAGTGTTAGACAGAACTGAGGCATCCTGTGGTGGCTCTAAGAATGCTGATATCAACATGGGAATACGCTGGGGACACTGCAGTATGTGGGCCATTAACTGGTCCAGTAATACAGCCACGTATGGTGGCGCAAAAGATGGTACTTTTAGACAGAGGTCCAACATGCATTCTGTCTATAGAACAAGCAGCGGAGGACAGGCAAAACACAGTCATTCCAGACTTGTCAGATTGATAGGAATAAAGACTCGCTTAGCTCCCTAAGTTGAGGTGGGCCCAGATGGTGTACCATGTGATTACGGTAACGTCGCTCCAAGAGCGTTTTTTCATCTCCTTGGTGACTAGGATGTTCATTGCATAGCAAAAAAAATTAAATCGGGATCCTCACTACCAGTAGAAGGATTAGCGAAAACCCTGAAAAAATGCTTCCAAATACGGAGTAAATAGAAGCTGGAATCACTCCGAAAACTGCCTGGAAGGTGCTTAACAGTCCAGAACCTATGGTCATAAATAGGTGTACTATATCCTTTAAATCAGACATGTTAAAGATACGCTCTACCATTTCTCCGAAATGGAAAGGGCAGTTAGTTTGTTCTAGTGCCTTTATTTCAGCTGAGGACCTTGCAACCTAAAGATCAATAGTCTCTCTGGTTGATTTTAAGGTAACATCTTTCTGTAAAACCATGGCTTTCATTCGGCTCAGAGTATCAAACCGTATAAAGGGAACATTCAACTAAGGCCATAATGGCGCCTCCCTGACTGTGTGGGTCAGTGGAAACAATACTTGCATACCACAAGTAACGCTGTAAGTTACAGTGACAAGATATGCAATGCGTGGAAGCATCCCACAACAACCTTGATCATTCAGCATTAAGTAGCTCCAATTTTAGAGCAGCACTGGATTAAACAAGGCAGATGGGGAACCCTTCAAATGACAGGATAAGTTAGCTACTGAACCGTTGCAGGCCAGTGAAGCATAATATCCTAGCAAATTAGAGACCCACTTGATGAAGTCTCTCAGTCAATACTGCTTAGAAACACTTGTGTCCCCATTCCTGCAACTAAATCTATACGGTAGTTCCCAAGATTCATGGAAGAATTCCCTACCCATTTCTTCATACCTGCCTACCTGGTGGTGTTCTAGGCAATATTAAAACTATAAAGGTATGTAATATGGCCTTTATATTACCCATTCTGTGGACAGTACCTCTGCCACATTGAAAGGTAATTGGCCTCATTTTTCAATATGCAGCATTGTGTATTGCCCATCCCTTTGTGCCATTGTACTTTATTTTTCAGTCAAATTATATGTAGAGAACAGAGATGTGCTGTTGATATGTCGCCAGAGCACATAGCTAGAGCACAATAATTGTAGCGTCCAGCTTAATGACACAATAGAATGTATTTGTGATTGTCCGTGTTGTCAGATGGATACAATGTCGGCCAGTGAATACATCCTGGATATTAGTGTGGTCATGCCATTGTCAACCACAGCCAAAGCCTTTTATAAGTTAACTCTGTCAATTTCACACAATCTCTCCGTAGCTTCTGGTTGAGAGATTATCCAAATTTCATTATAAACAAGCATTTACAATGCAATAGGCCCAGCATTAGTAAAAGTTTGAGCTATTAGTGTTGCTAATAATAATGCAATGCCAATAACTCAAACATTTAGTAATGTGAGACCTATTGCATTGCAATGCTTTTTTTTTCCTATTCCTTTACTTTTGGTATAATCACGGCACCGGCGCTTTACTAGCAACATTTAAAGTAAAGCGCCGGTGCCATGATTATACCACAAGTAAAGAAATAGAAAAAAACATCTATTTCTTTACCTCTGGTATAATCGCGGCACCCGTGCTTTACTTATAATATTAAAAGTAAATCGCCGGTGCCGCGATTATACCAAAGGTAAAGAAATAGAAAAACAAAGCTATTTCTTTACGTTTGGTATTATCGCGGGACCCGCGCTTTACTTTTAATGTTAAAAGTAAAGCGCCAGTGCAAAAGTAAAGAAATAGAGAAAAAAATCTATTTTTTACCATTGGTATAATCGCAGCACCTTCAGCACCCTCTCAATATTTTCAAACAGTTTACCATAAACCTTTCTGCAGTTCATACTACTAATTAATGTGGTTATTTGTAAATATGTTTTTAATGCCATGGCATTGAAAATAAAAGTAGCTCAATCAAACATGTTTTTGGAAACAAATAAATTAATAATCGCGAACACAACCATTTTGTACTACACAGCAAAGGCCAAATGTCACGGTATTTACAATAGTGAAGTGCAACTAACTGGAGGAATCGCTGCTTATTGCCGGTGGTTTTATGCAAAATGATCATTGAACCTTCATTCCCCCCTCGGCCCCGCAGATATTCATTGTTATTGGGCCGAATGCCTGAATCTTAATGGTTTAAGGCCCCCATGAAGGGATGTGGAAAGGACTGGAACGGCCTGTGCAATATCCCTGCTTATCTCAGATTCTAGGTTGCAATCACATCACAGAGAAAGTCATATGAATGTCTCATTGATTAGTAGTTAATAGGCATAGCAGCTGCTAACCGTGACCCACCTTTTGATATCACTGGCTCCAACCTTGCTTCCCGTGGTAACTGGGGTTATGGTGGCAGAATCAGAAACGAATACTGTTTACTTTCTGCAGGCTGCACCCATTACCCTTCCTCTTTCCTCCCAACCAAACACAGGAGGATGTTGAGGGGTTAAGAGTAGGATGAAGAAGTCAACTCATAGATGTAGCCTTGGTTTAAAGGGTGCTTGATGTAATTTCTACTGTACCTGATATATTGGTGAATTGTGGTCCATCTGCCCGCACAAGGTCTATCTCATGTGATTTTATTTCTTTCCACCATTTTATGTCCTGGTTCTACGTTGTCATCAAACACCTCTGTTTGTAACTCCTAAGAACCCAAACACAACAGCATAAACATAAATGCAGAGTTAGGAGCATCTCCACACTACAATATGTTACCAAATATACAGTGCTCTTTGCGCGCATGCTAAGGACCAGTACAGTAGCCTTTCTGGAGTGGCTACACTCCTCCCACATTTTGTAACACCACTACTATCATTCATAAGTCATTCTCTTGTGCGACCGCCTTTGGTATAATTGCAGCACCCGCTCTTTACTTATAACATCTGAAGTAAAGCGTGGGTGCCGCGATTATACCAAAAATTAAGAAATAGAAAATAAAATCTATTTCTTTACCTTTGGTATAATCGCGACACCCGCGCTTTACTTTTAACGTTAAAAGTAAAGAGCCGGTGACGGGATTATACCAAAAGTAAAGAAACAGTTGTTTTTTCTATTCCTTTACTTTTGGTATAATCGCGGCACTCGCGCTTTACTAATAACATTAAAAGTAAAGCGTGGGTGCCGCGATTATACCAAAAGTGAAGAAGTAGATGTATTTTTCTATTTCTTTACCTTTGGTAGAATCGCGAAACCGCGCTTTACTTATAACATCAAAAGTAAAGTGTAGGTGCTGAGCCAATACCAAAAGTAAAGAAAAACAAGTGGCGTGCGTGTCATGCCTGTGTCTGGGCACACTCATTGCTCCTCCCATGACCTATAGGTGTCTATTGCGCGCCTGGTGCACGTAATAGACACCAATAGGCCGTGGGAGGAGCAATGCGGTGCCCCTGGCCAATTGCGGGCAGTCTTTTAAAATAGGATGCACGCAAAGGCCAATAGGGAGCTGAAAAGGAAACGCAAACGCACATGTGTGTGCGATTTCTAAGTCAGCTCACATTCCCTTTTTTTCACCTCCTAAATGCCTTGCGCAGTGCACCGCTAGGCGCGATGCCTAAAAACGTATAAGAAGCATTTATGATGTGGCTTTCAGGGACCTAGCAAAAAATGCCTAAGATCCATGTCATCTGAGAGTAAGGACAAGTGTTGTTTCACCTGTGACAGTGTCAAGGGTCTTAGTGTGTCTAGGCATAACGTTCCAACACTGTATGTTGTTCTTGTTGTACATAGCGTAAGTCAGGCCTGTGGATACTAAACCCTTCAGTGGTACCCCTAAATCCTGAATGACACCTATTTGTGTCGATAGGCCAAATCAACCATCCCTTCCAAATGGGGTCTATTAAATTATATGAAATGCCAAGCACGATGTCATTGAGTGTACCCTCACCATTTTCTGTATAGTTTTGCCACCCTTCCAAGTGTGGAAGTGAGGAAATACAAGGTATGTTCAAGTCATTGAACTTTGCTAACCCATGACTGGAAGTCTGTTGCACAGTGTCACTCAGGAAAATCATCTGTTGTGGTATGAGGCATCCTCTAAATAGTGACTCAGATCACTGAACCTGCCATTCCTTAGTACCCCAGACTGATACTTTATGTATATAATGACTTTCCATAAGTCAAAACCCAGTTCAGACAGTCGGCAATAAAGGATAGAGAGTATATCTGTTTCGTGTTAGTGAGCAAACTTTTCTTCGCAGAATTAAGTGCAAGCTTACAATAATATGAGTTTTGATCTGATGTGTCAAACCCAGAAAAATAAACAAACGTTTGTGCAAACGTACGTGTACTACCTTTCTTGGTGTTGGGCAATGTTCCCATTGGTGGTATATTACCTGGAGCACTTGTTTAATGCAGAAAGTATGACCAAAATGTTGGTAACAGTACATGGTATCAAAATCAGATGAGTCATCTAACATTTCATTTTTCGTATATACTGCAGACAGTACTAAATTAGACAATATACTAGTACAGTGGCAAAATCCCAATAGCCAGAGTATGCACTGGAGGTGATGATATTATTTAAGAAAATTTTAAATACATATGGGATTTGTAAAAGTTCAGTGGGACAAAACACATCATATGAAACTCTGTCCCAAACTATTCGGTCAGGACCTGGAATTGCTGTAATGTTCACATAACACTGGTCTCTTTGTTCACGATGAGATGACGTATAAGATTTCAGTACCAAGTTCACATGTGATACTGCAGAGCGTTCTGGGAGACAGTGTACATTCAGAAGCAAGAAAGAGACTGTCACTAATCCTATGCAGAAAAGTAGGAAAAATTCCAGTGATTATCCAGAGCTGTAGCCATGGTGAGACTAGGTATGTTATTTTCAGAATTATTTAAAAATAATGTAGTTGTTTTTTGTGGGAAACTGGAGCTAACGGTAACTCAATTTCACTTAGATCCAGAGAAAACACGTCAAAATCAATGAAGTAGCCGGATACAATTTGATCTATCTTTGGTAGCTCAGCAGGTTTTGTTGAACTTCGCAGATGTCTTCTATAGAGCCATATTTATATAGATGTCGGTGGTAGGCCTTACTGCTATCTGTTTTTATTTGTGTTTTGATGTTCAATTTCTACCGGAACGAGTTCCATTTCATTATTAGTAACTCCATTATTATATATAAAAGACTCCTTCAATGTTATCAGTCTTTCTGTCTGAACCTTCTATATGGTAGCGAGAGGAGAGCAGCAGCTACCCAGGAGCCCACGCAGCCTTATATTCAGTATCGGACAAATAGTGTGGTTTGATTAGGTAAATTGAGAGAAATCTCTTTTCTTTCTTGCCAGCAAGAGGCAGAGGAAGCACTGTTCTTGTTCCTTTAACAGGATAAGTACAGGTATTCTGTATGATGGCCCAAATCATTTATTGTCCACAATCTTTTCTCTGACTAGATCCCCGACTTTTGTAATCCAGGCAGGCCTTGGTTGTGTGTTTTACTTGGATGTTGCTTTGTAGTGCCCAAAATTAATTGAGTTTCTGTAAAACAGCCAAATGTTTATTGATGTCAAATGGTTTTTCAACCGCCACTATGCTGCCACAGTCGAGGTCAGGTACCAACATTCTCCTCCCAAATAAGACTTTGTATGGGGTGATGCCTCCTAAGGAACTTCTTGGCATTTTATTAAGAGCCTTCTGGACCCCATATAGGTGATTGACCCAACTACCACTCGAACCTAACACTTTTACTGTTAAGGATTACTTTAAATCTCAGTTTTTCCTTTCTACAACAGAATTTCCCTCGGGATGTTATAGAGAGGAGTCCCTTAATGCAACACCCAAACTTCCAGTGGCTTCCTTGTAATCCCGAGAGTTAAACGCGGGGACACAGTCAGAATGTAATGTGCCAACTGCGTATATCCCTATGAAGACTTGCAAATCCTTTATAACAGTTCGGGTGTCAGCCGAGCGCTGGGGCCACATCCACAGGAATCTAGAGCATGAATCCACTGCTATCAAAATGTACATGTAAGCCCTGTGATATTGTAAGGGGCACAGTAGTCCAAATAGACACAAGCGAGGGGTCTGTCTGATATTAGATAGTGGTCTTTGTTCTGGACGTATGCAGTTGAACCCTTCATCTGCAGACAGATGTTACACTTTAGGGCTAATGCTTTTGTTTGAATTGTTAATTCTGGCTACTAATAGAACTAGTACTAAACCAAATATGCGATCCATTCTTGGTATTGATTTTCCCCGACTCCTGGAATTTGAGCATACAGAATAGTTTTTGCATCTAACTTATAATAGTACTTGAGTAGAAAGCCTTTTGGCACAGCTGAGCTGTTTTTGTGTGAAGCAATGACAGTGAATTCCCTTCAACGTGAATGCCATCACGTTGATGACTCAGCGTGTGTATCATGTGAACTCTTGGCAAATCTTTTTTCAGTTCTCCCACTTGTTCCCATAGCAATTTGTGCTTTATTGGGAAACCATTTGAGTCTTTAAACCCATTCTAACCCCAGTAATGACGATATTCATTGTAAGACTGTATACAGTAAAATGAATCTCACTCTATAAGTGTAGGAAATTCCTGATCTGTTTGTATTAGTGCAAGTAATAGTGCTTTTAATTCTTCTGGCTGTGCCGTGCAGTCTCTTAGAGACTGTATCTTCGTACTGCTAGGATGGAACTTGCCTTCCTGCATATGTCCTTTTACAATCACGCAAGCTGGCAGGATGAGCAGAACCATCAGTGTGCATTATGTATTCATACTGATCCTGAGGGATTATTTAATTTGAGAGAGGATATTCTTGTTCGCATTGCAGCAATGCTTGTATGTTTAATGTGGATCAAATTTATAGCCTACATCTGTTGCAGTGAGAGAATTAGGCCATTGTATCCATCATGGATGCAGTGCTTTTGCGTTTGGAACCCTAGCTTTTGTAACAGCCTCGCAGACCGGTACTGGAGTTACGACAATTATTCATTTTCCCTGAGCCAGTGCTCTTTCTTTCATTACGGCAATCTGTACTGATGTCAGAATTTTTTTCTGTAGAAGGAAAACGCATTTGTGTTCAAGTGTGATTTGTAGGCTATGGGTACCGGTTCGCCTTCATTGAAGGTTAGGTAAGTGTACCCTAATTAATCTGCAATTACATGGATCACCAGATTTGTAGTATTTATACGTGTGTGTAGTTGTTTGGTAGCTATCATATCAGCTTGTAAGGAACAAAGGATATCCGTGTGTGCCTGTGTGCGATGTCTGATTGTAAAATCAGGTCTGATTAAATTGTAGAAAGATTTTTGTTTTTCTGTGTAATCCATAATGTATGTACAGCCAACATTTATGAATCCCAATATGGATTGTACATTTATCACAATTTTTAGAGGTTTAAGCAGTGTGCACTTGTCTCGAAGGTTAGCTGCTAGGCTTTTTCCCTCACTTGATAGCTCAAATCGCAAAATAGGACATTGAGGTGGGCTATTTCCAATTTTTTTAAGTTGAATTTGTGATCTTCAGAGGCGAATCCCAAGATTATGATGCTCACCCTGGTCAAGTGAGCCAATAAATCATCATCCGTCAGACAAATATCATCTACATAGGGCAATGCCTCCTCATCAAAATTCTGAAGTAACTTTGTTGCCCTAGCTGAGAACAACCTGTGACTATTTTTATACCCATAGGGCAGTTGACAGAATTGCCTCTGAGAGAAGGCTATCAAATATCTGCTTTCAGGTGTTAAATTTTGGCAGAAAAATCCATTTGAGATATCTTGTAGTGTTTTGTATTTTTCCTGCATAATGTTATTCATTAATGCAGCACTGTGTGCATTCTGGCCTGCAAATATCTTTGTGCATGTGGTCAGATGTCTGTAGTCTAAACTAAACTATGAATTGATATGAATTGTCAGGCTTCATTACGGGAAACAAATGATTGTTCATTGAAGAGGTGCAATTCTCTATTACACCTTGGTATTCAAGTTGATCTGTTTTTTTGCTTCTTGTTTTATTGGGTTCTGTCTTTGTGGAGATGGAGTAGTTTTTACTGGGATTAATTAGTGAGGTGACTCAGCATCCCACCCAACGTGATTGCAATATAATGCTGGAGCTAATGCTACCGCCGACTCCTGCGCGTATGAATGTTTTAGTGATACTGGAATTAGGTTGGAAAAGGCCAGTAAAATCACTGTTCTCCCTTTTGACATTCTATAACAATCTCAGGTGGCTAATCTTTTTCAGACAAAAGAATGTCATTGCCATAAGTCAAGATCTCCAAAGAGAGAAATTTTCTGGGTTTGTCCCCCCCATTTTAGTATTATTTCATGAACCGCATGTGAGACACTAACCTTAGTATCAGGTGTCTCCACCATGATAGGATCATTCAATGCCGCTGCCACCAGAAATTCCATCAGGTTCTGGCAAGCTTCTGCTGCACTGTCTAACATCATAAGAGCCCATTCCCCGTTCAGAAGTTGAGTCCTCAGTATCCCTGGCATTTCTTACTCTAAGGCCAGTTACCTTCTTTTTAAATTGAGATTTAGATTTTTGTTTATCTTCTTTTTGGAAATTATTTTCCGTAGTACATTGCGTGTCTCTGGACTTTGTACACTCTTCTTGTTTGTGTTCTGACTTTCCTTCCCTCTCGGAGTGTTTTGATGAACCTTGAAAGGAATGAAAGGAACGTGTATCAGTATCCTGATACCTGTCAGGTTTTTTAATGTTATCACAATTCCTAAGGTTGTATCTCGTTTCTGAGAGACCCTGTTGAGGAGACCCACTCCTTGATTTTGATCTATTCTCTCTATTCTTTTATTTTTTATTGTCCCATCTGAGAATCAGGTGCTTGCTTGGTGTTATCCTTTTCAGGTCCACCCATGAGTTTTGGTTTTGTTGCTCTAGTTCTTAAATTATCTCTACCTAATGCGGCATATTTGTCTTTGATAATGTTAGGCAATTCATGTTCCTGTGGTATAGGAGTGAACCCCTCAGGCGTTGGGGTATCACCAGTTCATCCCTAGGTTCAGAGCACTTTCTGCTCCAAACTCATTCTGTATCAGTCTCAATACATCTGGTATTATTGCTATTGAAGGGATACCATAAGTTCTGGTATAGATGGCATCGAAAACTGTACCGCAAGAGGTACAAATCTCTATCTAGGGGGCTATCCCCATTGACAAGCAGATTGTTAACATTCTATGTTTTTCTTGAGGGCTTGTGTGTGGTAACACTGTCTCTAACTGTGCGTTTTTCTGAGCTATCCAGAATGGAATTTGCTCATGTTTAGTGGGCATTTTACCCATAACTGCGTTTAGCGTTTGTGGAGTTATTTTAGTTGCAGACCCCGGAATTCGTCCAGCTGGTGTAGCCCTTGTTGGCTGAAGTGTGAGTCTTCTCATAACAAACTGTTTCAGATTTCTGTAAACTTTTAATATTTCTTTGTATGGTGGACGTAAGTCTCTTACCGGCATTGTGTCAATGTCTTGATGCGGTTTGTAAGTCGCTAGGACCAGCTAAGTGGCTCTGTCTCTGCCGAGTGGACAGAGTCTCACTTTATCTGTTGTGTGTGGGAGGGCGCCTTTAAACCAGTTTATGTGCTCCTGGTATGTGAGCGGAATTCAATGTCCTCGCATGAACAATATTCCCGTGGTATTTATTTCTCAGTGTAAGAATAAAATGCATTTGTGCATGCATCTGCTGGTTGGAATTTGACTGATGAATAGAATACTGTCATGTATGACTCGTGTTCCTCAATCACGAACGTTACAGTCCCGTCTCTTGCTGTGGCACCATAGTCTGCTAATTTTAAAGCAGGCTTCTCCAACCAGTAGCTCGTGAGCTACTGGTAGCTCTCCAGCTACCTGTATATAGCTCTACTGTGTCGAGTCATGCCTACTAAATTGGAAGCCTTTAAGTTAAATAATATACATATTCCAAAATTTAGTGTGTACATTTGAGACACAAATGTGTTTATTTTCAGAACTCATACCCCGATGAAAAATGACTGAATTTCTAAAATATATTTAAAGCTGATTTTTTAGGTATACACCTTGTGGCATTGGAGAAATACATTTTACAAGTGATATAACATTGGTGACAGAAGCACTGTAGCTATAGTTGTTGTGCATTTTAACCATGGAGACATTCCATATTGACAACGTTTTTTAACATTAGTTTGGGTAACGATACATGATGCACTAACGTGATCACTGCTAGTAATCTCGTATATAGTGACCGTTGATGTAATCTTGTCTGATGTGGCGACTATTACAACAATAGTATTCTTATATATACTTTATTTTGACTTTAAAGTCATACAAGTTCACTTACAGTTCAAAAATGGTATTAAATGGTACAATAGAGTTCAGATCTTAGCCCAAATCTATTTAAGACATTAGGGGTCAGACGTAGGTAGCCCAATACCGGTCGGTAATGGCCTACATTTCCGAATTTCGGCCGTTACCGACCGGTATTAGGCATCTGAGATGTAGGGGCCATATTTAAGGATTCAGTAATTTACTGAATCGGTAATTTAAGGAATCAGTAAATTACTGAATTATTAAATTACTGATTAGGTAAATTACCGAATCCTTAATGTAGAGAGCACTCAAGTGAGTGCATTTGTCATTTAAGGATTTGTTATTTACCACCAAGTACAAGTTGGTGGTAAATACTGAATACTTTTAAAAAAGCAATTATTTGCTTTTTCTAAAGTGCCATGAGGCAGACATACATGCCCTTAGGGCATGTATATGTGCCACATGTGCACCCATGCACTATTCAGGGATGTAACAGGGTGTCAATGTGACACCATGCCACCCTTGTAAATGGTCCCCCTATTACCGATTCATTACCGAATCGGTATTTACCGATTCGTTACTGAATCGGTATTTACCGATTTGGTATTTACCGAATCGGTAATTCCCATTCATTCCTATGGGACTGGAGGCCCCTAGGAATGAATGGGAATTACCAATTCAGTAAAAACCGAATCGGTAAATACCGATTCAGTATTTATTTTTTTGGATTTTTTTTATTAACTGTGCTATTAATTAAAATCTTTACAGTAAAAGGAGAGAGTTCAGAAAACAGTAATTGTAAACTTCTTTGCTTGGTAAAAGGTGTACTACTGTGCTAATTAAAAAGGCGAATTAAAAACAGAATAGGGTGAGGGGGTACGACGCCCCTGTCTAAGTCCCATATGAATAGCCTTTTTCCAACCTTTTGTGCCTTGGAGTTAGTCTTAACGGCAGACGATTCATTCCTGGAGGGGCGTACCAGTTGGGCACTGTCAATGCTACTACTTAGCGAAGTCACTTCAGCTGTCATCCGCTGCTTTTACCATGGGCTTCCCAAGTGTTAAAATGTTTTCGTTACTGACTTTTAGGGCTAGCCTTATTTGGTGAACGAATTTCGCCAATCTCACTAGGGTCATTGTGTTGATGGTTGAGAAACACTAAGCTGATGCTTCAGAGCATGATTTTGTGCTCTGACTGAGGCAGATCTGTCTCAGCAGTTGCCAGTGATCGATGTCGAAAAAAGGACAGCAGCAGAGAAGTCGCAACCAAGATTCCCTCTTGTAGGTGAATAGTCTACAAGATATGGATTCCCCTCTTTGAGCCCATACAGGGTTGAAGTCTGCTATCCCAAGCGTGGTCAGCCTCATGTATAGAATTTTGCTTCGGACATGAGTTCAGTATTTACCGAATCGGTAATACCGAATATTACCAATTCTGTAAAATGTACCAAATCTTTCTCTACATCCCATTTACCGATTCTGAAATACCGAATCGGTAAAATTCTGTATTTTAGAATCTGTAAATGGTAATTACCTACATCTAGCCCTAAAAGTAAAAGAAAAATGAAGGCGATTCTGCCTTTGATACATTTTGATACATTAGCCTTATAACACATAAAAACATGGATAGCAGCAATACTAGATTATTATCATTACTTGGGGCACAAACATGACATGAAATAGGGTAATTGTAGTTTGTTTTGATCAATAGCATAATTTAAGCAGGCAATAATTATCCATATCAATTCCTTTGTACTGATGACAATCAATAGTGAACTATGTAAAAAACGGGCAATACAATAAAAACAATAAGACCGTTATAAGAATACATCAAATATGAAAATGTATAAAAATCATCAAATAAAATACAGCGATATAAAACTCAGTGTGCAAAAAGCGACATAATCAACCCAACGGAG
This sequence comes from Lissotriton vulgaris, assembly GCF_964263255.1. Taxonomy (NCBI): domain Eukaryota; kingdom Metazoa; phylum Chordata; class Amphibia; order Caudata; family Salamandridae; genus Lissotriton; species Lissotriton vulgaris. Next base: position 276,190,117 of record NC_141688.1, read on the forward strand.
GCATTATATATAGAGACATCTTGACAGAGCTATGTCATAGGGAGAGCTTCGCTTGTTTATCGTCTTCTGGACCCTACCCGTGAAACCCCACATTTGGCCCAAGAATTGTGCCACCTCACAAGTAAATGGTGGCCTAGCATCTGACTTCAAGACTCTCACTGCAATCCGATAATTATCTTTTCCTATTATCTGTCAAAGCCAGTTTTTCCTCGCCGTAATGTATAGAGGACAAGCGAACAATACGTGGGGTAGGGTTTGTTGATGGATTTTACGACCTGGGCAAATAAAGGTAACTTTATTCCTAGAATTCCAGTTGCCGCTGAAAACATTCAGGGGCAGTGGACCAAACCTGAACTGGATATGTAATTCCCTATCCCCCGGGTGTTCTATAAAATAAAGATAGCCTTCAAAGAAACGATTTAATTTGTGTGCCATAAAATCTGAAGTAAGTTTCACCTGAGTCTTGCTTAATTTATTCTGCACTACCAACTAACAATAACCATTCATCATGTCACATTTCCGGGGAAGTAAAGTGGGATCATTAGATTCCCATGCTTCCCTCATCCCAATGGCTATGCGCAAACTCTTTACCCCTCTCATCAATCAGATTTTATTGGCTGTGTCTCTGCTTTTTACGTCCTCTGAAGCCCGAGCATACGGCAATAGTTCAGGGGTTGTCTTGATCTTAAGCCAAAGTAGCAGAGAGTATAATCTTACTTTAGAAGTGAGAGAATGCCTGGCCAGATCTAACATTAGGGGAAGAAGTGGGGTGCTCTGGGGTAGGATCCCTAAACCTCTGAAGTACTTGAAGTCGAGGATACTTAGCTCCTTCACACAATCCAGGCCCCATAATTCTGCACTGAACGTCACAGAGCTTACCACTTTAGCATCATATACCCGGAGAGCAAAGCCAATTGGGTTGATATTAGACAATACATGCTCTCTACCAAGAATGGTTTATGCTTGCCAAGACAGATTTTCTGCTATCCTTAACCCCAGATTTTGAAAACCCTGTCTAGCTGAATGCATCCCGGCCTCAGGCAGCCCTGAAAGGATTTGGGAGGATTCAGGGCCATACATTTATTTTTGGCTCTGTTGATTGATAAGCCATTGTCATCACAAAATTCTTGAAACATATCTAGTAATTGTCGGAGCCCTCCGGGTGTTTTAGAAACCAGCAAGGTATCAACTGCAAACAGATGTGGCTACCATTCCCCACCCTACAACATTAGTAATGTATCAGGAGCCCTTGATGAGTTTCCTTGAACATAATAATTCTTATTATAGAAAAGGATGGAGACCGCTGCTGTACACCAACAAACCTGAAAGATACTTAGGATCTTTTGAACCTGCTCAAAGACATAAGGAGTGAAGGACTGGGTTCTTTTGGACCCAGCGGTGCCAGGGCACAACACCTGAAACCTTCGTGGGTAACCTGCTCCGGCGTACAAGTCACAGAGACACGGGACACTTCCTTCGGCGTCAAAGAGTCAAGGTTTATTTACTGCAGGGAACACAGAAGTCACAGGAAGTACATCGAGTGTAGTTCGGGGAGACTGCTTCAAATTGGTTCTGTGGATCGCTCCTTTTATACAGTTTTTACCCATACGATAACATGAGACACAATAGTTTACAACCTGGTTCCCACAAGTCGCTCTTAGAGGGGTCGTTTAGATCACTTTGAAACATACAAGGTCCGGAACATAAGTGCGGAAACATTTGGCGGTTCCCAACTGTAAAAAACCCATCTTCCCACCATTAGCAAATTCCAATCAGCAGTAAAGGAGATCGGAAATAGGAACGAAGACAGGTGCAGAGGAAGACGGAGACAGTAGGGAGATCGGAAAGGGTGTAAAAGGGGAGGTATCGAAAAACACGAGATACAGGCATCAAAGAGACGCGCCTAATGAGATGCACGGCTGAGACAATAAGCCCGTGCGGCAAGATGAGCCTCGAGCGGCGCCATCTGCCTTACAGTAGCATCCCCCTTGTCATAAAGACACTTTCAAAGAACATGTGTCTTCCGCCATATCTTGGAAGTCCCAGGGTCGCGAAGCGGACAGCGTCCGTTCGCTGGCTACTTGAGGGCAAGAGACAAAATGGATGCCGTATCTAAGATGGGACCCGTGGGTACAGATGAAAAACCCACATAACAAACGAACGGTTTAAGTTAGCACAGCGAAACTGCGCACACTTACTAAACTCGTCATTTGCGGTTCATAGGTACTAGACTCGACCATATTCGTGCGAGTCAAAAACACCACTTACAATTGTCACGGAACCTCAGACGCTCCTTTTGCCCTCATGTAGGCAAGCACTAGTCGGAATCATATTCGATATTCATCAGACCATCAAGATGTCGCTGTAGCATAGCTCTGTCCAACCGAGTCCCCTTGGTAACAGATGGTTGTCTCATACACGTTGTAGCACAGAGGCCACATAAGGCAGGACCACACTGCACACAAAGGCAACACGTGAACAGGAACACTACCACAACCCCGATGATCGTCAGAATCTTCCAACCCCAAGTCGACACCAGGCCCCAAAACCAACCGAATAGCGTCCAATCCCCTACATCCACGTGTATGGATTCGGAGATCTTATGCAACTTCGAGATGGCTTGATAGACAGTAGGAGCATTATCAGGTATGAAAATGCAACAGCTCGAATGGATCACTTTACATACCCCACCGCGATCTGCTAAGACAACATCTAAAACCATACGGTTTTGTAATGTCATAAGTCTCTCCGCCTGAAGTTCTGTGGTGATATTACCAAGGGCACTGGCAGTAACATTAGCTGTCGATTCTACCACTCGAGTCAAATGTCTCAGGTTCCTACTATTAACCATAGGTCCCCAAAACGGGAGGAAACCCTTGAAAAAGTCTCCTGCCTCTTGACCGGCAGTATCCTCTTCGCTAATTACGCCTCGTACAACTCTAGTCTTATGATAATCGGCATCTACAGTAAACGTCGGAGGCAACAGATTTGCAACGAAACATGAGCCCATGAAGTCTGCGGGCAACCATGTGTATGCACGATCATAACAGATAAAGTACGTACCCTTGGCAGCCAGAAACACAGGGGTCGGGGACATTGGCAGAACGTAACTTTCAGTGCAAGCACTTACTCCAAGTGAGGTTTGCGAGCCACGACCCACAAGACAAAGATTACCAGTGTGGGGTACGACCCATATTGGAAGCGAGCTTTTAAGCTGCTTTTCATTAGTGAACATACTATATTCCCCTCTACTTAGGACCCTATAGGCTTGTACCTCTTCTTTAGGGATGAGAAAAGCATCATGGATCTCGTCTTCCATGTCCTCTATAGCCATCGATAACAGCCTCTGATACGAGGTAGGACCAGAGTATGGGGAACGTTGTTCTGGAGTGGGGTGGAAACCCAGTGCGCTTCGAAACATTGTTTGGAATGCTCGAGCTGACCCTTGGGAACTATACGGTAACACCAGATATGGAATTCCCTTACCAGTAGTATGTGGCATCAACCCACACACCCAACAATTAGTAGTGTTAACCACTAACTGATGCTGATGGAGGAGCTGGATAAAGGAATTGTTGCGGAATTCTACACGTCTAGCCTGTTCGTGTTCCGGTAACATATGAAAAGAATGGGGAGAAGCAGTAGAAGTAAGGTTAGGGTGAGGAGTAGGAGTAGGGGTAGGAAGTAAGAAGTAAGACATAGTGTAATACACCCCACCCGCCAAAAATGCAGAAGCAGTTAAAAACAAAACAAACAATTGGGATACAAAACATTTAGTACGACTAAGTTTCTGCAGCTTGACTCTATATGCCTGAGCTCTTTCCAAATCATTCAGCTTCGAAAATGCCATTTCCCTACGACCGTCCGCAACGTTTCTTGACGCACTTCGTTCTGTGCAGCAGTAGTCAATCCCCAGGAGTTCCTAGGAACCGACGGCCTTTAACCTAGCGTCAAGACCTACTGTCCAGAAGGAAGTACGCGCGCGGCCCTACGGCCCTCAATACACAAAGTATATGTAGCACAATATTTCTCAGCTGTGGAAGGAAAAAGATACAAAGAAAAAAACTCAATATATGTACAAAACAATTTTCAATAATACGATTGTCCAAAGCTGATCAGGGGAAACGAGGATATTGCAGTTATCAATTTCAGCAAAGCAAGCAAATTTTATTTGTCCTTAGTATGAGATCTCAAAGAATATCGATGTTTCCCGGGACGTGTCTGCTCGTCGAACAAAGGATCTGTTGAAGAGACAGCGTCCTGCTGATCAGTTCGTTGGTCTGGTCTTGAGTCTTTTGCTGACAAGTGTTCAACAGTGGCTTTCTGCTGCGCTGAGGGTTCTTCAACAAGCTGTGCGTCGCTAAAAGGTACAAACGCCGGCAATGTTTCTGTTTCCGTTGACGCAATGCCTTTCCTCACCCACGGGTCTGCTGACAAAGGAATAGGGACTCGCTTACAATGGGTAGCATGTACCCAATTCTTCCGCCCCTCAAGACGAACGGCAGTCCTCGTGGCCAGGAGCACCTGGTAAGGTCCGGTAAAGCGGGGGTCCAGATTCTTTTTGCGTGAAAAATTTCGGGTAACTACCCAATCTCCAGGCTGGAGCTGGTGGCCTGGACCCTCCGTCTGCGTCGGCAAGGCGTCGTAAACCTGTTGATGAATTAACCTCAGTTTAGCAGTCAAGTCATGTAAGTAGTCAATCAACATCGGAAACTCAAGATCAGAGAATACACCTGGCCTAGGAACCCCCCACACATTCGCAGGACGGCCGAACACTATTTCATAGGGACTGAGCCCTATTCGGGAGTGTACAGCCGCCCTAGTTGACAGTAATGCTAGAGGCAAAGCATCAGGCCACGAAAGTCCAGTCGTAGCTTGAATCTTCGCTAATTTTAGTTTAAGGGTGCCATTGTACCCTTCAACCAATCCAGCTGACTGGGGATGATTGGCGCTATGGAATTTCTGATTAATTCCAAGGCCCTTACACACATTCTTCATTACACTTCCAACGAATTCACTTCCATTATCTGACCACACGACTCTAGGCATTCCATACCGAGGAAAGTATTCCTTCAGTAGGATTTTCGCAGTAGACAAAGCAGTGTTGTCCTTGAGGGGATAGGCCTCGATCCATCGGGAGAATGCGCAAACCACAACCAAAACATATTTCAGGTTATTGCATCTCTCCATATGGATGAAGTCCAATTGGATCACCTCAAAGGGATACGAAGGAGGAGCAAAACTGCCAGGAGGAGTTGGGGTTCCTTTGCCAGGATTGTACATTATACACACCATACAATTCTTCACCAAACGTTCAGCACACTTAGTAATTCCATCATTCTTCCACACATCAGCCAGCAACTTGCAAATACCTTTCGCGCTAATATGTGCTAACCCATGTGCCATTTGCACAACGGCCAGTACATACGCATCAGGCAACATCCATCTTTTCTGATCCGACAAATCAATCCAGCAACCATTCGCATCCAACCTTCCCGTACTTTCTTTCCACTTCATCTTTTCAGTCTCGGTGGCCTCATTCTGTATTGCTTTCACACTCTCTATGGTATTCTCACACATACTTGATTCTGTAGGCCACCTAACCGAACTCGTCACATACATTCGAGTGCTAAGGTTCCGGGCAGTCTCCTTAGCAATTTCGTCTGCAAACGCATTACCACGACCAACATCATCCGTCACTTTACGATGCGCACTACACTTAACAATTGCAACTTGAGCAGGCAAAGTCAATGCATCCAAAAGATCGTTCACAAGCTGGCCATGCTGTATTTTCGTGCCATGCGACGTCAAGAAACCACGCTCTCGCCACAACCGTCCAAAACTATGCGCTACGCCGAAAGCATACTGACTATCGGTGTACACGTTCACACGTTTACCTTTTGCTAACACACATGCTCTAGTGAGAGCAATCAGCTCTGCAGCTTGGGCAGAATTCTGATTCAATCTCGCAGTCTCAACAACAGTATTCAATGTCACCACAGCATAAGCAGTAGTCACATCACCATTCGGCAACTTAAAACATGACCCATCCACATACAGGATGCCATCCGGGTCTTCCAATGGGGTGTTTTTAAGGTCCACTCGACCTTTTGTTTCCTCCTCTGTCCGCAAGTAACAGTCATGTTCTGCCACTTCATCTGACTCTGCACTAACTGGTAACAAAGTTGCCGGATTTAGGACATTACAACGTTTTATCTGAATGTGGCTTGCCAAAAGCGTCAATTCGTACCCAGATAACCTCGCACTCGTCAAGTGCTGAGTTTTCGTACGATTCAAAAGAGTATCGACTGCATGCGGAACCATCACCGTAAGCATATTATCCATGACCAATCCTGCTGATTGTCGGATGGAGACCGCAGCTGCCGCAGTTGCTCTCAAACAACTCGGCAATGCTCTAGCTACTGGGTCTAAGGTCGAGGAAAAATATGCACATGGACGTTGCTTACCACCAAAAGGTTGCGTTAAGACGCTTAAAGCACAACCTTCCCTCTCGTGAACATATAACGTGAACGGTTTACTGTAATCAGGGGTACCTAACACAGGAGCCGAACACAATGAATCACGTAATTCAGAAAAACTTTTCTGGCATTCTTCCGTCCATGGTAAAGGAGTCGAAACATCCTTGCACGTAAGAGCCACCAATGGTTTCGCTAGCAATGAAAAATTAGGAATCCACTGCCTGCAGTACGATGTGATACCTAGAAAGGCACGCACATCTCTTTGGGTTTGTGGCACAGCCATTCGCGCAATCGCTGCAATTCTCTCTGGGGTCAATCTCCTTCCCTCCTTTGACAATAAGTGACCTAAATAGGTTACTTCTTGACAACAATATTGGAGTTTAGAAGGTGACACCTTGTGATGTAACTCACAGAGATGTTGCAGCAACGATACCGTAGCAATTTTGCAGATGTCCTGAGTATCAGCAGCCACCAATAGGTCGTCGACGTATTGGATTAAAGCCGCACCAACCGGCAACCTAAACGCATCTAGTTGACCCTTCAAAGCTTGACTGTAAATCGATGGACTTTCACAGTAGCCCTGAGGAGCGCGTTTGAAACGGAAGCTACGCCCACCAAGAGAGAAACCGAAAAGGTCCCTGCTCTCTTCGGCAATCGGGATGCTGAAAAACGCATTTTTCAAATCAATCACCGAAAACCATGAAGCTGTAGCTGGAATCAGAGTCAGTAGCGCCGTGATGTCAGGCACAACAGGGAATTGAGGAACCACAATTTTATTTACCTCCCGCAAATCGATAACAAAACGATAAACAGGCGGTTTGGTAGGATCAGTACGTTTAAGAATGGGCAGTACAGGACTATTGCACACGTTTCCCCGAGTTTCTTCAATGACATCTTTCTCGATCAAATCATAGATGATCGCTAACAAAGCTCGTTCACCATCAAGGGAGATACGGTATTGGGGAATACGTGGCAATCGCACATTCGATTTCAACTGAACAACATAAGGGGAGATATCAAGTAGGCCCACATCATTTGGACCCGTCGCCCACAAAGACGCAGGAAGAGAATCCAATTCCGGTGGAAGCTTATCGAGAGACAAGTACATGGGAGAGACTACTCTCTCTCCGAACGTAAGCTTTACACCAGCAGGAGAACAATACAAAGTTGCATACAAGCGTTTAAGCAAATCCAGACCCAAAAGATTTTCGCCACAACCAGTGGTCAAAATTAACGGGGCTTCGAGCTCACGAGGCCCAATTTTAAGGGGCAGAGGGCACGAAACTGGATTGCTAACGGGGGCGCCAGAGAATCCAACGGAAACATTTGTTAAGCCAGACAAAGGTGCGCCAGGGAGTTTCGAATGCATGATAGAACTTTTCGCTGCACCAGTGTCCAACAGAAAAGGCTCAACGACGCCCGATGTAGCAACTGCGACATAAGGCCCTCTCTGATCAACCGGAACTGATACCACTCCCTCTCCTTGTCTTTGGCTGTCCTAGTAATTACTATCGTCAGTTCCCTGATCGACGTAATAATCGTCTACATTATACTGCGCAGATCGTCCTTGCGATGATCCACGTTGATCAAAACAGTTATTAGAATTTGATGAATTGTCAGAACGGTCGTTCTGAGCACCACGACCTCTACCACGTGATGCGTTCTGTGAACCACCACGACCTCCTCTAGACGACGTACCACTAGTACGGTCATTTGAAGCAGGACAATTGAATTTAATGTGTCCCTCCTGTCTACAGTAAGCACATTGATTGTACCCTAATGAAGATCTTTGGAAAGATGAATCATTACGCGACTGCGATCGATTCGATTGCGACTGCGATCTATTCTGCTGAGGCGCATTCTGATTAGAACGCGGCGGATACGCTTGTTGCAACAACACTTTAGTTTTCAGCTCTTTCGTTTTTTTATCGGCACGGTCATTTTCCTCTTTTTCTCTATTTTCGTAATATTGTGCCGTAGCCAATATCTGAGCTGAGGTAGAAACAGCCCACGCACTTTCTGAATTCTTTAATTTAGTGCACAAGTCGGGCAATAAGTTCGATACGAATTTATCCACAAACAGCCTTTGTCCACCCTCAGTACCCATATCCTGTCCACTATGATCAACGAAAGTTTCCTCAAACCTCGTAAAGAAGTCTGATACACTCTCATCTTTCTTCTGCTTACAGGCTGACAACTTGTCCCAATTTACCTTCATAGCTGGCATAAGCGTTTTCATTAATGTAATGATTCGCTGGGGGAGAAGCTCAATCAACTGATCGGGTTTAGTAGCAGCCACTTGTCCAGCGTCTGCCGCTGTAATAGCAGCCCAATCACCACCTAATTCATTCGCGTGATCTTGGTGACGAATCTTGGCCCATACCGGTTGCGGTACGACATTGCCAAACAACATGTCGATATCGGCCAGATTCATTATCGTAGCGTCTACGAGCTGCGACAATTCCTTGTAATACCCAGCAGGATTTTTGCGAGGATCGGGCAAAGTTTGTTTCACCTGAAGCACTTCCGATCGTTTCCATGGGAGGTGTATCCACACTAAGCATGAGCGGATTTTGCGGATTGGCAATCCGCGAATTTGCGGATTTGCGAACTCGCAATCCGCAAAATCCGCGAATTCCCGCGAATTTGCGGATTTTTTTTTTTTTTGTGTTCGCCCGTGTTTCTGCCAGTTCGCGAGGGTTTTTACAATTTCGCAATTTGCGAACTTACCTGTTGGGTCGCAAGTTTTGCGAACTTGTTGTTTCTACGTGTCCAACCTGTTTGGGACACTCTTCTTCATCACTGCCACTCTCTGTCACCACTGCCACTCTCTGACTACTCATGCCACCCTCTGGCCCACCCATGCCACCCTCTGTTTCATCACCACACCCTCTGGTTGTCCAGTGTACATTATTTTCGGCAAAGCAAAGCACACCTTCCCTGCCTCAAGTGACCTGAATTAATTTGGGGCTGATTAATGTGTCACAGAATATTTTTTTAGCTGGCACCTGCTTCCTTAGTGCGCCCTGATTAGTGATCTTTTGCACTTGCTAAGTGCTTTCATTGTTGCAAAATTAGTTACAACACCTGCCCTGCCCCAACTGACAATAATGAATTAGGGGCTGATTAATGGATTTTAACTTCCAGCCTGGCTCCTGCTTGTCTCCCTTAGCTGTAATTCATGACCTTTGTGGCATATGTGTAACTATTCTGAGGTTCAGAGCAGGGTCACATAATAGTTTCAACTGGCAACTGAACTCTGGAGGGGCCCCTCAGGAAGCACTACAGGAAATGGCTACTAATGATGTGCCTGAACTTTTGAACCTGGTAAGTAGTTACTTTCAGTTTTGCTTAGAACGTATTTCTGCAATTTCGCACTTATTCGCGGGGCGCGAACTCACGCGAACAGTGCGAGCAGTGCGAGCAAAATCCGCTGCTCGCGGATTTGCGGATTTTGCAGGAAATTCGCAAATCTCGCGGATTGCGGATTTCCCGAAAATCCGCAAAATCCGCGAGCGGAACGGATTTTCCGCCCATGCCTAATCCACACTCTCTGGAAATGCGCCGCCACTGGAGCATTAACATTAGTATTATCAGCGGGTATCCAAACTGGCGGAACTTCACGCATAGGATATTGACCAGACTCATCTCCTTTCTCAATGTCCTCAACGAACAATGCATGAGGAATAGGAGCGGGACGAAGAGATAGCAACCGCTCAATAGCACGTCGGACATTAGTATCGACTATCAGTCCATTTGCGAACTGAAGCCGAAGTTCAGACAGGGCGGACAGCACCTCGTCAGGCGCAACGGCCACTATCTGATCATGTAAGAACTTGCACATTTCATCAAACACATATCTCTGAGTTGGTATGTTGAATTGATCAAACGTTTCGAGGACAACACGTGGCGGATTTCTAACAGGGTTTATCATCCAACCCATCGCCATATTGTATAGCGCAACACGTTCTCTATTACCAGGAAGCTGACTACGTCTCTGAGGACCATCAAAACCAGCAGACCCAAAAACGGGTCCGAGCGACTGAAAGAAGTTTGTCGCAATAGGAGAATCACGATTACGAGTAGAGGGAGAAGAGTAAGACACAGGACTAACAAGAGAAGGAGTAGAGACATTAGCGACAACAGGGGTTAACAACACAGGAGCAGTAGCGTGAGCAGTAGCGGGAACAGGAGTATGTGGAAGCGGAGGAGCAGTAGGAATAGAACCAGGCAAAGGAGCAGGAACAGTCGGAAGAGCGGGTGCAGGTTGAGGAACAGGTGGAGGAATAACAGGTGGAAGAACAGGTACGGCAGGGACCACAGGAACTGCGATACCCTGTACGTACGGAGGTGGCGACTTCATAAGATAGGACATTAAAGAATCCTCAACTGCCTCTTCCTTCTTATCCGACTCCGTAGGCAAAACAGGATAGCATTTGTCTATGGACATACGCTGTAATCTCTCAAACACTTCCTTATCCTTATCCTCCTTATCACGCTGAAACTGCTCAGCTTTCTTCACTATAGTAGCAACATTATCTCGCTCACTACGTTTATTTTGTCTGATTTCTTTCTGTCGGGCTTCTTTGCGCCACAACCGAAAGGCATCAAACATGGCCGGCCTTGATTTGCGTTCGAACAACTTTATTTCCAAATTATCTAAGATCGACGCTTCGAAACTACCGTGAGGCGGCCAACGAAGATCGCCGTCTTTCTTTGTATATTTTATCCAATAATCGTTAAAAGCAATTGGGCCTAGCCCATGTTTGCTATATAAATCATAAGTAGGAGTTCCAACCGGAGGTATCGGACACGAGTCCTCCAGCAGGGAATCCGCACCACAAGGTCTAAAGCAACAGAACAAAGTACTACGACCAGGCATCTTGCACACTAGCCGAGTTTCACAAACTTCAAGGGTTACGGGATTTCGGGATTTACCAAGTCCCAGCAAAGACAAAACCCTCGGTCTTTGGCGGCTGCAGTCGTCAAACAAATACAACAACAACAAAGTACGCTAGCAAAGTGTCACCGACAAAAACACTCACACAGCGTGTACAACAAAGACACCCGCTAAAGTGTCTACAACAAAAACACTCGCTAAAGTGTTTACAACCAAGACACTCGCTAAAGTGTCTACAACCAAGAACTCTGGGAGCGACCCACCAATACTTAACTCAAAGAACAATGGCGTCCTCAGGAAGGCCCGTCAATCGTCTCGCTATACCAAGGTCTACGCCAGGCGCCAAAACAGGTCTACAGTCAGGGCAGCAGTCCGTCGCAGCCGTTAGGAGGCGGGAATCTTCGCGGGAAAAGTCTTCGGGCCACTTATTTCGACAACAGGATCGATGAAGCGGGGTGCACCTTCCCTCGGAAATTTCACACGAAGTTCCTCACGATCGTCGGGCTTGGACCGGTACCACTGATGCAGCCCCACGTTGGGCGCCAACTGAAGGACTGGGTTCTTTTGGACCCAGCGGTGCCAGGGCACAACACCTGAAACCTTCGTGGGTAACCTGCTCCGGCGTACAAGTCACAGAGACACGGGACACTTCCTTCGGCGTCAAAGAGTCAAGGTTTATTTACTGCAGGGAACACAGAAGTCACAGGAAGTACATCGAGTGTAGTTCGGGGAGACTGCTTCAAATTGGTTCTGTGGATCGCTCCTTTTATACAGTTTTTACCCATACGATAACATGAGACACAATAGTTTACAACCTGGTTCCCACAAGTCGCTCTTAGAGGGGTCGTTTAGATCACTTTGAAACATACAAGGTCCGGAACATAAGTGCGGAAACATTTGGCGGTTCCCAACTGTAAAAAACCCATCTTCCCACCATTAGCAAATTCCAATCAGCAGTAAAGGAGATCGGAAATAGGAACGAAGACAGGTGCAGAGGAAGACGGAGACAGTAGGGAGATCGGAAAGGGTGTAAAAGGGGAGGTATCGAAAAACACGAGATACAGGCATCAAAGAGACGCGCCTAATGAGATGCACGGCTGAGACAATAAGCCCGTGCGGCAAGATGAGCCTCGAGCGGCGCCATCTGCCTTACAGTAGCATCCCCCTTGTCATAAAGACACTTTCAAAGAACATGTGTCTTCCGCCATATCTTGGAAGTCCCAGGGTCGCGAAGCGGACAGCGTCCGTTCGCTGGCTACTTGAGGGCAAGAGACAAAATGGATGCCGTATCTAAGATGGGACCCGTGGGTACAGATGAAAAACCCACATAACAAACGAACGGTTTAAGTTAGCACAGCGAAACTGCGCACACTTACTAAACTCGTCATTTGCGGTTCATAGGTACTAGACTCGACCATATTCGTGCGAGTCAAAAACACCACTTACAATTGTCACGGAACCTCAGGAGAGCAACCTCCTCTCTAGCTTGGACATCAAGAGCTAGTACACCAGTGTGCCATAAGGGTGTACCCAAACAGCTTTGGAGGAACTGCTGCGCTCTAGAGATTCCACCCCACTGCATTTTGAGGTGCACAATTGTGGCCCCGAAGAAATACTTTGAATTCGAGGACACATTGTTTCAACAAGTACATGGATATCAATGGGCAGCCCTGCATGCACAACACTTAGAACAGGAAAGAACACTCAACACCACTGATCCGTTTGTCGACCACATAGAACCATGGGAGAGGTACATAGAGGATAGTGTGATCATGTGGGAAGTGGACCAGAATTCATTCTCTCACTTCTTTCCATGGCTGAACTCCTTGGACCCCAGTTTCAAATTCATACACACATGACCAGCAAAAAAAGAAATGGTATTCCTTGACGGAATACCAGTGTCACACATACTACGTTATACTAATGCATGTTAAGTTACGGTTTTGCATTAATGGAAGTAAAAATATTGTAACGTAAACCAGCTTATTAAAAAAGCTCTTTTCATGCCGTATAGTATCGACTCCTTTCCGTGAGCCAACAGTGACGCACGTGGGGCAGGCGGCGCACAGCAGCCCATAGATGTGCTGGTAAGGTATGATGGGACCAGCTGGTTCACCCTGAATCGGACTGCGTTTAATTGCTTCGGCAGCGTAGGATGACCTGGCTGCCTCCCCTGGCACTAACTGTCATGTGTGTGGTGCCCACCACAACAGGTTTACTGCTGCCCAGGGGAGGGCGAGTGCTGATCGAAGCAGTTTGGCAGCCGCCTCAGAATGGTTCAGTGGGTTTGGCCATGGAGAGCGACACGAAGCAGCATCAGAATCACAGCAAGGAGGTTTTCTACCAGAGATGCTGAAACCAGATAACAGCAGCTGTTACTTGTAGGCTCGATATTGAGCAGCGCTGTGATAGTAACAGAGGACCACCGTGCTCCACATGACTGGCCACCGGAGCACGTGTGTTACATGACAGAGGGCACCTGAGCTCCACATGACTGGCCTGTCCACCGGAGCACGTGTGTTACATGACAGATGGCCTCCGTGCTCCACATGACTGGCCTGTCCACCGGAGCACGTGTGTTACATGACAGATGGCCTCCGTGCTCCACATGACTGGCCTGTCCACCGGAGCACGTGTGTTACATGACAAAGGGCCTCTGTGCTCCACAAGACTGGTCTGTCCACCGGAGCACGTGTGTCACATGACAGAGGGCCTCCGTGTTACACATGACTGGCCTGTCCACCGGAGCACGTGTGTTACAGGACAGAGGGCCTCTGAGCTCCACATGACTGGCCTGTCCACCGGAGCACGTGTGTTACATGACAGAGGGCCTCTGTGCTCCACAAGACTGGTCTGTCCACCGGAGCACGTGTGTTAGAAGACAGATGGCCTCCGTGCTCCACATGACTGGCCTGTCCACCGGAGCACGTGTGTTATATGACAGAGGTCCTCCGTGCTCCACATGACTGGCCTGTCCACCGGAGCACGTGTGTTACATGACAGAGGGCCTCTGAGCTCCACATGACTGGCCTGTCCACCGGAGCACGTGTGTTACATGACAGAGAGCCTCCGTGCTCCACATGACTGGCCTGTCCACCGGAGCACGTGTGTTATATGACAGAGGGCCTCTGAGCTCCACATGACTGGCCTGTCCACCAGAGCATGTGTGTTACATGACAGAGAGCCTCCGTGCTCCACATGACTGGCCTGTCCACTGGAGCACATGTGTTACATGTCAGAGGGCCTCTGAGCTCCACATGACTGGCCTGTCCACCGGAGCACGTGTGTTACATGACAGAGGGACTCTGAGCTCCACATGACTGGCCTGTCCACTGGAGCACGTGTGTTACATGACAGAGAGCCTACGTGCTCCACATGACTGGCCTGTTCACTGGAGCACGTGTGTTACATGACAGAGGGCCTCTGAGCTCCACATGACTGGCCTGTCCACCGGAGCACGTGTGTTACATGACAGAGGGCCTCCGTGCTCCACATGACTGGCCTGTCCACCGGAGAACGTGTGTTACATGACAGAGAGCCTCCGTGCTCCACATGACTGGCCTGTCCACCGGAGCACGTGTGTTACATGACAGAGGGCCTCCGAGCTCCACATGACTGGCCTGTCCATCGGAGCATGTGTGTTACATGACAGAGGGCCTCTGAGCTCCACATGACTGGCCTGTCCACCGGAGCACGTGTGTTACATGACAGAGGGCCTCCAAGCTCCACATGACTGGCCTGTCCACCGGAGCACGTGTGTTACATGACAGAGGGCCTCCAAGCTCCACATGACTGGCCTGTCCACCGGAGCACGTGTGTTACATGACAGAGGGCCTCTGAGCTCCACATGATTGGCCTGTCCACCGGAGCACGTGTGTTACATGACAGAGGGCCTCCGAGCTCCACATGACTGGCCTGTCCATCGGAGCATGTGTGTTACATGACAGAGGGCCTCTGAGCTCCACATGATTGGCCTGTCCACCGGAGCACGTGTGTTACATGACAGAGGGCCTCCGAGCTCCACATGACTGGCCTGTCCATCGGAGCATGTGTGTTACATGACACAGAGCCTCTGTGCTCCACAAGAATGGTCTGTCCACCGGTGCACGTGTGTTACATGACAGATGGCCTCCGTGCTCCACATGACTGGCCTGTCCACCGGAGCACGTGTGTTATATGACAGAGGTCCTCCGTGCTCCACATGACTGGCCTGTCCACCGGAGCACGTGTGTTACATGACAGAGGGCCTCCAAGCTCCACATGACTGGCCTGTCCACCGGAGCACGTGTGTTACATGACAGAGGGCCTCTGAGCTCCACATGACTGGCCTGTCCACCGGAGCACGTGTGTTACATGACAGAGAGCCTCCGTGCTCCACATGACTGGCCTGTCCACCGGAGCACGTGTGTTATATGACAGAGGGCCTCTGAGCTCCACATGACTGGCCTGTCCACCAGAGCATGTGTGTTACATGACAGAGAGCCTCCGTGCTCCACATGACTGGCCTGTCCACTGGAGCACATGTGTTACATGTCAGAGGGCCTCTGAGCTCCACATGACTGGCCTGTCCACCGGAGCACGTGTGTTGCATGACAGAGGGACTCTGAGCTCCACATGACTGGCCTGTCCACCGGAGCATGTGTGTTACATGACAGAGAGCCTACGTGCTCCACATGACTGGCCTGTTCACTGGAGCACGTGTGTTACATGACAGAGGGCCTCTGAGCTCCACATGACTGGCCTGTCCACCGGAGCACGTGTGTTACATGACAGAGGGCCTCCGTGCTCCACATGACTGGCCTGTCCACCGGAGAACGTGTGTTACATGACAGAGAGCCTCCGTGCTCCACATGACTGGCCTGTCCACCGGAGCACGTGTGTTACATGACAGAGGGCCTCCGAGCTCCACATGACTGGCCTGTCCATCGGAGCATGTGTGTTACATGACAGAGGGCCTCTGAGCTCCACATGACTGGCCTGTCCACCGGAGCACGTGTGTTACATGACAGAGGGCCTCCAAGCTCCACATGACTGGCCTGTCCACCGGAGCACGTGTGTTACATGACAGAGGGCCTCCAAGCTCCACATGACTGGCCTGTCCACCGGAGCACGTGTGTTACATGACAGAGGGCCTCTGAGCTCCACATGATTGGCCTGTCCACCGGAGCACGTGTGTTACATGACAGAGGGCCTCCGAGCTCCACATGACTGGCCTGTCCACCGGAGCAAGTGTGTTACATGACAGAGGGCCTCTGAGCTCCACATGATTGGCCTGTCCACCGGAGCACGTGTGTTACATGACAGAGGGCCTCCGAGCTCCACATGACTGGCCTGTCCATCGGAGCATGTGTGTTACATGACAGAGGGCCTCTGAGCTCCACATGATTGGCCTGTCCACCGGAGCACGTGTGTTACATGACAGAGGGCCTCCAAGCTCCACATGACTGGCCTGTCCACCGGAGCACGTGTGTTACATGACAGAGGGCCTCCAAGCTCCACATGACTGGCCTGTCCACCGGAGCACGTGTGTTACATGACAGAGGGCCTCTGAGCTCCACATGATTGGCCTGTCCACCGGAGCACGTGTGTTACATGACAGAGGGCCTCTGAGCTCCACAAGAATGGTCTGTCCACCGGGGCACGTGTGTTACAGTTGAAGGGAAAGCTCAGCAACAGGGGATGATCTCAGGGTGCAGGTAAGAATAGCAACATTTATATAACTAGGGTACATGAATTATGACTGGTTTAATGCATATTGTAGTCCTCTGTAATGCATATGAGTTGTTTATTTCTGAAATCAATACTATTAAATGGACAGGACATGCAATAAAATGCCATTCAATTTATTCATAATCGTCCAACATAAGGCACAAAATGTCACACATGACTATGCTACGAATGTGGAACCTGCTTATGTTCGTCAGTTTCTATCCGAGAATACTGATTGAAAACCTACTACATGGACAGTTCCTACAATCTTCGTAGAGACTGCAGCTGAAAAGACTTCCACAAACATGCAGATACGTTAACAAAGAAACTGCAAACAACAGCTTATCCAGTGAAAACCGTACAGAGGTCAAGAAAAAGATGGATGCAACTAAAATAGGGAAGCACTTTTAGAAATTATTCTGAGGAACCAGGAAGGAGAGAGGGTGATCTAGCCTCGGTTCACCACCAACAAGAATTGGAGAATTCAGAGCTCAAGCGATCTCAGATTAGACAAGCCTCATTCACACACAGAAGCAGGACCAACTTGAGGGACCACTTAGGGCACCCAAGACCAAACAAACCGGCACGGGAGGCCGGGGTGTCATCCTTAACGTGCTCTAGGGTGGTTGGGCATTACCCATGCGGACTACCCATTGTAGTGTCTGTAGTTTGACAACAAAGACCAAGAAGATTGACCTAGGCTTGAAGAAAAATGTATTTTTTAAAAGAAAATACCAATTGCAATTCCTCACAACTCATTTACCGGATCACTTGCCTATGCAGCCTTAGGTACAAGGGCATGATGATGATAAAGGTAATGGACTTGGATTTGCGAACATCGCAGTAATCTAAGCTGTGGCTGAAGTGCAACAAAAACGTCATAGAACTTTTTGACAGTAGGACATACAGTTGAGGACCTGAGATGGATAGAAATACAACTACAAGAACAGAATATCAAAAACCCAGAGAGCCCTATATGAGAAAAACAAAGACAGATCTACCATTTGTCTACTCGTAAAACCGGATTAAATGGTGAGATGCTATAGATGTCACAGCAGACATAGAACTCTCACTCACCCTTACATATGAAAATTGGAGGTTAGAGGTCAATCCTGGGAAGCCAGAATCAGAATGACAGATATTAAAAGAGGACTAGAGTGTAACCTTTGAATAACGTCGCTAGGTTCCTGCTTTTTTTTTAATGTTTTTATATTTCCACCCAATCAAAATTATAGTCCTTAAAATATTGAGTCTGTGCAAATAATCACATATGTAGACTACTGTGCAAGACAGATAGAGCCCTAGAGAGAGTTAAAACCAGTCTCTTATTTATGTACGGGCTAATCCTTGGGTGCCCTTCTACGACACATTTAGAACATTTGAGCATTTTTTGACATATAATGAAATGAACAGGCAATAAAAAAAGCATCTGACAATTGAGAACATTTGGATGACTTTCTATACAAAACAAGACGGACTCCTCTGGCACTTGCCCAAGGAGATAACAGCACAACGTCATGTGACGATGACTTAGGTCGCATGACCCAGAGGAAGACTGGTTGTTTAAGGATTGGAACATTTCCCCAAGTTAACCAGCACCCTCCAACATTTCCCCAAGCTAACCAGCACCCCCCAACATTTCCCGAAGTTAACCAGCACCCCCCAACATTTCCCCAAGCTAACCAGCACCCCCCAACATTTCCCCTAGCTAACCAGCACCCCCAGGATATTCTGGCATGATTAATATAATTTTACGGCATATGAATAAAAAGTTTGTGGCAAACTTGCATTTTTTGCTGCATTGTTTGCGACATTTTTGCGGCGCTTTGTTTTATTAAAGCTCACTACTTTTAGCACTCTTTTGGTCATAACGTAGGAATAAATAACTCACAATTCATTTTTGGGAGGTGTTTTATAGACACCCCCCGGAGAGAGGGGACAGCAGAAACAACCTCCAGGTTCCTGTAGATGCTCAAATATATTAGTTACTGATAGCAGCAGATGAGTGGCCTGCATGTGGAACTACGACATTGACACAAACAGCAAGAAGGGAGAGAGACAGGATTGTTAGTAAAATGAAGCAGTTTCTGTGTGTTTACCAGATCACTCCATGTCATACGAGTTGCCATATTTCACTCCATTGTTGCCAATAACAACTGATTTTAGTCTTGCCTACTGACGGCTTTTAGCCGTTTGACTTTGAAGGTTTACTATGGACATTAGCAACACTAACCACAGCCTTTGAGACAGCGCATTGCTTCTATTGTTCAGGCTTTCATATCAATCCCATGTGCTTGCTTCTCGTTTGATGTTTTCCCTTTCTTCTCTTGTCTGTTCCTCACCGAAAGCATAGCTTCTTTACAATCTTTTCGAATACCTTGCATCTTTCCACTGCCCACATTAAGGGGATTACATTAACTCTTTTTCTTTCAGCACTCCATCGGTGCTTTCAAGCTTGCTTCCTCAAGTGCTGCTCCTCCTCCCATGTATTTACTCCTCTTCCTCAAGAGGCGCTGCTCCCCCCATGCACCTACTCCCTCCTGCCCCCACTTGCTATGTGTGTCTTCCTCCTCCAAACTGGGTCTTACTTTCCTTGACCCTACTGAGCAGATTTGAAAAAAAGTATTTTGATGTCCTAGCAGTTGCATATTTGTTGTTGGGGTGTTCCTATTACACAGTGCACTTTCATGCACATTTGGTTTCTTTTTTATTTGTATTTACTTCTCCAAGACAAGCGGCCTTCATCTGGAATTAAAAGAGCAGCCATGTCATGGTGCCTTCTTTTCCGATGCCACACAACATCGCCCAGAAGCCTCGGTGCAGCCAATTAGGCTCCATCAACAGCCAAAAGGCGAGATCTGTTGGCTTTGGACATTAATCCAATTTCTTAAGTTGATGTGAACTGGTGCAATTGGATGTAAAATTACAGACGTCAACTGGAAAATGATGTTCCTTATGGTAAGAAGTAATGTAATGTCCTTATGAGTTAGCGAGTACATGGGGGACACTTAAAAAAAGAGAGCATAACCTCAGCATCAGCAACCAAAATGTCTGCATGGTGTTGTGCTAGGAAGAGAACGCATCCCAGAGAGAGAACTCAGTAGATACGCTGCTGCTGCTCTGTTTGGGAACACCGATGCCCAAGAAGGTTGCCTAGCGCCACACACACAGCTGTGCCCAGCGGTGCTAAGCTGTATGCGTATGTCACTCATATGTTTTGTACTAGAAGGGCAGCCTTCCGGTGCGGAGTGCCATGCCTTGACATACTTTAAAATGGTTCCTTCATTGTATGTACAATGCAGTGAAGCACATATGCAATGACAGGAAAGTTAGCAGATATGAAAACATTTCTTAGTAACACCTGAAAGGTGACATTGTCTAGCACACATCACCGTCGAGAATTTTTAGCCAACAGATCTTTGCATCAAAAGCCATGGGTGGAAGCATGTGAATGCCCATGTGCCACTAATGGGATTCTCCTTGACGCAAAGTAATGCAACGCAGCACACATTGCTATTTGAATTACATTGCAGACTACTTTGAAGGTCCAAAACAGCCTTGTGCTGGTGAGTAAATAGTTTTATAAAACTTTGGGTTACACTACTTTATTTTTTTGGAGTTTACATCAGCGTAAAGTGTTGATAATGGGCCTCATTGTTTTTGGTAAATTCAAGCTCGACCACGTATGCTAGAACTTTATAATCTATATTTACAAGATAATAACGAAGTGCGGTGCTCGTCGTAAGGAAAGTATAGGAATTTGTCATATTTAAAACAACACGATGCATCCCTGTGCTTTCCTCTGCACTGGCGCGCAATAGGCTGCCCAGTGCCAACACAGGCACGCTTGCACCATGGTGCCAGGGCGCCTGCCTTTTAGGGGTGATTGTTTTTGTGGAGGAAGGGACACCTTCCTGCACAAAAACATTAATTGATGGTGTTTTCCTCCTTCTAGTGTGCATCAGAATGCTGCACACATAGAAAGTAGAAAAAGTAGGAGAAATCAAGGTATTTCTTCTCGTTGTTCCAGTTTTACGCCTCCCCTGGAGAGGCGTCAGAATCTGATGCATTCCCAGGTTCACAAAACCTTGTAAATCAGGGGATGTGTCAGGTTCCATGGATGCTGCGTGGGAACACCCACAACAACACCCATGGATTGCCCCTTTCATCAGAGTTATGCAAGAAAAGGGGCCATATTTACAAGGCCAACGAAAAGCCATGCAGGATGCCCTTGTGTGTATAAGTAACATGAAAGGGAGGTTCCCATAACTAAAACGGACCAGTAGGTTCCGAAATTAACAATTGCCCACAGAAAAGCTGATAATCTTTTAAATTATTTTATTTTCATTTTTACTTATAAAAAGTTCATAATTTCAGTGAATCACATAACATGTATAATAGATATAGCGTTAGCCCAGAACTCAAAGGAACATTAAAAACATTTCTGCAGACTCATTCATCCACGCAAGAACATAGCAGTCATACTCATACAGCAAAACATTCATGTAAGTATCAACAACTAAGCAAAAAGACACCCAGACTCTCATCAGTCAGACAGAAAACAGCGCCGACGCGCGTTTCGGAAATACCACAGTGGGGAACTCCTTCATCAGGGCGCCAGTTGTTTAGTTTATTGCAGCCGTCCAGGTCCTTCAAGACTTTCAAAGTGAATAGAGGAATCCCAATTTCAAAACTTTCTGGGCAGATAGCTCCTTAATACAGCAAATCAATAGCAAAGAGCTAGGCAGAGTCCAACTAGGGACCGGTGGTCACAGTGAGGAAGTAATTTTCACACATATGTAGATCTCTGTGTAGATAGATGAATAATACTGTAGGAAGACGAGAGAACCCAGAGGTCCTGGTCTCGAAGAATCAGATTCCAAAAAAAAGGGGTAATTACGTATGTAGCGATATCCTAAAGTTTCTCGGTTGTTCGTTTTAAAATGTAGCATTAACAAAGGCCGCTTCGGTTCCTTTATCTAGTATCGCAGCATGTCGGTATATTTAGAAAAGCTTTCCTAAAGTCTCCTACCAGTTAGAAATACGGTGATGGATGGATCTGTCCGCTTCAATAATTTAGGCTAGATAAACAGCGAGCAGGCATCTTTTAGACCTTCTTATAGAGACGCAGGGATCGAAAAAACGACCGCTTAGAACAGGCTCCGCACCGCAATGGAAACGAGATGCCCTTGTGTGGCCTTGTAAATATGGGCCAGCACACTGCGCAACAGAACTATAAAAAAAGTGACTCTCCAATGGGACTTGTAAATATGCCCCCTTGTTTAGGTCTTAAGTCTCATCTAAGACAGTGCATGCACCTCCTCTTGCAAGACCTTTTGTTTTCTAATTTTGTGTTTAGCAAATAAAAAAAGATGATGGACGAAGTGCTGAAACTTTTCAACTACTTGCTCCCTGTCAAGTTGCCCCTTGCCACACCCAATAACAAAAACTGTATGACATGGACAGCACTGGCTGCCTCACAGGACCTTTTTCCCACACGTCTGTAGTCTATATTGACGCCCACCTGCCCTTTATGTTGGCTCATACCCTGCAAGAAAGTGCTACCATGTCACTGGACAAATCATAGCAATTTATTTCCACACACGATGTTACCCCCTACCTATACTCTGTCCATTGTCTGTGTTGCCCTTCTCCACCCACCATAACAAAAAATGCTATGACGTTGACAGCTCTGGCTGCGTCATATTACTTTTCCCCCACAACCTTCGTTGTCCATGTTGATCCCTCCACAGCCCTCCCTGTCGCCTCTCAGTCTGCTATAAATCATTGCAATGATGCAGTCACCACTGGCCACAGGATGCCACCTTTTTCCTCACACTCTGTGCTGTCCATCTTGCCCCATACATCATTTCTCCTTGTAGCTCATCCATACACCCTCCCCCGCTCCTTGCTGCTGCCCACCCAGCTCTTTCCACTGCCAGCAGTTCATAAAAAGCATTATTACATGGCCAGGGCTGGACAAATCATAGCACTTTATTTTATTTTATTCACTTTCAGCTATGATGTGCAGCAGTGACGCTTCTGTACAAAAATGGCTAAAAAAACATTGGTAATACTAATACCTCTCATAGACAAATCCTAGTGACTTCGCCTTTGCTTGTTTTATTTAGTAAGAATGTGACGTCTAAAGAAAGAAATTCTTCCTCGAAAATGGTGCATATTGTACAAGATTTGTTTTCATGGAGCGCTCTTAAAGATAGATATTTTATTGTTTTTTCACCCCTCCCCTCCACCCCCCTGTGCCTTCCCAAACCTCCCTCCCTCCCATGGGAAACCCTTGTACTCACTATCCGGAGTTGCCGGAAGTAAGTGCCCCGACTCCTCCCGAGCCCCACCTGTGAGTGCCTCAAAAAAAACCAAAAAAATGTGTGTTCCTTTTCATTAACCCTTTTTTGTTTTGTTTCCTGTGTTATTTTATTATCTTATTTGTCTATAAAAAAATATTTTTTTTTTTTAGTTTTTAAAAAAATTTTTTTTTATACCTTGTATTATTTTCTATGTTATTTTTATACTTATTTTGTTTTTTATCTTTAGCGAGTTTGCAAGTGAACTAATATGACCTATGGGTCCTTACTAGCCCTATAGACTCTGTTTTTTTTTCCTTGTACTTTCTGCCTCCCAAAGACAATAGCAACTCATCTGCAGCCTGTAAAATGTAAAATTGTAAATTGATACTTGTATAGCGCACTACTCACCCGCAAGGGTCTCAAGGCGCTTGTACGAATACCGCTGTGGAACCCGTCCTGGCTTTCCCTGTGAGGCGTCCACTCCTGGGCACCCCCAGGGTGGGGGCCAGGCATCCTTAGCGTTGTGGGGGCCGTTGTGGAGATTAAGCAAGCTATTGCCCAGAGTTGCAGAGTGGGACTCTATGATTAGAATAGGCACCGAGGCGAGAATTATCAGGTCCATGGAATTTTTGAGCCCAAGACCAGCCGAGGCGGGGACTTGAACCCTGGTCCCAGGCCAGACCTCTGCATCAGGGTCTGCCACTCTAACCATTGAGCCACAATTATCCACTATACTCCACTATACTATACTGTACTGATCGAATGTTATACATTCTGTTGTCATGCATTTTTTTGAGGGAAGCAGGGAAGCCCATCAGCACTGTAGCACCCAGACTACGGAAAGCATCTATCCTTTTGCCCAACTCCCATTGTTTGTCAAGGGTAAATCTGGACAGATGAGAACATATCTGATAGTTGAATCCTTTGCCCGGTATTGATTTCTGTTTTAATGCTAGGTTCAAGATTTGTTCTTTCAGGGTGTAAGTGTGAAAATTTACCAGGATTTTCCTAGGCTTAGTTCTTTGTGGGTTGCGCCTAAATGGATCCCTGTGGATACGCTGAATATCCGTTGCAAGATCTTCATTTGAAACTTGAAGGTTAAGAGATTCTTTTAGCAACGAGATAGTGTAGTTTTTAATATCTGTTCCTTCACTTCCCTCCGGTACATTTAAGATTCGGATATTACAACGTCTAGCATTGTTTTCCACAGTCTCCAATCTTTCTGATAAAGCAGTATCCTCTCTTCTCAATTTCGATATGTCATCCTGAACACTTTCAGCATGCATGGATATCTGCCCCACCTTTTCCTCTAACGATTGAGTTCTTACTGAGAGGCCAACAATTTTTTCATCAATGGACTCGCAGAAGGCTCTTATTTCTCTTTGATTGAAAGCGGACTCCTCAAAACCTCGCTTAATCTCAGCTGATAGTGCTGCAAACATCAGCTGCGGAGATGGGAATAGTACTGGAGTCTAAGGCCTCGCTCTCCTCGTGGGTAGGGAACATTGCAGCCTCAGTTGAAACGGGGGGTAAAAAAGACCTCGATAGTAGAGATCCGTCTGTTGACTCTGATGACTCTTTACTCTTCCTACTAATACTCTCCGTTTCCGTTGTTTTGGTTACATGATCTTCAACCCGAGTTTCACTTTGAGAAGAGATAGGCGGGTAGAGAGGGGATAAAGCCGAAGTATGAGTCAAACCTGCAGCTGTAGCGTTTATTTCATGAATTGGTGAGGCTGTATGCCCCTCTACAGACCCCGCGTCTGAATGCAGATGAGTGTCAGTGTCAGCACACAGATCCTGTGCCTCCTCCACAGGGTCATTAGGGAACTCCTGCAACAGATCTAGCTCCAGATGTGGCTCCTGGCTTTGTGCTATCAACGCCATTTTGTTATTCACAGGCTGTGGTTGTGTAGAACAAAATTCTCCCGGTGCACACTCTTGACCGATCTCCAATACTTGCGGAATCACCTTGAAATATGAACGTAAAGAGGGGGTGATTTTAGAGGAAGAAGCAGTAGGGGGTTTAATCGCTTTCTTACACTTTCTTCCCCTCTTGGGCTTTACTTCAAATGAAAGGTATGAAGAGGCTTTTCCTGGATTCAAACTAGAGGGTGGACAAGTAAAAACCTGGGAGACCCCCCCAGAATCAGAGACCGACACCTCTGGAGAGTCTAGTGCTTTTTCTGTGCTGCTTTCTGAACCACTTGCCACTTTCTCCGGTGAAAGTGCCTTTGCTCTTTTGCCTTTTTTTTACGAGGACACTTTGCCCTCCCTGGACCTTTATTTAAATTAACAATAAAATATCTATCTTTAAGAGCGCTCCAAACATCAATATTATTTTTTAGGGATTCTAACTCCAAGAAGCAGATAATTAGCAGTTTATATAATTGGGCGGTATTTCCTATAATTGCCTATTACCAGGGTTATGACGAAGCTTAACATTTTTTCCTGGAATGTTAATGGTCTCCGAACCAAACCCCGTGCAAATAAAATTCTCCAGTATTTGCGGGATGTTGAGGCGGACATTATCATATTGCAGGAGATACATCTTGTCGAGAGTGAAATGCTCGAGCTTGTCAAGAAAAATAGATGGTTGGATACTTCTGTTTCTACCTCCCAATCGCTGAACATAAGGGCGTTAGTATCCTCTTCAAAAAATCCATCTCTATAAGAATTACTCAGAAAAAGGTCAACTCCGGCGGCAGGTGGGCTATTGTGGCGGTCGTGATAGGAGGTGTAGCACTAACACTAGCCGGATACTATGGGCCGAACAGGGACGACCCTTCCGCATTAGAATCCTTATTTTTACATTTGCTGCAATTCCCCGAGCCTGTCATTATTGCCGGTGACTTTAATATTGTACTTAATCCCATGTTGGATAAGTCTCCGACAAGTAGACAACAACCCCTTTCCAAGTCTAGAAACTGTTTACTGGGCTGTATGAACCAATATGGTTATATAGATATCTGGAGACTAAGAGAGGGGCAGAGAAAGGGATTTTCCTTCAGGAATATTAAATACCGGCATAGGTCAAGAATAGATTTTATCTTAACTAGCCGTAAGCTGGCCAACTCAGTCAAAAATGTAGATTACCTCCCGTCGCATCTTTCTGATCATTCAGTCATGAAGATGGAACTCGAGTGGGGAGACAAACCCCCTAGAAGGACGTGGTCTTTTGATCGGTCCCTCCTTACCTCACTGGAAGATATAGAGCAAATACAATCAGAAGCAAAAGCTTTCTTTGAAATAAACGCTGGTTCAGCAGCTCTGGGTGTCATTTGGGATGCCTTCAAGTGCACGCTAAGAGGGATCATAACGAATAAGATCGTATACCGAAGAAAGCTGTATCTGGAAGAGGTGGCTACCATTGAGGAGAACATTAAAGTTACTCAGGCGGATATCGAAAATAGCAGTAACGACAGCAATCAAGATCTATCGCTGAAACACGCAAAAATGACAGAATTGAAGAATGCTTTTACATCAGTTTTAGATAAAAGAATCATGCAGAGATGGGAGGCGAGCAAACTAGCTCACTTCCAGTATGGGGAGGGGGCTGGAAGGCTCCTGGCCTGGAAAGTAAAATCGGATCGAGCGCGAAATCATATTGATTCAGTGACAACTGATCACGGCACATTCACAAATGATGATGACATTAGAGAAGTTTTTAAAGATTTCTTCCAAATAATATAGCAGGAAGACCTGAATGTCACCTCTGAAGACGCAGCCAATTGGTTAAAAGATCTATCTTTACCATCTTTGTTTGATGAACAGAGTAACTTCTTAGATAGGGATATAACGAAGGAAGAGGTAGAACAGGCCATTCAGGGAACCAAGGGAGGAAAGGCTGCAGGAACTGACGGTCTACCATCAGAAATCTATAAAAACCTGTTATCGGTGGTGACCCCGGTTATGGTGGAACTGTTTAATAAGATCTTGAGGGAGGGAGAGGCACCCCCAGCATCCTGGAATAGCGCCTCGATAACACTAATCCCGAAGCCTGGTAGGCCCTTATCTTGCCGACTATAAAATCCTGGCGGCAATATTGGCTAAAAGGCTCGGTCAGGTAGCTCCAGATATGCTAAATCCCAACCAAAAAGGTTTTGTAAAGGGGAAGCAGTTGTTCGAACTTACATATGACCTGGTGGGAGCTACAGATCTGGCGAGTAGGGAGACTCTGCCCCTTTCGGTTCTCACCTTGGACGCCACCAAGGCCTTCGACAGGGTAAATTGGCAATACCTGTCGGAGGCCTTGTTGGGGTTCAACGTGGGAATTAAATTTCGTAGAGCAGTAAAACTGCTGTATGGAAACCCCTCGGCTTCTATTTTGATTAATGGAGGTTTGTCCGAACCATTCAGGGTAACGAGGGGAACGAGACAGGGCTGCCCCTTGTCACCTTTACTATTTGCCTTATACATAGAGCCGTTCGCACAAAAACTGAGAGAGAACCAACAAATTATACCATTTGTCTTCTGCGATTGGACAAAAAAAGTGGCTCTTTATGCAGATGACATTATGATTTTCACTCCAGATATAAATACAGCATTTCCGGTGATTATAGATCTCGCCTTGGAGTTTGGAAAAGTGTCAGGATACGAGGTGAATGCCTCGAAAACAGAGTCAGTGTCTTGGAATATTGACCCAAACACACATAGCGCGACATCAAGAGCTAACTTGAGATATCTGGGGGTAGTCATAGATAATAATATAGATACAATAGCAGCACTAAATTTTGCAAAAGTAGCATCACAGTGCCGAAAATTGATGAGAGCATGAGCTCATCTCCCTCTTACTATCTTGGGGAAGGTAAATTTAGTTAAGATGTCCACACTGCCAAAGATCACATTTTTATTTAACTCAATACCATTGTATTTTGATCCTAAATTAATTGCAAAACTGCAGAGTGAGATATCCTCCTTTATATGGAACAATAAGAATCCAAGAATAGCGTGTAAAAAGATAAGGCGTCGGAGGGAGAAGGGCGGGCTGGCAGGCCCAGACCTTCAGGCTTACGCATGGGCATTCCAGCTGACGCATGCACGCATGCTCTTCAAAACACCAGCTGATTCAGGCTTGGGCCTTATGTTTTCTACTTTACTGAGATGTGAGGGAGTTGGGCAAGTCAGATTCCTTTTTAAGTTTGGAGATTCCAAATACTTTAAAAAGATAAAGCTGAAGATACTACGGGGGATGGCCAATACATGGTACAGAGTGAGATACTCTATAAATCTAGGATACTTTTCAAGCAGAGCTCCTATATGGGACCTACCTGCACCCCCCCTTGGACAGAAGATGTTTTAGCACTACCACTCAAAGAGGCAGGTATCACATCTTGGGGAGACTTATTTTCTGATGGATCTTTGCTTCCATGGAACTACTTCACCAACAAAGTCGGTCCGAGATTTTCCAGATTCAAATACCTACAGATGTCAAGTTGGGCCCAGGCGCAGAATACACTGCCCTCACGCAGCAGCAAATTCCCCTTAGGGGGAGAGAGCGAACTAGAAGTATGCCTGCTTGACAGACCACCCATAAAAAAAGAGATCTCTCTCTGGTATAATATGATCATAGAGGAATCAGACGGCAAATTCTGCCTTCCATCGCAACTGAGGGCGGAGTCTATGCCAGGAGTAGATGTGGAAGAACTTTGGCTAACTTCATGCAGAGTACTGTGGGATCTGGTTAAGCCTGCTTGGCTCCGAAGGAACCAAATATTTTCAATACATAGAGCTTATTACTCCCCGCAGAGACTGTCAAAATTTTCACAAATAGGGCCTGTCTCCTGCCCAAGATGCGGACTGGTGGCGGCATCAGACATCCACATGTTTTTTTAATGCCCACAAATCACTCCGTTCTGGGATTCTATAAGCAGTGAATTGTCTTTGATTTTGGGTTATCAGCTCACCATCGACTTGGGCTTAGTCATCTTTGGCTTAAGTGGAAACACTTGCAACGCCGCTTCCAACATAGTGTTCTATTCCATTCTGGCGGCCCGCAGGGAAATTTGTAGACACTGGAAGGACGCTTTGCCACCTACCTTCTATGAATGGCGTTCTTCAATTCTCCAGATCTCGAAACTTGATTTGGCAAGGGGAGGAAATCAGGCGAAAAGAGCCATCTGGAAGTTGTTGGAGAGGCCATGTTGATACCTGGGTTTTTTTTTCCCCCAGGTCCGATGATTAATGCTGACATTGCTCACCTTCCGGCTCCGCCACAGTTGTGTCGTTGCTTAAAAGGGCCTCGATGTTTTGGGCATTATGGTCTAACAGAGTTGCCCGCATGTTAGAATCTCATGGCCAGCCAGCTGATACTGAAGGGGTTTTTGTCCATCATCCCTCCAACGCTATCCCCGCCAGCTGAAGCTGAGTTAGTACAGAGGCACGGCCTGATTTTCTGCTTTGCGGTAGTCTTCTGTCTTGACAGTTTGGAGCCAATGAAAGCAAATGAGGATAAAAAAAAAATTTAAAAAAAGATTTGTTTTTATAAAGGAACTAGTAATAGCAGAGTTGTAGTTACAGAAAACACAGATAACATATGTATACATTTGAAAAAGACAAGATGTGTACTTTTGTTGGATATGCTGCATAGATTAACAAAAAACAAAAGAAAGAAAGTTGCATGCTTATATTCCTTGGCTTCTCCCTAAAGCAATTTCCACAGAAATCAACCTGTAGGATATTAATCTATACCCCTCCTCTGACCCACTTGACAGGTTTGTAACCAAATGTGACAAAAGAGTAAGAGACAAGAGGCTGCTCCCTGCCAGCACAACAATGGAACCAAAGTAAACATACACACTGCTAACTAATGTCTTTTGTAATGCGTTGCACCCAAGTTGTTCAAATTTGACGGCATCACAGTACTAGAAAGATTGTGTGGCTAATACGGGGTTTGTAAAATCACGAAACGCTGGGGAGGCTGGCAAGATTGCGGGGGTAGGGGGAAACAAATAGGTTCATAGCCAGGAAGAGACCTTTGATGAAGTGAGGGAGGCATAAGAGGAGGGTTTGATGGGTCCTTTGACTTGTAAAACCTAGACTATGATATTCCTAAATAAATTATTTTAACTGTTTGGTAACAGAGTTTGACTATAATGTCCACCTGCCTCTTTACCATCATGGAGCTCTAAATAAGACCTCACTAAGTAAGGGGAATGAGCAAAAATCCCAATTTATATGCATAGTGAGTGTAGCACATACAATATCATGATAATCTCAAGTACCGCGGCCAAACCTTTGGTTTGTCTTGAATGACATGGGCATGCCCCCAACTCTTCTCTCCTTGATCACCAAACTACATGAGCACAACTATGCCCAGATAAGATGGGGCCTCCTGGGTATGTTACAAACCAGTTTCCGGTAGAGAGAGGAGTGCGCCATGGTTGCATTCTAGCGCCTACCCTCTTCTCCCTCTACATTAATAATGTAGCAAAGATCTTGATAGAGGCAAACGTTGACGCTCCAATTCTAGCAGGCGCCAAAATACCAATTTTGATGTTTGCCGACGACTGTCTCATTATTTCCAAGACCCCAACCGGTTTGCAAAAAGCTCTTGGGATCTTCGAAACATATTGTACTAACCACGGCCTGGAAATAAATGTCTCAAAGTCAAAATTCATGTCTTTTAACCAGCACAAGTCATTTAGAGGGAAGATATTGATGAATAACCTACCCCTTGAGCAAGTAAAATCGTTCTCATACTTAGGTGTTACCATTCAGCATGATCTTCGATGGAATGAGCAGATGGACTTAGCCACCCTCAAGCACAGGCAAATTACAGGGGCACTGACTCGTGAACATGCCAGGTCTCTGCCAAAACCGATGGCCAATGCAATCACGGTCTATAATGCAAAGGATAAAGCGCAGCACTTTACGGGGTCGAGATCTGGGGACATGGGAACCTAAGTAAACTAACTGTTTCTGAAAATAGGTTCCTACGTAACCTTGTCATGCTGCCGCATAGTACCCCCATGGGCCCGGTTCTTCAGGACTTCGGCATGAAACCAATTGAGGTAATTGCAAACCTCCGCCCAGTATTATACTGGAGGCGAATATGGATAACGCCGGAACTGAAAATATTCGCCATGGGACTTCTGGACATTATTAAAAGTGATGCCTTCCACCAGATAAAATGGCTCACCGGAATTAGAGCGGTTCTCAGTGAGCTAGGTCTGATGGAGATCTGGGAAGACCCAACCAATGCTATATTTCCTTCGAAAAAGGCTATTAAGGGATTGTACTGGGAGATGACACTCTCTAAACTCTTCAGAACTATTCCCCCACTTTCACTAACGGGGGGCTTTATGGAGTTTAAAGATAAGACCCATTTCGAAACATTCTGGAACGACATAACAAAGCCACTGGATAGAAAGCTCTATTTCCAACTGAGACTCGGTAGCATTCCTGTTAGAGCTTTCACATCCAGATGGTCTAATGGTGGGAGCACCTCTTGCCCATCTTGCCCAGATCCCGAAGAAACAGTTAACCATTTACTCTTTGCGTGTCCGGCTTACTCGGCCCCGCGCAGAGTTTGGCTGCGACCCATGGCCAAACTGCTGGGCACTCGGAGTGGAATTGTGGCTGCCAGAATCATCTGTACTAACCCAAGCCCTGTAATATACATAGCTGTGGCGAAATTTTTAGGATGGGCCTGGATTATTAGAAACAAAAATGTAAAGGGATAGGTTCTTGATAAAGCACTTTCAACCTGAATACTTTTTGTATTTTAATATGATGATTTTTAACTAACACTGCAATGAATTTCGAATTGTAAAAACCCCTTTTAAATTTTTGTGTAAATCTTAATTCTATTTTTATATATACGATACATTTTTATCTGTAATGCTTTTATGACTATGTCGAATAAAGCGTGTTTGACTATGATTATCTCAAGTATAATACCTGCATACTGTATACAACCTAGTGCATACAGAGTAAATGCACATTTTTAGGATAACTGTGATGGAGACACACACTCTGTACTGCTTACACACTTGTCCAGCAGGGAGGGTGTGAAATAATCACAGGGACAAATTGGAGTCATGTATAAGAATTTACACTAATATATGTAGTGTTGTAGTGCACAAGTAGTTATCTCTGTCCCTCCAAAACCCAAAGAGCAATGCGAACATGGAGCTCATTGGGTAGGGATGTATTTCATGTATGAGTATGATAAATGGAAGTTTCAAAATTAAATGCACACAAAGAGGAAACTAACGGGATCTATGTGGAGTCATGCAGAAAGCCTACTAGCCTGGTGAGTCATTGGTGCGATATCTGAAACATGTTGATCCAAAGATAGAGAGGATACCAATTTCCTTCATGCATCCCCAGCTGCTTTTAGCTCCGTCATGTTGCCCTTTGAAAATAAAATGAACACTCAGGACACACTAGACTATATACCCAAGCACCCAATAGCCAAAGAGCTCCCTTGGCTACAAAGGTTGAGCCCGTCCAGGTGCAGTGGGTATCTGGATGAGGTCTATATGATGATGCATGCTACTTGGGGCCCCAGTGGGTGAGAGTCCTTTTAATACCATAGGGTGATCTTCTGCTGGTATGGAGAGATGGACTAGGCAATAATAGGGGTTCCTGCCTATTTCGTTTTGTAAGGTAGAAAAAAGCCAACTATGTAAAAGGTCAATTTATACAATTGTAATTTAAAGTAAAACATCACTATAAGTTAGGGTTGTTCATTACAATTCCAAAGACACCACATACGACCTGAATACCTTTCCCCTTTTAGAAATGACAGCTTATTGAATGTAATAAGGTAACTACAATGTTATCCCATGAGAGAGGTAGAGTTTCACTACCAGGACATGTAATACTTAAATGTACATGTCCTCTTTTATAAATACATTGCACCCTGCTCTCTGGGCTATCCAGGACCTAACCTAGGGGTGACGTATACGTATTAAAACGGAAGGTTCAAGCCTGGCAAAAGGTTTATTTTGCTCAGTCAACACGGCACACACAGGCTTCAATGGCAGCTCAAGGACATATTTTTAGTGCTACTTAAGTTGATGACAGACTCAATAATGGAGGCCCATTAGTACCATTTAATTTCCAAGCCCTGGGCACAGGCAGTGCTGCTTTCTAATGGACTTACATGTAATTTAAATATTCCAATTGGGTATAGGCTAATTTCACCATGTTTTAAGGAGTGAGCAAATTTTTTTTAGCACTGGTTAGCAGTTGTAAAATGAGCCGAATCCTAAAACCATCAAAATGTAAGTCAGCAAAATAGGAGGATTGAAGGCAAAAAGCAAGGGGGAAATCAAACCATGGATGCCAGGTCTCACAGAGATAGTAAGGGGGTTTAGGAAAGAGGAAAGGGTAACAATAAGGATTGGTTTGGGATTTTAGGGTTCAGAGAAGCGTTGCCTATGGTACAGTGAGGAGTTCAGGAAGGGTATCATTAAGGGTTAGTAAGAGTTTTTTTCGGGTTCAAGGAAGTTTAGCAGAGATAGTAGGGGAGTTTAAGTGTGCATTGAATAATAGCATTAAGGGGTATAAGGCTCTGTAAGGTTCAAGAGTTGACTGCCTGAGAAGGTGTGGTTTCGGAATGTATCAGTGTAGCAGCTATTTTGATTTCATGGGGCTAGCATGTGGATTTTGGTGCTAAATGCAACAAAGTCAGCAGGTTACTGTAAATACTGTATTGTTTTCCATTGTTAAAATCCTGCTGGTGTAGCCTGGCGAACTGAATGAATGTTGCGGGATTTAAGACACCCGATAATTACGTGGTGGCATAAATATAATCAAATTTCAGCCCAAGTGTTTAGGAAGGGTGTTAGAAATTGGGTTACTGGTTGACTGGGGTGTGAGCCCTGGTCAAGCAGCAACCACAATCCTAGTCCGAGTAAGGCACTAGTAAAGTCCAAATTAACCTGTGCTCGACCCCCTGGTGGCTTGTCACAGAGCAGTCAGGCTTAACTAAGACGCAGTATGTATTGTATTTGTGCAACACTTCAAATAGTAAAACTGTGAAAACACCACACAAAAGTATCCCACTACAGGTTAGAAAAATAGAGCTCAATTTAATAGATGAAACAAGACCAGAGTTGTGAATTTTTAATGAATAAAATGCTAACTAGTGCCTAAAAGCGTAAAACGCAATTCGGGGAAATCTGGTCCTCTGTACAGGGTCAGAGTCAAAAGTTCAGGCTCAATGCGATGGAGTGCAGGTCGACTAGAGGGACCCAGATTGGTCCCACTGAAGGTTTCTCTTCTCGCCTTTGGTAACAAGAGTCCCATTTGCATTGGAGAGGGCTGCAGGGAGCAAAGAGAGAGCAGCTGGTAGTGGTTGGTGTGGCACAAATAGCAGGTTGGGTGTCGCGGGCAGGGTACTTGAGCTACGTTCTGTCAGGCCTCATAGGGCGATCGATGCTTGCTATGCCAAGAGATGGGCTGGCGCCGGCTTGCGCTGATTTTTAGTGGAGCGACGTGAGTCCGGTGCAAACTGGCCCAGTCCCAGTGGCAAAGAGCCCAACAGCTTGATTTAAAGAGCCTGTAAGCCATGCCAATGGTCCAGGACCTGAGAAACACCCCTCACTTGGGGTTCAGGAGCTCACTACAGCTGAGTCCAGGGACTGTTTGGGGAGTCATTTATGTCAATGAGGCTCAGATCAGGAAATTAGCAAACTAGCTCTGGGGTCCTGGGTTAAAGATGAAGTTGCAGGTCCAGTTCTTCTTCCCCTGGCAAGAGGGTAACACATCAGCACAGCCGGACAGCAGTTCCTTAAGAGCAGCAGTCCAGCTGATTGGCAGTCCTTATAGCAGCAGAGAAGTCTTTCTTCCTAGCAAAGTAGTTACAAGTTCAGAAGTGTACTGGAATGGTCCTACCTTTATAACCTAGTGCCATGGTTGTGGAAGGTGCGATAAGCTTCTAGACAGTGGCTATGAGGTGGATGAATTCCCTGGGCTCCTCTGCCCTTGCTCCAAACTGGCTGTAATGGCAATGCAGGGTCATTAGTCCCTTTGTATGAAGGCAGAGCACAGATTATTCAGTTGTAAGTGGGGTTGTGCTCAGCTGCTCCCCGCATCCTGAAAGCAGATGGCCCATCCAGGCACACCTAATCACTCTATTGTGTGACTGTCTTGAAGGATTTCACAAAATGTAACTGTCAGTCACACCCCATCTTTTGGCTCAAGAGAGGCTACAGGCACAAAAGTGCTAAGGGCAGGAAAATGGCAAATTTTTAAAAGTCGCGGTTTCAAAATTGTAATGAAAAATCTGACTTTATTCTTAAAGAGGGTTTATTATTACAATTTCATAGACACCAAACATGAACTGGTTATCTCTTCCCATTTGGAAATTAAACTCACAAAATGTGATAAGGCAACTCCAATATTATACTATGGGATGAAAAACAAATGGAAGTTTGTTTCACTACCAGTTCATCTAAAACTTAAATATGCATGCCCTACTTTTTAAATGCATTGCACCCTGCCCTTTGGGCTGTCCAGGGCCTACCGAGGGGCTGGATTATATGTATTAAAAAAGAAGACTTTGGCCTAGCAAAAGGGTTACTTTGCTACTCCAAAATGGCAGTTTAAAACTGCACACCAAGTCTCTGTAGTGGCTAGTGTGCAACTTGTTTAAAGGGGTACCTAAGTGGGTGGCACAATTTGTGCGGCAGGCCCACTAGTAGCATTTAATTTAAAGACTCTGTGTACATGAAGTGACATTTTACTAGGGACCAACAAATAAATCAGGCACAATCATTTTAGCACTGGTTAGCAGGAGTAAAGTTCACAGAAACATATGGCCAACAAAAACTAATTCGGCAAAAAGTGGAGGGCACGGACAACAAGTTTGGGGATGACCCTGCAAAAAGGGCCAAAGTCCAACAAAGGGTAATTTCTAATGTTATTCATTTGAAATCTAAAGATTGAACAAAGGAAAGAAAACAGCACAACAACTGGCACAGGTTAAGTTGAGTATCTCAAACCTAGAATTGCCACCGTGTAGCACCCCGTAGAAAACACCCATGACTTAAACACACCCCATATGTCATTAGCTGGGAGTTTAACTGCAGGGAAAACACCCATTTTATAAACCACACTACACTAACTATCTCAGACCAGGGATGGTCATTAAACAAGTGAGAGATGTAGCTTTTTATGATTAAGCCCACAACCAAAGACCCACACAGGTAGGAAGAAGCACTATTAGGTCAAGTAATTGACAGAGATCCACCATACAACACACAGAGCACAAATAAACCAAACATAACACACTATGAAGATGATCAGGTTCACAGAAGGAAATGCAGAATATATGAAGAGCAAATGTAGTGGCCTTGTAAAGTCTGGGGGGTCCATCAATAGATGTGAGATTGATTTGGAGATCTCTACCTTCACACCGTCAACTTCTACCGTACCCATGTAATAACCTGGAGATAAATCTAGATATCAACAGTCTGGAGAAGGTGCGAAGTGCTGAGGTCTTCTGTCCATTTGCTGACAAGAATTCCTTAACCATCAATATTCGTTGTTTAAGATGGTCACGTGACTCAGTATTTCGATGCTTCGATACTATTGTGAGTCACACACGCAGAGATGAAGTTAGCCAAAGAAGGTAGCATGGACCCTATACATCTCCAACCTTAAGTATCCTGTAGAGGGCTTTAGGATTTGCATCATAATTTGCCTGGTTTTCGAAAGTTACTGATGAATCCCCTTCTGTCTCATGGCAACATTTCCTGGGCTCCATCTGAAAAGAGATCAACTTAGCAGATGGAGAGACACGTAAAGAACACCTTAATTAAAAAAATGCACCTGGCAACTTCGAGGCTTTTCTGCGTAAAGCAGTCTAGTTGTACCCTGCAGTGATTTCAGATGCTAATTTGATTGCCTTAATGAGATGTTCAGAAGAATCAGAGGGCTTAAAGAAAAGACATTTCCCTGTTTACTCTAGTGTGGTCCTGGATCGAAGGAGCGGTGCTGGGAACAGAACATTGCAAATGTGCCAGGAGCGTCTCAAACAGGAATAACTATTGATAGAACAGCAAATCAAGTAGGGTTCATGGGCTGAAAACATCAAAGTGGAAACAATAGCACATTTTAGAGCTGTATTTTGAAACGTATTGATATTTTATATACTTGTTATTTGGAGCACAAGAGGTATAAATGATTTACCCAGAATATCACAATTTGTATGTCAATTGCAGAGAGTGAATCGTGGAACAGTATGTTCCAAAAAGGAGTATGACTTTGTTTTGCCAATTGGCAAACCACAGAGGGTGCATCATATAAATACATAGGGCCTCATTTATGCAAAAGTGACGCATCGCTGCGAGAAAACAGCGATGCATCACTTTTCATTGCGCCCTCCTTGTGACACCAATAATTCATCATATTTACAATATGAGGCATCAGGTCGTAAGGAGTTACACACATGTCAGTATTTCTGGCGTATCTGTATGCCTGAAAATGATTGCTGGAGTGTGTCACAAAAGTGACGCAACTCCAGCAATTGGTCATTACACATGGGCAGTCCCATGTTAAATGTTCCTGTGTCAGTCTAACGCCTGCCATGTGGCAGGCGTAAGATACTAACGCGTTTGCGTCCTAGTAATTGCACAGTGAAATCTTATAGATTTTACTGCATCACTTCTACGACCCTTTCTTGCGTCGGAATACCCCCCCCCCTGCATACATTATACCAGGTGCAGGTATGATGTGGTGCAGGGGCTGACAAAGTGACGCATCTACCTAGATACCTTTATAAATATGGCGCAACATGGCGCATTTGTTGTGCCTTTGGTGCATCACAAAAAGTGACGCACCGGCGTTGCAAAAGTGACGCAAGGGCCCATAAATAAGCCCCTCAGTCACTTGCCCGATTATCAATAAAGGTATGTTTAGCCCTTTGCAGATGCCTGCATGAATACTGAGGGGCCGATATACTAATATTTTGCATCATGTATACACCACTTTTTTACTTTTGCTTTTTGCGATTTACAAAGCCATGCAAATCAGATTTGAGTGGCATTGAACAGGCATTTTCCTAAAAAGTAACGTTAGGCAGCACATAACGCTGCTTGCGGTACTTTGCATCAGGGAGGTGTTCCATGGGTAGAACATGGACATTCCCATGCATCCACTAATAGATTTAGGCGCACCCTCAGAGTTACCAAATCTAGAAAACCTGTGAATGCGTCAAAAAGCTACACTGCCCTGTAGCAGCTGTAATACGAAGTACCATGTTTATTTCTCCCTGTTACTTTCTCTGTCTTATGTTTGCAGGCCTTTATGGACTGTTTTCGTGCAGGATGGCATCCTGTCTGTTACTGTGGTGCAAGGGGGCCTGCATTGGGCTAGACTGCACGCAGTGTGCCAGCAGTAGGAGACAGCAGAAATGTGCTATATCTTAGTATGTATAGTGCTTTTTTGCTGTCTCCCTTTCACCCAACTCAATTAAACTTTGCTTGCTGTCCGACGTTATCTAAAATGTAAGTAAGTATGCCCTCAGATACCTGTCCAATGGAGTATAAAGCAGACAGGCATTGGTTTCTGGGTGAATTGGCCTCCTATTGTAGGTGTGTCTCTATCATTCTCCATCTTTTAAGGAGGGGATAAAGACCAAAAGATTCACTTTTCTTGGGCAATACTTCAGTCAACATATACCCTAACTCTTTCTGACCCTAATTTCTTTAACATGTATGTTAAACTTGAATTTTTCAGCGGGTTTTCCCACAGACTTTTTACTTGGTGGCCTCCTGTTTTTGACATCTTTTTTATTCCTCTTAGGACTCTGGGCACTTTATCACTGCTATTCAGTGCTAAAGTGCATATGCTTTCCAAGTAAATTGTGTTTATGGGTTGGTGTTACCATGATTGGCATATCTGATGTACCAATAACTCCCATGTAATGTGCACAGGTTCGCCCAGGCCCTGTAAATCAAATGCTACTAGTGGGCCTGCAGCACTGATTGTGCCATCCACACAAGTAGCCTTTCAAAGGGTTTTCAGACCTAACACTGCAGTGTCTTCATGCAGTTTTACTGTCAGGTTGCATTTAGAGTAGTGGTAGAAGTTGTTGCTCGTACCTGAATGGACTGTGTCTGTCTTCCACATTGTTGTTTCCATCCTCTGGATTGAGCCTCGCCTGAGCCAGGCAGAACAGGATTATATATGAAAGTGAATCTTTCTACCAATTTTAAAAGGAAATGTGGTACAGATATTGGGGCCCTGATACCAGAACTTTAGATTACTGCGAGACTAAAGAACCTGCCAGGAAGAAGACTTGGAAAAGCTGTGAGGAGAGACTACCACTTTGCTGCGTGCTTCGCACTCCGAACTGCCTCGCTTCACCCCGCCGCCTTGGTCTCACATATGATGGCGCTGCAAGCTGACCTCGCCACCACTGGCTGCACCATGGTTTGGGGCACCGCTTGTAAGGTACACAGCGCACCACTTCAACCCACACCGCAGTCTTGGCCCATCTATGCCAGCCCCAATGACTCCAGGTCCTCAACTGGCCCCATAGCATGCATGACCTTTCAGCACCACGACGAGCACCGCCCCACTTTGCACCACAGCCTTGGTCTCACCCATGCAGCTCGACAACTGCCACTGAGAAGCTGCCTGCACGTGACCCGTGGGCACTGCACGCCGCGCTGCTCTGCTTCACACCACAACCTCACCGCCCACCACAGCTGGCCCGGCCCCGCAGCGGTCAGCCAGAATAAAAAAGTACTGTGTTGAGGATCTTCTGACCCATTAGCCAGCCCACATTGCCAAGGGCGGCTGGAAACATTTGATTTGGGTGTTCACAACACTGTGATAAGCCTGGATGGAGCTATATCCTTAAAGGAACTGTGTATAAAGTCTGTTTTGGCATCATTTGCATTTTGATCACTGTATGTTGGATTTTTATTGTTTTGGTCTTGTTTTACACAGATTAATATTGGATATTTTTCTAAAACTGGTGTGGTGTCCTTTTGTAGTGTTTTCACTGTATTACTGTTAGTTAAGTGTAAATGCTTTACACAGTGCCTCAGACATTAGCGTGACTGCTAGCGCCAAGCTACCAAGGGTGGGAGCAGGGGTTATTTTAGACTTGCGAATCCCTTATCCTGAATATTGTGGTGGATTTTGCCTGGCTAAGTTGCACACCCAAACCAGTCAGAAGACCCATTTCTAACAATGTATGAGGGGCCGCAAGTGTAGGGATGCTTGATGTTAGCAGGTAGATACTGGCAGCGAGGCCCCTTCTGTTCAAAGCCACCATACTTCCTTCAAAATGCCAGAAATTAATTCTGCACCACCTATTGGTTCTTTCTCGTCTGCACCCTTTCTGCAGGGCAACATGAATGCACTGCGGTGATTCATTACTGGCACGGGGCCTTGCTCCCTGTAAATAAGGGCATGATCATACGGCGCAAAAAGCAGTTTTCGTGGGGTGGGTGGAGTGTTTAACTAGAACCCATATCCAGTCCTTAGGGTAGGAAACTGAGCCACTGCACAGCATCTATGCCTAATTTGCAGTGAGGATGCCAGAAATGTAGTGCCCACTTTTTACAAAGTCCCATAACTACAAGGCTTTGAATTACCCTCAATCAAGGGTATGATGTAAAGTCTCACGGTGTGGGTATTCCATCACAAACTTAATGGGTATCCTCTATGCCTCGTGCATATTCTATTCAGAATATCCATCATGTTTGGACAGAGTGTATGCCCACCAAACAGCCCAGCAGGCCCTGAGTCACTATTTTTTGTGAACTGATGATGGCTCAGAGTAGCAGTGACTTTGATCCACAATTCTTTTACTCCTAAATTGATACCAAGCTACATAAATTGAACAAATGGGGAAGAGCGAATGGAACATCTTACTTGATAAATGTTAATTGTCTTTTGGCGTTCTTTAAATTGGGCACACCAGTATGATAATGGTGATCTTCCTACTAAATGTGTAATCACTCTCAGTTCAGCTAATTTAGCTGGTAAGTTACTTTAAAGTGACTAATGAAAGATAAAGTTGTGAGAGTCATTTAATGAGTTTAGGATCACGTCCAAAGACACATTCCTCTCTAAGTTTTCTGTCTAACTAAAAATAATGCAGCACACTAATTAGCATAATTTTCTGAGAAGAGTGCAATAAACTTAGCCTGCTGTAATAATTCACTTGCTATTTCTTGCCTCATTTACTTGTTAGAGTGTCTGGCTCGTTAGATGTACAAAGCTAATGCAAAACAATTTTACTGTCAGCTTGTAAATGCTTTTGTTTTCAGAAACATATGTAAACGCACTGAATTAGGAAACCCTACTTCCACATCATTTTCAAAGTGATTGTTGATTTTCCATAGTTCCCACAGCCTCCACCATGTACAGGGTGATTTGTAAAATGTCAACACAAATATTTCTATTATCTAATCGAACAAAGTTGTTGAAAGTGA
Organism: Lissotriton vulgaris; assembly: GCF_964263255.1. Lineage (NCBI taxonomy): Eukaryota > Metazoa > Chordata > Amphibia > Caudata > Salamandridae > Lissotriton > Lissotriton vulgaris. The sequence continues at coordinate 276,231,920 of NC_141688.1, forward strand.
TGCATTTGGTTTATAGTGCACTAGCAGACACTATTGAAATATTCACGCAGTAAAAAGGTGACATCTTTGCCCAGATGGTCTTAATACCCTAAATGAATGTTCTTTTATTAGGAATCAAAACAGGGTATGTAGTTAACAGTAATATAACTAAAAGTAATTCAAACAGGGAAGAAATATGTTTTAATAAGAAATATTGTGTTTTATTATTCATGCAACTTTTGTTTTTTATTAGTGGTACTATTGTTAATGATATGCTAATCAAATGGAAGGGGGAGAAGGAAAGTGCTGATCCCTCAGTTTCCTTAGGTAATTACATATAATCAAGAGGGAGGGATCACTTGTCCTGCGTGAACCAGGGTATGCAGGAGATCGAACAACGGTGTCTCCAAATTAAACCCTCATGCACGTGTAGGGTAGCGTTGTAAGCGGTATATCTTGATTCTCCGCTTTTCTGACACATGTGTGCATAATCATCGGGTTTTCGGTATGCAGCCTCCACCAGGAGGATCTTACCCTCGGTAAAAACAGTAGTGACCCAGTGATGTGGAGGGAGTGTAGGACGATAAAAATCCCCCGGAGACCCAGTAGTCGGAATTTTATTAAGTCTGGGTTCGGGTGGATCCCATTAGGGGAATGCTCCAGTAGTGTGCGCTCTATTGAAAAAGTTAAGTTTTCAGGACGCACTAGCATTCAAAATAATTTAAAATGGCCAACATGTTTCAGCCCTCTATGCCGTGAATCGGACTTTAGGGCTTTCTTCAGGACCCGTGGTCAAAGGTGATAGTGATGCTCGACTACTATATTTATAGCAAGCAGGTGTGTAGAAAAAAGGGAAATTATCAACCTGTTTCTTTGTTCTCGAGGTCACGATGTACCTATAGTTCAAACATAATGATAAAAGACATACACAGAAAACACAATAAAATACAGAAAAAAGGGGTAAGGGAGACACATAATGTAGTGAATTCACTACTAGACAATGCAGGTTGTTGCAACTTAAAAAAGCAATACTTCGTAACCCCCAGTGATTGGCAGTGTCAACTCTCTCTTTCTCCAACAGGCTAGTACATGCAAAAAGTGGTTCATAGACAATGAATCATACTTATATGCAAATATGTAGGGTCCAGAAAATACCCCACTACTCAGAAGACTATCGTGGTAAGTCGGAAGTGGCAATTATTTGTCACGTGACATGCAGATAATGCTCATTCATAAGTGCAATTTCTACTGTCTTTAGCATGATAATGGTTGCCCCGCGTAGTGAAAATCTTTCATACCGCCGTGCTCTGTGCGCCAGATTCATACCTGCAATGAACAATAGTTACACCTCCTTCTAGTGTGACAAAGGCATATATACTCATATGCAAAATGCGTAGGGATTAGATGATGCCCCGCCACTAAGATGACTATAGTGGTGAATCAAAAAATGTGGCAATCGTTTTTACACTACGCATGCAAGATAGCTCATTCGAAAAGATGTACAATTTTCTACTATCTTGAGCCTGATAATGATTGCCCCGCGTAGTGAAAAATCTTTCATACCGATAAATGCAGTTCCCAGAGGCCTCTGGGTTACAAATGCCCCACGCATCTTTCTGAAAGATCTGGCCTTTAGAAAAGACTGGTCGGCCATATCCTGGAAGTGCACAAGGGACTACTTAGTCCTAATAATCAAGACAGCATCAAGACTAACAGATGAACGCACTGTTAAAATTCAAATCCTTGAAACAAAATTGAACAATACGGTGAATGTAACCATCTATAAAAAAAGGCTTGAAGAGATCAATAAGGAAATGGACGACACTCAAGAATATCTCACCCAGACCAAGCTACAAAAACTAGCAAAAGAACTGAAGAGGTTTTCCCTGCATATAAGTATGATTCATTGTCTATGAACCACTTTTTGCATGTACTAGCCTGTTGGAGAAAGAGAGAGTTGACACTGCCAATCACTGGGGGTTACGAAGTATTGCTTTTTTAAGTTGCAACAACCTGCATTGTCTAGTAGTGAATTCACTACATTATGTGTCTCCCTTACCCCTTTTTTCTGTATTTTATTGTGTTTTCTGTGTATGTCTTTTATCATTATGTTTGAACTATAGGTACATCGTGACCTCGAGAACAAAGAAACAGGTTGATAATTTCCCTTTTTTCTACACACCTGCTTGCTATAAATATAGTAGTCGAGCATCACTATCACCTTTCACCACGGGTCCTGAAGAAAGCCCTAAAGTCCGATTCACGGCATAGAGGGCTGAAACATGTTGGCCATTTTAAATTATTTTGAATGCTAGTGCGTCCTGAAAACTTAACTTTTTCAATAGAGCGCACACTACTGGAGCATTCCCCTAATGGGATCCACCCGAACCCAGACTTAATAAAATTCCGACTACTGGGTCTCCGGGGGATTTTTATCGTCCTACACTCCCTCCACATCACTGGGTCACTACTGTTTTTACCGAGGGTAAGATCCTCCTGGTGGAGGCTGCATACCGAAAACCCGATGATTATGCACACACGTGTCAGAAAAGCGGAGAATCAAGATATACCGCTTACCACGCTACCCTACACGTGCATGAGGGTTTAATTTGGAGACACCGTTGTTCGATCTCCTGCATACCCTGGTTCACGCAGGACAAGTGATCCCTCCCTCTTGATTATTTGTTGTTATTATTGTTAATGAGGCAATTGTATCTCTTAGTGTCTCTCTTAAGGGCCAACGCTATTAAATCACAAAGTGCATTAAGTTGCGCCATTTCATGATTAATATGAAATCTACAATGCTGTTCAGGGGCCATGTTCCCTATCATGTGCTTAATTAATGCCAAAGATTTCTGGTGCTCAGCACAGCACTTCATTGTCAACCCCGGTGCTTGTGAGTCTGTCACAAGGTGGCACTGTCTGGCTAATTTAGAGAAGATCTCAACAACAGGTAATTATTAATTTAAACTACATTGAAAAGTACTATTACCTGCCGCACAAGTCATTCTCATAGCTTTGGGCTAAAAAAGTCCGCATTCTCACGCCTACAGTAGTGTGATGGTTATGGTTGGTGTTGAACAGTGGATCATTAGCACTGGTAAATATGCTTCTACTAGTGGCAATAAGGCCACTAACACAGTCTAGGGCTCAGAATAGGTCACAGAAAATAATTCCCATGCTCATGACAAAGGTACCTAAAGCATTTAAACACGCCAACTCAGATAATAATTAAGACACAACACACAGTAAAAATACATCAATTTATGAATAAAGGAAATATTTTTTATCTTTAAAATAACACCAAACTAGAAGATCCAATGTAGATAACTAGAGATATGATTTTTTAAAGATTTAGCTCTATATAGCCCACTAAAACCTATAGAGCCGATTTGGACATCTGGCTGCACAAGACCCGGACACAGTTAAAGTTTTAGGCCGACTGCGATGGAGCCCTGCACGGCTACCTTTCGTGACTTCAAAACTTTTCTGGAGCTTTTCCTTCAGAGGGTCCTCGAAGCTCTCCACCAGTTTGGTTTTGGTGAGGGTTCGCGGACTTGCCTTGCAGCAAACTCCCTGTCAATCCTATGGAACTTAGACCTCTGAAGCTTTCCAGTGGGATTAATCTGAGATCCAGGCCGGCTCACAGTTGAAGGTGGGTGGCTTGTGGTTAGCCCTTCTCAATCTTCCACCTTTGGTGCTTTTTCTCATGGGTTCCCCCAATGCTCTTCACTAGGCCGGACTCGTGAGGGTACGCTGGCTTGTGTTTTGACCAGCTCCCGGACAAACTGTGGAGGTCAACCCACCTGAGTTTTTCGGTGGGAGAAGCCTGGAGGCAATGCCTGCTCATGGTTGAGGATCGGTCTTGGCTCTTTTGACAGACCTAACTTAGTTCATATGGGCCATATTATCAAGAAAGCGCAATACATTATCGCCGCTTTTATCGGCAGGAAACTGCAACTAAAGCGGCGATAATGGGCTTAATAATATGCCCTTGTGAATTCCCATAGAAGCCCAGGTTAAAACCAGGTAAATATGGCCCTATATTCCAGTGGTTAAGAGCATACCCATTTTAGACAACTCTATCTTCTTACCAATAATATTAAGGCAAATAGCAAGTGTGCATGCCTTTTTTTAGTTTTTGCCATGGCCATAACCTGGTAAGACTCTGAAAATCACAAGTGCAAGGGTTACCTTGATTAATATTTCCAAGGCCTCAGAGATGGCCATACTGACTTCTTGCCAGAAGACTTGGATTGGATGGCACTGCATGTATACATCATCTGCTTTCCCCATTGAACACTTTCGGCAGGCTTTAATTTTTCCGCCTCCCAGCTGTCATTGACTTTTATTGGTCCATTAGCCCGGTGGACCTGTAAATACATGGTTCTTCTGAGAAGTGCAACTTTTCTTGCTGACAATAAAGCATCAAATACTACCCATAAGTGTGTTAACTCTGTCATCTGCCTGTCCCTCCTCCAGATCTCCTCTAGCAGCTTAGAAGCCTCATCCTCGTCTTTCACCATCATCCAGTAACACTTGAAAAGTTGTTTCTATTGAAGGAGGGCCCCTGCAGTTTATCTTCCTACTCTTTATTTCCTCACCCATCTTTGCCTAGGCCATGTGACCAACTTAATAGTTGGTAATACTTACATTTAGATAGTCTTTGATTGTGGAGGCAGACAGGGACTCCCAGGAGACTATTTTATTTTTTTGAATACTTTATCCTCATTTATTTATGCCTGCCTCCATTAATGGAACAGCTAGTTTGTTCTGTAAGCAATTCGGGGTACTTGGTGAGTTATATATAGGCGCAAATGTGCTATAATAAGGTATCCTCATAGTTAATATGATCTGACAGCAAAGCTCACACACCGCTTTTAAGATCTTTAATTTAATTCTTTTGAAGAACTGTAGATGCCCATATTTAAAAAGAAAAGAATAACCACCATATAGAATATTTTCATGGCTTGGAATCTATGGGGGAAAGAGGCGAAATCAGACAAGAGAGATCTTATATTTTTTAACTGGGAGGCCCAGCAGTATAGACGGAAGTTGGGCCCATTATTGCATCCTTCTATTTTTTACCTTCAGAGTTTCTTCCAGGCAATCCTAGCTCCCTTCATAACCATATGAAACGTGTTGTTTCTCCTTGTACTTTTTTGATTGATTTTAAATTGAAATAAATGAGAATTGATATCTACCTAAAATTGAGTGTGGAAGACAGTCTCAAGATCGTAACAAAATTCTAGCCTCACTCCTTTTTTTTACAAGGTTACCTGGGCCATCTTAGTCAGGTTCTGTACCACCTGGATTCCCAGATATCTTATTTCTTTTTTATACGGGAGGTATTCAGTTGTAAATACCAAGACATGATCATGACATGATTAATTTGATAGCCGGAAACTCTTCCAACTTCAGATAAAGTTTGTGAAAACATTGGGAGAGAAACGACAAAGTCCTGTGTGAATACCATCAAATCATCTGCATATAGTGCAATTTTTGTTCAAGGAGACATTACATTCAAATGGAAACATTTCCTGAGTTGCCCTATTTTTATTTGCTAGTGGCTCAATATAAAGAACGAAGATCAGGGGAGATAGAGGTCACCCCTGTCTTGTCCCTCTCTCTATATGTATCCGTTTAGGCAAGTTCCTGTTCACTCTCATCCTGGCGGTTTATACAAACAAAATGGCGGTAGTGTTTCTCATCAGAGAAAACGTCCGCACCTACTGTTGTTAATTATTCTCCCCGGGTACGTAATGCGTGAGGTATCAAAAAGATATAGAGGTGCACTGAGAACTTGATAAGACACCCACCACCAGGGGTGTTTGAGCAATGCAACTGAATGCAAATACCACGAATCAAGAGAGAAAACCAAATTGCACAAGCACCCTCTTAACAGTCCATTAATCTATGAACATAACTGTAGTCATTTCCAAGGTTCTTGCACCAACATTATTCAATGGTTCGATGTCAATGTGAAATATGGATCCAAAACCGAAACTTGTACTTAAAGTTCTTTATTATTCAAATAGGTTAAAAGATTCCCAGCTTTAACTGCCGACACGTGTTTCGCCCTCTCCAGGGCTTTTTCAAGGCTGGAAACATAAAAGTTGCAATAAGTATATTTCATAAAATATATATACATTAAATATATACAATCTCCCTAGATAAGTACACTTGGTCTATTTACATGGTCTCATACATATAATCCCGTATATATACATTCATATTAACATCCCTAGAAAACCACTAAAAAACAGGGACATTAACATGTTGCCTGTGGGCTGATCACAAAGAGATAGGGAAGTGTCAGATACTGCCTGTAAAGACATCACAAACATATCAAGACAGGCTAAAGAAATATATACATATAGTTTCAAGCTATGAGGCTGTAGTTTCATAATACTGCATGTATAGAATTGGTATATTAAAGGCTTCTTAGCTCCAGTATATTGAAATTGTCTAATGTCTGAGTAGTATCCAGATTTTGTTACTTATTCACTTTTCACTTAACAATGTTCAAGATTGGATGACACAGTATTTTGCAAAAAATGTTGGTATTCGAATACACAAGATGCAACTGTAATGAGGCAAAGACCTACCTATCTTGTTCTGGTCTTATGCTGCTCTGGTCTTACGCTGCTCTGGCATCGGACTGGTTTATAATTCAAAAAGATATGGGTGTGAAGCGTTTATGCGAAACCTAAATGAGGATGGAGTACAGCATATGTTATACAACTATTGGGATCAAGATGATTCAAATATGAGCAAGATTGTGGCCTAATATAGGGAGAATAACCCTACCTATTGGAGGTCTTGGTCACAGCGAGCTATTCAGAAAGTAGATTCCCTCTAAGTAACCTTGGTCTTGTTACGTCCCTCATGGAGCATTGAACGAACAGAGATGAGTTAGATTAGTCCTATAATCCAAACAAGAAATGGACACATTAGTTTTAGTCCTAGGTGCAGCAGAGGGAACACACAAGAAAAGTGTATAGGTGTGTTAGCATATAAATCAAGCCAGTTGTGCTGTGCTCCTTATGTCTACAAGATATTAATCTAGCTCCGAGAGACAATCACCCTAACATTGGGAACAAAAGTTCTGTGTTTGCAATTCCTTGTCTCATATCCCAGGAATTGCGAGAGTTGGAGAAATTCCAAAAGAGAGATTTGGTTTTGGACTAGTCACTCACTTGTTATGAGGGTGCGTCTCGCTGCGTGGAGATAAGTCCTATCTCGTTGAGTAAGAGATTCTTGAAGACCTTGATAAGTCTGAAAAAAACAAATAAAAGAAGGGCTGATGTATCCAGAGTCTATATGTCCTGCACGTCTGCGTTTCAATAAGTGATCTGTTAGGGAGAAACTCAGTGTACATTTACAAATGGGGTCCTGGTATATATTGAACCTTGCTGAACCAGTGGCACGAGGTAAGGCACACCACAAACGTTTAAATGCACTATGTGCACCACACGACTTGTTCCTGGCTAGCCACGAGGGATTTAGTGGGAAGAAAACCAAAGTACACACACAGGTAGATCAAACTTAGTGATGTAGTTGATCTGCCCCAAAGAGTAAAAGTACAGATGGGCAAATGGGAATACCTGTGTGCTCTTAATTAAACCCCATATACATAAAATGCTATGCGCACACAGCCCTATCCGTATTCCGATACATTCCAGGCACTCAATGGTTGCCCGTAGTATGTAAGACGTGGACAAAATGAACGGCAAAAACGGACAGACGACTAACTGTCCGAGTCAGACTAATAAAAGGTGGCGCATGTCTGGCAGAGTGCCACACATATAAGAGCTGTCTCATTTACCTTATGGATGTTGTTTCCGGGCGCCGAGTCTCCACTGCAAAGCACTGAAATTGACGCGGTCCCGCTGTCAATATTTAAAGGGACGCCGGGAAGGAGTTACCGCAGGAAAACAGTAGCAAGCGACCTTCCTATCAGATGCGACTAGTTCCAAAGTAATAAGGCGGCCATCTTGGAACAGTACTATGGACCATAGTATTACATGCCGGTCCACTGAACAAACCTTTGGTTTGTGGACTCAAAAAGTCAAGTTTTTTCAAAAGTATGAATTTAAAGTAAAGAACTCCATTTCTGTGGTAATGTAGGTTACAGACCCATCTTGAGTAGGATTCAAGGCATACTATTGTGTTTAGTTCATTTCCACATTCGAACTGATGCCTGTAAACGAAAAATGACAGGCTAGTGCTTCTGACATGACAGGCTAGTACTATTAGTGTATCGTCGACCTTCTGTTGGGTATATTTTACGAGTTTACAACTGTTTCAGGACTAAAAGACTGTAAGTCCTCATATAGACTAGTCTGATAAGTTACATGGCGCCCCTATGTATGGATTACAAGCTTATGGGCCCATAACGGGCTGGGTTTAGTAGAAAAATAGTATTTAGGGGTAACAATATTAAATCCCCTAAAAATAGAATAGCGTGGCAATCTATCAAAGCCATTGGTGGCAGTTCAAAATTAAAATATAGATGGAAGAAAAGGTAAGAAAGAGTTAATTGATTAAAAATTGAGGACACAGGAATCAGCATATCATCATATATACATCCTAGCAAAATCTTGTATATGATATTCCATCAGGAAAACAGTGCAATCATAGAAAAAACATATATGTACTACATGTCACCAAGAAATTTATCACATGTAGAAAACACAAAGATTGCAGTTGAATTTCATAATATACAGAGACATATGACAGATAAAATTAATCCTTGAGGAAGACATAAAGGTCCCTGTCTGTGTTAAGCCCTAAGTCTACTGCACGCAATTTGATTAGCCATTGTGATTCTAATTTACGGAGGGCAAGAGTGTTATCTCCTCCTCTTGGGTCAGGTTTGATCATATCAATGCCATGGAAACGGATGCCCAATATCTCCAGTTCCAAATGTTCCTTGTTGTAATGTGCTGCTAGTGGGTATCTGGCATCGTTATTGCGGATAGCTCTAATATGTTCCTGCAGTCTTTCCTTGAGTGGACGGATGGTACTCCCCACATAGATCAACCCGCAGTGGCATATGATGCAGTAGACTACCAACTTTGAATTACAGTTGATAAAGTGCCTGATTTTGTGGGTTCGTTTGGTATTGTAGGAGAATGTCTTTTTCTTGTCCATGGCAAATTGACATATATTCCACATAGTACATTTGTAGAAACCACAGGGTCTAATGGGCATCCATTTGTTAATGTTAGTTAGTACGTGGTTATTAGGTGTAGGGTTCCTAATGTTGGAAGGACTAAGCCAGTTTCTGAGTGTTTTGCCCTTTTTGTAGACAATGCGTGGTTTATTTCCAATGTGTTTGTCCAGATCTTTGTCTAGTTGTAGAAGATGCCAGTGCTTTCTAAACACATTAAAGATCTTGGAACTATTAGCATTGTATTTGGTTATAATGGCAAGCTTTTTATCTGTACCTTGTTTCCGCTCCTTAGGTTTTCTTTTCAGAGTTGACTCCCTAGAGATCTTATGTATCTTTTCCTGTGCCTTATTGAGCAGTTGATTGTCATATCCTCTTATCAGAAATCTTTTCTTTAGGATCTCTAGTTCTGCCACAAATATATCATCTGTACTCACTCTCATCCTGGCGGTTGGTTTCCTATATATTGTATTAATTGCTATTGAGAAGTTCTCACCCATAACACATTTTTAGATGATTTGATGTGAAAAAGGCCTGCTTCCCCTATCAACAGCCTTTGCGGCGTCAAATGTGAGGACCATTATTTGTAGTTTATTCACAATAGCCATGTCTATGGCACCTACCAAATCATGTGTTAATTCATGCAGCACTTGACCTTTGATTAATTGTAGCTTGAGAATTTATATTCCAGATCTTTTATCTTACATCTTGTCACTGTATGCTTTTTTGCTGCCAAGATTATTACCCTACCCTAATATAGGACGTATATGCATCTCACATATGTGTTTAGACACTGAAGTGTTATTTATCTAAATGAAATTCTAATGTGTCCTTTTTTCAACTGTTTCAATACTGTTGAATATAATAATAATGTTCTGTTAAACGTCCACCTTCTAGGGGTTGACACCTTATCTAGATGTAACTCTAGCTGGACCTTGGAGTGATCGGAAATATGCTTAGAGGTATGCTCCACTCTCCTCACTCTTCTAACCATCCTAATGTCCACCAAGAAAAAATCAGTTCTAGAGGCAAGCCCATGCTTTTTATTATGAAAGGTAGAACTTAGGTTTTTGCCGACCCCTTTAGTATTTTCTCATTATTTATCTATCAAACCTAAATCTTTCATCATCTTCCTAATATGCCTTCTCATTTTTGGTGAATTTACTATTTTACTATTAAATAAATTAGACAATAAAAGCTACATGAAAATACAATGTAAATCACACATGATTAAATAATGAGTTTTAGAATCATTTTATATATATACTCGTGAAATCCTGATATTCTATAATCAAAACATCCGTACATTGTTTTTACATAATTGGTTTAACGACAGCCCACAGAAAACGTGACATTCCACAACTGAGCTCAACAGAAGGCAGTGATTGCAGGAAGAGATATGCAGGTAGGCATTGTGTAAACTTTAGAGGCCTTAGAAACGGTTGAATATAACATTTTCTCCACGAGTAATTGAATTTACAATTGAGTACAACGTGCATAGTGCTCTGAGGCATCTTGCCATCACAGGGGCAGTTACTTAAATGTAATGTCCTATCACTGAGTGCATTTTGTTATAAAGATCTTCTTACTCGCATATCCAATAAGGAAGGCAAAAAAGAGAGGAGGTACAGCGCAGAGAAGTTTATTAGACAACTCGTATGCCTCAAGTACAATTAACTCCCACATACCTAAACCGCTCTTGCTCCATACCATTTGAATCAACACATCCAACGCGGTACCATTCATTAATCAGTTTGGCCATTCCTTTGTGCAACAAGATTGAGAAGTAGATTCCGACATCTAAATTAAGCATGGGCGCAAAATCCATTCCGCTCGCGGATTTTGTAGATATTCGGCAAATTCGCAATCGCGAACTCCCGCAAATTTGCCGAAAATCCGCGAATTCGCGAGCGGAACGGATCCGGGGGGCAAAAGTTCAAGCTTCAAGCTTGTAACTATTTTAGAATGGCGCCGGCAAGCTGCCAGCGCCATTCTAAAATAGTTACTAAGTTAGCTTCAACTGGAAGCACTAATAGAAACAGGTGCTCGAGTTTAACTGAATTCGAGCACCTGCTTTATTTTATCTATTAGTGCTTCCTGATGAAGCTAACTTAGTAACTATTTTAGAATGGCGCTGGCAGCTTGCCGGCGCTATTCTAAAATATTTACAAGCTTGAAGCTTGAACTTTTGCCCCCCGGATCTGTTCCGCTCGCGAATTCGTGGATTTTTGGCAAATTCGCGGGAGTTCGCGGATTGCGAATTTGCAGAAAATCTGCAAAATCCGCGAGCGGAACGGATTTTGCGCCCATGCTTAATTTAGATGTCGGATGGCAGCTTGCCGGCGCCATTCTAAAATGAAACAGGAGAGGAGCAGAGGGCAGAAGGGCACAAAGACGAGTGTGGCAGAGGGCAGAAGGGCACAAAAACGAGTGGGGCAGAGGGCAGAATGGCACAAAAACGAGTGGGGCAGAGGGCAGAAGGGCACAAAAACGCGTGGGGCAGAGGGCAGAATTGCACAAAAACGAGTGGGGCAGAGGGCGGAAGGGCACAACAACGAGCGGTCTCGCAAAAAAAAACCCCGCGAACACGCAAAGCACCCCGCGAACACGCAAAGCGCCCCGCAGACATGCCAAAAAAAAAATTCGCCCATGCTTATCACTCTTGTTTTACCAAAATATATTTTCCACTCATCCTGCATTAAGTGGATCTCATGTAACATTATAATATCATGATCGGCTTGTTTCAAATATTGCGGAATTCTTCTGCTTCTGCTGTGTAACCTAAGAACATTTCATTCCATGTTAAAACCTAAATACAATTTGTTAGGTCAGACATTTTGTCTTGGAAGGAAACAAGCAATGGTCTGCGCTTGGAAGGACGTGAAATTGTAAATTTATGTTTTATTGCACACTTAAACTACAAAAATAAAGGGTGAAAAGAAAAGGTAGCTACATAAAGTTGCCCACCGTGTGCCTGCATTTAGGATTCATACACATTAAGTGATGTGGTCTTTTTACTGGTGATGTTTTTTTAATAATACTCCTTTCAGTTGTGCCATGCATTTTATTATTGTTAGTTATGAAGGAGACAAGAATAAAATACAACCTTACCAAGCACTCATATTACCCACAACTGTACTGTTGGAACAATGAAAAATAAGACGGAAATAAATCACTGTCTAACTGGGCCACAAAAGTGCCAGCAAAATAAGTATCCAGTATTAAAGTTTAATATAAAAATAAATCAAATAAAAAGGCACACTTTAAGCCTGTTTTGTCACTGAATAGAGTTGACAATTTATAGATGGATGAGAACAAATGGTGCACAGGCCTTATGCAGTCGCTAAAAAGTGAAGAGAACCAACAGCTAAAGTGACACAGTTCCCCATGATCTATGCTGTGAGGGGTGGTAACAGTGGGGGCGTAGGAAGGCGGTGTGGTGGGTGCGGATCGCCCCGGGTGTCATCACTGAGGCGGGTGACAAAATTGCAAAAATATGTTTTTTAAACACATATTTTTGCCAATTGTGTCAAGCCGAGGGTGACAAGAAATTTTCTGCACCAGATACCACCTGACCTTGCTACGTCACTGGGTAACAGAGTTTGAAAGTCAGGTTTTCTACAATAATTGATGGTAAAACTTAATATATATATAGATGTTAAATGTTAAATGTTAAATGTTAGTAGATTTCTAGAGCGCATGGCTGCCCGTAAGCGTCCCAGCGCTGAACAGAAGTACAGGCGGAATCAAGAGGGGAAGCTTACGGGAACAGCCAGGTCTTCAGAGATTTTCGGAATGCCAGAAGATTAGGTTGTACACGGAGATCAGGGAGGAGGGAGTTCCACAATTTGGAGGCGTATATATTTATGAAACTAAAGTCCCAGTTTCCACTAACCACTCTCTGCGGCATTGCAAGGTAAGTAGTTTTGTTTATTTACTTTTCACGTTCCTGTCCTATGTTGAATTCCACTACCCTCCCACCCCGCCCCGCCTCACCGCCTCACATTGTTTACCTGTGCGAGCAGCCACTGTACTCAGGCAGCAGCTAAAGTCGGTCTATAAACAAAAAATCTGACATCTAGAGGAATGTTGTACATGTCCTTCTCTTCACTGTGGTCTGTATCTAAAGGATACAGAATGCATTGACTAGAAAACATCTACCCCTTACTCACTGGCCACACACCTGCAAAATTCAAATGACTTTTTCCAAGGGGATGACATAGATGATACAAAACGTTTGGGACAATGAGGATTCCTGAAGCACCCCAAAAGGAAGAGAGAAGGTATTAGAGGTTTACCCTCTGAGCACAATGGGTATAACATCTTTATTTAGATATATAAAACATATCTTTAAAAGTTTCTACCAGCACATTAATACAATCTTACAGCTTAAAAAGGATTAAAAGATGAAAGAGAATAAAAACAGAATACAATGTGGCTTTCTTATCAGTGCTTACTGCAGCATGTCAATTTAAAGGTTAGCACTCCCAGACAATGCCGGTGGGGGTACACATTATTCTGCACAGTGGTCCAATTTTTCTAAAAGCCTGTAGGCATACTGAACGAATTTAGCCAATTTTATGTTTAAGACAGTGTTCTCTAAGGACAGAGCAGCAGTAATGGCATGTCTGCAAGTCCGAACTTCCAACCTGTTCCATTCCATTCCGGCCTGAGTAGGCGTCTGCGTTGGGACATGAAGAAGGGGCATATACAGAGCACGTGCAAAAAAGTTTCATTAGCTGACCCGCACCCTCTGCGCACAATGGTCTGTTCTCTATTTGATAGGAAGGAGCTGAGGAGGGTGGTCAGAACTGCACCCTTTATCCCCACCCATTTTAGCTTGTTGATGAGCACTAAATGGTTAACCATATTAAAAGCGGCAGAGAGGTCTAGCTGTTGCACTTGTATTAGAATTTCCTCGGAAGTGATAATTAAGGCTTATATGGCTCCTGCACCTACCTTTGCTCTCTCTCGCGCCAGGACACTCTAGAGTAACAGTGCGCGCTACAAATGCAATATAGCATAACATGGATCCAGGATGATTTTAGCCTCCAGATAGGCCATCAGATATTCATTTATCGCCTCTTCCAAAATTTCTGGAGGGAGCGGTAGACGGGAAATGGGCAAGTAGTTTTTAACCTCTGCTGGATCCTGGGAAGGTTTTTTCAGGATAGGACTTGCTACAGCGGGACTCCAAAAATAAATTCTAAATCAACATTACCATTTCCCTGAATCCTCAGAACACACATTCATCCAACAGTGGGGCACATCATACTGCACACTTTCTCTGTTCATTTAACTCGACTTCAGGGTTTGGAGAAAGAACCAGGAGTCCTACCATAACATTGGGGCGGTGTCTAGATCTAGATCTAATTAACTATTTAATAGTTTAAAAACGATTTACCATGGTTTTATTAAACACCATTTTAATCAGACACACCACCATAGTGGCAATGGATCTGCTAGAAAGAAAATCAGGCATAGGAAAATACAAGACCAGCTTTAATTCTCCATTTATCTAATTTTTATTTAAAGCAAACTTTTAGTATGTCTGACATTTAGGCATTTATTAGTTCTTTATTCAGTAAAATCTTTAACTTTATTTCAAAATGATCATTTCATTTTTAAGCTCGGAAATAGACATTTATTTCAGAAATCAGTATAAAGTTTAGCAAAAGACAGATAGTTCCCAACTCATACTATCCTAACATCCCTAACTAATCCCTCATCTTATACATTCAGTCCTGCAAAGAAGACTAGTAATAAAGTAAAGAGTCCTTACATCCAAGATTCGGTCTGAAATCCGGCAGCACTACGCCTGGAAATCAAAAGAGCAACCCCCCTCTAAGCAAAATCAGGGGTTTTTATACACTATTTCCTACATTAATCTATATAAAAAGTATCTAATATCACCAATTCAGGTTTTTTTGATTGGACAATTTTGGGTGGGTGAGCATCTCCTCACCATTAGAACATTCATATTCACAGTGAATCAGCAAAATCATAATGCTGCTTTGTTTACGACAGTCTTTGGCCTGGTCACTTCCCTGACTCGCAACGTTGCACTGCTTTCCCACGTTTTGAATAATCGACTGTCCATGTTTTGACAACCATCCTGGCTTCCAGGGCAAGGTAGCCTTGAACCTCCCATCCGAACACAGGCAATTAATTCTCGCTTGCAGGCTTTGAATGCACATGAGCAGTCTAACATTCGCTCGCAGTTCATCAGAGCTGCCATTTTCTTGGTAGGCCTCAGAGGCCACTTTTTGGAACTAACTTAGAAACAAACACAAATTTATGTTAACACCTTCGCTGCGGCGGCTATTCCGCCGCAGCGAAAACGGGGCCGCGCGGCACGCACATGCTGGTGACGGAACCGCTCCGTCACCAGCCACGGTTGAGCTGTGCTCATGACGGAGCGGTTCCGTCATGGCCCGCCCGCTCAATGGAACGCCCAGCGCAGGCGCAGAATCCGGGCCATGACGGAACCGCTCCGTCATCAGCACAGCGCCACCGCGGCTGATGACGGAGCGGTTCCGTCATCAGCACGGAAAGGATTAAATATAGAACTAAAGCCCTTCTGTTTACCTACCACCATACTAATGTTTCTCCATTAGTTATTACCTAGCAGGTAAGCCACATAAATGCATTTTATACTCACATATCTGACGACTTTCTGGCACAAAACATATACAATAAGTACATTTAAACAGCGTTTATTTAAGTTTAGGCTATGCATTAGTTCACATCTTAATTACAACACATATTCATTAATTATATTGCTTCATGCAGGCAAAATTAGTTTTCCCACGTGTTTTCATGTATGCAGCTTATACTATGGTTGATTATTTCACCACATCACACCATTAGTGAAATGTTAACGTTATGGAACATTGATTTTACGAGGGGTACACAAAAAATGTATTTTTTACCACCTCGCTCCATCAGACTCACCAATGACAGAGTACATTGATTCCTGGTTGCTGAGCATTACTTGGATCCGTGGCAAGAAGAGTTGCGCAGTAAAAGTGTGTGCATCGTCATCAAGGATCCTATAGATATAAAAATAAATAGGCACACTTTAAGCCTGTTTTGTCACTAAATAGAGTTGACAATTTATAGATGGATGAGAACAAATGGTGCACAATGCGAAGGTTGCGGCAGTCAGCAGAGGCAGTGTGCCAGTTCTGAGGAGCTGTGAGACTCTGATGTAGCAGCCAATGTTTTCATTGAGCTGCCGTCTAATAGAGAGATGTGAGATCCTGGGTCAGAGATGCGCCTCAGCGATATGTCAGTTCCGAAGATGTGAGGTTGATGCGAACCTTCTCTGCTGGGCTCAGTACACTCAGCAATGGCAATGCAGTGTTTCTGCTTAGGTGTGCTGCTCAGCAGCGGAGATGTGTCAGTTTAGTTAGAGGATGCAACGCCCTGCAGAGAACATGCGTCAGTATTGCTGGTAAGCACCTTAGGCCCACTTTCTAGTGTCCAGGACTGGGGTGGCACCACTTGGATTGAGTCCAGGTTCAGTTGCAATGTAGTTCGTAGCCTATTATGTCTCTGAGGCGTCAGATCAGGAAGCCGGCCAACTAGCCCTAGTACCCACTTTGGGTTTTGGGTTCAAGCGATGCAGGCCTAGTCCTTCTCATCCGAGCAAGATGGCAACATGTCAGCACAGCAAAGTAGGAGTGCAGCAGAGTAGCAGTCCAGCAGAGTGGCAATCCTTTCAGCAAAAGTCCTTTTTCCTGGCAGAATTTTGACTATTCCAGTAGTGTACTCAAGTGGTGGTGTCTAAGGTCCAGTAATTTTACCCAGTAGTGCAGATGAGGTGGGGAAGACCTCATAGACATACCTTTGAAGTGTCCTGATTTTCCCCCAACCTGCCCTGGCTTTAGACTTACTACATGAGGGTATGCAGCCATTTGTGAGTGGACCGGACACAGCTAATTCAGGTATAAGTGAGGCTATGTCCAGCACCTCCCTCTCACCCTGTCAGGATGGCCCATCAGGTCACACCTAAGCTCCCACTGTGTGTAGCTCCCTAGGTAAAATACACAACGTCCAACTACTAACTGCATCCAGTCATGTGACCAGAAACAGGCTACATGTACGAAATAGCTAAGGAAAGGAAATATAAACTTTCTAAAAGTGTCATTTTCAGAATTGAAATTTAAAATCTGAATTCACCATTGTTAGAAATGGGTCTCTAGTTGGCAGAGGTAGGTACTTTTGTGGATATAGGGACCCTTGCTTCTAGTCAGGGTGAGGGGGATGCACTAATAACGCCTGTTCCTCCCCTTGGTAGCTTGACACAAGCAGACAGGCTTATCCAAAAGGCAGTGTGTAAAGCATATGTGAACACATACAGTAATACATTGAAAACACTACAAATGGACCCCAAACCAGTTTAGAAAAATAAGTAATCTTTATCAAAACCAACAAAGACAAAAGGAAAACATCCCCAATACGGTAATAAAAATGTGACTTTTAAATGGTAGAAATAGTTCATTTCAAAGCAAATTACAGATCCAACACTTTTCACACAAAGTACCTTGGATGCATTGCGTACACAAAGAATAAGGGTCGCAGGGAAAGTGATGCGTTGGTTCCTTACACTCAGGGAAGGTGATGCATCGATTCCTTACTCCGGGGAAGGTGATGTGTTGGTTCCTTAGTGCTGTGCAGGTGAGGTTTTGCGTAGGTTCCTTACTGGAGAGGAGGTGATGCGTCAGTTCCTTACTGCTTCGGGAGGTGATGTGTCGGTTTCTTACTGTTTCACCCAATGATGCAACAGACTTTGCGCCTCAATGCGATGCGACGATCCATGACGATGCATGGGTGTTTGCAGCCTCACTTTAGGCCTTTTTTAGGAATCAGTGCGGTGATCCCGGACTTCAGAGATCGGGGCAGTCAATACAGCGTTAAGTGATTTCTCGAGCCGCTTGCAGGTGCTGCGACGATTTCTTCGTTGTTGCATTGAAAACAGGCGCGGATGCGTCGCGCTACTCGAAGTTGCATTACTTTTCCCAGCTCCCACCGGTAAACAGCCTTCAGAGGTCCAAAATAACAGCAGGCACCTCTTAGCAGGTCAGAACTCCCAGCAAGGTAGTTCAGTGGAGCTGGTGGTGAAGTCTTTGTGTGCCTAAGACTTCAGAACAGGAGGCAAGCTTAGTTTCAAGCCCTTAGAGATCTTCCTCAAGCAGGGGACAGAGCAAACTGCAAAGTCCTTCCGCCTTTCCTTGGCAGCAGTTAGCCACTGCAGGCCAACCCCAGACAGCAAATAACACAGAGGCTATTCCTCCTAAGCTTCTCCGGCTCTTTTCCTTGGCAAAGGTTCCTCTTGATTCCCAGAAGTGATATTTGAAGCATTTTCTAACCCTGAGACTTCCACCAGGAGGCAAGCTTTAATTCAAGCCCCTGAAGAAAATTCTAACTGCAGGATGGTTAAAGTGCAGTCCAGTCCTTTTCCTACCCAAGCCAGAAGCAGCCACTGCAGTCCAACACCAACAGCACACAGCACAGGGGCAGTACTCTTCCTCCAGCTTTTCCGGAACTTCTTCATGGCAGGTACCTTAGTTCAGCAGTGATCTAAGGTTTGGGGGTCTGTGCCTCCCTTTCAAAGCATAAATCCCTTTGTTCTCTGGTGGAAGAGAAACTCTTGCCCAGCCAAAACCTGTTTTGTTCTCTCTGATGTAGCTGTCCGGCAAAAGGTGGAGACCGAATTTCCCATTGAGGTCCAATCTCCGTCCCCTACTTTTTACTGCAGCCCAGGTCTATTCAGCTCAGCCCTGACTCATTCAGGAAAGGCAGGACTCGCATCACCCCCCTGTGGCGTCTGAGAGTATGCATATCCCCAGCCCCTGTCATTCGAAAGCCAGACAGTCAATCACCAAACCAGCAGAGGAACACAGGAGGTTAAGCAAGAAAATACCCACTTTCTAAAAGTGGTATTTTCAAACAAACAATATAAAAATCATTTTTACTAAAAGATGCATTTTTATATCCTGAGTCCAGTCATATTGAATTCCATCTTTCTATCTTGTTCCAATGGGAAGTTATATTTATAATATGTTATAAATAAGCTCTTATTCTATCCTATGGCACAGATAGCTTTTCAATACTGTAAAACGAAATTGACAATATTTTACTATCAGGATATGCCACACACATCAGGGCATGTCCTACGTTTCCCTTACACTAGACCCTGCCCACATGGGTACCTTGGGCCTACCTTAGGGGTGAATCTCATGTAAGAAAAGGGAAGGTTAGGGCCTGGCAAGTAGGTGCACTTGCCAGGTCGACAAGCCAATACTGAACTGGACACTGACACTGCAGTGGCAGGTCTGAGGTGCATTTACAGGCTGCTCATGTGGGTTACAAGCCCTGGGCGCCCCCAGTGCACTGTACTAGGGGCTTACCAGTAAATCAAATATGCCAATCATGCAATCACCAATCCATAAACAGAATTTACGGGGAGAGATTATGCACTTTAGCACTGATCAGCAGTGGTAAAGTGCCCAGCGTCATAAAACCAACAAAAATAGGTCAAAAACAGACGACCAAATAGCAAAGAGTTTGGGAATAAACCCAATGGACAAGGCAGGTTTAACACACCCCCTCCCAGCCTAAAGCCAGGGTAGACTAATCCCTTGATAGACTTCCATGCTTGAGGTGATAGAACATAGACCTGGCCCACAACAGCGGGGATCTAGTTCTATGCCTTCCTAAACTAGTTGGATCCCTCAGTCCATACTCTTAGAACCCACTAAGCTAGCCCATGGGGAACACTACTCTTCACCTGGGGATACCATCTGTGCAGCATCTAACCTTAACTTGCTCACAGGTGTGTCCCAGCAGGCAGGCAGTACCCACATGGCCAACACAGTGGTGTGGCCCAGTCCACTCTCGTGGTGTGACTCCTTTCCCCCTCCTAGGGGCAACTCTGTCCACCAGGACAGCAAGCCAGAGTGGCCACTGAAAGCTGTCAGTGCTGCGAGCCATGCCCTAGGCCTTTCATGGTTCTCCAACCTCTGTGGTGTCAGAGAGTGGGGGGCAGTAGTCCCAGGTACCTGGGAACCTTTTTCCACTCTACCTCCTGTCAGGTCAGGGATGATATCCTGACACTGACCCAACAGCCCATGGTCAGTGTCAGGATGATCCTGAGACTTGACAGTGGACTGGGGTGGCCTCTCTCACATGCAGACCTACTCCTTGGGGCCCTGCACCCCCGCCCCCCACCTGGAGCAGTACCCCTTCCAGAATTGTCAGGACACCTAAGGCAGGTGTCCTGCACAATTTTCCCACAAGTTCAGGGTTTCTATCCTGCAGCTGGGATTCCAGCCTAAAGTCAGTACTCTTAGACTGGGCTGGGGTCAGGGGTGAGGCTGTTCTCTCCCTGTCTACCTTCTGGGGCCTTGCCCATCCCACTTGGAGAGGTACACCCAGAAGAAAAACCAGTAGGGGCACTGTTAGCAGTCGTCCCTTCTTCCAGGTCAGGGGGGACACCCTGAAACTGGACCTTCAACCAGGGGTCTGTACCCTTAGGCTGGACCTGTGGACTTCTGGTGGAGTACACCAACCCCCCCAAGGGAAACACACACCTCTGGAGTTGTGTAAGAGTCTGCCTGGCGCAGGTCTCCAGCCTCCTGTCCACCTGATGGAGCATGAAGGCCCGACCAGACATGGCCTCACCAGGGTCAGTCCTGGAGTGCTCTGACCTCAGAGCTGGTAACCCCTGACTGGTCCTTCCACTGGGGACTGCATCCCCCTCGCACCCCTCTCTCTGGACTCATGCCCTCTCCCAAATGGAGAGGTACTGCCAGACACCAGAACTGGTGGGATGCTGGTTACAGCAGTCTCCCACAGATAAAATGACACCTTGGGATCCCCCTCGGGCAATGCCTCCTAGTACAGACTACGCCCCCCTCTTGATATTCCCTCATTGAACCATCCAGACCTTGAGACTGGGTTTTGGGCACCTCGGGACACAGCCCACTCCCACTCCTTCTCCTCTGAGACAGGACATGGGACCTACACCCCTCCCATTACTCTGGGCCTATCTGGGCCACCACAACCTTCCCCTAACTCACTTGGCTGGGGAAAACCTGAGCAACTTCCTTCAGGATCACCTCAAGATGCCTCTTCAGACCCTCTGGAATCCACCAAAAGGTCTACCTGCAGTGGGAGCTAACTGGGGTCAGAGAACTCACACTCCACAAGGTGTTGGCACAGCTCTAGAAAACAGGGATTTAAAATACACTCTTCAACAATTAAATCACACAACCCACACAGATGCCTTTGCCTTACCATCCAGTGCCTCGCACAAGTACCCCAGAGCACCCTGCAGTGCCTGACAAGACAGTGTCTGACTGTCTCTGGCACTCAATCCACACTCTTCTGGGTGGTCTCCACACTCACATGCCAGTATTTGTACCATGGGGGAACCCCTCGCCCTGTACCACACTTCTTGAGTCAGTAGAGTGTCCCTCCCACCCTAGGAATATGATCCCCTGTGCCAGTTCCCCAATCTACTGCAGGGACAATGTGCATGGCTGGGGCTACCTCGTAAACCTGAACCCCCTGGTGTATGTTAACCCCCTCCTTCAAGTCAGGCGCCACATCTCTGAGTGTGTGTACTGTTCCTTAAGCACTCAATAACACCGCTTTGCTGCCACCATCTGAGCTACACTCCACCTCCAGCCCAGCCAAGCTCACTTCCTGAGCTACACACATTTCTTTTTCTTGGGTTAAGGCCCTCTTGGCCAGAGCCCTCTCGAGCTACATATCAAGCTATCTCAGCATCTGATCACAAGCTTAAAGTCATTCATCTTTTTCTGTTTCTCCCTCACTTTCAGGGAAGTCCTCCTCCGCAGACTCCACTGGTAGTGTTGGCCCCCAGTGGGGCAGCTCATACTAAAATAGGGATGCCTCTAGATCCTCCCTGGACCTTCTCTTCACAGGCAGCTCCTTTCCTTGCAGAATGCACGAAGCTCCCTCATCGGATAGATAAACATGTGCCAGAAATCAAGTTCCATTTTCTCAAGACTTCACAAGTGCAACAACTAACCAGAGTCTTAGTATCAAAAATACTTCCAGGAGGACAACAGAAAACGGAAAAAGCATTCTGTGGTTGCGTAATGGCCTGCACTATATTAGTAGTGTACACCAATCACTGTATGTCAGGCACAAATGCAAGTCCAGTTCCTCACCGCTGACTTTACTTGACAGAGGTAGGTACCTTTGTACAAATAGGGACACTTGCTTCTAGTGAGGGTAAGGGTGATACACTACTAAAATAATCCCAGCTCACCCCCATGGTAGCTTGGCACAAGCAGACAGGCTTATCTCAGAGACAGTGTTTAAAGCATTTGTGAACATAAACAGTAGGGGAAGATGATACATCGGTTCCTTGCTCTGGGGGAAGTGATGTATTAGATCCTTACTGCTGCGCAGGGGAGGTGATGCATTGGTTCCTTACTGGAGAGGAGGTGATGCGATGGTTTCTTACTGCATGGGGAGGTTATGTTTTGCTTTCTTACTGCATCCCCCAACGATGCAACAGACTTAGCGCCTCGATGTGAAGTGTTGATCCGTGATGATGCGTGGGTTCTTGCAGACGCACAGCAGGCCTTGTGTCAGAATCAGTGCAGTGTTCCCGGACTTCGAAGATCGGTGTACTCGTTGCGACGTGCGGCAATTTCTCGAGCCGCAGGCAGGCACTGCAACGATTTCTTCGGCGATGCGTCGGAAACAAGCTTGGATGCGTTGCACTTCTCGAAGTTCCACTGCTAACGGTGGTGCCGCCCAGTTGTTTTCGGCATGCAAGGAGTAGCCCCCACCCAGTAGCTCGTACTCAGCAGACAAGTGGCATCTGCTGGCACCCACTTCAGGAAACTCTTATTTTGCATTTTGATTTTATTTCTATTTTAGTACTGCATACTTTTACACTGTTCCCTAAGTTAAGCCTCTCTGCTTTAGGTAACAGGAGCTTGAGCTCAAGTAAATTTAGTGACTTTGAGGGTTCACCCTGACAGCGGTTATGATTATTCTGTTAGATGGGTAGTCACCACCCTCACATAATTATCCAATTTCTTACAATCTAACTAAGCACATACAAGTTTGCTACAACACAGTTAGAGCACCCTTCAGAACCTCATATATGACTTACAATGATTTCAATGGTCAATGACACAAATATTGAATCAAAATATTGTGTGAAATGAATATCATGTCATGAATATCATCACTACGAACATATTGACGAGCCAAATAGCAAACATATGAATATTGTTTTCTGTATATATCATTTTTTTTAAATTATTGTATTTAATATAATTTGGTTTAATATAGTTTTAATACATATTGTTATTTAATTAAATGAATATATTTTCATTTAATAATCGTATTTGTTAGTATCTTTAATGCAATTGTTATAATTTATTTCGTAAAGTTTGGAAATGTAAATGTGTAATTAAAAATGTTTTCACGTTCAATCATTTATTTATAATTTAGGGCATGGCTTAGTTCTTGGTTGTCCGACCGCTAGCCTGCCTCCAGGGCATGCCAGGGCGGCATGCGGGAAGTTTGCCAAAATAGCCCACTTTGTCACTGTCCTGTCAAAATCTAAATGAGGCCCTAACTAGCTAGTTAGTTGTTTCTTTATTTATTTGTAAAAAAATTGATTTTTAGTTGAAAATATATTTTTCTATAGCTTCATTGCTAATTCATATTTTAGTTGCAGGTTGTTGGGTTTTAGGGTCATCATTTTTTTATTATATATGATTTACAATATTTGTATTATAATTATTTAATTGGCAAATAATTATATATATTTGCCAATATATATATATATATATATATATATATATATATATATATATACATATATATATATATATATATATATTCACTGAAAAAAACATAGGTTATAGACCATATATAGTTAGGAATTAGCATTTACAAAACCTTGAAAATTCACTGAAAAAACCATAGGTTATAGACCATATAAAGTTACGATTTAGCATTTACAAAACCTTGACAATTCACTGAAAAAACCATAGGTTATAGACCATATATAGTTAGGAATTAGTATTTACAAAACCTTATTTAACTCACACAAAACCATTAAAATTCGCATATATAGTTAGTTGCACTAACTATATATCGCGCACCCGCAATCCACTGCTGATGATGTCACATATTACATCATTCATGACATGGTCAGTGACACCACTGATGACATCATCCTAACTATATGTGGTCTATAACCTATGGTTTTTTTCAGTGAATTTCAATGGTTTTTAAATTGCAAATATCGAAAGCTGTAAAATGTAATCTTCTTTTAAAGAAAAAATGTATTTTATATGTATTTAATATAATTTTTTATGCATCTGCCAAACCCTGACCTCTTAATAGTGCACTGTGGTGGAAATGATTTGGGCACTATGACTGGGGTTGGTCTGGAAATGCTTTTAAAGGACACCTTTCATCAATTGATGACACTTTTTCCCCAAACTGCCTTGGTATATTCCAATATATGCCTAAGACAGAAATGGAACTGGTCCAACCAATTTTGTCCACAATTTGAGAAAGCACAGAAACATGTGAATAAATCTGTTTCTGCTTACATGAGAGACTTTGGAATGGGTTCAATATACAACAACAACTTGCGTTACAACATGCAAGACATCTACAGAGGAGATGGTGTGCACTTCTCAGATGAGGGGAATAGAATATTCCTCCTGAATTTAGGACTGTGCATTGGAACCTACTTGTAGGTACCTAAATCAGCAAAAGAACCCAAAAGCTCTTTTCAGAGCTACCCTACCTCTGATCAATCAAAACGTTTATCTTTTTCTAACTTTTTTCACTATTTTTCAGCAAAGTACGCTCCCCGGTACGATTACCGCTGCGCGTACCGGGCGCTCCCCACGTGATTTTATTTTTCTTTTTGCCTATATGAGCGTCCTAAGCCCCCCTCAGACAACCTAGAGGGTCAGGAAGTGTCTACCATGCCCCCTTCTACCCATTCCGAACATTGTTTGCCCTCCATCTTGTGTCTCAATTCTACCGAAACACAAAATGGAGGACTCCCGTAACGCTGCCGGTACGCGTACCGGGGCGCGCACCGCTAAGCGCTCGCTAAAAAAAGGTGGGAAAGTAATTTACAGAAAAACCACTGGAGACACTTTCATCAAATGTAGAATAGGCCCTACTACATAGCAGTCCCTACCATTTAGCCTAATTTGGTGGTATTCCATTGATCCATTTGGGCTGTAGCTCTGTCTAAATATCCTGAGGTAAACATGACTCTGAACACTGCCTTACAGGCCTAATCTGCTATAGGGCACCGGGGCATTTTAATGCCTCACAACAGCAGGAATTGATCGCTGTTATTAATAATATATCAATCTCTCATAGCAGGCTGTTGGTATTGGGAGACTTTAACATATGGGACAATGACCAACTACGTACAGCCTTGTATAATATCACGCAATCTTGTAACAATCCGAGGCTGAAACAGTGGATAACTACCCCCACACATATACAAGGTAACACACTGGACTTAATATTTGCGGCGGAAGATCTAATGACCATGAATACAATTCTTCCAGTAAGTTGGTCAGACCATCATCTCCTTCTTTTCAATATGCACACCCTGACCAACACAGGACCCACAAGTGTACAGACCAGAACCTTCATTGGTCGTGATTGGAAGGGCCTGTTGAAAAGGAAAGAGGAAGGAAAGTTTGACTTTCGTCATATTGGGACCTCGTTCAAATCGGAGAGCGATGTCACTACAAACTATCTCTCATTGTGTAATGAGATAACTAAGAAACTTGATGACACTATACCTCTGAAAACAATCAGAAAAAGAGGAAAACCCTCCGCGCCCTGGTACATGGACAAACTGAAAGAATTGAAAAAAACCTGCAAAAAGGCGGAGATGCTCTGGAGAAAAAATTACTCGGGACAGGAGAAAGTGATGTGGAGGCTTACCATCGTACAATATAAGAAGGAAATTATTAGAGCCAAAGCAAGTCACTTCGCAGACCTAATTCTCAAAAGCTCCAATAAGTCTTGCGACACCTTTAGGATCATCAGAGAGCTATCTCATCCTGCTTGCGCTGATAGTCAAATCAAGCCCTCACAAGAATTATGCGACAGCTTAGCATTATTCTTTCAGGAAAAAATTAGTAAGATTGTCGAGGGATTGAAAAGTAATTCTATTCCCACAATGCAGGACAATAGCTATCAAGAGAACAGAGATAGGAAGGCGGAAAATACTAGAGGCCCTTCTCCAAACGCCATCTTGGAACATTTTGAGGTCCCTAAAGAACAAGAATTTTTAAGAATAGCCCTTAACACGTCATCAGGATCCCCTCTAGACCCTCTACCCCATAGAATAGTTAAGAATTTTGGAGATGAAATCTTTCCAGTGTTGCATCAGTTATGCAACCAATCTCTCCACACAGGCTCCGTACCTAAAGACTGGAAATTGGCGGTGGTCACCCCACTACTAAAGAAACCAAATCTGGACCCAAACTGCCAAAAGAACTACCGACCTATATAGCTCCTACCATACCCGATAAAGATCATAGAGCGATGGGTCAGTAGATCCCTAGCCCTCTTCCTAGAGACCAACAACATCCTGGAAGAGGAGCAATTTGGTTTAAGACCAGTTCATGGAGCTGAATCAGCCTTGCTGACAGTTCTGGATGACCTGCGAATGATGGCGGACAGGGGAGAATCAGCAATCCTAATTTTGCTGGACCTGTCCGCTGCATTCGATACGGTGAGCCACGACATCCTGATAAAAAGACTGAAGAACATTGGAGTCGGAGGAGTCGCGCTTGAGTGGTTCAGTTCCTACCTGACGGATAGATTGCAGGCAGTAGCTTTCCCCCATATCAATCTGAGTTTGCCAATGTTCCACATGGGGTCCCACAGGGGTCTGCAATCAGCCCCATACTCTTCAACATATATATGCAACCCCTGATGAGTATCATCAAAAGTCACGGCATTAGCGTGACTAATTACGCTGATGACACACAGCTGATGATTTCTCTTGATGGAGCCCATGCAGACTCTCTCGAGACCTTCCACACCTGCATGCTGGAAATGTCACTCTGGTTAAACCAGAATTCACTTCAATTTAACAGTGACAAGACTGAAATATTACACTGTACGGTAGGAAGAATTCCCAAAAGTCTGCCTACAGACTTCTGTCCTCGGCTGTTAGGAGACTCGCCTACCCCAGTGAAATCAGTTAGGAATCTCGGAGTTGCTATTAAAAACAGTCTGAGCCTAGAGACCAACGTTAACAAGCAGGTCAGCAGCTGCCTTGCCTTATTGCGAGGACTGCGAAAGCTGCTTCCCCTCCTGTCTTCACAGGTCAGAGCCAACATAGTCAGGAGCACCATCCTCAGCCGCCTGGATTACTGCAACGCCCTTTTGCTGGAATCCCCTGCCTATCTTATTTCCAGACTTCAAAGTATCCAGGCGGCTGCAGCTAAATTGGCACTCTCTCGAGAACGAAGATCCTCCACCACTCTCGCCCTGGCCGACCTTCATTGGCTGCCTATACACCAGAGGATTTGTTTCAAATCTTTATGTATTGTCTTCAGGGCAGTTCATGGGCTAGGCCCTCGACCACTCCAAAATAAACTCAACTGGTATGAGCCTACCCGGTCTCTCCGATCCTCATCCTTAAACCTTATCAGCATACCCAGGATTAAGAAAGCCACCTGTGGTGGAAGAGCTTTTAGTATAGCTGCATCTCATTTGTGGAACAATCTTCCTACTGACATCAGAAAAACAAACGAACTGATGGCCTTTCGGAAAAAGGTTAAAACATGGCTCTTCCCAAAAATCTAATCGTTTAGAACCTTAGACCACTGCCCTCTTCTGTTACACAGGTCCTTCAGCTATATGTACTCAGCGCCAGGATGCCCGTGGGGTTGCAGAGCGCTCTACAAATGCTTAAATACATAAATAAATTACATGACAAAAACACATATGAAACTGTTTGAATTTTTAACCAATGAAAATGTTACTTACATTTTGTACTTTTATGTGCTGACATTTGATTGGTCAAGTACATGAATATATATAAAAAATGAGAGGGAAACACAGCCATTTTGACTAGTACTACCTAAGGTACATTTGGAAAAGAATTTGACAGAAAACTTCAACTACTTTGAAGAAGGTAAGTTGTTAATTTTAAAGGAGAACTATGTTATGCACTTTAAGTTCATTTTATAAAACGTTTTCCGATAGTTATATACTGTCCCTCTATAAGAGTTAGACATTGAGAAAGGCTTATTTATTTAAATTATTGATGGAGTTAGGCTTCTGTGGTATAGTTATGAATTTACTTAGGCTTCATCACAGGCACTTTTTATTAGTTCTACTTCCTGCCAGAAACCATACACTGCCCAAATATAACTTCACTGTTAAAAACTCACAAGTACCTGTCTGAACTTAAAGCCAACAGTGCCCTATCTCTACTGATATATTTATTTTTTTATGCAATGTACAGCAAGAAAATGGAAGCACAACAAAATGAAAATAATGTTTCATTTCAAATTAATATGGAAAACAATCCTAAGGAAGACAAAGAAGAAATATACTGTTACATAGTAAGTTTGCTCATAGTTACTTCCTTTCTCCAACTATATTATCTCCAATGTTTATTTAACATCTCTTTATCCCTCCTGCCTCCATATTGTTTCAGCTTTCCTGACAGACTATGGTATGAATTCAATATACCACAATAACTTCTGAAACAACATGCAAGATATCTACAAAGGAGACGGTGTATATTACATTTTAGACTCTGCATTGGTACCTACATGTTGCTACTTAAATAATAAAAAAAAAAAAACAACAAAAAGAACAATCAATAAACTTACAATATTTGAAAAGTCTATCATTCTTTTTTCCCCATACTCCGCTCCCCGGACCGCTTCCCGGTGCGCGTACCGGGCGCTCCCGCTGCAAAAAAAACAAAAAAAAAATTATTTTTTTTGCCCCGCGGGGCCCTTTTAAAGCCCCCACATCAAACCTAGGGGGTCAGGGGGGGTCTACCCTGCCCCCTTATGGTCATTTCCCCCTTTGTTTTGGCCACCTCTTGTGTCTCGATCCTACCGAGACACAAGATGGCGGCCGCTCCGGACTGTTTAGAATGTTTACAGACACCCGAGAGCCAATCTGCTTTCCGGGCGCAGGTCGCGTAGCGCACCCGGAGCGCTCCCCGGTGCGCGTACCGGTGCGCGCTTACAGATATATATATTTTTTTAACCTAAATTACTCAAAATCCACTAGAGCACATATCTTGAGACCTAGCAAAGGCACATCGGACTACCAGTCCCTACAATTTTGCCAACTGTCATAGAAATCCATTCAGCTGTTCGAGCTAAAAGTGAGTCCAACCACCCTATGGAAAACTCAATGTTAAAAACACGTTTTGGGACCCCGCTTTTTTCTCGGCCCCCACTTCACGAAACCCCCCCAAACTTTCAGGGGACGCTCAGAAACAAAATGTGCCATCAACGCCAAAGTTATTCAACATAGAATTTGCAGAAATCCCTATTCAAAAAAATCCTAACTATAATACCTACTGGCGACCGCCAGTAGGTAATATATATATATATATATTACCTACTGGCGGTCGCCAGTAGGTACTTATAGTTAGGATTTTTTTCAATGTTAAATCTCAAAATTCTATTTGGAATAACTTTGGCACCGGTTGACGAATCTGCCTGAAAATTTCATGAAAATGGCCTCGTCGGGCTCTGGTCCTTCCCTGAAAGTTTGGGGGGGATACAATAAGCGGGGGCCGAGATAAAAGGGGGGTCCCAAAACACGTTTTCCCCATGTTAATTTCCATAGGGCGGTCGATTTCACTTTTAGCCCGAACGGCTGAATGGATTTACACCAAACTTGGCAAAATTGTAGGGACTGGTAGCCCGATGTGCCTTTGCTATGTCTCAAGATATGTGCTCCAGTGGATTTTGAGTAATTTAGGTTCAAAAAAATATATATATCTATAGCAGCGCACCGGTGCGCGCACCGGAGTGCGCTCCAGGCGCGACACGCGAGGTGCGCATGGAAAGCTGATTGGCTCTCGGGTGTCTGTAAACATTCCAAACAGTCCAGAGCGGTCGCCATCTTGTGTCTCGGTAAAATCGAGACATAAGAGGTGGCTAAAACAAAGTGGGAACTGACCATAAGGCGTCAGGGATAGACCCCTTTGACCCCCTAGGTTTGATGTGGGGGCTATAAAAGGACCCCGCGGGGCATTTAAAATATATTTTTTTTTTTCGTTTTGCGCGGGGGAAGCGCTCGGTGCGCGCACCAGGTAGCGCACCGGGGAGCGTAAAATGAGGGAAAAAGATGACAGAGTTTTAAAAAAATGAAGTTTTTATTTAGAAATTGGAGGTAGTTCTTAAAAGAACTTTTTTTTCTTCTTTTTGTTGTTTTAAATTTTTTTTGTGTTTTTGGAACTTTTTGAACTTTTTTTGGCTTTTCAAAACAGTTTTATATTTTTTTTTGTATTTTTTAGGGGGAGAAACAAAAAAAGGGAATTGAAACTGGCTCAACTGGAGCAAAAAAACAAAAAACCCAAAAAATTATTTCTTTTTGGGGCACTTGTGAATATCACCTGCAAGGACGATGAGCTTAATACTTTGTTCCCCATAGGAGATAAGCTTGCCACAAGCAGTACAAGTAATTTTAAAATCAGCAAATCTCGGCTGAATGCAAGGCATCACCTCAGATGTTTCTGGTTGCGAGGAAGTGGGTTGGTTTCTTTGGGAGGGGGTCCTTGATGACTGGGGGAGGTTACTGGCCAGTTCCCGGAACTCTGCACGAGAGTAGTTGTTTGGATGTTTTCTTGTCATGTGCCGAATCATGGTATAGTTACCAAAAGAATATTTCTTGTTTGGGTTGCCCCGTGAAAGTTCATCATTGCAGATGAGGCAAGTCACCTTGGGAGCATTCACCTTTTTTTTCCCCTCTGGAATTGAAAAAAACTGCCAAACAATGTGTGGTTTGGGTTTGTAAGGTGTATTTTCTTCTGGCAGCCATCTTCTTCTCCCCTCCTCCTCTTCCTCTTCCTCCTCCTCCTGTTCTTGACCACCAATATAATTTGGAGCTGGTCCTCTTGGTGGTGGTGGTGGTGGTGGTGGGGCAGATGCACCAGCTGATGCTACTACTGAAGCCATTATTTGGAGCAAAAAAGTAGAGAGAGCAACAAACAGGTCTTCCTCAGTCAAAGGACAAAGTCAGAATAAGGAAAAAAGGTGGGGTCTTTCATCATTTAGAAAAAAAAACTGTCCTGAACCAATGAGAAGTGTTATTTTCAGGTCACAAGACCAGGGGCTTCATCATTATGAAACTAAAACTGTTATGAACCAATGAAAAGTGTTATTTTCTGCTCACATGACCCGACGCGCTTACGCTACGCGCACGGGGGCGCGCAGCGTAAGCGCGTCGGAAGTTTACGTTTTGCGATCGTATTCGCTCGAGTACTTCCGGGTGCGCTTACGCCGTTCGTATCACGCGGTCGCGGCTACGCGATACGTCACGATCATGTTTTCGTTTGCGATATTGGTGCTCACGAGACGCTCCCCGGAGCGCGCCCGGGGGCGCTTTTCAGAAATACGCTTTTCGGGCCGCACTCCGGGGCGCGCTCTGGGAGCGCTCCCCCCAAAAATTAAAAAAAAAAAAATGGGATAATTGTAGAGACAGGTAGCCCTATTCTGAAGTGGTTTGTAAAAAAATTAACTTTATAAAAATATGTATTGTGCTACATTGGGCTTAATATATGTTAGAGCCAAAATGTAGCCCAAATGTAGCCCAAAGTAGCCCAATGTAGCCCAAAGATGGCCACCAGAGATCAAAAATTGTAAATGTAGCCCAAAATTCAACTAGATGTAGCCCAACTGTAGCCCAATGACAGAATGTACCAGAGTGTTAAAAAGAACAACTAGAGTGCTAACAGTCTTATTTATAAAGTGAAACTTATAGTAAGGAATTAGCATTAAAAAAACCTTTGAAATTCACTGAAAAAAACCATAGGTTTCACACCAGTTATAGTTAGGAATTAGCATTTAAAAAACCTATTAAATTCACTGAAAAAACCATAGGTTTCACACCAGTTATAGTTAGCTGGAAATTTTACTGATATAAAACCATTGAAATTCCCACGTTATAGTTAGTCGGACTCACTATAACTTGCGCGTGCAATGCACTGCTGATGACATCACATATTACATCACTCATGACATGGTCAGTGACATCACTCATGACATCACTGATTACACCATCCAGTGAATATGTGTCTTTCTGAAAAATAAATATTAGTGAGTTATGTTTAAATATTTAAATACATATATTAGTGTTTCACTTTGTGTATAAGTGGCTACATGTGTTGATAAGTAGCTACATGCGTATGTATATGGGTTATTTGATATTTTTAGTAGTATCAGTATGAGTGTCTATGTGGTTTGGTGGAGGTATTACTTAGCACATAGATGCATGAGTGACTGACTCTTTGTTTGTATGTGTTTTGAAGACAGCATATGTACAGGACTGTATGGGTGGATGAGTGTCTATATGTGTTTGTTAGTGAGTGAATGACTGGCTCACTAGTGTCTTTATCAGTAACTACATATGTTTTAATCTAGTATATATGAATATTGATGTATATAAGTGAGTATATGTGAGAGTAAGAGATTGTAAGATTTCCTGTTTAAATAAGTATGTGTTTCTATAAGTGATTGTTTAAGAGAATAAATATGTGTAATTTTCAGTAGAAGTAAGGTGGAAGTGTGTGTATAACTCTATATTCGAATAAATGGTTGTTCAATAGTTTATTTGCACGTGTGAATATGTGTGTGAGTAACTTTTGGATGAATGTCGGTGTGTAACAGGATGTATAGGTGTATCTCTTCATATGATGAGTGAGTATATGTATGAGTGACTATATAGAACTGTTGGTGAATGAGTGGATGTGTATATAGATAGTGGAAGTACAGAATTGCTTGTTGTAACTGATATAGGTATGTCCATTTTTTAAAAATTTCAGTTTCTATTTTTGAATATGTGTCTCAAGGGTTACTTTACACTGAGAGGAGGTCTGTGACTGTGTCACAAGGATGGTGTCATCAGTGATGTCATGAGTGATGTCACTGACCATGTCATGAGTGATGTAATATGTGATGTCATCAGCAGTGCATTGCACGCGCAAGTTATAGTGAGTCCGACTAACTATAACGTGGGAATTTCAATGGTTTTATATCAGTAAAATTTCCAGCTAACTATAACTGGTGTGAAACCTATGGTTTTTTCAGTGAATATATATATATGCAAAATCTCAAAATTCTATTTGGAATAACTTTGGCGCCGGTTGACGAATCTGCCTGAAAATTTGCCTCGCGGAGCTCCGGTTCTTCCTTGAAAGTTTCAGGGGGATTCGTCAAGCGGGGGCCAAGATAAAAGGGGGGTCCCAAAATGTGTTTTCCCCATGTTAATTTCCATAGGGCGGTCGAACTCACTTTTAGACCGAACGGCTGAATGGTTTTCCACCAAACTTGGCCAAATTGTAGGGACTGGTAGCCCGATGTGCCTTTGCTATGTCTCAAGATATGTGCTGCAGTGGATTTTGAGTCATTTAGGTTAAAAAAAATATATATCTATAGGCGCGCCCCGGTAGGCGCACCGGGGAGCGCACCGGGCGTGCTACGCGACTTGCGCACGGAAAGCTGATTTGCTCATGGGTGTCTATAAACATTTGAAACAGTCCGGAGCGGCCGCCATCTTGTGTCTCGGTAGGATCGAGACACAAGAGGTGGCAAAAAAAAAGGGGGAAATGACCATAAGGGGGCAGGGTAGAACCCCCTGACCCCCTAGGTTTGATGTGGGGGCTATAAAAGGGTCCAGCGGGGCAAAAAAAAAAGAATTTGCGCGTGGGGAGCGCCCGGTACGCGCTCCGGGGAGCGGACCGGGAAGCGTAGCATGGGGAAAACCCAGTTTATTCACTGTGTCACCTCTACGACCCTTTCTCGCATCAATACGTCCCTTTTGCATACATTACACCTGACGTAGGTATAATGTGGCGCAGGGGCTTACAAAGTGACGCATCTACCTAGATGCGTCACTTGGTAAATATGACTGAATAAGGTGCATTTTTTACAGCATTGGTGAGTCACAAAAAGTGACGCTCCGGTGGCGTTAAAGTGACGCATGGCCTCATAAATGAGGCCTTCAGTCTTCTAGTCATGCGTCATATTAAATATATGACATATTATGTCGGAAGTACTTACAGATACGTCAGTATTTGAGACGTATCTGTAAGCGCAAAAGTGATGCATTGCTGGAGTGTGTCACAAAAATGATGCAACTCCAGCAATGCATCCTTTCACATGGGGCCAGGCCCCATGTGAAAGGGCTTGCATCAGTCTTACGCCTGCTGTGATACAGGCGTAAGATTTGGACGCAACAGCGTCATAAAAGTGACGCAGTAATATCTCATAGATTTCACTGCGTCACCACTACGACCCTTTCTTGTGTCAATACGTCCCTTTTGCATACTTTACATCTGACGTAGGTATAATGTGGCGCAGGGGCTTACAAAGTGACGCATCTACCTAGATGCGTCACTTGTAAATATGACTGAATAAGGTGCATTATTTACAGCACTGGTGCGTCACAAAAAGTGACGCACCGGTGGCGTTAAAGTGACGCATGGCCTCATAAATGAGGCCTTCAGTCTTCTACTCATGCGTCATATTAAATATATGACATATAATGTCGGAAGTACTTACAGATACGTCAGTATTTCAGACGTTTCTGTAAGCGCAAAAGTGATGCATTGCTGGAGTGTGTCACAAAAAGGATGCAACTCCAGCAATGCATCCTTTCACATGGGGCCAGGCCCCATGTGAAAGGGCTTGCATCAGTCTTACGCCTGCTGTGATACAGGCGTAAGATTTGGACGCAACAGCGGCATAAAAGTGACGCAGTGATATCTCATAGATTTCACTGCGTCACCTCTACGACCCTTTCTTGCGTCAATACGTCCCTTTTGCATACTTTATATCTGACGTAGGTATAATGTGGCGCAGGGGCTTACAAAGTGAGCATTCTACCTAGATGCGTCACTTTGTAAATATGACTGAATAAGGTGCATTATTTACAGCACTGGTGCATCACATAAAGTGACGCACCGGTGGCGTTAAAGTGACGCATGGCCTCATAAATGAGGCCTTCAGTCTTCTACTCATGCGTCATATTAAATATATGACATATTATGTTGGAAGTACTTACAGATACGTCAGTATTTCAGACGTATCTGTAAGCGCAAAAGTGATGCATTGCTGGAGTGTGTCACAAAAATGATGCAACTCTAGCAATGCATCTTTTCTTACCCTTCCACACCCCCGTTCTTTTTCAACATTTTCTTTGAATATCCACATTCCCCATATTCACTCTCCTTCTCCTTACTCTCCTTCCCAACACTCACCTTCTTTCAGTCCCCCTACTTCACTTCCTTTCTCCTCTCATACCTTTCTGTTCTTTCTTACTCATTTTTCTTTCCATTATCAATGTACTCCACTTCACTTACGATTTTTCATTTTTTTAAGAATATAGCTCTTTGATGAGAATTGGAGGTAGTTCTGAAAATAACTTTTTTTTTTCTTCTTTTTTCTTTTTTAAGAACAGAAACAAAAACAGGGAATGGAAACTGCTCAACAGGAGCAAAAAAACAAAACAAATTATGGCTGGGAACGGCAGCTATGGTTCTCCAATGCTCGAACCATGAGCAGGACACTTTTCTCCCCATCGGTAAGGAGTTGATCGCAGTATCTGCATTTCAGGACACCTTTGTTAAATGCAGGTTGAATATTTGGAACCAACTCCTGCGATCGCCCCCTCACCGATGTAGTCGCTCCTCCGGTGGATGTAGAGGCCCCATCACTGGGAACCTCTTGTGCCAGAGCCCTGACACTTTCCCGGGCAAAATTCTGGGGGTGCCTCCTCTCCACATGGCGTATCATTGTGAAGTTCCCAAAAGAATATTTCTTTTTGGGGTCACCCCGTGACACGACTTTTTTGCAGATCCTGCACTCCACTTTTGGAGCATTCACCTTTTTCAGTCCTTCTGGTACGGAAACAAAATTCCAGATGAAATGCTCTTTCACTTTTGGCTGAGGAGGCTCTTCATCGATGAATTCAGGCTCATCTTCACTGCTGGATGGTCTGGCAGCCATGATTAACCAAGAAAGATGCAAGAGCAAAAAGGCAGGTCTTTCAGTCACAAAAGTGAAAGTAGAAGTGAAGGAAATGGGTGGGGATTTCATTCTTTGTAAAAAAAACTGTTAGCAACCAATGAAAAGTGTTATTTTAAGGTCACATGACTTGACGCGCTGACGCTGCGCGCACCGGAGCGCTTCCGGGTGCGCATACGCGGCGCGAACCTAGGCGCTTCCGGGGCGCATACGCGGTGCGAACGTAGGCTCATACGCGATGCGAACGTAGGCGCTTCCGGGGCGCATAGGCGGCGCGAACGTAGGCGCTTCCGGGGGCGCTTATGCGGCGCACCTAAGTGACGTTTTGATAGTTTCACGGAAATGCAAAATTATTTTCATTTCCTTATTCAAAAAAACTGCTTTTATATGTATGGTACTAAATGTCTTGCGTTATTATTTACTTTTCATTCATATTTTTTTTACACGAATGCTAGTAGCGCTCTGGGTGCGCTTTCCGTAGAGCTTACCGGTTTTTAAATATTATTATAAAAAAAAATAATACTAATTAAAATTTCACACAAATTAGCAAATTAAAAAAAATCGTAGGTTACAAACTCAATATAGAAAGGAATTAGCATTTAAAAAAACCTATGAAATTCACTGAAAAAACCATAGGTTTCACACCAGTTATAGTTACCTGGAAATTTTACTGACATAAAACCATTGAAATTCCCACGTTATAGTTAGTTGGACTCACTATAACTTGCGCGCCTGCAATGCACTGCTGATGATGTCACATATTACATCACTCATGACATGGTCAGTGACATCAGTATGAAAAATGTGGAAGAACATTAATTTTGACGTGATTACATCTCCTGTATATACTCAATGGGAGCCGGTGCCAACAGTGTAGGTTAGAGACTACTTTCCTCAAAAGAGGTTCATAGTTCAGAGATATAATGTCCCTAACTTGACTACTTAAAGTAACTCCCAAGTATACTGCGCTTTTTGTGGTTTAAAATTGAGTAATGTCTGTGTTTTATTCAAGTTAGACTTATACCCAGAAAAAGAGCAGACTCGCTGTGACTCGTGGTTATGGCAGCCAGAGCAATTATCGGCTTACTCGAAAAGAACGAGATGTCGTCCGCGTATGCAGTTAGTTTGAGATCTATTCCATTTAGAGTAACTGGTTTATTATCAGCACTGGATAGTAGATGTTTAAAAAAAGGCTTGATGTAAATAGCGAACAGAAGCAGGGATAGCGGATAGCCCTGCCACGTGCCCTGGTGTATTGCGAAACAGGCGGATGACTGGCTGTTGAGTTTGATTGCAGCAGTTGGGTTCCTATACATTTGTTGTATAGCCAAGATAAACCTTTGACCGAGCCCCATGAAAGTCATTGTTGTCTATTAAGCTCCTCAGCTAACTCGGTCAAAGGCCTTCTCGGCATCTAACATGAGCATCCCCAGCTGCTGGCCTAGCTGCCCGAGATGTCAAAAGCTACGTTGACAGTATTAATATGTTCCACTGTATCTCTTCCGGGGGCGAAACCATGTTGTTGGTCAGAAACCAATGGATGGCTAATGGAAGCCAGTCATGTAGCAAGAACTTTAGAAAAAAAAATTGCATCAGCATTTATCAACTGCTATTGGCTGATAAGAACCCATTTTATCTATAGGCTTCCCCTTTTTGGGAAAGACCACAATCTTCATGCCATTCCAAGAGGGGGGCACTTCACCACCTTCCATAATAGAATTACTGAGCTCTATAAATAAAGGGGCTAATGTACTTTTGCAAACTCAGGAAAATTTGAGCGGAATCTTATCCTCTCCGACTGCCTTGCCAGCAGGGAGAGCTGCAATTGCATCCTCAACTTCCCCACCCCGAATGTCGTTTTGGAGAGGCCCGAGATAAAGAGGATCCAAAGCCGGCATCGCACACCCCTGAATATAGGACGAAGCGGCTTGCTGATCGAAGTGACCGGAATCAACATAGAGGTCGGCATAAAATAACCTAAATTGTTCTAAAATATCTATGGATCTTGTATAAGCCAGACCGTCTACCCCTTTGATTATTTTAATAAATGATTTAGCCCTTTGATCCGCTATTTGATTAGCCAATAGTCGACCCACTTTCTCGCCATATTCGTACTGGTTTGTTCGCAATTTGTGATAGCTAAAAGCGGCATTGTCTCGTAACCTTTCAAAAAAATCTTGGCTTTAGCCTCAATAACATACTGATAAATCACTTGTTCAGCGGGATCTACGGAGACTATGGCTGTTACATGTAAACGCTCAAGATCTACACAGTGCTTTTGTTCTTGATCCAACTTGGAAGAGTCCTGTCGATTTTGTTTGATAACATATTGGAGCGTGGCGCCTCTAAAGCATGCTTTAAGACAATCCCAGACTATTGTGATAGCAGCCGTACCCCTGTTGTTGTCTATATACTCTTCTAATATATTTTTTAGAAAATCAGGATAGTCCGAATTATTGAGTAGATGCCTAGGAAAAGTGACCTCCCTACCTGGTACCTGGGAGTAAGACTGCAGCTGCACAGTTAACATGACCGGGTTGTGATCAGATGTTATTTTGAGGCATACCATAAAAAGCGCATTCTCTAAGATAACCCTGCAGGCAAATATCATGTCTATCCTTGAATACTGTTTATGCTGCATGGAATAGAAAGTAAAGCCTGGTATATTTGGAAATAACCTTCTCCACGAGTCCTCTAACTGAAGGAGATGAAGAAGTTCTAGAACTGCGGTCCTGGTTCTGCACATTCTGGACAGTGCAGCAATATTAGTAGTATCAATTTTCCTGTCTTAAATGCCGTTAATATCTCCCATCATTATCTTTTCACCAGGCCACTCGAGGAGCTTGGAGGTTAACTGAGAGATGACATCCGGGCAATCGATATTTAGACCATATACCATGCAAATTGTAAACATACGCCCTGAAATTATCATCTGTGAGATGGCCCATCTCCCCTTAGAGTCAGCGATAGATCGGAGGATATTAGCACCACATCTCCTAGATTTCAGAAGAGAAACCCCCCGAATAGAACTAGTTTGTGATGGGCAGACAATAACATCATACCCTAACTGCTTTAACAATGCTCCTTCTTTATAGGCAATATATTATGGTGCAGCCTTGCCTTTCTGAAGTAGCAGAGTGAGGTGTTAAGCCATTACGGCTAACACCTCACTCCGCCACTTCTTTGTAAATATCCCCCTAAGTATTGTGGGCCTCATTTATGAAAAGTGACGCATCGCTGTGATAAAACATTATTATTGCTCCCTCCTTGCCGCACCAATGTTGCGTCATATTTACAGTATGATGCATCATGTCGTAAGGAGTTACAGATACGTCAGTATTTCTGTAGATGCAAAAAATTACGCATTGCTGGAGTGTGTCACCAAAGTGACGCAAGTCCAGCAATGGGTTAATACAAATGATCAAGTCCCATGTTAAATGTGCCTGCGTCAATCTTATGCCTGCCATGAGGCAGCCGTAGGAAATTGGGGCAATTGCGTCCTAGAAGTGGTGCAGTGAAATATAATAGATTTAACAGCATCACTTCTACGAGGGTTACTTGCATCAGAACGCCCACAATGCATACATTATACCTGGCGCAGGTATAATGCGGTGAAGGGGTTTACAAAGTGACGCACCTACCTAGATGCGTCACTTTGTAAATATGGTGCAACAAGGCGCATTTTTTACCATGCTGGTGCGTCACAAAAAGTGACGCACCAGTGGCGCAAAAGTGACACAAAGGCTCATAAATTAGCCTCTGTCTTTCTGTGTCTATTTTTTTATTTCAACAATTAACATTACCATATTTTCCTGATGGGCTGATACAGTCCAGTATTAAAAAAACATATTCTGGTCCCGAATCCAGTAGGAACCTATTGGAACTTCTGCCAATCAGAGACTCTCTGGAGGCATTTCAGGTGACAGAGTTGTTCCCTATAACATGTCCCTTCATCCTCAATCAATAAAAGGCGAGGGCTGCTTCCAGCATGTACCTGAGGCAGAGCAGGGCTTGCCTGAAACATATCTTGCTGCCAAAAAGATGTGTGAATTGGAAACCAACCAAGTGCCCTGCTGCTGGGGTTTCGCTTCCCCGAGCTGTCTACAAACAGACAAGCCTGTGTTGTGAATTGCAGGGCAAGATATGGCTATCTTAATTATTAAGAAACTGGGCCCCAACCAAGCCTGGGTTGGTATTCGAAAGCTGCCTGTCTGAGGGCCTCTCGGTGAATTTCTGATTAGATTTGAAAGCACTATTAAGGCTCTCCGAAAAATTTGAATTACTAAGTGATTGACTGTAATTGAGGTAACATGGTAGCATTGACGTCAATGGTAAATTCCACGCTGTTCATCCATCAGGTGTATAATTGAACAGCTTGGGCACTCTCGCACTTTGTGAACGACGTGAATGGGCTTTTGTCTCATTGGGCCAATGAACGTTTGCAGATTTCTACATCCTGTTATCACGAAATGGCTCAGGAGTGCATGAAATAATAGTTCAAACCGGGGAGCTTGACAAATATCAAAAAAATCGCAAGTGTAAATTGAGTGCAGAAAACTCGAACGTGGTCATTTGAACCTGGGTCATAAATTACTAGCATTAGTAAAGGAATCATTCTTCTGACTTTAAAAAGTCAAGGCATGAAACTATTGCTTGTGCTAATGCTTGTTTTCTTTGGCATTACGACAAGCACGTATAAAGTGTAAAATGGCTGCAGGTGCTTCAGCACAAGTAACATAACATACCACTTGTATTTGTACGAACTTATCACCCAGGGGTCTCAAGGCGCTGAATAGCAGGTGTTTATTGTAACTAAACTCAATGGTACTCATTTTATCGACCTCAAATGGATGAAAGGCTGAGTGGACCCGCCAGGATTATGAACCTATGACCATGAGGTCAAACACAGGAACCAGCACTGGATGCATTAGTCCACTAGGCCACCAGACCCAGCTGCATGCATACATGGGTAGCTGTCCTCGAATGCTTTATCAATTATTTTATTACAAAAATCATCCTAAAATGGCTCATGCATGTACACAGAGTGGCCCCTTTCTAGAAATGATGTTTGCCATAAAGGAACTCAATGCACAATAGCATTCCAAGATGGTTGTCTATGTGTCTACTGTGTGTGCACGCCCCGGCAGCCATCTTGGATTATTTTGCTGTTATTTAATTATTCCAAGATGGCTAACAGCATTGTTTAGCTGTAAAACAAGAATTGAGAAATTTGTAGACTGCCACATAAATAGATAGAAGTGTGTCGCATGGTAGCAGTGTCCCCGATCACGCAACATATATATCTGTTTTAAAGGCGTAGCTGCAAGAGAAAGAGCAGGAGATTATCATATGAGTGAAAGGAACATAGGGAGCCGAAAGAGAGAGCAACGCCAGAGGATTGTAGGATTGATAGCAGAGAGAGCGAGGAGCGCACCACCATGGTCTCAAGGAGTGCTAGGAGTAAAATAAACTAGCATTTGCAATGCAGTAGTTCTCACATTTGCGCGAGACCTATTACATTGCAAATGATTGGCATCACGACAACGAAAGGGAGGATGGGGGAAGGCACGGACAATAGGGAGGTAGGGCGGACAGAAGTTTGAAGGCACAGACAACGGGAGGGAAGGCAGGCAGGGGCGATTTTGAAGGTACAGACAACAGGAAGGAGGCAAATTGGGGGGGGACTTTAAAGGCACGATCAACAGGAGGGCGGGTGTGGTGGGAGAAGGCACAGACAGCAATGCGGCTGCCCGAGGCCACGCAGTGGCCATCAGGAGGGTGGCCCCTTAGACACTGAGGGCTCCCCCCCACCCCTCTCTAGCCTCTTTCCTCGCCCGAGGTCCCTCCAGGCGGGGTCCCGAGGGGAGCTAGGAGGAGCTTGGCGGTCACGTCCGGTGCGGCAGGCAGGGCGAGGGGTACTAAAGCCCCCCTCGCCATTTTCTCTGCCTCTTTGCCGCACCGGACGCCTCGTAGTGTCCTCGTGGGGGGACACACATTTTTGCTGTCTCCTCACTCGGACGCCATTTCGGTCTGGACGTGTTGTCCCAGGACGCGGGGGGTCGTTGTACCATTTGTCCGTCGGGTTCATTAGGTCAGTCAGGGATGAGTGGGCTTTGTTCTATGGTGCCTTCCGGTTTTTATGACTCTTCATGCGTGTGTGTTGCGTGGGGCACGGCCTCCCGGTGGGGTCTGGTGTGGGTGCTAAGAGCTGTGCACAGAACGTTGGGCCCGGGCGTACTGCTGCCAGTGCCGGGGGTCAGTTCTGGCGGGTGTTTGTGGCGGGCGTTGGAAGCTGTAGTCAGAGCAGGGGCCCGATTTCCGCCGCGACGATGGCGCCTAGTGCGGACATGGGTAGGGGCAGCTTGTTTCTGTTGTGCGTCCCAGGTAGTTTATGGCGACTGAGTTCAGCCAATTTTAGGAGCACTAGTTTATGTTGACCGGCGATTGTGGGGAGGGGCCCAATGCGGTCAAAAAATGTTGCGCATTTTCGTCAGTCCGGTGTATGGAGAATCGGGTGCTCAATTTTAATTTTGTTTTATGCCTTACTTTGTAGTTGTCTGGGGTGGGCTGGGCACGGCGGTTGGCTCTCTCATGTACCATTTGTGGGGCTCCGACCACTATGATGGTCAGCTTGGGCATGGTTTATTTGCTACCATTGATGTGCAAGTTAGTATGTTTTGATGGGTTGGGGCCGCTGTTGTGGGGCAAGTGCTCTATTCCCTTTCCACGGCCCGTGTCTGCTGCGGGGGTAGGGGGGTTCGGCTCAGAGTCCGGCCGCGCATCTAGCGGGACACATAGTGGTGCAGGAATATGATGCCCTCTTATATATCTTGGAAACCGCTGGCAATCGGGGTTTTAGATCCTGCTTTCTCCACCGGGTGTAATGCAGGTCCCCCGGCCTTGCACCAGACGTGCAGAGAAGGGTTCGAGTAGAGTCTTACGGGACCTGAGGTGACCGACTGGGGGTTGCTGTTTCACGCAGTCATCGGGGCCACGCTGAGGCCATTGTGTCGAACAGTGCAGCGTTACGTCACTGCCTACGTAGGCATGGGCGCCATTCGGGACATTTTAGTGACCAAGGCAACTGTTGGTCACTGCTCTGGTGGGCAAGGGCAGCAGGAAGCGGCCATCTTGGACACACGAGAGCCCCATGCCACGCGGACATGGGTGCCAGGGTCCGGCCATTTTGCCTCCTCAGTTACAGAGTCATGCCTAGTCCTTTCGGGTGTTTTTGCTATATTCAGGAAGTTATTTCAGTATAGTTCGCATCCACCTCCGCGGTTTTGAACTTTCCCGGGTGTCCTTCCTCTGGGTTACGGGTGTTCTATTTATCAAGCGCAGAAAATGGTTTGGTTGCATTTCTTGGTCGTACGATTGTACTTCCTTGCTACGGTCCTTTTACCGGGAGCGGAGGGAGACAGTATTGCACCGTTGTACGGTGCCGGCCATGCCATGGTAAAGTGCCATATTGTGCCGCCTAACGCTTTGGTGTTTCGGGATGTCACTAATTTTTCCTGTGCCCCCTCCCCCCCCTGCAGTCGTTTAAGCGTCGTCTGCCCCCACATGCCCTAGTCCGCCCCTTGCATTTTCCTGTTTTGGGGCCCGGAGTCGCCTAGCTGGCTTTCGGTTGAGGAGGGCAGGCTCTCTTGGCGCAAGCGACTGCTGTACGTCTTGCCCCCTTCCTCTTTGCCAGTGTCATGTGCGGAACAACCCCCCCCGTCCGAGGACTTTACAAGCTGGAGGGGGGCGGGCAGGGGCCTGAGGTGTAGGCGCGGGAGCGGCTCGCACTTGGCTGTGCGGGGACAGCATTGGGGGGGGGCGGGTTCCCTCTCCCCCAGATCTGGGGT
The DNA here is from genome assembly GCF_964263255.1 of Lissotriton vulgaris. Taxonomy (NCBI): domain Eukaryota; kingdom Metazoa; phylum Chordata; class Amphibia; order Caudata; family Salamandridae; genus Lissotriton; species Lissotriton vulgaris. The sequence continues at coordinate 276,276,211 of NC_141688.1, forward strand.
TTTGGACATCTTGCGTGGACTTCCTTTATGGTAACCACCTACATTCTTTGGGCTCGCCAGCGCTGGGGGGATGTTTCGGGTCTCGGCCGACACACTGGGCAGGGAGTGTGGCGAAGTGGCCTGCACGTAGTGTGCCTCTCGTGGGGTATGTCGGGAGCCTTTTTGACATGTGACGCTTGCACTTTTAGGCTTAGAAGTAGATTGTGAGGTTGAGGGTGATCCTGGTTTGGTCGATTTATTCACCCCCCTCCACGCTTAAAAACGTGGTAAATCAACTGCCCACTGCCGGTTAGCTCTGTTGGTTGGAGCGGGTTGCTGATTATACACCTATGTCGGAGGTTTGATCCCCGTACGGGCCAATGTATACTTTTGCTGGTGAGGGGGTCATGCGGAGGGAGTGGCATCTCGCATGCGGTGGGTTTCCAGGAGCCATGCTACGCAGCTCGGATGTCCGCGGCATTTCCCGTTGGTGTGCCTTCCGCCCAGGCACTGTGTCCCGGGCTGTTGGGCAGCCCGTGCAGCGTGGCCTAGGGGGGTGGATGCAGAGGTAGAGTCTCTCTGTGCGAGGTGGCCTTGAATCGGGTTACTGGCATGTATGGGCTTTGGGAGTGTGCTGTTGCAGGATTGGACATTTGAAACACAAATGTACGTTCCTTTTTCTTGCTTTTTAGAAGCATGAAGCGCAATAGCAGGTGTGAGCATCCATGCAGCTAGGTATTTTCGATTAGACTCTCCGCTTTTCGCTACGGCTTGGTACTCCCTTGGCTGGAAGCACAGACATTGAATTCTATTGTGGTGCCTCCGGTTTACGTCACTAGCTACCCCTCAGCCGTTTATTTATAGTTTTATGCATGCCTTTATATACCGCGGACTTTGCCGGAAGGCGTCGGAACGCTTTGCAATAGAAACAGTAACGTCACAGGAGGAGAAAATTACAATGGAATACATTGCAAAGCTGTGTCACAAGTGAAGAGTGGCGTGTGTATGTTACACAAGAGTATCAAGCACAGGCGGGTGTTAGAACGCTGCATAGTAGAACCTGTTAATTTAATACAAGCCGTGTTTACTGCTTCCCTCTTGCAGCCGGGGAGGAGCTGCAGCCACGTTTATTTAATTGTGTTTTATATAGCGCAAAAAATTGCCCGTAGGTGTCAAAGCGCATCACATAGAACCAGTTTCATTCAGTGAATTTGGTTTACATAATTTGAGAATAGATAGAAACTGCCAGACTTGCTGAGGAACAGGAGGCGAGTGTATGCGTTTCTACTTACACAAACTATGCCCTGCTATTGTGGTTTGTGTACACCTTAAATAGCTAACCTAGTTGCAGGTTGATAAGTGACATACGTGGGCAAATGTTTCAGGGTATAGCTAACTTGCCCTTACAAGTGGATATGTGACTTATGGGCAAGTTACATATGCTTCTTTGTACATGTAGAGGTAAATGTGCTTTACATGTCAAAAAGTTTCAATTAGAACTAAGTTGCCGGCCCCACTGCATTGCTGAGAATTTGTATTGGCATCAAGGGGGGCAGGGCGCTGGGGTCCCGCCCGAACTCACCATCAATATTTGCGCAGCGCATGGTTGTGGCCGAGTGATCTTTTATCAGCACACTGCCACTCATTAAGCCATTAGTCGGGACTTATAGGTATGACACTTGTGCAAGAATTCTGGCGGGGTGTCCGCTGGGCGTCTATGCCGGCGTTTTCAATATTACCAGCCCATGTTTGCGGCTGTAATGTCAGAGATTCCACAAGTATGCGGCACGCTAGGCTAGCCCCCAGTTTTATCATCATTGTCGCTGCATCTTCTTGTATTTTAGCCGTTGCCGCAGCAGTTAATCACAGGCGTCAGGCGCGTTCTTTAAACAAGTAGTGGGGAGCACCATTGAACACCTTACAGCATACGCCACATTACATGGAACATAGTGACATGCACGACCAAGATTACAAGCAGGAGGTAAAGTGTTTTTCAGAAGGAGATAGTGACATGTCGGCAGGTTCTAGAGTCAAAGTACAAATAGAGGTATGAGGCTATTTAACTGGAAATGTTTTAATATGTCTAGACTTATCCCCTTTTGACACCTTCTCCCAGACAGAATTTAAATTACAAAGGATGTTAATGATGGCCCATTACAGACTGGGCTTACTGCTGCTCTTTTAAGCTAAAAACCAAAGCATAATGTTTCTTCTGGCCAGAGCCTAGCGCCCCCCCTAGGATCACTTGAGGCCCCACCTAGGGGGGCCCGCCCCCCAGTTTGAAGACCTCTGGTGTAAAGAGACAGCAAACTGGTTCCCAAGTTTAGCAGGCTCCTTGCTATACTATCTCAGGCAGGTGTATGTAGGGCATGGTATAGCGTCAGCAATGCAAATTCATGCCTTCTAGTCTTCACTAGTTTCAGGCATGCCCATGCCACACTCGCTGGCAGAGGGCTAGCTATTTTGCGGCTGCAAGCGATCCCGGGAACAGTTGGTTTCACACCCAGGGTCACTGGGGCAGCTGGTCCCGGGAGCTTCTAACTAGGGCAAGATAAGAGATGACCGCCCAGCAGTTCTTGGGGCGTGTCCTTTTGACAGGTACTAGTGGGTAGTACGTGTATACAGTTGGCTATTTTCCTTAGCATAGGTACTAGCGGGCTATGGGTTGCAGCCCTGTTAGGGCGTGTAGGAGTGCTATGCCACAATGGACTGCCTGTCTATTTGTGGTCAAGCTTTGCATGGCTAGGCTCTGCTATTGTCTCCCCCGTCATGTTGCTGGGGTTTAATCCCGGGGCACAATATATTGCACAAGTACACCATTCGTGAATAGAAGCCCACCTGTGCCATTCTAGGGGTAGGGGGCCCTTCCTTTTCCCCGCCTAGCATTGCGGGGTACCCACTTGTCTCTTGATAACTTTTAACTTCACTGGGTGAGCAAGCCTGCCCGAACTTACTTATGTGCGGCAGGGGCCGTCACTGCTATCCCAGCAGTAAGTGCACTGGCACTCTAGTTTCAGGTTGGTGGATCCTGGTGCGTGGCACCGTCTTTCAATTTCAGGCACAACACTGTCTGGCTTTTAGGACAGGGGGCCCTCCTTGGCCAGCCGTTGGCTTTATTTGGCTAGATATGTCAAGGGCAAAGGCTTGTTGCCACCCTCTGAGCGCATGGGAGCGTTTGGTGAACTTTTTAGGTATGGAGTACTGACCGGTAATCAAGCTTCTGTCGGGTGGGGGGCAGTGTTGGCCCTGCCTGCGGCCCTTCATGAATAGTAGTCAGGTTGGTCCGTACTCAGCAGCACCCCTTTCCCGGGCTTTGAGATCTCCTCCCTGACCGAATTTGTCAGCTGGTCTAAATAGGCTTGCAAAGCGTAGGAGCCCTTGAATCCACGGCATCTTTGAGGCAGCTAAATTACAAAGAGACTAACAAGATAAGCGGCATCCCTGTACTCCAGGTATCACGCTCTGCATTGTTTTAACGTGTCTTTTTAGAAGTTGTGTTCATTCTTAAGCTGTTTGTGATGGGCACAATTTGGTCCTCTAAGCTGTGGTATGGCGGAGGCTAGAATTGTGAGGTGAATAGTGTGCAATTTTAAGCCTAATTTTCCTATAGACTATGAAGTAAGGAAGCAATGGCATCCGAACGACAAAGACCAGCATCAGCCTGTCAACCGCCATTCTGTAATGTGCTGAAAAATATGAAAAATATTGCATAAGGTTAGGTAATTTCCTTCTTTCTCCAACCATACCTTATTTAGTTATCAGAGAGAGGGACAGGTCTGGGTGGAGGCTCGTTCCTGATGATGGTGACCTGACAGTTAATCCATGGAGTAGCTGGGACAGCGAGCCCTGCAGCTTACCCCACAGCTTTCCTTTCATTTATTTAGTTCTGAAGTGCTCTGACAGTTCAGTTTATGTGTATTCAGGACATAAATAGCACTAGGTTGATGATGCTTTGGGAGAGGTGTCTCCGTACCTGGCGGAAATGTCATGTTTGGCAGAGTTGTGCGCGTGTGGCGGTTGTCCCGTCTAGGGCACATGGGCAGAGCTCAGTTTACGGGCGCCTCAACTGAGTTTCAGTCAGCGATTAGCAATCCGTGTAGTGCCCCTACTGCACAAGTAGCCTGACCCGTGTCGTGTGGGGAGCGCACGAGCTCTTTAACCCACGGCGCATTATGCAATAAGGTACATAGAGTTTAATGTGGAAAGCAGCACTCAGTACTCCAGGAAACACGCGCCGCATTGTCTTCATATTTCAGAAGATGTGTTCATTCTTAAGCATTAGTGATGGGCACTTTCGGTTCACCATGCAGTTCTAAGGCTGAAGGCCAGAAGTACAAGGTGAACAGGGTGCATGTGAGCCTATTATCTCAGGGACAAAGGAGTTTGAAAGCAATGTCATCCTAACGATAAAGACCAGCTCCAGTCTGTCAACTTGCCATTTTGAATGTGCTGCAGAAATTAGAATATATTCTCTCTGAAAGTCAGGTTATTTACCTCTTTTTCCATCTTTATACTTATGTTAGTTTATGAGAGATGTAGCAGCTGGGACAGCGGGTCCTTAGCTTTCCCCACATGTTTACTGTCAGTAATAGCGAAGTGCTTTCTCTCTTAATAGAAATTCCAACAGTATGCCCCCATTTTATTGGATGCTTACAATGCACTAATAATCAGATAGACTTTACGGTCAAGTACTGGTCTAAGGCTGTGCCTCTTGGTTGCTATTGGGATGGCTGTGCGTAAGCAAGCTTAAGCTACAATAGTATAAAAACGTGTTAGTATCCCGTATTAGGGACACTGCTAACTGAGAAAAATTTAATTGCGAGACATAAGGACAAAGGTTACAGGTAGGAAGGAAGCTTAGTAGTGGGGGGCCCGGGCGGCGACGGTTGCCGCCGGCCGGGCTGTGGCGGAGTTACAGGGCAATCCGGAAGCAGAGAAGTTTAGCACTGGGCCTCAGCGGGCACATAGGGGTGCCAGAGCCTAAGACCTGGGGCCTCATGGGAGGTTCCGGGTACACGTGTCGGCGCCCCATTCGTCCTTCGGGCGGTTGTGGGCCTGTGCAACCGGGGGTTTGCCTAGTACGCCTGGTGTACTTGTGCAATATATTGTGCCCCGTGAGTATTGTTTACCATAAGGGGCAGCACATGGTGGTTCGCCACGGTGCTGCCTGGCTCATCAGGCGGGCAGGTGGCGAGAATGCGGCCTGCCCTTGGATTGCCCGTAAAATAACCCACTATGATTACATAACGTTGGAATGTAATAAAATAAACCTGCAGCAGTTTATTCCCAATCTCACACTGGTGTCTAGTGTGTTATTTGCGGGATGCATGCTAAGTGTGGGGTGGGGAGGTCCTCTTGCCCTGAAGTGTCTATGCCCCTCCCTCTTCGTCCCTCTGCCTGGCTCCGCTGCTCTGCTGGAGTGAAGCCTGCTGACTGATTGGGTGGGTGGAGGTATACCTGAGACGGAGGAGCCAAGAAATACAGAACACTGAAAACAAAACCAGCGCAGCGCTTGTTAAACAGACGCAGCGCTGATAAAGTATGTTTACAATAATGTAAGAGTATTTGTGATGCAATTGGTCTCACATTTAAATGCGAAGCCTATTGCTTTTCAAAGATGTTGCCGCCACTGTCCAGAGAAATGCAATGAAGAAAGTAGTGCTTACAGACATAAGTACAGGCAGCATATAACAACGGAAGTAAAAGGGCCAGTCGCCATGGGTGGTTACAAATGCAGGCAAGGTTGTACAAATGAAGTACTAAAAAGTCTATTTACCAATCAAAAGCCAGCATTTAGGAAGGACAACAACACATAGCCAATGACAAATATGGGCAGAGAGTGAACGAGGCTTCCATAGCATATCCTACTACAGCATGCTTCGGACAGCGAGCAGCGCATGCGCACTGCCGCTCGGCTCGACCTAAAAAAAATTGCTTCATGTCAGGAGTGGAAGCAGTGGAAGGACAAAACTTATCCTATCAGAAACAGTGGTAAGGTAGAAGTAATCCAGGGCTGAAAGAAACAGAAGAGAGAGGAAAGCCATCAAACATGGAGCTGAGGTCTAAGATGGACTAGAAAGACATCCATTAGCTGGTAGCTGACTCAAAGCCCACCGCAAGTATATGTTTACATTTGGGAGTCGAGACTGCCTGTAACACACACTTAAACTGTTTTCAGCAAGAGAACAAAACATACAGATCAAAAAACAGCAAACTCCTAGAAGCCCGAAGAAGACTAGAGCTGGGAAAAACGTCCTGGCAGGAGAGCAGCACACTCTAGGTATCGACGATACTTGGGGGAAGATGGCCGCGGGAACACTGCCATGCAAGCAACATCTTGAGAAGGCAGCGGCAGGCAGTACGGGGAAAGAGAAGGAAAAGAGCAAGCTGATTGGGAGTCAAACGCCTGTGGTCCCACTGACATATGATCAGGGAAGTATCATTGTTTCGATAGTTGCTGTTACCTTCACTGCCAATGCTGTCCTAAATGTTCTGACTGCTATTGCTGCTACTGCTACTGTTGCTAGTGCTATTTCGGTTCCTGCTGCTGCCCCAGATACTGTTGTCGAAACCCTAGTCACTGCATCTGATGCAGTTTATACTGTGGATGCAGCTTATACAGTGGCTCTTACTAATGACTATGTTGCTATTCTGGATACACCTTCTCCCTCTGCTGGGGGCCTGGATAATATTGCTGATAGTATTATGGATGCAGGACTTGGGGTCGGAGTCGGTGATGCAGGGGGCTCAGTAGAACGGCAGATGTGCAGGGATGAGGTATCAAACGACACCCCCTCCAAGAATTGTAAGACGCCTGGAACAAATAAGGCAGAGCAATTAAAAAGAATGGTGGAGGTGGAAGAATCTACTATAACTGGCGAGAGGGAGAGGGAGGAAGATCAGGAGACGGACTCTTTTGATGATATTGACGATTTAGAATTTTCGACATTAATCAAAAAGACTGTAGATAAATGAAGGAAGGGGAAGGCAAAAAATAAGAAAAACAACAAGAAGAAATCACCTGCAGAGAACTGAATGTGGCTTTATTGCGTGGAAAGCCAATTTCTGAAAATAGCCCCTTGCACAAATGGGTAAAAGCAAAAGGGGGGTTTAAGAGCACGGTATCTGCCGGCACCCCATCTAAAGATCAAATGACGTCCTTAACGATGGGTAGTCCAAAGATGGGGACCTTAGAGGGAGTGAGGCCCACGCACAATACAGAAGGCACTCAAGCTACTCAAGCTATTCGAGCTACTCAAGCTATTCAAAGTACTCAGGAAAATCAAGATACACGCACAATGATTGTAATTGGGAGTACAGCAATAGTAAGAACGACACTAGCTAACAACGAGGAGGCTACTACACCATCGCTAAGTTTAATACTACAACTGTTGAAGGAGCAAAGACAGGAAGCTCAACATCACTACACTCAGGTCTTAGAAAATAACAGTAGAGTGCTGCAGTCTCTACAGGAGATGGCAAGTAAGCTGGGAGGTCTAACTCAAGATATTTAAGAGTTACAATAGAGGGTCGCGGATACCGAGGAACAATCCTCCCGTGCAGATGGACTTGCAAAGAAACACGATAATCAAATCACATTGATACAGATTAAACTGGAGGACATGTAAAATCGACAACATCGGCAAAACCTAAGAATTTTTGGTATCCCTGAAGGCACGGAGGGGGCGGACCCGAGGGCTTATACAGTGCAGTTATTTCAAAAGGCCTTCCCTGATCTTTCCAATTGAGATTGGGACTCTCAGCTGCAGAGGGTCCATAGATTGCCAACAGCTCAAAGGAACAAAGGCGGACAATAACCACGACCGATTATGATTTATTTTGGTAATTTCTTGTTGAGACAGGCAATTGCATTCAGGGCTCGACCCAATTCCCCAGTCAGGGTTGGGGAGGTTAGTTTTTTTGTCAGATCAGATTTAAGCAAAGCGACCATGGATAGGCGCTGGAGGTTACGTCAATAAATAGATCCAATAAAAGAACTTGGAGCTCAGGTATTTTTACAAGAACCCGCGTGCTTGAAAATCTTTACGGGTGGCCAAACCTAATTCTTTGTTGGAGAAAAAGAAATTGAACTGGGTATTGCTAAGTGACAAATTGGGGTTACGGAGCAAAAGTCAATGGGGCTTACAAGTATTGGCTTTTGAATAGTTTGGAGTTCTGCATGAACTCTAATGCATATTTTACCTAAGAAGCTCAGATTGTATCTATGATCAAGCAGAGGTGGGGGATACTACACTAAGATTGCAGAAGATGCTGACCGTATTAATGTATGTGGTATATGCAAGGGTTAAGTAAGGCCAATACTTCTGTAGCCGATATACTGTTGATGTATTGCTTCCTTTCTCTCCCTTACCTAATTATTTTTTTTTTCCTTCTTGAAGGTAACTGTGGTTTAATTCAAGTATTATTAAAAAGTTTTTTAAGGAATTGCTGATACATGTTTGTGGGGAGATGCGGGGGCGAGGTTCATGGCTCATGGCAGAAGTTCGCTAAGAGCTGCTTTGTCAACAGCAGCTGGGTAAAAGGGGGAATCCTCTCTCAAGGGACAGGGTGGTGGGAGGGTGTACTTGACGAGTTTGGGGTGGGGTGGGAGAAAAGGGGGCAGAAAAAGGAAAAATCATCACAAGGGCATAAAAGGCATACGATAACTGGTGGGGTGTTAGATAATTTTGTTAATGATAATGCATTAAAAACTGGTATATTTGAGGTGATTGTAGTAGTAAAGGGAGCACTGCTAAAAATCAGAAAATGTAATCATGGATAAGTTTAAGTGTATAGTTTGGAATGTGGCAGGCCTAAATAGCACAACTAAAAGTAAACTAGTCTGTGAGGAGTTGAGAATGTATCACCCCAGATAGTAGTCATAACAGAAACTCATATTGCTTATAAAGATAGAAATTTTCTAAAACATTTGGGGTATGAGGTCATTACATGTGCTACTCAATCAATATCTGCGAAAGGCGTAGCGATTTTAATAGATAAGAGGTTCAATTGTAGAGTGTTAAAAACTCAATCGGACCAGCGAGGGAGGTGGACTATTATACAGTTTGAGAAAGGGAGTAAAAAATGGGTAGTCTGTGCAATATATGGCCCCAATGTGGATGACTCTGCTATTTTTTAATATCTTAGCATGGAGTTATTAAATTGGGAGGGTGAAAAATTGATCACGGGGGACTTTAATTGCATTATAGATCACAGCTTAGACTCTTCCGGGAAAGGACGGACTCAGAGACTGCATAACACGCAAGCTGCCATACTTCAAGTGGCAAGGTTACACTCTGTTAAAGACCTATTGAGAAATAAATATGCGACAATACCAGGATATACACTTTTTTCAGCTCCTCATAAATCCTACTCAAGGATAGATATGGCATGGGTGTCAGAGGGTTTAATTAGAACAACAGACATAGAAATGTCCCCCCGTGTAACATAGGATCATATTCCTATTATCTAAGTATTTAAGGTCCATACATTAAGAAGGGAGGTCAGACCGTTCTCTTTCCTGAGATACTTGTTGACAGATGGTGATTATCGAGATAATATGATGCGAGACTTAGAAGAATTCTTTAGAATTAATTCAGGGACTGCATCACAAATAATTGTTTGGGATACAATGAAAGCATTTGCCCGCGGTATTACACAAAAATATATTTTTAATCAGAAAAGAAATGCAAAAATTAAATGGAGCTTCGGTTGAGTACTCTAAGAAATCTTGAGTTACAGCATGTAGAAGCTGTGAACATGGGCCAGAATAATCAAGAGAATCTGCTTCTTGCACTAATTGTTGCTAGAGTATTAGTAAAGAAGTTCCTAAGAGATAAAATGGCCACAAGTTATACCAAAGGCCGACTTGAAAAATATGAATATGGGGAACATATTGGGTAGGTATTGGCCTATCAAACTTCAGAGGCAAAAGCAAAAACAAGAATAAGCGCTATAAGGGGGGCGAATGGACATTTGCATAACGAAACATCAACAATCTAAGATCAATTCCATATGTTTTATCAGAAGCTTTATTCACTTGCATGGGCCCCAAAACAGGAAGAAATTGATGGTTATATTGAGGATAGTAACATACCAGTATTAGATGTGGATGAGGCAATTATAATAGAGCATATTGTATCAGTGGAAGAGGTGGAATTGGCGATAATGACACTACCAACGGGAAAGGTGGCGGGAGATGACTCACTACCTTTAGAATTCTATAAATCATTTAAAAAAGTATTGTTGGTGCCTATGTCTAGAGTTATCCAAGCAAGTAATGGACAAATACCAAAATCGTGGAACATAACACAAATTATATTTTCTTTGAAAAAGGGTAAATCACCGACAGAATGTGGATCATCACCAATTTCTCTCATTAACACTGATGCTAAGATCTTCTCAAAAATTGTGGCTACTCGATTAGCTCCAGTTATGCCTCATCTAGTTTTAGATATATAGCATGGTTTTATTATGGGGAGGGACACCACTACCCATGTAAACACGGCTATAAGGGCGTTTGACTTTGCAGATAAGTAGGGGATTGAATTTGGGATGCTATTTTTAGACGCCGAAAAGACGTTTGATCGTGTTAGATGGGATTTTTTATGGGCAGTACTGGCTAAAATTGGTTTTGGTATTCAGTTTTTGACCTGTGTTAAGGCTTTATATTGCAACCCGCAGGCTAAGCTATGCTATGGGGGACTATGCTCACCTTTATTTCAGATTTTGTGTGGGACAAGGCAGGGATGTCCTCTGTCCCCACTGTTATTCGCTCTATACATAGAGCCATTTTTATGTACATTAAAAAACTGCATACAGGTTAAACCATTGGAAGCGGATATTATTAATCTTAAGTTCACAGCTTATGCCGACGACATTGCGGTTTTTGTAGTTAATCCGGATGAGGCCGTAATAAGTATTGGGGAAGAAGGGAAAATATTTGGTAAAGTTTCAGAGTACAAATTAAATGCAGATAAAACCCAGGTGTTAACAACTGCTGGACTCCATTACTCTAACATTGGTTATAGTACTACTGTGACTTATTTGGGGGTAAAGCTAGCAGCGAAGACTAACCAGATTATCGATTTAAATTATGAACCTCTTCTAAAAGAATCTATTAAATTGCTAAGAATTTGGCACATGCTTCCTGTAGGACTGATAGGTAGATGCAATTTGATAAAAATGAAAATCTTACCCAAATTCCTATTCTTATTCCGCTCTGTCCCTCCAAAAATTCCTAATGCATTCTTCAAAAAACTTGAAGGCGCTTTTAGTAGCTTTATTTGGGGCTATAAACAGCCAAGGAGGGCGATTGAGTTGCTTAAAGCTGGATTTGAACAAGGTAGACTAGGTATTCCAGATTTTAAACTTTATTTTTGGGCTTCTTTTACAGGTCGTTTGCGGAGTCTGCTCGGTTTGGGTCAGAATGACTCCATATTTAGACTTATGCTAGGAAAACAGAGATAAAATGTTTTATTTGGAATCAGGGATCCAAAATTTAAGACCATTAAAGATATTGTACATATTTGGCAGGCAATGGTTACAAGGTACAATCTACCGACATTTCATAAAAATGATCCAATATGGGGCAATCCTTTCTTTCCTGCTGTGTTTCACGATCAAATAGGCAAATCCTGGGCGACTTTTGGAATAACTAGTCTGAGCGATCTGTATAACAATAGAGAGCTCAAGCTATTCAAAGATTTACAGTTAGTTTATAAACTCCCAGATTACTTTTTGTGTAAATATATGCAGATCAAGGACTATCTTACGTCCAATGTGGGAGCAAATGAAATTAAACAATCAGATATTTGGGATTGCATTTATTGGGGGGGAAGTCTAAATCTATTATCGGCTTAATGTATGCTCACCTAATTAGTTTTAGGTCAGATGGTAGAGAAAAACTGTCGGAACGTTGGACACAAACATTGGGAAAAATGGTTACACCGCAAATGATTGAACAGGTTTTATGTAATGATGAAGACTCGGTTCATACGGTTAGTTTGCAGCTCCAGCAATTACGCACTGCCTATATGCTATATTATACCCTGGCAAGAATAGCTAAATGGGCCCAGGGAAACAAAACGGGGGATAAGGTAAGTTGCCCAAAATGCAGGTTATCTGCGGCCAATTTGAAACATATGTTTATGGAATGCCCAAAATTAAGGGAATACTGAAATAAAATTGAACAGATACTTTATCTTAAATTAGGATTGGATAAACCACTTACTGATCTAGAAACTATGTTGGGATATAAAGATAATGATCCAGCAATAGCACGCCTTTTTACAATCTTGATGGCTGCTGCCAGGCTGGCTATTGCCAGGGTGTGGATTTCTGACACACCTCCTGTGGCAGAAGATTGGTGGGCGATTGTTAGGGATATTTATGGTTTAGAAGCAGCCCTAGCAAAGGCATGGGGAATCAGATCACTGGTCAAGCTAGAGACGCTATGGGGACCATTGGCTTTGGATGGAATACAGTAGGCTGACATGTCTAAAATGTATTAATATGCCCCACTAAAAATCTCTTTGTACACTTCATGTTACTTTAAGGTTTTCTACTTTGCTCAATGTATTTATATCTTAACACTCTTTACATTTATGTATACTATCTAGCTTTAATATGTATTAATGTGAAAAATTATTGCACAAAAAATGCCCTTGATGATGATGAATAAAAAAAAAATAAAAAAAAAGCCCACCCCAAGTATATGTTAACATTTGGGAGTCGAGACTGCCTGTAACACACACTTAAACTGTTTTCAGCAAGAGAACAAAATATACAGATCAAAAAACAGCAAACTCCTAAAAGACTAGTGTAAAAATAGATCTCACTAGAGTTGTGTACACACATTCCACAAGGTCCGTTCTTACTGGTGGCGATTTGGTCTGTAAATCTGTGTGCAAGAGCAGAATTACAGTTTGTACAAGTACAAATTAGTTTCTATTATTTTGTACTTAGGCTGAAATCAGGTGCAAAACATCAACTGAAACCTACCACAGATCTTGTTTGCTCTGGAGCATTTATCGTGGCGGTTTAACCGAACCTATACAAATGCTTTACGGATACTCCCAGGTTGTTTATCTTAAAAGGGAAATATAATTTGACAACGCTCCACATTAATCCCTCACAAAAAAAATGTAAGTCTTTTGTACCATATACAAATAACGATAAAATATATTTTATTTGATGCATATATTTAAAATAATCTGAACCTCTTATGATGTATGTTGTGAGAGACCTAAACAAATTTAAATGAAATGTGCAAAACCTTGTAATTATATAATATTTTGCTGGGTTTTGCCTGTGGGAAGTGCCACGAGTAGTAGACAATGCCTTGCAGAGAGACATTTCCTTTTATCCATGTTTTGCTGACAGTTTTTTTGAAAAATCCTGCCAACCCTAAAAAAAATGCTCCCATAACTTTGCAGCATCTTACAGAATATCTTCAATAGAAACGCCCGCCCTGCCACCAATATTGAAGTTTACAGTAAATATGGTGGTAATGGGTGTGCCCATAATTACATTAGTGATGGCCATTGCTGCGTTATTTAGAAGATGCCCATCGTTTTGCTGAACAACTACGGTTACACGTCACTGCATGTCAGCATGGACACTGTTTCTAGTGCTGGGATTTTTATTGCAAATCATTGCTAACAGCTGTTGTAGTTTAATGAATTAAATGGAATCCATTTAAGAATACAACACCCACAATGCATTAGGTTATCAAACAAAAGCCCATAATTGGAAATAGTGTCCGTGTTGAAATGGAATGTATTAGCCACTCAAGCAACAAGCATCAGAACTTGACATCATGGGTCAATTACACATTAGTCAATTCAACACAAAAGTGTTGATGGGAACATTTAAAGACCATACCAGGAATTGTGCATCATTCCCATTAAGACTTCCTTTAGGGTAGTGCTATCAGTGAAGCCGCAACTGGCACTTAGCTTGAGGAGGGGTCTGTGTTCAGAAATAACTTATGGGTTTAAAATCACCGGTTACAGAGTTCCTTGTGTATCCAGCAGTTTTCAGGCAACAATACAAATCTCAAGATAACTCTGGTGATTAATGCTAGCTCTAGAGAGAGATTAAAGTTTGGTCTAGTTAAAGTTTTGATGCATCAAAATAAAACTATTGCAAAGGGTTAAGATGCCTGCTGCAAGAACATGTACTTTGCAGATCACAGAACAGTAGTTTATGTGGATAGAACTTTGGGTAAAATACTTCATAAATTTCATTTTATTACTCATAGTTCATACATTACAATCCTAATATAACAGAGTGACCGAATGAACTGTCACTGAATAGCTGCATGCAAACTGCATCTTAAAGGTTAGAAGGTTATCTGTTTTCCCCTACTTTCATTAGCCTAATGTTCGTAAAACAGATGATTTTCTTCGGTAGAAATACATTGTTATTAGTAAAGCAAACTCCAACTACTTTCGTACATTTTAAATCTAAAATGTTTGCTTCCCCTGATCAAACACTCCAAAAATATACAGCCTACTAGTAGAGATGACGTGTGATTCCTACACCTTGTAATCCTTATTGTCTAATGGAACCTTTCCTATGGATTAATTTACATACGTATGATTCACTGTCTCTGTATCATGTGTGTGCGATGTAAAGTGCTCTGGCACCCTACACTGGTACGAGTGGCACTATAAAAGATATTAAATGCATGTGAAAGAAGGGCTATGGAGAGATGAGGGGCACTGTTGGAGCGTGGTACTGAGGAAACCTGTGAGAAGAAGGCCTGACCGCCCTGATTACCATTCCACTGTCAGGCAATTTCTTCAATAGTTATAGTGCACCAAAGTGTGAAGAAATGTCCAGTTATCAGAAATTTACCAGTCTGTTCAGTGCATACAAGCCCTTCTAAGAAGTATATAAGCTAAGGCTCTGGCAGAACCGCAGGATTTGTATCTGCATACTTCATGAAGTTGACTAGAGGCCTTTTTTTAATTTAATTACAATTGCAGGTTCTTGTGGAGAATATGTATAAACTCTGCAAAATGCTAGCTGTGAGTGTTCTGTCTGCAAAAGTGTGCATTTATTGTTGCAGTATATTTGGTTTAGTTCCCAGCAGAAAAGAAGTTTAAAATATATATTTTCTTGCAAATCACTAATTGCGAAGTTTATGCTTTATAATTAATACACAACTTTTACTTTGGATTCAGAGGAGAGCAGGCCCTGTGGTACATTGGACGTGATGCCCTTGCAAGTGAAAGCCATTATATGCTCTTTATCCCCTCCTTTAAATGATAAACTGATAATTTCTGCATTTTTTACTTTTCATGAAAAGATAGTTAAAAAGTATGGACTAAAGCATGGAGAGCATAGAAGTGCAGAGAGGGAAGAGTAGGATAAGAAATGGTGGGCTGCGGCGGGTAACCCCTGCCAGTGGTGAAATAAGTAATTTTGTCATAAATTATTTAACTCATGCCACAGAGAGGCTGACGATATATAGATATTTTTTTTATTAATCTTTCATTTTTATTGAAACTATGCAATAGTACAGAAAACAGCCGTGAAGCCACATAGTTAACAACATTCTTTACAAGGGGAGTATCAACAATATGGTGTGCAAGCTTCGACGTAACGGGAAACAGCCATTACAACGCAGTCATTACATCGCACTACCTTTACATAGCAGTAATTTCATAGCAACATCCTTTACTTAACATGTCATTACAAGGCAGCCATTACATCACATGTCACTACAACGCATGTCATTACAACACGTCACTACAACGCAGGCATTACATCTCAAGTCATTACAACACATACCATTACAACGCATAGTACCCTTACACTATCCAACACTTACCCTACTGTTGCACTCACTGGAGTTAGAATAGTAATTTTTACCCCTCCCTATCCAACACATTCCCTACTGTTGCAATCACTAGAGTTAGAATAGTAATTTTTACCCCTCCCTATCCAACACATTCCCTACTGTTGCAATCAGTAGAGTTAGAATAGTAATTTTTACCTCTACACTATCCAACACTTACCGTACTGTTGCACTCACTGGAGGTACAATAGTAATTATTACCCCTACGGTATCCAACACTTACCTTAAATGCGATGTAATGGTATGCATTGTAAAGATAGTTTCTGAAAATGTGGTGCAATGGCAGGCGTTGTAAAGGATGTTGCGTTGTAAAAACTGCATTGTAAAGGCATCCATTGTAATTTTATGTGTTGTAACGTCATACATTCAACGTTACATGTCACTCGGGTAGGGAGAGGTCAATGTCCAAAGTTGTCCTGTGTAATTCAACAGTCGGAGACACACACAATTCACCACGTGAGTCGGACAATAGTTAATCAAACAAATCACTCTGCTCGCAAAGATCTATTTGTCTTCTCTGTCACCAGTAACAGTTTCCACTCAGAGCACAAGGTGCTAATCAGGGTTTAAAGCTTACATTTATCACACCACAAATCACTGTCTGAATGAGTGTACATTTCATAATCGCAGTCCTGTGAATGATGCATGAGCTTGTTAGATCCTATGAGGCTTGGGAGATATGCTACCCTCTTTGCAAAGGGAACAGTACTTGAGCTGTGATGTTCTGACTGGCTTGCAATTCAAGATGGTTCTTCTGTAAAGTGATGCCAAGATCTATTTTGGGACATAACTTTGCTTTGACTATAGCAGCTCCATGGGTCAAGTATACCTTGTCAGAAAGTTGGCTCTGGTCTTCTTTAAAACCCCATGATTTGTTTATTTTGAAACTCTGGCATTTGGACTTCTGCTATGAGTGAGAACTACTAATTGAGTCTTGCTGACTGTATGCTTCTGTTAAATTTGACTTGAGTGTCTGTCTTTTAAAATAAAGCCTGCTGCTGGGGTTAGACGTTTTGCACTGGTTATAATTGAAGTTTGCACATAAATGCAGGCTGTGCAAGGAAGGCCATTGTCTAACTCAGTTATTTGGCATTCAAAATGAAGTACTTGGAGTTCTCTTTGGCTAGATTGTGAGTATGTGGAGTTACATTGTGCTTACACTTTGGGTGGATAATTTACAAATAGAAAAATGATTTACATAGGTTTCCCTATGTTTTACAGGGTCCTGGGAACAAATAGAATATTCGTTTGGCTATAAGTGTGCTACTCCATGTAGGTTGGCATTTATGGCACTTCAGTGAAGCCAGCTCTTAATTAGATTCCTGTTTTAATCTAACTAGTTAGGCTAAGTTAGTTACTCAGGTATCTAGCTGGTATCAAATGGGCCCTTGTACAGAAGCCCCCTTGGAGGGGATTAGCCTACTCCTGGTGCAGGAAGAGGGTCAAATCATCATTGTGTAATTAGCTGCCAATTAGCTGACAAACATAGGCATGTCCTATCCGTGGGATAAAGCGGAATAATGTACCAGTCACCGCGGGATAATGTACCAGTCACTACAGGTTCTCCCTTTGAAGTTCTGGAGAGAAGGGACCAGTATTTCAGTGTTAGTTATGGTTGGAGCTAAGGACCAGAGAGCTCTTTCATACAACTTGTTTCTGCAATTCTGAAAATACTTAAAAATATTGTGCAATGGTGTGGACTAGCCAATGGGCTGCTGGAAATGTGGAGTAGCATTTCTGGACAGGCACAGAAGGCCACCTTCTAGAACTATCCACCTCCGCTATTTACAGCCCAGGACAGTGCAGAGACTGTAGGAGACGAGAGAAGTGCAGAAATATAAAGAAGCCCTTGTGTGGATGACAGCTACCTGGAGACGAAATCAGACTTGTAGAAGAAGAGACACCACAATCAGAGTCTGTCTGTGTTTGGCTTGGCAAGAGATGGTCGAGGTCCCTACCTCTCACCACAAAAGTGTTACACACCATGAAGTCTGAGACTGGAGAGAGCATGAAAAAGGGTGGCATTTTTTATAGGTTCACAGGAGCAAAGACTTATGTCCTCAGCATAACATGAGAAGGGCTGTACAAATTAAATAACATGACCCACACCAATATACATTGCAGAATTGTGTGTTACATAAAACAGGTTACTGTATTAACCCTGTCAAAATTAAAAGGCAGAGAGTACCTCCAACCTACATAGAAGGAGAAATGACATTACATTATTGAGCAATGAACTATTAAAATGAATTATAGCCCCATAAGAACAGGCAGGTAGTATCAACCTTAAGCATGTGCAACATTACATGCAAGCTTCCTTAGAAGTAAATTAGTTGTTGTGCAACACAACTCATTATCGCCATGGAATTGATGACATTTTTGTCTAATTATTTAAAACAGAAAATATACAGAAAGAAACAGAAAAATCATGCATGCTGTGCAACTTTTTATAGCAATGTTTCTTACCTATCAGAACAACCAGGCCAAGGCCCAGTAAATTAGTTTTCGGCACCTTACTTACGATAACTTAAACACACAAAAATGAAAATGTATTTTTAATAATATATCTGCTCTAACAACTCTCGTTCCCCATGACCATTAAGGATTCAGGGGCTTATGACGCTCCGGTGGGGCAGAGTGCAGGCCCATAGCTACAAGTCCATGCAAAGCCACTTTGTGTGGCTTTTCATGACCTCCTAGATATGGTGTAAGGCAACACATTCAAGTCACTACGTTGCCTTACACTGCATCAGGGGGGCATTCCATTGGCTCTGCAGTGGGGTTTGACACATTCCCAGGTTTACAAGGATCTGTAAACCTGAAAATGCATCCAAACTGTGCTCCTCTCCATAATGAGGAGAAATATCTTAATTTCCCCTTAGTTTCTTCCTCTTTCTATGTGTGCTGCATTCGGCAGCCACATAAAAACGAAAAGGCTCCATGGGTTGTCTTTGTGGGGAGGTTGTCCCTTCCTGCACAAAACCAATCCTGCCAATAAAACAGATACCCTCCCACCATGATACAAGTGTGCCTACATTGGCACCTGGCACCAAATTGTGTGATGGATGAGAGGACAGGAATGCACAATATCTTGTAAATATGGTGCATTCCTGCTCCTTCGAATTGGCGTAGGGCTGCACAGCAAAAAGACTTGTGGTCCTGCCTTGCGCCAATTCATTGTAAATGCGACCCTCATTGCATAGCTTGGGGATATTATAAGAGCCCGTGAGGGTATGTATGTTAGTCAATCTTATGCTTATTGATGTGAGCTGAAAGAGGTATTCGCTGATCAACAATCAAAGTTCCCAGATTCTTCTCCAATGCTGAGTACTTTTATTAGGATGACTTGCATTCATTTGTAACTGCACCCTGTTTACAAAGTGTTGTGACCAGGCTACCAGTTGTAGCTGAAAATTGCTGATTACACCACTGTGAGACAATTGTCTCTCCAAAATAAGCTGCATCCCACTGAAAGGATAGGTTAATGATTAAGAAAACTCAAGGCTATCCGAGAACTCCCCTACTTGAGTTGCAATAGTCTATTTCTCATAGTTGAACGAGAGATTTAAGTATCCAATTACAACCATTTCCCTACTTGTCCAGAAGTTCATGAAGGAAATTACAAAAGACTTTTTATGATTATTTTACGCTATTTCCATGGTGTAGTCCTCACTGTGGTACAGGCGACCACAAAATGTGCAAAGGCAGAATATTTTTCTGGAACTATATTCTGCTTGGGTGTTAAATGGGGGATTACTTTAACCTAAAATGTGTAAAATCAGATGTAAGGTATGGAGTCTAATAAAGAGTTGAACCACCAATAGGAACACAAACAAAACAAAACTACAACAAGAGTTAAGAATTGAGATCAACCGAAAATAAAGCAAGTAGAATAGGCCACAACCCCTCAATCTCAGTGAAACAATAGTTGTGAGATGCAGACCGCCTATCATGAGGCAAGCCTTAGTACTCTCCTAGGAACAGGAAGGTACCTTAAGGTACAGGTTAAGAACCACATCAAGAGCATTGTCAAGCTGAAAGAGTTGGGTTACACCACAGACTGTGAGACAAATTCGATGCACCTCACAAAATGCACATTTCATGTTAGATGTAACCAATATCCTGAATGATACATAAAACAAAACATTTTATGTTCCCCCAAAAATCACACAGCCTACTGTGAAGATATGGTTTCATGTGGGAGCGAGATCCAAGTATCTATTGTCGCACTTGGTGGACGTTGTATCTGAATACAAGCTCACTATGTAAGTCCAGTAAATGGCTTTATTGCTGTTGACAAATACATTTAAAAAAGGTATGACAAGACATATAAATGGAAGTTTTGCAAAAGACAATCCCAGCAAAGCCTCTTTTTTGGTTTCTCTCCTGATGCTGTTTCAGGCCGTGGATTGCAATAATACACTTTTGCCGAATCAACTTCAGCTAGGTGAATGCTCACACAGCTGGTGGGGAAAATATTGCAGTCTCTGATATTTTCCCTCTGGAACATGACAAACAAGCATTATTACTGTTTTATCTGCTATTCCAAAATACACAATTGCTAGCGTGGAGGTAATATTGTACCCAGTAAATACTGCACCTAGCTGTTTCAGGATTTATTGAGGATACTACTCCACTCCATGCTGAGCCTAATGTTTCTTAGCCTGGGATTACTAGTCTGAAAATGCCAGACCAATGATCCTGAGTATTGTTGTACTAGCCTCCGTCGGTTATCCCTGTGCACAGTAGGGAAAATCAGAAAATGCTCTTCCACTTCACTTTCTCCGCCTTCTTCGACCCTTGTCCCCTCCACCACATCCCTAAAAATAGCACTGCAACCATTTCTTACAGGTCGAAATTGAATGGAGATTTGGGCCAAATATTTCTCCAGAATAAGAAAAAAACATGTGGTAAAGGATCCTATGGGTAGACTGAAAAGGCTTATATATGCTTTAAATATCAAGAAAGTATTCCAGGAAGAGACAGGGCATTGTGAATGTCATTGATATATTATTAAAAATAGGTTTGCAAAGAAAACTCCTGGTCACCGCGCACAGCGAAAGTCCCTAAGGTTTCTGCACGTCAATTGAATAATTAAAAAAATTAAACCAAAAAATCAAACTTTGCTCGCTAATTGTTGATGAAGCAATGTTTTTGTTTGTATTTTGCACCAAAATGTATCCAACAAACTTAAATTATAGATTGTACTTTGACAATACAGATTTCACAATACATAAAAAAAATAAGTTGCGCTTAACAATCATTTTCGAATTGCATATTCATCAAGTGACCCCAATGCATTTCGGGTGAAACCCATTCTTCAGGGGGATAACGTTTCAGAGTATTCTCATTAGGGTCACAGGTAGATCCCAGAATTCACAGCTGCAAGCAGGGTTTAAACATTTACATTGATTAACTCAGTTATATCATTATAAGTTAGGTGCTGGTTAATACACATTCATTGAATTGATATATTCTCACCAATCTTCGCTAATAATAGGAAAGAAGACAAAAGAGCTTAGAATCTGTCCACAAGAGCCCATATCAGGCCTCACTGTTCGAACATGATGGGTTAAAAATGGGCCACATACACGGATGTCTTTCACACACTGAAAGCAATGCTGAAAGCAATTCAGATTACATTCAGAAATCAATGCATATTAGACATTAAACGTAATCTAATCCTGTGATGTGCCCTTAGGAATAGTGGGATATGTTGACCCCTGCAGGAGACCTGGAACACATTACCATTACAATAATCCTACAAGCAGTTCAACCTCCTAGCTGAAGTACTAGCTCATCAATGACGTGTGTAAGCCTAGATATAGCCAATAAGGTCCAGGGGTTATCTGGAAGACCTTCTGAAGAGGTCTTCACTCTCCATCTGTGGAAAAATTTTGGTGCAACAGATTCGCATGGACACAATCATCTGTCGAATGGGTCCAAAAATTGACTTATTACTCAGAGGTGCATCAATCGATTAAAATATGCAAAAATATGCAGAAGTGTAATTTATAGAACTGTTAATGCTTACACGTACTAGCCACTGATAATTTCAACCTAATTGGGGATTTTAACTATCATGGTGAGCAATTGCCTGATCCCGACACTAGCCACTTAGTTGGAACAATGGAAACATTAGGAATGGCCCAGAAGGTAGCTAGTCCCACAAATTTAGCTGGGCACACTTTAGATGTAATATTTGAGAATTCCTCTAAATTGACAATTGAGTCATCTTCTCTATTATTATGGACTGATCACCATCTTATAAAATTCTGTATGCCCATTAACTCCTGTAAGAAATCTGGACTAAATAAAACTACTTTGATTCGGCCCTGGCGTAAATTAACACCAGATGCCTTCTCAGCCCATTTAAAACCACAGCAGATATGCCATACCGGCACTGTGGAACAGGCCACAATTATTCTAGATGACTCCATTATGTCCGTATTGGATATGGTTGCCCCTATAGCCAGGGTTAAAATAAAAATAAAAGCTTTGCCCTGGTTTACGACATTACTAAAAACTGGAAAATAAATTTGTAGAACAGCCGAACGCCAGAGTAGGAAAACCAAATCTGACGTAGATTGTAGGAACTACAGACAGTGTCACCTCAAATATATAAAAAACATTAAAATGGCCAAAAAGTTGTACTTAACCCCTTCGATGCTCATGACGGAATGGTTCCATCATGAGCATCGGTTGGCTGTGCTCATGACGGAACAGTTCCATCATGACCTCGCCCGTTTTCATTAGGGCTCAGCACCGGCGGTAAATCTTACCCGCACGGATGTGGTTAACTCAGCGGATAAAAAATGCAGCACATTCCAGCAAGGAACTCTATAAAATACTGAAAGAGTTCACATACTCTCAGGTTGACCACTATTCCATCCTCCCTACACATGAATGGGTAGATTCAATATCTACCTTCTTTGACAATAAAATCAGAACTATTTACTCATCCTTCCCCCAATATGACACAGACTATCATCAGCAAAAAACTTAAACACATGATGTGGCTCTGCTGTTGGAATTTGAACCCCTAACTATCACTGAAGTGTTGGGAGGCCTCACTAAGAATAAATCAGGTTCCCCGGTTGACCCCCTTTCACCCCGTTCTTGTTTAAGAATAATGCCCCAACTTGCTAAGATACTAACTGCAATCTTTAATATGTAACTACAGCAAGCCAAGGTCCTCACTAGATGGAAAAATGCCCAAGTCAAGCCCATTCTGAAAAAACCTACGGCTGACCCCAACTTACTAGCTACTTATCGTCCCATCTGATTGTTACCTTACTTTGGGAAGTTGTTAGAACATCTAGTTAATAAATGCCTCACTGCCCATCTTGAGAACCATGGTCTTCTAGACCCCTCACAATCAGGTTTCCGCGCTGCACAGAAACCGCAGTTGTTGAGATCACTGATAACATCAGGCTTGCACTGGATAAAAGAGAATCAGCAATGTTGATTCTCTCGGACCTATCTACAGCCTTTGATATCATATCCCACAGTATCTTGAAACATCGACTGTGGGAGGTGGGAATTAGAGGGAAGACCCTGGACTGGTTTGAGAACTATCTAACCGACCGATCTACCACTGTTCTCGTAGACTCTATAGCTTCGTGAAGTCGACCCGTTGTGTAGGTGTTCCACAGGACTCCAGTCTTAGCCCCATGTTGTTTAATCTTTATTTAACACCTTTAGCTGGTATCATCAGATCATATGGTTTTGAAACTGTGTTACATGCTGATGACATTTAATTGCTTGTCAGCTTTGGTCCTGATTACATTACAGGATCTGCTTTCCAAGCTTTAGATTCTTCAGAACACTGCTGCCAGACTCATTCTCAATCTCCCTTCCAGATCGCCTTCTGCCCCAAATCGTAAAACTCTTCATTGGCTTCTGGGGCTGCAAAGAGATTGATTGATTGATTGATTGAATAAAATTTATATTGCGCAAAACAATAACCCGAAGGCATCAAGGCGCCTAACATCATATATCATAAATCAGATCATATCATCATTACACATAGGCCTTTACGAAGAGATGGGTCTTCAGGGCCCTTCTAAAGGCCTGGAGAGTGGGTAAGAATCTTAATTCAAGTGGGAGGGAGTTCCACCACTTGGGCGCTAAGGTAGAAAAAGCTCTACCCCCCCATCTAGTTCTCCTAATTCGAGGGGCTGACAAAAGAAGTCCACTCGAGGAGCGTAGGTTCCTAACCGAGGTGTACCGGGACAAAATGGATCCTATACCGGTGGGGGTGTTCTTGGCTAATGCCCTATAGGTCGTGCACAGGGTCTTGAAACGGATACGGTCTTCCACAGGAAGCCAGTGTAGCAGCTTTCTAGCCGCTGTGGCTGAGGGCCGTTTGGGGAGGTCTAAGACAAACCTAGCGGCAGGATTCTGGACTACCTGCAAGCGCTGCAGTAGACTCTTGTTCAGCCCCACATACAGCGCATTGCAGTAGTCCAGCCGGGAGCCAATCAGGGCAACAGTAATCTGTTTCCTTGCCTGCAAAGATAGGTAAGTGTCTAATCCTCCTGAGAATATGAATGATGCCCCAACAGGTGGAGATGGTTCGGTTGACCTGTTTGTCCAGATTGAGAGCGGGATCAATCATGATCCCTAGATTTTTAGCCGACGAAGTGGGGATGGGGCAAGTTCCTAAAGAGTCTGGCCACCAACTAGATGACCAGACGTCCTCTTTCCCTCCAAATACCATCACCTCCGTCTTCTCTCCGTTCAGTTTTAATGAATTGTAAATCATCCATTGCCCGACTGCCTCCATAAAAGATCTAAAATTGGCGGCAGTCGGGGCACCTGATTGGGAGAGAGAGACGAGGATCTGGGTGTCGTCGGCGTAAGACACTATCTCCATCCCATATGATCTAATTAGCCTGGCAAGTGGGGTCACGTAGATGTTGAATAGGGTCGGACTCAAAGCCGACCCCTGAGGGACCCCACATTGCACAGGCAGGGATGGAGATAGATACTCCCCCAACTTCACTCTTTGCACTCGGTGATTGAGAAAAGAAGTGAGTAGATCTAAGGCTGCCCCCCGAACCCCAACCTCCCTCAGCCGTGCTGTTAATACTGAGGGAGATAGGGTATCAAAGGCCGCCGTCAGATCTAGAAGGATCAGGAGGGTGGTCTGACCTCCATCGACACGCGTGCGGATGTTATCTAGCACGATGGTGAGGGCAGACTCGGTGCTGTGTTCCCTCCTGAATCCATGTTGGGAGGAGTCAAGGCAATCCGAGTTCTCTATATATGCAGCAAGATGCTTATTAAGATGTGCTTCAAGCATCTTTGCAGGGGCCGGGAGGAGTGAAATAGGCCGAAATTTTTTTAGAACTGCGGGGTCCAGAGAGGCCTTTTTAAGTAAAGGTTTTACCACCGCGTTTTTCCATTGGGTGGGAAAGAGGCCGTCTCTCATGGCTTTGTTCATAAAATCAGCCAGCGGGGGCAGAAAAATATCTCTGCACTGTTTGAGGATCCTAAGTGGGCACACATCCAGAGGGGAACCAGATTTAGTCTTATTAAGGAGGTTGTCCAGATCCTCCAAAGAAAGAGGGGGAAAAGAGTCCAAGAGTCCTACAGGAGGTGTTTCTGCAGGGGCAGGGACCATAGCTCCCTGGGCAGGGGGCACAGTAATACAAGATCTCTGTATCTCCAAGGCAGAATACATGTTTAAAATTTTTGCCTGGAAAAAAGAGGCAATGTTATTGTAAAGCTCTTGAGATGCCACTACAGGATCAGGGGTTTGAAGGGTAATCAAAGAGTCCACTGCCTTGAAAAGCTCTTTAGGAGAGGACATTGATGTTGTCAGGGCCGTAAAATGTTCTTGTTTGGCCTTTATAATTTCTCCTTTATAGTTCCTCAGCATGGTTTTATGGGCTTCTCTATCCTTAGGATCCCAGCCAGAATGCCATAGTCGCTCACGCCTCCTCACTTCTTGTCTAAGAAGTCTGAGATGCTCGGAGAACCAAGGGGCTGAGGGTCTTTTCCTAGCTCGATATCGTAATTGGATATCGAGCTAGTTTATCCAGTGCCTCAGTCACAGTCCTTTCAAACTGTGTAACTGCCCTAGGGACACTTTCCCCTTGGGATGAAAACAAATTGGGTACCCAGGGGTAAGGGAGCTGCTAGTGATGTTTTTAAAATTTCTACGCAGTTCCTTATTACTTAAGGTGTTTTTAGGCATAAGGAAAGAAGGACATTCTAAAATCCTAAGTCTTACACAACGGATAATGTACGACACCAGCCCAAGATATCTAGCTAAAAAACTTTAATGGTACACTCCTGGAAGATCTTTAAGGTCTGGTACCAAATCTTACCTTGTTTGGCCTCGCATTCGAACTTCTCAAAATGGCGGCCAATCATTTTCCTACTTGGCCCTTATGCTCTGGATTATGCCACCATCACACCTCCTGTCCATAGTTTACCATAGTTGATTTCATAGAGAACTAAAAACCAGGCTCTTTCTCCAGTAAGCGTGCTTTCACTGTTATTGTTGCTGTCCTTTTTGCTGTTATTGTTGCTCAGCGCCATGAGGCCTCCCCGGTGATATGTGCGCTTAACAAGAACATTTGACATTGACATTGACATAACCTGTGGAAACTGCTTCCGCAACTTTTGCATGAGGAAGACTCCGCTGCAGTGCTTGGAAGGAGGCTTTGCAGAACGGCACCCCTCCATATTTCACAGCCCCAATTACTGCGAATCATGATGAAGACCAACTCCATCTTTTGTGATGTTCCAGTTTGGTTGGGGTGAGCGTTCGTTTTGTTTTCTGCTGCAGTTTGTTCCTGTCAGCTTGCGGCTGCCATTTTGAGCGTTTTTCTTGCTCAAGTTTCAATTTGAAACCAACGCTCCTACGAGTTTCAATAAAATAAACGGTCTGGCCAATTTATTGTTTGCCCTTACACCCCTCTACTATTTCTGCTATATTTGGACCAATTATAGCTTACTTTATGATTTTTTTTGTGCTGCTGTGATTTTTTTCTGACATTGCTGCATTTTTGGACTAAATATCTGTGATAATAATGTTACCTATGCTTAACTCTTGTTTAACATATGTGACCGGAACACCAAATTGACATTTTTGGGACTTTTTTAGTAAATGAGACGCTGTCACCATATATTGTCCCAGATATCTCCACATAATTTCAATTCCAACTGGTCCTTTTCTTGTGTACCTTTTTTCACAATGACTGATGTCACAACCTCTACTGGCTGATTTGTGGTGAATATCTTCTAATTCTCTGTCCCCTCAAAGTTTTGGCAATTATTATATATACAAGGGTATTAAGTTATTGGTGTATGGTTTATGGAAAAAGCATGAGTTACATGTGGTAGATCACCTCCTCCTGATCCTGCTACCTTGGTGG
This sequence comes from Lissotriton vulgaris, assembly GCF_964263255.1. Taxonomy (NCBI): domain Eukaryota; kingdom Metazoa; phylum Chordata; class Amphibia; order Caudata; family Salamandridae; genus Lissotriton; species Lissotriton vulgaris. The sequence goes on from NC_141688.1 coordinate 276,303,448, forward strand.
ATTATAATCATTTCAGTATTCTACAAGACAACATGGATAAGATGGAGTCAAGTACCACTTCCTCCACTACAAATGGTGCAGCATCTGCTTCCATTCAAGTTGAGTCATGAAAAACTGTTCAATATTTATTCAATTTTTTCATAAATATATTTTTTTAAATTATAACACTTAAAAAAATATTTATGAAAAAATGGAATAAATATTGAACGGTTTTTCATGACTCAACTATTGTGGATGTTATGACTCTTTGCTGGTCTAAGTGAGCTTATTACTGATGACATAATTTTGGGACTCTATTTGAGCCTCTTTCTATATCAGTGGGAGCAGATTGTTTATTGTATTGAATTGCTCTTGATTCCCCTACCCGTCTGCTCCATATTTGTGCATTCAGGGGGCCCCTATTTTTATTGGTGTTAACCAAATGCCTTCAATGCATCAGGAAATTACCCGTTTAAAACAACAAGTGGTAAATTTGGAAAATAGAAATAGACAACCTACGCATTCATGGCCTTGTGGAGTGAATTTAGGGCTGTGGCCCTCTTATTTTCTTCCAATCTTTTCTGCCAAAACTTCTTAATTTTCCAGAAGCTCCACCACTGAACATCCAAAGAGTACACCATCTGGGTCATATCCCTCAAGCATATTCTTCATTGAGTAAACCGCAAGGGTTTTTTTTATATTTTCTAGAATATACTGACTTTACTTAAAATCTTGCAAGCGGCCAAACTTAAAGGAAAAATTTCTTGGCAAGGTTCTAATCTCTTTTTTGTTCATGATTATGCAAAAACTACATGGAGTGGTCCCAGACCAACAAACACAATAAATACTTAATCTTCACACAGTTGAATAAGATCAAAATCAAAAGTAATGCTGGTTGACAGTGTTTTTATTTTCACTGAACCCAAAAGAACCGTATAATGGTTGTACATTCGCTATTATTAAGCACAAAATTATAAGTGCGCCCACACGGGGGAGGGGAAGGAGTGCAGAGGGAGGGGGTGTGTTTCAATTAGTTAACATCACTAATCAAACAAATCCATAAGCACAAATCCACACGTGAAACCATCATTATCATTGATCCATAAATGAGAGATCAAGACAAACACATGTTAAATACAACATTCCACATAAAACAGAGACTCCTGTAATGATTCTTAATATCAATCTTGGGGTAAGGAGTTCGTACAGGTAGAAGATGGTCTACGTTTCGACCCAGTGGTGTAGGACAATGGATCCTTACTCGAGGGTCTTCATCAGGACGTGAGGGGGTGAAGGAAGAGGTGGGGCCGGGTCCTAAGTGTAATATGAAGAAGTGCGCATTATTTAGACGGTCTCAAAAGAGTCCCAACACACATAAATTAAAAAGCCCGCAGGCCAGTCGCATCAAAATACAAAACATGTGAAAGAGGAGTTAAGAAGGTTTAAAAAGGAGGGTAGGTGAACTGAGGGCGGAACAAAAATGATTACCTGGCAGCGCAGGTAGACACGGCCACAAAGCCTGCTGGGCGTGTTGCGTCTCCAGGCAGGGCCCAGTACAGATTATTATTAGAGTTGTCTGAAAAAAACATATGAGACCAATTCGGTACAGTAGCCCCAAACACCTATGGTAACCTGTGTTCAAGCAGGTAGGGGGCAGGAGCGTCAAAGGCCTACCTTATAGTAAATAGGTCACCCGATCTGGATGGCCCGGCGGGTGGGGTCCCTCAAGTACGTTTTTGGAATTCCCCAGGCGCTCGTCTGAAAAAACGAGTGGGTATCAGGTATCAAATAATGGAGAGCTGGATATGCAGGCAGGATGTCACGCCTAGTCAGAAAAGTGTGGACGAAGAGCTGTGACTTACCCAAATGGGATTTGTAAAATACTATCAGGAAGGAGCCGTCTCAGCGTGTCTCCTTGAAAAGGGCAGGGGCCTCGAAGGGTCAGAACGGAGCCAGCGTTTGCGCGTGTCAGCCTGGAACCAGGAAGTGTTGCCATGGCTACGCGGATCGATTTTATAAACTCCTGAAGAAAGACTCAAACGGGTTGCTGAGTAACAGGGTAGCGTCCCAGTTGGAGGAAAGACTAGTACAGGGAGATTATTGCAAAAGGTGACGGAGTTGATATTGATATGACACGTTGATATGGGTTTAATCTGCAGCGATTGACAATTCCAATGGGGCCCCAGATAGACATAAAAGTAAGGGGTGAATTAGATTCAATAAACAGCAAAACATAGTAATTACTAGCGCGAACCTGCCACACATGGCGGTCTGGCGCACAGTATCTCAAAACAGGGTAGGTCAACTGAGTCGCAAAAGCATAGGAGTCAAATAGACATAAGCAGTAAGAGAAAGACCCGCATTCAAGGGAAAAGGGCATTTGTATGTGTTGATAGTCCAACATATGCGCGGACCAACCCAGCATGGTAGTCAAGGCGCATATGGGGCAAAGGAATATTATACAAAAAATCCACATAGCAACTGTTATATAATCTCTGAGTGTGGTCAATGGTATACAACACATGTGCTCCATGGTCGCGGACCAACCATACAAGGTAGTCAAGCGACTAAAGGTCAAATAAGTCACGCTGGCAGAAACACGTATGATTCCCCAATGTGGCCCTGCATGTGACGCAACGGCGTGGACCCACCGAACAAGGTAGTCAAACGCCTAGATTCTGTGGAGAAGCACTCAGACTGGATTAAAGAGACAGATGAGTTAGAAAGTCAGCATGTTGGTGTGTGAAGGCACCCCAGAGCTTGGGAAAAAGGGGGGACCTAATTCACAACGTGGCCATTTGTGCAAAGCTACTTTCTGATTCATTCAAACCCCTGGACACTGAATCAAAGAGACGGATCCATTTAATTTCCCTTACGTTAAGGACGGGTTCGATGCTGCCGCCCCTTGGGCCCAGTCGGACCTGTTCCAGAATTGTCCATTTAAGACTTTCAGGGGGGTGGTTGTATGTGTTACAGTGATCGACCAGCGGGGCTCCCACGACTTTACATCTCACGCGGCTGCAGTGTTGCAGGAAACGTACCTTCGCACGTTGTTGTGTCTGACCCACATATATCTGGTCGCAGGGGCATATTACGCAATACACCACATTAGTGGAGTTACAATTGGTGTGTGACTTGAGGGGAACTTGATGTTGTTTGTAGGTGAAGATCTTCGTCTGAATGGTCGACGGACAGGCTTTGCAGGACCCACACCGATAGTGTCCCACAATGGGAGGAAGGTTCCACATGGTTGTGATCGATGGTTCAGCTGGGCTTGATAGGAAGGAGCGCACCACATGGTCTCGGATGTTCCTTGCCTTTTTAAATGCGTGAAGAGGAGGGCACTTCATGTTAAGGTCATCGGATATCAGGTTCCAGTACTTATTGATGGTATGTTTTATCCTGTTACTTTTGGTGGAAAACGTTGTAACACAGATCATGCGATCCTCATTCTTATTTTGTTTGTCTCCTGGTTCCAGTAGGGTCTCTCTGGGGTTGAACCATGCTCTCTTCATGGCTTTCTTTACCAACCGCCTGGGGTACCCACGTTCTAGTAGTCTGCCCAATAGGATTGAAGATTGATCCATGTAATCCTCCTTCCTGCTGCAATTGCGGCGGATCCGCAAAAACTGGCCGAAGGGGAGGTTGTCACGGAGGCCCCTAGGATGGTGACTGGAGTACAGAAGGAGGGAATTCCTCTCCGTGGGTTTCCTGAACAGGTTGGTTTGAAGGATCTCATTCTCCACAAAGATGGTTAGGTCCAGGAAATCGATGGATTTCTTATCACATTTAGTCGTAAACTTGATATCTGGTGATCTATCGTTGCGTCACATGCAGGGCCACATTGGGGAATCATACGTGTTTCTGCCAGCGTGACTTATTTGACCTTTAGTCGCTTGACTACCTTGTATGGTTGGTCCGCGACCATGGAGCACATGTGTTGTATACCATTGACCACACTCAGAGATTATATAACAGTTGCTATGTGGATTTTTTGTATAATATTCCTTTGCCCCATATGCGCCTTGACTACCATGCTGGGTTGGTCCGCGCATATGTTGGACTATCAACACATACAAATGCCCTTTTCCCTTGAATGCGGGTCTTTCTCTTACTGCTTATGTCTATTTGACTCCTATGCTTTTGCGACTCAGTTGACCTACCCTGTTTTGAGATACTGTGCGCCAGACCGCCATGTGTGGCAGGTTCGCGCTAGTAATTACTATGTTTTGCTGTTTATTGAATCTAATTCACCCCTTACTTTTATGTCTATCTGGGGCCCCATTGGAATTGTCAATCGCTGCAGATTGAACCCATATCAACGTGTCATATCAATATCAACTCCGTCACCTTTTGCAATAATCTCCCTGTACTAGTCTTTCCTCCAACTGGGACGCTACCCTGTTACTCAGCAACCCGTTTGAGTCTTTCTTCAGGAGTTTATAAAATCGATCCGCGTAGCCATGGCAACACTTCCTGGTTCCAGGCTGACACGCGCAAACGCTGGCTCCGTTCTGACCCTTCGAGGCCCCTGCCCTTTTCAAGGAGACACGCTGAGACGGCTCCTTCCTGATAGTATTTTACAAATCCCATTTGGGTAAGTCACAGCTCTTCGTCCACACTTTTCTGACTAGGCGTGACATCCTGCCTGCATATCCAGCTCTCCATTATTTGATACCTGATACCCACTCGTTTTTTCAGACGAGCGCCTGGGGAATTCCAAAAACGTACTTGAGGGACCCCACCCGCCGGGCCATCCAGATCGGGTGACCTATTTACTATAAGGTAGGCCTTTGACGCTCCTGCCCCCTACCTGCTTGAACACAGGATACCATAGGTGTTTGGGGCTACTGTACCGAATTGGTCTCATATGTTTTTTTCAGACAACTCTAATAATAATCTGTACTGGGCCCTGCCTGGAGACGCAACACGCCCAGCAGGCTTTGTGGCCGTGTCTACCTGCGCTGCCAGGTAATCATTTTTGTTCCGCCCTCAGTTCACCTACCCTCCTTTTTAAACCTTCTTAACTCCTCTTTCACATGTTTTGTATTTTGATGCGACTGGCCTGCGGGCTTTTTAATTTATGTGTGTTGGGACTCTTTTGAGACCGTCTAAATAATGCGCACTTCTTCATATTACACTTAGGACCCGGCCCCACCTCTTCCTTCACCCCCTCACGTCCTGATGAAGACCCTCGAGTAAGGATCCATTGTCCTACACCACTGGGTCGAAACGTAGACCATCTTCTACCTGTACGAACTCCTTACCCCAAGATTGATATTAAGAATCATTACAGGAGTCTCTGTTTTATGTGGAATGTTGTATTTAACATGTGTTTGTCTTGATCTCTCATTTATGGATCAATGATAATGATGGTTTCACGTGTGGATTTGTGCTTATGGATTTGTTTGATTAGTGATGTTAACTAATTGAAACACACCCCCTCCCTCTGCACTCCTTCCCCTCCCCCGTGTGGGCGCACTTATAATTTTGTGCTTAATAATAGCGAATGTACAACCATTATACGGTTCTTTTGGGTTCAGTGAAAATAAAAACACTGTCAACCAGCATTACTTTTGATTTTGATCTTATTCAACTGTGTGAAGATTAAGTATTTATTGTGTTTGTTGGTCTGGGACCACTCCATATACTTCAATTGAATACCCAGGTCCCACTGACCACATGGGTCGAACCCCTCTGTCTATAATATGCAAAAACTACAGCAGACCGTCAGTAGCAATTTCTTGATATGAGACCTGCACTTCGAAGTTTGAATGCCAGATATGGTTTGCTTCATCCATGTCTCTTTACAGGGACCTACATAAATAAAACTTCTAACTATGAAGATCCTGTTCTTTTACAACGCTTTTTGAATTTCTGTAGAGAACAAGATTGGAGACCACACATTCTTAGTTGATTTGAACTATTGTGTTATTATTGTAATGTTCTATTTTTTCTCCTTAACTCTCATATTTCTTTAGAGCATACAGTTATGTCCTTTTATAATGTATTTTCTTTCTTTTTACCACTAGGTAAGGTTTCCGTGATCCCTGATTTGTGATCATTACTCAGTCTGGATATCTACCTCCTTTACCCATCCTCGTTCTGGAGTTTTCCGATTGGATATGCCGTTTTCCTCATGTGGCTCCACCACCCCCTTTTCAATGTATGTTTGTGGTATGCCTGTTTAATTTTTCTCCCTTCTTTCTCTTCTTTTGGACTCTTCATTAGACTATATTTTTGTTCTCTGATCCTTTTCTCTACCTATCTCTATATATTATGCATTTTTCTTCTTTCCCATTCTATTCTTTTTTTTTTTTCTTACCAATCTTTTTACTTACCTTCTTTCGTTAATTATTGCACGATCTTATGGAATTATGTTCCTTTTTGTTTCATACTCACCCCATTATTCCTTTCGTGTTAATACTTTCCTGGTTGCCTTTTCTATTTTACTCTACTGTAATTTTTGAATTACTGTTAGAAGAATTAAGATGTTGTTAAATTTTTTATCTTGGAATGTTAAAGGTTTAGGTTCACCTACAAAGCGTCAAAGGGTACTATCATATATTGCTGGATTAAAAAGTGACATTGTTTATCCTTATAGGGTACTAGTTCTTTCCCTAAGCAGATAGCATGGGATATATATTTCAAATAATCTTTAGAAGCAATGCAGTTCAGTATTTTCAATATTTTCCTATTTATATGAAAATGTACACCCTGAGTTTTCAAGTAAACCTTCAATTGTGCTACCCACCACCACCCCCAACTCATGCCCCGCCCCCCTGTGAATCCCCTCCCTCTGCCCCTAAATCCCCCACCCACTTCTCCCGAATCCCCCAACTCTCGAGGCATAGTAACCACCTGTCCCTGGTGATGTTGAGCCTCTACTAAGCTAAACCTCCTCCTCAAAATGACATATAATCTATTCTAAAGATGAGCCAAAACAAACATATTAAACGAGCAAGGAATCAGAGAAAAAGACAAAATGGAAATTCTATAAGAAAGAGAAACGAAATTGGAGTTTCCTAACTCATAGCTTATAATATCCAGCTTACTCTCACTTAGCAGAAAAAATACAAAACGTATCCAATTCAGCAACCCCTTGCAAGCCTAAAATGAGGACGGAAATTCCCTTGCTTGGACCTCAGATGCATTTGCCCTGCATTTGCCCCTGGGAGATCACCTACAATTTAGCAGGGTTAAGTAGAAAGAACTGTGCTCCCTTTTCCTGAAATGACGGCATTAGTTGCTGCAGGATCCATCTTTTTTCAACTGTCGCTTGACAGAAGTCAGGACTCACAAAAAAATCACAGCCCTTACCAGTCCTCTTCCTATCTGGTATGGCCAGATCGTAAAGGGCCTCCCTAGCCAAAAAATTATTGAGGCAAGTAAGAATAGTGCAGGGCTGACTATCAGCCTGTCTTCCGGTCTGCTTGCGTATATTAAAAGGAAATCGATGGGCCCTCTGGAAGTGTATTTTCCAGTCACAGTATTAGAGTTCTGGGAACGCCTCTTCAAAAAGTTCGATCAGGAACTGTCAGACATCTGCCCCCTCTTTGCCCTCAGGAACACCCAAGATACGAAGGTTAATTCTCCTCAATCGATTTTTGTTATCAGTCAGTTTCCATACTATGTCATCCTTCAAAGATTTCATACATCCTGTCAGATTTTTCTGCGCAGTCAGTTTCCTACCTCAAGCAGATTTCAAGCAAGTGGTCCAAGTGCTTGTTTTGGCGAGGCTTGAAAATGGCAGTGCTACGTTATGTGGCCTCCCCAAATACCCTTTGGCCCCCCAAAGGCTTCATTGAACGAGGTGGCCAGATTGATTACGGGCACCAAGCGAAATGCCCACATCTTCTCTGTCTTAAAATCTCTAAACTGGCTGATCTACGAAGTTAGAATTCAACTAAAGATTGCCTGCCTATTGCACAAAGCTCTCCACTTCAAACCCCCAACCATCTTGCGCAAAAGCTAGAACTATTGGGAGGGCGTAGACCATCAATGAGTGCTAATTCCCTCCTCTTGAAACCTCAGATCTTCCGCAAAAAGAGAACATGCCAACGAGCCTTCTCTGGCTCTGCACCAAAAATGTGGAACTCTCTTCCACCGGAAATTCGTAGAATCTCTTCCAAGGTTGCTTTCAAACAGGAAGCAAAAAAGATTGCTCATGAAAAAGTTCTAACCTTAACATGAGGGGTGACTGTCAGCTCTAATAGCATCGGCCATACTACAGTATTGGTTATTATTCCTGTATATTATGATTGTATTTGCTCACCTTATGTCAAGATGTTCATCTACTAGCCCATTCTCTGTTTACTCCAGGTTTATAAATGATCTGTTATGTGAGCACTATTTAATTCAATGCCTACGTAGATCCCCCATTTGACTCATGTTCTGAACTGTTACTTTACTTTCTCTCAAATTGTAAAGTGCTCTGATATCCTTCTGGATCGTTTGCGCTATATAAAACATTTTAAATAAAATAAATAAATAAGTTTTTCTTCTTATTGGTTTGTGCTTTAAACAAAGCAGATCCCATCTGCTTTCCCTGAGCTGCGGCGTTTTTCTTTTGTTGGCGCCCGGAACCGGGCAGCTCAGCCATCATTGCAGAAGTAGATCGTCGCCTTCTCTGATCGAGGTTTTCCTCATATTGGTCCGGAGTGGATTGCTGAGAGCTACGAGAGCCTACCAGCAGCCCCCGTCCTTTAATGCTTTTCATGCTGGTCTTCAGTGGAATTTTTAAAGCGGGTTAAAAAAAGCGAGCAAAAGGAGAGGAAACGCTGGAGATTTTCCATGCCACCAGTCTGCAAGGCAGCGGAACCCCCGGAATCCAGGATCAAGATTGCCAGATCATCGTAGAAGATGTGGAAAAGTAAATTCCTTTTTTTTTTTGTAGCTCTTTACCATTACGAGCGTCCAAAATCAAAGAGTGAGAGGTTTAGCAGGAGAGGGTAGTTAGGATCCAGCTCACTCAGCCACCGCAGTGGCTGCCATCTTGCCTCCGGAAGTGAAAGTGGCAAGTTCCCAGTCAATTTTCTGTTATTACGCATCTGCTCTATAAATATCTGTGGACTGAATGATCACAAAAAAATGAATCTATTTGACAAATTGATTAGGCATATGCAACTAGAGGTTTTATGTGTACAGGAAACACATAGCCTGGAGTAAATAAAATTGACTTAGAGATATAGGTCTTGATCTATTGGCTTGAACACGTCAGGGCACCACTCCAGGGGGGGTAGAAATTTTAGCAAAATATGGGGTCATATTTTGCAAATGCAAGTAGGAGGATCAACTAGGGCAATGGATGATTTTGGAAGCAGATATTGTTGGCGCTCCTTTTACAATCTGCTCCCTGGACGGTTCAAACTTAGATGACCCTGAAGTTTTGAATTACATTAGTATTGAACTCCGCTGATCCTCTGCGGTGACTTTAACATTCATCTAGAGAGTATCTCTAATCTTGCTGGTAATACTTTATATTAAGGTAGAAAGAGGAAGACCTTTAAAGCTAGTCAGGGAACATGGACTAGCGGACATATGGCATAGACACAGACCGGTAGATTCGGGCTTCACCTTTTTTTCTGCACCACATAACAAACTGGATCGGTTGGATTCTTTTTTTGGCTCATATCAAATACTTGAAAATGCCAGCATTGAATTCTATCCAAGAATAATCTCAGGTCATAATCTGCTAATAATGGAACTACCATTAAGTGGGCTTTCCAGAACTCCACTGATATGGACGTTTTTCAGGAAATTTCTATTAGATGAAGCCTACTGTAAACGCATGGCTAAATGGATCACTGATTTTTTAAATATCCCAAAGTAGCGGCTGCGAGCGGCTCCCGTGGAGCGGGGGCTGCGAGCCGTAAATAGCCGGTAGGAGCAGGGGGCGGGAAGAGACACCAGGTACGCTGCGTTGGTGGTGCTCAGTGATCCCTGGGTCTCGGCGGTGAATCCGAGGATTAACTTTCCCCTCCTTTTGCCAGGGTCCGTAGGGCACAGCTGCCAAATGTGAGGTCCTTTCCCAAAGTAGCGGCTGCGAGCGGCTTTTTAAATATCAATAAAGGTACGCTCCTGAAATCATAGTGTGAGTTGCATTCAAAGCCGCTTTACGGGTGGGAAACTGTCAGTTTTTCTTTGTATCGTCAAAATACGGTTATGGCAAAGACCAAGGGATGGAATGATGATCTAAGGCTTGCAGAGGTTGAGCTTGTAAAGAAAATGAGTGCTGCTTAAAACAAAGATGAGTGTCAACATCTTATCGCTGCCATTAAATCTAAAATACATCAATATTTTGCGGAAGAGCTCGCTGCTAAGTACATACAGCATAGGTCTGATATCTAAGAATTTGGGGAAAACACCGGGAAATTACTGGCCAAACATATCCAAAGAGGGCGGCTGCGAACGGAATAAGTAGGATTTTAGATTCACTGGGTCAAGTCAAGTCAAGTCAAGTCAAAACATTTATATAGCGCACTACATACCCAGAGGGTTTCAAGGCGCTTAGGAAGGGGAGGAGGATTATTTGTCAAATATCCACGTTTTAAGCTGCTTTCTGAACGCTAGGTGATTCTGGGTGAGGCGAAGGTAAGCGGGGAGTGAGTTCCATGTTTTGGCAGCCAGGTATGAGAAGGATCTGCCTCCCATGGTGGTCTTGTTGATGCGAGGTACAGTGGCGTAGGCTTGGCTGGAAGAGCGAAGTTGGCGGGAGGGGGTATACAAGACACTCCGTCGGGAATTCTAAACGTATTTCAAAACATTTATTATCAGCTATATAGTGCAGGAGGGGAAGCTACTAAGGAAAGTATCAGGGGATTTCTAAGCAAACAAAACACGGTGAGAGTCACACCAAACAAAATAAGTCTCTCAACGCCCCAATCAACGGAGAGGAGGTTGAGAAAGCAATAATGTCCCTAGCCACGGCTAAAACAGTTGTGCCTGATGGGATCCCCCTAGAGTTTTTTAGGACATTTCAGCAATTGCTAAGTCCTAAGATGCTTTCTTTATTCCAGCTTGCTCAACAGGGCCAGGACCCTAAATCATTGCAGAAGAATACTATTGTAGTGTCGTAAATATTTAATTTACTATCTTAATTTCTATGCAGGTAAGTACTTAATCAATAATAACTCAATCGGAAAGAAAGAAAACAGAGTCCGTGGTGTTAGAGTTCTTAGGGGTTTTATTCCTTAGAAAGGAATCGTTCCGGAACTGGATATCAGATTCCTGGCACCACACAGGGTCCAGGAAGGGATAGAGCAATATTTTATTGACAATACATAGCTTATATACTTAATTCATGTCATAGAAAGCAATATAGTAGGCGTAACAGCTGAGAGAAACAAGATAACAGCATTCACGTGTTGCTAGTACGTAATCAGAAGGCGTGAACTAGGCGTGGACTAGGCGTAAACTAGAGGTGTGCGCTAGAAACGTCACAGGTAGGTGTCACAAAGGGGGTGGCACAAAGCAAAATGTTTCAATGTCAGCAGAAATCTGAAGCTTGGATGCGCGCGCAGCTGCATGACGTGTGATTGACGTGGAAACTGGAGGGTGCAGGGGACTTGACATTTACACTGGCGGAAAGAGACAGAAGTCTGGCATGTCAGATCAACTCGTACTTCTATCATATCTGATATCTGATGTTTGGGAACCATATTATCTAGAGGGAAAGGTTTCTGGAGCAGAAGCTATTCTATACTGACTGAGAGTGCGTGTATAAGCGCCTAAGTGTCTGCATGAGAAGCGTGGGGGCATGGTAACAGAGGCTATGAATTACTTGCATGGAGACAGTAGGCCAGCCCTCGTGCTCTGCAGCTGGGAGAATGTTTACTTAAACTAGTAGGCAGGAATGTATTTTCGAGGAGCGGAACAGATAATTCGAAGGTTGTAGTCAGTCTTGGCAGGCAGCAGGCTGAGCTAAGCGCCGTGGGCCGCACAGGGAGTAGGACAGAGGTCATGAATACAGAGGCTGCCTGGGCTGATGCTTTTCTGAGTCAGAAAGCAACGAAAAAAGGCTCGATGGCAGAAATTCAGGGCCTACTTTGCCAGAGCTGAAAAACGTGTAAAGTACACTACAAAAAGACGTTGGCATGGCATACTTAGGAACGGACTATTCAACCCATTCAGAGTGGGTCTGAAAGAGGACATGTTAACGGTGGACGCAAATGTATTTGCGTCTTCATAGCTGGCACAGGAGGGAAGTTACATGCACTTTAAGCTGGTACATGGAGTCGGTGGGGTACACGCTAGGGAACATTACTTGACCATAAAATTTATATTTCCTCATTCCCTCCTTGTTCCCTACGGACCCTTCATGATATATCGATCCTCATGAATCGATCAGTCTGTTCGTGTAACATTATTCGCTCATCTTTCTTTCTTTCACGTTTTGAGAAAAAACTGGAATGTTCAATGCATGATGTGGCACACAGTCCACAAATCGCTGGCCCACACTGTAGGCACAGACAACAACTGAATACTATGACGAGGGCAATGCCTAGGAAGGATAGGATCTTCCATCCCCAAGCGGTTAACGTTGTCCAGAACCAACCGGACCAAGTCCAGGTGCCTGGATTCTGATGTATCAGATTTGCAATTTTATGAAGACGTGTAATGGCTTGATATACTGTTGGCGCGTTTTCTGGAATGAAAATACAGCAACTTGACCCGATGACCTTACAAGCTCCGCCTCTGTCTGCCAAGATGACGTCAATAACAAGACGATTCTGAAGGACAACAACCCGCATGGCGGACTGCTCTTCTGTTAAGTTACCCAGGGCGGAGGCAGTTTCATTCACTACTGCTTCAAGTGTTCTAGTTAATCTGCGGATTAGCTTACTATTTTGGACGGGGCCTAAGAAGAAAAAGAATCCTTTATTGAAATCTGTATATTGTTCCCATGCCGTTTCAGTATAGTCGACAAGCGAGAGACCTCTTCGGAGTCTATTCTTTACTAGATTCGTATTTCTGTGATAATCAGGAGGAGCTAGAAAAACAGGTGGCAGAAGGAATGCAATGTAACAGGTACCATCCCAATCTGGAGGTAAGCGTATGTATGCAGTATGACCACAAACAAAGTAGGAATGACGGGTAGCTCTAAAAGAAGACTTGCCTTGATCACTGAATTCGACCACAGTAGTACATTTACTATGACCTAAGTGTACTGAACCTTTCTTACTGACACATAATTCACCAGTGACTGGTAATACTGACATAGCGGGTAGAACTGGTGCAGCTTCGGACTCAACAGTAAGAATCATAAGGTTAATTGTATAATTACCTAATCCATATACTTCATTTTCTAGATCAGTTCCTATTCTAATGGGGAGTCTCTTCTTGTCAGGATAACAGGATTTAAGCAGAACTAAGTTCAAGTTTCCCCAAACCCAGCTCCCTTTGTAAACAGCAATATCAGGATCTACGGAATTTATTATTCTAAACCAGGCTCCACAGGAACCATTGTGGGTGAACGGGTACGGAAAGAGGGGCAGAGCTCCCTTGTATTTCTGGTAGGGAGGGAGTCGGCCACATATCCAGCAGTTTGTAGCATTATTAGTCTGATGGGAGTGATGTAACATACTAATGAATGTGTTGTTGCGCAGCGCGAGTCTGTAAGAAAGTTCATGTGGAGGTAATTTGCTAAAAGAATGTTCAGCAGAAACATTGTAAGTAGATTGTTCACGCTTGAAAATAGGGTAGTAGAGAGAAAGCAGTATACTTGCAATAATGATCAGAATACTTAGGAAAAACATAATTAATAATGTCACTATACAGTGACTGCGGAGCGATTTACAATATGTATGCTTCTTGAATTGTCTCTCTCTCTCTCTATCTCGATCTAGGGGATACATGTCAGAAACTATTTAACCGATTCACCTAGGGGAGGACTTAAACAATTAAACTGTCTGACTTGCTAGATCGGAGCTTTAACTTATATTCTTCTTGGGGAGTTTTTTCTCGTTCTGAAACTTTAAAGTCACTAGATTCGATACAGTCTTTGGGAGGGGTGGACGAGTCTGGATCTGGTTTCAGTTCGTTGTATTTTTTAATATGGCTCGTGTGGATCCACCCCTTTCTTCCCTCAACCTTCACTGCGGTCCTCGTAGTAAGAAGGACGGTCTTCGGCGCTTTCCAGCGGGGCTCCAGCGGACTTTTCCTGTCAAAGTTCCTTATTAAGATTAGGTCGCCAGGACGGACATCATGCGGCTTTACATCAGTGTTGTCAGGGAAAGCTGCGGCAACCTGTGAACGACATGATTGGAGTGCAGACATCAAGGAGGCAAGGTAATCTGTCAACATATTACAATCAACATCAGTAATTTTCTTAGGAATGGGCGTCCCCCACATATTCGGTGGTCTGCCAAAAACCACTTCGTACGGGGATAGTCCTGATCTCGAATGGGCAACCATTCTCATATAGAACAGTGCCACTGGCAGGGCGACTATCCAGTCGACCCCTTTCTCTTGACATATTTTAGCAAGGCGGATCTTTAATGTCTGATTATGCCTCTCTACAAGGCCTGCGGCTTCGGGATGTCGGACACAATGGAATTTCCACTGATATCCTAGCAGAAGTGAAACCTGCTTCATTAATTCGGATGAGAATGGCTGTCCGTTATCTGAGTACACGACACGAGGCAAGCCGTATTGTGGGAAGAATTCACGAACCAGCTGTCTGGCAGTGGTCGGAGCAGTGTAATCTGGGACTGGATATGCTTCGGTCCAACGGGAAAGTGCACAAACAACTACGAGGACATATTTGAATCCTCGACAACGGTCCATCTGGATATAATCCATCTGGAGGACTTCAAAAGGGTGATCAGGAGGATGAAATCCACCTTGCTCTACAGGGACACTTTTACCTGGATTGAACTGACAACAGATCATGCAAGTACGCACTTTCTGTTTTGCTGCTGCTCGTAAGTGTTTATTGTGCCAGAGATTTTGTAAACTGTCTAACATCGCTTTCTCTCCTAGATGTGCTGGACTATGTGCTGTATTTATTATGACTTGAACCATAGAGTCGGGGAGAAACCATGTAGATTTTCCCTTCGTCATCCAACCTTGATCTGTCTGGATCCCTCCTAGTTCAGTCCATTTCTTTATTTCATCTGAGGTAGCATGTGTCTGAATATCAATTACATCTAGTGCGGGATCCCTGACTGTCATACAATGTGTCGGTACTATTGTCTGTGTCACATCAGTTGTCTGAGTGTGAGTCAATGCTGTATGTTTTGCTGTCTGGTCTGCCAGGTCGTTACCCTGGGAAACAGAATCTGTAACTTTAGTATGTGCTTTACACTTCATGATGGATATGCCTGAAGGCAGATGTATTGCTTCTAACAGAGCTTGAATGAGGGGACCGTGTTGGATCTTGGCACCATGAGAGGTCAAGAAACCTCGTTCTTGCCATAACATTCCGAAGTCGTGTACAACTCCGAACGCATAACGGGAGTCAGTGTATATGTTAACATTTCTGTTTTTGGCTAGTATACAGGCTCGGGTCAGAGCAATAAGCTCTGCCGCTTGAGCGGACAGTGTGTCAATACGATATGTTTCTTTAACTTCAGTTTCAGTGGTCACGGCATACGCGGCCACTAATTCTCCTGTACTTGTTCTCATACATGAACCATCCACGTAAAGTGTCAGGTCTGGATTTGTCAATGGAACATCTGTTAAGTCTCGTCGAGGCTTTGTTACTGCATTAATGATCTCTATACAATCATGCGGAGCTGGATCTGTCGTAATGGAAGGTAACAATGTGGCGGGGTTCAGAATACTGCAGCGTCTGATTTCTATGTGTGGTTGGAATAGCGTTAATTCATAACCTGTCAGTCGTGCTATAGTCAGGTGCTGAGTCTGGGTTCTGTTTAAAAGAACCTCTACAGAATGTGGGACTTGTACTGTTAATTGATGTCCTAAAACAATTGAGTCGCTCTGTCTGATTGCTAAAGCGGTCGCTGCTACGGACTTCAAGCACGCAGGGAGTGCCTGAGCTACTGAATCCAATGTACTTGAAAAATAAGCGCAAGGCTTATGTGAACCTGCTTGATCTTGGGTGAGGACAGACAACGCTGTACCATCACGTTCTGTAACGAAAAGTGTAAAAGGTTTGCTGTAACATGGTGTCGCTAAAACTGGTGCTTGGCATAAAGCTTTCTTTAATTCTTCAAAGGCTTGTGTGTGTTCCTGAGTCCAAGGGAGGACAGTCGAAGTTGCTGCCTCCTGTGTTGTTAACTGAATGAGTGGTTTAGCTAGAAATGCATATTGAGGAATCCATTGTCTGCAGTACGAGGTGAGGCCTATAAAAGCCCGCACTTCCTTTTGTGTCTGGGGTCGTGGCATATTTACAATTAACTGAATGCGATCGGGAGTAAGCTGTCTCCCCACTTTGGACAGCAAGTGACCCAAGTACACAACTTGCTGAACACAGAATTGTAGCTTCGAAGGAGACACCTTGTGTCCCTTGTCGGCCAGAAAATGTAAAACTGTCAGTGATGCTTGTTCACATTCGGGCTCACTTCGTGCGGCGATCAGCAGATCATCGACGTATTGCAGTAAAGCGGTGTTAACTGGCATTTGAATACAATCTAGTTGTCTTTTCAGTACTTGGCTATAGATGCTGGGGCTTTCTGTGAATCCTTGAGGTGCGCGGGAAAATTTGAAACTTCGTCCATTTAAACTGAATCCGAAGAGATATTGGCTCTCTGGATCAATCGGTACACTAAAGAAGGCGTTCTTGAGGTCAATTACAGTAAAGAACGTTGCTTCAGAATCAATAGCCGTCAATAGGGAAGAGATATCGGGAACCACAGGGTACTGTGGAATGATGCATTTATTCAGTTCTCTTAGATCAATCACCAGCCGATATACTGGCGGTGCATTGGGATCAGTACGTTTAAGAATCGGAATGATAGGGGAATTGCAGATATTGGAGTCGGTCTCTACGACCACTCCTTGGGCAATGAGCTCTTCAATGATTTTCAGCAAAGCCACTACAGCATCGGGTGGTAACTTGTATTGTCTGATTCGGGGTAACACAACCCCTGTCTTGAGTGTAACACGGTATGGTGTGATATGCATAAAACCTACATCAGTTGGGCCTTTTGCCCACAAGTGATCTGGTACATTTTTCAATCTGACATCAAACTGTCGTAGTACATAATGGCCCTTGAAATCCCGCAGAAAGAGTCTAACTCCCTCCGGGGAACAGCATATTATGGCTCCTAGAGCCTTCAGCGTTTTGATACCTAACAGATTTTCTGGACATGATTTCGTAAGTAACAAGTCTGTAATACGTGATAATGGACCCACAGCCAGGGGAACTGGTTCTGATACTTCATTTACGATGGGCTGTCCTGAAAAACCAAGGGAAACATTCTGCGAGCCTGAGAGGGGTGCCCCTGGGACTTCGTTATGGCTGATTGTTGTGCGGCTTGCCCCTGTATCTATTAAAAACTTTCTGTCTTTTCCCAATACTTGACTGTGTACATAAGGACCCTCTTGATCTACAGGAATCTCAATAAGAGGCAAGCCGAATTCCCTCTCTAGGCTGTTTCATGTGTATCGTGGGTAATCGGGGTAAGCAGATTGGGCATACTGGTACATCTGTTGGGAAACTTGCTGAGTCGCGGCAATGGGCTGTGGCTGTGGTACCGCTACCGTTTGTGCTGTATGAGATGAAGCATGCGTGTGCTGTGGATTCTGTGAAGTCTGTTGTTGGGCCTGGTCTTGTCTTGGTGGATGCGGTCTTTCTTTAGTTTTACCTGTTGCTATATTGTGTTTCAGAACTGGACATTCATGTACGTAGTGACCTGGCTGCTTACAATAGTTGCATGTCCCTTTAACGGGAGCTGTGGCGTGACCTGTCTGGGTCGTACCCTTTCTCTGGCTGTCTGCTGGAACTGATTGGGCCACTAACATTTTCATTTTCGTGTCTTTCATACGTTTCTGTTCATGGTCCTGTTCTTCTCTAATTCTGTTCTGATGATACTGTAACATTTGCAACATCTGTGATGGCGTATTTGCTTGCCACGTACTCTCGACCTTGTATACACGGTTTTTAACTGCTAACAGGGAATTCTCGACTAACTTTGATACAAAAAGATGCGGGTACGACTCGCTACTTGGTTTAAGACCACTGTTAATAATGAAACATTTCTCGAATCTTGAATAGAAGTCACTAGTATCTTCATCTGGTTTCTGTTTACATGCTGAGATTGCATCCCAGTCTTCCTTTCTAGTTGTCAGTAATCTTGGCAGAACCTGTACTATTAAACCTGGTAAGGCTTTAGTTTTATCCCCAAGGCCTACCCCTGGGACACGTTTGTTCTCTTCGTCTTCTATTTCTGCCCATACAATCTTTTTGTCTCCTACCTCCCATTCTTTTTCCTTGAGTTTCTCGTAGATGCCCGTGGGCAGCAGTACTTTTAACATTTTCATGATATCTTCATATGTGTAATCCCCCATCAGTAACATGTCTTTAAGCTCTCTGTGAAAACCTGCAGGGTCTTTATCATGGCACGGTACTAGTTTCTTCATTTCTAGCAGTTCTAACTTGGTCAGAGGCGTGTGTATATACACACGTTTCAAGGTATGATCCTCACCCATAACTGGGTGTACTTCTCGTAAGGGGTTCTGACTTTCAAGACCATGCAGACGCTCCATATGATACATTTTTCTTTCTGGGGGCGGAGCGGGAACATATTCGGAGCTTACGGAAGTGTTATATCTGTGTCGTTGTTCTAGAATTATTTGTATTAACTTGGTACTTAGACCTCTCCATCTATTCGTGAGTAGTGCTTCTAATGTATCGTGTAAGGGACCTGGATCAGAATGTTGGTTTCTGTATAACGTGAGAAGGTGCTGCATCATGTATACACCTGCTAATTTCTGCTCGTCTGGGGAAAGGTTCAGGAATGTCTATGCTACGGTGTCATCATTGTACATGTCTGGATTGTCAGCCCATAATATCGCTGACCGGGCTAGTTCTTGCTCATCCATAGAATTGAGTACGTGGTACCCTATTCGGTCTCGAAGTCTTTTATCGGTCTCCTGGAACCGATGTTCAGGAGAATTCGGATTTGTTAAGCCAGAGAGAAAAACTCTCTTGCTTTCTGGACGAATGCCTTTCCTAAGGTAAGTTCCCTTACCTACATATGCTATCGTATCTGTAATCCTTTCTGATTCTTCGGGTTCTCCTTCCTCCTCGGAGGAGGCCTTTTCTTTCTCTTTTTCGTGTATTTCTATCACTGCTTTTCTTATTTTCTTGTACATACTGGCTATGCAAGTTCCATTATCATGTTTTCCATCAGATATATTTTGACCCCACTTGTTGAGTGCATTTAATTCATCCTGTTCTGTTTCAGGCCTGTCTCGTTCTCTTATTAGGCAGTTTATAAAAAAACGTAGTATATGTGCTTGAGTGTCAACTTTCTGATGTGCCATGGCATCCTTAATACTTTCAGGGTCTTTCCCAGTCTGAACAAAGTGATATATTCTATCTAGGTGCTCTTTCATTCCTGCAAATAGCAGCAGGTAGTCAGTGGCTGATCGTAACCGTAGTGATGCCATCATCATTCTATCGTCTTTACCGGGTACTGGATCATATCTGCAAACTGCAAGCGGTTCTTTGAGTATATCGAGACGGGGTGATTTGAACGTGAGAGGACTCTGTATATCCCTAAGGTGTAATCTGTGTGTTAATGGCGGCGTCCGAAGACCCCCCATCGCACTTCCTGAGGCGGAAGCTTGAACATTATCTCTCTGTGGAGTCTGTATCTGTACTTGAATTTGGCTGTGAGTAGGGTCAGGTAGAAGCGGTTTCGGTAGATCAACTTTAGGTACGGGAAGTGGTGGAGGTGGAGGAACGGTCGGTCGGACGGGGAAACCTGGTTGCAGTTGTGGCGGGTTGCCACCTCCGTCACCGTCAGTAGGCGGGACACGGACAGGCAGGTTGGTGTAAGCGGGTGCTACATCCTCTAGATAGGAATTCAGGAATATATCTTTAGTGGTCTTGTGATTTACTTTAGTTGGAACCAATGGTGGCGGCAGATTTTTCGGTATTTCTGATGTGGTCTCAGGCGAACCCTCGGCCACGAGATACATACCGTTTACGAGATTGTTTCGTGCGCGGTCTACTTGTTCTGTTTTTACTCGGATCCATTCAGTAACTAATTCGTTTTCTTGGGCTTTATCTGATTCTTTAAGTCTGTCTTCTCTACGGAGTGCTCTTTCAGCACGCTTATGTGATTCCTTACGCCAAAATTCTATGGCGTCTTTCTGAGATTGTCTGGCTTTCTTTTTCCATAGTGCTTCCTCTACCTTCATGATGCACTCGGCATCCCATGTTCCGGTAACAGGCCATCTGTGTCTCTCGTCTAGATGTTTAGTATAATCGGCCCATAGATCTAGATACAATATGGCGTCTAGGCCATGCTTGTTGTACATAAAATTTCCTGGAGTGTCCCTAGGGGGGATATGAATTTCTTCCTCTAGTATCCCTTTCCTAGTTCCTATCTGCTTTAACTTGTTGAAGAACGGCATCTTGTTTACTTAATACTGAATGCTCAATCCTAACTACTTAACACTGAATTCCGCTAGTTATACAAGAACACAATAATGCACAAAAAAAAACAGTCACACTCATACCACGACATTAATCACATGAAAAGACATTTGAGACATATATGACTACCCCTTATACCAGATGTACTGCTAAACAGCACAGATACACTGTCAGAGACAATGCAAAAACTTTAATAACTGATGTACTGCTAAACAGTACAGATACACTGTCTAAAAACAGTGCAGACCGGACTTGTGTACCCAAACCCGTCTTGATACGTCCCAGCAATGGTACTCACCGGGAAGCACGGAAACTGAAGGCCTCGGAAAACTCGACCGGACTCGACTCGACTCGACACGTGGATACTTCGGAAAACTGGTGGGCCTCTTAACACCTCGGACCTTGCTTCTTTCGGCTAGGCTCTGGTCGGGATCCTCCGCGCTCCTCACCGCCTCGTCTGGGCGCTGATTGCAGTCTTCGTCACCTCCGTGGGCCAGAGGGAGATACAGGAAATCCTGCCGGTACGCGCAGTTTCCATCTAACTGATGGCAGGGGACAGAGCTTGCAACGCACCAACCGGCGCGTGAGGTGGGGGAGGGGTCCCTGTTCGGGCGCCAAAATGTCGTAAATATTTAATTTACTATCTTAATTTCTATGCAGGTAAGTACTTAATCAATAATAACTCAATCGGAAAGAAAGAAAACAGAGTCCGTGGTGTTAGAGTTCTTAGGGGTTTTATTCCTTAGAAAGGAATCGTTCCGGAACTGGATATCAGATTCCTGGCACCACACAGGGTCCAGGAAGGGATAGAGCAATATTTTATTGACAATACATAGCTTATATACTTAATTCATGTCATAGAAAGCAATATAGTAGGCGTAACAGCTGAGAGAAACAAGATAACAGCATTCACGTGTTGCTAGTACGTAATCAGAAGGCGTGAACTAGGCGTGGACTAGGCGTAAACTAGAGGTGTGCGCTAGAAACGTCACAGGTAGGTGTCACAAAGGGGGTGGCACAAAGCAAAATGTTTCAATGTCAGCAGAAATCTGAAGCTTGGATGCGCGCGCAGCTGCATGACGTGTGATTGACGTGGAAACTGGAGGGTGCAGGGGACTTGACATTTACACTGGCGGAAAGAGACAGAAGTCTGGCATGTCAGATCAACTCGTACTTCTATCATATCTGATATCTGATGTTTGGGAACCATATTATCTAGAGGGAAAGGTTTCTGGAGCAGAAGCTATTCTATACTGACTGAGAGTGCGTGTATAAGCGCCTAAGTGTCTGCATGAGAAGCGTGGGGGCATGGTAACAGAGGCTATGAATTACTTGCATGGAGACAGTAGGCCAGCCCTCGTGCTCTGCAGCTGGGAGAATGTTTACTTAAACTAGTAGGCAGGAATGTATTTTCGAGGAGCGGAACAGATAATTCGAAGGTTGTAGTCAGTCTTGGCAGGCAGCAGGCTGAGCTAAGCGCCGTGGGCCGCACAGGGAGTAGGACAGAGGTCATGAATACAGAGGCTGCCTGGGCTGATGCTTTTCTGAGTCAGAAAGCAACGAAAAAAGGCTCGATGGCAGAAATTCAGGGCCTACTTTGCCAGAGCTGAAAAACGTGTAAAGTACACTACAAAAAGACGTTGGCATGGCATACTTAGGAACGGACTATTCAACCCATTCAGAGTGGGTCTGAAAGAGGACATGTTAACGGTGGACGCAAATGTATTTGCGTCTTCATAGCTGGCACAGGAGGGAAGTTACATGCACTTTAAGCTGGTACATGGAGTCGGTGGGGTACACGCTAGGGAACATTACTTGACCATAAAATTTATATTTCCTCATTCCCTCCTTGTTCCCTACGGACCCTTCATGATATATCGATCCTCATGAATCGATCAGTCTGTTCTTGTAACATTATTCGCTCATCTTTCTTTCTTTCACGTTTTGAGAAAAAACTGGAATGTTCAATGCATGATGTGGCACACAGTCCACAAATCGCTGGCCCACACTGTAGGCACAGACAACAACTGAATACTATGACGAGGGCAATGCCTAGGAAGGATAGGATCTTCCATCCCCAAGCGGTTAACGTTGTCCAGAACCAACCGGACCAAGTCCAGGTGCCTGGATTCTGATGTATCAGATTTGCAATTTTATGAAGACGTGTAATGGCTTGATATACTGTTGGCGCGTTTTCTGGAATGAAAATACAGCAACTTGACCCGATGACCTTACAAGCTCCGCCTCTGTCTGCCAAGATGACGTCAATAACAAGACGATTCTGAAGGACAACAACCCGCATGGCGGACTGCTCTTCTGTTAAGTTACCCAGGGCGGAGGCAGTTTCATTCACTACTGCTTCAAGTGTTCTAGTTAATCTGCGGATTAGCTTACTATTTTGGACGGGGCCTAAGAAGAAAAAGAATCCTTTATTGAAATCTGTATATTGTTCCCATGCCGTTTCAGTATAGTCGACAAGCGAGAGACCTCTTCGGAGTCTATTCTTTACTAGATTCGTATTTCTGTGATAATCAGGAGGAGCTAGAAAAACAGGTGGCAGAAGGAATGCAATGTAACAGGTACCATCCCAATCTGGAGGTAAGCGTATGTATGCAGTATGACCACAAACAAAGTAGGAATGACGGGTAGCTCTAAAAGAAGACTTGCCTTGATCACTGAATTCGACCACAGTAGTACATTTACTATGACCTAAGTGTACTGAACCTTTCTTACTGACACATAATTCACCAGTGACTGGTAATACTGACATAGCGGGTAGAACTGGTGCAGCTTCGGACTCAACAGTAAGAATCATAAGGTTAATTGTATAATTACCTAATCCATATACTGCATTTTCTAGATCAGTTCCTATTCTAATGGGGAGTCCCTTCTTGTCAGGATAACAGGATTTAAGCAGAACTAAGTTCAAGTTTCCCCAAACCCAGCTCCCTTTGTAAACAGCAATATCAGGATCTACGGAATTTATTATTCTAAACCAGGCTCCACAGGAACCATTGTGGGTGAACGGGTACGGAAAGAGGGGCAGAGCTCACTTGTATTTCTGGTAGGGAGGGAGTCGGCCACATATCCAGCAGTTTGTAGCATTATTAGTCTGATGGGAGTGATGTAACATACTAACGTGTAAAGTACACTACAAAAAGACGTTGGCATGGCATACTTAGGAACGGACTATTCAACCCATTCAGAGTGGGTCTGAAAGAGGACATGTTAACGGTGGACGCAAATGTATTTGCGTCTTCATAGCTGGCACAGGAGGGAAGTTACATGCACTTTAAGCTGGTACATGGAGTCGGTGGGGTACACGCTAGGGAACATTACTTGACCATAAAATTTATATTTCCTCAGTAGTGTTAACCTGGAATCTTACAGACTAATTACACTCATCAAGGCGGATAGCGAGATCTACTCGAAAATAACCGCCTCTAGGCCAGGCACAGTTATAACTCCTTTGGTATCTATCACACAACACAGGTTTATCCGAGGCCGGGATACAACAGACCATGTCAAGAGAGCAATAGCCCTCTTTTATTGGGTGCAGGCCACTTGATCACAGCTAGGGATGCGCCTGTTAGATGCAGAGAAAGCGTTTGACAGGGTCTCCTGGCAGTTCCTTTGGTCTGTTTTACGCTGGAAGGGATTTACTACAGAATTTATTCAAGCAGTCCAGGCACTCTACGTAACACCGGAAGCTGCAGTTTGTATATCAGGACAAGTATCGCATGCATTCAGTATCAGCAGAAGAACAAGGCAGGGGTTCCCCAGCTCCCCACTGCTATTTTGATTACACATTGATCCTTTTTTATATAAACTGGAAGCGGAAACTAACATTGAGCCGGTTGAGGTTAACAATATTAGCTATAAATAATTGACAAATGCCGATGATATTGCGATCTTCACAAGTAACCCAAGGTTAGCTTTTCCAGTAGTTGAACATCTGGCGAAACAGTATGGCACAGTATCCAGCTATAAACTTCATGTGGACAAGACCCAATGTTTACACTTAGACAGCTCCCCTCCTGCAGACAGTCCAAATATATAAGAGGCCAACTATTTGGGGGTCTGATTAACTGCAGCAGTGGAACGTACCCCAGAACTTAATATCTTCCAGGTGACTCACAGTTAGCAAGTCCTTGGAGAGACTAGATCGTCTACATTTAACACTACATGGTCACTACAATGTTATCAAAATGTCTATTTTCCCCAAATTCCTATATTTTTTCGGAAAATTCCATTGCCATTCCCAACACCCTGTATTACAAAAACTGAAACAGTTTGTTTCAGGTTTTTATCGGGGCTATCGGCGGCCCAGAAGGGCAATTAAGTGGATGACCCTTTCCATATCTAGTGGGTATGGGGGGAACCAAACTTTCTATTATATTACTGGGCAGCACTCTTGCAGCATATGGGAATACTAGTGACTGGAAATACCGCTAGGTCAGAGGCCGTTAGCCCCACTATATATGAGATGCTTTTAGGAGACACAGCTAGGGAAAGGTTAGTTAAAATTTTGGAACCAAGTTACTATAAGAAGTCAAAATTCTCAATAGTACAATTGGCTTATTCAGTTTGGAGGAAAAATCAACGCAGATTTACGATACCCAACATCAACGCATATACCTTCCTTTCAGCGAGTGGTCTCCTACCAACTATATTTCAGGACAGAATCACATTAAGTTGGGGCAATACAGGAATCACTGTCCCAGGGGATTTATGCCATGAAGGACAATTAGTCCCATTTATGATTTTATACGAGAAGTTTGGTCTCTCTAGGGGGGACTTTTTCTAGTTTTTACAGATTCAAAGTTTCCTAGCTTATAGTGCGCAAGGGGCAAACAGTAATCTGGGCACTTTTGGTCTAATAGAACTGCTGCAGAGACAATCTTAGATTTGAGCAATTTACCAGGCGTTACTGGCAGAGTTCCCTGATGATTTATTATCTCAAAATGCTAGCTGGGAGAGGAGGTTAGGGAAAACAGGGATACATATGGAGACAACGTTGGAATTAGCTAACTGTGAAGCTTGAAAACTCAGCATTTTATGTCTGCTTTCAATTTTATACTATATACCCTGCCAAGACTTCTAAGTGGGCTAGTCTCCTGGGAAGTTCATGTAGTAGGTACAGGAAACAAGTAAGGAGTAGGTGGTGTCAGCCCAGGTCATACGCAGAGAACTGCTGCATTTTTGCATATCTCGCATTGCATGGTATTATTGTATTGTTTTAGAAAACTGATGACATACTAGGATTTGTCACATAATGACAGAAAATTTTTAAAAAATAACTTGACTGAGTCAGAGAATAATCGAACTGTGCTCACCTCTTACACCCAACTCCTCGGTCCACTGCGGGAAGTCCTGATTGTGCGGAGGGAGTACCGGGTTGTTGAAAGGATCGAGAGACGCCATCTTAGGAGGAGAGGGGTCACGCACTTGCTGGTCGCCACTTCCGGGAAGAGCGGATTTAAATTCATGATTGGCCGGACGCGCAGCATTCAGGAAACAAGTCACTAAAAGGTTCTGTCAGCCCAGGTCATACGCACAGAACTGCCGCGTTTTTGCATATCTCGTATTGCATGGTATTATTTTAATGATTTAGAAAACGGATGCACATTTTAGGATATGTCACGTAGTGCTATCAATTTAAAAAAAAAATAACTTGACTGAGTCAGAGAATAATTGAACTGAGCTCACCTCTTACACTCAACTCCTCAGTCCACCGCAGGAAGTCCCGATTGTGCAGAGGGAGTACCCGGTTGTTGAAAGAGCAGAGAGACGCCATCTTAGAAGGAGAGGGGTTTCTCTCTAGCTGGTCGCCACTTCAGGGGAGAGCGGATTTAAATCCATGCTCGGCCAGACGCGTAGTGGGCGTGCCGCCGTCTGTGTCTGTCCTTGCCTGTCCGGGACCAGGGGCCAAAACCCCTGCACAAATTCCGCGGATCACCTATACCAGGGAGGAATTGTATAAATATATTAATAAAACATATAGTGATGAGGAGAAATGCAAAGATAACACCATCGCCATAAGCATAGGCGTGAGAGAAGCGTGAAACACACACTATTTATCAACAAACCCAGAATGGAAATCCAATCTGTTAAAGAACAATATACATGGCTGGAACCTAAGGCTGATTAATAGTAGATCACTGCCAAAGGATACAACAGAAATCCGAATTTTAATAGAGGAAACCAAACTTGATGCATTATGTATCACTGAAAGCTGGCTACAGGAAGACTCCATGCCTGATATAGTCATGGCCCTTCCACCAGAGTATGAAATACACAGATTAGATAGAATTGGACAGTCAGGGGAGAGTAGCCATTGTGATTAAAAAAGGCTATAAGTGCATCACAGAACGTATGGCTATAGCAGGAAGTGAATGTTTATCTTTTTTAATCACCCTTTCTCCAAATTTAACATTGTCCGGACTGCTAATATATCGTCCACCAGGCCCTCATGGGGAATTCCTAGCAGAACTGCCCAAAATACTGACTAGTCTCCTACTGAAAAAAAGTCACATCCTGGTTCTTGGAAACCTAAATTTTCATCTAGAAAATAAGGAACTGTCTAGCTCTAAATGCCTGTTGTCGGACCTGGAAAGTTTACAATTGACTCAATTAGTAACATCAGCCACTCACAATAAAGGACACACCCTTGATCTGGTAATTACAAATAACCCAGATCTGAAAGTAGCCCCAGCAACACCAGTCACCTGGTCAGGTCACTTTTTTATTCCTATAGGATTAAAAAAGCCAGGAAGTCATAACGAGGAAAGCTTAGCTCCAAAAAAAACAGAAAAAAGATGTTGGGCAAAGATTAATCAGCTGAATGGGAAAGAATACCAACAAACACAGCCAGTTCAGACATAGATGAACAAGGACCAGTGGTAGAAGAGTATTTAAGATGGGAAGCATGGACCAATAAATCTCTGGACCAAGTAGCTCCTAAATTAATGACAAAATTCAATACTAGAATAAGAGTCGTGGGATGGTTCAACCCTCCAATTTGTGAATTAAAAAAGCAGTGCAAAGGGTATGAAAGGGAATGGAGGTAAACTTATGACCCATCCCTAAAAGTCGAATACAAAAAAGCCATCAGAAACTATCATCAGAATATCAAACTTAGCCAAGGAAGATTCTTTGAGGGAAAAATAAACGCCCAGAATTCATCAAAAGAACTAATCGAGTAATTAAAATGCTATTCAATATTAATCCCACCTCCAGCCCCATGGAAACATCGGCAGAGAGATGTAATGAACTGGCTACATACCTTTTCTCAAAAATAATGAATATATACAGTAACTTCAAAAATGAGAGAGATACAGCCCCAGAGGAGGATGAAGATATAGAGTCAGCTCCTGTACAAATGCTAACACAGTTCCCCCCTTTGGAACTGCAAGAGGCCATAGCACTGATGGAGGGGGTGAAATCTTGCTCTCAGTTAGATCCAGCCCCACCAAATTTCTTAAGACCGTCACTCCTGTAATTACACCTAAGCTAGTGACAATACTGAATCAATCACTAGAGTCAGGAGAAGTCCCAGGAACATGGAAACATGCAGTAATAAAGCCCCTATTGAAGAAAGTTAATGCAGATCCTGGACAGCTCGGAAACTTTTGACCAATATCCCTGTTACCATATGCAGGCAAACAGCTAGAAAAACACGTGAACAGGCATCTGTCTAATTTTCTGGAAAGCAATCAGTCTTCATCCTACCCAGATGGGCTTCCGAGCACAACACAGTACGAAATCTGCACTGGTGGTTGTGGTACAGGAATTGAGACAAACTTTAGACCAGGGGAAATCTGCTGTGCTTCTCGTGCTGGATTTGAGTGCCATCTTTGATACGGTGGATCATCGTATACTAGTTAGAAGGGGTATAGAGACAAAATATCGACTCCAAAATATCGACTGGACATAATATCGAGTTTTAAATATAGACTGGACAAAATATCGACTGGACATAATATCGACTACAAAAATATCGTTTTTCAGGTAAGTGAAGTAATATCGACTGTATAAAATATAGATAGCAAAAATATCGATTTTTTAATAATATATAATATTTTATAGTGTATTTTTATGTAATAATATGTGTGAATAGTGTGTATTAATGTTATAAAATATTTTATTACATGAATTTTGATAATAATTGCGTAATGTAATTCTGTAGCGGGTTGTGGGTTTATAGGGGAATAGGGTGGGAAGTAATTTAATAATAATTAATTAATTAATATATGTTTGTTAATATTTTTAATTAATAATTAATTGATAATTAATTAATATTAATTAGTTAATTAATTAATATAATTTTGAATATATTTTGTATTAGTAAATAATTGTTAATTAATTAATTGTAATTAGTTAATTACATTAATTAGAGTACATTTTTTATATATATAATTTTGTGTTATTTTTAAGTAATTAATTTTGAAAAAATAATATTAATTATTAAAATAATTACACCTAATGTTCTAATATATTTACTTTATTGTTATTGTTAATTAATAATTAATTGGTAATTAAATAATATTGATAAATTTTGGGTAAAGGAGCATTTTTAGGGTTCAGGGTCAGTTTTCAGTTCATGGGTAAAGGGGTATTTTTAGGGTTCAGGGTCAGTTTTCAGTTCATGGGTAAAGGGGTATTTTTAGGGTTCAGGGTCAGTTTTCAGGTCATGGGTAAAGGGGTATTTTTAGGGTTCAGGGTCAGTTTTCAGGTCATGGGTAAAGGGGTATTTTTAGGGTTCAGGGTCAGTTTTCAGTTCATGGGTAAAGGGGTATTTTTAGTGTTCAGGGTCAGTTTTCAGTTCATGGGTAAAGGGGTATTTTTAGTGTTCAGGGTCAGTTTTCAGTTCATGGGTAAAGGGGTATTTTTAGGGTTCAGGGTCAGTTTTCAGGTCATGGGTAAAGGGGTATTTTTAGGGTTCAGGGTCAGTTTTGGGTTTTTGGGTAAAGGGGTATTTTTAGGGTTCAGGGTCAGTTTTGGGTTTTTGGGTAAAGGGGTATTTTTAGGGTTCAGGGTCAACAAATAAGATTTTAAAAAATTATTTTTATTATTTTCATTTATTATTTTATTATTATAATTTAATTTAAGTCCTTTTAAGTATATTTTAGTAATTAAAATTTAATATTAATTTAATTTAACACTGTTTTTAATAAAGTCGATATTTTTTACATCTATATTTTTGTTAACGATATTTTGTACTCGATATTTTTGTACTTACCTGTTTGTAGATACAAACTCGATATTTTGACTGTCGATATTTTGTCCACGATATTTTGGCAAGTCGATATTTTGTCAGTCGATATTATTTCAGTGATCCGTTAGAAGGCTAGCCAATATTGGGATACAGGGCAACGCTCTCAAGTGGCTGCAATCTTTCCTGAACAAAAGAACCTTCCAAGTTCAGGAAAACTGCACCTTCTCGGATATTATGAACTTAGAGTGTAGGGTGCCACAGGGTTCGGCCTAGAGCCCTACCCTTTTTAATGTTTATATGGAACCTCTTGCAGATATTGTACAAGAATTCAACATATCTATGACCTCATACGTCGATGATACCCAATTAATGATATCATTAGACCCAAAAAATAGCACAGAGGGAGAGTAGCTGTCTCTCTGCTTGTTAAAAGTCAAAGAGTGGACGACAAAAAAGCTGCCTAAAGCTAAATGGGGAAAAAACTGAGAATCTATATCTAGGGAACAAACTAATACTCAGCCCCATGTTAGCCTAGCCAGAGAGCTTGGGTAAAATACCTATGCCAGCAGATACAATTAAAAGCCTAGGCCTTCTGGTTAGAATCCGATCTATCTATGCAGACACAAGCCACAATGGTAGCTGCAATATGTTTTGGCCTACTAAGTAGCATCAGAAAAATCCTGAACAGAGTACCAACTCACTTAAGGAAGACAGTGATCCATTCTCTAGTCACCTCCCGACTTATGGAAACTCACTGTTTCTTGGTGCACCTAAAGAGGTTACACAAAAGCTGCAGACGGTGCAGAACGCAGAGGCCAGACTGCTATGTAACATCCCCAGTCAGGAACAGGTAAAAAAACACCTAGTTAATTTACACTGGCTCCTGATAGAGGCAAGAATAAAATTCAAAACGCTAATCTTTACATACAGAGCACGTAATGACAAAGGTCCAGAGAAGATCAAGAAGCTTATTTTGCCTTACATACCACGCAGACAGCTGCGGTCCGGTACAGCAGATCATCTGACACAAACAAAGGTCAAAAGAGAAAGATGGGGTAGAGCTTTTTCACATCTAGCTCCCAAATTTTCGAATTCCATTCCATCAGAATGTAGAAAACTCGACAATGAATTGCAATTTTGGAAGCAAATTAAAACGTGGCTGTTCAGACAATATCTTTGAACTTTCCACTATGTAACTGATCATTAGAGCTGGGAAGCCCTAGGGCAGCCATGCGCTCTACAAATCCGTCATAATAATAATAATAATAATAATAATAATAATAATAATAATAATAATAATAGATGCGGGCTCTGGGCAGCGGACACTTGAAGGATATAAATCAGTTTTTGAATTTGATTCTTGCTACTCCCATAATATTTACTTCTGAATTTATAATCCTGGGGGTAGAAAGTGACGAGTTGGGAGGACTTCGTGGTAGGGCTGAGACTAGTTTTCTTTTCATTGCTATGGCGGTCCAAATGCTATGCATAACATCTCAGTGGATAAGTCCAGATGCTCCGACATTTATTAATTGGAGATCTAGGATACTAGCGCTATATTATATGGAATCTTCAGTTTATAAAATGGGGGGGTTAGGGAGACAAGCATGGGGGTTAAAAATTTGCTCTCCTATTACGTGTTGGTTAGAGAAGACTGTGTAGGCTAAATGTACCCTTTATCATTTATCTATTTCCTTTGCTCTATCTGGGGGAAAAAAAATGTCTTCTGTCTTCTCTTTCTTTTCTTTTCTTTTTTTGTATCTCTCTTTCTCTTTTTTGATTACTGCCAAAAAATGAACTGTAATTCTCTATTTTTTGTAAAGTTCAATATACATTGCTGATATGTTACTGAAGCTGTATTCACTGTGACAATTCATTTTGGGAAAAAAAAGAAAAGTGACATTGTTTTATTGCAAGAGATTCATATAATTCAAAAATAGATATAGACTTCAATGACAATGGGTAGGCCATATTTTTGATTCTCCTGGTTTCGGGAAATGTAATGGGGTAGCTATTTTTTGTCACAAACATTTAGATATTCATGTTGTTGCTCAAGAAGCATATACCGAAGGTTGAAGGGTCTCGGTTTCTTTGTTATTCAACAAAATTCCCTTGACCATTTTTAATTTATTAGCTCCCACTAACCCAGATAACATTTTTGGCCCCAGATTTTATCCAAACTAATGACTTAAAGTGATGATTATTTAAATGTTGGTGGTGACTGTAATATGATTGTTCACCCATTTATTGAAAGACAATCACAATCCAGATTTATTCCATCTACTATTCATTCTCAATTCGAATAGATTATTGCCCAATGTTCCCTTGTTGATGTCTGGAGACTGTGCAATCCTACCTTTCAAGATTACACCTTCTAGTGCAGAGAGGGCATGATCCTGTGCAGTGGGAAAATAGATTCAGCCCACTTTTACCCCTCGAAGAACTAGACCGACTACCTTATGCTCCCAAAGAAAGGGCGACTGAGCTGGAAGGAAACAAACACAGGGCTCAGAGGGGCCAGGAAAGTATCTCAGACACGAGGCAAGTTCTACCCCTCATACACATAGACATAGAGGACCAGGGAGTGACCCAGAGTAGAGAGGCAGACCCGGTCCCAACAATAACACAAGGCAAGGAGGACGGGAAATCTGTAAGAGAAGGCTTGAGGGTATTATCCTAGAACATAGCTGGTTTGGCTGGGAAATTTGATAATGTTGACTGGAAAAACAATCTTATGGCTATCATATTATAGCCTTCCAGGAGACTTGGGCGGTAGATCCATCTCTCTACCAAATTGTGGGCTATAAATGTTTCTTTGTAAAATTGTAAATTGATACATGTATAGCGCACTACTCAACCGCAAGGGTCTCAAGGCGCTTGTACGAATACCGCTGTGGAACCCATCCTGGCTTTCCCTGTGAGGCGTCCACTCCTGGGCACCTCCAAGGTGGAGGCCAGGCATCCTTAGCGTTGTGGGGGCCATTGTGGAGATTAAGCAAGCTGTTGCCCAGAGTTGCAGAGTGGGACTCCATGATTGGAATAGGCACCGAGGCGAGAATTATCAGGTCCGTGGAATATTTGAGCCCAAGACCCGCCGAGGCGGGGAATTGAACCCTGGTCCCGGGCTAGACCTCTGCATCAGGGTCTGCCGCTCTAATCATTGAGCCACACTTCTCCACTGTACCAGCAACTGAATCAAGATCTGGAAGAGCAAAAGGGGGGCTAGCACTATACGTAAATTTCGAGTTGGAAGGTTCCTGGTCACAACCCTTATGGTCGTCGCGTTTAATTCAGGCGGCTGAATTCCAGGGACAGGGGCTAAGATTACGTATACTTAACATCTACAATGCAGTTTTAGGGGAAGGAATCCAATCAGTAACCCAAGAATTAGAGAGGAGGCTCAACCATGAGACTAAATTACAGAGAAGGGGTGGCGAACCTGTAGTCTTGATAGTGGGGGACCTAAATTGCCACCTTTGTCCCAAATTGATCCCCGTAAATCCAGACTGGTCAGCCTGCCCGATAGAGAGTGGGCCACATTTTGAGCACACCACAGAGGGCAATACCCTGATGAAGATCTTAGGCAACTATGCAATGACCCATACAATTGATATGGTGACCCCGGGGAGGGACGGCCGCCTGACTCCAACATTTAAGGGAAAAGAGGATGCCATTCCATTATTGACTATATGATGATTT
The DNA here is from genome assembly GCF_964263255.1 of Lissotriton vulgaris. Lineage (NCBI taxonomy): Eukaryota > Metazoa > Chordata > Amphibia > Caudata > Salamandridae > Lissotriton > Lissotriton vulgaris. The sequence continues at coordinate 276,336,915 of NC_141688.1, forward strand.
CCTCTTTTGCTAAGGATAGGGTGAAGGAGGTTACTATAGATTGGACTCCTTTTAGCGATCACAACCCGCTGACCATGGAATTAGTGTATTGTGCCCGATCCCGAAAAAACCAACTGCCTACCACTGCACTGTGTCCAATGGATCAGAGGAGGCGGCTCAGATGGGCTAAAATAAACGCAGATGAGTTTTATAGAACCCTTGTAACAAAAGGTAAAACCCAGATTGAAAACTGTCATGACCCGGCTGTAAATGGTGGGGAGTTGATCTCGGTCTTTGAGTCATTAACTAATATGGTAGGCGAACTTTTAAAAGTAACTGGGACTGTAAAAAAGGAAATACAGCCACATTGGTTTGACTCTGAATGTGCAAAGGCGCTTAGGGCCCTAAAATGAAATGAAAGTGGGTTTTGTAAAGCGCATTACTACCCGAAGGCCTCGTAGCGCTGTGGATGCGTGTCTCTGGGAGTCTAATGAATTACTTAGAGAAGAGGAAGATTTTGAGGGTTTTGCGGAATTTTAGATGATTGGGCTCGCTGCGAAGTGTGGATGGTAAAGAGTTCCAAGCCGTGGCAGCATTCAGGGAGAAGGAGCGTCCTCCCCACCTGGCCCGTTTGACCTTATGTGTTGTTGCCAGAAAGGCCGTGCTGGAACGCAGTGATCTTTGGGGATGGTAAGGGGTGGCGAGGGAACAGATCACTGCGGGGGCGTTTTTCCACATGGCCTTATGCATTATGCACATGGCCTTGAATTTTACTCTGGCCTGGATGGGCTGCCAGTGTAAACTCCTCAGGGCAGCAGTGCCCGAATGCCTATGGGTCAGGCCGAGCAGTAGACGTGCTGCTGCGTTCTGAGTGCACCCAAATATAAAACATTCCCATAAAGCATTCCCATAGTCAAGACGGGACAGGATAATGGCCTGGACCATTATCCTGCGGGCCTGAAAAAGGAGAGTGGTAGGACTTTCCGGAACATTCGCATCAGCCCGAAGCAAGTGGCGGAGAGTGTTGTGGCTTGATAGTTAAAGCTAAGGGTATCATCCAGCCACACACCCAAGCTCACAAAACTCACAAAATTGTGGAGAAGCACATAAGAAGGGACAAAGTAAATGTCCGGCTACACAGATCTGGACAAATGGAGCTACCCGACCCTAGCAACCAACAATTAAAAGAAGACAAAAACACAAAATGTAAAATAAATATAAGGCCTTCCACACGCCTCTAAAATATAAAAATAAAACTCTGGCACAGAAGCAGTGAAAACATGAAAAAATACATTAAAAAATACATCCAATGACGACAGTAGAGTAGGCACCAAAGATTGTAAAATGAACAACAGTATGAAAGCAAATATGAAAATATCAATTATTCCTTCATCTCACAGGGGCCGGCCTTCTCTTGGCTGCCAATTCCATACATGTAAACAGTCTTGACTCAGGTAGGAGCCTCATGATATCTAAAGCCAAAAATGGCTTTATTTTAGCAGTCTCTCTCTCTCTTTCACCCAAAATTGCCCGTTTCAACCATAGTCAATGGGCAAAATAAATCCCCCCAATCCCTTTTTTTTACTATCTCCAGCTTTCCTTTATCCCAATGTTTGCATGTATGCAACACAAACGTTGTGAAAAAAACAACGCTGATCTTATTGATTTTCAAAAAAAGTAAAGATTCTAACTTCCAAGAATGGATGAGGGAGCAGAGATTGCAGGCAAAGGAAAAATCAAATCTAAAATGACAAAGGGCTGTAAAAGAAGCGAGTGGTGTTCACTAACGCCTTTTAAAAAAAAGAACTTATAAAATACATATTGGGCGCCTATGCAAAACGGTATCCACCTCAGTTCTGAAATAGGTAGGCTAACATCGCCGTTCTTATTAACAAACCCACTCCCCTTTATTGAACAATATTTGGACAAATTTCAACCACAATTGGCCAAGTCTTTGTACATGAAGTATCACTTCAACCCCCTACAGGTTAACTGCAATACAGCCAAATGGTTACGCAATAATAGTGCTGACAGAGAGGTCTATTGTCCCCTCTGCCTACTTAATGCAGTAGAAAATGACTCTAATTTTTTACTTTTTTTTGCAAGCGTATGGCATTTCAAGGAAAAAATGGATTAAGCCCATCTGTCTAAATTTGGGCATTAGGTTACACTAAAGAGCTATTAGGATTTTTAAAACTGTTGTATCTCAGAAAAAATGTTTTTAGTGTACGTTGAAACTTGTTTGCTGTTAATCTAATATGTAAGGAAAAAGGCATGACATTTTAACTAGATGCTGTTGATTATATTTTAAATGTTTTTAATATTGTACACTATTTAGGTATGTAAATGCCTTTTTCAACCCTTGCACTTTATTAAAACCTGCCTTCAACTAACATCCCTTATATGATTGAAAATCAAACAACAGCATCAGCATCTAAATGTATGTTTTTACATTTACAACTGATGTATCTGCTACTTATTCCAAAACAAACTTTGAGCAATTTGATTGGTACTGGAGGAACTAGGGCTTGGTTGCTTTTAATTTACACTATTATGTATTTATGAATTGTACAAACGTGTATCTTTTATGTTTTTTTTAATCCGAGTGAAGATTTTTGAATTCAGAATTTAAAAAAAATAAAAAGAAGGTGGTATCTTCAAGACAGGAAGAGAAAGTTGATACTGTGTGTACAGTAGCCTGATTCTCCATGGCACTTCCTCTTTGATACTTCCAAACGCCCTCCAGAAAAAAAAGATGCATTTTGTTTTGTAATTTTACCCGAATGGTGCATTTGAGTAATAATATTATTGTAAAATGACTTTTCAATAATTTTATTGTGCCCATGTTAATGAAATGCTGCTCTTGTTTCGGTTGCTTATGTTGTTGCTGGATGTCAACAACATTATTTCCATGCTCCTGTGAGGGGATTTTTTCAATGTATGGATATCTCATTTAAGTAAGGCGCCGTAATGACTTTGTCTCAGACATTATGCAAAATTGTTAAGGTTATGGGGATTTAGGACAGCATAATGAAAATTACGCCTGGGCCTCATTATAATTATAAAACTGTAACCATTTTTTTTATATCAGCTCCTTAATTTTTAACTTCTGGGCCCAGATTTACCAATAGTTGCACGGGTGCTAGTTTGGCGGTACCCAGTTTTGGCTGCGCATGTAGCATTTCTAATGGTGAGTAAATCAAAGCAATACTTTACATTTTTTGTCATGTTAGTGTCTATGCAAAGCCCCTTCTTCTTTAGTAGTACCTAAAGAATCTCTTTCAGTTATCTTTCTAAAACTCTTATCTGCCTTATGATAAGTGCTACAACATATAATGCACTGAATGTCTTTATATCTCTCGAATTGTGATGGAGTAATCTGCCTACGACACTCAAAATTAGACTCTTAGGGCCGGATGTATCAATGGTTTTCCCGTTCGCAAACTGGCTGATTCTTGGAATCGGCCCGTTTGCAAACGGGAAAAAACCTTTTGGGATGTATCATCCAAAAAGGCACTCACAATAGAGGGAATTGCAAAATTTGTGATTCTCTAATTTGTGAATGCATTTAAGGAATTATGATTCCTTAAATGCATGCAGGAAGTACCCAAGATGTGCGATTTTGCCCTAAGGAATCGCAAATTACCACCAACTTCAAGTTGGTGGTAATTTGCGATTTCTTTGAAAAATTCACTTTTTTTGCATTTTTCAAAGTGCCATGTGGCGCACATATATGCCCCACGGGCATGTATGTGCGCCACATGTGCACACATACATATTTCAGGGGTGCAACAGGGTGTCCTTTTGACACTCTTGCAACCTTGAAATTGCATTAGCTAAAAATCACTATTAAGGACTCGCAAAATCCAAGATTGATACATCTGGCCCTTAGCGCCTCATGTACAAATGATCAAAATAAGAAAGCCTAAATTGCAACTAATAATGATTCTCAATGTTTTATTATTGTTTATTTGGAATGTGCTAAGAGAGATTCACAATTTGACTGACCTCTTTAATATGACTGAGGTTTTGTGGCCCACTATAACTGACTACTATCACAGGGATGGTGGTTTGTTAGGGTCAGCAGTTCCCCTTGTCTGTGATTGCTTTTAAGCATAACAATTGTTTTAAAAGCAGATATTTTTTCTTGGAATGTATAAATATAGATACAGTAAAAGTTGTCTCAATTTGTGCACTGACTTCTGCCGAATGCAATGATATTCTGTGAACCGGCCTATGTATTAACCCCTTCGATGCTCATGACGAGCTCAGCTCGTCATGAGGCACGGTTGAGCTGTGCTGATGTCGAGCTGAGCTCATCATGTATAATGGGAAAGCTCACAAATGAGCACAGGAGGGGAAAACCCATAGCAGCCAAGGTGTTAATAGGTTGCCTCACAAAATACCGAACAGCAGTGGGTTAGAATGCAAGAGATAGGTCGCAAAGTGCGACCCAGTACAATTGTCCACATTCACATAACGGCGGCCTGTTGGAGTCAGCAGTCTTCAATGGCTGTAATTGCTTTAAACAAAGTAATCTTTTTTTTGTTAATCCAGCCTGTTTCTTTGAAGAATAGGATGTGTTAAAAACAATAATGAAAAGATACAAAAAGTTGCGTTGTATCTACTCTTAAAAAAGGTTTTTGCCAGTATTCACAAAAGGGAAGTGGTACCTTCAAGACCCCTTCCTATTTGCAAATGGCTCACCACCTCCTTTGAGTTAGTGGTAAAATATAAATGTTTTGCAGCCTGATTTCAATTGCAAACCATTATTATATACCATAGGGAATCCGTATTTAGAGGGACGCCCTAAATTCAGCCCATACAAATACTGATTGCTTAATATTTGCTTAACACATTTAATGATTCAGAAAAACTTGCCTGAATAGTCAAAGGGGTTTAGTACATTTAAACAAGTGTTTTAGTTGTCACAAACCCCCAGATTTACACTTTGTACATGAGGCCCTCTGTACTTTCTCTTTTCCTCACAAATCTGCATTGCATAGTGGTATCTTATTCATGCATGTTTCTACTAAAACTGGTGCTTTGTTTATTCTTTTATATATGAACTATCATTTTGGTTAAAATGTTACCATTTCCAGCGTTGGCTTGCAGAGAGCTATACAATCATTTGCAAAGAAATGACAACAGAAAAGAGATACATGGCATACAATTCATACTCATATAAACCTGCTGCTATACAAGCATGTATCTCTATAATTACAATAGTAAAAAAAGAGGTTTAGACATTCGAGTCACTAACACTTAATAGGATCCGAAACCAGTTTCTGAACTTCCCACACTTTTTTTTTGTTCTTTATAGCGCGTACTAGACCAGAAGGTATCAGAGCCCTTTACATGAGCACCAGTCGCATTACAGAAGGATACATTTCTTTGTTAGGCATGGGGAGATGACCTGATTTGCCCAGAATCACAGGATCCAGCTTCGCGGTAGACTACCCTAGCCGTTAGACCACATCCTCTATCCTACTCTTATTAGCCATTCCTAATGTCCAGCTCCAGTGCCCTGGTTTTTAGGCCCCCAGGCTAAATGTATTCTGTTGTTTAAAGGCTTACGTCACCACTTGCTACAGGAACCTTTTTGGGCTGATGTATTGCAACTGTGAAGTTCAATGGCTTTATCTGAAGAGTTAACAAAAAGTCTGAAAAACTAAATACACCACCTATAATACCTATACATGCATAGCTGAGTGTACAATGCTTGTGACTTTTTTAGGTACCGCTTTCCTCTACACATAGATGAAAGGTTTGTTGAGGTATTTGTGAGATCACCCAAAACCTACAACAGTCCCTTTAAAATAACTCAGAACTGGATGAATCTGTCCTTTCTATTCCAGGTTGTGATGGTTGCTATCGTTCTACTGGGAAATGATCCAGTCTTTAGATCTAGAGGTAGGTAAAGGGCAGCTTCCTCTCCAGTGGCGTCACTAGGTTTGGTGTCTCCCAGTGCGGGTAACTCATGGTGTCACCCCCTCACGACTTACCCCATGAATCCATGATGCCCCCCAAATACCCTTACACGGCTTTACACAGGGACTAAAATGCACATGGCCCCCGCGTGTCATGTGCAGCTACACACAGGTCCTGGACAGTACATGACACACACACACGACGCATGGCACCAGTCTACCCTTGCCCAGTTAGACACATGTTTACTGGCAGCACAAGAAACCTACATACCCGTTGAGGGCTACACTGTTTACGGGTATAACATGATACGTCTGCACGGACTCAGAAAGATGCGCACAGTAACTTATGGAAACATGACACCCACGTGCTACACAGTTAGTGGGCAGTACGTTACACTGGCACACAATTTAGCAACTACAGACCAAAGCAGTTTACTGGGTGTATAGCACGCTCAGAAACAAAGAGCATAGGTTGTAATCCCCAAAGGGCATACTTTCAAACACAGTGAACGGAAGAATGGGGGAGCCACTTACCAGCTGCGGGCGGCAGAGGAAGACACGCGTGCACCTGGCGCTGCAAAACCCTGGTTCATTTCCCTGGATCGGGTGACCAGGGTGCAACCCGCAGGGACTTCTTTTTCCTTTGGTTTTCCTGAAATAATTCCTCTTTCCCGCATCGCATGGGTCTCAGGGGCGGAATCCATCCTCCTCTTTCTTGGTGTTGGGTCGGGTAAAATTTCTGAGGCCGTGGAGTGTTTAGTAGTTGGAGGCTCAAAAGAAGTCTGCACCCCAAAAAGCGAGGACTACAATCTGTAACCACCTATAAAACATTGCCTCATCTCCTAAACTGCCAGGGCCCATGAAACCCAGTCAAACCTGGCAGTGTACCTCAGAGCTGGTCACAGAACCTCCTGGCCGTTGATACATTGCCCCATAGCACCTGGTCACGTGCGCTCTTGACCTGTCTTGTCGTCACCTCCTCAGCCCTCTGAGAATGCCATGGCCAGGGGACCCTCTGTCCTGGTCAGTCGGCCTGGTCAAACGACCTTCTGTCCTGACTACTCAGCACCTGGGCACCCTGTGGCAAGGGACCCTCTGCCCAGCTGACTCATCTCTGGGCAGGGCATGGCCAAAGTCCCTTGGAGCCGGTCACCCAGCCTTCTGGGCGGCCATCGGCAGGCTCTGCCTGACCCGAACAATTCACCAGAGCCCTCTAGACCAAGCACCCCCTTCATCCCCCCCAAGCTGGCCAGACTCTTGGGAGGTCATAGCCTGACCTGCACTCAGCTAGTATTCCAACTTGACTCCATGTTATCAGGACAAAACGCCACCAACGGTGAACGTCAATAACACAAAGCATTCTGGGAAATGTAGTCTTTATTTTTCACTCATGGGATCAATTGGACTCGTGCTCCTGCTGAATGTGCACATACATTATAGACCCCTGTTCAAATGGCATGGAGTGAGGGGAAACATCCCGGGCCTGGTCGCCATCCTGACTGGCCCCACCTACCGCTGACCTGGTCACCCTCTCCCTTGGGCGCTTTGTGGCCAGCAGGGCACCATTATGGCTGGACCCCCCTTGGCCGGGTCACCAGGGGGCTTAGCTTGCCAGAGGTTTCCTCTTCCTTACATCACAGACGTGTGCCTAGAACAGTGCCTCCATGGTGCTCTCAGTGTGCACTCTGCAAGCAACATAAGATCAGTGCGCAGAAACATTACTGCTTCCATCGATATGAACATCACATGGCCTGACCTTGGTGACAGATGCCCTTTGTGAAGCTTGTTGCCAGCTCCTCACCAGGGTATATGTACATCAAAGAGTCTATGCCCTTTCCTCGTGAGGCTTAGTGCACATCAAGACGCCTATGTCCTCCATGTCGACATCAATGCCTTGGTAGCCTCATTACAGTGTGCACATAACAGGGAGTGCTTGCATCCCTCATTGCATCAACAAGCCTCGGATCGTCCATGTGCACACACCAGGGTATGAGTGATGCACACATTAGCGAGAGGGCGGCTGCGGTAACCACTCACTTGAGTGGAACTTTCCGCTAAGCGAAGCCACTTTTAGAAACCGGTAACTTAGTGTAGAGTCAACCCAACATAAATCTTGCGGAGGTGGGGCTCACATCGTTTAACCAAAACCATTCTGACGGTGTGACCTGTAGCTTTCTTTGGTGTTCTAAGTTCTGCGGGATCTGCTCTGCTGGCCATGACCTTCGGTACCGGGGACAGGAGCTGAGCTTTGGGGGGAAGCAGATAGGGTTTCAGAGGCTGAGGCGAGCCAGGCACTCCCTGGCAATCAAATGGCTTCTAATTAAAAGCAGCTGTTGGGGTTCGCGACCCGGCTACTGCAGGAAGGGCTGGGGAGGGGCCTGTTGTGTCGGCGGGGCCAGTGACAGGTGGGTACCAGCTCTAGGGGGCCTACTCTCAGGGGGGCACCCGTGACACAGACTAAGGCCTTCACTTGGCCACTTATTAAATAACACATGGACACTGGGGTATCTGTATGGCTCTGCGCGCCGTCGCCAAGTGCCGACGTACGTGTGGGGCCCACTTTATTAAAGCCCGGTCACGTGTCACTCACGCTGCACGCCTGTTACGTCACAGGCGTGCATACACTGGAACACAACATTCCTCCTAAAATATAAAAAAACAAACAGGCAAACATCTGAAACATCAGTGCAGTCTCTCGATGTACCATACTGTTCTAGGGGGTTTGCGGCACTGTTCAGGTTCATGATCAGCATAGAGGATAAGTCAATATAAAACACATGTATAACATTTTGGAACAGTCTTACATGAGGTAGTCCCGAAGGCGGCAGGAAGGTGCTGGATTGCTTCTCAATTTATAGGTGGCAGTCCCACTGGTTCTGGGGACATCACCCCCGGCCGGGGGAGCAGGGCTGCGGCTGACGGAATCATCTTCCGGAACCTCTGGTGCTACACTGGAGCTCTCAGCCTCGTCTGGGTTTTCGCTTGCTGTGGCAGGAGAGACGGCTCTCGAGAGATCATTGCTAGGTTCCTGGCGGTTCTCAGCCGCAGGACTTGCAGTCACTCGCGGTGCCAGGCACTCTGCATTGGTGGTCATCTCCGCTTCCTGATGGAATGGTTTGAAATGGGACACGTTCCTGGTTACTACTTCTCGGCCTCGGGTGGCAATGATGCGAGTGCCTTTCACACTGATGACTTTCCACGGTCTCTTTTCATATGTTAGTCTAAACTTCCCACTGGTTACTCTGTTCTTCAGTAGTACAAGATCACCTCGTTCGATTCGAGTATGAACAGCTCTCCTCCACCGGCTGGCCTGGACATATGACTTTTGTCGCTTTGCCTCAATCCTGCTTTCATTGGCCATCGCGGGTGTCCACTGGGGATGATGGGGAATGGAATCCGTCACTACCCGTCCCATGAGAACATGTGCCGGAGCTACCCCCGTGGTGGTGTGGGGTGTTTGGTGATAGCTTCGCAGGAATGTGAATATCGCCATCTCCAACGATTGTTCCTTGTCATGTGCGATCCGGATGACTTTATTGAGAGTTCGCATGAACCGCACAGCTTCGCCGTTTGCTTGTGGCCAGCGAGGAGTGATGCGGCGGTGTCATGTTCCTAGGGCGTGCAAGTAGTTGGCTAGTTCCTGGCCTTGAAAAGGAGGGCCATTGTCCGTTCTGAGTTCTCGCATTACCCCATGAGCCGCTATGATCTTCTCCAATTTGGGTATTACTTCGGTGGCACTGGTAGTGTTTATTAGTTCAACCTCTGGATATTTAGAGTGATCATCTATCACGACCATAGTGTGTCGTCCGTCGGGAAGACTTCCGAAATCCATGCTGACACATTCCCACGGTTTCTGAGGTCGAGGCTCGACTATGACGGGTGCTTCCCGCGGGGCATCTCCCGTGACTTGGCAGGCCGCACAGGATCTTACGGTCTCCTCCACCAGATCATCCATGAGCGGAAACCACACCTTGGTCCTCAATCTTGCTTTCGTTTTCACCATTCCTTGGTGACCGATGTGGGCCTGTTGCACCACCTGATCAGTCAGGGCAGAGGGTATCCTTAGCAGGCATCCTGAATTGTCTTCGTTCAGTTCTCCTCTCACATGGTATAGGCTTTCCATGATGCGTTGAGCGCGTGGTGTCAGTAGTTTCCATTCATCCTTGGCCCGACGCCAGTTCCCACTTTGAAGGGCTCTCCTCGCTCTCTGTAGACAGTCATCCTTCAGGCTAACCTCAGCAATGTTGCTGATGGATAGGGGCCGCGGGCAGGATCGCGCGATAACACACCTGACGTAGGCTTCCGTATCCTCGGCCTCTTCCATTTCCGCCGGGTTGGCTGCTCTTGGGTGTCGTGAGAGGTAGTCCGCCGGATTTCGGGACCCTGGCTGGTATTCTATCTGGCAGTTGTAGTCCTGTAGCTGTAACATCCATTTTTCTATGCGAGGTGGGGGCTTTGTTGAGGTCCCCGAGAACAGGGCAACCAGTGGTTTGTGATCCGTGACTACTGTGAATGGTTTTCCGTACAGGTATAGGTGGAAGTGTCTGCACCCCCAGTGTATGGCAATGGCTTCTTTTTCGATTTGGGAGTACCGTTGTTCAGTGTCCGTAAGTGAACGGCTGGCAAATGCGACGGGGGTCCAGTCTATCTCGTCTCATTGTTTTTGCATGAGTACCGCCCCTAATTATGCGGGACCAGCGTCCACCGCCACCAGGGTCTGTTTCCGGGGGTCGAAGAATGCCAAGGTGGTGTTATCTGAAAGAGCTGCTTTGATGTCCTTGAAAGCCTTTTCTTGCTCCGGTCTCCATGTCCAGGGCATGGACTCTTTCGTGAGTTCTCTCAGTGGTAGTGTCAAATTGGCCAGATCCCGAATGAATCGCCCGCAGTAGTTGACCATCCCTAGGAAACTGCCGACTTCGGTGACTGAGGTGGGGGGAGCAGCTTCTTTAACATCTTTCACCTTCTCCGGGTCTGGGTTGACTCCATCAGCTGAGAACGTGTACCCAAAGAATCCTATTCTCTGCCTCAGGAATTCACACTTCTCCCTGTGTAAGGTGAGACCGGCATCCCTCAATTTCCGGAACACTTGGGCAAGCCTCTGGTTGTGTTCGGGTATGGTGCGGGCGTGTACCATGATGTTGTTACTGACGTTGATTACACCTGGTATGTCAGCAATCTGTTCTTGGATCACATTTTGGAACACTTCTGCTGTGCTGGACACGCCAAAACTAAGTCGGGTGTACCTCCGGAGTCCCACGTGTGTCGAGAATGTTGTTATATTCCGCGACTCTTCATCGCGAACTAGTTGGTGGTATCCTGATCGGAGATCCAGCTTCGAGAACCAGCACCAGAACCCCGCCATTTCCCCTATGAGGTCATTGATAGTGGGCGTGATGTGGCGCTCCCTCTTGATGGCAACATTGGGAAGACGCATGTCTACGCATATCCGGACAGTGCCTGGTTGTTTCGGTTTTCGGGTGACCACGATGGGCGATACCCAGGGGGTGGGGCCTGTCACTTTTTCTATGATGCCCGCTGCCTCCGGCTTCTTGAGTTCTTCTTCCACCAGTGGTCGGAGATGGAACGCGATGCGGCGATGCCTGAGTGCCACTGGTTGAACAGCCTGGTCAACATGTAGGTGTATTTGGTGACCTGTGAATTTCCCGATACCTTTGAAAATGTCTGAGAAATCAGCTATAAGCTGCTGTACTGATTCTTGGTGGACTCTGAATGCAAACGTGACTACTCCCAGATCCTCCGCGGCTCGGCATCCGAGTAGCATGCCTTGTCCATCCTCTGACACGAATATGTTAGTGGTGACGGTCCTGTCACCATGATTGATTACCGTCCTGAACTTTCCTCTGATTCGTAACGGAGTGTCCTGACCATAGGCAAATACGGTGATGGGCGATGGACTCAGTGTTGGTGGACAATCCATTGTCCGGTATAGGGCTGCACTCATGAGGTTGAAGGTTGCTCCTGTGTCGACCACCGCCATAACCTCTTGGTCTGCGACTCTGATGCAGCACTGGGGAAGTTTCCTGGCTCTTCGAGTGCCGTGCCAATCATGTGCACTTTGTGCACTGTCCTTTCCTCTTCCTCATCATCATCCATATCACTCTGGCTGGGGTCACCTTCTGGTATGGCGTTCACCACTTGTCGTGGCTTGCGGAACTTCTTTGATCGACACACCTTTTCAAAGTGATTGAACCGACCACACCTTGAGCACCTCTTCCCTCGAGCTGGGCATTCCGATGCCTGATGGGGTGATCCTCCGCAATACCCACATGACTTCCCGACTGCTCCCGCCGGGTTTCCAGGGAGCTTCTTATTCCATTTTACCGGTGACTTTACTTGGATCTTGTTGACCGGTTCAGCTTTTACCGGCGCTTGGAGGGCCGCCTCCATGTGAGCGGCTCGAGCTTTAGACAGTTCTTTTGTGCGGCCCAAGGTCAGGATGTCGGCTAAGGGCTTCCCGGACTCCTCCAAGATTCGTTCCCTGAGCTTGGCCGAGGCGCAGCCCTGAATTATTTGACCGCTTATTTCTTCAGTGACGTCCATGAACCCACATGACATTGCCAATCGTTTCAGCCTCGCGTGATACGTGTCTAGTGACTCCTCCGGCAGTTGTCTGGCTTGCCTAAAGATGAACCTCTCATAGTCCTGATTGGCCATTGGCTCAAAGTACGTATTCAGGGCATTGATGAGTGAACTATGAGTCTTTGGCGTGGCCTCCACCAAGGTTTTGGCTATATTGTGGACGTCCTTGCCTCCTAAGTGGAGCACCATGGCCTTCTTCTGTTCCTTGTGGACCTTTGTGGCCTCGAAGAATATGAGTAGGCGGTCCACCCAGTCTTTCCATTTGGGGGCCAGCGAGGATGGCGAGCCTTCGACCACAAACGGCTCGATGGGGGGTATCGTGGCCATGATTCTTGTGTAGTGTCACTGTGTCCGGAGTGCCACTTGATGAGTTGTGGACTCTATAGGATGTGCCTTTTTGACAAGGTGATGAGGGGCGCGGCAACTCGTGCTTGGTGGGTGCCGGTGATTAATTGCACCAAGTGCGTGTGCTTTCTTGGGACCGGCCTGAGCTGTGTCCTCCCACCAGTTCCCACAGGCATGCACTTCCTTCCTCTCGCCTCCCCAGGAGCGCGATAGCCCACCGTATCTTTCGGAGTGAGGATGGCCAGGAGATCCGCCAGGTGCAGGCACGCCCGCGAGATGCATGAGGGAAAGCGGGCCGAGCCTCGTCCGTACGGCAGCGAGGGGCAGGGCCAGGCCTGTGCGCACCGTGGCGCCGCTTCACCCGGGCAGCGCGATTCACGCACCAGCGATCCACTCGGGTGCGGCGCTGCATGGGACTTGGGGGCGGGCGCAGGGACGTTGTGGCACCGGGCAGGTGCAGCGACACCCGTTGCCAGCAGGCAGGGTCGGGCGGCGCCATGCGCGGGAGCGGGGCACATGGTCAGGCAGCAGCTCACCTGCGGCACGGCGGGAGCTGAGAGCTACACTCCTCCACGCACAGCATGTGTGGCAATCGGGGCACGAGCACTGCAAGTGGGGATCGGTGTCTTGCAGCCGCCCCACACCAGGATGCACACGTGGCACGCACAGCGAGGGCACGACCACCCTCGTCGCCAGTTTTTGTGTCGGCGGGGCCAGTGACAGGTGGGGACCAGCTCTAGGGGGCCTACTCTCAGAGGGGCACCTGTGACACAGACTAAGGCCTTCACTTGGCCACTTATTAAATAACACACGGACACCGGGGTATCTGTATGGCTCTACGCGCCGTCGCCAAGTGCCGACGTACGTGCAGGGCCCACTTTATTAAAGCCCGGTCACGTGTCACTCACGCTGCACGCCAGTTACGTCACAGGCGTGCATACACTGGAACACAACAGGGCCCTCCGAATGTGTCCCCCAGGAGGGTTAGGAGAGGCAGGAGAAAACCATCCATCACTGAGGAGACAGGCATGGGCAGTGATTAAAACAGTGGGTCCGGGAGCCAGTGAGCCACGTCACGTAAGTGACGTTTCTAACGTCAGCGCCGTCTGAACACCAATGTCGTAGCCTAATTAGACAATAATCTTGGTAAGGTTAGGTTCGACAGACAATAATATTATTTTGCATTTTGGTGTTACGTGACACCAAAATGCGAAATAATATAACTATCTGTCGAACCTTACCCGGCCACCGGCCAAGATTATTGTCGACACGGACCACGGGGTGTCACCCCATGTGATGGTGTCACCTGGTGCGGTCAGCACCCCCCGCACCTCCCTAGTGATGCCACTGTTCCTCTCTACAACACTCTCTCCCAGGTTTCCATTAAGGACCAGCACACAGTGTACTGTCTATGCACCTATACACTAGCTTGGACTGTCTCAGAGGCTAGGCTAGTGGCTGATGAGTGTGGCTACTGCACAAAGAAGCAGGTGGAATAAGCATCATGGCAGGCCATATGAAGGGAAAGCATATTTGCAGCCTATGGAAGAACTTCTGGGGGGTCAACTTCCCTTGGTAGATTCGAATCCTTTCCTTTCCTTTCCTTTCCTTTCCTTTCCTTTCCTTTCCTTTCCTTTCCTTTCCTTTCCTTTCCTTTGCTTTCCTTTCCTTTCCTTTCCTTTTCCTTTTCCTTTTTCTTTCCTTTTCCTTTCCTTTCCTTTCCTTTCCTTTCAAAAAGGATAGCAGATGGTCTTTATTAGTCTCTACTATTCAGGTGCATGGTTTTCTCCAACTACATTACAACACGATGTGCAGAACCTCATTTAGAGGGTGATGGCTGGCCCACAAGCCACCAACTCGTAGGAGGCTAGGACCCCTTATCTCTCTTGTAAAATCCCATCCTGCCTGACACTGTTCTCACTGCCTTCAGAGCAATCAGCCGTAACTTGTTTTTCAAAAACCAGCTCCCCAGGGGAGAGTTTGCTTTTCCTTCCACAGAGGGATACCCACAGTAGGGACAAGGTAAAGCATGTCAGACATTGGTATTGAAGTAAAAGTAAATACAACAGGACACAGGAGATACTTTGAGATTGACAGACTGTACCTAAGACTAATAATTTTCAGGAATAAATGTCCAAATCCTCTTTAAGTATTCCAATCCATTTATTGTGATTGTCAGGATTTAATCCTGATGTGACAGATACAGCTTCCACGTGTTTCTCCTCTATGGCTCAAGGCAAAAATCAAAGTGAATGGTCCAATCTGTCTTTATATACAGAAAGCTTATTCCTGCATTTTATTCATGGTACTCCATGTGGTCTCTGCGCGGTCGTCAACAGAAAACAGGTTCATCCATGGATAGGAAATTTACTCAGAATATGAATAGCTTTGATCTTTTTCCACTTCAGTGTTGTGCTCAGTACAGTTGGCCTTAGGTCCAGCATCCCTGCCTCACTTGAATGAGTCGATGCCTCTAAATCCCCACATCTATCTGGATTCACAGTGAGCCAATGACTGGTGGCAACAGACTTTTTCTGCATCAAGTGATGCGGTATCAATTACTGTTCTATCATCTTGTCCACTGCATCAGGGGAGCAGTTAACCAAGGCAGCTTATTCTGCTGAATGCCATTCATTTACAGTTGAATATCACATTTTAATTTGCAGTTATCACATGCTTGGTAATTAACTCGACAGCTGAAAATAATTTTCCACGATTAGAGACAATTCTTTTTCACATTGCAATTCAACCCAAACTTCCACTTACAGTAAGATTCTGCAGTCGGTGTATTTGGGCTCTGACGTTCATGTTTTCTTATTTAATATTTCCATTTAGGACCTAATTACGAGTTAAGACAAACAGAATATCTGTACGGAATTCTACTCCACCTGATCACAACTGGCCAAGTATTCCTGCAACCCGTATTCCAGGTATGGGAAACATTGGCCAAATCTTACCAGCCTGAAGTCCTGGTTGGTAAACTTAGGAGGAATCTTAGGCGGATGTATGACATTACAACGCATGCTTTTACCACGCATGCTGTTACAAGGCAGTGTTTACAACGCATGCTGTTACAATGCATAGCGCTTTGGGGTGCTGGATAGTGAATAGTTTAATTTACTATTCTAACTCCAGTCCCCGTGGATAGTAGGGAAGGTGTTGGATAGTAAATTAAAACTAATCTCTATCCTAGAGCGCCCCCCAGTGCAATGCGTTGTAATGGTTTTCGTTGTAAAACCTGTGTTGTAAAAGGACTGCGTTGTAAAAGTTTTTTTGTAAAGGATGTTTCCCATCTTTGGCTAATACAGCAGCTAAGCCTCATACCCAGCTCCACCCTGACTTTTTTCTTAGGCAAGAGGAGAGCATTCAAAACTCCTCCCTGCCAGAACTTATCGTCCCCTTTCCTCAAGTACTGTCAGTACTCCTGGTTCCACCCCTCACACACTCATCAGCTACTCAGAGCAGTTGGTAACTGTTTTTTTTAAAACCATTAGGAGTGATTTGCATACCAGGCGGAGTTTTGCACTGATTAATTCGCATTCCATGCGAAATTCTGCACAGTGATTCTATGTTTGCTCAGTTACCTCCCATTGTAGAGATGTATCTGCTAATAGGAGTGGAGATACCAGTCTAAAATGGTAATTTCCTCCACCCGGAAACTCTGCAGGCTTGATTCACAACGGTAACCAAACAATTTTGTGAAAGGTTACAATGGTTTAGCATTTACAAAGCAGTTTACGAGTAGTATCTTTACGAGTGCGGAGTCTCCACATATAAAAAGATAGGACAGTCCTCCAATCTTTCTAGTAAAGATACCACTAGTAAATCTCTTTACGAATACCAAACAATCGCAAACGTTCCCTAAAGTGTAAGTTTTACCTTTGTGAATCAAGTCCACGATATTTACACCTCACTTCTAATCAGGGCCTTGGTGAAATGAGAACGCTGCACTGAAAGACATTGGGGCATATTATCAACGATTTGCGATAATTATCACAAAGCGCGTTTAGCGCTGTTTTTTTTATTTCCGGCTATCGCTGGATTTCCTTGCCGTGACAGCGCTGTATTATCAAGGCGTATCGCAAAGGCAATAGGTAATCCAGAGATAGCGTGTAAAACCAGCAATTGCTTGAGAATTGTAGTGATAAATCAACTGTGCTAACGGAAAGCTTGCTAATAGGCAAGTGTGTACTTAACCTAACAATCCAGCTCCCATTGACAAGGTGGTTAAGTCAAGGTTTTTTCAGGTGTTAAATTCCAGCAATAAGCGCAGTTTGCGTGAGTTTTCTTATCACCTCGGGGGCATTGATAATAGAGGGAAGTTGTGTTTGCAACTGTTTCAATGGAGTTTAAGTCAGGAACGCCTACTTTGCTGTCATTTAGTCTTTTAGAGTCATGACTGCTAGGATGTGGAACCAGTTGCCAGAAAAACTGCGTCTGGAACCCTCTGAGCTAAACTTCCGAAGAGACCTGACAACAGTCCTCTTCCCCAAGGACTAGACCGGATTTAAGGTCTTTTTCACAATCATACCATGAACTTCCTGGAAACAACTGTAGCATTGCCAGCGCAGGGACACACTTGCTAGTGTAACCATGCGCTTTACAAATTACAAATAAATAAATAAATAAATAAATTAGCAATATATATCGCTGACATGCAAAGCGAAAAGTTAAATGGCTAATAACGTCGGAACACAAGCGCTAAAGCTTGTTAGTGAGTCCTTGTTAATGGTGCGATATAAAAAGCGCTGCTTTATCGGCAAGAAGTGCCGATATACTAACGAAAACTCACTTGATATTATGCCCCAATTCGTTTTATGGAATTCTGAGTTATATGCTTCCCATAATGACACGTCTTAGTCTGCAGTGTGTTAGTGAAGGGCGCCAAAAGTTAAGCAGATGCCTTGCTAAGGAAGGCGAGAAGCATCTGTTTTCAAGCGCCTTGCTACCACAGGGCGCCCATTTATTGACTTAAACAACGCTGGGCTGCAGAAGGTGGCTGCTTCCTAAAGCACCAGGATTTATAGGCAATTCAATAATCAATAACAGCAACATTTTAAAAGACCGTAATATTGAAGGTGGCTTGTTTTTATGATAGATCAAACTGTGCCTTGGGCACGCGGCCATGTGTCTAAGCAACAGGCCCTTGAATTAGAGCGTGCTCTGAATCATGGCACACGGTTGGTGCTCCAACCTAAGCAATAACAACCAGAGGGCAGTGGTGTGATGGAGTACTGCACAGTGAGGTAATTTTTATTAAAGGCACCCCTGATTGGAGCATTTTTGTTTACCCCTCGATTGCCTCTCCCCTTATTTAGTTTTACTATCTGCCTTCTGGATAACAGGGGGTAGATTTATTTTACTTTCACGCAACGCAGCAAGACAAATTGTTGCACTGCGCTGTGTGAAATGGAGAGGACAGGAATGAGCCATTTTTACTAATATATGGCCCATTCCTGATCTCTGCCTGTGCTGGTGCATAATATGCTACCTTGCGCCAATGCAGGTACTCTTGCGCGGTGGGGCAAGGGGACCTGCTTTTTAGGCAGGATTGTTTTTGTGGAGGATGGGGCACCTTGTGCACAAAATCAGTACTAAGGAGCATTTTCCTGTTTCTAAGTTTGCTGCAGAAAGAGAAAAGAACGTGGAGATATTAAAATGTTTCTCCTTGTTGTGCCTGTGGTTGAAAGGCATACAATTCTGAAACATTCCCAGGTCCATTAGTGTTAGAAACTCTGGAAATGCATCAGAATGCATGGGTGTATGTGTGGGAACGCCCACGCACCACCCAAGTAATACCCCCGCCCTGCAGTAGCGCAAGTCACAGAAAGGTCTAATAAAAGACAAACTCCAACATGATTTAAGGAAATTCCCAAGAAGTCAAGATTGGTTGTTGCATATTTGCAGGTGAGTTTTACTTGATAAACAAACCAATCAAACATCACCTTCAAAGTGCCACCTTTCTCAAGTGACCAGGGGAACCCCTCTCACAATCTCAACCATTGGTTGTCACAACTGATCCCATCTGCATGTAGAAAGGATTGCATAGCATTTCTACCAAAACTTAATATACATTAAGTGAATATACACTTTATATAGGAGGTATGTTCTCCTATAGCCCCTACTTTCACTGCAGGATGCATAACCAAATGTCTAAGCTAGATATAATGGAAAGACTTTATCGCGTCCACATTACAGACCTGCCGATAGGATTTAAATAACATTGCAGTGTTTTATCATGTTTTGCCAAGTTCAAGCTGTTTACATGTCCAGGTGCAAATGCAGACGTGGAAAGCTGATATAAGAATGTATCAGAGTGTATTCAGTTTCCATGCCAAATTCTAGAGAATCCCACCACTGTTTCATTTGTGAACAGTTCTTGCCTTCTGTCTTGAGTGACCAAATGTCCAGTGGTTCTCTACGGCCCTTAAAAATCAGCAAGACTCATTTGCCTCCCAACTGTGGACATCTCTGTGTATTTTACACTACCCCGGGGACGACCTTCCTTTCAAATAAATTGCTAAATTATCCGTATTAAATCATCCCAAAATTCTGACATGGTCTGCCTGTGGAGATGGCCTTCATAAATGGAGTATTGTTGGAACCACATTTGGGTATGCTCTCGTCTCAAGCCAGGAAAGGGAAAGAGGCAACTGTCACCTGTATTTGCTAGAGATATGCTAGAGAAAGCCGAGTTAGTAAGTCCTCTAAAGATCTACCAGATATGGGGTGCTATTGATGTCAATATACAGTGGTCTCTGAGGTAGAGTGAATTTGAGTGCCCCAGACTTTGACAAGTTTCTTTTTGAATCAGCAACTATTTCAAAGGGTATCTAGTGGGTCTGCAGCTGCTGGAGGGGGTTTTGGATGAGGTCAGAATCATTATCACATTATGGGCAACTAAGGTAATCTTATGGATGCCAGATTTGAATCGAAGCACTTTCACCCCTTTTCTTACTGATATGGGCTGGAAGCCATGGAAGTAAGGGGATAGTTATGGGAGAGAGGGTACATACTTGTTGTGTTCCCTCTGTAGTCAGAACAGACATGATAATTGGCTTTTCAGGGTGGTTCTCTCAATCAATCAATGAATCGGGGGTTTGTGCAGCGTGGCTACTCACCCATGAGGGTCCCAAGGCACTGGGGAGGCAGGGGGCTGCTGATCTGTCTGGGTATGGCGGTTCCGTCGGAGAGCCAGGTCTTCAAAGTCCCTCCTGAATTAGGTCAGTGATACCTATTGCCTGAGGTGGAGGGGCAGAGTTTTCCAGGACTTGGCGACAAGGTAGGAAAAGGATCTTCCTCCTCTTCTGGTCTTGTGAACTGTGGGTTCTGTGGAAGTAGGGACAAAATATACAGCCATTGGCACTGAAAGAAAGCATGGACCACGTTTGATTTTTTGCAGTTTCCCTCTAAGAATGCACCAGTCTACCCGCTTAAGCATCTATAGGAACAAAAACATTGTAAGCATGACTTTTCTTTAGACTTTTTCACCACATCAACCATGCACTTTATGCTTTCATGGGTTTGCCGACCCTTAGTAAACCTGGTCTGATCAGGATGTATGAACTCTGAGAGATTCTAGACAAAATGTATTTTTGTAAATGATTTGCATCTATATTTGAAGAGCTACAAATCGACATGACACACACATCTTAACATCCTTTCCTTGTGTGGTATTTAAAGTGGTAGCAGCTTTATCTGCAGATGTTATATATGTTACAGTAGCCTATAGAAAGATGTCTATGATTGAAACATTTTGATTTTTGAGCATTAGTGATTTTATAAATCTGCCATCAGATCAGGAGTACTTTGTAAGGATTCCCTGTATGCTGACTGAACTGCCTCTGATGGAGAGTTTGATATGTAGAAAGAGATATAAAAGTCCTAAAACACCTTTCAACGTATCCAACTCTGCTGTAAGTAGTACCCCTTTCTATGAAATAATTAATTTAACCAATATATTTTCCATTTGCTTTCTGTCTCAATTGTCAGGCATGAGATTCTTACCTTCTTCTCCTGATTGTAGTTGCTTTTCTTAAGTAGACGCAGCATCACCTCAGTCCTGTTAATGGCAATAGCGTTGCTTGCCTCCTAAGGCTGTTACAACATGCTGTCCTTCCCAAGCAGAATTTTATTTATATTCTTGCTATGCCTATCCCTTATGAAGCTCAGCTTTCTGTTGCCCTTTTTCTTGGCTCACAGTCATTTAGAATCAGTCACAATGCATATGACTTCCCTCTCATTGCCATTTTAAAGGCCTCCCACCTGACCGATTGGCCTATTTCCTCTGTATTGTTCCGCTCAAAGTACTGAGCACTTTGAGATTGCCTGATTGCATTTCCCATCATCAGAAAATCCCATCAAACAACAAAAGAAGAACAATAAAAAAAGTGCCCTCCTCTCACACCTCCAGTCCTCTAACTTGGATGTTATCCCCCCTCCAGTGTTTCTCTCGGCCCTCAAATTACAGCACTGCAGCCCCTAACTGTACATGTAGGGTACCTACATTTGATTCTAGAGTGATTGTCTTTTTCCAAACAATCATTTTTCCACTGAAGTTCTCCATGCCCAGTGAGGCTATATATGACCGCAGGGTGTCAATCTTTTCATTGAGGTCAGAGTTTAGCTCAGTAATCCTTGAAGTGTTGTAGGGTAGAGAGTAAGCTATTCTTATTAAGAGCCATAGTGACCCTTTATGGTGGATTTTAACTGGGTCCAACACCAAGCTTGAGCTTCGGTTTGAGCAAGTTGTAGCATTGGTGAAAATGTGTGAAACTCTCCTCAGCATCTGCATCTTTGGAGGCTTGGGATTATGTCAGACCAAACGATGATGCATCATTTCCAAAGATGGTACTGTTAGAACCTCATTGGGGCTTACATTGTAAACGTCACTGAGCTTTTTAGTCACGCCTCCTCCCATATATGCGAAATAGTAACAGCTTGAATTAGTCAGCAGTCTATCCTGAGTTGCCACTGTCATCCCCAATAGAAGTGTGAACCAAGTCAAGGTGCCCCGTCTCTTCAAATCTAAACATGTGCTAGTTAAGTGACTCAAGGGACTACAATACTAAAGATCTGTAACCTAGCAAATCAATTTTTAACACAAAACAGTCCTTAAAATCATTGAGGCTGCTCATTAGCACAAGACTCATCCTCCCTGGAAGTTCCACCCCCAACTCATTTGAATCTGTTTTCCTTATTCCCCCTACATACTTTTGCATATTTTCCAACTATCCCCCCGATTGCCTCTCCCCTTATTTAGTTTTACTATCTGCCTTCTGGATAATAGGGGGTAGATTTATTTTACTTTCACGCAACGCAGCAAGACAAATTGTTGCACTGTGCTGTGTGAAATGGAGAGGACAGGAATGAGCCATTTTTACTAATATATGGCCCATTCCTGATCTCTGCCTGTGCTGGTGCATAATATGCTACCTTGCGCCAATGCAGGTACTCTTGCGCGGTGGGGCAAGGGGACCTGCTTTTTAGGCAGGATTGTTTTTGTGGAGGATGGGGCACCTTGTGCACAAAATCAGTACTAAGGAGCATTTACCTGTTTCTAAGTTTGCTGCAGAAAGAGAAAAGAACGTGGAGATATTAAAATGTTTCTCCTTGTTGTGCCTGTGGTTGAAAGGCATACAATTCTGAAACATTCCCAGGTCCATTAGTGTTAGAAACTCTGGAAATGCATCAGAATGCATGGGTGTATGTGTGGGAACGCCCACGCACCACCCAAGTAATACCCCCGCCCTGCAGTAGCGCAAGTCACAGAAAGGTCTAATAAAAGACAAACTCCAACATGATTTAAGGAAATTCCCAAGAAGTCAAGATTGGTTGTTGCATATTTGCAGGTGAGTTTTACTTGATAAACAAACCAATCAAACATCACCTTCAAAGTGCCACCTTTCTCAAGTGACCAGGGGAACCCCTCTCACATCTCAACCGTTGGTTGTCGCAACTGATCCCATCTGCATGTAGAAAGGATTGCATAGCATTTCTACCAAAACTTAATATACATTAAGTGAATATACACTTTATATAGGAGGTATGTTCTCCTATAGCCCCTACTTTCACTGCAGGATGCATAACCAAATGTCTAAGCTAGATATAATGGAAAGACTTTATCGCGTCCACATTACAGACCTGCCGATAGGATTTAAATAACATTGCAGTGTTTTATCATGTTTTGCCAAGTTCAAGCTGTTTACATGTCCAGGTGCAAATGCAGACGTGGAAAGCTGATATAAGAATGTATCAGAGTGTATTCAGTTTCCATGCCCAATTCTAGAGAATCCCACCACTGTTTCATTTGTGAACAGTTCTTGCCTTCTGTCTTGAGTGACCAAATGTCCAGTGGTTCTCTACGGCCCTTAAAAATCAGCAAGACTCATTTGCCTCCCAACTGTGGACATCTCTGTGTATTTTACACTACCCCGGGGACGACCTTCCTTTCAAATAAATTGCTAAATTATCCGTATTAAATCATCCCAAAATTCTGACATGGTCTGCCTGTGGAAATGGCCTTCATAAATGGAGTATTGTTGGAACCACATTTGGGTATGCTCTCGTCTCAAGCCAGGAAAGGGAAAGAGGCAACTGTCACCTGTATTTGCTAGAGATATGCTAGAGAAAGCCGAGTTAGTAAGTCCTCTAAAGATCTACCAGATATGGGGTGCTATTGATGTCAATATACAGTGGTCTCTGAGGTAGAGTGAATTTGAGTGCCCCAGACTTTGACAAGTTTCTTTTTGAATCAGCAACTATTTCAAAGGGTATCTAGTGGGTCTGCAGCTGCTGGAGGGGGTTTTGGATGAGGTCAGAGTCATTATCACATTATGGGCAACTAAGGTAATCTTATGGATGCCAGATTTGAATCGAAGCACTTTCACCCCTTTTCTTACTGATATGGGCTGGAAGCCATGGAAGTAAGGGGATAGTTATGGGAGAGAGGGTACATACTTGTTGTGTTCCCTCTGTAGTCAGAACAGACATGATAATTGGCTTTTCAGGGTGGTTCTCTCAATCAATCAATGAATCGGGGGTTTGTGCAGCGTGGCTACTCACCCATGAGGGTCCCAAGGCACTGGGGAGGCAGGGGGCTGCTGATCTGTCTGGGTATGGCGGTTCCGTCGGAGAGCCAGGTCTTGAAGTCCCTCCTGAATTAGGTCAGTGATACCTATTGCCTGAGGTGGAGGGGCAGAGTTTTCCAGGACTGGCGACAAGGTAGGAAAAGGATCTTCCTCCTCTTCTGGTCTTGTGAACTGTGGGTTCTGTGGAAGTAGGGACAAAATATACAGCCATTGGCACTGAAAGAAAGCATGGACCACGTTTGATTTTTTGCAGTTTCCCTCTAAGAATGCACCAGTCTACCCGCTTAAGCATCTATAGGAACAAAAACATTGTAAGCATGACTTTTCTTTAGACTTTTTCACCACATCAACCATGCACTTTATGCTTTCATGGGTTTGCCGACCCTTAGTAAACCTGGTCTGATCAGGATGTATGAACTCTGAGAGATTCTAGACAAAATTTATTTTTGTAAATGATTTCCATCTATATTTGAAGAGCTACAAATCGACATGACACACACATCTTAACATCCTTTCCTTGTGTGGTATTTAAAGTGGTAGCAGCTTTATCTGCAGATGTTATATATGTTACAGT
This sequence comes from Lissotriton vulgaris, assembly GCF_964263255.1. Classification (NCBI taxonomy): domain Eukaryota; kingdom Metazoa; phylum Chordata; class Amphibia; order Caudata; family Salamandridae; genus Lissotriton; species Lissotriton vulgaris. The sequence goes on from NC_141688.1 coordinate 276,361,433, forward strand.
AGCCTATAGAAAGATGTCTATGATTGAAACATTTTGATTTTTGAGCATTAGTGATTTTATAAATCTGCCATCAGATCAGGAGTACTTTGTAAGGATTCCCTGTATGCTGACTGAACTGCCTCTGATGGAGAGTTTGATATGTAGAAAGAGATATAAAAGTCCTAAAACACCTTTCAACGTATCCAACTCTGCTGTAAGTAGTACCCCTTTCTATGAAATAATTAATTTAACCAATATATTCTCCATTTGCTTTCTGTCTCAATTGTCAGGCATGAGATTCTTACCTTCTTCTCCTGATTGTAGTTGCTTTTCTTAAGTAGACGCAGCATCACCTCAGTCCTGTTAATGGCAATAGCGTTGCTTGCCTCCTAAGGCTGTTACAACATGCTGTCCTTCCCAAGCGGAATTTTATTTATATTCTTGCTATGCCTATCCCTTATGAAGCTCAGCTTTCTGTTGCCCTTTTTCTTGGCTCACAGTCATTTAGAATCAGTCACAATGCATATGACTTCCCTCTCATTGCCATTTTAAAGGCCTCCCACCTGACCAATTGGCCTATTTCCTCTGTATTGTTCCGCTCAAAGTACTGAGCACTTTGAGATTGCCTGATTGCATTTCCCATCATCAGAAAATCCCATCAAACAACAAAAGAAGAACAATAAAAAAGTGCCTTCCTCTCACACCTCCAGTCCAAACTTGGATGTTATCCCCCCTCCAGTGTTTCTCTCGGTCCTCAAATTACAGCACTGCAGCCCCTAACTGTACATGTAGGGTACCTACATTTGATTCTAGAGTGATTGTCTTTTTCCAAACAATCATTTTTCCACTTAAGTTCTCCATGCCCAGTAAGGCTAAATATGACCGCAGGGTGTCAATCTTTTCATTGAGGTCAGAGTTTAGCTCAGTAATCCTTGAAGTGTTGTAGGGTAGAGAGTAAGCTCTTCTTATTAAGAGCCATAGTGACCCTTTATGGTGGATTTTAACTGGGTCCAACACCAAGCTTGAGCTTCGGTTTGAGCAAGTTGTAGCATTGGTGAAAATGTGTGAAACTCTCCTCAGCATCTGCATCTTTGGAGGCTTGGGATTATGTCAGACCAAACGATGATGCATCATTTCCAAAGATGGTACTGTTAGAACCTCATTGGGGCTTACATTGTAAACGTCACTGAGCTTTTTAGTCACGCCTCCTCCCATATATGCGAAATAGTAACAGCTTGAATTAGTCAGCAGTCTATCCTGAGTTGCCACTGTCATCCCCAATAGAAGTGTGAACCAAGTCAAGGTGCCCCGTCTCTTCAAATCTAAACATGTGCTAGTTAAGTGACTCAAGGGTCTACAATACTAAAGATCTGTAACCTAGCAAATCAATTTTTAACACAAAACAGTCCTTAAAATCATTGAGGCTGCTCATTAGCACAAGACTCATCCTCCCTGGAAGTTCCACCCCCAACACATTTGAATCTGTTTTCCTTATTCCTCCTACATACTTTTGCATATTTTCCAACTATCCCCCAGGATGTGCACTTTTGTTTAAAGGCAAGACATAAATTAATATAAGCTAAATGCAACCTTACGTCACACCTGTAGCCACTAGTACCTTACCAGGATAGTTCTTTACTTTTAGCATTGCTTTTTTGAGGTTTAGCAGAAACTTTGCTTTTTTATTTTGCCAACCACCTCCTCTTCAAGTACTCTGTCCTGACACTCCCCCCTTATTGTTTTACCACAATAGCTTGTTAACTCTGTCTTTCACACAATCGCTATGACATCTTTTAAATCAGCATCTCCATTAACCTTCACACTCACTTGAATTGCTGTGTCCCTATAATTCATGACTACTTGAACCCTAAATAACTCTTCCTCCAAATCTACAATCCAGGGGCACCTTTTTAAGTGAGGTCACACAGTCATCAATAGTTACAACCTAAATTGTGTATGCTCTTTTTATGGTTTTAATTAACCAAACAGTAAAGTAATTTTACTTAACTTTACTTTAGTCATCAATAGTTTCATCAACTTCTTGCTTCCTCTGAAAATGCTTATATCTCACAATTCCAAAATTCACATTAGGTGGAAAATGCTAATCAAAGTCCTTAATAGTTTGTTCAACACATCTATGTCGCCACTCCCGACTCCTTAGTCATAAGGTCATGAACTTTTAAACCTTCAGGTACAACAGTGTGAAACAACAATCTCTTCTTCTGCTCTAGAGATAACTAGGGCCATATGAATCAATGAACCAATTTGCAATTCTGTAATAGCGATTTTTAAGAAATCGCTATTTCAGAATTGCAAAATGGTATGTATCAAGAAAAACACATTTTTTTAGCGATTTCTTGATATTCATTAATCGCGTATTCGCAATTAAGGAATACTTTCCCATTCATTTCTATGGGCCAGGAGGCCCATAGGAAGGAATGGGAATTATTTCTAAATTAGCGAATTCGCAAGTTGCTGTTCACAAATTGAGAATAATTTCAAGGGTGCAGGGGTGTCCAAAGGACACCCTGCTGCACCCCTGAAATAAACATAGGTGCACATGTGGTGCACATACATGCCCTAAGGGCATGTATGTGCGTCACATGGCACTTTGAAAAATGCAAAAATGTGCATTTTTCAAGGAATTCGCAACTTACCACCAACTAGAAATTGGTGGTAATTTGCGATTCCTTAACGCCATTTAGCAATTTTTTTTGCCTTTTTACATTACATTTAAGGAATCGCAAAATGTGCTATTCCTTACATGCAATCGCAAAATAAGGAATTGCAAATTTTGCGATTCCTTATTTTGCATTGGATTTTCCTTCATACATATCATTTTGCGAATTCCCATTCGCAAAGGCCTTTGCAAATGCGAATTTCAATGATACATATGGCCCCTAATGCTCCACATTAATAGTCTCAAAATAATCAAATATTGTAATCTTTCCATGCTATCCAATTCATATAATAGTTACCCGCAGCTGGCAAGCATATTTAAGGAAGTGATAATGTGAAATAATGCAAACTCATTGTTATTTAGCTCTACTACTGATACATAAATTATAGGGATAAAACAAGCAGTGTCCTTTCTTCACAATTTACAAAACAAAGGGGCAGATTTACAAGCCCCTTGCAACACTTTTACGCCGCCGTTGCGTCACTTTTGTGACACAGCGGCGGTGTAAACATTGCGCCACATTGCGACTTATTTACAACGTGTTGCATTTAGGCAGATGTGCCACGTTGTAAATCCCTGCGCCACATGAAACCTGACGCAGGTTTCATGTGGGCGTTCTGTCACAGGGTGGGCGTTCCCTCGCAGGAAAGCCACGTAAAACTGATGTAGTGAAATCAACAAGATTTCACGGAGTCAGTTTTACGACTCTGCTGCGTCAAATCCTTACGCCTACTTGAACAAGGCGTAAGGAGTGAGGCACCATGTTGAGTATGGGCGGCCCCTGTGCATTGCAGGAGTTACGTCGCGCTTGCGACGCAACTCCAGCAATGTGCCGCCCGTGCGCCTCATGATGTGTCACGCATCTGCCCCTCCTTGCACCATGGTGCGCCGCATTGTAAATGCGACGCATCTGTGGTGGCGCAAGGGGGGGATTACGTTACGCATCTGTTCTGGCGCATCCCTGCTGATTTGCAGAGATGCGCCATAAGACGTAAATATACCCCAAAGGGACTAGTCCACTGAAAATCTCAACTCTAGACCAATGTGAACCGTAATACATTTTGCTTATGTAGTCTTCACCACAAAGCACTCTTTTTATCCCAAACGCTTGCTAAATACTATGATGTCTTGAACAATAATGCCGTGAACTAGGAGTATACATTCCTTTTACTCTTGCAAGGTACAGATTGAGATGACTGAAGAGTCCTGCCTCAAGTTAATATCACAGTGATGCTGAGAACAAGGATAAACTTTTTGAAAAAGTATTAGATCAAAGATTGGTTTACTGCGAAAAATAGAGTACCAAAACTAAATGGAATAGTAAAGTTGTTGCTTGATAGGATACATTCCTGAATCCGCAGTGCGAGATATTGGTGCGTACATTCGCACCCTTTTGGACAATCTTTCAAGTTAGGGATAATCATGACCCGCTAACAGAATCCAAAATAAGCAGCACATTGGAAAGGAAAATGTAACACGATCCTGCAGGAAGGTCTCAGGGGCAGAGCTGCACATGAAATCATGGAGCACAATGCCTCAAAATCCCACCCTGCCACACAGGACAGTGACAGAGGATCATGTGGGAGACCTAAGGGCATTCTAAAAACACCACTGCCCACTGCAACTTACCTTGCAAAGTCCTCGCTACAAAGCAGTAAAGTGCTGAACATCTCTCCGTATAGGCATAATCCAATAGACTATTAATCACAAAATCCAAACATTGAGTGGTGACTTCTTCAGGAAATACATCCTCACAAAAGGAATTGCGTAGGTTCTCTAGTGTTTTTGAGCTCATCGCCAAATGTTTTAAGTATTCCAGACAAAGATGAGTTTGAAGAATGAGCTTATTTCTCAAAAGAACAGAAGACTCTAGGCACTAGCAGATACAGCTAGCTCCTCTTCTTATTTCAGGCAACTGACTATCCAGAGCTATGCAAGCTCAACATTCCAGAACTCTGAGAAGCAGTATTAGGGAAAAACAACTACACAGTACAAGCGTGCCATCAACCGAATATTATAAATAAATTATAAAAAAAAAAATACCAGGTAATTGACTTGATAATCACTCTCTCAGCCTCAGAAAGATGAAAAGCTGAGCGTAAACGCTATGATTATGCTTTGTTTTGAACCTGTGCCATGTGGTAAAATGTGGATTCCATAGGGTAGATGCAATAGCTGATTGATTCTCTTGACCCAGGATATATATCGCTAATGCTGTTTGGGGTCCAATGGCTAAAGAAAGGGTAACAGGGAGGGAAGTGAGGGACAGGAATAATTAGGGAAGCTGTTGATATCGAAGATTAGGAGGGGCATTGGTCATAGGCTACTTTACTAGCTCCTAGCTCCTACGCTGCCATTTTCCTGTTTGGAAGTACTGTTCGGAGAGGAGTTGTCCGACCTCGAATCTGGGGAACTGTTTTTGAGTCTCGGCAATGAAGCTGAATTCTGGGCAAATCACTTTGGGGAAAATTTACAATAACTGGCATATCCCCAGGGATGCACCAGTTATTGTGAGCCGCAGCTCCGCCACCCATGGTGCGCCGCATTTACAATGTGGCAAACCATGGGGCAAAAACGGCACAGACGCGTGACGCATCTGTGCCGTAAAGGCGGCGCATTGCTGTAGTTGTGTCGAATGCGCGACGCAGCTCCAGCAAGGCACGGGGGTGTCCAATCTGTCCAATGCTGCGTCAAGCCTTATGCCTGCTACAAGCAGGCGCAGGGTTTTGACGCAGCATTGGCCTAAAAGTGACTGAGTGAAATCTTATAGATTTCACTCAGCCACCTTTAGGAGGCGTTCCTGCGCAGGAACACCACCCCCCCCACCTGCGCTGGAACGCCTCCTTATGTCGCATGGCTTTACAACGTGACGCATCTCCCGATTCGGGTCAAGCTCGTGCTATATAAACTCTGGAAAAAAGAAAAAATACTTTGGAGAAACGGAATGAGGAATAGCTCTGAATTGGATGGAAAACCTATATACTATATAGGTTAAAAAGCATTTGAAAGCATACAAAATGTACCACCAGAAAAATGTCATGTCATTTGAGATGTCATAGAATATGTCATGAGTGTTGTAATATGTGAGGTCATAAGGAGTGAATGGCAGGGCCCGAGTTATAACTGGTGTATTTCTGTGCTTTTTTAGTTGAAAACGTTAATGTTGTCACTGACATAAATTCACCTAACTATAACATTACTTTGACCTTTATTTTTTTCAGTGAATATATATATATATATATATATATATATATATAGAGAGAGAGATATATACACAACCATTGAAATTGCTCCTATATAGTTAGTTGGACTAACTATATTTCGCGCACCCGCAATCCACTGCTGATGATGTCACTTATTACATCATTCATGACATGGTCAGTGACATCACTGATGACATCTCAAATGACATCACTGATGACATCATCCAGTGAACGTGGTTTGCTTCGTTATTTAAATATTCATTATATATAGCAATTTGCATTGAAGAATGAGTGGATATATAAAAATAAATATTTGGATGAGGATTTAGTTGCAATGTAATTGACTGTTTACTAAATATAGTGGATAGTGACTAAACTGTGTGAATATCTGTATCACTTTGTCAGTTTTTGTGTAAACTGTTTCTCCAGTTGGTTACTAGCTATGTGAAAGTCTATATTACTTATTAATTAGTTAACTGAGTATCTGTATTGGAGTGTGAATGTGTGTGTGGTTCGGTGGGGGGGGGTGTGAGTTCCCAAAGATGTGTGAATAGTTGATTCAGTAGATATATGAAGTTAAAACTACATGTTATAATAGTTGTTTGGGTGAGTGAATATCTTTATGGGAGTGGTGATGAGCAAATATATTTCTCTTTGGTGCATGCCCAACAAAGTAGAACAATAAAAGGCAGTGTATATGTCAGTTTATATGGCAGTTTTTGTATATAAATAATTATTCATAAGACTCAATGATTCTGTAAGTGACTATATGGATGACTGTATACTTGTAATAATAAATTTATAATACAGTAAGTATGACTTACTGTGTAAATGAATAGATGAAGTGGTGTTTGTATAAGTGTGTAGCTAAGTAAGTATGTTAATATGAACCATTGTTTGCATAAGTGAGTAGGATAACTTCATATTTTAATAGGTTGTGTGCTGGTGTGTAATGACAATATAGGTGTATAAGTATTTTTCATAGTGTTGAATTTTTCAATGACAGCATGTATGACTGTATCTACAGGTAAGTGATTCGATGTGTGTATACATCTAGGAATCACTGAGTGGGTTTTTAGATACTTGTATTGCTGTGTCAATGGATTCAAATAAAATACTCTGTATTTTACAAAGAGTGATGAAAGATTTTACTAGTGTATGAAAAGGTGTATGTGATTGTCACGTGGATGATGTCATCAGTGATGTCATTTGAGATGTCACTGACCATGTCATGAATGATGTAATATGTGACATCATCAGCAGTGGATTGCGGGTGCGCGAAATACAGTTAGTCCAACTAACTATATAGGAGCAATTTCAATGGTTTTGTATGAGTGAAATGTCCAGCTAACGATAACACCTCTAAAACTTATAGTTTATTGAGTGAATTTCAAAGGTTTTTTAAATGCTAATTCCTAACTATATAAAGCCTGAAACCTATGGTTTTTCCATTGAATTTCAAAGGTTTTTTATATGCTAATTCCTAACTATATAAGGCCTGAAACCTATGTTTTTTTCAGTGAATTTCAAAGGTTTTTTAAATGCTAATTCCTAACTATATAAGGCCTTAAACCTAGGGTTTTTTCATTGAATTCGCAAGGTTTTTTAAATGGTAATTCTATTAGCGGATAACGTTTTTATATATTCAAACTTTTTTTAATGATAATTCCTAACTATATAAGGCCTGAGACCTATGGTTTTTTCATTGAATTCGCAAAGTTTTTTAAATGCTAATTCTATTAGCGGATAACGTTTTTATATATTCAAACTTTTTTTAATGATAATTCCTAACTATATAAGGCCTGAGACCTATGGTTTTTTCATTGAATTCGCAAAGTTTTTTAAATGCTAATTCTATTAGCGGATAACGTTTTTATATATTCAAACTTTTTTATGCTAATTCCTAACTATATAAGGCCTGAAACCTTTTGTTTTTTCAGTGAATTTCAAAGGTTTTTTAAATGCTAATTTCTAACTATATTAGGCCTTAAACCTATAGTTTTTTCAGTGAATTTGCAAGGTTTTTTAAATGCTAATTCTATTAGCGGATAACTTTTAAATAAATTGCTATCCTAGTGGGACCACCTGAGCAGCCCTAGGGGGTCAGGGTGTTTTTACCCTGCCCCCTTTTTGTGTTCTACACGTTAGTTTTTCTGCTTTCTTTTGCCTCAGTCTACTGAGACCCAAGATAGATGCCAACACTTCCTGGTTAAAAGTGTTGACAGCCAATGAGCATGCAGCTTTATCGGGAAGGCATGCTGATTAGCTGTCACTGTCTGTCAACACTAGCACAAGATGGATGCCAACACTTCCTGGTTAGAAGTGTTGACAGCCAATGACCATGCAGCTTTCTCGGGAAGGCATGCTGATTGGCTGCCACTGTCTGTCAACACTCAAAACCAGGAAGTGTTGGCAGCCATCTTGTGCCTTGTTAGAACCAAGGCACAAGAAAGCAGTGAAACAAAGGTGTGAAACTCGCAAAGGGGGCAGGGTAGAAGCACCCTGACCCCCCAGGTCTGCTCAGGGGGTCCCCAAGGCGTACCATACACGTACGGTACGCGTACCCCGCAATTTAGCCTTAGGGGTGTTGTATTCCACTTATGCCACCCCTCGGTCCTTGTGGGACCCCTCTGAGCAGGCCTAGGGGGTCAGGGTGCTTCTTCCCTGCCCCTTTTTGAGTTCTACACATTTGTTTTTTGCTTTCCTGTACCTCACTCTACCGAGGCAAAAGATGGCCTGCCCACAATTTCTGTTTTAGAGTGTTGACAGACAGTGGCAGCCAATCAGCATGCAGCTCGTGCACGTAGAGGTACGCGCACGTACGAGTACCGTACGCGTACGGTACGCGTACCGGTAAGCTTAAGAGTAAGCTTAGGGTGAGCTCATATAGATACATATCTGTTTTTGAAGTTCATTTTCATAAAAACCACTAGAGCAATTTATACCAAACATAGCAAAGGCACATCTGCGTACCAGTCCCTACAATTTTGCCAAGTTTGGTGCAATTCCGTTCAGCGGTTCGGGCTGTAGACTTGTCAGACCGTCCTGAGGAAATTAACATGGGGAAAACACGTTTTGGGACCCCCCTTTTTTCTCAGCCCCCACTTCACGAATCCCCCCGAAACTTTCAGGGAAGGCGCGCAGCGGAGCTCTCCAAAATTTTGGAAAATTACACGCAAATTCCTCAACCGGCGCCAAAGTTATTCCCAATAGAATGTTGCGACTTTCCTATGGTAGCTAATCCTAACTATATATACCTACTGGCTATCGCCAGTAGGCAATACATATATATATATATATATATATATATATATATATATATATATATATATATATATATATATATATTACCTACTGGCGGTCGCCAGTAGGTAGTTATAGTTAGGATTTTTTTCAATGTTAAATCTCAAAATTCTATTTGGAATAACTTTGGCGCCGGTTGACGAATCTGCCTGAAAATTTCCTGAAAATGGCCTCGCGGTGTTCCGGTCCTTCCCTGAAAGTTTGGGGGGGATACATCAAGCGGGGGGCGAGATAAAAGGGGGGTCCCAAAACGCGTTTTCCCCATGTTAATTTCCATAGGGCGGTCGATTTCACTTTTAGCCCGAACGGCTGAATGGATTTCCACCAAACTTGGCAAAATTGTAGGGACTGGTAGCCCGATGTGCCTTTGCTATGTCTCAAGATATGTGCTTCAGTGGATTTTGAGAAATTAACGTTCAAAAAAATATATATATCTGTAGCCGCGCTCCGGTACGCGCACCAGAGAGCGCTCCAGGCGCGACACGCGACTTGCGCGCAGAAAGCTGATTGGCTCTCAGTTGTCTGTAAACATTCTAAACAGTCCGGAGCGGCCGCCATCTTGTCTATCGGTAAAATCTAGTCATAAGAGGTGGCAAAAACAAAGGGGGGAATTGACCATAAGGGGGTAGGGTAGACCCCCCCTGACCCCCTAGGTTTGATGTGGGGGCTATAAAAGGGCCCCGCGGGGCATTTAAAATATATATTTTTTTTTTCGTTTTGCGCGGGGGAAGCGCCCGGTACGCGCACCAGGTAGCGCACCGGGGAGCGTAAAATGAGGGAAAAAGATGACAGAGTTTTTAAAAAATGAAGTTTTGATTTAGAAATTGGAGGTAGTTCTAAAAAGAACTTTTTTTTTCTTCTTTTTGTTGTTTTATATTTTTTTTGTGTTTTTTGAACTTTTTGAACTTTTTTTGGCTTTTCAAAACAGTTTTATATTTTTTTTGTATTTTTTTAGGGGGAGAAACAAAAAAAGGGAATTGAAACTGGCTCAACTGGAGCAAAAAAACAAAAAAACCAAAAAATTACTTCTTTTTGGGGCACTTGTGATTATCACCTGCAAGGACGATGAGCTTAACGCTTTTTTCGCCATAGGCGATAAGCTTGCCACATGCAGAACAAGTGATTTTAAAATCAGCAAATCTCGGCTGAATGCAAGGCATCACCTCGGATGTTTCTGGTTCTGATGAGGTGGGTTGGTTTCTTTGGGAGGGGGTCCTTGATGACTGGGGGAGGTTACTGGCCAGTTCCCTGAACTCTGCACGAGAGTAGTTGTTTGGGTGCTTTCTGGTCATGTGCCGAATCATGGTATAGTTACCAAAAGAATATTTTTTGTTTGGGTTGCCCCGTGAAAGTTCATCATTGCAGATGAGGCAAGTCACCTTGGGCGCATTCACCTTTTTTTTCCCCTCTGGGATTGAAAAAAACTGCCATACAATGTGTGGTTTGGGTTTGTAAGGTGTATTTTCTTCTGGCAGCCATCTTCTTCTTCCCTCCTCCTCTTCCTCTTCCTCCTCCTCCTGTTCTTGACCACCAATATAATTTTGAGCTGGTCCTCTTGGTGGTTGTGGTGGTGGTGGTGGGGCAGATGCACCAGCTGATGCTACTACTGAAGCCATTATTTGGAGCAAAAAAGTAGAGAGAGCAACAAACAGGTCTTCCTCAGTCAAAGGACAAAGTCCGAATAAGGAAAAAAGGTGGGGTCTTTCATCATTTAGAAAAAAAAACTGTCCTGAACCAATGAGAAGTGTTATTTTCAGGTCACAAGACCAGGGGCTTCATCATTATGAAACTAAAACTGTTATGAACCAATGAAAAGTGTTATTTTCTGCTCACATGACCCGACGCGCTTACGCTACGCGCCCGGGGCGCGCCCGGGGGCGCGCAGCGTAAGCGCGTCGGAAGTTTACGTTGTGCGATCGTATTCGCTCAAGTACTTCCGGGTGCGCTTACGCCGTGCGTATCACGCGGTCGCGGCTACGCGATACGTCACGATCATGTTTTCATTTGCGATATTGGCGCTCACGGGACGCTCCCCGGAGCGCGCAAGGGGGCGCTTTTCAGAAATACGCTTTTCGGGGCGCACTCCGGGGCGCGCTCCGGGAGCGCTCCCCCCAAAAATTAAAAAAAAAAAAATGGGATAATTGTAGGGACAGGTAGCCCTATTCTGAAGTGGTTTGTAAAAAAATTAACTTTATAAAAATATGTATTGTGCTACATTGGGCTTAATATATGTTAGAGCCAAAATGTAGCCCAAATGTAGCCCAAAGTAGCCCAATGTAGCCCAAAGATGGCCACCAGAGACCAAAAATTGTAAATGTAGCCCAAATTTCAACTAGATGTAGCCCAACTGTAGCCCAATGACAGAATGTACCAGAGTGTTAAAAAGAACAACTAGAGTGCTAACAGTCTTATTTATAAAGTGAAACTTATAGTTAGGAATTAGCATTAACAAAACCTATGAAATTCACTGAAAAAACCATAGGTTTCACACCAGTTATAGTTAGGAATTAGCATTTAAAAAACCTATGAAATTCACTGAAAAAACCATAGGTTTCACACCGGTTATAGTTAGGAATTAGCATTTAAAAAACCTATTAAATTCACTGAAAAAACCATAGGTTTCACACCAGTTATAGTTAGCTGGAAATTTTACTGATATAAAACCATTGAAATTCCCACGTTATAGTTAGTCGGACTCACTATAACTTGCGCGTGCAATGCACTGCTGATGACATCACATATTACATCACTCATGACATGGTGAGTGACATCACTCATGACATCACTGATGACACCATCCTTGTGACACAGTGACAGACCTCCTCTCAGTGTAAAGTAACCCTTGAGACACATATTCAAAAATAGAAACTGAAATTTTTAAAAAATGGACATACCTATATCAGTTACAACAAGCAATTCGGTACTTCCACTATCTATATACACATCCACTCATTCACCAACAGTTCTATATAGTCACTCATACATATACTCACTCATCATATGAAGAGATACACCTATACATCCTCTTACACACCGACATTCATCCAAAAGTTACTCACACACATATTCACACGTGCAAATAAACTATTGAACAACCATTTATTTGAATATAGAGTTATACACACACTTCCACCTTACTTCTATTGAAAATTACACATATTTATTCTCTTAAACAATCACTTATAGAAACACATACTTATTTAAACAGGAACTCTTACAATCTCTTACTCTCACATATACTCACTTATATACATCAATATTCATATATACTAGATTAAAACATATGTAGTTACTGATAAAGACACTAGTGAGACAGTCATTCACTCACTAACAAACACATATAGACACTCATCCACCCATACAGTCCTGTACATATGCTGTCTTCAAAACACATACAAACAAAGAGTCAGTCACTCATGCATCTATGTGCTAAGTAATACCCCCACCAAACCATATAGACACTCAAACTGATACTAATAAAAATATCAAATAACCCATATACATACGCATGTAGCTACTTATCAACACATGTAGCCACTTATACACAAAGTGAAACACTAATATATGTATTTAAATATTTAAACATAACTCACTAATATTTATTTTTCAGAAAGACACATATTCACTGGATGGTGTCATCAGTGATGTCATGAGTGATGTCACTCACCATGTCATGAGTGATGTAATATGTGATGTCATCAGCAGTGCATTGCACGCGCAAGTTATAGTGAGTCCGACTAACTATAACGTGGGAATTTCAATGGTTTTATATCAGTAAAATTTCCAGCTAACTATAACTGGTGTGAAAGCTATGGTTTTTTCAGTGAATTTAATAGGTTTTTTAAATGCTAATTCCTAACTATAACCGGTGTGAAACCTATGGTTTTTTCAGTGAATATATATATATATAAAATTTGAAAGTCACTGAAAAAAACATTAAGTTAGCATTTAAAAAACCTTAGAAATTCACAGAAAACACCATAGGTCTCAGGGGTATTATAGTAAGCTGGACATTTCACTCGTATAAAACCATTGAAATTCCTCCGTTATTAGTTAGTTCTACTGACTATAACTCGCGCGCCCACAATCCGCTGCTGATGATGTCACATATTACATCATTCATGACATGGTCAGTGACATCACTGATGACATCACTGATGACATCTTAAATGACGTCTCAAATGACACTACTGATGACATCACTGATGACATCATTCAGTGAATGTGGTTTGGTTCGATATTTAAATATGTATTATATATATATATAGAAATCTGCATTGAAGAATGAGTGGATATATAAATATCTAGATGAAGGATTTAGTAGCAGTGTGATCAACTGTTTAAGTGACTAATTTATAGTGTTGGTTACTAGCTACATGAAAGTATATATTAGATATTGATTAGTTAGGTGAGTATTTGCATAGGACAGTGACTGTGTGTGATTGGGTGGGGGGTGTGTGACTGTGCAAAGATGTGTGAATAACTGATTCACTATGTATATGAGGTTAAGAGTGCATGTGGAAACAGTTGTTTTGGTTAGTGAGTATGTTTATGATTGTGTTGATGAGCAAATATAGCTCTTAGTGATGTGACCGTTGTTGTATATAAAAAACTATACATAAGAGTCAGAGATTGTGCAAATGACTATGGATGACTGTATACTTGTAATAGTGATTTTATAAGACACTAAGTACGAGTTACTATCTGTATAAATAAATGAACTAGTCTTTGTATAAGTGTATAGTAAGTGTGATCAATAGTTTACATAAGTGAGTTGGATGACTGTATAAGTGAGTAGGATGTGTGCTGGTGTGTTAATGTTGATATAGGTGTATAACTGCATTTGATAGTGTTATATTGATTTGTAACATCTTGTATGAGTTCATTTATAGATGAGTGTTTAGATGTGTGTGTAGACCTAGGAATCACTGAGTGGGGTTTTAGAAACGTGTATTGGTGTGTGAATGATTCCAAAATGGTACTTTGTATTTTATACTAAGTGATTAAAGGTTATATTACTGTGTCATAAGGTGTTACAGTTTGTCACATGGTTGATGTCATCAGTGACATCATCAGTGATGTCATTTGAGATGCCATCAGTGATGTCACTTACCATGTTATGAATGATGTAATATGTCACATCATTAGGGATGGATTGTGGGCGCGGGAGTTATAGTTAGTAGAACTAACTATCGTTATAGTAGAACTAACTATAACGGATGCATTTCAATGGTTTTGTACGAGTGAAATGTCCAGCTAAGTACAACACCACGGAAACCTATGGTTTTTTCAGTGAATTTGTAAAGCTTTTTATGTTTAAAGTATGTTTATTGTGCTGCACATACAGATCGAAGACATCATCATGCGTTATTCACTGGTTCGGCGTCAACATTCGGCCTACCCAGCACTGATACAGCTTTTAGTTACACAACAAAACAGTAACTATGAGGGATAGACTTGCATAGGTATGTGTATTTCAAGAACCATGCCCAGTCTTTCGAGTGCGAGGAACAGAGGCTCCTGAAGACTACAAGCGGACAATGAAAAACGGACAATTTCATTACGAGACAATTGCTGTGCAGGCCAGGTCCCTATAAAGCTACATAATAGTGTCCCCCTAAATGAAGAACCCTAAAACCTTGTACCCCAAACCCCGCCTCCCCCCCCGAACTACCCTCCCACCACCCCAGTTCCAGGTCCAAATGTCATCCAGGTAGGCACGATTTTGATAATTTGATGATTCTGTGACATTACAGTGCGGTAGCCGAAGGGGGCGCAAATATCTGGGACAGGTCACCTCCCTGAATTCTGTGTCCAAGAGCGTTAAAAAGGGCCGCCATAGTTACGGGTACTTATCTCCTTCTCCCCTAGCCACCAGAGACAGCTTTTCCATCTCCAAGACATTCCAAAGACGGTGCAACCAGCCATGAAAGGTGGGGATGTGGGCAGTGCGCCAGTAAGTGAGAACATTCTGCTACGCAGAACCCAGGGCTATGGCTATCAGTCTGCTCTGATGGGAGCGCAGAGGGTAGGTGATGGGATTGGGTGAGCCCAGCAACATGTAGGCGGGGAATCTCGGAAGTGTAGTGTCTAAGTGAAGATCCACCTCCTCCAGTACTTGTTTCCAGTAACCCTGTAAATGAGGACAGTCCCATAGTAAATGTACCAGTGTACCCCTCCCCCCACAGCCCCGCCAACATAGTGCATCTCGTGTGTGATCTATCTCATTGAGCTTCTCCGGGGTATAGTACCAATATGTGGCGATTATATTGTGTGGGTGTCTGTTAGCCCCATGTGGTGTGCGGAGTGGCGAGCTCTATAGCAGATGCCCTCCCATTCCTTGTTACCCAACGTGCGGCCCAGATCTCTTTCCCATCTTGCTCTTCCTGAGTTGTGGATATGAGTGTATCTACCTAGCAACATGCGGTAAATGTCTGATATTAGTTTGCGGTCCGACTTCCTCGAGAGCAGCCAATATTCGTATTCGCTGATTCTGCGGTTTGTCCCGTCCCTCGTGCTTGCATGGAGGGCCCTATGTCGCACCTGGAAGTAACGTAGGCGCTCCTCCTCAGGCATATCGTATTCACGACGGAAGGCGTCAAAGGGAATGGCCCCCTCCGCTGCATACATGTGTGAAAGTACCCTACATCCCGCCGGAGCCCATCTCGCAAATGCCGCCGTGTCCATACCAGGACCGAAGTCCGGGTTGTTCAGCAAAGGGGTTAGCGGGGAAGGGAAGGACGTTAGCTCATGTGCCACACTCACCTGGTCCCACACCTCCAGAGGATTCTTCGTAATGAACGAGGCGTAGAGATTGGGTGGTCGGTGTCGCCGCCGCAGGAAGGGATCCTCCTGCAATGTGCGGCCTGCTTCCGCGTGGTCCTGAAAGAGCCAGTGCTTTTCGGACTCCCATTTACTCCACTCCACCAACGTTCGCAGCTGCGCTGCTTGGTAGTACAGTAACAGGTCAGGGAGGCCCAATCCCCCGTTCTCAGGAGGCAACATCGCCAGGCAAAGTTTCATCCGCGGACGACGCCCGTTCCAGATTAACTGCGCCAGTTCAGATTGGGTCTGACGGATCCACCCCTCTGGGAGCCTCAGAGGGATAGCTCGAAACACATAGAGAACCTGCGGTAGGATTGTCATTTTTATCGCTGCCACCCTGCCTAGCCACGACAACGGGAGGTTTCTCCATCTACCCAGCTCCGACCGGATCGTTTGCCGAAGTCTCGTGTAATTAAGGCAAACTGTGCCCTGTAGGGTAGCCGCCAGTTGGATACCTAGATACGGGACGGCCTCAGATGCCCATGGGAAAGGAAAGAGCCCCTGTAGGTGCGCTCTCGTAGATGCCTCCAGGGAGAGGTCGTGTGCCACCGACTTACTGAGATTAACTTTAAATCCCGCTACCTCCGCGAAGGTGTCCATAATGGCCACACAGGCTGGGAGCGACACTCGGGGGAGGACAATGATAACAGAACATCATCCGCATACAGGCTGATGGTATGTTCGAAGGCGCACATTTTCATTCCATGAACCTCGGGAGCGATCCTTATTGCCTGAGCCAGGGGCTCCATGTAAAGGGCAAATAACAAGGGCGACAATGGACACCCCTGTCTAGTGCCCTGCTCTATGGAGAAGCGGGCGAGGAGCACCCATTGACGCGGACCGTGGCTGAGGGACGCGAGTAGCAATTCAAAACCCACTTGGGGAAGCGGTTGCCCAATCCAGCCCTTACCAAGACCTGCTCCAGATACGGCCAATGGACACGGTCAAACGCATTTTCCGCGTCAATTGCAAGCATCATATATTCCCCTTCCGTGCGTGTAGCCTTTTCGATGAGGTGGAGCGCCCTCTTCGTATTGTCTACAGTTTGCCGCTCCAAAATAAACCCGGCCAGATCCGAACTATTAGTCTCGGCATCAGTGGGGCAAGTCGTGCGGCCAGGATGCTCGTGTATAATTTCAAATCAATGTTGAGTAGCGAGATGGGTCGGTAAGCTTCACACCTCAAGTGATCCTTACCCGGTTTGGGGATTACGGAGATGGTGGCGTCCAGGAGGTCCTCCGATATCGCACCCAGATCCGAAAAGGAGTTAAAGAGAGTGGTCAACAGCGGTACCACCTGCGTACAAAAGGTTTTATAAAATATGGTAGTGAAGCCATCAGGCCCCGGGGCTTTTCCCAGCTTGAGCCTGGAAATGGCCGAAATAACTTCCTCGGTCTGATGTTACTTTCAAGGGCCGCAGCTTGGTCCAGCGTGAGTACTCGAGCCTGGTAGAATCAAGGAATGTTTCGCCCGCTGCGCGATCTAGTGTCGATCCTGTATATGGGGAGGTATAGAAATCGCCAAAGGTGGCTGCGATCTCTCCGTCGTCTGTAGCAAGGTTCCCCCCGACGTTCTAATTTCTTTCACCATGTGATGTTGCCTTTTCTCTCTGAGCGCTTGTCCCAATAAGCGCCCGCACCTGTCCCCCCTGTGTAGTACATGTGACGCACTCGCAGTGCCGCAAATTCCGCCCTGTCTTGGTCGAGCGCTCTCAATGCTAACTAATGTCAGTTGCCTCCATATCCTGGGTGCGCATGTCCTCTGGTGCATGCCCTCCAACTCCCTAACCTTCTGCGTCAGCTAGTCCCTTTTCTCCGCTCTCGCCCTATTTTCAGCCGAGGACAAGGCTATGAACTCCCCTCTAAGTACTGCCTTTAAGGCTGCCCAGTGTGTCGTTGGGGAAGTGTCAGAGGAGGTGTTATGTAGCAAATACTCAGTGATCGTGTGTGCGATTTTCTCGGACACCTCCTTGCGTTGTAATAGTGTGTCTCTGAGTCGCCAGCATCGGGAGGGTCGCTGCACCGGAGGAAAAAGGAAAGTCGCCGAGATGGGGGCGTGATCAGTATGAGTTGCCACCGCCATATCTACAGTGGACGTCAACGCTTGGAGGGAAGCAGAGGCCAAAAAATAAGCGAATCTGGCGTATGTGTGATGTGCGCTCGAGAAGTATGAATAAGCTCTAGTGCCCGGGTGGAAGCTGTGCCATAGGTCTACCATACCCAGTTCCCCCATCCTCTTCAAACCTCCCTCTGACAAGGTCCCAGCCTCGGTAGGGCGCTGCACCGACCTATCCAATGTGGTGTCTAGCACAAGGTTGAAGTCCCCCCCCAGAAGGACATGCCTGTCCTCTGATGCCGCCACTACGCTAAGCGCGTTCTGAAGGAATTTCTCCTGACCCTCATTGGGGGCATAGACTGAGCAAACTGTGAAATCCGACCCCCCCAGAGAGAAATGGTACGATAGCAACCTCCCCTTTATCTCTGCACCCTTCCGTAGCACCCTCCCTCGAAACCTCTGTGCCACTAGGATCGCAACCCCAGCTTTCTTGTTCGGGGCGGAGGAAAAGAACTGCTGCGGGAAGTTACGTGCCCTCATGCTGGAGCAGTCCTTCTGCAGTAAATGCGTCTCCTGTAGGAGACAAATGTCTGCTTGCGCATGTTCAAGGCAGGATAATACTGCTCTCCTTTTGATAGGATTGTTAAGCCCTCTCACATTCAGGGAAAGGATGCCTACTTCAGTGGGGGCCATAGGTCGTTCTCATCCCCGCCTGCTCTGTGTTCTGGAGGCCAGCCCCAAAGTCTGTGCCTGCGCCCCAATATGGTTCCCCCCCTGTATGGAATCGTGGCCGGACTCGGCCCGCTACATGGTAGTGAAATCTCGTGCCAGTGGTTCGTGGCGAACCCCCTAGGACCTGGAACCCCTCCCTCTCCCTCCCACAAAAAAGAAGACCCCAGTCTCTACCCCCCGTCGAACCCCAACAACACCCCCACCCTCCGCCTCCCCACCCTCACCAACACCCCAGAACTAGAAACTGAAAAAGATAGTGACAAAAAAGTACACCATTGTCCATCATCTCTCACAGATGACTGATCACACTGCGTCCCGGGGGAAAGAAGGTCCAGTCTCTCATCCGTCCCTCCCCCCGTCGGCCCCCACAAGAGTATCTGAGACCCCAAGAATTGCTAACGTGGGGGGCATCAACCGCCCGGCTGTTGTGAAAAGTCTGTAGACACTGCCTCCACTGCCGCCCTGCGACCATTCTCGATCTCCGTCTTCGGGGGTCGCTTGACGCATCGCCGGCTCCGCTGTTGGCGCCATTGTGATGATGATTCTCCCACTCCTAACTGACGAGCCCGCTGCTCGTCCTCCTCCATCGTCATATCTATACCCAGCACCTGACATGCTTCTTTGAGGGAGCGAAGCTGGTAAAGCTTGTTGTCTAACTTTAACATAATCCTGAACGGGTGTCCTCAGCTGTACGGTATAGCCTGCTGCTGAAGATGGCGTGTGACCGGTTTGAAGCAGCGGTGTTTCTGGAGTGTAAGTGCTGAGATATCCTAATAGAGCGTCAGGGAGTAACCGCGGAAGGAGATGGGCTGTTTCTGCCTTGCCTTTTGAAGGATATCCTCCTTAGTGCGGAAATCTTGAACACAGACCAGGATGTCTGAGGGAAAAGACGACCTAGTACGCTGTGGTCCGAACCTGTGCGCTCTGTCGATCGGGAGGGCTGTGTCCTCCGGACGGTCCAGAATATGGTTGAAGAGCTCCCTGGTAAACTTGAAGATGTCCTTATCCACATCCGAGTGAGCCAATCCTCGAATGCGCACGTTGTGTCGTCTGGAGCGGTTTTCTAGATCCTCCAAGTGCGATTGCAGGTCTACCTTTTGATCATGGAGGCGTATGATTTCCTGTTGTAGCGCCTCAGTTTCAGTGCCTCGGGTATCCTGCTTCGCCTCGAGATCCGCCACCCGTTCTCCCACACCGTCCAGATCCATTCGCACTGCGCGTATCTCAGCTGCAAATTCCTTTTTGAGAGTGTGGATGTCTTCCCGCAAAGTCGTAAAAAGGGACTCGAGAAAGGCCTTTGTGATGGGCTCTGCGCCTTCCGCGTCCCGTTTCGCACCAGCCGCCGGAACATCCTTAGCTGTATTGGGTGATTGGGTTTTTGCAAACAAGTCTTTTACTGTCCAGTCCTTACGGACTTTCGAGCGCTGCGACATGGTGACTGGTCGTCGGTGGGCCCACTTCCAAGAGAGTCACTAGGCCCAGCAGTAGGGTGTGTGTGGGCAGTGCCAGCCACCAGACCACGAGTCTACGGCCGTCTCACACTGCGCGGCAAAATGGCGCCCGACTAGGCCCTCGCCTCGGAGGACCGCACCGGGGTGTGCTATCCTCTGTCAGGGGTCCACCTCTAGGATTTCCTCCGATTCCAATGAGCCCTATCCGTTCCGGGCAGGGACCGCTTCCCGTCTCACAGACCCCACTCCGGGTTTCTCAGTGATGGCTTCCGTTCGGCGGGCCCGCAGTAGCAACAGACGTGTCTCCCGCCTGCCGCCTCATGCAACTTTCAGGCGTGGGCCGGGCCCGCCGCGGACTCCCGAGACCCTGTGGGGGGCCTCTATGCACGAGTTCTCAACGCCAAGTCTCTAGTGTGGGCCCCCTCAGTAGCGATCCCGGTCCTAGGTCCCGTCTAGCTTCGCTTCCTGCTAGGCCTCCATGCTCAGCGCGGGCGCACGCTCACCACCGCGGCACCCACCTCCTCACTCCTGCAGTACGGCGTGTGCCTCCACCGACCACCACCTTCTCGCTATGGCGGCGGGTCTACAGAAGCGATCGGGCCGTGAAGCCCTCGTCGCCTCGCGCCGTAAAAGGCGCGGGTCAGACCCGCCAGTGGCTCGCCTCCGGCTCGGCTGCTGCGTCTCCGACTGCTTGCTCCGCCTCCAGCGCCGACCGGTTGATCGCTACTCCGGCTGTCCCTGTGAGCCAGAAAAAACCCAACTGGACCCCCGTGGGTTAAGGACACCGGGCGAGCTGATGGGGTCGCTGAGAAGGGGCTCCGTGAGGCTGGAGCCCGTGCTGTAGAGGGCTGACGGCGGGAGCTCCGAAAGGTGCGTCTTCCTACGCCGCCATCTTGGCCACGCCCCCTGTAAAGCTTTTTAAATGCTAATTCCTAACTATAACACCCATGAAACCTATGGCTTTTTCAGTGAATTTCAAAGGTTTTTTAAAGGCTAATTCCTAACTGTAACGTCTGAAACCTGTGTTTTTTTTAGTGAATTTCAAAGGTTTTTTAAATGACAATTTTTAAATGTATTAATAGTTATATTTATTTTTTGATACTGATTTTCTGATTTTTTTTTACTATTTATTTTTACATACTTTATTTTTTAAATTACATTATATATTTTTAATATGAAAGAAAGAAAAATATTTTAAATTTTAAAACTGAAATATTGTTTTTTTGGTTTTATATTTATATTTTTATTTTAAAATATTGATATTATTTTCTTTATTGTTTTTTTTCAATTTTTTTTTTGGAGTCACGCACCCGAAGCGTACCTTTCCCGATCACTGCACGGAACCTAGCCGCCATTTTAGAAATATTGTGAAGGGACAACAGCCAGCACATGAGCATTCTTCGGCGGAAGAGTTTGTTCCTGAACCTGCACACCCTCAGAGACATGCATCAGTGGTATGGAAATGTTTTACCATAACAGAAGGCCTAAAAATAGGTGAATACAACAAATTCACTAGCAAAATTTGTGACAAGGTGCTTTCCAGAGGCAATCCCAACAAGAAATACTCATGTGGTACAGCTAGTATGTACAAGCACCTCAAGACTCTGCACCCTGTCAATCTGTCTCGGGAGGAGTGCAGAAGATATCAAGATTAATCTCCAACCTGCAGTGGCAAGTACTTCTGGGACGTCTTCATCACCAGCACGTCCGGATATACGTCCAGAATTTGGTCAAGTTAAAATCCACTGTATTAAATGCAACCAACTACTCTGCTAAGGAGAGCAGTCTGTGGATCTTGTCTGCACAGCACAGAGACATCATCGCTGTAGACTTTTTTTTTCTAGGAATGTCTGTTAATTCCTGAAGTTGGCTTTTTTTTGTCCTGTTCTTTTTTTTTCTTTTGAAAAAACTACAAAAAAATCACAAAATCGTTCAAAAAACTGTAAAAAAATATATAAAACAAAAAAAAAGTTATTTTCAGAACTAACTTCTCTGGTTAAAAAAAGAACTATATTTGTATGACAGTATGTGAAAGTTTGCTTGAATGTATGCGTACTGCATAATTGACTGAAAGAATGCATTAGTAGTGTATGGTGAGTTTACAAGTGCAGAGCTATAAGGAAGTGCTGCAGCATGATACTGTAAGCTCTTTAGCTACAGCGTGCTGTGGTACTACCGAAGCGCAGGGATGCAACACGTGTACATAAATATGTTGCAAGTCTATGCGACCGTCTGTACTGCTACTAAAAGTGCAGCCATGCAGTGACACAGGCACCCTTGCACCATGCTGCAAGGATATCTTCTGCTTCTGGGTCCCCCTGGAACCTTGATTGGTAAGCTGCAGCGCATCCAGAATATGGCAGCTAAGTTGGCCCTCTCTTGGCCGCGCTCAGCTTCCTCTTCCTTGGCGTTAAAAGATCTTCACTAGCTGCCTGCCCACCAGTGTATCGGCTTTAAAGCATCTTGCATAGTCTTCAGGGCCCTCCATGATCAGGGGCCTTTTCGGTTGCAGGAACTTTTTTCATGGTACATGACAGCCAGACCTTTGCGATCTTCATCAGCATGGTGGTGCCCAGAATTCGTAGGTTACGGATGGGCGGCCGTTCCTTCGAATACACTGCAGCCAAATTCTGGAACTCCCTTCCCATGGCCTTAAGGAGTGCTGTTGAACTCACCTCCTTTAAGAAAGGAATGAAATCCTATCTCTTTCCCAGGGCAGTGTAACTTGATCTCGTGTGTCAGGCCAGGAAGAGTCAAAGCACCAGGATACCCTCAGGGTGGCAGTTGCACTATAAAAGTATGGTTACAATTACAATTACAATATCTGTGTCATGCAGAATTTTTTTGTGCAGAAAGACACAGCTTCCTGCACAAAAACAATCAGTGAAGGCATTTTTCTCCTTCAATGTATGTTGTGCAATGCAGCATACATTGAAAGAGAAAAAATAAGGAGAAATGAAAACAATTCTCCTTGTTGTGCATTGGTACATCAACTGGAGGATGGTGCAGCATTCACACACATGTCCAGATTTCTGATTTCTGATAAATCTGGAGATGTGACTTGTGTTGTGTGCAAACACCCACAGCAACACCTATAGAACAACCCTTCAAAGTAAAGTGATGTGTATGACGAGGTCGTATTTACATGGAGAAGAAAAGCTACACAGAGTGTCTTTTCCTCTCCTTGTAAATATGAAAGAGTGTCTTGCGCCATCACTATGTTACAAAAAGTGACATATTATTAGCACATAATGCTTCTAAAGTTGCCTCATAAGTGCTTAGGTATTGGCATACTGTTACAATAAGAACATATTGCTAGGTCATTGATTGAAACATTGAATGAGAGTGACAGGAGGTAAGCACAGAGTTATCTCTTCAAAAATGCTCAAAGAAGAATGAATGAAATGGTGGCGGTCCTTCAATAGGTACAATGGAAAATGTTATGAATCAATCAAATCTTTATTTTATTGGTCACATGGGATCTTATGACAGAGATTCCAAAACTACATAGGTATAAACTTAATATTTTGAAGAGTATATTAATACTTAGTAGCTTCTTGCAGGTCTGCATTCATAGTATATAAGGAAATTGACTTGTGCTAGGGTTAGTGGTTAGGCCAATCCTTAAGTATATGACTAATAAATAGAGTAATTTAAGTACTGCAAAAGAGAGTACAAGATACACTTATAAGTACTTAGGTTTTGGCAAAGTAATAGGACATGTTTATATCATGGTGAAGAGAAAGGATGGGGCCTTCTCAGAAACCAACCAAGACCCTAGCAGCGTAGACAATTTAATGTGCGATTTCGCCCTCAATTGCGATCTAATGCAGTAATGCGGGCAGAAGACAACACCAACATGGCTGCCGTGCGGGACGCTGAAGAGGAAGCCGTGCGGGAAGCATCATCATTGAGCGGTCTAGTTGTTTAGGAGAAATCTCATCAACCAGGTGAAGCGCGCTGGGAAGTGCACACTTCACCGTGAGGAGTCGGAGGAGCAGTATCGAAGAATTTGGAGTCTGAAGAAAATCCTAGTTGTGGTTGGAATCTTTGTTTCGAGAGCAGTGAAGCGCAGTTTTGGACTTTGAACGGAGAGTCGTCTGATCCGGAGGCGTCTTAGAAACTAGTCAAAGCCTTGAAGAGAGACAGTGAGGAGTTCAGAGGGTGGCAGGATAATATTTCGTTTTACGAATAAACGAAAACAAACTGTGTTGCTAGAAGTAGACGACAAGAGAAATTTGAGAATTGTTAACTGACTTTAGTTATCTGAGGAAACTATCATTGAGAGAATAATTACCGCGCATGGTGGGCAGTGAGGTCGATAGACGCACGCCGTCCTCCATCTCGCGTCTTCTGTGAAGAAAAGATAAAACAGATTCAGCTTACCAGTTAATCACAATAGTAGTAAGGAAATACTGAAATATCATAACGGAAAGAAAAAGGAAAGAAAAACAAGAACAGGAACTTACCTGGGAATAGAAAGAACCCCACATACGCAGCAAGCTTCAGTAGTAGGACAGGTGAGCAGCACTAGAGGAAGAGAAGCATAGATATATAAGAATAGGAAACACTAGCCAGAATACTAATAGAGTGTAAATAAATGTATTGCAGCACATACCTACTGAGCAGAAAATAGAATACTCACATTGAAGCTAAAGAAGAGGAGCACAGGCGCTCGTTTTACGGGTAGGTGTTATAAAGAGAGAAAGAGAGAGAGTAGCAAGACACACAATAGCAATCAGAGAGGATTTGTAATAAAACTTATTTTGCAGCTACCCAAGAACCAGAAGGAGGCAAGAAGATCAGAAAAGGTTTCCAGGTGGCCGAAGAAGACAGGCGCAGTCTCTTCTCTGTCCAATTCCCCTTTCCCCGCAGCTGTCCTTTGGCATTCCGCAGTAACTCTTGTGGGTGCCGGGGATAGAGGTTGGGAGTTGGGAAAAAGGCATCATTCTGCTCCCCCGCAAGTTGGTTAAAGAATCCAAAGGCAACTCTGACAGGCCTGATGTAACGTGCAAACACACTCTGTGACATGTTTTAAGTTGAGGAATTTAGTCTCTTTTAATCCTGAAAGTCCCTGGGTACTACTAGCCCACCATGTCTCTCTATTGAACACCATACAGCAGAGTTACAGAGAGGTGGCCTAAAGCCATAGCCCATTCTACACCTCTCTGCAAAGCAACTCTCTGACACTTTTTGCACATATCTGGTGGGTTAGTTGGCCCCCAGGGACACTCAGAATATATTGAATTTCACTACAAACAGTAATTTCAATGTTACTCATCACATAATAGAGGGAAAAAATAAACCAATCAATAGGATTGTTTAAAAAAAAGCAATAGTTTGTCTAAAATATTTTAATATACTCAACTATTTCTGAACATTCCATAAAAACTGCAACCTCAATTACATACCATTTAATACAAATCACACATATACACAATGCTTCCTTCTAAAAGAATTTTCTCACTTGAATATGAAAAAACTCAGATAATAATTCAATTACGAATCATTTTTTAATTCCTATACACTGTAAATGATGTTCTTTAAAAATATATGCTGTGAGAAGGTGGAACAAAAAGTCCATAATTGAAATTTATACCATTCCTCTGGTAATCCTGAAATCCTTTAAAGTGAAATTGTCAAATAGTAATCATATTAATACATTTTATCAAATTCCTAATAGGCTGAAATATGTTCCTAAAACTTTGGCTTTAAAAATATTAGGTTGTAATTTGGTATTTTGTTAGGCAAACGTTGTTTAAAAACCAATTGAGCATCATTACAATATGTCCATCCTTTATTGCATTTCAAATAGGCAGTGTAATGTCCAGATGTTGTAGAAGGACCATCATGGAAAATTATTGCTACTGCTTTAAAAGTTCTTCCTGATATTGATAGTTGACTTGCTATAAAAAATTTATAAAAGTTTCCAATTTTCTTCCATCAGCTGTACAATGTTGTATAATTTAAATTATATTTTGTCCATATCTTTGCATGAATAATGTTGACTACATTTATGATTTGCATTGGCTACACTCCTTGTTTTGATTTGCTGCTTTAACTAGTTTCTTGAAAGACACTGATTTACAGTCTGATAATGTTAAATATATAAATCTTTCAGTATCTATGTTAGTCATACATGTAAACTGACAATTTACACATTGATGTTCCCATTTATAACAAAGGCCAAAAAGATTTTCAATTTCTATTCCTTCATTTTCCAATTCGGCAAGCATATAAATTAGAAATTCCTGAGCATCTTGTTAGATATTGTACGTAAATTGTGTAGAACCAGAACATATATCTAAAAGATCATGAATATCAGAAACATTTTGCATATTACTTTTATCAGTTCTCAATTTGTCATAAATAGAATGCAACAAGGAACAAAATCTTTTTTCACGATTCTCCATAATTTGCTGTTGCAAACTTTCGAGAAAACAAACAACATTGACCACTACATTAGCATAGCAGTTGATATCTGAACTATTTACTAACTGATAACCACCAATCTCTTCAATAGTGTCCTTTTTCTTTTTGCTTGCAATCTCAACATTTTCTTGATTTTTTCCTTCTCTATAACTACACTACAGATATTTGAATATCTTGTTTTTCAAACTACTACACGGTTTTCAAACACAGGATATTCACCTAAATTGGGAGCATACGCTCTTCTTAACCTGTGATACTCTTTTACACAGTTTGCATCTGCAGTAATCTTTGTGTCATTAAATTCAATTAAAAACAATCCAAATAAAGTTCTGACTCTGGACAAAGGAACATATGCCATACCCTCTTTAAACACGGTACTTCCAATGTTCACCAAAGCACTGTCTACACTTAATCCTTGAGTTTTATGAATAGTCACTGCATATGCCAGAGAAAGTGGAAACTGATTTCTACGGACATATAAATCTTTAACAAGCAAAAAACTGAAAAACGACCAATTTGTTTTACTTCATCAATTTGATTAAATTTGATTTGTAAAAATTCAATTCTATCTCTATTTTGATAGTTAACAAAATCAACAACTTTACCCATTGCTCCATTTAGTAAACCTTTTTCTACATCCAAATTACACCTTAAAATTATCCGACAGTTTATAAATGCATATAGATTCTTTTCTAAACCAGCAGTTTTAGATATCGACTTTTCTAAGGAATCCAATTTTGTTTTCAATTTTTCCCTCGAAATAATAGTGATTCTTTCATGCTCTATTTTATCAATGGCTTCCATTTTTACTATTTCTCCATTTTCTAGCTTCAAAAGTTGTTCATTGAATATGGAACACTCACGCACTGTTGCCATTAGGCAGATTATAGATGTACTTTCTGCAATTTTCATATATATTTTTTCAGGAACCATGTTTTCATTTAGGAACAAATCTGTAAGTAGTCGACTTTGCAAAGCTTGTTTGTCATATTCTGTCCTTACTCCAATTCTTATATCTTGAAGAATAGTTCCATAATGAACATAATTTGCCTGTCGCATATTTGTATTGAGTTCTTTGTATTCAAAATATGACCAAATATTAACATTTCAAACACTTTACAAAGACTTTCTGGTGTCTTCATGCACAAGCGCTTAAATACTGGTTGTCCTTTTACGGGAGTAAGTTGCAGTAGATCTCCGAAAACAATGACATGTTTTCCTCCAAATAAGACATCGCATTCTGTTTTAAGAATTTTCTGCATTCTAAAATGCATAAAAGCAAGCATTTAGTTTAGAGACCATGCTTACCTCATCAATAATCAGAAGTTTCATTTTCTTCAACACTCTTGACACTTAGTAACAAGCTTCTCCAGATAGCTTGTGATATTCTAATTTATTTTTATGCTCTACAGGTATCATAAGTAAATGATGCAATGTAATTCCTTTAATGCTGTGTGCTGCCAACCCAGTTGGAGCAGATACAACACAGGACAAATGTGAGTCAGTTGTTTTCTGTAGATAAGTGGTCAATACTTAATTAACCCCTTCGATGCGGCCGCGATTCCCCTGGTGTGCTGTAAACAGCACGAACAGAGGCGGGCCGTGACGAACCCCAGCCGTCATCAGCACACGAGCACCATAGTGCATGATGGCTGGGGTTCGTCATCAGCATGGAAGGGGTTAAGAAACTTTTTCCTGTTCCAGCTTGACCACTGACATACATTCGGATAGGTTGAAATGATCTGCATGTGCATTATTTCTTTTCATGAAGAAATCCATGGTCAATCTGTTGTCTCACTTGCTGATATATTTCTTTCTGTTCAACATTTATTTGCGCTTCAAAGTTTGCTAAGGCCATAATATTTTGTTGACCTTGATGCATTGCTGTTTCCACTTCTTTCATTGGGATTGTGTCAGAAGGCTCAGGAATCACTGGTGCCGACGAGGTCCCTATGCCCCACCACCTCTGGGAAGAACAACTTAATGCATTCACTCACTAAAACATATTATGTATATTTACTTTTGTTATAAACAAGTGAAGTCTCTTACCCCAATGTGACCTGGACTATGCCTCTCTCACGTAGGTAGCTGTTGTGTATTCTTCACAGTTCCTGCACATAAACTAATATTAGTGCGCTGTTCTTTTCTGAATTTCAATTGATAAATCTTCGGATATTTGAGGGAATTACCTGAATATATTTTAGTCCCACGTAGAAGTTCACTGGAAGACTGCACTGTAATGATTTTAGAAAACGAACTAATCCTCGCTATGAGTAACTAAATTCTACCCTAAAATGCTATGCGAACTTCTAAGATGAGTAACTAACCCTACTCTAAGTCTACCAGGTTCCTAACTTGAATTCTATGAAGTGGCACTAAACGAATACTTAATTCTACAAAGTCTCTCACAAAAGTCACTTGCCAGAATCCCACGTTGGGCATGCGAATGAAATCAACCAAGAATCAAGAAGCGCTGACAGGAATTTTCAGGACAAGAGCTTCACTCGAGAGCCGCGCTATGTCTCCGGTGAAGAAGTCAGTTGAAGCGCGCAGACTCCAGAGCAGACGTGCGCTTCATTACCACAGCTGCTCGCGCACTCTAGAAGACTAGAACGGTCCCTTAGCACTGTTTGTGGCTCTCCTCTGCGGCCATGTTGAAGTACTCGCTCTCCAAGGTTCTGGAAGCAGTGCTGCAGGAATAGGGTAGTCACTCTGTGCTGTCTTCTCCAATGTGGATATTTTGAGGTTTGCTTTAGTGACCGCTGAGTTTTCGCTTGAACTGACCTAATGCTAGCTATCGTGCCCGATGTCTTGACAGTACCCCCCTTCAAGAAAGGTCCCCCCAGAGTGGGTTTGTTGGGGAACGTTTTATGAAAAGCTTCAACTAGTCGTGGGGCATGTACATTGACAGATGGTTCCCATGACCGCTCTTCAGGTCCGTAACCCTTCCATTCTATCAAGTAAAACAGTTTATTCTTAGTGATTTTAGAATCTAAGATCCTGCTGACCTCATATTCTTCGCTGGACTCAACTACGATAGGTGGTGGAGAGTCTTTTAATCTGACCTGGTCTGGACTCTTCTTTAGTAGGGAAATGTGGAAAGTAGGATGAATTTTCAATGTTTTGGGTAGTTGTAGCTTAACCACTACAGGATTGATGATTTTCATGATTTTGAATGGTCCTATGAATCTAGGCTGAAACTTCCGATTACCCTTCAATCTCAAATGTTTTGTGGATAGCCACACCTGTTCACCTACTTCAAACTGGGGACCCTGTCTTCTCTTTTTATCTGCCTGTTTCTTATAGGATTGTTTTGCCTTTTTTAAATTCCTCAACGCACTTTTGTAAGAACCCTGTAGCTCTTTCATTACACTAGCAATGGCTGGGACATCTCCATTCTGTTTCCCTAGTGTGATTGTCGGATGTCTGCCTGTATTCAAATAAAATGGAGTAAACCCCGTGGAGTCATGGATTGCATTATTGTATGCAAATTCTGCGGTCCACAATAATTCAGACCATTCAACATCCTGTTCCAACAGATAAAGGCGCAAATATTGCTCCAAATCTTGGTTCAACCTCTCGGTCTGACCGTCTGTTTCAGGATGATAACTAGTCGAAATACGTGTATCAATGCCTAAATTGTGCATAAAGGCCTTCCAAAATCTAGACATGAACTGTGAACCTCTATCTGATATGATTACCTGAGGAATCCCGTGTGCCCGAATTATGTGTTGGTTAAAGGTCTGCACTAATTGAAAAGCTGTGGGTACTGCCTTAAAAGGAATAAAGTGTCCCATTTTGGTAAACGAGTCCACCACCACCAAAATCACTGTATTACCTTGACTAGAGGGCAGATCCACAATCAGATCTAGTGTCACTGTGTGCCATGGGTATGGTGCATTAGGTAAGGGTTGCAGTAAACCCTGTGGGGCCTGTCGACTTGGTTTCCCCTTTATGCAAATCTCACAGGTCGAAACATATTGTCTTACTTGAGCTGCCAAGCCAGGCCACCAAAAGTGTCGCCTGACCAATTCTTCAGTCTTCTTAACTCCTTTGTGACCCGCCAACCGATCATCGTGGCAACCCTTCATGGCCTCTTCCTGAAGTTTTCTGGTGGGAAGATATAATCTGCCTTCATGATAAGGAAGTCCACTGACGAGAGTTCTTTTCACATCTGACTCTACCCATTTGCGGAGATCCTCCTCTGAGCAGACTTGCTGAATTTGTTCATCGAATTCTTTCAAGTGCATGGCGCCAATGATTTGTTTCAACGGAACTATTGGTTCCTCGACTGAGGGTTTTTCTTCGGCAGCAGGGTTCATGCGCGAAAGGGCATCGGTCTTCCCATTTTTCGCACCAGGTTTGTAAGTGATCACAAAGTCGAACTCTGAGAAATACAGGTACCATCTCAATTGACGTGGCGAAAGTGTTTTCGCAGACTTAAGAAATTGAAGATTACGATGGTCTGTAAATACCGTGACAGTATGCTTGGCCCCCAGTAGGTAGTGACGCCAGTCTTGGAATGCCTCTCTGACAGCCAACAACTCCTTGTCGGCGATGGAGTAAATACGCTCAGTGTCAGACAGTTTCCTGGAACGGTAGGCAACCGGATGGAGTTGCCCCGTAGTTTTGTTTCTCTGCGATAATATTCCACCAGTTGCAAAATCTGACGCATCTGTCTCTACAAAAAATGCTTGTTCCGGGTCTGGGTGCATTAGAATAGGAGCGCTAATGAATGCAGTCTTCAATTCTTGGAAAGCTTGTTCCGCATTTGCTGTCCACTCAAATTTCTGCCCCTTCTTTAGCAGATGAGTGATGGGAGTGACTTTAGACGAGAAATTAGGAATAAACCTCCGGTAAAAATTGGCAAAGCCAATAAAACTTTGGATTTCTTTCACACTCCCCGGTGATGACCACTCCTGAATTGTTCGAACTTTTGAATTGTCCATCTCGACACCAGCTGCAGACAACATGAATCCCAAGAACTCCACCTTCTCTGCATGAAATGAACACTTTTCCAACTTCACATACAAGTGGTTATCCAAAAGCTTTTGGAGAATGGCTCGCACGTGTCTGACGTGATCCTCCATATTGTTGGAAAAAATCAGTATGTCATCAATATATACTACAGCCACTCGATCCAGGAATTCCCGTAGGACGTCGTTTACGAAGTTTTGAAATGCTGCCGGGGCATTGCTCAACCCATAAGGCATTACTTGATATTCAAATAATCCATACTTGGTCCGGAAGGCTGTTTTCCATTCATCACCCTCGGCAACTCTCACCAAATGGTAAGCCCCACGTAGATCAAGCTTGGTGTAAATTTTGGCTCCTTTAACTTGGTCCAATAGCTGATTGATAAGGGGTAAAGGATACCGGTTTTTCACAGTGACTTGATTCAGGGCTCTATAATCAATACACGTGCGGAGGGTCCCATCCTTTTTTGGCCGGAAGAAAAGCGGAGAAGAAACAGGAGATTGAGATGGCCTTATGAATCCCATTTTAGTGTATTCTTCCAAATATTCTTTGAGATAAATGTTTTCCTTTTCTGTGAGCGCATAAACTCGGCTACAGGGTAGGTTGGCACCGGCTTCCAACTCAATTTTACAATCGTAGCTCCTGTGTGGCGGTAGTTTTTCTGCATTTCTTTTGTCGAACACACTTGCCAATTCTTGATATTCCTTAGGTATCTCTTTAACACTGACTGTGCAAATGTGAGGCGACAGTTGAGCCAACTCGGTGGCCGGTGATCCTTCGCATTCCTCCAGGTTTTTAGCAAGACAATTCTTCTGGCAATATTCCGAGTTCATCTTGACCGTCCTTCTCTCCCAATCAATAATCGGGTTATGTGCAGTCAACCACGGCAGACCTAAGATCAGTTGAAACTGGGGTGCGTCTATAAGGTTAAATCTGATAAATTCTCGATGACCCTGTAACCCCTCCAATTCCAAGGTCTCAGTTTCTTCTACTATAGGACCTGAGGTTAAATTGGTACCGTCGACCGCCTTCACCACTTCAAGGTTCTTCTTCTTAATCGCCTTAATACCCATCTCTTGTGCATATTTCTGATCGCAGAAGTTTCCGGTAGCCCCCGAATCAATCATAACTGAAACTTCTTTCAACTTCTGAAGTCCGAATTTGACTGTCGAAGACACTGTGAGGTGAGGGGCTGCTGACTGTAATGTGTTAATCAGTTGCTGATGTTCATGAGTTGACTGTTCGGAACATCCCACCAGGGCATCTCCCTTTACTGGTGGGATCGGTCTTTTAACCCCTGGTTATTTTTGGTTTTCTTCGGACATTCCCTCACAAAATGCCCTGAGGTTCCACAATACAGACACAACTGATTTGCTCGTCTCTTGTCTTTTTCCTCCTGCGAGAGAGGTCCTCTAATGGAACCTATTTGCATTGGTTCTTCTCCAGTACCTGCATCGGGTTTTGAGGGTTCGGATTTCATACGGTCTAGACGTGGCACAAATGACTTGTAATCTCGCTTCTTTTCTGACCTTCTTTCAAACAATCGATGTTCAATTTGAAGAACTAAATCTATCAGTTCTGATATTTCCTGAGGACGTTTAGGGATCTGAGCTAAGGCATCTTTTAATTCATCCTTAAGACCTCGATAGAATATCGCCGCACGTTTACTGTCGGGCCAATCTGTTTCGACGATCAGTTTGTTGAACTGGGCTATGTACGCTACCAATTCTCGATTGCCTTGCTTGAGATCTAGGAGTTCATTGTCTGTAGCTTGGTTAGCAGTTCTTCTATCGAATATTCGTAAGAATTCTTTCTTGAAACGGTCAAAATCATATAATGCTGCGTCATTTCGAGCAACCAATGGCATGGACCAGGCAGCGGCGTCACCGCTCAAATAAGACAACATGAATGCAACCTTGGCTTGATCCTCTTTGAAAACTACTGATCTGCACAGGAAATGCAAGGAACATTGAGTGAGGAAAATTTGGGCCTTATGGGGGTCCCCACTAAAGCGTTCAGGGTTAGCTAAAGGAACAATTGGAGCCACTGAATGAATCACTTGTGTGGCCACTTCCGAACCGGAGTTGTGTGAGGAATTGAAACTAGGCAAAGGAGTAGTTCCCGCTATGAGTTCCTCTAATTTCTGTTGAACATGACGAGTTTCTTGTTGGGACCTTTTTACCTCATCCCTAAGGACCCTATTCTCTTCTGTAGAGCGTGTAAGCTGAGCCTGTAACCCTTCCAAGATTCCCGCCAAAGAATTCAAATCAAATCCCTCAGCCATGTCGACTCGAGTGAAAAAGTGGCACTTCAATCTGTCAGAAGGCTCAGGAATCACTGAAGCCGACGAGGTCCCTATGCCCCACCACCTCTGGGAAGAACAACTTAATGCATTCACTCACTAAAACATATTATGTATATTTACTTTTGTTATAAACAAGTGAAGTCTCTTACCCCAATGTGACCTGGACTATGCCTCTCTCACGTAGGTAGCTGTTGTGTATTCTTCACAGTTCCTGCACATAAACTAATATTAGTGCGCTGTTCTTTTCTGAATTTCAATTGATAAATCTTCGGATATTTGAGGGAATTACCTGAATATATTTTAGTTCCACGTATAAGTTCACTGGAAGACTGCACTGTAATGATTTTAGAAAACGAACTAATCCTCGCTATGAGTAACTAAATTCTACCCTAAAATGCTATGCGAACTTCTAAGATGAGTAACTAACCCTACTCTAAGTCTACCAGGTTCCTAACTTGAATTCTATGAAGTGGCACTAAACGAATACTTAATTCTACAAAGTCTCTCACAAAAGTCACTTGCCAGAATCCCACGTTGCGCATGCGAATGATATCAACCAAGAATCAAGAAGCGCTGACAGGAATTTTCAGGACAAGAGCTTCACTCGAGAGCCGCGCTATGTCTCCGGTGAAGAAGTCAGTTGAAGTGCGCAGATTCCAGAGCAGACGTGCGCTTCATTACCACAGCTGCTCGCGCGCTCTAGAAGACTAGAACGGTCCCTTAGCACTGTTTGTGGCTCTCCTCTGCGGCCATGTTGAAGTACTCGCTCTCCAAGGTTCTGGAAGCAGTGCTGCAGGAATAGGGTAGTCACTCTGTGCTGTCTTCTCCAATGTGGATATTTTGAGGTTTGCTTTAGTGACCGCTGAGTTTTCGCTTGCACTGACCTAATGCTAGCTATCGTGCCCGAAGTCTTGACAGATTGCCGCTTCATTTTCAAGAATTGGTTGTCCTAGTAAATCTTGACTCAGTAGAGCAGAACTCTGGCTGTCTTGAGAACTGTATCTAGCAATCTCAGCTGCAATAGTAGCTTCTTGATCAATTTAATCGTTCAACATTTTCACATAATATGCAAAAACTGTACATTGTATGGTTTCTTTACAAGCATTGCAGGAATCTACATAGCTCTGAAAATCTCCAAGTAATTCTAATTCTGTATGCCATGGTTTGAACAGTTGCAAAAGTGCTAAATAGTAAAATTCCCTTTTATCAGGAGTATCACAACTCTGTTTTCTGTGATTAATCAAATTTCCTTTCCTTTGTTTCAGCAAACATCCTTCGAAACCAATCACTGCATATTTTCCATCATTCATGTTTTCTGTAGTATTCCGTTTAAAAATGTAGTTTTGCAGCACTTCATACAAACAAATGTTCTCAAGATGATAACTTCTATTTGGATAATGTGTCCAACATGTTTGTTTTGACAATATCTGTACTTTCCGGATCTTTTTTTGCTAAATATTCAATTTCTTGTACAGATTTAAGTACTCAATTTCGCTGTGCAGCTAGACCTAGACTCACCCAAATGATTCCTCTAGATTTTGAATATAAAATTGCAGATGATAACCTATCTGAACATTCATACGCTCCAATTTCTCGATGGGATAACATCTTCAAACTGAAACTGTATAATTTCTTACTAAGACTCTTCTCGTTAGAACTTTCTTCCCACATTTCTTTCAATTCCGTCTTTTCTGATTTTGTAAAGAAGGATGTCACATACCGGGCAACAGCAATAGAAATATCCGCAACATACTGAATATCCATATTAGCATTCCACATTGAGAGAATAACTGGATTATAATCATTTATATACTTTGATTCTTCATTTCTTCTCAAATTGTACATATTCTTTGGAGATTTTCTAGTGATGGTATGTCTCATAGCAGACATAAAACTGTTTACTCTTCCTTTGGATATTACAGGACTTAGAAATCCAAAGCGACATTTGGTATAAAATTTTTCCTTAGACTTGTTTTTTCTTCGACAGTATTTTCCCCATCGATGACTTTGGAATCGAAACACTTGTTGCCTTAAGTTGTTTTCTTCTGTTCTTTTTGGTATAGCACGTGTGGCATATTCTTCAATAAAAGACAAAAGAGATTAATCTGAAGAAACCCACAACTTCTCCAAGAGGATTCTTTTCATTGCAGATAAAAGACATCATAGCTTTAAACCTATGATTGCAATATCTGCATACATTAACAGGATCCAAATAGCACAATTCTTCAGGTGTATTGAATTCAATATTTTTTTGTATTTGAATTTGCCTCTCGAAGAAATTAAGTAAATCATCTCAAGCGTATTCAGCACAGCTTAGGGTAAGAAACCACGTAGGTGTTCCTAGATTCCTTAGCATACATTTAAGTTCTCCATGAGGACGGTACCAATACTCATTAGTACCACGCTGACATGACATCAAATTACTCAGCTGAGATACTAAATGATCGTCTCTCTGATGTACTTGATCCATAAATTCTTTTGCAGAAACATTTTGAAGATGTATCCTGTTTTCAATATGCGGTTGACTGCATATGAAAGTCCAGACAAGTCACTCTCAAACAAAAGATGAAATATATATGGGATACATTGTCGAAATCTTGGATCTTCTGCATACAATCTTGTCTGATATTCAGATACAGGTATCTGCACTGATTGTTCATCATATCGTCCATCTTTTCCAGTTGAGAACAGCTGTGGAAAACATCTAGCTTCCAAACTTTTTTCCCATACACTTATGGGACACCCCTTTGCTTCTTTCATTTGGAATAATTCACTAGTATTCCCCATGACTTCTTTTGAATGAAGTGGATGTACACTATAATGTTCAAGAATTCATCTCTTTTGCACATGTGCAATTTGGCCACTTGATGTTTTAGTATCATCTCCTAAAAGTATTTCTTCTTCCACATACACTTTTTCGTAATACTCATTGTTTTGTATAATATATAATCTTGCCTTTTGCACTTTCCTAACATTCACTAATTCTTGCCAGATGTTCTTACTCTTAGTAGGAACACCATTAACTAGAATAACTAGTGGTTCACTTTCTACATTCTCTACACCAATAGTTTCAATATGTTTCTTTAAATCTAGGGGTAAATACACAACTCTTCCTTATAATCCTCTCTGTAAATCTGAAGGAGGCAATTTACCTGTTTTAGCCTCCATACTATCAATAGCTTGAAATGAGTGTACACATTGAATCAGAATTGACTCATACATATTTAAATCTATAATTTCTGGAAGAATAGTTACTAACTCTAGATTGTTATGGACAGCTCTAGCAGGCATTTTATTCTCATTTAATTTGTTAAAACAATATTTGCAAATACGGTGGTCGAAACCCAGATCAAAAAAAATCTCTACCAACAAATAAGTTGCAAATTCCTTCCACTTATCATTATTTTTTCTTTCACATTTTAAATACAGATCAACAGCCTTATCTGATTTTTATAGTGAGTTCCTCGACAACAAATACAAGAACAATTTGGCCTTTCACCTAAAATCACCTTAAACTTTGTGATTTGTTCTTCAACATTTTTTGTACTGGTATGTTGCACATTCTCTTCAACATTTTCTTCTAAGAATGTATCAATTTCTACACTCTCTTGTTCAGGACCAAAGTAATAAAACTCTATTTTATCACAAACATTCTTCACATCTGATACTGACCCACGCAAAAGAGCACTGTTCAACTCATTTAACATTAATGCTGGACTTTTTGCGTAATGCAATCTTCCGACTTACTTCCGCATTTGAGAATGATGTACTGCTAACATCCTGAAATGATGAAAAACACTTCAACATACTTTTATAGAAAGACAAGTCGGAGAATGACCTTGCGAACCAGTATTTGTTCTCACTCTGCAAGGGTCTAGTCCTTGCAACATCTTAATCTTTTGTTTTACACTTTTTTTTACTATATTGTCGTAAGAAAGTGCGTAAAATATCAATAGATTCTTGTCGTACACTACAAATACTACTGCAATCCAAAGTGTACACTGGGGCTTTAGGACGTCTCCCTAGAACTTCATCAGCTAACAATTCTTCTGTATTTCTGGGAACCATCTTCTCTTTCTCGATTGGACAACCATTTCTACCCTCATAAGCTCGACCACTGGTATCAACTGCATGTAATAAATTATTGGTCTGAAAATAACTCTCTTCATCAAAGAAAGGCTCTGAACTTGTACTGTGTTTCCATTCATCCAATAAAATATCACAAAAATTAGTTCTGTTAATTACTCTTTTCCTTTTCCTTTTGGTCTTCATTAAATGGATGGTTTTATCTAGTGATCGAATTCTGTTTAAAACTAAAATGAATACTTTCCTTTTCAGTTCAAAAGCATTTTCAACAATGGATTCAATATGCTTCTTCTTTTTATAAAATAGTGCTCTTTTTTAATACTTTTTCACATCTTTTAGCATATTAAAAACAACTCTATTGTAAAAAATCCTTTTTCTGATTTCTTTATATTGATTTTGCCTTCTTTTACCAAACATTGTGTCAGTTGAATATCATTTTCCATTTTTTCCTTTGTTTTTATTCATCTTCCTTTTTCTGGTCGAAACATTATTTGTACTATGTACACTCTGTGCATTGTTTTTAGGCTTTGACGGTTTTTTAATGAATTATTTTGTTGTCTTACCAGAAGACTTTTTCTTTTTACCCACATGTTGTAGGTCATCCAATACTTGCTGTGGAATTTTCTTCAAATAATTGTCCTATTTCTGTCCTTTTATCTTTCTTAGGCATGAAAAGTTTATTTTAATGATGATAAACAATATCTGTAAAAAATAAATATAAATACATGTATTTTAGTAAATTTATAAATTATACTTTTCTATTATTATACAAACACATTGTATATAAAAACCATTTAACCACTTTCTTTTGTTATTACTAATTGTAATTGTAATTGTGAATGTATTAGTACATGGTGTTGAATAGTTCACTAGAGGAGTGCAAGAGGAGTGACAGGGTGTTTGCTGGCATGTATGGATACTGCCTGGAGAAAAGAATGCCTTAGCAATCACTGGTTTCTAATAATACTAAAACTTGACAACAGGATATGTTTTAAGCAGTTATGTGTCAGTAAATACATGAAGTAACCAAATGCTTCTCTCACAATGGTTTCACAAATGCACACAGACTCACAGTGTGATTCTATACAAGCAACACTATTCCTTGGCTTTTAGCAAAAGAGACTCACTAGTCTGGAAAGAAAAAGGTGACTTTATAAATTCTACATATTTCACTACTGCACTCTAGTGTGAATACCTGACTCATTCTGCGAATGTATAAGCAATAACTGGCATCTAATACTACTAAAACATGACAACAGGATAGGTTTTAAGCAGTTATGTGTCAGCAAATACATGAAGTAACCAAATGCTTGTCTTACAATGGTTGCACAAGTGCACACAGACTCACAGTGTGATTCTAGGCAACCAACACTATTCCTTGAATATTTGCAAAACAGACTCCCAAGTCTGTAAGGAGTAAGGTGGCTGCACAAATTCTACATATTTCACTACTGCAATCTAGTGTGAATACCTGACACATTCTGCGAATGCATAAGCAATGACTGGGTTCTAATACTACTAAAGCTTTAGAACAGGATAGATTTTTAAACAGTTATGTGTCAATAAATACATGAAGTAACCAAATGCTTCTGTCACAATGGTTGCCAAAATGCACACAGACTCACAGTGTGATTCTAGAGAAGCATCACTATTCCTTGGACTTTAGTAAAACAGACTCACTAGTCTGGAATTAGTAACGTGACTGCACACAATCTACATATTTCACTACTGCACTCTAGTGTGAACACCAGACTCATTCTGCGAATGCATAAGCAATGACTGGCTTCTAATACTACAAAAACATGACAACAGGATAGGTTTTTAAGCAGTTATGTGTCAGCAAATACATGAAGTAACCAAGGGGCATATTGTCAAGGGCATTATCGTCGCTTTATCGGTTCATTTTACTGATAAAGCGGCGATAATTTCATTGGTTTATTAGCAAGCCTGTGCTAACATGCGATAGCGTAAGCTTTCTGGCTTTAACTGCCGGTTTTCTCATCACCTTGCATGCCAGAGATATGTATCGCCAATGACATGCAAGGTAGGTGTTACTCTCTAAAATTGCACGTCAAAAATCATCAACAGCACTTTGCTGTATCATCTAAGATGGCCTGCAATATAAAAATTCATGCTAACCCCGATGTATGCTGCTTTTTAACACCATTATCATGCGGCGGTTATCGCCTTAAAACACAGAGTCTAGGGATATGTCTTCCGCTCTATTATTATGTGGCGGCGATTGCCTTGAAACACTGGGTCTAGGGATATGTGTTTTTCCCTATTATAATGCGGCGGCGATCGCCTTGAGACCCAGACTCTAGGGATATGTGTTCCACCCTATTATCATGTGGCGGCTATCGCCTGGACCCCCAGGGTTTAGGGATATGTCTTACACCTTATTATTATGTGGCGGCGATTGCCTTGAAACCCTGGGTCTAGGAATATGTGTTGCACCCTCTTGTGATGCAGCGGCGATCACCTTTAAAACTCAGGGTCTAGGGATATGTGTTGGTGCCGTAATCTCCTTGAAACCCAGGGTATAGGGATATGTGTTCCGCCCTATTATGATGTGGCAGCCATCACTTTGAAACCGATGGTCTAGGGTTAAATGTACATCCCTATTATGATGCGGCAGCGATCGCCTAGTATCCCAGGGTCTAGGAGTATGTTTTTCGCCCCATTATAATGCGACGGCAACCATTTTGAAACCCTGGATCTAGGGATATGTGTTCCGCGATCGCCTTGAAACCCTGGGAGTTATGTGTTCTGACGTGTTCTGACGTATTATGATGCAGTGGCGATTGCCTTGAAACCCAGGGTCTAGGGTTATGTGTTCCGCCATATTATGATGTAGCAGCAATTGCCTTAAAACCCAGGGTATAGGGATGTGTATTCTGCCCTATTATGATGTGGCAGCGATCGTCTAGAAACCCTGGGTCTAGGCATATGTGTTCCGCTCTATTATGATACGGCGGCGATCGCCTTGAAACCCTGGGTCTAGGGTTATGTTTTCCATCCTATTATGATGCGTCAGCAATCCCCTTACATCCCTGGGTCTAGGGCTACTTTGTCTGCTATATTATGATGCGGCGGCAACCAACTTGAAACCCTGTGTCTAGAGATATGTGTTCCACCCTATTATGATGCGGCGGCGATCGCCTTGAAACCCAGGGTCTAGGGAGATGCCTTCCGCCCTAATAATGATGTCGCAGCGATCACCTTGAAACCCTAGGTCTAGGGATATCTGTTCTGCCCTATTATGATACGACGGCGATCGCCTCGAAACCCTGGGTCTAGGGTTATTCGTCCCGCCCTATTGTGATGCGGCGGCGATCGCCTTGAGACCAAGAGTCTAGGGATATGTGTTCCGCCCTATTATGATGTGGTGGCGATCGCCTTGAAACCCTAGGTCTAGGGATATTTGTACCGCCCTATTATGATGCGGCGGCGATCGCCTGGAAACCCTGGGTCTAGTGTATTATGTCACGCCCTATTATGATGCGGCGGCGAGCGCCTTGAGACCCAGAGTCTTGGAATATGTGTTCCGCCCTATTATGATGCGTTGGCCATTGCCTTGAAACCCATGGTCTAGGGTTACGTGTTCCTTCCTATTATGATGCGGCAGCGGTCGCCTAGTATCCCAGGGTCTAGGGGTATGTGTTTCGCCCTATTATAATGCTGTGGCAACCATCTCAAAACCCTGGGTCTAGGGATATTTGTTCCCTGATCGCCTTAAAACCCTGGGTATTATGTGTTCCGACGTATTATGATGCAGTGGTGATTGCCTTGAAACCCAGGGTCTAGGGTTATGTATTCCGCCATATTATGATGTAGCAGCGATTGCCTTAAAACCCAGGGTATAGGGAAGTGTATTCTGCCCAA
The DNA here is from genome assembly GCF_964263255.1 of Lissotriton vulgaris. NCBI lineage: Eukaryota > Metazoa > Chordata > Amphibia > Caudata > Salamandridae > Lissotriton > Lissotriton vulgaris. The sequence continues at coordinate 276,403,346 of NC_141688.1, forward strand.
TTATGATGCGGCAGTGACCGTCTTGAAACCCTGGGTCTAAGGATATGTGTTCCATCCTATTATGATGCGGCGGCGATCGCCTTGAAACCCTGGGTCTAGGGTTATGTTTTCTAGCCTATTATGATGTGTGGGTGATCCCCTTCCAACCCAGGGACTAGGGTTATGTGTTCCGCCATATTATGATGTAGCAGCAATTGCCTATTCTGCCGCTTATTATGATGTGGCAGCGATCGTCTAGAAACCCTGGGTCTAGGCATATGTGTTCCGCCCTATTATGATGCGGCGGCGATCGCCTTGAAACCCTGGGCCTAGGGTTATGTTTTCCATCCTATTATGATGCGTCAGCAATCCCCTTACATCCCTGGGTCTAGGGCTACTTTTTCTGCTATATTATGATGCGGCGGCGACCACCTTGAAACCCTGTGTCTAGAGATATGTGTTCCACCCTATTATGATGTGGCGGCGATCGCCTTGAAACCCAGGGTCTAGGGAGATGCCTTCCGCCCTAATAATGATGTCGCAGCGATCACTTCAAAACCCTAGGTCTAGGGATATCTGTTCTGCCCTATTATGATACGACGGCGATCGCCTGGAAACCCTGGGTCTAGGGTTATTCGTCCCGCCCTATTGTGATGCGGCGGCGATCGCCTTGAGACCAAGAGTCTAGGGATATGTGTTCCGCCCTATTATGATGCCGCGGCCATCGCCTTGAAACCCATGGCATAGGGTTACGTGTTCCTCCCTATTATGATGCGGCAGCAATCGTCTAGTATCCCTGGGTCTTGCCCTATTATAATGCGGCGGAAACCATCTTGAAACCCTGGGTCTAGGCATATGTGTTCCGCGATCGCCTTGAAACCCTGGGTGGTATGTGTTCCGATGTATTATGCTGCAGTGGCAATTCCCTTGAAACCCAGGGTCTAGGGTTATGTGTTCCGCCATATTATTATGTAGCAGCAATTGCCTCAAAACCCAGGGTATAGGGATGTGTATTCTGCCCTATTATGATGCGGCGGCGATCGTCTTGAAACCCTGGGTCTAGGGATATGTCTTCCGTCCTATTATGATGCGGCGGCGATCGCCTTGACACCCAGGGTCTAGGGTTATGTTTTCCAGCCTATTATGATGCGTCGGCGATCCCCTTACAACCCAGGGTCCAGGGTAACTTGTTCTGCTATATTATGATGCGGGAGCGACCACCTTGAAACCCTGGGTCTTGAGATATGTGTTCCACCCTATTATGATGCGGCGGCGATCGCCTTGAAACCTAGGGTCTAGGGAGATCCCTTCCGCCCTATTATGATGTGGCGGCAATCGCCTTGAAACCCAAGGTCTAGGGATATTTGTTCCCCCCTATTATGATGCGGCGGCAATCGCCTGGAAACCCTGGGTTTAGAGTTATATGTCACGCCCTATTATGATGCGGCGGCGATCGCCTTGAGACCCAGAGTCTAGGGATATGTGTTCCGCCCTATTATGATGCGGTGGCCATCGTCTAGAAACCTATGGTCTAGGGTTAAGTATTCCTCCCTATTATGATGCGGCAGAAATCGCCTAGTATCCCAGGGTTTAGGGGTATGTGTTTCGCCCTATCATAATGCTGCGGCAACCATCTCAAAACCCTCGAAACCCTGGGTCTAGGCATATGTGTTCCGTGATCGCCTTGAAACCCTGGGTGTTATGTGTTCCAATGCATTATGATGCAGTGGCGATTGCCTTGAAACCCAGGGTCTCGGGTTATGTGTTCCGCCATATTATGATGTAGCAGCAATTGCCTTAAAACCCAGTGTATAGGGATGTGTATTCTGCCCTATTATGATGCAGCGGCGATCGTCTTGAAACCCTGGGCCTAGGGATATGTGTTCCGCCCTATTATGATGTGGCAGCGATCGCCTAGAAACCCTGGGTCTAAGGTTATGTTTTCCAGCCTATTATGATGCGTTGGCGATCCCCTTACAACCCAGGGTCTAGGGTTACTTGTGCTGCTATATTATGATGCGGCAGCGACCACCTAGAAACCATGGGTCTTGAGATATGTGTTCCACCCTATTATGATGCGGTGGCGATCGCCTTGAAACTTAGGGTCTAGGGAGATGACTTCCGCCCTATTATGATGTGGCGGCGATCGCCTTGAACCCTAGGTCTAGGGATATTTGTTCCGCCCTATTATGATGCGGCGGCGATCGCCTGGAAACCCTGGGTTTAGGGTTATATGTCACGCCCTATTATGATGCAGCGGTGAGCGCCTTGAGACCCAGAGTCTTGGAATATGTGTTCCACCCTATTATGATGCAGAGGCCATTGCCTTGAAACCCATGGTCTAGGGTTACGTGTTCCTTCCTATTATGATGCGGAAGCCATCGGCTAGTATCCCAGGGTCTAGGGGTATGTGTTTCACCCTACTATAGTGCTGCGTCAACCATCTCGAAACCCAGGGTCTAGGGATATGTGTTCCGTGATCGCCTTGAAACCCTGGGTGTTATGTGTTCCGACGTATTATGATAGAGAAGTGTGGCTCAATGGTTAGAGCAGGCAGACCTCGATGCAGAGCTCTGGCCAGGGACCAGGGTTTGATTCCTGCCCCGGCGGGTCTCGGACTCATTAATTCCCCAGACCGGATATTCTCTCCTCATCGCCTATTCTGATCTTGGGTCCCACCCTGCAACTCTGGGCAATAGCTTGCTTAGTCTCCACAACGGCCCCCACAACGCGAGGGATGCCTGGTCTGCACCATGGGGGTGCCCAGCAGTGGACACTTCACAGGGAAAGCCAGGAAGGGTTCCCTTGCGGTATTCGTACAAGCGCCGGGAAACCCACTGCGGGTAGCTGTGCGCTTTACAAGTACAAAAACATTTACAACATTTACATTTACATGCAGTGGTGATTGCCTTGAAACCCAGGGTCTAGGGTTATGTGTTCTGCCATATTATGATGTAGCAGCGGTTGCCTAAAAACCCAGGGTATAGGGATGTGTATTCTGCCCTATTATGATGCGGCGGTGATCGTCTTGAAAACCTGGGTCTAGGGATATTTGATCCACCCTATTATGATGCTGCGGCGATCGTCTTGAAACCCCGGGTCCAGGGTTATGTTTTTCAGCCTATTATGATGCATCGGCGATCCCCTTACAACCCTGGGTGTAGGGTTACTTGTTCTGCTATATTATGATGCGGCGGCGACTACCTTGAAGTCCTGGGTCTAGAGATATGTGTTCCACCCTATTATGATGCAGCGGCCATCCCCTTGAAACCCATGGTCTAGGATTATGTGTTCCGCCCTATTATGATGCGGCGGCGATTGCCTCTAGACCGAGAGTCTAGGGATATGTGTTCCGCCCTATTATGATGCAGTGGCCATCGCCTTGAAACCTAAGGTCTAGGGTTAAGTGTTCCTCCCTATTATGATGCGGCAGATATTGCCTAGTATCCCAGGGTCTAGGGGTATGTGTTTCGCCCTATTATAATGCTGCGGCAACCATCTAGAAACCCTGGGTCTATTCATATGTGTTCCGCGATCGCCTTGAGACCCTGGGTGTTATGTGTTCCATGTATTATGATGCAGTGGCGAATGCCTTGAAACCCAGGGACTAGGGTTATGTGTTCTGCCATATTATGATGTAGCAGCAATTGCCTTAAAACCCAGTGTATAGGGATGTGTATTCTGCCCTATTATGATGCGGCGGCGATCGTCTTGAAACCCTGGGTCTAGGGATATGTGTTCCGCCCTATTATGATGCGGCAGCGATTGCCTAGAAACCCTGGATCTAAGGTTATGTTTTCCTGCCTATTATGATGTGTCGGCGATCCCCTTACAACCCAGGGTCTAGGGTTAATTGTTCTGCTATATTATGATGTGGCAGCGACCACCTAGAAACCCTGGGGCTTGAGATATGTGTTCCAACCTATTATGATGCGGTGGCGATCGCCTTGAAACCTTGGGTCTAGGGAGATCCCTTCCGCCCTATTATGATGTGGCGGCAATCGCCTTGAAACCCTAGGTCTAGGGATATTTGTTCCGCCCTATTATGATGCGGCGGCAATCGCCTGGAAACCCTGGGTTGAGGGTTATATGTCACGCCCTATTATGATGCAACGGCAATCGCATTGAGACCCAGAGTCTAGGGATATGTGTTCCGCCCTATTATGATGCGGTGGCCATCGTCTAGAAACCTATGGTCTAGGGTTAAGTATTCCTCCCTATTATGATGCGGCAGCGATCACCTAGTATCCCAGGGTTTAGGGGTATGTGTTTCGCCCTATCATAATGCTGCGGCAACCATCTCGAAACCCTGGGTCTAGGCATATGTGTTCCGTGATCGCCTTGAAACCCTGGGTGTTCTGTGTTCCAATGCATTATGATGCAGTGGCGATTGCCTTGAAACCCAGGGTCTAGGGTTATGTGTTCCGCCATATTATGATGTAGCAGCAATTGCTTTAAAACCCAGTGTATAGGGATGTGTATTCTGCCCTATTATGATGCAGCGGCGATCGTCATGAAACCCTGGGTCTAGGGATATGTGTTCCACCCTATTATGATGTGGCAGCAATCGCCTAGAAACCCTGGGTCTAAGGTTATGTTTTCCAGCCTATTATGATGCGTTGGCGATCCCATAACAACCCAGGGTCTAGGGTTACTTGTGCTGCTATATTATGATGCGGTAGCGACCACCTAGAAACCATGGGTCTTGAGATATGTGTTCCACCCCATTATGATGCAGTGGCGATCGCCTTGAAACCTAGGGTCTAGGGAGATGCCTTCCGCCCTATTATGATGTGGCGGTGATCGCCTTGAACCCTAGGTTTAGGGATATTTGTTCCGCCCTATTATGATGCGGCGGCGATCGCCTGGAAACCCTGGGTTTAGGGTTATATGTCACGCCCTATTATGTTGCGGCGGTGAGCGCCTTGAGACCCAGAGTCTTGGAATATGTGTTCCACCACATTATGATGCAGAGGCCATTGCCTTGAAACCCATGGTCTAGGGTTACGTGTTCCTTCCTATTATGATACCAAAGCCATCGCCTAGTATCCCAGGGTCTAGGGGTATGTGTTTCGCCCTATTATAATGCTGCGTCAACCATCTCGAAACCCAGGGTCTAGGGATATGTGTTCAGTGATCACCTTGAAACCCTGGGTGTTATGTGTTCCGACGTATTATGATGCAGTGGTGATTGCCTTGAAACCCAGGGTCTAGGGTTATGTGTTCTGTCATATTATGATGTAGCAGTGATTGCCTAAAAACCCAGGGTATACGGATGTGTATTCTGCCCTATTATGATGCGGCGGTGATCGTCTTGAAACCCTGGGTCTAGGGATATGTGTTCCACCCTATTATGATGCTGCGTCGATCGTCTTGAAACCCCGGGTCTAGGGTTATGTTTTTCAGCCTATTATGATGCATCGGCGATTCCCTTACAACCCTGGGTGCAGGGTTACTTGTTCTGCTATATTATGATGCAGCGGCAACCACCTTGAAGTCCTGGGTCTAGAGATATGTGTTCCACCCTATTATGATGCGGCGGCGATCGCCTTGAAACCCAGGGTCTAGGGAGATGCTTTCTGCCCTAATTATGATGTGGCAGTGATTGCCTTGAAACCCTAGGTCTAGAGATATCTGTTCTGCCATATTATGATGCGGCGGCGATCGCCTGGAAACCCTGGGTCTAGGGTTATGTGTCCCGCCCTATTATGATGTTGCAGCGATTGCCTTGAGACCCAGAGTCTAGGGATATGTGTACCGCCCTATTATGATGCGGCGGCCATCGCCTTGAAACCCATTGTCTAGGGTTACGTGTTCCTCCCTATTATGGTGCGGTAGCGATCGCCTAGTATCCAAGGGTCTTGGGATATGTGTTCCACCCTATTATGATGCGGTGGCGATTGCCTTGAAACCTAGGGTCTAGGGAGATCCCTTCCACCCTATTATGATGTGGCGGCGATCGCCTTGAAACCCTAGGTCTAGGGATATTTGTTCCGCCCTATTATGATGCGGCGGCAAATGTCTGGAAACCCTGGGTTTAGGGTTATATGTCACGCCCAATTATGATGCGGCGGTGATCGCCTTGAGACCCAGAGTCTAGGGATATGTGTTCCGCCCTATTATGATGCGGTGGCCATCGTCTTGAAACCTATGGTCTAAGGTTAAGTGTTCCTCCCTATTATGATGCGGCAGCGATCGCCTAGTATCCCAGGGTCTAGGGGTATGGGTTTCGCCCTATTATAATGCTGCGGCAACCATCTCGAAACCCTGGGTCTAGGCATATGTGTTCCCTGAACGCCTTGAAACCCTGGGTGTTATGTGTTCCAATGTATTATGATGCAGTGGCGCTTGCCTTGAAACCCAGGGTCTAGGGTTATGTGTTCCGCCATATTATGATGTAGCAGCAATTGCCTTAAAACCCGGCGTATAGTGATGTGTATTCTGCCCTATTATGATGCAGCAGTGATCGTCTTGAAACCCAGGGTCTAGGGATATGTGTTCCGCCCAATTATGATGCGGCAGCGATCGCCTAGAAACCCTGGGTCTTGAGATATGTGTTCCACCCTATCATGATGCGGTGGCGTTCTCCTTGAAACCTAGGGTCTAGGGAGATGCCTTCCACCCTATTATGATGTGGCGGCGATCGCCTTGAAACCCTAGGTCTAGGGATATTTGTTCCGCCCTATTATGATGCGGCGGCGATCGCCTGGAAACCCTGGGTTTAGGGTTATATGTCACGCCCTATTATGATGCGGCGGTGACCGCCTTGAGACCCAGAGTTTTGGAATATGTGTTCCACCCTATTATGATGCGGAGGCCATTGGCTTGAAATCCATGGTCTAGGGTTACGTGTTCCTTCCTATTATGATGCGGCAGCCATCGCCTAGTATCCCAGGGTCTAGGGGTATGTGTTTCGCCCTATTATAATGCTGCGTCAACCATCTCGAAACCCTGGGTGTAGGGATATGTGTTCCGCGATTGCCTTGAAACCCTGGGTGTTATGTGTTCCGACGTATTATGATGCAGTGGTGATTGCCTTGAAACCCAGGGTCTAGGGTTATGTGTTCTGCCATATTATGATGTAGCAGTGATTGCTTAAAAACCCAGGGATTTGTATTCTGCCCTATTATGATGCAGCAGTGATCGTCTTGAACCCCTGGGTCTAGGGATATATGTTCCACCCTATTATGATGCGGCGGCGATCGTCTTGAAACCCCGGGTCTAGGGTTATCTTTTTCAGCCTATTATGATGCATCGGCGATCCCCTTACAACCCTTTGTGTAGGGTTACTTGGTCTGCTATATTATGATACGGCGGCGACCACCGTGAAGTCCTGGGTCTAGAGATATGTGTTCCACCCTATTATGATGCGGCGGTGATCACCTTGAGACCCAGAGTCTAGGGATATGTGTAACGCCCTATTATGATGCGGCGGCCATCGCCTTGAAACCCATTGTCTAGGGTTACGTGTTCCTCCCTATTATGATGCGGTAGCGATCGCCTAGTGTCCCAGGGTCTAGGGATATGTGTTCCACCCTATTATGATGCGGTGGCGATCGCCTTGAAACCTAGGGTCTAGGGAGATCCCTTCCACCCTATTATGATGTGGCGGCTATCGCCTTGAAACCCTAGGTCTAGGAATATTTGTTCCGCCCTATTATGATGCGGCGTCAATCGCCTGGAAACCCTGGGTTTAGGGTTATATGTCACGCCCTATTATGATGCGGCGGGGACCGCCTTGAGACCAAGAGTTTTGGAATATGTGTTTCACCCTATTATGATGCGGAGGCCATTGGCTTGAAATCCATGGTCTAGGGTTACGTGTTCCTTCCTATTATGATGCGGCAGCCATCGCCTAGTATCTCAGGGTCTAGGGGTATGTGTTCCGCCCTATTATAATGCTGCGTCAACCATCTCGAAACCCTGGGAGTTGGGATATGTGTTCCGCGATTGCCTTGAAACCCTGGGTGTTATGTGTTCCGACGTATTATGATGCAGTGGTGATTGCCTTGAAACCCAGGGTCTAGGGTTATGTGTTCTGCCATATTATGATGTAGCAGCGATTGCTTAAAAACCCAGGGTATAGGGATTTGTATTCTGCCCAATTATGATGCGGCGGTGATCGTCTTGAACCCCTGGGTCTAGGGATATATGTTCCACCCTATTATGATGCGGCGGTGATCGTCTTGAAACCCCGGGTCTAGGGTTATCTTTTTCAGCCTATTATGATGCATCAGCGATCCCCTTACAACCCTGGGTGTAGGGTTACTTGGTCTGCTATATTATGATGCGGCGGCGACCACCTTGAAGTCCTGGGTCTAGAGATATGTGTTCCACCCTATTATGATGAGGCGGTGATCACCTTGAGACCCAGAGTCTAGGGATATGTGTAACGCCCTATTATGATGCGGCGGCCATCGCCTTGAAACCCATTGTCTAGGGTTACGTGTTGCTCCCTATTATGATGCGGTAGCGATCGCCTAGTGTCCCAGGGTCTAGGGATATGTGTTCCACCCTATTATGATGCGGTGGCGATCGACTTGAAACCTAGGGTCTAGGGAGATCCCTTCCACCCTATTATGATGTGGCGGCTATCGCCTTGAAACCCTAGGTCTAGGAATATTTGTTCCGCCCTATTATGATGCGGCGTCAATCGCCTGGAAACCCTGGGTTTTGGGTTATATGTCACGCCCTATTATGATGCAGCGGCGATCGCGTTGAGACAGAGAGTCTAGGGATATGTGTTCCGCCCTATTATGATGCTGTGGCCATCGTCTTGAAACCTATGGTCTAGGGTAAAGTGTTCCTCCATATTATGATGCGGCAGCGATCGCCTAGTATCCCATGGTCTAGGGGTATGTGTTTCGCCCTATGATAATGCTGCGGCAACCATCTCAAAACCCTGGGTCTAGGCATATGTGTTCCGTGATCGCCTTAAAACCCTGGGTGTTATGTGTTCCAATGTATTATGATGCAGTGGCAATTGCCTTGAAACCCAGGGTCTAGGGTTATGTGTTCCGCCATATTATGATGTAGCAGCAATTGCTTTAAAACCCAGAGTATAGGGATGTGTATTCTGCCCTATTATGATGCAGCGGTGATCGTCTTGAAACCCTGGGTCTAGGGATATGTGTTCCGCCCTATTATGATGCGGCAGCGATCGCCTAGAAACCCTGGGTCTAAGGTTATGTTTTCCAGCCTATTATGATGAGTCGGCGATCCCCTTAAAACCCAGGGTCTAGGGTTACTTGTTCTACTATATTATGATGTGGCAGCGCCCACCTAGAAACCCTGGGTCTTGAGAATTGTGTTCCACCCTATTATGATGCAGTGGTGATCGCCTTGAAACCTAGGGTCTAGGGACGTGCCTTCCGCCCTATTATGATGTGGCGGCGATCGCCTTGAAACCCTAGGTCTAGGGATATTTGTTTCGCCTTATTATGATGTGGCGACGATCTCCTGGAAACCCTGAATTTAGGGTTATATGTCACGCCCTATTATGATGCGGCGGTGAGCGCCTTGAGACCCAGAGTCTAGGGATATGTGTTCCGCCCTATTATGATGCGGTGGCCATCGTCTAGAAACCTATGGTCTAGGGTTAAGTATTCCTCCCTATTATGATGCGGCAGAAATCGCCTAGTATCCCAGGGTTTAGGGGTATGTGTTTCGCCCTATCATAATGCTGCGGCAACCATCTCAAAACCCTCGAAACCCTGGGTCTAGGCATATGTGTTCCGTGATCGCCTTGAAACCCTGGGTGTTATGTGTTCCAATGCATTATGATGCAGTGGCGATTGCCTTGAAACCCAGGGTCTCGGGTTATGTGTTCCGCCATATTATGATGTAGCAGCAATTGCCTTAAAACCCAGTGTATAGGGATGTGTATTCTGCCCTATTATGATGCAGCGGCGATCGTCTTGAAACCCTGGGCCTAGGGATATGTGTTCCGCCCTATTATGATGTGGCAGCGATCGCCTAGAAACCCTGGGTCTAAGGTTATGTTTTCCAGCCTATTATGATGCGTTGGCGATCCCCTTACAACCCAGGGTCTAGGGTTACTTGTGCTGCTATATTATGGTGCGGCAGCGACCACCTAGAAACCATGGGTCTTGAGATATGTGTTCCACCCTATTATGATGCGGTGGCGATCGCCTTGAAACTTAGGGTCTAGGGAGATGACTTCCGCCCTATTATGATGTGGCGGCGATCACCTTGAACCCTAGGTCTAGGGATATTTGTTCCTTCCTAATATGATACAGCAGCCATCGCCTAGTATCCCAGGGTCTAGGGGTATGTGTTTCGCCCTATTATTATGCTGCGTCAACCATCTCGAAACCCTGGGTCTAGGGATATGTGTTCCGTGATCGCCTTGAAACCCTGGGTGTTATGTGTTCCGATGTATTATGATGCAGTGGCGATTGCCTTGAAACCCGGGGTCTAGGGTTATGTGTTCCGCCATATTATGATGTAGCAACAATTGCCTTAAAATCCAGGGTATAGGGATGTGTATTCTGCCCTATTATGATGCGGTGGTGATCGTCTTGAAACCCTGGGTCTAGGGATATGTGTTCAGCCCTATTATGATGCGGCGGCGATCGCCTTTAATCCCTGGGTCTAGGGTTATGTTTTCCAGCCTATTATGATGCGTCAGCGATCCCCTTACAACCCAGGGTCTAGGTTTACTTGTTCTGCTATATTATGACGCGGCAGCGAGCACCTTGTAGCCCAGGGTCTTGAGATATGTGTTCCACCCTATTATGATGCGGCGGGGATCGCCTTGAAACCTAGGGTCTAGGGAGATGCCTTCCGCCCTATTATGATGTGGCGGCGATCGCCTTGAAACCCTAGGTCTAGGGATATTTGTTCCGCCCTATTATGATGCGGCGGTGATCGCCTGGAAACCCTGGGTCTAGTGTTATATGTCACGCCCTATTATGATGCGGCGGCGAGCGCCTTGAGACCCAGAGTCTTGGAATATGTGTTCCACCGTATTATGATGCGTAGACCATTGCCTTGAAACCCATGGTCTAGGGTTACGTGTTCCTTCCGATTATGATGCGGCAGCGATCGCCTAGTATCCCAGGGTCTAGGGGTATGTGTTTCGCCCTATTATAATGCTGCGTCAACCATCTGGAAACCCTGGGTCTAGGGATATGTGTTCCGCGATCGCCTTGAAACCCTGGGTGTTATGTGTTCCGATGTATTATGATGCAGTGGCGATTGCCTTGAAACCCGGGGTCTAGGGTTATGTGTTCCGCCATTTTATGATGTAGCAGCAATTGCCTTACAATCCAGGGTTTAGGGATGTGTTTTCTGCCCTATTATGATGCTGTGGTGATCGTCTTGAAACCCGGGGTCTAGGGTTATGTGTTCCGCCATTTTATGATGTAGCAGCAATTGCCTTAAAATCCAGTGTTTAGGGATGTGTATTCTGCCCTATTATGATGCGGTGGTGATCGTCTTGAAACCCTGGGTCTAGGGATATGTGTTCCGCCCTATTATGATGCGGCGGCGATCGCCTTGAATCCCTGGGTCTAGGGTTATGTTTTCCAGCCTATTATGATGCGTCGGCGATCCCCTTACTACCCAGGGTCTAGGGTTACTTGTTCTGCTATATTATGATGCGGCAGCGAGAACCTTGAAACCCTGGGTCTTGAGATATGTGTTCCACCCTATTATGATGCGGCGGGGATCACCTTGAAACCTAGGGTCTAGGGAGATGCCTTCCGCCCTATTATGATGTGGCGGCGATCGCCTTAAACCCTAGGTCTAGGGATATTTGTTCCGCCCTATTATGATGCGGCGGCGATCGCCTGGAAATCCTGGGTCTAGGGTTATATGTCACGCCCTAGTATGATGCGGCGGCGACCGCCTTGAGACCCAAAGTCTAGGGTTACGTGTTCCTTCCTATTATGTTTCGGCAGCGATCGCCTAGTATCCCAGGGTCTAGGGGTATGTGTTTTGCCCTATTATAATGCTGCGGCAACCATCTCGAAAGCCTGGGTCTAGGGATATGTGTTACGCGATCGCCTCGAAACACTGGGTGTTATGTGTTCCGATGTATTATGATGCAGTGGCGATTGCCTTGAAACCCAGGGTCTAGGGTTATGTGTTCCGCCATATTATGATGTAAAAGCAATTGCCTTAAAATCCAGGGTATAGGGATGTTTATTTTGCCCTATTATGATGCGGTGGCGATCGTCTTGAAACCCTGGGTCTAGGGATATGTGTTCCGCCCTATTATGATGCGGCGGCAATCGCCTGGATTCCCTGGGTCTAGGGTTATGTTTTCCAGCCTATTATGATGCGTCGGCGATCCCCTTACAACCCAGGGTCTAGGGTAACTTGTTCTGCTATATTATGATGCGGAGCGACCAGCTTGAAACCCTGGGTCTTGAGATATGTGTTCCACCCTATTATGATGCGGCGGCAATCGCCTTGAAACCTAGGGTCTAGGGACATGCCTTCCGCCCTATTATGATGTGGTGGCGATCGCCTTGAAACTCTAGGTCTAGGGATATTTGTTCCGCCCTATTATGATGCGGCGGCGATTGCCTGGAAACCCTGGGTCTAGTGTTATATGTCACGCCCTATTATGATGCGGCGGCGGGCGCCTTGAGACCCAGAGTCTTGGAATATGTGTTCCGCCGTATTATGATGCGTAAGCCATTGCCTTGAAACCCATGGTCTAGGGTTACGTGTTCCTTCCTATTATGATGCGGCAGCGATCGCCTAGTATCCCAGGGTCTAGGGGTATGTGTTTCGCCCTATTATAATGCTGCGTCAACCATCTCGAAACCCTGGGTCTAGGGATTAGTGTTCCGCGATCGCCTTGAAACCCTGGGTGTTATGTGTTCCGATGTATTATGATGCAGTGGCGATTGCCTTGAAACCCGGGGTCTAGGGTTATGTGTTCCACCATTTTATGATGTAGCAGCAATTGCCTTAAAATCCAGGGTTTAGGGATGTGTATTCTGCCCTATTATGATGCGGTGGTGATCGTCTTGAAACCCTGGGTCTAGGGATATGTGTTCCGCCCTATTATGATGCGGCGGCGATCGCCTTGAATCCCTGGGTCTAGGGTTATGTTTTCCAGCCTATTATGATGCGTCGGCGATCCCCTTACAACCCAGGGTCTAGGGTTACTTGTTCTGCTATATTATGATGCGGCAGCGAGCACCTTGAAACCCTGGGTCTTGAGATATATGTTCCACCCTATTATGGTGCGGCGGGGATCGCCTTGAAACCTAGGGTCTAGGGAGATGCCTTCCGCCCTATTATGATGTGGCGGCGATCGCCTTAAACCCTAGGTCTAGGGATATTTGTTCAGCCCTATTATGATGCGGCGGCGATCGCCTGGAAATCCTGGGTCTAGGGTTATATGTCACGCCCTAGTATGATGCGGCGGCGACCGCCTTGAGACCCAAAGTCTAGGGTTACATTTTCCTTCCTATTATGTTTCGGCAGCGATCGCCTAGTATCCCAGGGTCTAGGGGTATGTGTTTTGCCCTATTATAATGCTGCGGCAACCATCTCGAAACCCTGGGTCTAGGGACATGTGTTACGCGATCGCCTCGAAACACTGGGTGTTATGTGTTCCGGTGTATTATGATGCAGTGGCGATTGCCTTGAAACCCAGGGGCTAGGGTTATGTGTTCCGCCATATTATGATGTAAAAGCAATTGCCTTAAAATCCAGGGTATAGGGATGTGTATTCTTCCCTATTATGATGTGGTGGCGATCGTCTTGAAACCCTGGGTCTAGGGATATGTGTTCCGCCCTATTATGATGCGGCGGCAATCGCCTGGAATCCCTGGGTCTAGGGTTATGTTTTCCAGCCTATTATGATGCATCGGCGATCCCCTTACAACCCAGGGTCTAGGGTAACTTGTTCTGCTATATTATGATGCGGGAGCGAGCACCTTGAAACCCTGGGTCTTGAGATATGTGTTCCACCCTATTATGATGCGGCGGCGATCGCCTTGAAACCTAGGGTCTAGGGACATGCCTTCCGCCCTAATATGATGTGGTGGCGATTGCCTTGAAACCCTAGGTCTAGGGATATTTGTTCCGCCCTATTATGATGCGGCGGCGATCGCCTGGAAATCCTGGGTCTAGGGTTATATGTCACGCCCTAGTATGATGCGGCGGCGACCGCCTTGAGACCCAAAGTCTAGGGTTACATTTTCCTTCCTATTATGTTTCGGCAGCGATCGCCTAGTATCCCAGGGTCTAGGGGTATGTGTTTTGCCCTATTATAATGCTGCGGCAACCATCTCGAAACCCTGGGTCTAGGGACATGTGTTACGCGATCGCCTCGAAACACTGGGTGTTATGTGTTCCGGTGTATTATGATGCAGTGGCGATTGCCTTGAAACCCAGGGGCTAGGGTTATGTGTTCCGCCATATTATGATGTAAAAGCAATTGCCTTAAAATCCAGGGTATAGGGATGTGTATTCTTCCCTATTATGATGTGGTGGCGATCGTCTTGAAACCCTGGGTCTAGGGATATGTGTTCCGCCCTATTATGATGCGGCGGCAATCGCCTGGAATCCCTGGGTCTAGGGTTATGTTTTCCAGCCTATTATGATGCATCGGCGATCCCCTTACAACCCAGGGTCTAGGGTAACTTGTTCTGCTATATTATGATGCGGGAGCGAGCACCTTGAAACCCTGGGTCTTGAGATATGTGTTCCACCCTATTATGATGCGGCGGCGATCGCCTTGAAACCTAGGGTCTAGGGACATGCCTTCCGCCCTAATATGATGTGGTGGCGATTGCCTTGAAACCCTAGGTCTAGGGATATTTGTTCCGCCCTATTATGATGCGGCGGCGATCGCCTGGAAACCCTGGGTCTAGTGTTATATGTCACGCCCTATTATGATGCGGCGGCGAGCGCCTTGAGACCCAGAGTCTTGGAATATGTGTTACGCCCTATTATGATGCGTAGGCCATTGCCTTGAAATCCATGGTCTAGGGTTACGTGTTCCTTCCTATTATGATGCGGCAGCGATCGCCTAGTATCCCTGGATCTAGGGATATGTGTTCCGCAATCGCCTTGAAACCCTGGGTGTTATGTGTTGAGACATATTATAATGCAGTGGTGATTGCCTTAAAACCCAGGCTCTAGGGTAATGTTTTCCGCCATATTATGATGTAGCAGCGATTGCCTTAAAACCCAGAGTGTAGGGTTGTGTATTCTGCCCTATTCTGATGCGGCGGTGATCGTCTTGAAACCCTTGGTCTAGGGATATGTGTTCCGCCCTATAATGATGTGGCGGCGATCGCCTTGAAACCCTGGGTCTGGGGTTATGTTTTCCAGCCTATTATGATGCGTTGGCGTTCTCGTTACAACCCTGGGTCTAGACTTACTTGTTTTGCTATAATTTGAGGCGGTGCGACCACCTTGAAACCCTGGGTCTAGAGATATGTGTTCCACCCTAATATGATGCTGTGGCGATCGCCTTTAAACCCTGGGTCAGGGACATGTGTTCCGCACTATTATGATGCAGAGGCGATCGTCTTGAAACCCTGGGTCTAGGGATATGTGTTCCGCCTTATTATGATGTGGCGGCGATCGCCTTGAACCCTAGGTCTAGGGATATTTGTTCCACCCTATTATGATGCGGCGGTGATCGCCTGGAACCCCTGGGTTTAGGGTTATATGTCAGGCCCTATTATGATGTGGCGGTGAGCGCCTTCAGACCCAGAGTCTTGGAATATGTGTTCCACCCTATTATGATGCAGAGGCCATTGCCTTGTAACCCATGGTCTAGGGTTACGTGTTCCTTCCTATTATGATGCTGCAGCCATCGCCTAGCATCCCAGGGTCTAGGGGTATGTGTTTCGCCCTATTATAATGCTGCGTCAACCATCTCGAAACTCAGGGTCAAGGGATATGCGTTCCGTGATCGCCTTGTTATTCTGCCCTATTATGATGCGGCGGTGATCGTCTTGAAACCCTGGGTCTAGGGATATGTGTTCCACCCTGTTATGATGCTGCGGCGATCGTCTTGAAACCCCGGGTCTAGAGTTATGTTTTTCAGCCTATTATGATGCATCGGCGATCCCCTTACAACTCTGGGTGTAGGGTTACTTGTTCTGCTATATTATGATGCGGCGGCGACCACCTTGAAGTCCTGGGTCTAGAGATATGTGTTCCACCCTATTATTATGCGTGGCGATTGCCTTGAAACCTAGGGTCTAGGGAGATTCCTTCCACCCTATTATGATGTGGCGACGATCCCCTAGAAACCCTAGGTCTAGGGATATTTGTTCTGCCCTATTATGATGGGGCGGCAAACGTCTGGAAACCCTGGGTTTAGGGTTATATGTCACGCCCTATTATGATGCGGCGGTGATCACCTTGAGACCCAGAGTCTTTGGATATGTGTTCCGCCCTATTATGATGCGGCGGCCATCGCCTTGAAACCCATTGTCTAGAGTTACGTGTTCCTCCCTATTATGGTGCGGTAGCGATCGCCTAGTATCCCAGGGTCTTGGGATATGTGTTCCACCCTATTATTATGCGGTGGCGATTGCCTTGAAACCTAGGGTCTAGGGAGATCCCTTGCACCCTATTATGATGTGGCGGCGATCGCCTTGAAACCCTAGGTCTAGGGATATTTGTTCCGCCCTATTATGATGCGGTGGCAAACGTCTGGAAACCCTGGGTTTAGGGTTATATGTCACGCCCTATTATGATGTGGCGGCGATCGCCTTGAGACCCAGAGTCTTGGGATATGTGTTCCACCCTATTATGATGCGGTGGCCATCGTCTTGAAACCTATGGTCTAGGGTTAAGTGTTCCTCCCTATTATGATGCGGCATTGATCGCCTAGTATCCCAGGGTCTAGGGGTATGTGTTTCGCCCTATTATAATGCAGCGGCAACCATCTCGAAACCCTGGGTCTAGGCATATGTGTTCCCTGATCCTGGATTCTGATAGCATCAACTACGTGTTCTCCATAGAGTATGATGTATTAGAACTTACACCCACTAAAAAAAAGAAACCTATGTGCGATGTGAAATTGGGAGGGGTAACTGTAAACTTAATGGCTGATTCTGGTTCCCCTTTCACGATCATCAATGAGAATGTATGGAAACAATTGGTCACTGATAAAACTGGAACATCGCTAGAGAAGTAGACATCGAATTTCTTGGAACACGTGAGCTAGAATTTGAGTTCAAGAACAGGAAAGCTTGTTGTAAACTCTTCATTGCAAAAAAAGGATCAAGCCGTTCTGCCCTATTATGATGCGGCGGCGATCGCCTGGAAACTCTGGGTCTAGGGATATGTGTCCCGCCCTATTATGATGCGGAAGCGATCACCTTGAGACCCAGAGTCTAGGGATATGTGTACCCCCCTATTATGATGTAGCGGCCATCGCCTTGAAACCCATTGTCTAGGGTTACGTGTTCCTCCCTATTATGATGCGGTAGCGATCACCTAGTATCCCAGGGTCTAGGGATATGTGTTCCACCCTATTATGATGCGGTAGCGATCGCCTAGTATCCCAGGGTCTAGGGGTATGTGTTTCGCCCTATGATAATGCTGCGGCAACCATCTCGAAACCCTGGGTCTAGGCATATGTGTTCCGTGATCGCCTTGAAACCCTGGGTGTTATGTGTTCCAATGTATTATGATGCAGTGGCGATTGCCTTGAAACCCAGGGTCTAGGGTTATGTGTTCCGCCATATTATGATGTAGCAGCAATTGCCTTAAAACCCAGCGTATAGGGATGTGTATTCTGCCCTATTATGATGCAGCGGCGATCGTCTTGAAACCCTGGGTCTAGGGATATGTGTTCCGCCCTATTATGATGTGTCGGCGATCCCCTTACAACCCAGGGTCTAGGGTTACTTGTTCTGTTATATTATGATGTGGCAGCGACCACCTAGAAACCCTGGGTCTTGAGATATGTGTTCCACCCTATTATGATGCGGTGGCGATCGCCTTGAAACCTAGGGTCTAGGGAGATGCCTTCCGCCCTATTATGATGTGGCGGCGATCGCCTTGAAACCCTAGGTCTACGGATATTTGTTTCACCTTATTATGACGTGGCGACGATCGCCTGGAAACCCTGGGTTTAGGGTTATATGTCATGCCCTATTATGATGCGGCGGTGAGCGCCTTGAGACCCAGAGTCTTGGAATATGTGTTCCACCATATTATGATGCAGAGGCCATTGCCTTGAAACCCATGGTCTAGGGTTACGTGTTCCTTCCTATTATGATGCAGCAGCCATCGCCTAGTATCCCAGGGTCTAGGGGTATGTGTTTCGCCCTATAATAATGTCAACCATCTCGAAACCCTGGGTATAGGGATATGTGTTCCGCGATCGCCTTGAAACCCTGGGTGTTATGTGTTCCGACGTATTATGATGCAGTGGTGATTGCCTTGAAACCCAGGGTCTAGGGTTATGTGTTCTGCCATATTATGATGTAGCAGCGATTGCCTAAAAACCCAGGGTATAGGGATGTGTATTCTGCCCTATTATGATGCCGCGGTGATCGTCTTGAAACCCTGGGTCTAGGGATATGTGTTCCACCCTATTATGATGCGGCGGCGATCGTCTTGAAACCCCGGTTCTAGGGTTATGTTTTGCAGCCTATTATGATGCAACGGCGATCCCCTTACAACCCTGGGTGTAGGGTTCCTTGTTCTGCTATATTATGATGCGGTGGTGACCACCTTGAAGTCCTGGGTCTAGAGATATGTGTTCCACCCTATTATAAAGCAGCGGCGATCGCCTTGAAACCCAGGGTCTAGGGAGATGCCTTCCGCCCTAATTATGATATGGCAGTGATCGCCTTGATACTCTAGGTCTAGGGATATCTGTTCTGCCCCATTATGATGCGGCGGCGAACGCCTGGAAACCCTGGGTCTAGGGTTATGTGTCCCGCCCTATTATGATGCGGCAGCGATCGCCTTGAGACCCAGAGTCTAGGGATATGTGTTCCGCCCTTTTATGATGCGGCGGCCATCGCCTTGAGACCCATTGTCTAGGGTTACGTGTTCCTCCCTATTATGATGCAGCAGTAATCGCCTAGTTTCCCAGGGTCTTGGGATATGTGTTCCACCCTGTTATGATGCGGTGGCGATTGCCTTGAAACCTAGGGTCTAGGGAGATCCCTTCCGCCCTATTATGATGTGGCGGTGATCGCCTTGAAACCCTAGGTCTAGGGATATTTGTTCCGCCCTATTATGATACGGTGGCAAACGCCTGGAAACCCTGGGTTTAGGGTTATATGTCACGCCCTATTATGATGCGGCAGTGATCGCCTTGAGACCCAGAGTCTAGGGATATGTGTTCCGCCCTATTATAATGTGGTGGCCATCGTCTTGAAACCTTTGGTCTAGGGTTAAGTGTTCCTCGCTATTATGATGCGGCAGCGATCGCCTAGTATCCCAGGGTCTAGGGGTATGTGTTTCGCCCTATTATAATGCTGCGGCAACCATCTCGAAACCCTGGGTCTAGGCATATGTGTTCCCTGATCGCCTTGAAACCCTGGGTGTTATGTGTTCCAATGTATTATGATGCAGTGGCGCTTGCCTTGAAACCCAGGGTCTAGGGTTATGTGTTCCACCATATTATGATGTAGCAGCAATTGCCTGAAAACCGAGCGTATAGGGATGTGTATTCTGCCCTATTATGATGCAGCAGTGATCGTCTTGAAACCCTGGGTCTAGGGATATGTGTTCCGCCCTAATATGATGCGGCAGCGATCGCCTAGAAAACCCTGGGTCTTGAGATATGTGTTCCACCGTATTATGATGCGGTGGCGTTCGCCTTGAAACCTAGAGTCTAGGGAGATGCCTTCCGCTCTATTATGATGTGGCGGCGATCACCTTGAAACCCTAGGTCTCGGGATATTTGTTCCGCCCTATTTTGATGCGGCGGCGATCGCCTGGAAACCCTGGGTTTAGGGTTATATGTCACGCCCTATTATGATGCGGCGGTGAGCGCCTTGAGAAGCAGAGTCTTGAAATATGTGTTCCACCCTATTATGATGCGGAGGCCATTGGCTTGAAACCCATGGTCTAGGGTTACGTGTTCCTTCCTATTATGATGCTGCAGCCATCGCCTAGTATCCCAGGGTCTAGGGGTATGTGTTTCACCCTATTATAATGCTGCGTCAACCATCTCGAAACCCTGGGTGTAGGGATATATGTTCCGCGATCGCCTTGAAACCCTGGGTGTTATGTGTTCCGACGTATTATGATGCAGTGGTGATTGCCTTGAAACCCAGGGTCTAGGGTTATGTCTTCTGCCATTTTATGATGTAGCAGCAATTGCCTAAAAACCCAGGGTATAGGGATTCGTATTCTGCCCTATTATGATGCGGCTGTGCTCGTCTTGAACGCCTGGGTCTAGGGATATATGTTCCACCCTATTATGATGCGGCGGCGATCGTCTTAAAACCCCGGGTCTAGGGTTTTCTTTTTCAGCCTATTATAATGCATCGGCGATCCCCTTACAACCCTGCGTGTAGGGTTACTTGTTCTGCTATATTATGATGCGGCGGCGACCACCTTGAAGTCCTGGGTCTAGAGATAGGTGTTCCATCCTATTATGATGCGGCGGCGATCGCCTTGAAACCCAGGGTCCAGGGAGATGCCTTCTGCCCTAATTATGATGTGGCAGTGATCGCCTTGAAACCCTAGGTCTAGGGATATCTGTTCTGCCCTATTATGATGCGGCGGCGATCGCCTGGAAACTCTGGGTCTAGGGTTATGTGTCCCGCCCTATTATGATGCGGAAGCGATCACCTTGAGACCCAGAGTCTAGGGATATGTGTACCGCCCTATTATGATGCAGCGGCCATCGCCTTGAAACCCATTGTCTAGGGTTACGTGTTCCTCCCTATTATGATGCAGTAGCGATCACCTAGTATCCCAGGGTCTAGGGATATGTGTTCCACCCTATTATGATGCGGTGGCGATCGCCTTGAAACCTAGGGTCTAGGGAGTAAGCATGGGCGAATTTTGCGAATCTCGCGTTCGCGAATTTTGCGGATTTGCGAACTCGCAATCCGCAAAATCCGCGAATTCTCGCGAATTTGCAGATTTTTTTTTTGTGTGTTCGTGCGGGTTTCTGCCAGTTCGTGAGGGTTTTGTACAATTTCGCAAACGCGAACTTACCTGTCGGGTCGCAAGTTTTGCGAACTTGTTGTTTCTACGTGTCCAGCCTGTTTGGGACACTCTTCTTCATCACTGCCACTCTCTGTCACCACTGCCACTCTCTGACTACTCATGCCACCCTCTGGCCCACCCATGCCACCCTCTGTTTCATCACAGCACCCTCTGGTTGTCCAGTCAGTGTACATTATTGTGACAAAGCAAAGCACACCTTCCCTGCCTCAAGTGACCTGAATTAATTTGGGGCTGATTAATGTGTCACAGAATATTTTTTTAGCTGGCACCTGCTTCCTTAGTGCTTCCTGATTAGTGATCTTTTGCACTTGCTAAGTGCTTTCATTGTTGCAAAATTAGTTACAACACCTGCCCTGCCCCAACTGACAATAATGAATTAGGGGCTGATTAATGGATTTGAACTTCCAGCCTGGCTCCTGCTTGTCTCCCTTAGCTGTAATTCAGGACCTTTGTGGCATATGTGTAACTATTCTGAGGTTCAGAGCAGGGTCACATAATAGTTGCAACTGGCAACTGAACTCTGGAGGGGCCCCTCAGGAAGCACTACAGGAAATGGCTACTAATGATGAGCCTGAACTTTTGAACCTGGTAAGTAGTTTCAGTTTTGCTAAGATCGTATTTCTGCAATTTAGCGCTTATTCGCGGGGCGCGAAGTTGTACTGGGAAGCCGCGAACTCACGCGAACAGTGCGAGCAAGCCATAAAATCCGCTGCTCGCGGATTTGCGGATTTTGCGGGAGATTCGCGAATCTCGCGGATTGCGAATTTACCGAAAATCCGCAAAATCCGCGAGCGAAACGGATTTTCCGCCCATGCTTACTAGGGAGATCCCTTCCGCCCTATTATGATGTGGCGGCTATCGCCTTGAAACCCTAGGTCTAGGGATATTTGTTCCGCCCTATTTCTGACAGAAACATGGCTTGGGGAGGCGTCTTGACCGGACACAGCCTATTATAATGCATTGGTGATTCCCTTACAACCCAGGGTCTAGGGTTACTTGTTCTGCTATATAATGATGCGGCAACGACCACCTTGAAACCCTGGGTCTTGAGATATGTGTTCCACCCTATTATGATGCGGCAGCAATCGCTTTGAAACCTAGGGTCTAGGAAGATGCCTTCCGCTCTATTATAATGTGGCGGCGATCGCCTTGAAACCCTAGGTCTAGGGATATTTGTTCTGCCCTATTATGATGCGGCGGCGATCGCCTGGAAACCCCGGGTCTAGGGTTATATGTCACACCCTATTATGATGCGGCGGCAAGCACCTTGAGACCCAGAGTCTTGGAATATGTGTTCCGCCCTATTATGATGCGGAGGCCATTGCCTTGAAACCCATGGTCTAGGGTTAAGTGTTCCTCCCTATTATGATGCGGCAGCGATCACCTAGTATCCCAGGGTCTAGGGGTATGTGTTTCGCCCTATTATAATGCTGCGGCAACCATCTCGAAACCCTGGGTCTAGGCATATGTGTTCCCTGATCGCCTTGAAACCCTGGGTGTTATGTGTTCCGACGTATTATGATGCAGTGGTGATTGCCTTGAAACCCAGGGTCTAGGGTAATGTGTTCCGCCATATTATGATGTAGCAGCGATTGCCCTAAAACCCAGAGTATAGGGTTGTGTATTCTGCCCTATTATGATGTGGCGGCGATCGCCTTGAAACCCTTGGTCTAGGGTTATGTTTTCCAGCCTATTATGATGTGTCGGCTATCTCTTTTCAACCCTTGGTCTAGGGTTATTTGTTCTGCTATATTATGATGCGGCGGTGACCACCTTGAAACCCTGGGTCTAGAGATATGTGTTTCACCCTATTATGATGTGGTGGCCATCGCCTTGAAACCCAGGGTCTGGGGACATGTGTTCCACACTATTATGATGCAGAGGCGATATACTAGAAACCCAGGATCTGGGGATATGTATTTCCGCCCTAATATGATGGGGTGGTGATCGCCATTGACACCTAAGTTCTACTGTTATGTGTTCCACCCTATTATGATGTCACGGCGATCGCCTCGAAACCCATGGTCTAGCGATATGTCTTCTGCCCTATTATCACATGGCGGCTATCGCCTTGAAACCCAGGGTCTAGGGATATGTCTTCCGCCCTATTATTACATGGCGGCGATTGCCTTGAAACCCTGGGTCTAGGGATATGTGCTGCGGCGGCAATCGCCTGGAAACCCAGGGTCTAGGGATGTTTGTTCCACCCTATTATGATGGGTCAGCGATCACCTAGAAACCCAGGGTCTAGGGATATGTGTTCCGCCCTATTATTATGGGCCTCATTTATGAGAAGTGATTCAAAAATCGCTGCGTGTAGGAAACGATGCGTCACTTCTCAGTGCGCCCTCCTTGCAACATGATTGATGTGTCATATTTACAGTATGGCGCATCATGTCGCAAGGAGTTACAGATGCGTCAGTATTTCTGACGTATCTGTATGGTGCGAAAGTGATGCATTGCTGGAGTGTGTAACAGAAGTGACGCAACTCAAGCAATGCGTCCTTTCACATGGGGCAAGCCCCATCTGAAAAGGCCTGCGTCAGTCTTACGCCTGCTGTGAGGCAGATATTGACGCATTTGCATCGTAGAAGTGGCGCAGTGAAATCTTATAGATTTTACTGCATTACTTCTATGACGCTTTCTTGCTTCAGAACGCCCCCCTGCATACATTATACCTGGCGCAGGTATAACGTGGCGCAGGGGTTTACAAACCGACTCATCTACCTAGATGCGTCACTTTGTGAATATGGTGCAACAAGCCACATTTTATACGCTGCTGCTGCGTCACAAAAAGTGACGCACCAGTGGTGTAACAGTGACCCACGTCGTCATAAATAAGGCCCCCTGTTTCTAGGGTTATGTGTTCTGCCCTATTATGATGTGACGGCGGTCGCCTTGAAACCCTGGGTCTAGGGTTATATCTCCCCCTATTATGATGCAGCGGCGATCGCCTTGAAACCATGAGTCTAGGATTATGTTTTCCACCCTATTATGATGCGTCAGCGATCGCCTTGAAACCTTGGGTATAGGGATATGTGTTCTGCCCTATTATGATGCAGCGACGATCGCCTTGATACCCTGGGTCTAGGGATATGTGTTTCGCCCAATTATGATGTGGCCGAAATCGCCGCTAAACCCAGGGTCTAGGGTTATGTGCTCCGCCCTATTATGATGTGTCGGCGATCCCCTTACAACTCTAGGTCTAGGGTTACTTGTTCTGCTATATTATGATGCGGCGGCGACCACCTTGAAACCCTGGGTCTAGAGATATGTGTTCCACACTATTATGATGCGGCGGTGATTGCCTTGAAACCCAGGGTCTGGGGACATCTGTTCCACACTATTATGATGCAGAGGCAATCGCCTAGAAACCCAGAGTCTGGGGATATGTATTTCCTCCCTAATTTGATGGGGCAGTGATCGCCATTGAAACCCAGGTTCTAGTGTTATGTTTTCCGCCCTAATATGATGTGGCGGTGATCGCCTCGAAACCTATGGTCTAGGGATGTGTGTTCAGCCCAATTATGATGCGATGGAAATCACCTTAAAACCCAGGGTCTAGGGATATGTCTTCTGCCCTATTATCATGCGGCGGCTATCGCCTGAAACCCAGGGCCTAATGATATGTCTTCTTCCCTATTATTATGTGGCAGCGATTGCCTCGAAACCCTGGGTCTAGGGATATGGGTTTCGCCCTATTGTGATGCAGCGGCGATCACCTTGAGACCCAGAGTCTAGGGATATATGCTGCGGCAGCAATCGCCTTGAAACCCAGGGTCTTGGGATGTTTGTTCAACCCTATTATGATGGGTCAGTGATCGCTAAGAAACCCAAGGTCTAGGAATATGTGTTCCACCCTATTATTATGCGGCGGCAATCACCTTGAAACCCTGGGCCTCATTTATGAAAAGTGATGCATCGCTGCGTGAAAGCAACGTTGCGTCAATTCTCAGTGCGCCCTCCTTGCGATATGATTGATGCATCATATTTACTGTATGGCGCATCATGTCGCAAGGAGTTACAGAGGCGTCAGTATTTCTGACGTATCTGTATGGTGCGAAAGTGACGCATTGCTGGAGTGTTTTAAAGATGTGACGCAACTCCGGCAATGCATCCTCTCACATGGGGCAAGCCCCATCTGAGAGGGCCTGCGTCAGTCTTACGCCTGCTGAGAGGCAGGCGTAAGATATTGACGCATTTGCATCTTAAAACTGGCGTAGTGAAATCTTATAGATTTTACTGCATTACTTCTATGACCCTTTCTTGCGTCAGACAGCCCCCCTGCATACATTATACCTGGTGCAGGTATAATTTGGCAAAAGGGTTTACAAAGTGACGCATCTACCTAGATGCATCACTTTGTGAATATGGCTCAACAAGACAAATATTTTACGCTGCTGCTGCGTTACTTTTTGTGACTAAGCCCCCCTGTTTCTAGGGTTATGTGTTATGCCCTATTATGATGCGACGGCGGTCACCTTGAAACCCTGGGTCTAGGGTCATGTCTCCCCCTATTATGATGCAGGGGCGATCGCCTTGAAACCCTGGGTCTAGGATTATGTGTCCCACCCTATTATGATGAGTCAGCGTTCGCCTTGAAACCTTGGGTCTAATGATATGTGTTCTGCCCTATTATGATGCGGTAGCATTCGCCTTGATACCCTGGATCTAGGGACATGTGTTCCGCCCTATTGTCATGTGGCGGCAATCGCCGCTAAACCCAGGGTCTAGGGTTATGTGTTCCACCCTATTATGATGCGGCAGCAATCGCCTTGAAACCCTGGGTCTACGGATATGTGTTACACCCTGTAATTATTGCGGCGGCGACCGTCTTGAA
The DNA here is from genome assembly GCF_964263255.1 of Lissotriton vulgaris. Lineage (NCBI taxonomy): Eukaryota > Metazoa > Chordata > Amphibia > Caudata > Salamandridae > Lissotriton > Lissotriton vulgaris. The sequence goes on from NC_141688.1 coordinate 276,429,324, forward strand.
CCCCTGGTTCTAAGGATATGTGTACCGCCCTATTATGATGCGGTGGCGATCGCCTGGAAACCCTGGGTCAAAGATTATGTTTTCCAACATATTATAATGCATCGGCGATCTCCTTACAACCCTGGGTCTAGGGTTATCTATTCCACTATATTATTATGCGGCAGCGATCACCTTTAAACCTTGGGTCTAGAGATGTGTGTTCCAACCTATTATGATGCGGCGGAGATCGCCTTGAAACCCAGGTACTAGGGATATGTATTTCCGCCCTATTATGAAGGGGCGATTGCCTTGAAACCCATGGTCTAGGGTTATGTGTTCAGCCCTATTATGATGCGGTGGCGATCGCCTTGAAACACAGGGTTTAGGGGTATGTCTTCTGCCCTATTATCATGCTGCAGCTCTCACCTTGAAACCCATGTTGTAGGGATATGTCTTCCGCCCTATTATTATGTAGCGGCGATTGCCTTGAAACCCTGGGTCTAGCGATATGTGTTCCGCCCTATTAATAATGCGGCGGCGATAACCTTGAATTCCTGTTTCTAGGTTTTTGTGTTTGTTACGTTCCAAATCATTGCACAAAGTAATATAATTAAAGTTCCACTGACGTCCATCATCTCCCTCTTACTTCCAAAATCTTTTTAGGCTGGGACCATTTGGAAAAACCATCTTTTGACAAACCCAAACGTGAAGATCTCAACCAATCACCAACACCAAACCCTAGCACACATTTCTTGATTTTGTTGTAGAGCCTGTTGACATACTTCCGTTGATATGCATTCATTCTGCCACTAAGACCGTCTTTAGAAACATGTCTAGCAGAAGTTTTGAACATCCATGCTGGAGTTACTTTGTTACATGCAGAACGTCCCTTAAGAAGATCAAACGGAGACACCAAAGTTGCAGAGTGTGGAGTATTGCAATAACTCCAAATCATTTCTTTGACAGCAATTTTACAGTCTGCACCTTCAACCACTGCTAACTTGATACATTCCTTTAACACTCAGTTGCATCTTTCTACCATTCCGTTCTCCCTTGGACAATATACAGCAGTAGTAACATGTTTAACACCACATGACCGTAAATAACTCTGAAATTCACCAGCTACAAATTGTGGACCATTATCCGTAGTAATTGTCTCAGGAAATCCCTCTCTATGGAACAATTCTTCACAAAAACAAATTATATTGGACGCTTTGATCTCCCTGATAAATGCCACCTAAGGCCATTTACTGTGGTAATCCATTAAAACTATGGCAAACTTGCCAGCAATGTTACCCACGCTGAATGGACCACAAATATCCATAGCTAATCTTTGCCACGGTTTATCTGGAAATGGAACAGAACTAATGTTGGATTTTTGTGAAGAATGGGACTTTTCACTACAAGTACATGCTACGCAGTTCCTAACACACCTTTCAACATCTTTGTCCATGCCAGGCCACCAGAAATCACACCAACATCTTCTTTTCATACCAGACATGCCTGAATGCCCTTCATGAACCAGATCTAACAATCTGTTGCGTAAACCTGAAAGTTCTGTCCAAACCGTTTTATACTCAGATAATTCACAATCACTCCATGAAAAACCATCACATTCAGAAGCTAACCGTGAAATCACTTGTTTTAACACAGAATCATCATGTACAGCTTGTTTCCACTCTTCCAAACTTATAGCACCAATGCAGGCTACATCCACCGTAGCTACTGTGGGCTTGTTTGCCTCACGCGCCCTGCGCGCGATGCCTGAAGCGCGTGTCTCGTGCTGCCCGTTTGGACTCGAGAGACAGTGACAGTTGGTGGCGCCACGGCCATTTTATGTGCATCGGGCCACTGATAAGACGTTCTTGTGGGAACTGTTAAGAAAGCATTATCTTTTAAAATACTACTGTTCCTTCGAGTTATTGCACTCGAATATGGCGACGAGGACAGTTCCCACGAAGAACCCACAAATGAAGGAAAAGTTTGCCTTGTAAACGAAGAGGTGAGGTAACAGGCTTCAAGTCGGAACGGAGTGGAAGATCGGTTTAAGAATCACTCCAGAGTGCGAACTGAGTAGCGGCCAGCGGTGAAGTTGAAGAGGTGTGAACCGATCGGTGGCAACACGCAAGTGTGACTACGTGCCTGTCGATTTGCTGCCGTTTCTGGAGGAAAGCTGAGGTGAGGAGACTTGGGACGCTCTTTGGTGGGCGTGTAGAAGACGTGATTTGTCCCACATTCCTCGTTGATCCTCTTAGGGCTTGCTCGTTCACAACATCATGCCCAGCCCTTAAAGGAGAAGCTACGAGCTTAAAGACATTTTAGTGTGCCGATTTAATTCATTATAACAAAGATTGTGGGTGAAAGGTTAGTTCGACAACGACACCTCTTGGGCACAAATTATACTGCAAGTTGGCAGAAAGAAACAAAGCACCTCAGGAGCAATATAAAAAAAAATATATAAATATATATTTCACTTTGCGTCTTCTCCGGATGCAGTGTGTGAAAAAAAATATAAACCTTTCTAGCCTAGATTGGTGAATTAATGTACTTGTAAAAAGTGGAAGAGTTGCCTTAATAGAAAATACAGGGAATTCGCATTTATACCTATTTACAGTGGGTTGAAGGAAAAAAGGTTGAAAGGAGAACCATATATCGTCAGTCTCACACACAGTATTACTCAAACCCACAAAAAACATGATGCAGTCTATTCATCCTCCACCTCCTTTTCTGGATACACCAGGTGAACCACCAGTACCATGGAGAAAATTGTTTGATGCGTTTGAAAATTATTTGGGAGCAATTGGAGCACATAGGTTCAGAGCAGAAAGGAAAAGGTTCTTACTACTACACTCGCTGGGGTTTGAAGGAAGGGAAACTCTCAAACATTTACCTGATGTGGTAAGCGAAGTAGGTGAAGAAACGGATGAATACCAAGACACTGTGAAAAAATTGAAAGTGAGATATGACAAGCAACCCAGTGTGGTTGTATCAAGACATAAATTCTTTAAAAGAGCGCAGAAGACAGAGGTAGATGTTGACATGTATATTACCGACTTGAGGAAGATGGTGGCAGAGTGTGAGTTTGAAAACTTTAGTGAACAATTGATACGTGACCAGTTCATAAGCAAATGCCTTGATAAAACCATAAGACAAAAGTTGTTGTCCTTGGAAAATCAATCTCTAGATGAATCCATCCGTATAGCTAAGAGCATTGTAACTTCACAATCCTCTATCAAAGAGTTAGAGAGTAAAAATGCAGAAGTGGTTACCCCTGTGCGCATAAAAAATATTGTAAAAAGGAAAGATTACCAACAGAACAATTTTTCAAAAGAACTGACATCTGCTTCAGGTGTGGATATCCTTCTCATGCAAAAAGTGGAAGACCATGTCCTGCGAGGAATGCTACATGTCGGAAATGTGGGAAAATAGGGCATTTTGACAAAGTATGCCAAACTCATAAAAAAAATACAGACCAAGTCGCATGTGTAAAGGACTCTAGTGGTAGTGACAATGATGACACTCTCAGTGAACTTAAAGACATGGTTTTAGTGGTCAATGAAGAAAACATAAAAAGTGGTGATCCTAATGACTGTGTAGATCCCTACGCTATCATCGCTGTAGGTGAAAAGAATCTGAGACTTTTGGTAGACTCTGGAGCTAGGATCACAATGATCAATGAATCATAATTCAGGGAAAAATGGGGAAATAGACCCCTGCAACCACCAGATCGAGAGCCTGTATCCTATGAAGGGAAGAGTATAGACCTTCTAGGGTATTTTGAAGATGTCTGATTTTCAAAAACAGACACATATATGGGAAAATATATGTGGCCGTGCATGGTTTAGACGTATTAGGATGGTTCCATCAAGGTTTGTTCAGTATGATGCTATGCCCGGGAGCAAAAGAACAAATATTGGTTGTTCGCGACCAATCACATGAGGAAGAATTACTCACTAAATACCCAAGTGTATTTTCTGGAGAATTGGGAAAGATCAAAGGTTTCAAGCACAAAATAAAGATAAGGAGCGATGCTGTGCCTGTTAAACATAAAATAAGAAGTATTCCCTTCAGCATAAGAGAAGATTTGGAAAAAGAACTCTTGTCCATGCAGAGAAGAGGAGTTATTGAGCCCATTGAGTCGTCGGATTGGTCTTCGGCTTTGGTGGTAGCTCGGTAGAAGAAAAATGAACTCAGAATCTGCATTGATCTGCGCAGCCTAAATAAGGTGATTTGGGTGGATTCGCACCCTCTACCAAATATTTCGGAAATGTTGGGGGTAGTTGCAGGAGCCAAGGTTTTCACCAAACTGGATTTGGCCTCAGCATATCACCAAATCGACTTGACAAGGATTCACGCCATTTCACTGCGTTCAACTCTCCATCAGGATTATTCCAATTCTGTCGTATGCCTTTTGGCCTGGCTTCGGCAGCCTCTGTCTTTCAGAGTGTAATGGTCAATCTGCTGAAGGGAATCAAAAACGTGGCCATATTCCAAGATGACGTCCTTTTTATTCACTAAGGATCAACAGGAACACGACATGGTGCTGAGCAAAATTATGTCTATTTTCCAAGAACATGGTGTGGTACTGAAAAGGGTTGTCCCTTTTCAGTACCCAAAAGACAGTGTAGAATATCTGGGTCACACCATCTCAAGCGAAGGAGTCACACCTAAGCCGAGCTTGGTTCAAGCCATTGTTGATGCTTCTGCACCCAAAGACAAAGCTGTAGTAAAATCTCTGTTGGGTCTTACAGAATTCTACGCCCGCTTTATCCAAGACTATGCTACGAAGATACGCCCCATATCGAGATTTGAACTTTTGAGAGGCAGGAAACCATGTACAGAATTTAGGCCCGCTTGGATGTCTAAGTGGTTTAAATCTAATTCCACACCCCAAGAAATTGATGAAAAAGTGAGGAACATGAATGCTAAAGTCCAGTCCAAACAAAAATAATACTTTGATGGAAGGAAGCGGTTTAAAAACAGAGAGTTTACCGTGGGTGATTGCGTCAGGATAAAGAAACAAGGTTTTGTAAAAAAGGGTGAATCCAAGTTTGGGGAAACCGTTGTGGTTGATAAAGTGTGTGATAGTGCTGTTCGGGTCAAAGGACAAAACTGGTGGAATGTTAACAAGGTGGTGAAAGTCAAAAATGTTCAAAATGATACTAAGAGTTCTATTGATGTAAAGTATGTTTCACATGTCATTCCTCAAAGTGATCTCAGTGTTCAGGGTTCTTCTCCTCTACCCTATAATGTCAGGAGGAGCACTTGAGCTATCGGAATTCCGGTTAGATACCAACGTTAGGTCCTTTTTCCCTACTGTGTACTTTTCTTGTTCTCTTCCTTTCCTTTTCTCTCGCTCTCTCTCACTCTCTCTCTCTCTCCCTCCCTCTCTCTCTCTCTCTCTCCCTCTCTCTCTCTCTCTCTCTCCCTCTCTCTCTCTCTCTCTCTCGCTTCCTCTTCTCCTTGTTTTAGGGAAAGGAGATATGTAGTGGGCTCGTTTGCCTCGCGTGCCCTGCGCGCAATGCCTGAAGCGTGTGTCTCGTGCTGCCCGTTTGGACTCGAGAGACAGCGACAGTTGGTGGCGCCACGGCCATTTTATGTGCATTTGGCCACTGATAAGACGTGCTTGTGGGAACTGTTAATAAAGCATTATCTTTTAAAATACTACTGTTCCTTCGAGTTATTACATACTGACCAATCCTCATCCTGATCCATTACAATGTCACCCTCACTGACTGGAAGACGCGATAAACAATCAGCATTAACATGTTTAATTCCAGGTACATACTTCACCTCAAAATCATATTCCTGCAGTTTATAAATCCACTTGGCAAATCTGGGAGTGGCCGTGCCTGCACCTTTAGTAGTAAATATGTCCACAAGGGGTTTATGATCAGTTCTTAACTCAAAATTTGTTCCCCAAACATATTTCCTGAAATAATTTACACCCCAAAAGCAAGCTAGCGCCTCCTTCTCTATGACCGAATACGATGGTTCAGCACCTTTTAAGGTACAAGACGCAAACGCTATTGCCCACTCAAACTTGTCTTTTCCTTGCATTAATACAGCTACCAGTCCATACGCACTCGCATCCACAACAATGACCGATTTTCTATTGGGATCAAAAGGTTTAAGTGCTACAGCATTTATGATGTCCAACTTAATATTATCAAAAACCGATTGGCATTCAGCATTCCACAAAAATGTAGCCCCTTTTTTCATTAATAATCTTAAACAAAAGACTTTTGAGGCAAAATTGGACAAAATTTGGAGTAATACTCAGCTAGACCTAAAAAAGAACGTAATTGTTCCTTGTCAGACGGTGATGGAGCATTCATGATGTGCAATGATTTGGAACGTAACATCTGGTTGAATAAGAACGGTAATGTTCCTGTACAATCAAATTCTAGCTTTGTTCCTTCAAAATCAACAGCAGAGTTTTCTGTAAAGGCTCAAAGTGGTGACGTTCAAGCTAAGTCTGTCAATGTTCATCCTAAGTCATCTGTTGCTGTTGAAAAAATTGTTCCTAATACGAGAAGGTTATCAGGGCGGATTGTGGAAAAACCTATTAAGCTTAATGACTATATTTTATATTCTTAAATTATATATAGCATGTTTTTGTGTCATCATTCTGTCAAATATATTTACATAATTTTTCTTTTTTTCTTTTTATTTTAGATAGGAAGATGTGTTACATCCTTGTAAGTTATCCTGTAATGTATCCTGTTGTACCATTGGGCCAAGGGTGCTGCATTACATATAGGTTTGTTTTTCTCACGAATGGGCACCTCCCTGCAGAGAAACAATCCTTTAAGGCTTTTTCCTCCTGCTAAGAATGCTGGCTTTTTGTGTGTGTGGAGACTCCACAGTCGTACAGATTTTACTAGGGAAATATTTTTATGAATAGCAAACAATCAAAAACTTACATAAAGGTGTAAGTTTACCTTTGTGAATCATACCCTCAATGTCTGCAGTACACTGCATGACATTTACTTTAATTATTTTTGCCATCCTTACTTACTTTGTCATACTACCCAGTTTTTGGCAACACCAACTTAGATACATATTCTATGACAATATACATCACTGTTACCTCTGTGCCTATGCCACTTACAACACAACAGTGTGATGGACCTTCTCTCCAAGATCATCCACAAACCTTTTATATATTTATTTATTTGTCTTGTGAAGCCCTCGTATCAGCCCGAAGGGGTATCTCTGTTCTACGAAAGTGCTACAGAGTTCTGGGGGGTTCAGAAGTGTTCGGTATTGAGAAACCTGCAGAATTTCAAATAATTGGTGCATTCACAGAGGTTTAAGGAAGTTAATTTCAGTAAGAGTGGGCCAAATTATAGAAGGCTTCCCACCTATACGAGATTTCTTTACACGAGGTACCATGAGGAGCGATTTAGAGCCAGAACGGAGGGTTGTGGTAGGTTGGTATCGTATGAGTCTATCAGCGAGATAGCTGGGGCATTGCCGTATAGTGCCTTGTGCACTATGCAGCACATTTGAAAACGGATCCACTTGCGGATGGGCAGCCAGTGTAGTCCAAGGAGTAGCGGCTAGGAGGCGGTCCTGGCACGAGAATTGGAAACTAGGCGGACCGCAGTGTTTTGGACCACTTGGAGTCTTCTTAAGAGAGGATTTGTTAGCTGAGATCGGGAGGGCATGGCAATAGTCAAGACGATTTATTACTAGTGCCTGTAGGAGTGTTTTTCGGACTGTCATAGGGAGGAAAGGGGAGCCTTTCCTTAAAAGACTTAATGTGTGGAAGCAGGAGCTCACTGCGGTTGCGACATTGTGAGTTTCTAGCCTAGATGTACTCCTGCTTTCGGAATTGGTGCAGGACCCAGGTTGGTGGGCAACCACTCTGGAGACCAGAGTAGAGGTGACTCTCCAAAGAGCATAATTTCAGTATTACTAGCATTTAGCTGAAGGAAGTTCAAGTTTAGTTTCAAGTTTATTTAATTTAGCATAGTTACTTAAAACCATTGCTACAAAATATCTCATTCCTTATCTGCTGTATGGCTGTTCAGACTTTGGCATTTTCTTCTCCACTTGTCTTAACTTTTTTACAAAACAACAGTTAAGCTGCGTGTCCTCGGGTGCAAAACATGCCAACACAGCTAGTCTCTGTGTACAATGTCTCTCTGGTTAAAAAGTGGTTTAAGAAGCTGTCTCCTTTCCTCTGTTAGATCTTTACATGTCCAGAGGAGAAGCAGCATTGTACCACATAAACGGCAGTTAGAATCAGAATGGTTTTTCAGCCAATGTGGGAGGTGCTTTGTGCATTGCAACAAGCCTAATCTGTATTTTAAAATAGAATTTTTGTATGTTTGGCAAAACCCAAAGCTAGATACTTTTGTGCGCCAGAGAGGAATAGGTACCCAGAATCACCCAGCCATGCAACCTCCTAGTTAGGGCTGCCTTGTCTTCAATCCAAGATTTATTTCGTACTATTATCTTTGTTAGTTTTTTAAAGAGGTAGTGACTTCTGGGTGTTGCCCAAAGCTCGGTAAGAACCAGCGTTGACAAGCTTGTTGCTAGATATTTTGCCACTGGTGATGACTCTTTCTGTTGTAGCTCAGTCCACAGTGCCAATTTAGGGTACCAGGTTCAGATTTCCTTACTTTGTCCCAAAAGATGACTATCGCACCTTTCCTTGCAATGGTCTGTTTTTGCACACCAAACTCGAGCATAATTTGTGCTGGAGAGACTCGTGTTGGTAGAACAAAAAATATTCTGCATACTTTTGCGGCCACAGCATGCAAGAGCTTCGAGTCCCTTCCCCTCTGTGCCTTGCTCCCATAGGTTATTGTAGGTAGAAGTTCTGCCTCTATACCTTCAACCAAAGGAGCGAGTGAGGGGCCCGTCAGTCTGGAGTTGAGGTTTCTCAATGAGGCTGCTAATGCTATGCCTTTCCTTTTAATTGTGTCTCTCTGGGTTACAAAGTGCCCGCCTTTATCAATGATCACCCCCAAATATTTATATTCTTTGGCTGAATCTATTTGAACCTTATCCTGAAACCAGACTGGTGTTTTCTTAATTGTTTTTATAATTGTCATGGTTTTTGTTTTTTTCAAGTTGATATTTCGGTCATTAGCCTAACTATAACCTAGCTGTAGACCCACCATCATTTGGCTGATCAATACTAGGTCGTCAGTGTAGAGTAGGCATGGTAATATTAGATTCCCAATCTTTGCAGCATGCGAGTTGCTTGCATTTAGTGACTGAATCAAATCTGCTAAAAACAGATTAAATAGCGTTGGGACCAATACGCAGCCCTGCTTGAGGCCTTTTGATGTTGGGATTTTCCTCGATAGTGTTGACCCATCACCGAGCTTTATTTGCACCCAGGTGTCAGTGTGCAAATTAATTAACAGGTGCAGAAAAGCTTGGGGAATGCCCCAGCCTGCCAGTCTCAACCAAAGTTTGTGTCGGTTTACATGATCAAAAGCTGCCTGAGAATCAATGAAGCACAAATGTAATGGTGTTCTTGTGAACTCAGCCTTATTGATAAACAGAGCCATTGTTTTTATGTTTGTTGTGGTCCCAAAAGATTTAGAAAAACCTGTTTGGTTTAGGGGGATGATTGAATTGTCTTCCGCCCAGAGTTGCAGTTCGTCCAGCAGCGTCCCAGCAAAGTATTTTGCCTCATTGTCCAAAAGGGCAACTAACCAGTAGTTCTTGGGTTGAGCCTTGTCACCTGATTTAAAGATTGGTAAAATTATCGAGGTCCGCCATGATGGAGGAAGATGGCCTGTTGTTCTTATCTCCTGGAACAGAGGACTGTGTGCCTTCGCCCAGTATTCTGTGTCTTGCTTGTAATGCACGGGTGGGATTCCATTTAGCCCTGGTGCCCCTTCTTGCCTTCCCTTCTTACTGTATTTGTTGAATGTTTTTATGTGATCATTTAAGGGAGTAAGTCGGGGTGGTTCTCCTTCGTGCAGTTCCTCTAGAGTTACATTTTCCTCATTCAGTTGATGATTCCGAATCCTAGACCGCAGTGCGTAGTCCATGCTAGCTTCAGCTTGCGGTACAATTTTCCCTTGATGAAAATGGTTTCCAAAGAAAGTGGCCCAGTCTTCCTCAGATATATTTGAAGACAGACCCTTGTGCATCGGATGGGTAAGTCTTGTTATAGTTTCCCAGAATCTCGCACAGTTTTTCAACCTAGAGCCTGCATGCAGTTTCTCCCATAGCTTCCCAAATTGCTTGCTTTAGATATAATTTCGCTGCCGCAATTCAGCTAGTTTTATGATAACAGTTGGATACTGACGCACCTGCCATAAAGAGTAATTGATGTTCTTTTTAATGGATTTTATCTTACTCTTTTGCGGCATGATAAAATTGGTGAGACCCTGCTTTGGTTTAGATTTAATTGGGGTAGAAAGATGTTACCAAGGCATGCATATAATTTATCAATTTCTATATTTCGTTGTCCTCTTCCCATGATTCAAATAAAAGTTTAGCAGCTTCCTCAAAGTTATCTTGCGTTACTAGCATGAATTCCATTTTCCTAAAGTTGATAGTAGCAGTTGTGCCTAGTACCCCTTTCCATTTAGTTGATCTTAGGATATTTGTGCACAATATAAGTTCCTGGGGCCGATGATCACTATCTAGTTTGTCGCCCATACTGAATGAGAAGATTTCTTTAAAGAGAGTTAGGGATACAAAAGTGTAGCCCAGCGTAGAACTTATTTTTAGAGATTGATGAGTGAATGCAGGAGTTATATCACCTGTGCTTCTCCCATTTGCTGCTCACGGTATGCAACTGTTACCACGCAACTTTTACCACGCATACTGTTACAACGCATACCATTACAACGCAGGATCTTTTACAACGCATGCCTTTATAACGCAAGTCATTACATCGCAGGTGCTATTACAACACATGCCATTACAACGTAAGTATAGGTAAGTATATCATTTTATTTAACCTTTTTTATTTACCAAAGTATTTAAAATACATTAATTAAAGTAATTTTATATATAGTTTGGGTTTTGGGGTACAGGGGTATTTTTAGGGTTCAGGGCTGGGTTTGGGTTTTGGGGTACAGGGGTATTTTTAGGGTTCAGGGCTGGGTTTGGGTTTTGGGGTACAGGGGTATTTTTAGGGTTCAGGGCTCTGTTTGGGTTTGGGGTACAGGGGTATTTTTAGGGTTCAGGGCTGGGTTTGGGTTTTGGGGTACAGGGGTATTTTTAGGGTTCAGGGCTGGGCTTGGGTTTTGGGGTACAGGGGTATTTTTAGGGTTCAGGGCTGGGTTTGGGTTTTGGGGTACAGGGGTATTTTTAGGGTTCAGGGCTGGGTTTGGGTTTTGGGGTACAGGGGTATTTTTAGGGTTCAGGGCTAGGTTTGGGTTTTGGGGTACAGGGGTATTTTTAGGGTTCAGGGCTGGGTTTGGGTTTTGGGGTACAGGGGTATTTTTAGGGTTCAGGGCTGGGTTTGGGTTTTGGGGTACAGGGGTATTTTCAGGTTTCAGGGCTGGGTTTGGGTTTTGGGGTACAGGGGTATTTTAAGGGTTCAGGGCTGGGTTTGGGTTTTGGGGTACAGGGGTATTTTCAGGTTTCAGGGCTGGGTTTGGGTTTTGGGGTACAGGGGTATTTTAAGGGTTCAGTTTTATAAAAATACTTAAATTAAATAAAATATTTTTTTTAGTAATTTTAATATTTATTTAAAAAAGTGTATATATATATATATATATAATTACAATGACATAAATAAAAAAAAGTATTTAATAAATAAAATTAATTAAATATTTATTAATTACATTTAAAAAAAATAATATACTAATATAAGAAATTAATTTACTTACCTATACTTACGTTGTAATGGCATGCGTTGTAATAGTATCTGCGTTGTAATGTCATGCGTTGTAAAGGTATTCGTTGTAAAAGTTCCTGCGTTGTAAATATGGCGTTGTAATGGTATGCGTGGTAAAAGTATGCGTATTAACGTCATACATCCGCTGCTCGCAGCATAAGATGTTCAAGATCCGCTATAAGAAGTTGACCAACTTTTGATGGAGCTACTGTTGAGTTGGTTCTCTGTTGCGGGATGTTCCACAACTGGTTAAGTAAAGAGACTTCCTCCGCTTTTGATGGCCCAAGTAGATGTAAAATAATTACTTACATAGGTCACCAGGCCTCTCTGCAGATGGCCACATTTTGCTTTTTTCAGAGCTGGAGCATAGAACCTTAAATATCCTTGTAGATGTGGTGGATCCATCATCCATGTCTCCTGGAAAGCAATGATGTGGAATGACATTAGATAATTCATGTAGGCGTTGTCCGACGACTTGCTATTCAGCCTGTTGATGTTCCAGGAGCATATCCGTAATAAGTTTGTTTCACCTTCTGAGATATTATACCTACTATTCTGTCAATTTCTTGGTCCTTGGTTGGAAATTACCCTTGTGCGCCATCCTGAGTCTTCTTGGCATATGCCTTGAGGAAGATGATTCGAGTGATATCCACCTTTGTCCTGTGACTGCCTCATGCTGACCGGCGTGGGGACCCTTGTCCCTCTTAATATTGACTTAGGGGCGTTTCGTTCTGTTAGCCGACTATCCCTTTGGCTCTGTAGTAATGGTGCTGGATAACCAGGTGATATAATGGGTTTTGTTTTTATACCCCAGTTTTCAAATGTTGTAGCTACCAATAAAATTATTTGTGCAATAAATTACGACCTCCATGTTGTGCATGTAGTCTCACCCTCCCTAGATTCCCCATGGCTGATTAACTCTACTGAATCCAGGTCTGTTGAGTTTACCTCCATTAATGAGGGTATATGTGTGAATAAGCGGAGAATGTTCCCACAATTTAATATGTCGTGAACCCCTCTAGATCTATAAGCTGGTATAAATTCTAGTGTTTTCACATTCCTATTTGGATCATTATCTGCTTGTGGTCGGCTAGTGGGCTCATGGGTGCTTATAATTGTTTTGCTTTGTAATTAGTTCTGGTCTACTCTGGGCATCTGGAGTTGAATTTGTAACTGGCCCAGTACAAAGCGGCCCCAAAGATTCTGCGCAGGCGGGCTTAGTTCTTGAATTTCCATGTTTAAGTTAAATATGTTCAACTCCTCCAATTTTGGATACAAGGATAGGCGGATAGGTTAGAGCCCTCTCTATTTGATGCTCAGGCAGGCTAACAGGTATGATTGTGAAGGATTTAATTTCTTTGACCATAGATCCTACAGATGTTTGTTTGGGGGTGTGATGCTGAATAATGGTTCCTTCTGGTTTCGTACCACAGTGCAGTAATTGATGTTCTGCTTCTTCCCTGGGTAAATTGTAATACTTTGGAGTTTGTCTTCCTCCTTCTTTCCCTGATAGGTTTTTTTGCAAGGTACCACTGGGAGCCGGCTCTTGGTTGGAGTTTGAAACCAACATGTGTCCGGTGCGCGGTGCACCTGATTGTATTTTTCCCTTTACCTCTGGGGTAGTCTGGTTAGATGGGCCAGGTTTTGCAGGTGGTAACTGCCTAAAATCCTCCTTTTTTGTGCTTTTTTTTTGGTTTCTGCCCTTTCTCCTTTGCGCTAGCCTATTGTTGGCAGTAGAAGTTACTCCTGGTTCTGCCAGCTCTTGATCCGAGCCCTGAGAGAGTCCTGTTAGTGGTTCCTGTTTCATAGAGTTTAATAAGGTTTGGGGTAAAAATTTGTCAGACCTGGATCTCTCATGTTATTTGTAATTGATGTGTGCTTGACCTCAGCGGAGTAGATAGCCTTTTGACTAGGCACAATGTTTTTCTGTGCTGACTCTTTAATTTGGGCACACAAGTCCTCCAGAATCAAGGGGAGAGAGGTGAGTTTATCGACTATTGGGCCACAGCCACAATTTAACTGCCGATCCTGTTGTCTCCCTTGTGAGCGCTCTGAAAGAGATTCAGGGCACCAAGTTTTTCATCGATTGCCACCACAAACACAAATACTGCCAACGTATTTAATAAGGTTAACTGCTCATCCATTTTATCTGACTGATACTAGAGTGCTTCCACTAAGAGTTGCACTGAGTTGAGTAAACTGGCCGAGGCATTTCCAGAGTTCAGCTGTTGATGAACATAGGTTGAGATTCCTAAATTGTGTGTTGATAAGAGGGCCTCACTGCCTTGGGTCTCTTTCAACTCTATGTTCTCTGATAAAATGTTCTCTGATAAGGGGGAGTTATGGGAGTTTTGGGAATTCAACCTAAGTTTAACCGGAGTTTGTTGTGTATGGTTTATTGATAAGTTATTCCAATCTCCTTCGTCCGATTTATGTAGTTCCTTAATGTTTTCCAACTCTTGTCTGAGAACCGATTCTTTGGTGTGGGGCGATGATGACAATAATTGATGCGAATTTGGCGATGGGATCCAACTGATCCTTTATTTTTTTATAGCGACTGGTGGTGTACCCATCTCTATTATGGACAATTCTTTATTAGTAGTACAGTTATTCCCTGTTGCCCTACTACAGCTTCTCTCAACATGTTTGTCCTTGTTGTTTCTTCCAACTTGTCCAGGAGGCTCTGCCAACTTATTTATTGTTTCTGGGTTGCTTAGCAAAATTGCTTTTGATATTTCAGCTGCTTGATGATCCTGTGGCCCTTGTGGTAGTGGTTTAGTTTTACATTGCGCAACTAAAGTTGAAGCAAAAATACTATGTGATTGATGTAAAAGTTCATTTGGCTCAGAGATGCTTTTTATGCCGATTGTTATACTTTGGTCATTAGCTGGAGTCCTGTTCTCCCAATTATCCAATGGTTTGAGTGGTAAGATCAGATTTTCTTTTTTTTATTATTTTTATTTGCATTTTGTTACGTAACAACAATACAATCATTTCACCATTGGTCATCCCCCCCCCCCACCCCCCACCCACCGAGCATCACCATTAAAATCAGCATACTCTTGTTTGAAATGAGAATCTTCACCAGAGCCCAACTCTGGTTTGCCATATTGAGTTTCCTTCCAGTGTTGCTGTGCCCGTGGACGTCTCCTCTCCCAATGTCTACTCTCACATTCCCCATCAAGTCCATGATATTTCCGCCATTTGCCCCAGACTCTGCCAAATTTTTTAGGGCATCCCCTTGCCTTGTATGTGAACCTCTACGCTGCCATATATAGATCCATACCTCTCCGCCACTCTTTCAACTGCAGTGGCGCAGCCGCCCCCCATTTCTTTGCCACGTCCCTCTTGGCTACCACTAAAGCCAGGTCCAAAAAAGTCAGAAGTGGGCGTGCTAGATCCACATTGTTGGTCATACCCAACAGGACCAGTTTAGGGTCCAGTAAGCCTGAATTATCGGGCAGGACCAAATTACGTGGTTAAAATCCCCCTCAGCTAGGCCACATCTCAGGCAAGTCACGTCTCCAACTCTTCCCATTTTGTGTAAGCGTACCCTGTCATAATATGTCCTATGGAGTACGTTAAATTGAATAAGCGTCAACCGGGATTTAATAGCTACTTCTCAAGGTTGCATTAAAACTGTATCCCAGTCCACTGTGTATATTTCCCCTACATGGCCCTCCCACTTGCTTTTAAGGGTGTCTAGGTCATCGGACATGTTATTCATAAGAGTGCTATATGTAAGCGATACCGCCCTTTCCAGAATGTGTTCCTGTAGTAGGCGTCCATCTAGAGGTGCATATTCAGGCAGTGTGCCCTCCGGGATCCCCTCTGCCTGCCAGGCATGCCTTAGTTGCGCATATTCAAAGTATTGTATGCGATTTAGGCCATAGTCTGCCCTCAGTGCTTGGAGTGATTTCAGCGCCCCCTTTGCAGTCACATCTCCTAGCATTGAGATCCCTATGTCATTCTACCTCTTGAACCCTTTCAGTTTGTTCAATTCTGGCAGCCAGAGACATTGCCACAGCGGTGCTTGTCTAGTGAGCATCTACTCCCAGCCCAGTGTCTTGGTCGCTCGGTTCCAGACCGTTAGTGCAAGCCTGGTGGCCGGCAGCAAGCTCCTCCTCCCCTCGCCCCCATACAAATAGTAATTATACGTGCAGGTAGCCATGGTGTGTCTCTCAAGTGCGTATGTGGGGTGTATTGCCGGGGCGTGGAGCCATTCATGGATAGGCACCAAGGGCCATATGTAGGAGCCCTAATACCGGTCGGAAACGGCCGATTTTGGCCGTTTCCGACCGGTATTAGGGTTTTCAGATGTAGGGGGCTGAAAAATACAGAATCGGTATATTTACCGATTCGGTAAAATTACTGATTCAATAAATTACCGAATCGGTAAATATACCGATTCTGTAATTACAAATGTAGGTGGCACAGTTTACAGTGCCACAGGCCCTTAAGAGTCGGTATTTTACCACCCAATCCTATTGTGTGGTAAAATACCGAATCCAGGTGTGCATGCACATGTGTGCATGCACACCTATGCCATGTGACAGACAGACATGCCCTTAGGGCATGTCTGTGTGCCACATGGCACACATGCCTGTATTTGGGGTGCTAGAGGGTGTCAAAGTGACACCCCCTGCACCCTTGCTGGAATCGGTATTTACCGAATCAGTAAATACCGATTCGGTGATGCCCATTGATTCCTATGGGCTTCAATGCCCATAGGAATCAATGGGCATTACCGATTCTGTAATACCTACATCACCCCCCTCTATTTTACCACTTCTTAAATACCGAATTGGTAAAATTCGGTATTTAAGAAGTGGTAAAATAAAATTACCTACATCTGACCCCAAGTGTTCCGCTCAATAGTAGGCCTCAATGTTGTGGAGTGAGATCCCTCCACTATACTGATGTCGTTGCAGGGTAGTCAATGCCACCCGTGGCTGCTTACCCAACCACAAAAAGGTGCGCAGTTCCGCATTTATTTCGGCAAACACTAATGCATTCTGAAATGCATATAGGAGCTTGGGCAGCGTCATCAGTTTAAACATGGCCGTCCGGCCCAGGATGGTAGGGGAAGCAGGCGCATCTGTTCGCATCCTCTATACAATTATTCACTATCCGTCTTACATTTTTGTCGTAAGAGCGGCCGCTATCTAGCTTCACAAACACCCCAAGATAGGCAAAGCCCTCGCTAGTCGTCTGTAGCCTCTCTGGAAGGAATGTCCATTGCTCCCATCCCTGAGGATCATACAGTACTGATTTATGCTGGTTTATCCGGTACCCTGCATGAGCCCCGTACCTTTCCAGCTCCGCAAAAAGTGCCGGTGTCGTAGTGTCTGGGTGTGTTAAATATAGGAGGACATAATAGAGGGATATTTTTTCCTCCGCGATACCCGTCTACCCCAGTGGGAAACCCCTAATGTCCACGTTTTGCCGAATTGCACCTGCGAGCACCTCAATTGTCAGCGTAAAAAGCAGGGGGGACAAAGGGCAACCCTGCCTGGTCCCTCGTCTCACCGGGAAATCCCAGGATAGAATCATATTTACTCTAACCCTAGCTCTGGGGTCTGTGTACAGCAGTTGGACCCATTTCCAAAAGTTAGGACCAAAACCAAACCTCACCAGGACTCCATCCAGGAACGGCCATCAAATGCCTTTTTGGCCTCCAGAGACAGAAACCAGTGAGGGTCTTGTCTTCTGCCCACCTCCTACAACCAGTTGTGGGTTCGTCTGAGGTTGTACTTAGTGGCCCTTCCTGGAAGGAACCCGGTTTGATCCTGATGGACTAGTTCCGGTATCACCGTCCTCAATCTAAGAGCTTAAATGGTCGCCAATAGCTTTATTTCAATGTTCAAGAGGGAAATGGGGCGGTAGGACGAACATTCATCTGCTGGTTTACCTTCCTTGTAATTCGGGATTGTTGTGGCCATACGAAGGTCCGGAGGTAGTTCTCCCTCCTGGATCGCCCCTTCAAAGAGTCCCAGGAGATGGCGGGCCAGGAGGTCTGCTGTACGTTTAAAAAATTCGGCCGGGAACCTGTTCGGACCAGGGGATTTCCCCACTCTCAGTTTAGCCAGGGCCATCTTAACTTCATCTAGCATGATGTCACGTCAGCCTCCAGATCGCCGGGTCCTTAGCAGTTAACACTGGGAGGTCTAAGTGCGTCATGTATTGCAGGACATCTACCTGTGTCCCAAGTTTCCTCGCTTCATAGAATAATTTGCAGTGCATAGCAACAGCCTCGGCAATCTGGATGTCCGACCTCGTCAGGCTCCCTTGGGCGTCTCTAACCTGCTCTACCCACCAGGCATCCCTTTCCTTCCTGCTGAGCCACGCGAGCAGCCTCCCTGATTTATCCCCCACATCGTATAAACGATGGAGCGTCGCCAGCACCTGTGTTTTGGCCTCCCCCGTTACTAGTGCCCTATAGTGACATTGGACATCCATCATCTTACGAAGGGTCTCTGGAGCTCTAAGCATTTGGTGTCCCCTTTCCAGCTTCAGGATCTGGGTTTCCACTGCCCCAATGACCCTCTGAACTTTCCGGGTCTCCTCCGCTATCCTATTCTGAGCTCTATCTCTAAGGACCGCTTTAAAGGCATCCCAGAACACCACTTTTGAGGAAACCGAGCCCTCATTTTCGGCTATATAAACTTTGACATACGCCCTGAGGCCCTTCAGTACTGTCGGGTTATGCAGGTCCCAGGCTGTCAGCCTCCAGGACCCACTTCTCCTTTCCTTCCTCATCCCCACCTACACCAGGAGCGGGGAGTGATCAGAGATCCCTCTGGATTGTACTCCGCTAGATCGTCCCTCGTCAGGACATGGCGGGCAAGGAAAATATAATCCAGTCTAGAGTAGACCCTGTGGACGCCTGAAAAAAAGGAATAAGTCCTGTCGTCTGGGTGCAACCATCGCCATACAATCGTCAGTCCTAGGGTCCTAATCATCTTGGCAAGTAGAGTTGGGGTCTGGTTTCTGGTTCTGTCTCCAGATCTGTCTTGCGTCGGGAACAGCACGTCATTAAAAACCCCCCCAACACCTGTAAGGTATCCTACGTATTGAGGAGGATGTCAGCAACCCCTTTCAGTGTAGCTGCCTGCAGTTTAGGATGGGAATAAACTGAAACAATCGTATATGCCTGCCTTCTCCAGGTACCCCGTATTCCCATATATGTCCCTTGGGGGTCTGACCATACCCGCGCCACCCGGAATGGCGGATTCTTCTTTATCAGCCTTTCACGAGCTTTTGGTAAATCCTGCATGTACGAGCACTTTGTACTGCCCCCGGGCCAGAAAGCCGCATTTGGTGCCCTGGAGGTGTGTTTCTTGTAACAGGATTATGTCACCCTTTTCACCTAGGCATTCACTAGGCCTCTCTTAATCTTACTTCCTAGACCATTCACGTTCCATGTTAATATCTTAAGCCCCTCCAGATCCTGCACTGCCACTGTGTGGTTAACCGCAATCCTGATTCAGATCCTGATATGTGGTTCATAGGCCCGGCTCTAATGGAGCGTCCTGGACGCAGGTGTATGTGACCTGTCTGACATTTCCCGCTCCCCCCCCAATCCCCAACTCCCCATCCCCACTCGACCCCTCCTCCCTGCCTGTCTCCATCCCCGAACATTCTCAACTTTAGGACCAACATAACTCCCATTCCCCCCCCACCGCACCTCCCTCTCCCTTCAGTCCCATCCTCATCAAAGATGGGATAAAGGACTGTCAGGCGCAGAAAGTCTGTCACCCTTCCCTGGCTCACTCCCTACCCACCCTCGCCAAGCTGGTTATCTAGCGAAGAAGAAAGATAACAACTTATCCCACAAAATCCACTGTCATAAACATTGTAGACAAAAACTGTGAGCGCAGTGGTTATAGGGTGTAAAACAACTTGCGTGCTTCTGGGCTGAGCCAGCATCGTGTCCATCCTTAGTCCCTCTCAATTCAGGCATTAGAGTCTTGAGTGTCCCCTTGTGGGGTCAGCCCCTCCTTAACAGTTTTTTGCTCCAGTTCGTTGATCGCCGCCATGAGCACCGACCGTTCCTCTGGTTCCTCACTCCCGGAGGTGATACCTCCCGAGTCCTCCTCTCCTTCGAATCATGCATTACCAGCTAGGCAGCGGAACCTGGAGCCCGCCTGGCCACCAAGGTCAAGTGCATTGGAACCCTGTTGTCGCGTGTCTGTCAGATTATGTATGGGATATGGCGTTGTCGTCTCTCTCCTGGAGTCCCGCGTTCTTCGCTGCCTCTGCATCTTCGGAGTCACCCACTGGGATCCGGCTGCAACCTCCCTCCCCGACGCCCGCCCCCTCCGATCCCCCCCCCTGCCTTCGCATCGGTGGACGTTCCTCCAACCATTGCCACGCATCCTTTGGGTGGGTGAAAAAGTATGTATTTTCCTTAAAGATGACTATCAGTTGGCCGGGAAGAGCAGCATATATTGGATCCGGAGATCTCTCAACTTAGCCTTTACTGCATCAGAGGAGCGTCTCTGTTTCTGCACCTCCTGACTATAGTCGGAGAAGATCATGATCTGTGCATTCTCCATTCGGATCTCCCAGTTTTCTGGCTACGCGTAGTATCACGTCCCTGTCCGCAAAGTAAAATAATTGAGCGATAATCGGTCGTGGTCTCTCCCCCACCAGGGGCTTCACCAGGAGCGCCCGGTGTGCCCTCTCAATTACAAAGCAATTGGAGAATGTTGCCTCAGGCAAGGTCTTCAGCAGCTATGTGCGTAGGAACTCCACCATGTTGGACCCTTTGATTCCCTCTCTAAAGCCCACAAAGCGGATGTTGTTGCGTCAGGCTGATTTTCTGCATCGTCCACCTCCCATTGCAGTTGTTTATGTGAGGTCTGCAGCTCCAGCACGTCTTTCCTCAGGGAGTGGATTATGTCCTCTGCCTCTCCTTGTCGAGTTTCGGCCGTGGTCACCCTCTCCCTGAGATTGCGAAAGTCCTGTCACAATAGCATGACCTCGGAGCCCACTACGGAGCCCACTTCCCCGATCTTGTCCTCTCTATAAGCCTGGAAGGCCCCCATGAGAAGAGCCGTGTCCAAGCTCTGACTCACAGCCTCTGCGTCCGTTCCCTCTGTATTGGGGGCCGATGTGTAGCGATCTAGTTTGCCTTAGCGAGAGGCCCTAAGGGATGCGTCCTTCTTGCCCATCTTATCTGCCCCCGGCAGCTACAGGGTCGGCACTGGACGCACTGAGTCCTTCTCCCCCTCCAAGTTACTTAGTCCAGGGGCTTAGTCTTTCGCTCCCCCAGCCTTGTGAGACCCACACGAGGCCGCAAGCACGGCAGGGTCTCAGGCGTCCTCTCTCTCAGAGCCCAGGCTGTCGATCGTCCTGCGGCCCAGCCAGCCACTTGTCCCTGCCGGGAGGGGGGCAGGAAGGGGCAAGTCAGGGGGAGGAACGGCCTGGGGCCCCGGTCGAAAACGCTCCCCACACACTGCTCTCCAGTTGGGCCCCACTTACTTGTGTCCGTGGGTGCTCTTTATCAGCCTCTGTCTCTCGTGCAGCCGACGCCCGGGACTCGCCCCTGCCAGTCCGCGCCCCCTAGGCTTCGGATCGGTGTTCCTGCGAGAGGCCCTCTTCAGCGCTGGGACCGGGCCGTCCGGTCATGGCTCCACCTCTGCTCCCAGCAGTATCGGGCCGACAGCCCACGGCTGTCGCAGTGCGTCTCCCCCACATGGGGCACAATCAGGAAGTCCCAGTCGCCCTCATGGGCTGCTCTGTTGGTGGTCTGGCCGATGCCCCTGGACTGTCGGGCCCGCCTACTCGGGACCAGGCCCCCGTCTGGGTCCCTCCTGTTTCTCGGCCGCTCATCGCTTCGTCCCGGGGGTCGCAGCCGCCCCCGCCTCACTGGTGCGCTGGCAGGACGGCCCGGGTCTCCGCCGGTCCCAATGGCTCCAGGGCGCGCTCTCCATTCCTCCGTCAGGGACTTCCTGGGTGCCGAAATCTTGGTGTAGTCTCCGCCCGTCTCCCGGGGGCCGCAGTTCGCTTCAGATCTCGGGGCTCTACAGACCCTTTGTGGCAGCTCCACGGTCGCCCACTGCAGTACGGGACTTTCCGGACACCCGTGGCGGCATTCATGGGACCTTTGGATGGATTTAAGCTGGTCGGATCAATGTGGCTCGCCATAGCTATGCTAGAGTGCGGCTTATCCGGCAATGCTATTGGCCACACCCCCTGTAAGTTTGGATTTTTAAGACCTTTTGCTGCAATCGAGCATGATAAAAGGGGGTCCCTCGGGTTTTTTAGGAACTGAAACTTTGTATAGATCTTGGTCTGTGACCAATTGTAGCCCATCTGTGCTATACCTGTTTCCAGCTTGATGTCACTTATGGTAGGGCCCATATCTGGGGATGAAATGCCTGAAGATGAAGTGCCAACTCTAAGTTTGGTTTTGGTGAATGGTACAGCCATGCTGTCTTTGAGAGTTGGAGGCTCTCCTTTACGCTTGCTCGTTTTTGTCTCCTTTTTTGTTCCTGATGGGTACCCCCTAACCCTGCCAGATCTCATTTACATTTTGGGGGCTGAATCACTGATTTTTGGTGGGCCTTATCCAATTCTATGCTCAGAGGGGGTGGGTACCCAGAGCTGCTCACCTAACCTCTCCCCCTCTTCTCCTCTTCGTAGTCCGTGGCGCCTTTCACAGCTCCTCCACACTCTGTCTCCTTGTTAGCCACAGTGGCAGAGCTGGCAGTGGCAGAGCTGGCAGAGCTGGCAGAGCTCGCGAGAACGTTGGTCACAACAGCTTGTAGCAGTAACAACTCACACCACTCAAAAAGAGGAGCCAGTGCAAGGTACGGAGTGATCCACGCAGCGACCCACGCAGCGACTGTTGTGGACCAGAGTAGGGAAGGAGGTGTCTACGGGACCGCTCTCATTCACGGCCCCCACTACCCAGCTCTCTCCCAGCTGAGCTGAAGACAGGAACCGCTGCTGATCGCGGCCCCCGCTACCCGCTCCCAACTTCCTGGTACTTCTCCTGTCTCAGTGCAGCCATGGCTCACCTCTCCCCACCCGCTCCTGGCTGTCAGTTGCTGCAGAAGCAGGGGCTTAAAATCGGGCTCGAGGAGGAGGAGGCAGAGGAGCAGCGTCCTCCTTACTCCTGTCTTGCCCGGTGCAGCCTGTAGAAGAGAGTCAAAGTCAAAGAGCAAATTATGGGGGGTACAGACTGCAGACTGCAGGCAGGCCGGTCAAGTAATTGCCTGCCGAAACCGCAGCGTCCACAGCGGTCACAGCGCCTGACTGACTCAGCAGTCTAAGGCAGAGGTGATCCGTGTTGCTCACGCTTCCTTGCAAGCAAGCTTCACCTCCAAGCTGCTCTGAGCTGCTCCGCTGAATTAACGAAAGTTGGGCTGCAGTGGAGACGGTGATGAGCAGCAGTGAGCTGCGGCGGGCCGAAGATAGCCTCCTGACCTCCCGGCCGTCAGCACAACACAGCCCTGCAAGCGCGAGTGCGGGAACACTCCGAAAACCTAAGGACCGGACTCTGCCGCTCGAACTCAAATTCTTCCACCAAGGATTTCCCAGGCAAGCACCAGTACATCAGAAGTTATTCCTCATCCAGTCCGGGATGGCTGTCATGCCTTCAGAGAAGGCTGACTGTGTATTGGTGGAGTTTTTGTCAAATGCCATTAGGAGCTGGGTATCATCAGTGTATGAATTTGGGATGAAGCCCAGTTTCTAAGTAGATCTGCAAGGGGAGCCACATAAATGTTAAACAGCGAGGGACTAAGGCAGGATCCCTGGGGCACACCTTTAGTCCGACTGGGTGCTGCTGACTTTGTGAATTCCTCCCAGACAGTCACACAATAGATAGCTTATGTGTGTCCTAATGAACCATCACTGTTAGGACGGGGAGCTGAGCATAGCCCAACTTGCACCTGTATAGACTGTGTCTTGTCTCAACACAGAGGATTTAAAATACCATGTATTGTTACTGCGGCAAGCTTGGAGCCAGAGCAGGGGAGTAAGGAAATCCCATCCACTTCGAAGAACTTTTCCAGACACTTCTCCGACCTTCCAGAAAAAGGGCACCAGGGTATACAAATAGAACCTTCAGACCCACTCTTTGGTTTACTACTGGACATACAGAAGGGCTGTCACAGAACTGCCTGGAGGACTGCCTGCTTTTGTGACCTATTGTGCACTCTTCCAGACTGCAGTTGTACCTGCAAGGACTGCGTCAGTGCCAGGAACTTGCCTGGATTCCTCAGAGTACAGCCCTGCATTTTACCCCTGATTCTTACCTCCACCAAAGTGACTACAAGGGCTTGTTTGCTGGCCTCCTGTTAAGAGCCACAGGGATGTTAATGGCTCTCACCGTATTGAACCTGCACCTGGACCCAGCCTGAGTGAGTCCTGAACCCCCAAGAGGTGTCCCACCTGTTCTGAATACTTGGTTGGGGTGCTAATGGTGCTCAGATGGCTAATTTCCAAATCTGAGGACTTGGACAAAATTTGACCAAAAAGTGCTCTGAGAACCAGGAGAAGACCTCTCCGCCTTAGGTGCATCGCCAGTCGGATTGATTTTGTGGCTTCTATTGCTACGTTCTGCTCTGTAGCACCAAAACTGTTTCAGCTGTCTTTCACCAACAGGGTATTCAACCTCGTGGAACTGTATTCTGCTGCTGCCCTCTATCTAGTCCTGCTTAAGATTTTTGATTTCCATTTCAACAACTAAGTCCAGAGGTAAACATCTTTACCTTGGCTTTGTCCACGGCCATCTGACGATGATGCTCCCTCCATGGACACTCCTGCAGCCTTGTTCAGCGTTACTTTTACCTTCTCAGACATTTTTCTGCAAGAATTGTTCTTAGTCCAGAGGTAAGTGCTGACTGGGCCAAATGCATTACTTGTATCAGAACTGTGTTCCATCGTACTCACCTCACTTTTGACTATAACACGGTCTTGCGCGACTAGATGCCCACAGTTGGCGCCTTAATATTTTAGGCGGTAGATGTTTCTAAAAACTTTAAACATTCATAAGTCTGGTTCTACTGATTGGATTTTTGACTCTTTGGTGTCCAATGATTTATTAACACGCACTCTTTTTTTAAATAATGGTTTGGAAATTTTCTTGTGTTGTGTTTTAACTTTACTGCTGTTTCTGAGCTACAGCAATGCTGTCCACATTGCCTCTTAGTTAAACGTGACTGCTTTTTGTGCAAAGCTACCGAGGGTTAAGCAAATGTTAATTTTGTGACTATTTCTGTCTCACAATCCAGTCAACCAACAACTCAATTTCTCAGACAGTGGTGTAGATTAATGTGTTTTATAATATCTTAACTTACCAGTGAAGGTATGCATTGCAATATTGTGCAATGTATCAATTGCCGTGCCACGGATGAACACATATAGAACATGTCAAGTCATTGATAACATTTTCCAATAATAATCTTGAACAAATTCCTCCTATAAATTCTATCTTGGCCAAATACTACTGTTGTGGTACATTTAACAGCACAGACATGTGTTAACAAACATTGTAATCTGTTCATACTACAGGGTGATGACATTACATACTTAATTAGTGAGAAACAATAAAAAAGCTTTACTCATTGAGGACCCCCTTCTTACGTTCTATAATTAGCATTTACTGCAATAACTGGTCACTTTATATCATTCATATAGGGGAATATCTGACATGGTTTGTGTATTGGAAAGCTTCCCATGATGTTTATGCCCCATTTTTTTTAAAATGTAAACATAAGATTCTGGTTGACATTCACATTTTTTACAGTTATTTTATCCAAAACAGTTATCCTGCCTGGGAACTGGCCACAACACTGCTACTAAGATGTGTGTTAAGTCAGCTATTGTGTGTTAAGAGTTCATCATCCAAACATTTTCCATAATTAAATTCATTCATATTCTAAAAAACATCAAACACAGTTGAATTTGTAATTAATAAAAAAATGTCTTGGTCCAAATGGAAGAACCAACACATATTCAATATCTAAGTAATAGGTAAGGTTCTCACAAATGATCAATTTTGTTTATTTGACACTCTCCAAATCGAAGCGATTAGTTAATAAAATTATCTATATGTTGTTATCTTTCAAAGCTAATTTACAAATATGCATTTTGTGCAGATGGACATACAGTCATAACAATGTAAAGATAAAATGGTATGCTAGTCAAAAGAACAATGGGTAGGTTTGGTGCCCCTGTGCATTGAAACTGGTTTTACAATAGCTCCAGCACGCTGGATCAGATCTTCCACCTCCAAATGCTTTTTTGGAAGATGGTGGTTAAGGGAGGAAGAAGGTTGTATGTAGTGTTTGTAGATCCTCATTCTGCATTAGACCTGGTACTGACGCTCACACTCCAGAAGGTTATGTTATGTTATGTAATGTTACGGTAGTTTGTAGAGCGCCTGGTTACACTGACCCAGTGTGTCCCCGCGCTAGGTACCATAGCAAAAGAACCTAATTCCATAGACAGCACAGCACTGATTATGTCTTTGGGAATAAATGTGTCTTCAGACCCTTCCGGAAGAGAGTTTCGGATTCCTCCAGGCGGAGGCTTTGAGGGAGGGTGTTCCATAATTTAGCCGCTGTGTATTGGAAAGAGCGGCCACCCATCCTTGCCCTCTTGATCCTGGGGACACACACGCACCCACTTCCACTGCATCTAAGCTTCCTAATTGAGCCATACATACATAGTACATCATGCAAGTAAACAGGACCCTTCTTTCGCAGGATACGATGGCTCACGCACATGGCTTTAAATTTCACTCTTTCCCTTATAGGGAGCCAATGCAGAAAGACAGGGCTGCCTTTGCTGATGATCTATTGGACCACATCAGGACAAGCCTTGCTGCGCATTCTGGACGCCCTGCAATCGACGCATACACCTATTGCTAGTACCCAGGTATAGGGATTACAGTAGTCCAGACGCGAAGTTACTAGTGCCTGTACCATAATCCTTCTAGAGGCCGTGGGTAGGATGTCCAAGGTCTTCCATAAATTACGCATGATGCCAAGGCAGGCACCTGCCACCCATTGGGTGTGATAGTAAAATGACAATTGATTGTCAACCCAAACTCCCAGATTTTTAGCATGTTCACATGATGTAGGAGTGTGGCCCAACGCCTGGGGCCACCAAGTAGAAGACCAGACAGAAGGGGCCCTCCCAAACACCAATACCTCCGTCTTAGAGCCGTTAAGCCTCAGACAGTTGCTTGTCATCTAGCTAGCCAGGTTTTCTAAACAAAGTCTGAAATTGAGGTCGGCATCAGGTTGGGCTTGGGTCAGTGAGACCACCAATTGGGTGTCGTCAGCGTAGGACAGAGTCCTAATCCCATATTTGCCAGCAATGTCCGCAAGGGGGGCCATATAAAGATTGAAAAGAGTCGGGCTCAAAGTCGAGCCCTGGGGCACCCCCTGCCTCATCTTGATGTTTCTGGAGTAGAACTCCCCCTGCATGACCTGGAAAGAGCGCTCAGTTAGGAAAGATTCCAACCACTTGAGCGCTCTAACCGTTACACCCGCACTCCTCAAAGCCTGAAGGAGTGTGTGGTGAGCAACCGTGTCAAACGCGGCGCTTAAATCCAACAGGATAAGCACCGCAGTTTGTTCATCATCCACATTTCTCAGTATGGTTTTGATGGAGTATAGCAAGGCAGACTCAGTGGAGTGGAGAGTGCAGAAACCAGACTGAGAGGGGTGTAAAGGGTTGTTTTTCTCTATAGGCTCAGTTAGTTGAGTGTTTGCAATTTTTTCCGCCACTTTAGAAAAGTAAGGCAGCAAGGAGATAAGTCTGAGATTGTCTAGTTTTTCTGCACTGACATGGGGCTTTTTCTGTAGGGGAAGTACCACTGCTTCCTTCCACCTAGTAGGGACCACTCCTGGCCTAAACGACAGGTCAATGAGGTGTCTGGTATGAGGCTCTAGAATGTCCAGGCTACCTTTAAGCACCTTAGGAGTTCCAGGGTCTCTAGGAGACCCGGATTTTATGGTCCCAGCTATCTGTTTAATAATGTACGGCTTGGGCACCAAAAATTCATAAAGTTGTTGAGAGATAGCATTATTCACGCCGCCTTCCATTCTCCCCGAATTATCACGGGCTGAGACAGGGAAGGAGGCATATATTTGCTCCACTTTGGCAGTGAAGTAGTCCGCAATCAAGTTGCAAGATTTTTCAGAGCCTATAACCGGAGCTGCAATAGAAGACAGGGAGGTGATTTCATCCTGAATCTTAAACAGCTCTTTGGTGGAGTTTTCAGCTAGCTCAATCCTCTCCTGAAAGTAGGTGGATTTCGCCTTCCTTATCAGTGAGTGGTATTCCCTAATAAGGATCTTATACTCCTCCTTAACAAGCCCCGAGAAGTCCTTCCTCCAGCGTCTTTCAAGACGCTAACACTTAGTTTTCATTTCCCTAAGTACTTTCCCAAACCACGGGCAGATTTGGCTGTCCGTATGGACATCTTATTAGTCCAAGGTGCCGTGTGGTCCAGTGCTGCCATAAGGCGCACCTCCAGAGATGCACAGACTTGGTCAACCTCCTGTCCAGCCGGTGGAACCGCCTGAAGAAGGGCTGCATTGAACGCCTCATGTGAGAATCCAGCCCACCTCCTACAACGCCGCCCATTTTTGATTTCCTTAGTTTGTTTAAGTCCTGAGGTCTGTATCATGAAAGGTATCACAAAGTGATCAGACCATGGAACAGGGAAAGGGGATCTAGATTGTACAGTGTCCCAGTCAGAAAAAATGGGATCCAATAAGTGTCTAGTTGCTTGCCGATATGTGTATTCTTAAATACTTACTGGCCAACATCATAAGACTTCACGAGAACAATTATGCACTGGTGAGGTGTGGTCTATTAGGCAAGCTGACATAGAGTATCCCCGTCACAAGAGGGGTCAGGATGTAATGTATTTTAATGACCTAATTAACCACCTGATTGGGTGTGAGGGAGATTTTCTAAGCCTCGCAGGCAACAGGGTGCAGGCCTTCATGTCCGCGGACGGCACTTTTTTAATATCCAAATCACCCATAGGGTTGCAGATAACTCTAGACAGTTTCTGTACCAAGAGGGAACTGGAAATCAATGTCACAAAATCAAAATACATGGTGCTCAATCATTGTTTCACCACTTGACCCAATCCAAAGCTTAAAGGCTCCTCTCTGGAGCATGTGCACACTTTTGAGTACCTAGGGTTGATCCTTCTTGAGCAGCTGGACTGGTGTTGCCACATTGAAAATTGTAGATTCAAACTCAAGCAACACATGGGGGGTTATTAAAAGTACAAAAAAGCTCCAAATTCTGATCAATTTCCCCAGCGCTACAAATCTTCAAACAACAGGCCATGGGGTCAACCCTTTATGCAGTGGAGCTCTGTGACCACAAGGATGCAACGGCCCTTTGGTGGAAAACAACTATTGTGCCAGCTGACAGGCCTCTCGGTCAGCACCCCGTTGCTTTCACTCAGGTTAGATATGTGGTATTAAGTCAATCTCAGACAGTATAGGGATTAGACCCCGCCTCTATTAGAGGCAACTTCGGGCCAATCCCGAGCTGATATCAAACCGACAGGCGTTGGAAGAAATATTGAGTCTGTCAGGTTCTGATAAAATCCCATGGATTAGATACATAAGAGAAACACTGAGAAAGTCGGATAATGGGATTTGTGTGGGAAGACATGAAACCAGCGGGGTCTATTATAAAGAATACCATTAAAGCCAATTATGGGCCTGTACACAATGAACCTAATGCAGTCCCAACACTACCTCAGCCCTCTAACCACTGCTTTCTTCTTGGTGAAGGATGTGTTAAATAAGGAGAGCTTCCTTGACGGGATTTAACCTGCGGAAGCTAGGAAACTATACCTCCAGTTTCGTTATGGCACACTTTCCTTGCTCTCCTTCACCTCAGGTTGGGGTCAGCCACATGAATGGGTCAGGTGGGCATACCCCTCCTGTGGTGCCAGATAGGAAACTATGGAGCATGCAGTGTTCTTCTACCTCGCCTATGTGAAGAGGAAGAAAAAATGGATACTCCCATTATGCAAACATGTTGAGGCTCTTCATATTTTAAGATATGACACGAGTCAAAGCATTTGACACAGCAGCGAGATTGCTACTCAGACTCCCACCAAGATCTCACCCTAACCTGAGGGACCTTCATTGGCTCCCGATAAAAAGGAGGGTGGTTTTTGGCCGTGGTCCTAATCCACAAGGCCATGCATGAGACAGGCACATACTATCTCAGTGAGAGGATCTATGTCAACACTCCGGCTCTCATCCTTTCGCTCATCCTCTGCTCACCTTGCAAGAGTGCTCCTTATCAACTGCCACAGAATAGGTGGGAGTTCCTGTTCCTACCTGGGCCCACTCTATTGGAATAAACTTCAGTTAGAACTTTGTCGAGCACATAACCTGGATATCTTTAAGAGGAGACTAAAAAACCGGACTCTTTAACGGTTAATCCAGGTACTCTGGTTGGTCTTCCATTGCCTAGCACTGGGAAACTCTGCTTAGTAGCTGCGTGCTCAACAAAACAGAATAACATAACATAACATAACAAAACATATCATTGTTTTTGCTGTCTACCGCTACATTCTGATGATGGAGAGAACTAGGTGCATGATGTTCAAGTTTAATGTGGGTCCTAATATCACAATAGCACAGGGTGCTGCCAGTGTCTATGCTCCTCTTCCTGCACTTGCACTTTGAGATGCTGAAACTTACGACTGTACCTCTACAGTTTTAAAGCATAGGGTGCTCTTAGAGAATTTGATTTGCCCTATGCACCAGCAACATGATAATTTAGGGACCAAGACTGCTATGTTTTATTGCTTTTTTATTGCTTACAGCTGAAATAAAAGTATGTTACAGGTAAAGGGTTTACTTATTGCAAGCATCCTCCCATCACTTTTTGTGTGTTTCATGTAATTATGTAGGCCACATATAATCCAGATATATATTAGAAAATAGTGATGGGAACAGAGTTATTATTAATACCTAACACTTTATCCTAAAAAGAATTGAGATATATATGCTTCCCGGTACATACACTACATTTACTTCCCTGTGACAATATTTATCAATACTGCATACATGGAAAATAGTGCTCCTGTTTGTTTAGCATGACACAAGGCGAATACCAATCAATTATACAAAGAATATTATCACAACCACTATGCTTAGGATAGCTGATACTAATTATGTGAATGTCATTTGGCCTGCTAAGACCCTTCAAATGTATTTTGTTTATTTGATCAAAATGTAAACTTTCTGTATCTATGCACACATATGAAGTAGGAAAAATGTACACGTTTGTCAAGTCATACTACATTTGGATGTGGGAGGGTACACTTACACTTAGACTACTAGGGTCAAAACACAGGTAGACTTTATCTACAATTAAAGTGCTGATGGCCCTTCCCGAATCTTGTTCCAGCATCGAGTCCTGGAACAAGACTCAGGGAGGGCACATCAGGACTTTAATTGTAGATAAAGTCTACCTGTGTTTTGACCCTAGTAGTGAGTAGGTTCCAGCATAATCAAGCAAGCAGGCCAGCAAAAAGACTGAACGGCCCCTTGCTTGTCTGTAGGTTTTATATCAGGACTGGTGCCTTAAACAGTGAATGAAGATAGGCATTTTTTGTCTGTGTTTTTGTATATATGGTGTAAATGTAAATACGTCTCATTCACAGTGATTGTCAAATTTGTGTTTCGAATATTGTATTTTTATGTGAATTTTGCTACTAAAATGGTATCATTCTTCAGACATATAGAATGTTGTTTTTGAAAACGAAAGACTGAGTAAAAAGTACTAAATGAAAAGTGTGTCCACTTAGTGTCAGGGAGAGAGCAGGATAGTCACATATCTCAGAAGATATAGTGCTTTCATGTGCTATCCCTCTCATGCAATGCAGCGCAGCAACTCTTGGATGAATTATGTGGCTGATTGTGAAGAGATATAAGCAAGTCTATCAGTAGGACTTCAATACACATTGGCATAATGTGTAACTGTCTGTGTGTGTTGTTAGTATGACATATTTTAGTTTATATATCAAGTTGATCCTGTTTCTCCCTTACACAATCCTGCCCCCCAACTATGGTGGTTGTGCTGTGTGTAGCCTATTATTAAAAATGCAGATTATGGACAAATGTATCAAGCAGTGAAGCAACGCATAGCAGCAAATGACGTTGCAGTGTTTTTTATTGTTTAAACTAAATAACTGGATAGTCGGTGGCAGACTTAAGTAGGTATAGAAAATTTCCACTAATCGCAATGAGGAAGTGATTTGAATCCAAATACAAGTCTGATTTCATGAGGACACCCACGCCAAATATGTGGATTGCACAATTACCGCAATGTTAGGCAATGGAGTGCATTGGTCAAATGACCAATAGTTAGCATGACACTTCTATGCAATCTAATAATGATGATAGGTAGTAACTTCAATCAAAGGTTATGTGCTTGTCTTGTCTCTGTAAATTATTGCACACAGAATACCTGTGAAAGTGTCAACATTCAAAGAGAATTGTTTTTGAATTTAAGGCGAAAAAGTGCCTTAAATACATTATTTTGTGTTGCCTTATAATTTCATATATATTTTGTTAAGCATATTTAATTAAACATATGTATTACACATATAAATATTAACTTCCATCATCCATGCTATCACTTGCTAACTCTGCTGGGTCAATGGTATCTAGCCCTCCTAAAATATAAAGTTACATGTACAAAAAAAATGGGAGAGAATTCTTAATGGCACACCATTAAGTAAATGTGAGCATAGTATTGTTTTTTTCAAATTTTCAATAATTTGAATTTATTAAAAAATAGTGTATGAAAGGACAGTTTCCAGGTAGAATGAATGAATATGCTCAAAACAAAATCCACACATATATATGGTAGTTATTTCAAAGCAAAAGTTTATTATTAATAGTTAAAAATCATGTGTATGTTATTCACAATAATGCAAACATTTTTACAGACAGTTTTCAACATGGCCATTTGTCATGTAAAATGGTATTATACTTACCCACTGACCCCTTCACTTTAATCCCCAGGTGGTGTAGTGAATCCTGCCAATCTACCACAATATCGGCCCATGAATTTTGCACCTGTTGCATTGTTTGCTGTAGGCAAATAGCTTAAGACACGCAATAAGATACCCTATTCCACCTAATTCTTCTCTTGTATAAGGGATATCCCTAACCTATATGGCCTCCTGTGTGAAGCATATGTGTTAGGTAGCACACAGCATAAAATACCAAAATGCTGATTTCTTTATCTTCACATTCATGGTGGTAAAACTTGCACCATCCTGGGCTTCCTGACTGTGTTTTGGCTTGTGACAAACTGTCATTTGCCAACACAAAATAAATTGCAAACCAGAAATCCAATAGGTAAAAATATTATGATTGGAAAGCTCTATGTATAAGCTTGCCAAAAGGAATTCGTGTAAATTATACTCCCCAAGCTCCTGTGCAGTTATAAGTAGAAAGGGTATGTAACAGGCATGCGTGGACATGAGTTGCGTGATAACTACAAACGCTCACATCATTTCACCTGGCTTTTTATCTGTTTTTTAATAGTTTGCAAAACAATTATTGCACAAGTACTATAATATTATATCATTCACATGTAAGTGATACAATGCAATACAAACACCAGAATCACATGAGTATTGTATTTTTCCGTTTAATATTTACAAACTTTATTTTGTTTTACGTTGATTCATAAATAATATATGCTAAATATCATAATAAAACAGGTTTGTAATTATTAGTTTTTATTATGCAATGAAATAAGGTTTCAATTGTATATTGGCCGTGGTCCGGCCTCTTATCTGTGAAGAGGGGTTTTAATGCATCCCTCATGGTAGTGGAGGTAGCCCAACCCAATTTTTATATTTCACAGAAGAACCTTCATCAGCATTGGAGTTTTGTTTAATTGTCTGTGACATCTAGAAATGTCCCCTGGCACAGCTGTCCTTTGTAGCATTGCTAAGAACAACTAGTAATGTAGTTCATATCAATACATACGGATGCCTCAAGAAAAATGAAAGAGTCATACGGCACATTTATTATTTTTGTTCTTTTTTCACAAAAACAAAATAATTTTTTTTAATGTTTATATTATTTTTAATAACTATGTTTTGGGGAATTAATATTTTATATATTGGATAACTTAATTGATATCTTTTTTATTTAATTGTTAATATTGTTTATGTTGGCTTGTATCTGTGAATGAATTTTGTATATGAGATACTTTAATATGTATGCTTTTTAAAGTACTAAAATAAAATATAAAAAAACTTTTTTAATCTAATATAAAAAACATTTTGTCAATTCTTATAAAATATACACACACAGATACACACACATATGTGTGTTATAGAAATATATCTTAATATATATTATTAAAGAATTAATTTAATTTATTATCTTTACATTACAATAAAATCATATATATTGCTAACATTTACTACTTTAATATATATATATATATATATATATATATATATATATATATATATAGATATACATTGCCTACTGGCGGTCGCCAGTAGGTAGTTATAGTTAGGATTATTTTGTATAGGGAATTCGCAACAATCTATTGGGCATAACTTTGGCGCTCGTTGAGGAATCTGCCTGAAATGTTCCTCATATTTGCCTCGCGGCGCTCCGCTCCTTTCCTGAAAGTTTGGGGGGATTCGTCAAGCGGGGGCCGAGATAAAAGGGGGGTCCCAAAACGTGTTTTCCCCATGTTAATTTCCATAGGGCGGTCAAACTCACTTTTAGCCCGAACGGCTGAATGGATTTCCACCAAACTTGGCAAAATTGTAGGGACTGGTAGCCCGATGTGCCTTTGCTATGTCTCAAGATATGTGCTCCAGTGGATTTTGAGTAATTTAGGTTCAACAAAATATATATATCTATAAGCGCGCCCCGGTACGCGCACCGGGGCGCGCACCAGCGCGCTACACGAGTTCGCGCGCGGAAAGCTGATTGGCTCTCGGGGGTCTGTCTACATTCCAAACAGTCCGGAGCGGCCGCCATCTTGTGTCTCGGTAGGATCAAGACACAAGAGGTGGCAAAAACAAAGGGGGAAATGACCAAAAGGGGGCAGAGTAGACCCCCCCTGACCGCCTAGGTTTGATGTGGGGGCCATAAAAGGGCTCCGCGGGGCAAACACAAAAAAAAAATGTCTTCGAATTACGCGGGGCGAGCGCCCGATACGCGCACCGGGGAGCGTACCATAGGGAAAAAAGAATGACAGAGTTTTAAAAAAAGTAGCTTTTTTTAAATAAATAGTTCTTTTTGTTGTTTTTTATTTTTTTATTTAAGTACCTTTAAGTACCTACATGTAGGTACCAATGCAGAGTCTTAAATTTTATGTACACCGTCTCCTCTGTAGATATCTTGCATGTTGTTACAGAAGTTATTGTGGTATATGGAATCCATACCATAGTCTGTCAGGAAAGCAGAAACAGATACTTTAAGCACTCCCTGAGAAGGCCTAGGGGATCATGGGTAGTCTATCCTGCTCTCTTATGATGAAAAAGAGATGTAAAATACACATTGGAGATAATATAGTGGGAGAAAGGAATGTCACTGCAAGGGTTTGATGTTTCAACACTTGCCCTGCTCTTGTGTATTATATGTATAAGTGTGGTTTCAGAGTAATATAATTTAAAGAATGTATCTACAGTAGGAGTAGGTACGTGCTTACAAGACTAACTTGTTTAATAGAACACTGATGCTTGATAGACAAATACCTACCAACAGGAATATCTAACTTGGTAGTGGTGCATGTTGATAATGTTTAGTCATGTAAATGCTGGGTAATATCATTTTGGTCAAGATGCAATTAACATTGTTTAAGTTGACTGTGGTTTAGATTCAAAAAGTTAATTTAAAACTTGTTTTTTCTTAAAGAGTTCGTAGTTCAAGTATAAATTCAAATAAACATATGTAAGTCACATTTATCCACCCTTGAGTAACTTCAACTGGCTAAATCCTGTGTGGGTAAGTAACGTCCCTCAGTACACACAACCCAAACCCTCCATAACTCTCTTGACCCTCACCTTTTGGAGTAATTTAGATGCCACTCCAGCCCCACTCTTGTATAAAAGTAAAATGTATATCTAATCTGCCTGGGCGAAATTTTTGCCCCAGAGTAATTTAAGTTATGTCAGTAATTTCGCATTGCTTTTTGATGCAGAATTCCCAAAACAAAGTATTTACTATTGCTCACAAAATTGAGAGAAATTTGTTGGAAAATGTCCTACCACATGAGAACAGTTAGAAGGTGCAAGCGTTTTGTATTCTATTTAGTGCTATTTCTTAGAGCAAAATGCATTCTAGCATACATTTTGGACATGAGTTGCTTTTTTAGCCCTATGAAATAGTAAAGACAGGCTTTCTCTTATCATTTATCTCTACATTATGTAGCTGAGTCCATTGTTTTTTCAATATGTTTACACTAGACAGAATTACAGAGGTCACCCACCCATTATTTTTATGTGTGCCAACCCTCCACTGCAGAAATCTGCACACATTCGTATAAGTCATTGTGGAAACATAGGGGCATATTACCAAGCAATAGCGATAATTATCCCTATTGCTTGGTTAGAGACAAAAATGTGTCGCCGACCTGCGGCGATTTTTATCGCAGATAAACCTTGGTATTACCAAGGTTTATCGCAAATGCGATAAAAATCGGCCGCAATGCATGAATATCGCTGAAAAGTCAGCGATATTCATATAATACCGAGCTAATGCTCTTAGCCATGTTATCCACCTACCATTGGATAACATGGCTAAGAACTGCTCAGGGGCAGGTGTTAGCTTTTGGAGATAGCAATGTTAGCGACTGTTTCCAGTCGCTAACGTCTTGGCACGCCCACTTTGCATGTCATTAGTGATAAATATCACTGACATGCAAAGCGGGGCCCAAGATGGTCGCTATCTCTTACTAGCTGTCGCTAACTGGTGTTAGCAACAGCTAGGTAATAGGGAGATAATTTTATCTCCGCTTTCTTGGCTTTTAAAGTCAAAAAAGCGGAGATAAACCCCCTTGATAATATGCCCATAAACTTTCCACATAGTTTCAGAATCACACTTTGTCTATGCATAAATTATAATACTAAGTAAAGTGTTTTTGCGAAAACCTAGAGTTGTAGCAAGCGAAATAGCGATCGTAAGAGGTGAAATTCTCAGAATATCAGCATTTGCGATCACTATTTAGCTGTGTGCTACGTAAGTATGCAAATACCTACTTGCAAAATAAGGAATCGCAAAATTTGCGATTCCTCATTTTGTGCAAGCATTTAGAGAATCACTATTTGTGATTCCCTAACTGCTATGCTAGTAGGCTTCACAAATTGTGATAATGCCTTAAGGAATAGCAAATTACCACCAACTTCAAGTTGGTGGTAATTTGCGATTTACTTTAAAAAAGCACTTTTATGCGTTTTTCAAAATGCCATGTGGCACACAAATATGCCCTTATGGCATGTTTGTGCGCCACATGTGCACACATGCACGATTCAGGGGTGCTACAGGGTGTCCTTTTGGAACCCTTGAAATTGTGAGCGCAATTCCCATTCATTCCTATGGGCTTCTTGGCCGATAGGAATGAATGGGAAGCCATTCCTTATTTGTGATTCGCAATATTCGAGTTGCAAATTAGGAATGTGTAGGAATCGCAAAAATTATTGTGAATCCTACCTACATGGCATTTTGCGAGTCCTTAATAGCGATTCCCTAAAAATCGCTATGGAGGACTCGCTAAACTGCTTTTACCTACTTCTGGCCCATAGTATTTTGTATGATCACCAAAAACAGATGTGTTCATTTAGATTTCATCCTTAGAATGAAGCCATGTTTAATTGTCATCCATACCTTTTTCTGCATGCATTAAGTTAATATGAAACACATGTGTGATTACTAAAATACATATCAATTATTGGCTCAAACGTGTACTGTAAAGAAAGTAATATTGGAATCAAATGACATGGGCACTGATGTCCCCATAAACCATCCAAAATGTATAGGACTAACTGGTCACAGCAGGAAAGTGAAGTGCAATGCATGTTACATAGACACGCTTCCAAAACTATATAGATATATATCCTTAAGTACTACCCCAATGAGTTACTGTATTACACGTTTTGTGGAAGAATGCTTAGAAGACTATTTATAGTATACCAAATGTGCATATCTCTTGTGATTTAAAATACAAAAGAATTCATTTTTCTACAAATACCAAGTTAATATTAATTATTCACATTTTCTGTTTTTAATATTTGCCACAACATTTTCCTGTATAAATATTCATTTTGCTTACTTAATTATCATAAAAGTAGCTAATTAGCAATTGTACGCATAAAGTACAAATAACAACTATTTCAGCCACTTACATACACATTTACATCTGTTCAGTTGTGTAACAAGCTTATGCAAAGACATAGGGGCAGATTTACAAGCCCCTTGCGTTATCTTTACAACACCGTTCCATCACTTCTGTGACGCAGCGGCATCGTAAACAAAGCAACACTATGCAACAGATTTACAACGTGACGCATCTAGTAAGATGCGTCAGGTTATAAAGCCCTGCGCTACAATATACCTGCATCAGGTATAATGTATGCAAGGTGGGTGTTCCATCACAAGGAAGCCCTGTAAATGTGACGCAGTGAAGTCAACAAGATTTTACTGAGTCCTTTTTACGTCCATACTGCGTCAAAACCTTATGCCTGCTTGAAACAGGCGTAAGGAGTGACGCAGCATGTTGGGTAAAGAGCGCCCCTGAGCATTGCCGGAGTTGCATCGCGTTTGCGACACAACTACAGCAATGCGCTGCCTTTACGCCAGAAGATGCGACATGCAGCTGACTATCCTTGCACCACAGTGTGTTGCATTGTAAATGAGGCGCATCCGTGTTGGTGTAAAGTTATTCCTGCGCATCGCATCTTTACTGGCCCATCCCTGCTAATATGCAGGGATGCGCCAGTCCTTGTAAATCTGGCTATAGAACTTTCATATTCTTGACAAAAGAAAGGAGCTCATTGTATTCAATAATTCTTTTGTCTGAATACAAGATATATTTATCGACTGTAGGTAATCAAAATGTATGCACCCAAGTGCATTAATTAAGACACCAGCGTTGTATGGTTCATACCATATTAGGCAGGGTGTATGTTTAGACAACATTAACTACAAAACTGTGCAAGACTGAAACCATGCACACCACAACTGTATATTGGTCTTAGACCTGGCTGGCTCCCAGTGCACCATCTGGACCTCTAAACCAGTTGCGGCTTGCCGTGGGAGTGCCAAGGCAATTTGCATTACGCACGCAGCATCGCCTAGTTGACGATGCAGCGTGCATAAGGTAAATTGTTTTATTTATTTAAATACTTACCTTACTCCTGTCTGTCGTATGTCAGACTCCACTACCCCCCACCCTGCCCCTCCCCTACCCCGCCTCACTGCCCCCGCAGCACTCCCACGGCGAGTCGCCACTGCTCCAAACGTTAAAAGGTACTAGATGGTAAGTGCAACCTCAGAACATAAAAACTCTGACTCTTGAAGGATATCGTGTTAAAAAATCAGTCCCTTTCGTTTGTAACCTGTGTTTGCCCAAAGGGAAGCACAAGAAATATCTTAATTGGGATTTTAATTATTTATTGACGCAATATGGTTCTTGTGTAAAGTACTTGCACAACAATGATTAATAGAAGCAAACATAACAGCGTAATCAGTATATATAGTGGTAAAGAAGATAAACAATTCAACCATTGTGCTGTTACATTGATTATATGCATATATGTATAATCATATATGTTAGAGCGGGATGGTTCCTCAGTAGCAGTACCCTCAATATGCCTACCTTCCAGAAGCACCAATTCTGTGATGGAGGCATCAACAATAGGTCAGAGTGGCTAGACGAGGGGTAGGGTTTTGGGGAGGGTACAGGAGGGTTGGAGACCTGGAACAAGACAATGATCTGCTTAATGATGGTTAATTCTACCCACTGGTTTGCATGCATCAACAGTTTACATGCCTATTATCAAGACCTGTTTATCGTGTAGCTGTGAAAAGAAGATGATCAGAGAGGCACAATGGAAATTAGACAATGTTCGCAATTAAGGTTTCTCCAGTTAAAGCAGTTACAACGTATGAAAGCCAAGGATGCTATATTCAGTACTTGCATTTCCTCAAATGCATAATTGATAAAGATTGACGTGATAGACTAGTCTGCAGAGTCATAGCACAGTAGCATTTGGATCCATGGGGCAGCAGCATTATGACAGTAACAAAATATACCCTGTCCGGTATGTTAGGGTCAACTTGGCAATAGTCTGAATACTTGTTTATTTTGAAATCACATTAGCACAGTGTCACACTCTCGCATGTAATTAGTGAGCAGTCTCGCTATTTTTAGTAACATAGGCTATCGCTGGATTGAAACGCTGAGATAATGCGGTATTATCAACGTTTATCTCCACAGCGTTAAACAATCCGCCGATAGCAGCAGAATAAGGGGACATCGCTGGAAATCCAGCTATAAAAATGCAGTAATAGGGGAATCCTTGTAAATAGGGAGATGTGGATTCAGGCTTAGAAACCACTGCCCTTAATAAATATAGCTAAGTCTGACAATTTGCAGATGTTAGCTAATGGCGATAACCGCGGTTAGCGCAGCTTTTTTATCGCTATAGGTTTTCTGTGCCATCTTGTTAATAGGGAGAAGCGCTGTTGTGTTTTGAAGAAACCCTTACTTTGCATCTCATTAGAGATGCAAAGCGAAGCATCGTTACAAAGGCTGCTTACATGCGCTAATGCATGTTAGCACTGCCTTGTAAATAGGGCGAAACCATTATCTCCCCTTTTGTCGTTTATAGCAAAAAAAGCGGAGATAAGACCCTTGATAATATGCCCCTAAGTCTTTGAGCAGCGCACTCGCATATAAGCGACTATAAATGGGAAATGGCTTTGAACTTGCAACAAGATCTCACGCCTCAAATGCGCACTCAAGCTCTGTTTATGTTTATTATGAGCAAAGTTCCTCGGTTCAACACAACTGCGCTAACATAAACATGCACTCTCACTCTTACTGAGAATCTGAAGACTGGCTCAATGCTCGTTCTACTCACCAGCGCCCAGGTAGCTCTGAGAAAATCTCCAATTTTGTCTGCCATTTGCAATCAGAAGAAGCTGTCATTGGGTAGGTCAATCTTTAAGAGAGTGCCCCCCCCAAGATGGATCCCGAAAATTGGAAACTCTCATGGGAATTAGCTGCTTCAGAAGCGACTAGCAGGGAGCCACAAACAACAACTTGACATGAGTCTGAGGAGTAAGAGGCATGCACAAGATGGGTTTTATACATAACAATGTGGAAATAAACATATTATGTACAATAAAGTCACACCTCTCTATATCCTTCCTTACAATGTTTTCCTAATGTTTACATATCAGTGTACCAAGGTCTCTAGCAATGTCAATAGCACACAGTGCAGCTACAGGGTGGCAAACCTGTTAGCGGGTGCCATCTGACAGTACACAGACTGAGACACTACACAGTACAACCAGTGGTATGGGTCAATGGACCATGGCAATATTGATACTCCTACCTAGTGCTTCCTAACCTAGTGGATCTATTAGGGTGTGAATCTACCATAATACCCCAGGATGATCTAACTCCTCAATAACCTGTGGGTATGTTTCATCTGGGAGCCCATTCTTATGAAGAGCAGGTTATCATCATTCTCAGTAAGGAAAACAAAATTCAGCTGGGCTGGAATGCTGGCATGAGTGGACTCTCATTTTGAAGCAAGTTGTGGGGTTGTTATGCCTGCTGAAAGAGCCAGTTTTAAAAAAGTGGTTTTAACTAAAGTTTTATTGAAAGTGATTTTATCTTAATCTCATTTAGACCGAGTGCACTTCTGCGTGTTAGTACCAGTAATCTGCGGAATAATTAGTGGAAAGTATTTGTGGGACTTACTGTTTGTTGATTTCATTGCCACTCTGCCATTGTTAGCAGGTAGGGTGGGGGCCGGATCACAGTCTGCTTTGTTCCAAGTGGAACGCCATCTTTCCTCTACTTGGTATGGCCTTTCTCATATGACATCTTTGTGGGGTCAGCGGTCTGGTTGCTAGACTGGGTTCCCCTTCACTTATTTAATGACAGCCACAATGCGGACGAGCAGCAGACGCATCACTGGCGCGTCAAAGGCTTGCCCGTCAGCGTCCTTCTGCATCTGGCCCGCTG
Source organism: Lissotriton vulgaris (assembly GCF_964263255.1). Classification (NCBI taxonomy): domain Eukaryota; kingdom Metazoa; phylum Chordata; class Amphibia; order Caudata; family Salamandridae; genus Lissotriton; species Lissotriton vulgaris. The sequence continues at coordinate 276,471,391 of NC_141688.1, forward strand.
CCAGTGCCAGCCACCTGACAAAATCACTAAGACCCACACCGTTACATGGTGCAGAGATTTTCTTATGACTTTTAATGGGGAACCTTGTAACGGCGGAACCCACCTGGATCCTGGGGCGGGCAGCATTGAGCTATGCTTCATTACTTGTAATTTCAAGTTGGAGACACCGTTAGAGTCGGAGGGGGGAGAATAGCATCTATCACTGGGCTCCACTACGAAAGATCATACAGGGTGAGAGCCTGCCTTATTGACTGCAGCTCTCTCTCGAAGCATGTAAATGGCATTTGGCAGTCACTAGTCGATAATACCTGGGACTTATTGTACCTCACTGATACCTGGTTAAAGGAGGGCTCAAACCCTGACGTGGTTGGTAGGGGGCTGAAGGGCACTGGGTCACCCCATTATACTAGATATACCTGACATGGTTTGACAGTTCCCCCAGGTTTTCAAACTGTGTGCTCCTACCGTGGTGGAGGTGGGCATGGGGTGGTGTCGCTATTGTCCTAAAGGACAGGTGGGAGCTCTCCACATCTAGGTTGGACCAAATCAGCAATATTGAGGGCCTGATCTTTCGCATCAAGCTCTCACCAACCCTTTCCTTTTCAGGACTGTTGATCTACAGGCCACCTGATTGCCCCAGAGCCAGATGGAGCTTTGCGACACCATTGCCCAGTTGACATTAAACTATTCCAACATTACAGTCCTGGGGGATTTCAATCTACAAGTCGATGATCCAAATTGCTCTTAGGTATCCAAGCTGTTTTTGACCATAGATGGCCTTGACATTACTTAGCGGGTAACCTCAGATACCCACAAAGCAGGCCATATGCTAGACCTAATATTTTCTACAATCAAGAAGTTAGAGTGGATGACCCACTTTCCCTTGTATGATCAGACTATTTCCTGGTCCCTTATTCTTTCTGCCTCAGGGCTAAGTCAGTCAAAAACCGGAAAGATGTGGAAAATAGGAGGAACTGGAAGAATGTAACTAAAGAGAACTTATGTTGGTCACTTCAGAAATCTGTACACCTGTTATCAGGCAAACCTGATCAAGATGAATCTTATTTTAACCATTAGGTCACATATGCCCTAGATACAGTAGCCCCAATAAGGGCAGTTACCTCCAACAGATCTAAACCTTCAGCCTGTGGTTCTCGGCCGAACTGAGGGTGGCAAGGAGCCACTGTAAGAAATTAGAGCGCAGCTGGAGAAAAGCTTTTAATCTTGAGGATACAAGGCTTATAAAGAGGCTCTGAGTATATCCCACAAATTGAGATGGAGCAAGATGAGGGACTACTTTCCTAGTCACATTGAGAGTTCAGAAAACTCAGTTAAATACATTTTTAATAACAGTAAGTCCTTTACACTCCGGAAGCCATGGACAGCCCTTTCTTCCCCCACCTACCCTCTGTATGAGTCTATTGGATTTTTTTGAGGAAATAATTCAGAAACTCTATTCCTCGTTCCTACGGGATGGGGGGCCATTGGTTAACCAAGAGCTATTGACTGCTGACTCCCACATCTCATGCTCAGAATTTCTCCCCATCTCTCCGGAGGACTCTATGGCCAAACTTCTGAAATGTAAATCTAGCTCATCTATGGACCCATGGTTCTACCCACCTCTTTAGAATGATGGCCCCACGGCTCAATCCTACATTAAACCGGATTTGGAATTTCCACTTAAAACGAACATTGGAATGAACATTCTAAAAACGGACACGGATCCGAGTGTGCTTAGTAATTTCAGACTGATTTCCCTGCCGCCAACTACGGCAAAAATCTGCAAAAAGGTGGTTCAGAAACAGCTTACTGACTTTACAGAAAAGAATAGCCTCCTCCATGACTCTAAATCCGGTTTCCAAGAATAATGTAGCACAGAAACCTCACTTTTGGAAATCTCTGAATTAGTGAGTCTGTGGACAGTGGTTCCTCAGCCATCTGTCTGCAGCTTTTGACATGGCCTCACATCGGATCTTGCTGGAATGTTTATTTCATCTAGGCGTGTGCAGAGTGGCACTCTCATGGCTTTGGTCCTATTTGGAAGACCGCTCTGAACAAGTCTTACTACAACCTTTCTTGTCCTCACCACAATCTCTGGTGTATGGAGTGCTGCAGGGCACGGCTTTGAGCCCACTGCTTTTCAACTTCTACCTGGCCCCACTAGCCACCATTATTTTATCCTGGGGATGGAAAGTAGTCTCTTAAGCAGACTACACGCAGCTGTTTTTTTCCTTCAAAGAGCTCTCCCCGGCGGCAAATCTCTGACAGAATATCGACGGGCAGAATTTAGACTGACAAAATATTTACGCTGGAATATCGAAAGAAAGTATATTGACACCCTATCAACACATGGTAAGTACAAAAATATCGAAACTAAAATATCGATGTAAATAATATCGTAATTAAAAATATCGATTTTTTTCTGTAAAACAAAAAATTAAAATGAAGTAAATAATACTTATATATAATTTAAACTTATGTAAATATATTTTATAATGTTTAAAAGGAATAAATAATACATATTTAAATTAAACATTTAATTAAAATTAAACATACAATATATAATATATACTTAATTATTATTGATATTTATTATTATTTTTATTTAATTTAAAAATATTAACAAATACTATAAATTACAAATACATCAACACTCATAAAATAATAACATACATAATAATAAATAATTATATTTCATAAATAAAAACAATTAAATATACTTTCAATATTTAAAAAATTAATTAAATACAACATTATGTAACATAATAAAAAAATTATTAAAAACATACATAAATATAAATATTATTGGATAGCGTAAGGGTAAAAATTACTATTCAAACTCCAGAGGGTGCAACAGTAGGGAAAGCGTTGGATAGCGTAAGGTTAAAAATTACTATTCCAACTCCAAAGGGTGCAACAGTAGGGAAAGCATTGGATAGCGTAGGGGGAAAAATTAAATTACTATTCCCACTCCAGACAGTGCAACAGTAGGGAAAGTGTTGGATAGTGTAGAGGGAAAAATTACTATTCCCACTCCAGTGAGTGCAACAGTAGGGAAAGCGTTGGATAGCGGGTGGGTAAAAATGACTATTCCCACTCCAGTGAGTGCAACAGTAGGGAAAGCGTTGGATAGCGTACGGGTAAAAATTACTATTCCATCTCCAGAGGGTGCAACAGTAAGGAAAGCGTTGGATAGCATAGGGGGAAATTACTATTCCAACTCCAAAGGGTGCAACAGTAGGGAAAGCGTTGGATAGCGTAGGCGGAACAATTACTATACCAACTCCAGAGGTTGCAACAGTAGGGAAAACGTTGGATAGCGTAGGGGGAAAATGTACTATTCCCACTCCAGTGGGTGCAACAGTACGGAAAGCCTTGGAAAGCGGGTAGGTAAAAATGACTATTCCCACTCCAATGAGTGCAACATTAGGGAAAGCGTTAGATAGCGTAAGGCTAAAAAATACTATTCAACTCCAAAGGGTGCAACAGTTGGGAAAGCGTTGGATAGTGTAGGGGAAAAAATTACTATTACCACTCCAGAGATTGCAATAGTAGGGAAAGCGTTGGATTGCGGGTGGGTAAAAATTACTATTCCCACTCCAGTGAGTGCAACAGTAGGGAAAGCATTGGATAGCGTATGGGTAAAAATTACTATTCCAACTCCAGAGTGTGCAACAGTAAGAAAAGCATTGGATAGTGTAGGGGGAAAAAATAATTTTCCAACTCCAAAGGGTGCAACAGTAGGGAAAGCGTTGAATAGCGTAGATGAAAAAATTACTATTCCAACTCCAGAGGGTGCAACAGAAGGGAAAACGTTGGATAGCATAGGGGGAAAAATTACTTTTCCCACTCTGGAGAGTGCAACAGTGGGGAAAGCATTGGAATGCTGGTTGGTAAAAATTACTATTCCCACTCCAGTGAGTGCAACAGTAGGGAAAGCGTTGGATAGCGGGTGGGTAAAAATTACTATTCCCCCTCCAGTGAGTACAACAGTAGGGAAAGCATTGGATAGCGTGTGGGTACAAATTACTATTCCAACTCCAGAGTGTGCAACAGTAAGAAAAGCATTGGATAGTGTAGGGGGAAAATTTAATTTTCCAACTCCAAAGGGTGCAACAGTAGGGAAAGCGATGGATAGCGTAGGGGGAAAAATTACTATTCCAACTCCTAAGGGTGCAACAGTAGGGAAAGCGTAGGTGAAAAAATTACTATTCCAACTCCAGAGGGTGCAACAGTAGGCAAAACGTTGGCTAGCGTAGGGGGAAAAAATTACTATTCCCACTCTAGTGAGTGCAACAGTAGGGAAAGCATTGGATAGCAGGTAGGTAAAAATTACTATTCCCACTCCAATGAGTGCAACATTAGGGAACGGGAAGGATAGCGTAAGGCTAAAATTACTATTCCAACTCCAAAGGGTGCAACAGTAGGGAAAGCGTTGGATAGTGTAGGGGGAGAAATTACTATTCCCACTGCAGAGGGTGCAACAGTAGGGATATCGTTGGATAGCGTAGGGTGAAAATTACTTATATAACTCCAAAAAGTGCAACAGTAGGAAAAGTGTTGGATAGCGTAGGGGGAAACATAATTATTCCAACTCCAGAGGGTGCAACAGTAGGGAAAGCTTTGGATAGCGTAGGGGGAAAAAATAAAGCTTCCAACTCCAAAGTGTGCAACAGTAGGGAAAGCGTTTGGTAGAGTAGATTTTTATTTTATCATACTTATAAATAATGTTTATATTTTAAATAATGGATAATTATTTTTTTAAATACACCTACATCAATAAAAACAATTAATAAATAATAAAACCAATTAAATTTGAATAATTAAAAAATAAGAAATATACAAAACAATACTTTAAAAAAAAATGTTTACCAATCAATTAATGAATTTTTCTAGTTAATAAAAAGTATTTACAAATAACAAATATTAAATTGCCAATTAAATAAATTAATTATCTATTAAAATAATTAATTGCCAATTAATAATTATTTAATACATTAATTATCTATAAAAAATAATGTATACATAGTTAAATAATTACAATTAAATTACTTACCAGCCGATACCCCTATAAACCCACAACCCACTCCGGTACTAAAACATAACATTTATTTCAAAATAACATTAATTAGCAATTAATTAATTAATTTATAAATTAAAATAATTAATTGCCAATTAATAATTAATTACAAAATAAATTATACATAAAAAATAATTAAATAATTACAATTAAATTACTTCCCACCCTATTCCCCTATAAACCCACAACCCGCTCCGGTACTAAAACATAACATTTATTTAAAAATAACATTAATTGCCAAATAAATCATTAATTTATCAATTAATCTAATTAGATGCCAATTAATAATTAATTAAAAAATTAATTATACATAAAAAATAATTAATTAATTACAATTAAATTACTTCCCACCCTATTCTCCTATAAACCCACAACCCGCTCCGGTACTTAAACAAATAATTTACTTTAAAATAAATGTATTAATATATTTAAATAATAACAAAAACATATAACACATACATAATAAAAAACATACAATTAATACAAATAGCGATATTAGTGACATCGAAATTAGTTACATCGATATCTATGCTATTGATATTACCAACTTCGATATTACTTACATCGATATAAATAAATTCGATATTACTTACCTTAGGGTCGAATATCGTTGGACAGATATCTGTCCAACGATATTCTTGACATCGATATTCTGTACCTTCGAAATTTAAAACACAATATTTTGGTAGATCGAAATTTACAGCTCGATATTTTGACTGTGTACCCCCGGCGGCATTCAACAAATTCAAAGAATTTCAGGAGCAGATCTCTACATGGATGTATGGCAATTGTTTGAAACTGAATGCTGAAAGAGTGAGGTTTTGTTCGTTATTCAGGGCTCACCACCACCGTCTAATTTCTGGTGGCCTGAGCAAGTGAACCCCCCTCCACCGTCTTCGAGTCCATGAGAAATTTGGGTATCAGGTTGGATAACGATCTCTCTTTTACAACACACATCTGACAGATTTCGGCCCCATGTTTCTGGAAGTTACGATCCTTGAGGAGAGTCGATTTCTACCAGAGGAGAGAAGTAAGATCATCATACACGCCCCGGTAACCTCCCAATTGGACTATGCAAATAGCCTAAATATGTTTTGGACTCCCGGAATATCTGGTTTGAAGGCTACAGATTGTTCAGAATGTGCAGCAAGGCTGATCTGCTGTGTGCCCTTTCAACATCACATTTCCCATCAATTGAGACGGTTACATGGGCTACCGGGGAGCAAGAGGATTGAGTTCAAGGCCTTGGCTTCGGCCTTTGGAGCCACAAGAGGCCTTGACCCCTGCTATCTCAAGCAGAGGCTATGTGCCCGATTTACAGAACTAACTTAAGACAAAATCCTAAATGTACTACTTTTGGTATTCACAGAAAGCATTTAGTAGTAGTAAAGTTAAGATGTTGTCTTAAGTCTCTCTTGAGTCTGTCTTAAGTCTGTCTTAAGTTTGTCTTAAGTCTGTCTTAAGTCTGTTTTAAGTCTGTCCTTAGTTTATCTTAAGTCTGTCTTAAGTTTGTATTAAGTCTGTCTTAAGCCTGTCCTACTACTTTTGGTATTCACAGAAAGCATTTAGTAGTAGTAAAGTAAGGATTTTGTCTTAAGTTAAAATGAAATGAAAAAAAATATTTAATAAAGCGCACTGTGGCCAAGCGGCTTCCTGGCACTGGGGACTTAGACCACAAGTCACAGAGGAGGCCCATGGGATTTAACAGGAGAACGCCTGAGAGAACAAGAAGGTTTTTAATGCTTTACGAAAATGGGAATAGATGGGGATAGAGCGTATAGACAGGGGAAGGCAGTTCCAGAAATGGGGGGCCAAAACAGAAAATCTGGTACCACCTGTTCTGGACTTGCGAAAGCGGGGGACATGAAGAAGAGAGAGAGTGGAGGAGCGAAGAGTGCGGGTAGGGGTGTGAGTTTGACTTAAGACAGACTTAAAACAGACTTAAGACAAACTTAAGACAAACTTAGGACAGACTTAAGACAAACTTAGGACAGACTAAGACAGACTGAAGACAGACTTAAGACAAAATCCTAACGTTAGTACTACTAAATGCCTTCTGTGACTACCAAAAGTATTACGTTTAGGATTTTGTCTTGAGTTAGTTCTGTGAATCGGCCCTTAGCCTTTACCATCAGGATCGCAAACTGAGAACTAAGAACTCGTGTCTGCTTCATTTGTCACGATATGTCCAAGAGCGTAAAGGGGAAGGTCCTCCTCGGTCAGGACAGCCAAACTCTGAAACGCCTTGCCCCCCCCCCCACCTCCCATATGCACCTGATCAAGTCAGAACAAGAGTTCAGGTAGGCCTTAAAGACTCTGCTCTTTTCACAGATGTAGTATTCTTAAGCTGATTTCTGCTGTCAGTCCACATTAGAGCCAGGACACCTGCAATGAGGTAGCTGTTACACTCTATAAATGCACAATGATTGGTTAATTGATGGGCCGACCTCGACAGTGATGGCGATGTGCTACTCTCCCGAAACAAAGGATTGGTGTTGTTTACATAATAAACTTCTCCCATGTTGCCATGCAAGTGCCCCAGCCAGGTTGTCATTCTTTATTCCATCCTTGCAGGGCTGTCTCGAGTGGACAACAACAAACATCAACATTTTGCACAGTGAACTTAAGCCTAGTACATCATTTTCAAGGCCCTGATAATATGTGTAAGTAGAAGCGTAAATGTAAGCCAATACATTTCAGAGAAAATAATCCTATATTTGAGGTCATGCAATTGTGTGTCAAGAGTCAACGTTTAAGAAAGATTTACATTTTAAATATGAACATGTAAAATTGTGATTTTTCCCTGTCTGAGCCCTACATAACCACAAGACACCAGCCATTTGACACTACAGAAAATTGCATCAAGCAGTTTATCCTATATCGTGATTCTCTGGGTTTCTTCTGGACTGTGGGTGTCTCTCTTAATTCTACTAGCTATTACTGGCAACAGAGTACACAGTAAATCTGGGTGCATGGATCATGCTTTGCTTACATATTTTGATTAAGGGAGTGCCCTCTACAAATCTCTCTAGTTAGGACAACTGTGGATATTGTATAATGTGTAGAACATGCCAGCTCAAACGTTGACACTAGTACCTTTCTTCATAAAGATGTCAAGATAGAATCTGGATCCACAAAGCCATGCAGGGGAGTCATCCCAGCATCAATGGCATCTCATGATTCCTTGCGGAGCAGGCCAATGTTCTTTCCCATCCTCTGCATAGCACAATCCCAAATTACATCTGCAACTGGAGTAGGTGCCAACTTTAAAATAAAGGTTTCCAGCTCATCGATCATGACATTTTCAAAGTTTGGATATTTTAATTGGTGCAGAAGTAAAATAAAGGCACTACTGTGCCAAATTTCCTTTAAGCAGCGAATTTCTGTAAAACACTTGCTTCTGGCTCGGGGTTGAAATCGTCCGCGCTCTGTCTGCTCCAGATGGAGCTGCCAATTTCACACTCCGGAGCCTTCTTAATGCAGTGCACTCACTCGCTAAAATGTCTCTCCAATTCTTTCTCCATCAATGACTTTAAAAGATTTGTAAAGCATAGCGTGAGCAATCGAAGCAACTCCAGAGCTATGTATAAAAAAAAGAAAATGACTTAAGGACAGATTTGGAAAATGGGTTAGAAATTTACTGCTTGTCCTGCTGACTTCAGTGCTCAACAGAAAAGGCTGTGCACTGGAAGGCACAGTACAACATGTGAAATGACTTTCGCGATGGATTTATCCAGCAGCGGCACCAACTCGGATTGCAAATTGATATCCTGTATCGTAGTCTCTGTACAACTTGTTTCTTCTCTTCTTTGACCTCAGTTCCAACACTGAGAACCATGGGGCATATTACCAAGGGCCATTATCAGCGCTTTAGCTGGACTTTTCCCCGCTAATGCGGCGATAATTTTATCGCCCTATTACCAAGCTGTCGCTAACACCAGTTAGCGACAGCTTGTAGGCGATAGCGGGCATTTAGGGGCCCACTTTGCATGTCAGCGATCATTATCGCTAATGACATGCAAAGTGGGCATTGCAAAATGTCAGTGACTGAAAACAGTCGCTGCAATCGCTATCGCCTATGATCAATACAGGCGTAGCTTTGGAAATATTTGCGCTAAGCGCGAATATCTCCAAAAGCTAACGCCTGCCCTGAGCAGTTCTTAGTCATGTTATCCAATGAGAGGTAGATAACATGGCTAAGAGCATTGTCACGGTAATACCTGAATATCGCTGTATTGACAGCGATTTCGCCTGATTTTTATCGCTCTTGAGATAAACCTTGCTAATAGCAAGGTATCTCAGCGATAGAAACAGGTGAAGGGCGGTTATAGTAATATTCCCACTAAGCCAACACAGCGATAATTATCGCTAGTAGTTGGTAATATGCCCCCATATTTCCATAGTTTTTCCTTCTGGTGTATGTTACTAAGACCCGATGCAAAATCCCTTTTAGGATTTACAAACCAACGCAAATTGTTTTTTGCATTGGTTTGTTAGAAAATTGTGACTCAAACCAGCGCAAAGCGCTGCTTTGTGCTTCCTTGCGGCTAGGTGGCAATTCATGGTTGGTACATGGGCAATTCTGTGGAACCCCCCATGGTTTTGATGCAAAACGCTATCTACTAACAATAGTGATAGAGCGCGCAGTTCACCCGGGTCACTGGGTTTCCCGATTCTCACACGCACTGGGCCCTGGCGTGCACATTCAAACCAGTGACTCGCGTTTTGGCGTGAACCGGGTGAGTTTATACGCGCTACTATGAGTAATCTGTGGTTGACTTCTCACCACTGCTGATCATGTACCTGATTTACCACAGGCACATTACTCCAGACAGATCAGGAGCTAGCAGGGAAGAGGCGACAGGGGTCCTAGAAGAAAATACACTTTATAAAATCACCATACATTTTCCTCATTATAAATCTGTAAAAATAACCACAGACACCTGATGGGTTTGAAAATGTATCTGAAGATTTCAAAGTGAATAGTTTAGGACAAGCAATATACAAAATAACACATCAAGCATTAGAATCACAACTAAAATGTAACTCTGAATTAGAGCAAGGACCATTGGGTATACGGGAGAACTATGGGATATGAGTATTGGGAAACACACTATTGAACCCAAGCTTAAACTAAACACGAGGGACCTAAAATGTATATTTAGACTGAGCTACTTATGCTGTTCTTACTAAGTTCACTGCAACCATGCTAAGGGAGAGGGAAAAACGGGAACACACTAATAAAATATGACAGTTTTGACAATCTCCTAAAGGTGGGGAGAGAAGTGGAACAATTCTAATCAATACTTGCATATAATTTGCAGTTCAAAGTGATAGGGCGATATCACAAACAAGAGCGCTTCATTCAGGAAAAGGAGAGTAAGTGAGAAAAAAGACGCAAATCCATAAGGCAATATTTACCTAATTAGGAATGAGGACTAACCCTGGCCACGGGTCAGTTTGGAAGGACGGGGACAAGGACCCTCAGAAAAGGAATGCCAGAATGGGAGCAGGTACAGCTCACGGGCAACAAGGACAGGATACCCCTCAGGATTTGGGCTCAGGACTGGGCTCACCAAGGTACGACCAACACCCACAGCTTCAGAAGCAACGCCAGCATTACCCCTTTCTGCAAGTAATCCGCCAGTAACCCCGATTGGGTTTTTCGAATTTCCCAGCAAAGTGCTTCGCCAGCACTTAAGACTATTTCCACACCTAGGAGTTTGTGGAAAGTAAGGACAGAGTGCTCCGCAGCACTCAAGACTGGATCACCTATAGAGTTCGTAGGGTCAGTGACAGGTCTGCTACTCGGACAAGTCGGACAATTTTCCTAAGCTACACTAGGGCAATTATACTGTTTTGGGGACCCTTAGACCACCCACCAATGTTGCAAGTGACAATTTCGCACATTATGATTGGTCAGGAGAGGTGACTTGGTCATTGTCACCTCCTAGAATTCAACGTTCCCATCACGAATTTGAATTTTGCTTATCCGCCCCTTGGGTTCACGTTCCCATCCATAGGAAGACAATAGAAAATACGAGTGTACAAGATATAGCAACAAAGTCTCTGGGTTTCAAGGTGAATCACATCGTCTTGTGCTGGGTTCTCAGGCGCATTGGGCTTCAGGAGCCAGCTGGCTTATTTCAGCTTCTGCGCAGTAGAGTTTCTCCCAGGTCACATGGCAATACTCAGAGGAGCCTCATCATGGCGCCGGTTATGATTTTTCCAGCCCCAGAGACGTGATACATGAAAAGTAAGCGAGAACAAATTAAAATCACACATAAAAATGATCACACTGTATACCATGATAAATTCTACACACCCCTTACTTTATAACAGCAATAGTATTAAAGTTTAGTGCGAAAAGACAGATAGGCTAAAGCAGCAGTTGCAAGCGTAGAGCGTGGTAAGAGACAAGCGGCCATGTTTGCAACAGTGCGCATGAGCACAGATTCCCTCCAGAATGCGAGTGCGTCACATCACATGGGTATGACCGACGCATGCGCAGACTGAATTTCAGCGAAGCGGCCATTTCTTTAGTGCAAGCTTTGTGAGAAATGAAAAGACACATAGGCAAGCTTCGTGGGGACACCCGTGTGTTGGGGAAAATGCTAATTACAAGACGGACAGTAGGATTAATATGATTATACATTAGACGAGGTTCTTGAATGAGAGCAAGTCGCTTAACGTGCGAATCCTTGCTCCATCAATAGTAGACAGGGTTTTGTGCCAAAAAGTAACACAATTTGAAAGCAAGCTTTAACCATGCGAAATATTTTTATTTCTTCTAACCTTTCCCACTTTGCAAGTGTGCTGCACTGTACAGCACATATCAAAAGTGGGCAACTTTTTAAAGTTAGTCTAAGTATAGTATTTTGTACTGGAGGGTACCCTTGCCGTACAAAAGCTATGCTAGACTTACGTAGACACCTTTGCACTGTAGTGCAAAGGTGTGTGTGTAGCGCTTATCAGTCTGATTGCGACCCAGAGCGAGGGAGAGAGCAGGATGGTCCCATATCTCTGTAGATGTGGTTCTCTCCTGCTCAAACCCTGTCATTTTATGCCGTGCAGCAACTTTGGGTGCTGTGCTGCAATGTGTGACAGGTTTGTAATTCTGGCACAGAGCTGCTTACAATTTCTGGTAAAGTTACACTATTAAACACCTGATCAATAAACACAGGCAAAACCTCACACCAATAGAAACAATATTTGTGAAGGTTGTTTTTGGAGCTGATTTGGAGACCAGGTTTAAAAATGGGTAATAGCACACACAGGAAGCATATCTGATTTAGCAGATGATATTATCACAAGTGATGCAGTGTGCTCCTACGAGTACCATGAAGTAGGACCAGGTAGCATTTGGGAAAGCAAGTACATTGCACTCCACTTTAATAGATGTTAGTCTAACAAGCATTTGCAATGCAATCGGTCTCACCTTTGGGACCTAATATGTATTTAGCTGTGCAGCACATTAGCCTGGGTGCTGAAAATCTACTGTTCTTTAACATGGAGGGAAAGTAAGCAACAAACTGCGTGACACACCAGGTATGGGAACACATTGAAAGAAATATTGCCTTTCAGAGGGAAATAATATAGTCCAAAGCTCTGTTTTTAATATAAAATCAGGGACTTAGGTCGTCATATCACTGAAAATACAAGATTCGAAAAAAATATTATTGTCTTCTCGTGGAAGACAATTTCTATGGACTGTAATCTAGAGAATGCTAAAGTTATTCTGGTACTTTACTGACCTCTGCTGGTCGTTTGCTATCGATAAAGTTGAATTGAGGCAGATGCCAGAAAAATTAAAAAAAGAAAGTCCCTCAGCAGAAAGTAATTCTGGTATTTTACTGACCTCTGCTGGTTGTTTTCTATCAAGACAGTTATATAGAGGCAGTTGAACAGAAGAAAAGTCCCTAAGGGGAAGCAGACAAGTCCTAGGGTTGATCTCCAGAGCCCACAAAGTACATATACATATAAGTATATACTAAAGTATATACAAGAGGTCTTGAATGCTCGACCTAAAAATGAGTTCAAATCCTGTGGTACATTTACTATTGTTTCATGCAATGCGGCACCGCAAGGAAAATTGCTATGCTGCATGTAGCGAGAGGGAGAGAGCAGAAACGCTCCATACTTACAAAGATAAGGAGCAGTTCTGCTCTCTCCTTGCACTGGCGCAGTGTGGGTGCTGCCTAAGTCCAATATGGGCACACTTGCAGCATAATGCAAAAGTGGCCTGTCTTATGCTCAGGATTGCTTTTGAGAAGGAAGGCACACCTTCTCGCGCAAATCACTTTACTAGGGACTAATAGTTGGTTAATTAAATATGCCAACCAGGTGTAAGCACAATTTTACCATTTCTTAGGGAGTGAGCACAATATTTTAGAACTGGTTCACAGTGGTACACAGAGTCCTAAGGCCAACCAAAACTAATTCAGAAAAACAGAACAGAAGAAGGCAGAAGGTTTGGAGAAAGACCTCAATAAGGCTAACAGCTCTAACATCCAGGTGTGGAAGTCTTTGTAAATCTGAGTTTACATCAACGCATGGGAACATCCTCTTAATGCCTACGCGATGCAAAGGAACACAGTGCTGAACGCTGCCTTGGAATACTTTGTATTTACTGAAACGAACAAAGCAATGAACAATGGCTTTCTGTGGCTAAATGCAAAAATGATTTTGCATTGGGCCTGCACTACAAACATTTTGCAAACCCTGCGCAAAATCATAGTAAATCGAAGGGCCCTGTTTTTGTCCGATTTTGCTATGTGACTGTGTCAATCAACTGTCAAATTGCTCGAACACAATTTTCATATTTGCTGTTTGTTTAACAGTATGATGTGGTAGACTGGATCTTTTTCTATAGTTCTAATCCATAACCTGCTGGGTGCGCAGTTTGAAATCCAATGTAAACTGAAGCATTTCTTGCTAGGATTTAATTTTTCATTTGCAAGTGTACTCCCAGCTCATGAGGCAGAAAGGGAACACAGCAAACAGACTTGAGTGCAGTATTGACACCTAGCAGCCAATGTCTATGTCAGCAATTTTTAGAATGGCAATCGTTAGCAATCCAAGCGTATGGTATAAACAGGCCGCAGGTTTATTTCATAAGACACACAAAAAACATGGATGAAACATTTCACAACGATATGGTCGGTCATTCGCGACCCATGTCTTTTGCCATAACTAACATCTCTCAGTAATATTGTCACACTTGTTTTGTTCCTTTCTAGTCAACATCACTAATCTTGCGCGGTGGTCCGTCCTGCACGTCCCGCAGTTTATCCGGATCTAGGCTTCTCTTGCTACTGACTTCTTGGGCGGCCGGCAGGCCTGGTCAAGGCTGCAAGTGCTGTTTCGAATTGCCTGTACCTTTGCTGACCACTGGCCTGCCCCTCCGTGCCCCTACCGTGTGGCATCCCAAGGACACTGTCTGAGCAGCCCTTCTATTCTGGCTGTCGTTTTGTGCTTTCGCCTGCTCACTTGTGACCCTGCTGTGAGGCATTCCAAGGACACTGTCTGAGCAGCTCTTTTCCGTCGGTACCATTCTGTGCTGCCTCTGCTCTGCCCTTCCCCACTGGGTGGGTATCACTGGTGAGGTCAGTTGTTTTCTCCCTTGTGTCTCAGAAGGGCCCACTACTCCCTTTTTAACTTATTCCATGGGCCGCCCCCTGTTCACCGGGTTGGGCGGCACCCCTTTCGAATAATGCGCTGCAATCACAGCTCGGCATTTGAGCGGGCTTTTCGCCTCGCTACCTTAATCCGCTGCCTTGAGGGGTTCCCTGTGGGCTCTGATTGGTCCTGCTTTGCCCATGATACAGATCTGCGAAGTGACAAAAAACCTCTACGGAGTTCAGCAAGTGGCGGAGAGCAGTGCGAACTGCCATTCACGCTGATCTTCCTGCTGCTTGGGTGGAAATTCTACCCGAGCGACAGCTCGCACTCACCAACTTACCTGCACTACGCTGCCCCTGTAATATACTAGAAAGGATATGTGCTACATTTTTGATTGAATATCTCATCTGCCAAAATCTAAAGAAAGAACGTAGTCCTTCAACACATGGTGCCTTCTTTTGGAAGCCTTCCCACAGGCTCTCTCACTTTTCTCTCTACTTTTTTAAATATTTGCCTTGTAAGCTGCCTGGTTCCTAAATGATAAGGATATTCCACCCACTTTGCCGCCCATTTGCTTGGGTTTCTTGAACAGTTAAGAGTATTTTGTGTGTTGAAAGCAGTGCATGCCATGTCTGGTGGCTTAATGGACCAATGCGGACTAATGCGGACTAATGCATTCACTGTACAGCCTTTGTTCGACCTCATGGTCACAGGTAAAAATCCCAGTGAGTCATTCAGCCTTTCATCCTACTAAGGTAAATAAAGTGGATAGCATTGAGTTGGATAACAATAAACATTAGATAATCAGTGCCAGGATACCCTTCTGAGTGAACATGTGCTTTACAAATACAAGTTATGTTGCTCTTGATTTCGTCTTCGTAGTATCTGGGAAATGTTTTTCATGTATTTGTATTTAATGCATATATAATTTCACAGTATATTCCTTGTTTTGTAAAATGAACTGCAGGAGGTTTCTGAGGTGACAAGAGACAGACTGTCTTATTTAGACAAAAGATCATTCAGACAACACTGCTATGTGTCATTTGTGGTTCATGGCATTGGAACCTAAAAAGTACTGCACAGAATGGATTTCTTTAGATAAGGCATAAGGTCACACACGAAAAGGGTCGTTTGATGTGGGATTTAAGGGATCATTTGAGGAATATGATTTTGAAATGTGAGGCTTGTGGTAAATAAAATTACCCGGGCATAATTTCTATACATTTAATAAAGAATAAGGATAGCTCATAAAAATGAGAGGCAGAGTCCGTGGTGTCCGAGTCAAAAGGGTTTTATTACAAAGACTAGAGTCAGTGGAGAATCGGGTTCCATCACCACTAAGGTTCAGGAAGGGATATCTAACGTTTTATTAACATCACACATTATATATAGTAAAATCATACAATTGCAATGAATAGGGTAGGCGGAACACTCCAGGCGGAGCGAGTGAAAAGAGAGAGATAAGAACACATGGGCGTAAAAGAAGGCGTGTAAGGAGGTGTGCACATAGGCGTTCACTTGATGAGTCATAGGTGTGTCATAGGTGGGTGGATGCATAGAGGAGGTCTGCATTGTCAGCAGAAACCTTTACCCTACATGTGCGCGTAACTGGTCATGACGTGACATTGACGTGTAACTGGGGAGAGCTGGGGGTTGACTTTAGCACTAGTAGAGGAGTCTGGAGTCTGGGATGTCAGAACGACCTGTACCTTTGGCATATCTGATATCTTGTGTTTGGAGGATGTATTGTCTGACATAAAGGTCTCTCGAGTAAAAGGCTGTTCATCACTAAATGCTAGTGTGTGCATTTATTTCTTTGTGCATTGCAGGGGGGCATGGGCCTTCTATGGCAACGGGTTCAATAAATCACTTGCATGGAGACGGGAAGGCTAGGCCCTATGCTCTGCAGGCGGGATATGTTTACCTCTTTCACTAGACTGGAATGTGTTTCTGCGGAGGCTGAGCAGATAACTATATAAAAACACCGTCTTGGCAGGCAGGCCAGGCTGGGCACCTCTCGGCTGAGCAGGAAGTGAGGGAGAGGTCAGGGATGCATACCTAAACTGCAGCTTTCAGAGACAGAAAAGGCTCGGAGCCATAATTCAGGGCCTGGCTCGGCTGGGCCACAAAAAGGTGTGCTTCTCGATATTTAAACGTGTACCATGTAAATGTATTGGCAACGTAGGCCTCCGTGCAGAATTAACGTTTCATTCATGGAAGGCCTAATAACTGACATGCTAACATTAGACGGAAATGCAGGGGCATTATCGTGGCAGGCACGGAAAAGGAATTACACGATAACATGGACATACATGGAGCATAGGTACGTGTATAGGGTGCGAGGGGGGGACACACTGACCACATAACATTTCTGTTTCCTCATTCCCTCCTTGTCCCCTACTGCGCCCTTTAGGATACATCTATTTTCATGAGACCATCTATTTGTTCATACAGCATCATTTGCTCGTCTTTTTTCATTCGTGCACGGGAACGTGAACGTGGACGGGGAATACAAGCAGTGGCACACAAGCCGCAAATCGCTGGGCCACATTGCAGACAGAGACAGCAACTGAATACTATGAGCAGTATTATTCCTAGGAATGACAATACTTTCCATCCCCAGGCTGATATCACACTCCAGAGCCAACCGGACCAAGTCCAGGTGCCTGGATTCTGGTGCATCTCGTGAGCTATCTTATGGAGCCTTGTTATTGCTGCATATACTGATGGTGCGTTAGTAGGAATAAACACACAACAACTCAAGCCGATCACTCTACAAGCTCCGCCCCTATCGGCCAGGATGACGTCAAGAACAAGGCGGTTCTGAAGAACAACAAGTCTCATAGCAGACTGCTCCTCGGTCAAGTTACCTAAAGCAGAAGTAGTCTCATTCACTACTGCTTCCAGTGTCCTGGTTAATCTACGTATTAATTTACTGTTTTGGATAGGACCTATGAAGAAAAAGAATCCTTTATTGAAATCTGTATATTGCTCCAATGCTGTCTCAGTCTGATCGACAATTGGGGACTCGATCTCCCTCTTGTGTCTTACATGTATATGTTGGGAATCTCGATGATAATGGGATGGAGCTAGAAAAACAGGTGGCAGTAAGAACGCAATATAACACGTTCCACCCCAGTCTAAGGGCAGATGTACATAAGCTGTCTGACCACAGATAAAATAGGAATGGCGGGAAGCTTTGAAAGTAGACTTTCCTTTATCATTGAATTCGACCACAGTATTACAATCACTGTGTCCTAGGTGTACTGAACCATTTTTCCTAACGCATAATTCACCTTTCACTGGTAAGACTGTTACAAACGGTGAACCTGTATTGGTCTCGGACTGGACATTCAGAATCATGAGGTTAAGGGAAACATCCCCTAATTCGTACACTTCATTTTCTAGATCTGTTCCTTTCCTTTGGGGAAAACCATCTTTATCGGGAAAACATGCTTTATTCATGACTATATTCAGATTCCCCCAAATCCATTCACTCTGGGAATTCGTGGACTGTCTGTCTTGTGTTGATGACATTAAAGCAAACCAGGCTCCGCACGAACCATTGTACGAAAACGGATAAGGAAAGAGGGGCAGAACTCCCTTCATTTTCTGATAAGGTGGGAGTCGGCCGCATACCCAGTAATTCGTTACATTGCTGGTCTGGTGAGAATGGTGTAACATACGGATAAAAGTGTTGTTGCGCAGTGCTAGTCGATAGGATAGTTCATGGGGTGGCAGGTCACTGAAAGTGTGCTCTACAGTGTCGTTGAAGGAAGAATGTACATGTGAACCAAGAGGAGGAAAGAAAACATGTAGCGTCAAGCTTATACATATAATCGATATACTAAGAAAAAACATAATGATCAGAGTTACTATGCATCTACTGCGTAAGTTTTTGCAGTATTTTTCTCTCGTTTTCTTCTGCCTATCTCTCTGACTATTTGAGTCTACGATCTCATACATGTCAGGAACCTGTCTAACCGCTTCACCCGAGGGGGACTTAAACAATTAAACGCTGTCTGACTTACTAGACCGTAGTTTCTGTTTATACTCCTGTTGCGGAGTCTTTTCTAGCAAAGGGGGTTTAATGTCAATGTTCTCGGGGCAGTTCTCAGAGTCCTTTACTGAACCAAGTCCATGGAAACGCTTCACATGATGGGCGTGGAGCCATCCTCTTCGTCCCTCGACCTTGACGGCAGTTCTCGTCGTCAACAAGACCAATTTGGGCGATCGCCAGCGGGGCTCCAGAGGGCTTGAACGGTCGAAATTACGGACGAACACCAGGTCTCCTGGAACAATCTCATGAGTCTTCACCTGGGTGTTGTCCGGGAAGGCAGATGCAACCTGTGAACGACAAGAAAGGAGTGCAGACATCAAGGAAGCCAGGTAATCTGTCAGCATTGTACTGTCAACATCCGTTATTTTACGTGGCATAGGCGTACCCCACATATTCGGCGGTCTACCAAAAACCACCTCGTACGGGGATAGTCCGGTTCTGGAATGAGCTACCATACGCATGTAAAAGAGGGCAACCGGCAAGGCTACCATCCAATCCACACCTTTTTCTGCACAAACCTTCGCTAACCTTGTTTTGAGAGTCTGATTGTGTCTCTCTACGAGACCAGCTGCCTCTGGGTGTCGTACGCAATGGAATTTCCACTGGTACCCTAACAGGAGAGATACTTGTTTCATCAATTCGGAAGAGAATGGCTGTCCATTATCTGAATACACGACACGGGGCAAGCCGTATCGCGGGAAGAATTCACGGACCAACTGCTTGGCAGTGGTCACAGCAGTGTAATCTGGGACTGGGTACGCTTCTGTCCATCTAGATAGTGCACATACGACTACGAGGACATACTTGAATCCTCGACATCTGTCCATCTGAATATAATCCATCTGGAGGACTTCAAAAGGGTGATCAGGAGGATGAAATCCACCTTGTTCCACGGGAATGCCTTTGCCTGGATTGAACTGACAACAGATCATGCAGGTACGCACTTTCTGTTTCGCTGCTGCACGTAAATGCTTGTTGAACCAGATGTTCTGTATACTGTCTAACATGGCTTTCTCTCCTAAATGTGCTGGACTATGTGCGGTATTTATGATAGCTTGAACCATGGAGTCAGGGAGGAACCACGTGGCCTTGCCTTTTGTCATCCATCCCTGATCTGTCTGGACCCCTCCTTGTTCAGTCCATCTCTTAATTTCGTCTGGAGTGGCATGTGTCTGTATGTCGAGTACATCTTGTGAGGGATCCCTGACTGTCATGCAATTCGTCAGTGATGGTACTTCAGTCTTCGTCGTGTCAATTGGAATATCTGTTTGAGTCTGTGCTGTAAGTTTAGCTGTTCGATCTGCCAGGTCGTTACCCTGGGAAATAGTGTCAGTGACTTTAGTATGTGCTTTGCATTTCATGACTGCTAAGGCTGTAGGCAAGTGTATTGCATCTAACAGAGCTTGAATGAGGGGACCATGCTGTATCTTGGCCCCATGAGAGGTCAGAAAACCTCTCTCTTGCCAGAGGACACAGAAATCGTGAACGACTCCGAATGCGTACTGTGAATCTGTGTATATGTTTACTTTCAGGTTCTTGGCTCGTATACAGGCTTGGGTCAGAGCGACGAGCTCTGCTGCTTGAGCAGACAGGGTGTCAATTCATTGTGTTTCTATGACTTCAGTATCAGTGGTCACTGCATATGCGGCCACTAACTCTCCTGTGCTTGTTCTCATACATGAACCATCTACATAAAGTGTCAGGTCTGGGTCGGGTAATGCAATGTCTGTCAAGTCTTGTCTTGGCTTCGTCACTGTGTTAATTACATCCACACAGTCATGTGGTGCAGGGTCTGTTGTGCTCGAGGGTAAAAGTGTAGCAGGGTTTAGAATGTTGCAACGCCGGATCTCTATGTGTGGTTGGAACAATGTCAGTTCATATCCTGTCAGTCTTGCTATGGTCAGGTGCTGTGTCTGTGTCCTGTTCAAGAGAACTTCCACTGAGTGTGGAACCTGTACTGTCAGAGGATGTCCTAACACTATGGAATCACTTTGTCTGATTGCTAGAGCCGTTGCTGCAACTGATTTGAGGCACGCAGGCAGAGCCTGGGCCACTGGATCCAATGTACTAGAAAAGTAAGCACAAGGCTTGTGTTTTCCTGCTTGATCCTGTGTAAGGACAGATAATACTGTACCTTCGCGTTCAGTGACAAAGAGTGTAAAAGGTTTGCTGTAACATGGTGTCGCTAAAACTGGTGCTTGACATAGAGCTTTCTTCAATTCATCAAATGCAAGTGTATGTTCCTGGGTCCAAGGGAGGACAGTCGAAGTCGCTGCCTCCTGTGTTGTCAACTGTATGAGTGGTTTGGCTAGATATGCGTACTGGGGAATCCATTGTCTGCAGTAAGAAGTGAGGCCAATGAAGGCCCGTACTTCCTTTTGTGTCTTGGGCTGTGGAAGATGTGCAATTAACTGAATACGGTCAGGTGTCAACTGTCTACCCCTCTTGGACAGCAAGTGACCAAGGTACACAACTTGCTGGACACAGAATTGTAGCTTCGAAGGGGACACTTTGTGCCCCTTTTCTGCCAGGAAGTATAAGACTGTCAGTGATGCACGTTCGCAGTCCCGTTCTGTCCGTGCTGTGATCAAAAGATCATCAACGTATTGGAGCAATGCAGTGTCAGTAGGCATGTGACTACTGTCTAGCTGTCTTTTCAATGCTTGACTATAAATACTAGGGCTTTCTGTGAACCCTTGAGGAGCCCTTGCAAATTTGAAGCTTCGGCCATTTAAACAGAATCCGAAGAGGTATTGGCTCTCCGGATGGATCGGGACACTAAAGAAGGCGTTCTTGAGATCAATTACAGTAAAGAACATCGCTTAGGAATCAATGGTAGTCAACAGTGAAGAAATGTCTGGGACCACTGGGTACTGGGGTAGTATGCATTTGTTCAGTTCTCGGAGGTCAATCACTAATCTGTAAACCGGAGGTGCATTTGGGTCAGTTCGTTTAAGAATCGGAATGATAGGAGAATTACATATATTTGAGTCAGTTTCTACAACCACTCCCTGTGCAATGAGTTCATCAACAATTTTCAGTAATGCAACTACAGCATCAGGTGGCAACTTGTATTGTCGGATTCGTGGCAGTACAACTCCTTGCTTGAGTGTGACACGGTATGGTGTAATGTGCATGTAACCTACATCAGTCGGACCTTGTGCCCATATCTGCTGTGGTACATTCTGGAGTCTGGGGTCAAAATCTCTCAATACATAATGTCCTTTAAAATCACGTAAAAACAATCTCACTCCTTCCGGAGAACAACAAATCACTGCTCCTAGTTCCTTCAGTGTTTTTATACCAAGCAAGTTTTCTGGACATGATTTAGTAAGCAACAAGTCTGTAGTACGGGACAATGGACCAACTTCTAGGGAAACTGGCTTTGACACTTCGTTAACAATAGGCTTTCCTGAAAATCCCAGGGAAATATTCTGTGAGCCTGAGAGGGGTGCCCCTGGAACCTCGTCATGACTGATGGTAGTTCTGCTCGCCCCTGTGTCAATCAGAAATTTTCTGTCTTTCCCCAATACATGACTATGTACATAGGGACCCTCTTGATCTACAGGAACCTCAATAAGGGGCAAGCCAACCTCCCTCTCTAGGCTGTTTCATGAATACTGTTGATAATCTGGGTAATCTGACTGTGCATACTGGTACATTTGTTGCGTGACATGTTGTGTGGCAGCAATGGGTTGGGGTACAGCTACTGTCTGTTGCGCGTTCTGTGAAGTTTGCGTGTTCTGCGGGATGTGTTCCTGTCTAGGAGGACGCGGTCTTTCTTTCGTCTTGCCTATAGCTATATTGTGTTTCAGGACAGCACATTCATTTATATAGTGACCTAGCTGCTTACAGTAGTTACAGTTCCCTTTGACAGGTGCCGTGCCCTTTTTCTGGCAATCGGCTGGAACTGATTGAGCAACTAGTACTTTCATTTTCGTGTCTTTCATGCGTCTCTTTTCGTGTTCCTGCTCTTCTCTAATTCGGTTCTGATGGTACTGTAACATTTGTAACATTTGGGAAGGGCTATTTGCTTGCCAGGTACTCTCAACCTTTAGTACTCTATTTTTGATCTGTGGTAAAGAATTCTCTACTAATTTGGTCACAAAAAGATGTGGGTACGATTCACTACTGGTCTTCAGGCCACTATTAATAAGAAAAAAAAATTCGAATCTGGAATAAAAATCACTAGTATCTTCATCTTGTTTCTGTTTGCAGGCTGAAATAGCATCCCAATCTTCCTTTTTAGTAGTCAATAATCTCGGCAAAACCTGTATCAATAGCTCGGGTAACTCTTTAACTTTGTCCCTGAGACCGGTACCAGGGGTTCGTGTATTATCTTCATCTTCTAATTCTGTCCAGTTAATCTTTTTCTCTCCCACCTCCCACTCTTTTTCTTTAAGTTTTTCATAAATGCCTGCTGGTAACAGTACTTTCAACATTTTAATCGTATCAGCGTACGTACACTCTCCCATGCGGAGCATGTCTTTTAATTCACAGTGGAACCCTGCTGGGTCTTTATCGTGACAGGGCAGTAATTTTTTCATTTCCAATAATTCCATTTTCGTCAAGGGTGTGTAAACATACACTCGTTGAAGTGCACCCCCTGCAGTCCTAACGGGATGAACCTCTCGTAGGGGATTCTGTCTGTCTATGTAAAAAGTCTTTCTTTCTCGGTGTGGAGCAGGAGCCGAGTGCGGGGTCAGGAAAGTCAAGTACTTATGTCGTTGATCCAGAACATTAATTAATTCGGTGCCTAAGCCTCTCCATCTTGCTAGGAGTAAATCGTCCAACCATTTATACAAGGGTCCTGGATCAGAATGCTGACTCTCGTACAATGTGATGAGATGTTGAATCATGTAAATACCAGCTAAACGCTGTTCTTCCGGAGGAAGACTCAAAAATGTTTGGGCTACTACGTCATCCTTATATATGTTAGAATTTCCAGCCCATTGAACTGCTGACCGGGCTAGTTCCTGTTCACGCATAGTACTAAGTTCACTACTCCCTACTCGTTTTTTCAGTGCATGTTCAGTAGCTTGGAACAGGTGTTCAAGGGAATATCGGTCTGGTATTGGAGAGAGGGAACGTGTATTGTATTCTAGGCGTATGGGTCTATCAAACGGTCTTGCCCTACCTACATAATTCATTTTATTCATTTCCCCTGTTACTGCATCATCGTCCTCTGAGACTTCGTCGTCCTCTTCCTCAGCTTGTTTCTCGGCCTGTTCTTTCTTGTGTATCTCAAGTATTTCTTTACGAATTTTCCTGTACATGCTTTCTACTCTATTCTGTGTATCATGCTTACCCATAGCTATATTGTCACTCCAATTCGTCATACCTTTAGTTACTTCTTTATCTGGCTGGTCTCGTTCCCTGATCAAACAATTAACCAAAAACTGTAAGAGCATGCGTTGAAGCTCCACTTTTCTATTTGCCATGGCCTCGTGTATACTTTCTGGTCCCTCCCCCGTTCTAATGAAGTGGTATATTCTGTCTAAATGGTCCTTCATGCCTGGTAGAGTAATCAAATAGTCTGCAACACGTCTTCATCGTATTGAGGATATGAGCATTGTGCCCTCACCTGGTACTGGATCATATATACAATCGGTGAGGGACTGTCTAAGGGTTGCTAATGTCATTGCTTTTGGCGTGTGTTGTAGTGCTAAATCTCGTAGTGTTCGTTTTATTGGTGGTGGGGTGTGCTGTATATCTCTAGAGGGCCCCCCTCCCGATGCTCCTTGACTTGAGTCGCCTAGGCTTGAATCGGATATTACTGCCAGCGCTGTTGCTGGTAATCGGGGTTGATCTTGTACCACGGGTGTTGGGCGAAACGGATTGATAGGGAGGGTGGCAGGAGGATTAGTAGGGTTGGGAGGAGGAGGTAAATTTTCATTTACATATTCTGGAGCAGCGTCGTCTAGATAGGAGGAAAGAAAAATGTCCGCTGCGGTCTGTTTATGACTACGGAGTTTAGTCGGGATCAATGGTGGCGGCAAGTTACTAGGTACTTCCGGGGTCACTTTAGGTAGGCCCTCGGCAAGGAGGGGATACATGCCTTTAATAAGGGCATTTCTTTGTCTATCTAACTGTTCGGCCTTAACCCGTTCACCTTCTTCTTGTAGCTCTTTTTTCTTGGCTTTTTCTGATGCTTCTCTACTTCTTTCTGCTTTCTGGATTTCTTTCTCTGTTCTTCTATGTGCTTCTTTACGCCACAACTCTATGGCATCTTTCTGGGATTGTCTAGCTTTCTTTTTCCACAGTGCTTCCTCTACTCTCATGATGCAATAAGCATCCCATGTCCCTGAGACAGGCCATCTATATTTCTCTTCCAGATCCTTCGTGTAATCTACCCATAAATCTAAGTACAGTATGGCATCTAGGCCATGCTTGTGGTACATAAAATGTCCGGGAGTGTCCCTAGGCGGGACGGGAACTGCCTCTTCGAGTATCCCCTTCCTGGTTCCTATCTGACGTAATTTCGAAAACAATGGCATGTTTGAACTAGCTTGAACGAAAACACAATAAGCACAATAATAGACTGTAAACCATCATTCATACCACGACATTAAAACATTAGAAACAGATACTAACTAGTACATAGAATAACACAATCCTAGAAATCCTAAAATAAACCTTGTATACTGGATGCACTGCGAGAACAGTACAGTCACACCGGTCTCATAAAGAGACACGTCGTTACCGCATCCACCTAAATGGGCACGTCTCTACCGGATCTGTGTACCCAGACCCGTCTTGACCGGGCTCAAATAAATGAACCCGTCTATATGCGTTCCCAACAACGGTACTCACCGGGAAGCAAAACTGAAGGCCTCGGAAACTCGATACTGGACTGGACTACTACGGCTTCTTGCTGCGCATGCGCCTCGGTGGGCCTCGGGATACCTCGGACCTTGCTCTCTCGGCTTGGGCTCTGGTCGGGATAGTCCGCAATCCTCACCGCCTCGTGTGGATGCCAGGCCGCAGTCTCCCTCTCCTCCGTGGGCCTGAGGGAGTTGGCAGGAAAACCTGCGAATGTGCACAGAATGGGTCCGTCGCGGCTATAGAAGGGGTCAGGGGGCTGCGCTTACATCACCGGCGCGTGGGGAAGGGGACAGTCCCTATTCGGGCGCCAGATTAATGTGGTAAATAAAATTACCAGGGCATAATTTCTATACATTTAATAAAGAATAATGATAGCTCATAAAAATGAGAGGCAGAGTCCGTGGTGTCCGAGTCAAAGGGGTTTTATTACAAAGACTCGAGTCAGTGGAGAATCGGGTTCCATCACCACTAAGGTTCAGGAAGGGATATCTAACGTTTTATTAACATCACACATTATATATAGTAAAATCATACAATTGCAATGAATAGGGTAGGCGGAACACTCCAGGCGGAGCGAGTGAAAAGAGAGAGATAAGAACACATGGGCGTAAAAGAAGGCGTGTAAGGAGGTGTGCACATAGGCGTTCACTTGATGAGTCATAGGTGTGTCATAGGTGGGTGGATGCATAGAGGAGGTCTGCAGTGTCAGCAGAAACCTTTACCCTACATGTGCGCGTAACTGGTCATGACGTGACATTGACGTGTAACTGGGGAGAGCTGGGGGTTGACTTTAGCACTAGTAGAGGAGTCTGGAGTCTGGGATGTCAGAACGACCTGTACCTTTGGCATATCTGATATCTTGTGTTTGGAGGATGTATTGTCTGACATAAAGGTCTCTCGAGTAAAAGGCTGTTCATCACTAAATGCTAGTGTGTGCATATATTTCTTCGTGCATTGCGTGGGGGCATGGGCCTTCTATGGCAACGGGTTCAATAAATCACTTGCATGGAGACAGGAAGGCTAGGCCCTATGCTCTGCAGGCGGGATATGTTTACCTCTTTCACTAGACTGGAATGTGTTTCTGCGGAGGCTGAGCAGATAACTATATAAAAACACCGTCTTGGCAGGCAGGCCAGGCTGGGCACCTCTCGGCTGAGCAGGAAGTGAGGGAGAGGTCAGGGATGCATACCTAAACTGCAGCTTTCAGAGACAGAAAAGGCTCAGAGCCATAATTCAGGGCCTGGCTCGGCTGGGCCACAAAAACGTGTGCTTCTCGATATTTAAACGTGTACCATGTAAATGTATTGGCAACGTAGGCCTCAGTGCAGAATTAACGTTTCATTCATGGAAGGCCTAATAACTGACATGCTAACATTAGACGGAAATGCAGGGGCATTATCGTGGCAGGCACGGAAAAGGAATTACACGATAACATGGACATACATGGAGCATAGGTACGTGTATAGGGTGCGAGGGGGGGACACACTGACCACATAAAATTTCTGTTTCCTCAGGCTCTGTGCTTTCTTTCGATTTGTGAGCTGAAGCTCACATCACTCCTGTCAATCATAGAGTGGCAGCTTGTCAGACAGGAGGTGAGCCTATATTGACAAAATACAGAAGGTAGTTAGCAAAAGTCAGACATTTTAAAGTCTTTTTTTATCTCTTGCAAAATTAATAGAGGTTATATTTAATATGCAGCTCTAATTACTCATAGAGTTTTATTCAGAGTCAGAAATACAGAGAGTGTGACAAGAAATATCTTATTTCCTATTAGGAAAATGAACAGGAATTAGAATGATAAAATTACAAAGAACTATTTCTTGTCTTTAGATAGTCATGCTGATCCAGCAGAGCTATATGAACAAATAGTGTAAAGACATCTTACATCGTTGTTTCTCTTTCTGGTTCCATTCCCCTTTTCCCGGGTCTACTGTGAACCAATATGATGCCCTATGTATGGTTGGCAGTGGGTTCAGGGTAGTGAAAAGATACACATCACACATGTTTGATCCAGAGTGCCCGATGAATGCAGACTTAAGAAGAGACTATGTAGCTGGGCCTTAAAGAATGTTTTGCCACAGCAAACATACTCTCTCATGAGGAAAATGGTGGTTTGGGATAGAAAGAAAGAAACACAGCTCTTCACTACATAGACACTGGTTTGAGCTTTGTTTAGGGTTTATTACTCTCGCTATAGATCCTAGAAACGTAGCCAACAGATAGAGTTTTAAAATGGATCTTAAAGCGTTCATTACATTGCAAAAGTAAGCCCCACCTAATGCTAAAGACCCCTCGGGACCTTCCCTCATACTACAGTGAATACTACTGTTAATGACATCAGAGAGCCTATAGAGAGGTTTACAGGTTCAAAGCACCAGAACGCAAAAGTGCTAGTAATGAGTTTTGGATGGCTTCGTCTCATTTTGTCAAGATCGGGGACTAGAAATAAATACAACCAAAACGAAATTCATGATTTTTAATCCACCGAAAACATCTCGCCCAAACCCTGCTATAGGTGGTATTTGTTTGGAAAGAGTGCAAACGTTTGAATACTTGGGACTAACTCTCAATGAAAATATGACTTGGGTACAACATCAGACCAAAACCCAGCTAAAGCTCTCGCAAAAAGCAGGGGGGATTCTCAAACTCTTAAAACAATCCACGATAAAACCAATTTCAGCCCCACTTGAAATCTATAAAATGCAGGCACAGGGTGCGGTGATCTATGGAGGAGAACTGTGGGGTCACAGTTGTTCCCCAGAAATCACAGTCATGGAAAATAGGTTTCTTAGGCAGTTGGTATCTTCGCCCACTGGTACGCCCCTACTTCCCCTTAGGTTGGATATGGGATTGAGGAACTGGGACTTAAGCCTCGAACTTTTTGGAGGCGTCTTTGGGTTACCCCTGAACTTGCCAGTTATAGGCATGAGCTTGCAGAATTGTTAAAGTCCCCAAATGTCTGGAATTTCCCCTGGCAGAAATATATCAGGCAGGAATTTGACAGGCTAGGTTGCACTTTGCTATAGACTAACCCCGAACAAGCGTGCAGGGGTATATCCCGCAAGGAGCTAGTTAGCCTGTATTATGATTATAATTTGTCTGCCAGCCTAATGAATGCCCAAACGGGGACAATGACGAGTAAATACTTGATATCAAAAGACCACTACAAATTAGAGCCTGTCCTTGATAATATCAGCCCTAACAGTTTTAGGAAGATGTACCTCCAATGGAGGTATGACTCCCTACCAATAAGAGCCCTCACCAGCCGTTGGCGCGCTAATGCGCCCAGAAACTGCCCAGCGTGCATGGCGGAGGTAGAGAATGAGTTACACATAGTTTTCTTTTGCCCTTCTTACCAGATTCCTAGGCAGAAGTGGATCATCCCTATCTGCAAAAACCTGGGGATCAGGCAATGTTCTCATTCCTATTGAATATTAAAAACAGACTTATCCCCATTAATTGTTTTTGCTGTTACGAAATTCCTGGCTGCCATGTGGAATATTAGAAGAAAGTACATTGTAAAATGAGATCAAATGTATTCGCTTACAATGCCCAGGCGTTTCGGGGGTGTTGGGGACCAGAGGTTCATCGGGCTGTCTGTCTTTTTAACATTAGATAATGCTTTTACAAGAATGAATTTTATGGCACTTTGTATTTTTAAACATTTGCAACGTTGTATACTGTAATTTTATTGTGTATTCTTTTATGACATCTTTTTGTCGAAATAAAGGCAAAATGAATGAATGGCTAGTAATGATGGCACGCAAGATTACCAGCTCAGTTTACCTTACATACCTGTGCCCATACACATTCACACTTTGAACCAGTAATCCTGCTTAACTTCCTGCCTATCAGAATATTATTCACCTTAGGACTTATACCTGTATACCATGACTTACTAAGTCCATGTCACTTGTTTTTAAGTCCTAAATCAATAGGATCAGGGAGTTCAAATAATAGGTAGCGCTTTGACATTTACCTTCTTGTAAATAACCACGGACTCCAGAGAAGTTTAAACACTGTATCTATGCAATATTTTGTGAGTCGACATCCACAATAGTGAAACTAAAACCTTTTTGAGTAAGAAAATAATTATTAAGGCAATAATTCTGCAAGACTTTAAAGTTATAGTTTTAGACATTGGTACCTGGGAAGAGTGTGAAAAGGGAAACGGTACAAGGACATACTACACAGATCATAATTACCTAATATGGTGCGAGGACCAACCCTGGGCACGGGCTGGGACAAGAAAAAGGATCCCGACTAATCAGGTGCCAACAGGACAGGACAGGTGCAGGTCAGGATAGGTATCCTCAGCTAAGTGCAACGCCAGCGTCACACCCCTCTCTACGGCTAACACTCGGACCCTAACTGGGTTATCAATTCTTCTCCTTCAGTAAGTCTCCCGATTCTTCTGACAGAGTGCTCGACCAGCCCTCTGCTCTCGATTCTCATTCAGCATATGTTGGGTCAGTGACAGGTCTGTGACAAGTCAGACAATCTAACTGACTAAGCCT
Source organism: Lissotriton vulgaris (assembly GCF_964263255.1). Classification (NCBI taxonomy): domain Eukaryota; kingdom Metazoa; phylum Chordata; class Amphibia; order Caudata; family Salamandridae; genus Lissotriton; species Lissotriton vulgaris. The sequence goes on from NC_141688.1 coordinate 276,501,497, forward strand.
TCCTTAGTTATACTATTTTCCAGGGCAATGTACCACCACCCAGTGTTGCAAATTTTTGTGATTGGTCAGAAAGGCAAGGAGAGGTCATCACACCATACAAGTATTAAATCATTTTCATTCAATAGAGTTGATCAATGTTCCCGCCCATAATTTATTTTCCCATGATTTTATTCCACCCAGCAATAATTGTTTCAATATCATCTACAATGTATTTCAACAGTCCATATTTCTTCCTCTTTTGTGTCAAATGGTCAGTTTCCTATGAACCTCACGGGTAAGACGGTCTTTGGCAGTAGTGCAAAGCCACAACTCGAGGTTTTTCAGTGCTCCCAGCACATGTGCAAAGGGATTTCAATATGGCGATTCAAGTCACGCTTCAGGCCCAAATACGAGCTATTAAAGAAGTCAAAGAAAGACATATTAGAATACGAAAAGAAATGAAAACACTGTATACCACTTATTTCTACTCTAACCCCATTACTTTATTTTAACTATACCATTAATAGTTAAGCAGAACCCATAAGTATTAGTTCGAGCAGGAGCATGTGCATTAGTATGTTAAAGCATGAAGCAGCCAACTTAGTACTAGTGCGCAGCTGCGAGAATTTCCCACCAAAAGCGAAAGATACGTCACATCACGTAGATGTGGCAGACGCATGCGCAGATAGGTGCCGCCGTTTTCGGCGGCCATTTTAAGACACTCGGGTTACTGTAAGTAAAATCACATAGGAAAGCTTCCCCTAGATACTAAGATATTGTGAACTGCAGGTTTTAGTATTCACAAAACATGTTGATTAAAAAGTTAGATGTTATTTCGAGAGGATTGAATCCGAGCAAGTTCTTTACGTATGAAACCTTGCTCCATCAATCCCCTCTTCGATGGTATTCTATACATCACTAATTATGGAACCAGAAGCCAACTTCAGCAGTTTCCCAATTCAATTTCTTCTATTACTTTAGAGTTTCTGCCTTCCCTATTCTTTTGAAAACCCTTCATTCTTTTGTAAATATCCCCCTTCATTTCCTCGAGTTGAATTTCATCATATTTTCTTTTCTTTCTGTTCTCATTTACTGCATACCACTTTCTATTTCTGCAGCATTTGCACCAAATCATAATGATTAACATCAGCAGGGCTATTCCCATTATTGGCATCAGTATTCTACCTACAATACTTTTCCTACGTTGGAAAATCAACTACCTACAGCGTAGAGACCATTAATTAGTCTCTTTCATGCACCTCCAGTGGTTTTAATTTTTCTTCCAAATTCGTAATATTCCTGACATACCTTCCAATTTCAGTACTTGTGTCAGGTATATAGGTGCAACAATGTTGCGCCTTCAACATTCTAGAGACTCCACCCTCTTTTGCCAATAATATATTAAGAGCAAGTCGATTTTGCAAAACCATAGATCTTATCTCAACTAGTTTAGTATTAAGCAATAAAAATCTCTGAGTAGTGTCGGTTGATAGGCGATCGACCACTGTAGACAATTTACACATTTTTATGTAATCAGAATTACTCCGACTGAAGGTATCACTGCACTAAATATATCACCTACAATTTTGGAAAAACTAGCTCTTTTATTACGTATTAGTCCTTTATTGTCATCATTGCTTCCAGTGATTCTTTTTACATGGTATACCTTCGGGAATACTATTCCAAAATAGCAACTCCCATACTAATGATCAGGCAGTTTAAAGTAAGCTTTGTTCCCACAAATATATTATCCTCCCGGAAATACTGGATCAGTTCCCCCTTTTAGTCCCCACCCCCTAATTATCAGGAAATTGTGTTCACACTCACTGGAACCAATGAATATATTGTTATACTCTATTTTTAGCCTATGAAGACAGATTTTCCCTTTCTTTTTAAAGTCCAGGGACATGGCAGTATGAGTCTCGCCAGTTGCAAATAAATCCTCCCTTTCAGCCCACTTGGGTATCTTGGGTTTCAGTTCAGTGACCTTTCTATGAAAATCCTGTCTTTTTTTCTCTACTAAATTCAAAAACACCTTTTCTTGTTCATATAACTTACATGTTAAATTTGTTTATGTGCTTCAGCTATATCTATTGTTTTCATTGTTAGGAAAAATTCATCCATAAATTGTGAGTCCTTAGCACTAAGGACAGGGTTCATGTTTCTACGTATATGAATTTCAGAAAAAATCACATCTATGTTAGAATAATAATACTGTAATTTTCCAGTTTTATCAAATAAACTAGTTAAAATACTACATGAAATACCATATGTCAGTGATAAGTGATGATATGTTACTCCTTCTGCCACTGATGTTGGTAATTTCATACAGACGTAGCAATCACTAATTTCTATTGTTTCTACATAATGTACTAACAAATTAGCAAAAACAATTAATTGCGTTTTATTTCTGATTTTACAATAGTGTAATTCTATATCAGCTGATGATCTAAATCTAAATATCTGTCTTGTTTAAAGTTATCTACCTTTCCATGGGTACTAGTGTCATTTCGTTCGTTAGCAGCCATCAAGTAAGTTATTGCTATAGTCAGTCCTGGCCATACTACGATTACTATCAATATCCTACATATGCATATTCTACAGCCTGCAACACAGAAAGGGTGGCAGGCACTATTGCTGCACTAACTGACAGTTATTACAACCGTTCTTTGGTTCACGCTATAATTTCCACTTCTGCCCACCTCCTAAGACCAGCCACCAGAAATGGTCTTAACATATAAACTTATTTAACACAACAGTGGAGAGGCAAAGCGTATCAATACTACTTTGTGGCTTCAAATGCCATACATTTGAGTCAACATAGATGACAGGAGTAATGGTTGTCCAAACGGTGACGTGATTTTCAAGTGCTTTTATTGTGTTCATAAAATCCACAGCCAAAATCCACAGCCTACGCGTTTCGCCCAAACACGGGTTTCTTCAGGGCTTAGTATCCTATCCTGGTGCTACACTGGTTTCTGGGCTGACTTAGTCCAATTGTGTTGCTCCAAAGAAAGGCAATTGTGTCCCACTTGCTTCTATTAAAGGTAAATTCTTGTGATCCTTTGTATGCTGCCAAACTCTTGGATTTTATGAACACAATAAAAGCACTTGAAAATCACGTCACCGTTTGGACAACCATTTTTGAAGTCACTCTTCTGACTCCTGTTTCTTTCTGGTGTCCCAGATATTTAACTGATTTGGTAGAGAACTGTAATTTTTCAGGTGACACTTTATGTCCTCCTTCAGACAAATGATTCAGTTATGCGATTGTATCAGCAATGCAATCATTTTGGGACTGGGACGCAACAGGTAGGTCATCTATGTATTGCACCAGAACAGACTGTCCAGGAAGCGCCAAAGATTCAAGAAATGTTTTCAAAATCTGGTTAAAAATTGATGGACTTTCCGTGTACCCTGAGGAACACGATTCCAAACGTAAACATGCACGTCAAATTTAAATGAAAATAAAAATGTACTGTCTGGATGCAATAGAATGGAGAAGAAGGCATGGCATAAATCAATTCTCCCCTTGGAGTTTAGGCTCACCACCTCTAACCCTCATTTTATATCCCCCTTGAAAACACATCTGTTCTGTAAGGTGCACAATTAATTCCTCTATCTTCTACCCTCACCTGTTTCTCCCTGCCTCTTCACTATTTATAGCGCCATGAAACCGCTGGGTGTAAGTGCGCTCTACAATAATTTTTTACATTACATTACAATTACAGTGTACCATCCTGCACTCCATGGTATCTGATATAGAATCACTGCTGGATTCGATGCTACTGGGCAACATGAGATGACAATTTTATTAATTTTCCACTTGGTTTCTTTATGCCAATTATAGCTGAATTACAGGAACTGCTTATTATTTGTTTTAAAATACCTTGCTCAACTAATCGCTCAATTTCTGCAGCAACACCTGCTTTTATTTCTGGGCTCATTTTGTACTGTCGGGTATTTGGCAAAACCGCACCTTCCTTTACTGTGACTTTTACTGGATTGACATTTGCCATTAATCCTACTTCTTTTTCTGAAAAATCCCATACATCAGTGTTTACGGTATTTTGAAGCACTTCTGGTAAATCTTTTAGGGTCATCTTTTTAATTACAGTCTCTTGTTTAGCAAACATGAATTCCATCCTCATCTGTAGTCTGAATCTCAACACCGTTTGCTGTGCAAAAGATTGTGCATTTTGCATAATAAATCCCTTCCTAACAAGTTTACAGGGCTGGAGTCACACAAAAAAATGTGTGCATGTCCCTAAAATTACCAATACACACCTCCATTGGTTTTGTGATAGGGGTCCTAATTTGTTTATTAGAAATGCACACTACTTGGATCGCTTCTCCCGAGAGAGGTAGGTTTGAGACGTCTGCTTTTCTCACAGTAGAACGGGTAGTGCCAGTGTCCAACAAGAAGGTGATGTCATTTCCCTCTACCTTTCCTTCCACATAAGGAACTGACTGATCTACAGGTAAGGATGCGCCAAGTACGCCCGTCTCAGGCATCGTCATTCTGACTCATTCTCAAAAAATGTGTCCCGCAAAAGAAACTGTGGTGTTACCGTATGTTTCTTTCCACTTCCCTCCTGGAATCTGGTGTCCACACTGTATTTGGCTTGACTCACAAAATCTGGCATTGGGGCAGGTGGAAACTGATTTTGTTTTACCTGTTGTGGTTGCCTTATCATTATGTCATTCTGCGTCTGTGGATTTAAATTTTGATTTTGGACATTATTATTCTGTATTAATTTACACTCGTTTTTTGAATGCCCCAATTTTCCGCATCCGAGACAAGGAAACTTTTTCTTTGCCTCTTCTTTGCTTATTCTCCCTCTAAGTTTAACCCCACTGCCTTCACCTTGATTATTTGCCTGCTGACTTAACTGGAGTTCCTGCTGTTGTGCCAATTTTACTTGAGCCCACATTACATTTTCTTCTATTTTCTTTCACCTTTTATTGATTTCATCCCCACAGTATTTTGCTTACTTGAGTATTTCATCAATAGGCACTGCTTGCCAACATAAGTTATGCTCTTTAATCATTTGCGATATTTCTAGCTTTAGTCCGGACACAAAACGATATATAAAATGTGTCATGTCTTTATTATCAATATTTTCCAAACCACTTTACTGCTTGAACACCTGTAAAACACGCTCATAATGGGAATGTACAGATTCATCCTTATCTTGGGTTGTTCTGTCTATTTTTGTCCAATTTGTTTCTTTTGGCGGTACCTTTCCCTTTAAGTACGTTATTACATGATTTTACTTTTTTATTACATCATCTGACGGAGCTCCTGTTTTTGGATCTCTAGGGTATTCATCATTTGGCCAATCTACTGTAATTTTGCATTCTGTCCATAAATCTTCAGAGACTGCTGTGCCAAATTTTTATTTTATTTATTTATTATTAATTTTATACAGCGCAACAGCTACCCTGAGGTTTCACGGCGCTAAGAACGCTAAAGATGCAAGGACATAAGGCAGATGACTAGTGCGAGCAAGATCTATTGGTTAAAAAGACAGGTTTTCAAGTCCCTGCGGCACTTCTGGTACTGTGGCTCAATACGCAGCGCAAACGGCATAGAATTCCAGAGCGCTGGGGTGAAATAGGAGAAAGAGTGTCCCCCATTCTAGTTCTTTTGATCCTTGGGATTTGAAAGTTGGGCTGATTGGCAGAACGGAGTGATCGCGAGGGGCGGTATTGATGCACTAACGTCTGAAGGTAATGAGGTGCTATTCCTGAATTAATCCTATGCATGTAGCAGAGAGTTTTAAACTTAATGCGATTTTCAATCTTCAACCAGTGAAGATCGTGTAGTGCAGCTGAGACAGATGTCCTGGTTGGGAGATTGCAAAGCATTCTGGCGGCAGTGTTCTGGACTACCTGTAACATGTGTAGTACCTCCTTTCCCACTCCTAGATACAGAACATTACCGTAGTCGAGCCTAGATGTAATAAGGGCTTGGACTACTGTTCTTTGAGTGGGCAGAGGAAGCATCCACAGTATTTTTTTTTGCCATTTCAGTATGACAAAGCATACAGAGGCAACCTTGCTAGTTTGTTGCCGTATGGTTAGTTGGTCGTCGATCGTAAAACCAAGATTCCGGGCAGATTGTACAGGAGTCGGGGGTAGCCCCATCTGAGGACCCAATGTTGGGGTTCCCCGAGGGTTTTATTTTTGCCGAAGAGAAGGAGCTCGGTTTTATCACCGTTTAGTTTTAGTTTGTTGTTATGCATCCAGTCTGCAATGCTTGTCAACCCAGATCTCAATGAAGAGATGTTATTATTTGATTTGGTTGAAAAAGAATAAATGAGCTGGGTGCCATCGGCGTAAGAATACACTGTGAGCCCTGCTTGTTCCTCAATGGCAGCTAAAGGGCTAACATAGATATTAAAAAGCAGGAGGCTCAGTATAGATCCCTGAGGGACTCCATACTGAGACCCACAAACTTCGGATTTAGAGGTAGCAGAAAAAACCTGGAAGGTCCTATTTGTCAAGAAACTGGATAGCCACTTTAGGGCCGGGCCCATAACGCCACATGATTGAAGGGTTTCCAAGAGGATAGGGTGAAATACAGTATCAAATGCAGCACTTAAATCAAGGAGACTAAGTGCCACGTTTTCCCCTCTATTCACTTGACGGCGGATGTTATCAGTAACGCCCAGTAGCATGGACTCAGTAGAAAAGCCTGCGAGAAATCCAGACTGGGAGGCATGCAGGAGTTTGTGTGTTTCAATGAATTCAACAAGCTGGGCATTAATATGCTTCTCCAAAATTTTCGAGAAGATAGGTAGAAGGGAGATGGGGTGGAAATTAGATGTTTTTTCCGGATCCAAGTTTGATTTCTTGAATTGGGGCATGATCATGGCATGTTTTCAGGTTGCTGGAAATTTAGCTTCCAATAGAGAGGAATTTAATAGTTGCATAATTATATTAATAGTCGGAGTGCTTAGACTTTGAAGAACTGAGGGCGGAAACAGATCATTTGGGGAACCGGATTTGATGCTGCTCAGAATTTTACAAAAGGAGGTGGTGTCCAGTTGTGCCCAATGATCCAAGCTAGCATTGTTGTTAGATGCCTCCATATTACTGGGAGGGGATTGTTTAGAGAGGGGGGAACCTGCTGATACCTGTCTTTCAAAGTCAGTGTAGATAGTGCTGATTTTTCTGACAAAAAATTCAGCTAAATCATTACAGTGTTTGACATCCAGGCATGGGGGCTTGGGCTGACCTGAGGCCCCAGAGAGCTCTTTAACTACCTTAAAGAGTGTTTTGGGCAGTTTTGAGCTTCTTGGATGGTGCGGTTAGCATGTTCTGCCTGTGCATTCTGGCAACGTAGATGATAGTTATTCAAGGCTAACTAATACCGTGATTTAATTTTAGGGTCATACAATTTCCGCCGTTGCCTCTCTAAGTTTTTACATTTCATTTTTTCATTTTTGAGAGCCTCCGAAAACCGAGGGGCGGGGGGTAGTGGTTGTTGGCTTTCCTTTTGGACAGAGGGAGGCAAATGTCAATGGATGAACTGAGCCAAGATTGAACGGCCGCTTCTTCATCCAGAGTGGTGATTGAATCAACCGGTCTTGTATTCTCAAGAAGTAGATTGAGTTTACTCATGTCTAGGTTTTTCCAGTTTCTGCATTTGGTCAGCCCAGATGGTAGATTTTTCCACTGCTGCTGATGTTTAATTTGAAATTCGACCAAGAATAAACCATCTAAATCTTTTAGCAGTACTTTTGAAACATTCACAAACCTTTCGACTTGCCTATACCATTCTACTTGTTTCTCTCTGAGTTTGGGAAAATTATTTGTAAATAATAAAACATCCTGTCGGGACCATGGAACATGTACATAACTTTCTCCTGGAACTTCTCTCAAGGGACACAAACTTTCAACCTTTTCTGTTTCTTTCATTACATACTCAGATGTAGTTAGATTTGCCTGAGCTTTTTCCTTTTTCTTTGTACATAGTGCATTCCATCTAACGGTCCCCATTTTTGTAACAATGACAACAATTCTTTTAATTGCAATTTTCGTCCTGACACATTCATATTTTCTAAATCTTTGTCGGAAAATTCAGCTCTGTAAGGTTTCTGCAATACTTTAGATTTACCTATGTCAATTCCCAAATCCGAAGCCAAATTCATTAATTTTTCATGAAATATCTTGATATTTCGAGTGATTCTTCTACATATGAATAACAACTATTCTTCATTAAAAGAATTCAATCTTTCCAACCCTACTTTTCCGGCTACCATTTCTTCTAATTCTACTCTTATTTAAAAATGTCTCATACTTTTGGCTAAGATTTTGGCTTTTCTAAGTCTCAGGACCATCTTTCTATTTCTTCTGGGGTTACTACGGTAGCGCTACTTGTTCCTGTGAAGGTTTCAATCAGTACTTCCCTTGAGCATCCAGGAGTAATTTTCCTGATTGAGTCACCCACTGGTTCTCTTATAGGGAAAACAATAGTGGAAATCACTGACTCGCATTCACTTGCCTGGTCATCAATTATTATATTTTCTTTCCTGGGTTGTACTACGAATGTAGTCAGAACAGGCGTTTTAGGACTACGCTGCTTATCTCCATATAAGGGAATCTATAGTTACTGGTATCGTTAGGGCATCAGGGCTTGTATTCAATTGAGTGATTTTCTGAATTAATTAATTACACTTTTTATTTATTGCATCCCTCTCTTTCTCTTGTAATACCTTTTCTGTAGTGATCTCATGTATGATCTGTGGAACCAAAGGTGGTTTTAAGAATGGAGCACTCAAGTTACCTCTTTTTGTTTCTTCATGATAAGGTGGTGGATTTTTCATTATAAAAATAATCGTCTTCTGAATCTACACTACTAGTCATTAAATGTTTTGTTTTCTCTATACTTTTGTTTCCTGTCGGTCCTTCTGTGGTTAATACAGGATATAATCCTTCCACTAATATAGACTGTAGCCATTGGTTCATCTGCTTATCTCTTGTCTCTTTAGGAAATCTAGGGTAAAATCTACTAAAATTCCTGTCACATCAAGGTCTATCTCGTTCAAAAGCCTCAGTCTCCCACGCTTCTAAAGCTTCATACTGCGTTAATCTTGGTCTTGGGTCTAATTCATACATGCGAGTTCGCAAATTGTGCAATATTCTAACATTAAATGTACCATATTCTGGAAATGCCAATATACCATCATCTTTCATGTACTCTATCCAGTTCTCTAGCCATACACAAGTGTGATACCCTCTGACTGGCATCATGTATGATGCGGGCGTTTCGGTGGCGGAATAATAGTACCTGCTCTTGTTTTTACAAGTTTATCTTTTTTTAAATAATTCTTAATTTTCTGCAAAAATGACATTATTCTCTTTTCTCTGCACATGATATATGTTCTACCTCTAATACTCTGCTCTTGAGTATTTTCTATCTGGGCGTTTTCCTATTATTGCTGGATCTAGATGCCACATATAATTACCACTGTCTATTAACACTGAAATTTCACTTATTATAATTCAATTAATTGTTTACTTTACTTAAAGATTTTCTCAATAACAGTGTGTCTCTTATTTTTAGTGACCAATCAATATTTAGCCTTTAAATCAAGTTAACCAATAGTTGCATAGCTTTTCTGTGATGTGAGTTTCTCACGCTCTGTACTCACCCCTCCTTTACAATATTACCTCAGCTACATACCCGCTGCCTCAACCAATACCAGCACGGCCTTTTGTGACGTCAGTGCAGCACCCGCGACTGACCCCCCTTTTGCAAGATAATACAACAGTTCAATTTATTCTCATTTTAAATGTACATTTAATTAATTAACAACATAGAAACATTTGCTTCTGTGCCTGATTGACTAAATTCAAAAGAAAGACAATTTCTCTCACAGCGAGAAAAACCCTTCCATTTACCCTTCATGCACTACGAGTAAAACCTCTTCTGCTTACTCTTCACACAAGCAAAAAGAACATGTTACTCCTTCAGACTTACCCTTTTGAGGTGATATAAGACCAAAGTTTCACCAGCGAACTCCTTTGCTATCATTCACTCCCACTTTTACACAAGAAAATAATCCCAAATCTTTGCTTCAAGGTCAACCTAACTTTACGCACTTACTTCATCAGGCCAGTAACCTTAGTGCAGTGTGGCTTTGATTTACCACCCATTATTCAATTTCCCGGGGGAGTTACAGACAACATGAAAAAATACAAACGTATTTTGGTTAATAACAAAACGAATACAAATAAATATGCAACTAACTACCTATCTTAACTAAACCAAAACCATCTATCTGCTACCAAAAGAATACTGATGGCGCGTGGCATTACCAGCTCAATTTACCTTACTCACCTGGGCCCATACACATTCACACTTCGAACCAGTAATCCTGCTTAACTTCCTGCCTATCAGAATTTTATTCACCTTAGGACTTATACTTGTACACCATGAATTACCAAGTCCTTGTCACTTGTTTTTAAGTCCTAAATCAAAAGGATCAGGGAGTTAGAATAATAGGTAGTGATTTGACAGTTACCTTCATGTAAATACCCACAGATTCAAGAGAAGTTTAAACACTTTATCTATGCAATATTTTATGAGTCTACAGCCACAATAGTGAAACTAAAACCTTTTTGAGTACGAAAATAATTATTAAGGCAATAATACTGCAAGACTTTAAAGTTATAGTTTTAGACATTGATACCTGGGAAGGGTGAGAAAGGGAAACAGTACAAGGACATACCACAGAGATTATAATTACCTAGTATGGTGCGAGAATCAACCCTGGCCAGGGGCTGGGACAAGAAAAAGGCTCCCGACTAATCAGGTGCCAACAGGACAGGACAGGTGCAGGTCAGGACAGGTATCCTCAGCTAAGTGCATCACCAGCATCACACCCCTCTCTACGGCTAACACTAAGACCACGACTGGGTCATCGAATATTCTCCTTCAGTAAGACACCTAATTCTTCTGACAGAGTGCTCGACCAGCCCTCTGCTCTCGATTCTCCTTCTTGTATTAAACTACAGGAGTATGACCCATAAACCATGTTAAGAATAGGGTAAGTACAAGAGAATAAACAAACAATATCTCAACTGGTATTATTCTAAATGGCAGTTAGACATGTATGCATCAAGCATTACGTGAATTGAGACAAGGAGACTCAAGCAATGATTTTAGAAATCTGCTCATGGCAACGTATAATTAGACTTAAACTAATGCATACAGTTGTAGCAGCACTGTAGGGAAACAAATATCAAACAACCCGAATTGGACATGGTGATCTAAATGTGACAACCTTATAGAGCAATGTCATCTAAAAGAAATGACTTGTCCTGGAATCCTTAACCTTTTCTGTTGAGCCCTAAAATGATCTTGTAGTATACCTCTGAACTGAGGAGAACATTGATTAGGATGCCTGGTTCAGCAACTGACGGCCAAACTGCTTCATCAGTACCTGATTCCTTACGATCTGATGGAGGCCATTAGAGACTCCTGGTTTGAATTGGAGCAGAGGACTGACACTGTCTTAGTTGATGTTGCAGGGAGGAATAAGATCACTGAGGATGCAGTTAGTACTTTTACTACCAACATGTCTGAGATTCTATGCTCATCAAACGACAAGAAACTACACTACTTGGGACACGAGTAGAGTAGTAGGTGCGAAAGGGATGTCTCAATGCAAAGGCCTCAATCCTGGGAATTCCTGTGAAGTCAGAGAGGCTATAGACAGACTTATCCTTGGAAAAATGGATTCAGGACTTACACTCTAGACGTCTCTCAAAACAGTCATCATTTGAAAGAGTGCGCATAGCTCTGACACCAAAGCTTGAAGAAAGTGTTCCCACAAAAGTAAGAATTGTTTGCTTTATGAACTTTCAAGCTAGAGACACTATTCTTCTGTCTACCTCCAATGGAATGAGACGCGATAAATGAGACCTGTTATTAGAGACTCCCCAAGAAAAACTCATTCAGAACAGCACCAGAAACTGTCATTTGTGACAATGAAGTGTAGACTTTAAGAGAGCAGCCTTGCATAAGTGCTGCTGTACCTGGAGAAACAGAAGATCATCACAGTTTAACAATTTCACTTTTTGTACCTCGCCAGAGTCTACGTGGGTCAGGCTTAATGGCTGAAATGATGCCACTCTTGAAAAAAAAAACTTGGAGTAATCAGCTGCAACACCGAGTAGCCTTCAGGAAAATCTCAAGACCTACATAGGGGTCCCAGTGTTTATTCTGTAGGCACATCGTGCTGGATAATACTAATCTGACTGAGATTCCCCAATACCAAACACCCCGCCCATGATAGGTGTTGGTGGTGTTTGTCTCAGGGATGGTGTTGGTGGGAGATGTCTGTATAACAGACACATATCTGACATGAACATGGTTACATCCCAAACTGTAACCTACATCTGAAAAGAAATTACATACACTGGAGTCAAGACGTAGCTAGGCAGTGGGCTGAGTATTATTTTATTAGTCGGCCTTTCAATAATTGTGGTAGCCGCTGTTAGAAATCAGATTGGTGGTTGACTGGGGTATGAGCCCATTCAAGCAGCAACCACAATCTTTGTCAGGGAGGGAAGCAGGGAAACCCTAATTTAACCTGTGCTCATCCTCAGGTAGCTGGGCACAGAACTGTCAGGCTTAACTTAGAGGCAATGTGTAAAGTACTTGTGCAACACTTCAAACTGTAAAACAGTACAAACACCACACAAAAAGATTGCACATCATGTTAGTAAAATAGAGCTTAATTTTATAAATAAAACAAGACCAAAACAGCAAAAATCCAATAATTAGAACTTGAGATACTGAATTTTAATGTTTTCAGGTACAAATAGCACCAAGTAGCAAAAAAAACACTATTTGGGACATCTGGTCACTCTGGATGAAGACAAAGTGGACATTTCAGGCCGTCTGCGATGGAGTGCGACCAACTACAGGGACTCAATTAGGTCAGCTGTACCAAAGTATAATAATCCTGGTTGTATGGTTGTGAAGCGCTTGTGTAGATGTCTGTCGAAGATGCATTAGTGCAGCCAAGGGAATGCATCAGTTCCAAATGCAGCACCGCTGCTGTGTTAGCAGTTGATGTTGAGGATCATTTCAATGGGGCTTGCAATGTAAAGTCGGGTGTTGAGGATGTGTGGGGCAGCAGAGGTGATGCGTTGATTCTTATGAGTTCTGAAACTGTGATGCGGAGATCAGGTGTCATCATAGAGGCTGCTGTCGACAAGAGATGAGAGGAGCTTGTGCTGGGTAAAGCATTGTGCAGAGGATTAGGCATCGGTCCCAGATGCGGGAGGCTGTGGTGATGCAAATCTTTTGTGCCAGGTCCTATCTGCTCAACAGCAGCGATGCGGCAATTCTGCTTGAAGATGTGCCGCTCAGTCGAGGAGAGTTGTTGCTTCTGCTCGGGATGTGTTGTTCAGCAGAGGACGCATCGGTGTCACTGGAAATACACCTAAGACCCACTTCCAAAGGTCCAGGACTGGGTTGGCACCACTTAGCAGAGCAGACTATTGGTGCAGAAGCAGGTTGGTTGAAAGTCTTTTATGTCCCTGAGACTTCAGATTAGGAGGCCATCCTTGGAGTCATTCTGGGTCTTGGGGTCCTGTGCTGCAGGTCCACTCCTTCTCGCCCAGGCAGGGGGCGACATCCCAGTAGTCAGCACAGCAAAGTAGTCCAGCAGAGCAACAGTCCAGCATAGTGGTAGTCCTTCGGCAGCACAGCAGACCTTCTTCCTGGCAGGGTATCCAACAGTATACTAAAAGGGTGTTTTTAGAGTTCCAGTACCTATACCCAGTTGTGCCGTTGAAGTGGGGGAGACTTCAAAGACAGGCCATTGAAGTGCACAGAGGTCTTCCCTTCCTGCCCTGGCTCCAGACTCACTATTGGGTAGTATACAGCCCTTTGTGTGGGGACAAGAAACAAGGTATTCAGTTGTAAGTACGGCTGGGTCCAGCTCCTCCCGCCAATCTAACCATGATGGCCATCAAGTCACACCTAAGCTTCCATTGTGTGTGGCTGTCTAGGGGGAATACACTAAGCCAAACTGCCGCCCACCCTAGACATGTGATCAGAGACAGGAAGCTGGTACCAAATGACTAAAGTAAGAAAATGGCAACTTTCTCAACGTGGTATTTTCAGATTTGTAACTCAAAATCTTACTTCACCATGAATTGTGATTTTAAATTGTTATTCCAGAGACACCAAACTCGCAAAAGGGATCTCTTCGCAATTGGGAATTACACTTATAAAATGTAATAAGGTAACACCAATGTTATCCTATCGAAGAGCTAGTCCATGCAGTAGTGGAAAATGAATTTAAGTGTTTTTCCCTACCAGGACATGTAAAAATCCAAAGTATATACCCTCCTGGTTGTTCAAGGATACTTTAGGGGAGACGTATAAGTATAAAAACGAAAGGTTTGTACCTAGCAAAAGGTTTGTTTTGCCAGGTACGACATGACAGTTTGAGCTGCACACACAGGCTATGCAGTGGCAGCCCTGAGGCATGGTTAAGGGCTACTTAAGTGGGTGACACAATCAGAGCAGCAAGCTCACTAGTAGCATTTCTTTTAAGGCCTTGGATACAGGAAGTACAATTTTACAAGGAACTCAAAAGTAAATTGAGTATGCCAATTGTGGATGAATCAATGTGACTAAATTTAGAGGCTTTAGCAATGGTTAGCAGTGGGAAAATGCACAGAGTCCTAATACCAGCAAAAGCAAGATCAGAAAGAGAGGCGGAGGAAGGCAAAAAAGTTGGATGGAGGACATCCTAAAGCTGTCAGGTCTAGTACCTGCTAAACGGCAAATATGTATGTTACCCTCATCAGCATCTGAAAGGAGCATACATGCAATATTATAAGGTATTAGTTGCTTGTTTTTCTTAAGTGAGGTAAGTCTCTCTGCAGTGTGGGGTGAAAAGCAAATCTTTTTGTCAGTCACTGTCAACCCAGCAGTACTAAACATATGCTTGCCTGAATGCTGGCTGCCTGAGCATTTCCACCTATTGGTGTAATATGGCAGACCACATCTGCCTTTTATTCTTTTAGAACAGCAGTAGCTTCCCAAGGTATTCCTTTTCACACTAGTCATTGAGACCTGCAGGCTCCAAGTACGTAGCCATTGACCCTTGTTAAGACATAGAACACACTGATCCTCAGCACAAAAGAAGGTCCACACTGGACAGCTTGCAACTTGCAAGCATACCAGATGCAGTACCAGCCCTCCACGCCTCCTGAAGCAGCATCCCACAGGAAGGTTTCTGCTCATCAGCACTTGCAGATTCACATCAGCTTCCTACTAGTGATCTAGGATCCTTTGTAGAGTTCATTAGTATCTGCTTGCAGCGCAGTAGCAAGGTTAACATGGGCCTTCATGACAGAAAAGTAAATTAGCCTCCTTATTAGGTTTAACATCTCAGTCTGTAAGCTGCCTCTGACACTTCTCAGCCTCCCATGACAGAGTCTGCATCTGCCATATCAAACCTTTCTATCATTCTCATACAATTTTTCATACACACACTATTGCATTTGCACTCTCTGCATTGCCAGTCATATCAATATATCTCAAAAAGTATTCACAAAGTCAATTGGTTTGGCTATTATGTAGGGTCTCTAGGAGACAGCCTGTAGATCCACAAATTTCACACTGCCGATGGAGCAAGATTTTGTGAAAAAGAGACTTGCTCCACTTTTTAACTCAGTAACAAAGTTATTAATCATGTATTGTGATTGACTAATACGCACCACATGAATATGCGGGTTAACGAAACTTGCTTATGTGTGTACTAATGTGGATAACAATAAAGACAAACTAATACCGCTTTAAACAGGGAACTGTTGTGTACATGCGTCACATGATTCTACTTAGTATGACTTATGAATGCTTGGAGGGAAATTCTGGCGCATTAGCAAAAGACACTAAAATGAAGTCTTGAACACTTGCGCACATGGCATTTGCTTGTTTGAACTAAATCGAGTGGTTTTACTAATGCTAATGCGGGGAAAAGTATTAATTAGTAAAGGGGAACAGAGTAGAGGTGGGTGGTATACCGTGCAATTACTTTATTTGTGAAATTATTATTTGTCTTTTTGACTCTGTCACTAGTGCGTATTTGGGCCACTCTCGTATAACTGGATTAAGCCGAGTGACGCAAAGTCCATGCATGCCCACTGAGTGAAGCCATGAAGGCCGTGAACGTGAAAGTGAAAGGTAGCCAAGATAGAGTGTTACAGCATGGGAACGGACAGTGAAGAGTTCAATGAAGAAGGCTCTTATTCAGAATGTTATTAAAATGTATCAAAGTGAACTTAGAAATGCATGAGAACTAAATTTATTAATAAAAATTAAGGAGAAGGGTTTGCGAACAATAGTTCAACAGATTTTAATGACAAGTAAGCATGGTGTGATGGAGCTAACCCTTTGCCTGATCAATCAGATTTTGTATTTTTACTTTATTGAAATTTTAGTGGGTGGAATATTCAGAAAGAAAGGTATAATTAAGATAGCCTTAGTTAGTTAGAGAGACGGAGATTGACGGAGATGCTGCTTCTGGGAGAGATGCTGTGAGATGCAGACGAAGAGCCGTATGCAGAACCTTAAGCAGAACTTTCTATCCTAGTTTAATTGTGTTAGATCAGAAGATCGGGGAAGAATCTCGAGGAGGAAGAGAGTGTCAGAGAGGTGTGCGCGCAACAGTTGGTATTCTAGAGAAGTCATCTATCCTGTCCTGATTCCTGTCCTAAAGTCATGCAGGCACATGCATCAAGCGATTTAGGAATCGCAAACGGTGCGAATCGCAAAATTCGTCCGTTTGCGATTCCCAAATCACTATTTGGGATGCATGAACCAAAAAGTGAAGAAATGGCTATTTTTGCGATTTTTTAAAGTGCGATTGCTTTTAAGGAATCGCAAATTTGCGATTCCTTAAAACCAATGCATGAAACTGAAAAAAATTGCGATTTCGCAATTAGAGAGAAAAAATTACCATGAGGTTGAACCTCATGGTAATTTTGCGAAATGTTAGAAAAATGCAATTTTTTGCATTTTTTTAACTTTCATGTTGTGCACACACATGCCCTTAGGGCATGTGTGTACACAACATATGTGCATTGTTTGATTTCAGGTGTGCAACAGGGTGTCCTTTGGACACCCCTGCACCATTGAAATCGCAATCTCAATTTGCGATTAGCTAATTGCGAATCGCAAATTGAGATTGTCTTCCCATTCATTCCTATGGGCCTCTAGGCCCATAGGAATGAATGGGAAGGGATTCCTTAATTGCGATTCGCAAAATGCTAATCGCAATTAAGGAATCCTAAGAAATCGCAATTTATTTAGCGATTTCTTAATGCATAGGCATTTGCGATTCCTTAATTGCGATTCCTTAAAAATCGCAATTAAGGAATCGCAAATGCTGAGTTTGATGCATGAACCTGTTTGTCTCCTGCCCTATCCCGGGGGACCCTCACCAGCCCTTTGGCCAGGGGGTTGTTCTTTCACACCATCCTTGGTAACTATATTTCCTTGTTATTTGTTGATGTCCTTTTCTCTCTGTCCTCTCCCTTTCTATGCATTGATTATTGTATGAGGCCAAAGTATAAGCTTGGCATTTATGAATTTAATTTTCTCTCCTATGAATGAATGTGACTGCACTGTATATTGGAATGGTTCACATTGCCTTAATTTTAGTTAAAGATTTAACATTTTCCTGAGTCTGTGGTTATATACATTGAATAAAAGAACAGTTAGTTTATGTTATTTTTCACCATCAACTAGTTCAACTAATGGTCCTTGACCAGAGGAAAGAACTTTTTGATCAGTGAAAGGTTAGTTAGGAATATTTAATTACTAATCCTGAACAATGTGGAAATGACAAACTTGACCCCAGTGGTTTTACTCATTGTGAGTTTATGGGCCCAGGTGAATATATATTAGTGGAGTATCTGTTGTTGTTGAACCGCTGGATCACTGCTACGCTCACATAAACCCATCCCTTATTCTGCATTCGACAATGTCAATCCTGCATTCTCACAGGCACACCCTTCACAGTACACTCAATAAATATGGTTGTTATAATAGACTCACACAAATACACTGCTAATACACAGGTACAATGCATACTAGGAAGGAGCGGACTGTGGTTACATTGTGGCATAAGAGGCACAGGTTGAGTATCTGGTGCAATTGATCCACTAGTACAATTTAAAACTGTTGCGGTAAATTACACTGAAATGTGAATGTTCCCTGAGGTTATCTAATCTCCTATTAGCCACACCTGGACTAGTCTTGCATACTGTGTGAGTTTGATGTTTGTGGATTTTTGCAGGGAAGAGTCTTGGGATCAACAATTTCCCACTTGCTTTCTAAAAAGCAGGTTTGAGTTTTTTCTATATACTACAAGCTTAGGTTAAAACAAATCAATAAAAACAAAAAAATACCAACAAAATCTTCTTAAAACAAAAAAATTAAATAATGAAGCTTCACGATGGTCTGCTATCTTGGATCAGTAAAAATATATGCAGAGTATGCTGAATACTGTTTCAGAATGGTGGCTTCGTTTTGAAGCTTGCAGCAGTCATGTCTGGTGCTCTGCATAAGAAAGTTTTAGCCCAGTAGCAATGGCAGCACGGAACCTGGCATTCTCATTACTAAATTAGCAGTGGTCTGGATTTTGTTGAGCTGCTGGGGAATGAACTAAAAGGTAATATCTCAAGGGTTTGGACTCCTCTTGATGCAGAGTAACATGGATTAAATAGGCACAATACTGTTACACAGACTACCCGACAACCTAAAGACCAGTGATTGTCTACTCGGCAGAGCCAAACATTGGCAATAAACCCAGTGGCAGAAGAGGTCTGATCCACTGTCCAATTGTATGTATGCTGTTCTGAATACATGCACTAATATTTGAATGACACTCTGTCTGATGAATAACTGATGTTGCCTTGCCTGAATTCCATTTTCTCAAAGCAAGATTATTTATGACATTTGTGAAAATATGAGGGTGGTGAGACAGCTAAAAGTCTTTTGTTGAGACTACAAAAACACAGTAAGAGAGCACAGGGAGTCCTTGGCTCAGATGCCTAAGACATTCAGCACTCGTCAAGAGCATCACAATTGTCCTTGAAAGACACTGAACAAGTGTGGGGCTGCAGGACCAAGTTTGTTTTAAGGACAAGGAACAGATGTGGTACTACAGTGCCAGACAGAACAAGGTTCCTTGAAAGTCATTGAATATGAATGCCACTGCAAGGCCTAGTCAGTGCAAGGTTTCTTCAAAGACATGGAACAAATGTGGCACTGCAAGGCCATTGCAAGCTTCTATTCAAGACATGGGCCCAATGTAGTACTGCAGGGCCAGTGCAGGCTTAATGCAAAGGCATGGAACATATGTGGCACTGCACAGCCAGTGCAAGCTTCTTTCTAAGACACGGATTGAGCGCGGTATTGCAGGTCCACTGCAGTATTTCTTTGTAGACATGTGACAAGTGTAGCAGCACCATATAATGCCTCCCTTAGATACAACGAACAAGAAGTATTTCAGATATCATGATATGTATGAGTGCAAACTGTACTCAAACGCATTGCAAGATTTTCACTCATAAAACAGCTGCAGCGTTCGCCAGGAGTACACGTTTCCCTCACACTTATGAAAAGCATACCCATCAAGTCAGGACAATGCAAGGTTCCCTTGCATGCACAGAACAAGGACAGTATCTGCTGCATCAGTTTAGGACTGTGTGTAAATACTAGGGTGGGACTGGCCATAGCCGGCACTAGGTATTTCCCTAGTGGGCCGGAAGAGTGGGGGCAGTTTTTTGGCCTGCGGGGGCGTTATTGTTACTAAGGGCAGGTTTTGCAGCAGTGCTGCAATATCGACCCCCTTGTAGCAAAAGCCGCAGAGTTGCAAAGGAGGACTGGAGGTTCTTCAGAGCCCCCACTGCATGCCCATCCAGGGGCCGGTTAAGTGGAGCAGCCAGTGCTGTCTTCAGTTCCCAGTCCAGCTGTGTTAAACAAATACACATAACATGCAGAATTTGGGAGCAATTAAAGTTCCCTTCAAACACAGCACAGGTACAAGATAGTCATCAAGAGTGCAAGATAAGATATCCTCACATTCAAAAAAAGTATCAAACTGGCAACAGCATCTAAGCCCATTTTAGTCTCAAAATACCCAGAATAAAATATAAAGGTGGGTGAACCACTGAAGAATTGAGCCAGATGCTAGACTCTGGTTCAACTCGAGTACTTCTTGATCCCTCGAGCTCTGCTACCCAATGCTTCACCTCTTACACCCACCATGAAAGACAAACCATTAAGCTTTGATGTCACACAGGAGCAAGAAAGGGACACAAATCTAGTGGTTGAATTAAATAGGGCGAAACCCGAAAACCTGGAATCAATCTTGGCTTGGCCACTAGATCAGATTGCGTGATTCTAGGCAATTATTGTATTATATAATTCCTTCTATTTTTTTTCATCACCGCATATGGAAAACCTTTGAAATATATGAGGATGTGTGCTGTACAAAAATCTATATTGTTTGACTTAATGGATTATAATGTTGTTCCGTGTTCCGTGTAAAATTTTCTGTTATGTTATGTTAGCATTTGGTAAAGCGCAACAGCTGCCCCAGCAAAGAGGCGTCCCGGCGCTGAGGAACCACGGAAGCTCTAACAGAGGAATAGAAGGAAGACAGCTAGGAGACCTAGGGAGAGGGGAACAGATGGGTTTTGACGGCCTTCCGGAAGGCAGACAGATTTTCCAGCGAGCGAATGCTCAGTGGCAGGGCGTTCCACAGTGTGGCTCCCAACACCCTAAAGGAGCATCCACCAGTACGGGCAAGCCTTGTACAGGGTACAATCAGTAGGTGTTGACAAAGTGAGCGCAGGTTGCGCTGTGGCACATATGGTGTTAAGAGTGGGCGGAGAAGTTCTGGGCGTCCAGTTTTAAGGATTTTATAAGTCATGATGAGTGTTTTAAACTGGATTCGAGATTCAATGGGTAGCCAATGCAGCTTTCGAATTGTAGCTCCGGCTGAACATCTCCGGGGGAGACCGACCAAGGTTCTTGCCGCGGTGTTCTGCACTCGTTGCAGTCGTTCTATCTCCGCTTTGTTGGCACCCAGAAGTAAGACATTGGCATAGTCCAAGTGGGAGAGAATTGTGGCTTGGACAATCAGTTGACGAACCTTGGAGTCAAAAAGGCCGAGTATAGGATTGAGGCTCCTCATCAGACCCACGCAGGTAGCTGCTACTTTTTTTGTGTGGGTCTGGAAGCTAAGTGAGGAGTCCATCCAGACGCCTAGGTTTTTGACCAAGGATTTTGGAGGTTGGATGGTACCCAGCGACGAAGGCCACCAGTGCTCGTTCCAGTGGCTGGTATTCTTTCTGAGGAGCAACACCTCCGTCTTGCCTACATCAAGCTGCAGGCAGTTGTCCGTCATCCACTGGGCTACAGCAGCCAGACCATCCCTAAATCTTCGGTGAGAGTGATGGCCAGCTGCGTGTCATCTGCGTATGACACCAGCGTGAGGTCCCATTTTTTAGCCCCTGCGGCGAGTGGTTGCACATATAGGTTGAAAAGGGATGGGCTAAGTGCAGAGCCCTGAGGGACTCCCTGTCCGATGGGGTGGGGCTGGGAAAGAAATGGGGGAGCTGACACCCAGAAAGATCTGTCTTTCAGGAAGGAGCGGAACCATTCCAGGGCAAGGCCTGAGATTCCTACAGTGGCCAGACAATTTAACAGTATGTTGTGAGAAACCGTGTCAAAGGCTGCGATGAGGTCTAACAGGATCAGCGCAGCACTTTGACCGGCATCAAGTATCGTCCATAGGTGTTCAGATGTGGCTAAGAGGGCAGACTCAGTGCTGTGGCCCGGCCTGAACCCGTTTTGGGATGGGTCTAAGATGTTATTATGATCCATGTGTTGAGATAGGATGATATTTACATGGGCCTCTGCAAGTTTAGACAGCCATGGGAGCAGCGAGATAGGTCTAAAATTCTCCAGTTTGGAAGGGTCTAGGGTCGGCTTCTTAATGATGGGAGAGACCCAAGCTTGTTTCCAAGCGGTCGGGACAATGGCTGAAGAGAAGGAGAGGTTCAGTGCGGATGCCAGGGAAGGCAGAAAAAATTCTAGGGATTCAATGAATTGGCCGGCCTCATCGGGTCTGCTGGAGATCCAGATTTGACTTTCCTACATAGTTTAGTAAGGTCCTCATGAGAAATTTCAGGTATGAGCATCATCGAGGTGCCATTACTGATGGAGTTAGAAGAATTAGGTGGAGCAGAAGAGTGCTGTGGGAAAGATTTGAAGATTTTTTGCACTTTGTCTACGAAAAATGTGGCAAGGTCCTCACATTGCTGCGCGGAGGAAATGCTGGAGGAAGGGGATCTGCTACTCTACAGTTCTTCTACCAGTTTAAAAACAACTTTAGCGGGGTTAGGGCTAGAGTTAATTTCTTCTGCATAGAAGGAGGCGCGCGCGGAGCAGATAGCTTTGTGGTATAGTTTTTGTTTGGACAGATAGAAAGCTTTATCCCTATCATTGTATTCTCTCATCCAGACTCGCTCAGCTTTCTTGCATTCCTTCTGCATGGATTTCAAGGTGTCGTTATACCATGGGTTGGAGGGAGAGCTGCGCCCCTTGGTCCATTTGAGAGGGATGAGGGCGTCTAGTCCCCTAGTGATCCAGTCATGGAAGGCAGCGTATGTTGTGTTGTTGTCCATATGTGCCTCATGATGGAATTCTACTAGAGTGGAGTGTAGGTCACTGGTTAAAAGTTTGTGCCACGGTCTTTTTAGGCGACGAGTAGACTCAGCCTTGTTGAACGTTTCTTTAATCAGTATAGTGAATTTAATTAGGTAATGATCTGTCCATCCCATGGGTTTGGGCGCCTCTGTCATAATCTCCGGGATGTTAGTGAAGACAGGGTCTAGTATATGTCCAGCTGAGTGAGTAGCGGCCTGGATCAAAGGGTAAAGTTGTAAGGCTGAAAAGTCGGCCAGGAGGTTTTTGATGGTGGAATCTTGATTCAAGTCAAAATGGAGATTAAGGTCTCCTAATATGGTGAACTTGGCCGAACCCACCACTAAGGAGTTTGCCAATTCAAGGAGAGCTTGAATTTAGAAGCAATTCCGGGGGGTCGATAGATGTAGAGGCCAGATAGGGAAAAGTGGGGGTTCGTCGTGATCTTGAAGCGAGCACTTTCACAGCTCGAGATATTTTCTTTAGTAAAGGAGCAGATGAATTGCTTTTGTTGATGACTGCGATGCCGCCTCCTCTGGCGTCTCTATTTAGCAATTTCATTAAGTAGCTCTCTGGTAGCGTGAGGTTGGGTACACTAGTCATATCATCACGGAGCCAGGTATCGCATAGAAAGAGAATGTCAGGGTTCTCTTCAAGTTGGAGAGTGTTTACTTCTAAGTGGTGTTTGGCAAGAGACCTAACATTGAGTTGGAGGATGATAAGAGGGGTTTGTTTATGCGCGCCTGAGAGGTGCCTAGGCAGGCAGGGACTGAGTGTAGAAAAAGGGCAGGACTTACATTGAAGGCATGTCTGTCCGAGATGTCCTGATGTCACCTCTCAGCTCTGTCCGGGGTTAAGGGCGGCAAGGAGTTCTCTGTCATAGTGGTGGAGCTCCCGTGGAGCTTGGCCAGGGGGACAAGCGAGAGGCGATGACTTAGCAATGACGGGCGTAGACGGGCTAGCCTTAGGCGCGCCCGATGCGCTCGTCCGCTGCGCGTCCGGAAGATACACATGGTTAAGTAGGGGGGACGTGGATGGGATGGGCGTGGCCTTGGGAGGGGCGTGACCGGAAATGGCAGCAAGAAGAGGGTTTTTTTCCTTGAGTCCGTGGCAGCGCTAAATCCGCTGCGTGGTCAGTTTAGGATCAGGCTTTTGTCCTAAGTGGTGCCAAGGAGAAGAGTAAGGTGAATTTAAAAACACAACAATTGGTGACTCTCAAATTTTAAAAACAAAGTTTCTTAGTCGTGCTCCCGGCTTCCGCCTCAGGAGAGAAAGTGGTTCTGACCAGGCGCTTGCAATCAGCGTCTTTTAAGGTCTAGGCAGGGGGCGTGGCCTCGAAGGGGGCGTGGCCTCGTGACTCGCCGGCAAGAAGAGTGTTTTTTTCCTTGAGTCTGCGGCAGCGCTAAATCCGCTGCGCGGTCAGTTTAGGATCAGGCTTTTGTCCTAAGTGGTGCCAAGGAGAAGAGTAAGGTGAGTTTAAAAACACAACAATTGGTGACTCTCAAATTTTAAAAACAAAGTTTCTTAGTCGTGCTCCCGGCTTCTGCCTCAGGAGAGAAAGTGGTTCTGACCAGGCGCTTGCAATCAGCGTCTTTTAAGGTCTAGGCGGGGTGCGTGGCATCGAAGGGGACGTGGCCTCGTGGCTCGCCGGCAATGGCGGCAAAAAGAGTGTTTTTTTCCTTGAGTCCGCAGCAGTGCTAAATCCGCTGCGTGGTCAGTTTAGGATCAGGCTTTTGTCCTAAGTGGTGCCAAGGAGAAGAGTAAGGTGAGTTTTAAAACACAACAATTGGTGACTCTTAAATTTCAAAAACAAAGTTTCTTAGTCGTGCTCCCGGCTTCCGCCTCAGGGGAGAAAGTGGTAAAATAAGCATATAGACCACATAAAGGGTGCTCATGACAACGAACTCGCCTCCTAGTTCTCTAATGGTATTGCCACTGGAGTGAGGGCATGAATTTTCCTGTTTAAAAACAACAATCACTTTTAGTGAGCAACCTCTCAGTGCAGTGATATTATCTGATGCACTAAGGTAAAACGCTTGTCAAATTTTTGAATGTTGAAGACATACTATATTTTTATATAACAT
Organism: Lissotriton vulgaris; assembly: GCF_964263255.1. Classification (NCBI taxonomy): domain Eukaryota; kingdom Metazoa; phylum Chordata; class Amphibia; order Caudata; family Salamandridae; genus Lissotriton; species Lissotriton vulgaris. The sequence goes on from NC_141688.1 coordinate 276,526,322, forward strand.
CTGTGACTTCCATTCTAAATATTCTCATTGTTATGCTTGTGCGTAGGCTGTTAAAGCCAAAGTAGTCCCTTGGCCCGGCTCTCCCTGTTAATTTTCTGGCTCACCCATTTCTACTGCAATGCTGTGTATAGCAGTTAATCGAGTTCCCCATCAATCAGTATCTCACTCTGGAGTCCAGCAACTTATTTTCTGAGATTCTTGCAGGTTTCCACAGGTCTCAGAAGGACACATATGCCTCCTTCTGGTTTCAATAAGAATAATTGTGCATTACTAACACCAAGAAGTCATCTGTGCATTTGTTTAGCATAAACAAAACAAACAACTCTCAAATCAATCATTTTCTCAGTTCAAGAACTCTATCCTAAATAAGTCTATGGGCCATATTATCAAGAAAGGGCGATACATTATCGCCACTTTTATCGGCAGGAAACTGCCGCTAAAGCGGCGAAAATGGGCTTAATAATATGCCCTTGTGAATTCACATAGAAGCTCAGGTTAACACCAGAACCTGTGCTTCTATGGGAATTCACAAGGGCATATTATCAAGCCCATTATCGCCGCTTTAGCGGCAGTTTCCTGCCGAAAAAAGCAGCGATAATGTATCGCCCTTTCTTGATAATATGGCCCTATGTTGTTTTACTAACTGCCATAGGTTGCCCTTCACCCATCGGGTATTACTGTGACTGTCTTGTCTTCAGAGGCCAACCAGCAGCATATGCATTACTTTTTCTGTGACCTATGCTGGCCTCAGGTTGTTAGGCCTGAATGGTGCACTATGTATTTACAAAAATGAGCATGCACAGTGCTTGCCCATTTGATATGCATGCAATGAGACCTTTGCAGACCCACAGGTGTTTCGGTGGATTTTGCTGCTCGGAGACTGACTCCTTCAGCTGAGGGACTTAAGCAGATCTAACAGCAAGCTCCTAGTGCTGTACGACCTCCTGTGGGCCTTCTAGGCAGTGAAGCCACAGTGATTCTGAGAAATACAGGCATCACACATAGTACACGTGTTTCAAAGGTGCCATGCTCATTTCGCAGGAGAGTGGGACCCGTGTAGTGTGCAGCTGGTGATCTATTTAGGAGCACACTGTCAAAAATATATTACTATCATGTTGTGGTAGCCACTGTCAGTAACAGGCAGCACTTTTTCCATTGATATGACCACTACATTTGCACAGACTATAGTTTTACTGAAACAACTATATAGTGCATAAAACATAATGTGTGGAGATGTAGTTTTATGTCATATATTCATCACCATTTGTGCAGAACCAAGTAAAGTGTCTAGAGATGTTTTGATCCTATTAAAATCTTTGTTTTCATTAAACTTCAGAATTAGGAAAAAGCGCTTCAGTTTTGCCTTTCTAAAGGTTTATTTATTTTAAAATAGTTTTACTGATTATTTATAGGTATTTAAATGTTGTTGTTAGAAGAAAACAACAATATACAGCCTTTCCTTTCACACCAGCAAGATTCTCTCATAGTTCACTTTACAAAATTTGCTGTAATCAAAAACATATGTAAACACCAGCCTCCATTTTAAAATAACCAGCAAATCGTTAGTCGACTAGTCTAACATTTGAACTCTGTCTTTGAAAGCACAGCACAGCAAATGTGACAGGATAAAACCAAAATGTAAAGTCTTCTTTAATTGTTGTTCATGTTTGGCACTCCAGTTTGATTATTTAGGTGTCCTTCCAGGGCTCAAGGATCTGTTGTAGTTTTCCCCCTTCACACATCTGGGCCCTGGTGCATTGCACCGGCTGCACCATTGGAAGCTAGGCTGTCTGCTGGAAGCACTCCACAGTCTGAGTGAGAAAGGCAGACCTTTATGAAGTTCAGGTCAAGTAGCCTGCAAGTGTTATTGACTGCCCTCAATGTGGCATACCCATGCTTCTGCCTTGAAGTAATCAGTCATTTTGTCAGAAAGGCCATTGCTATCCCTGACTGCATGCCCAATTTCTTCCAGGTGTGGGTGTGTCATGTCTGCCTTTAGCAGGCGCTTCAATGGCGGAATCTGACTGAGCCCAAAATCAGGCAAAACTAAACCAAAAAAGGGTATTCACACCTTGTACACAAGCACACACTCAATTTCTGTTAACTAGGTGCCATTAAGCTCTTGATTTATGTGCTGCCATAGGGTAATCTATCTCATCAAGCAGGTGGGAACCTGATTTGGTAATCCAGTGGATTGTGCTTTTTTCTGTAGGATTTCAGGACTCGGTGTGCCCGAGGAGAAAGGCTAAACTGTGCGCATATCTTGTCAGCACAAGCCCCCATGTCTGTGATGCCACATGCTTCAAGAAGCACCCATCAAGACTGAAGATATTGGCAAAACATGATATGTGTGAAATCTTAGCCAGGTTAAGAGTGGAAATCATTTTGGCCCCATTGTCAGCTACCTCCAAACCCACCTGTAAAGATTCGGCTGCAGCCACTCACAGCACACCTTTCAGCTCAGCCTTCACATTGTGTGCCTTGTGCGTGAGTCCATCCATGTCATGAAGTCAGTACTCTTTGTGCTTGTCCACGTGTCCCTAGGTAAGCGCACAAAATCCTGTTCCACATTGGCTAGTGCTGGTAGTACTACACTCGCTACCACTGGTGAAGGTCTTGCACTTCTGTGCTGGAAAAGTAGAACCAAATTGGTATGTTTCAGCGCAATGCAAAAAAAAAAAACAATGATACACTAGAAACCTGCATTCTCTAGGAAACAAAGATGCCAAAACATCTTCTCTTATCATACCCATTGATTGAGGATGTAGTGGGTTGCTGAACCAGCTAGTGATGCCTGGTGCAAGGCGATTTACAGATATGATTGCCTGCAACATGCTGGCACTGCTTGGCACTAGTGGTCACGGTGGCCCGTGGCTGTATTGTTGGGGGGGGGGGGGTACATATACGAGAACCTTCGGCTATAAGCGCAGTCCTGGAACTACTACTGTTTGCATCCATCCAGAAAACGGTTAATGTTGCCCCAGGTGGACCATTTGAACTGAAGTCAACATCTGTACTTCCTGGTAATTATCGGACCCTTTCGACCTGTTAAATTTCAGTAGGGTGCACCTGCTGAAATTTAAAAAGGAGTGAAATTCACCCAACCTGCCCCTTGCCCGGAAATTACTGTGTGTGATAGAGATCAGGCAAAGACTATTTGCACAGACCTCGACTTTTTTCGGTACATTTGTACCAGGCCCTCACTGTACAATACTAGTAAACACACAGGTTCCACATTTTCTGCTTCAAATTGCACCGAGCAGCATGCCACCAAAGCAGTCTGTAATTTACATTGAGAAGACCCCAGCCTTGGAGTGGGACCTGGTGCTTCGGGTCGGCGCCGCCGGCCTCCTGTCCCAGATGTTCGACAGCGAGATCATGGCACTGTCACAATGAGAGCTGCGCGCGCATGTTCCCCCTCTGCGCGCCACGCGCCCCGTCTCCACGGCGAACGTGCCTGTCAGTCCATCTTTAATTGAAATGCACGGCTGACTCCCCCTGCTCCTGAATGATGGATCAGTGCGCTGGAGTCTAATCGGATCTCCGCGAAAAAGCTAAAGAATCATGCTGAGATGTCGTCTCTTCTAGTAAGTTCGAGGAATTGAACGTATAATGCAGATGCGTTGCTGTCGCTTTCACTTGTCAGCATCCCCTATGTTTAAACTGAATTACAGTCGACGCAGACCCTGCTTCCACGATAAACAGATACATGTTGACTCAGTTCTGACTTCCTGCTGGGAATCGTTTTCGTAGCACGTGTAATGTCTTTGGTATAGTTGCATCAAAGGAAACACCGGTCGCAAACGGGCAGATTCTCCCTTTGCGACCAGTATTTTTGCATTTGGAATGCATCATCCCAAATGCAAAAATCGCAATTTAAGAAATAGCAAAATTGCGATTACTTAAATTGCGACTGCATTTAAGGAATCTCAAATTGAGATTCCTTAAATGCAATGCATCAAAGTAAAACAATTAGCGATGTCTCTATTAGGGGGAGCAAATTACCATGACGTTGAACTTCATGGTAATTTGCAAAAACTTTGAAAAATGCACTAAAGTGCATTTTTCAAAGTTACATTTTACACACACACATGCCCTTGGGACATGTGTGTGTGCAAGATGTTCTCATATGCAGATTTCAGGGGTGCAACAGGGTGTCCTTTTGACACCCTGGCACCCTTGAAATAGCATTCTCAATTTGCGATTCTCTAATTGAGAATCGCAAATTGAGAATGTCTTCCCATTCATTCCTATGGGCCTCTAGGCCTACAGAAATGAATAAGGAGGTATTCCATAATTGCGACTCGCAATTTGCGACTCGCAATTTGCGACTCGCAATTAAGGAATGTTTAGAAATCGCTCGTATTTTTGCGATTTCTACATGCATATAATTTTGCTATTCCTTATTAGCGAATCCTTATTTTTCGCTAATAAGGAATCGCAAATTGCATTGTTGATGCATCTATACCTTTATCTTCAAAGGTTGCAAGAGAGAAAATAGATTCATCTTATTCATTCACCTGTCTCCTGATTTTTGTCAGGCTTGAGTCGGACTGTCTCGAACGAGAAGGAGAGCGTGCAAATGACAATCTGCAGCTTCTGGCAGCAATGTGCACTGCCAAGCGAAAGCAGGGGCCTAAAATGCTTCCAAAGCATGCTATTACACCATAAGCAGCCACACATTGTGTGTCTAAGCCATGGGAGTTGGGAGCCCCGAGAGCTGGAAACACGCCGAACTCAGCGCCCTACTCAAGAAACCAACAGCGGACCCCACCGACCTCAAGAATTACCGCCCCATCTCGCTCCTCCCGTTTCCAGCCAAAGTCATCGAGAAGACCGTCAACAAGCAGATGGCCGCTTTCCTCGAGACGAACGGATCCCTCGACCCCTCACAGTCCGGCTTCCGAGCCAACCACAGCACCGAGACCGCCCTCATCGCCGCCACCGACGACATCCGAGCCCTGATGGACAATGGAGAAACAGCGGCCCTCATCCTCCTAGACCTCTCCGCGGCATTCGACACGGTCTGCCACCGCACCCTAGTACGGCGCCTCAGCAACGTCGGAATCCAGGACAAGGCGCTGGAGTGGATCACCTCCTTCCTCGACGGGAGAACACAGAGAGTCCGCCTACCACCGTACAAGTCAGAGGCCACCGAAGTCATCTGCGGCGTCCCCCAAGGATCATCTCTGAGCCCCACCCTCTTCAACGTCTACATGAGCCCCCTCGCGGCCATCGTACGCAAACACAACCTCAGCATAATCTCCTATGCCGACGACACCCAGCTGATCCTCTCCCTGACCAACGACCCCGCCGCCGCCAGAGCCAACCTGCACGAAGGGATGAAAGAGGTAGCCGAGTGGATGACGACCAGCCGCCTGAAACTGAACTCGGACAAGACGGAGGTCCTCATCCTGGGCTCCTCTCCCTCCGCCTGGGACGACTCCTGGTGGCCTCCCGCCCTTGGCACCGCACCCAAACCGACAGACCATGCACGCAACCTGGGCTTCATCCTGGACTCCTCCCTCTCCATGACCAGGCAAGTCAACAACGTCTCCTCGGCATGCTTCAACATCCTACGCATGCTACGGAAGATCTTCTGGTGGATCCCCACCGAGACCAGGAAGACCGTCACCCAGGCCCTCGTCACCAGCCGACTGGACTACGGCAACGCCCTCTACGCCGGGACCACCGCCAAGCTCCAGAAGAGACTCCAGCGGATCCAGAACGCCTCAGCCAGACTCATCCTCGACATCCCACGAACCAGCCACATCTCCGGACATCTGCGAGACCTTCACTGGCTCCCCGTCAACAAAAGAATCACCTTCCGCCTCCTCACCCACGCACACAAAGCCCTACACGACCAAGGCCCGAGCTACCTCAACAGCCGAGTCAACTTCTACGCTCCCAACCGCCACCTCCGATCAGCCAACCACGCCCTCGCCGCCGTCCCCCGCATCCGAAGAGCGACTACAGGAGGAAGGTCCTTCTCCCACCTGGCCGCCAAGACCTGGAACTCCCTCCCGACCGACCTGCGCCTGACCCAAGACCACCTCTCCTTCAGGAAGAAGCTGAAGACCTGGCTGTTCGAGCAGTAGCGGCTCCCCCCCCCCCCCCAGCGCCTTGAGACCCCACGGGTATGTAGCGCGCTTTATAAGTGTCACTGATTGATTGATTGATTGAGTGATGTGCCTTCATTTGACGCCATGACAAATAATAGAACGTGCTTGTCTGTACAGTTGCATCTTATTAAAGAGACAGGCTCATAGGCAAGATGCCTTTCAGGGATTCTGTAGACGTGGGCGGCCTAGCAGGCTGATACAGGTCATACACCCACTCAGGAAGTCTTTGGGAAGCGTCTAGCAAGTCGTAGGGAGCACCAAGGACCTGTGCGTTGGGGGGCAGTTGGGCTACAACCGATTGCTCTCTCAGTGGGAGGAGCCTCCAGTATCTCACCAATGACAGTCCATTTTTATTGTTTTAAAACATTGAGCAGAGGTTTGAATAGCCCTCAGAGCAGCCATTAACTTGGTGTGTTGGGGTCCGGTGCTGGTCCTGGTTTCGCTGGGTGTAGATTTTCTATTATTAACTCCAATAAACATACAGGTGCTAGGATACAATGCTACTGTCTGTTGATATTATTGTACTTTGATACACTGTCGAGTAATATTATAGTACCAAACATTTTTAGCACAATATTACATATTGTGGACGTGGTTTTTGCTCCATTTCCATTTGCTATGGTTCATAACTGTTGGACCTGGCCCTCTCTTTCAGGATCACCGCCCAAACTTTTACCTTCACCTCTCATGTTTCGCAGATTTAATTTTTGTTGGCCATAGGTCTCTGTGCACTTCACCACTTCTGACCAGTGCTAAAGTGCTTGTGCGCTTGCCTTTAAACATTGTAAAATTGGCTTACACTCAATGGACACATTTAATTTCTTAGTCCCTAATGAAATGGTACTACTTGCACTCAGCGCTGGTAATTTAAATGCTACTAGTGGGCCTGCAGCACTTATTGTGCCACCCACATGAGTAGCCCCTTAAAACATGCCTCAGCTCTGCCACTGCAGCCCTGTATGCAAGTGTAAACTGCCCACTGAACGTAGCAAAATCACCCCTTTGCCAAGCCTAAAACTCCCATTTTACCACATATAATTCACCCCTAAGGTTAGTCGTAAATAGCCCATAGGGCAGAGTGCATTGTATTTAAAAAGTTTGAAATTTACCTTTAAGTTTACATCTCCTAATAGTGGCAAACTCATAAATTCATTTTTCAGTGTTGTAAGGTCTCGCTCTCCTATAGGATTACGTGGGGTTACCTTATTACATTTAATAAGTGCTAAGTTATATATGAGAACAGATAGAGATGTCATGTTTGATGTCTGATGAATTGTAATACAAATCCTCTGTGATGGTAAAGTCGGATTTTAAGTCACAGTTCTGAAAATGCCACATTTACAAAGTTGGCGCTTTCTTGTCCTAAACATTTGGTGCCTCCATCCTGTTTCCTGGGTCACATGAATTGGTGTAGCTGGATGTTGGCCTTTGTGTATTCCTCCCAGACAGCCACACAATACAGGGCCTGGATGTTAGTATGATGGATCATCCAAGGCAGGATTTGGGGGTGGAGCTGTGTACAGCTCTTCTTGAATTCAAGGCCCCTGTCTCAGCTAACACACAAAGGACTTCACTCTATACTATTGTGACTCCAGAGATCCTAGAAATAGAGCAGTGAGGCAGGAAAATCCAGGCACTTCTAAGGGGGAATACTCCAGAGATGCGCCTATTTTTAAGCTAGCACAGGGTATTAAATGAGACCCTGTGACCAATAAAAAAAAAAATTATTACAAAATAATTATACATTTATTAAAATTAACTTCCCACCCTGTACCCCTGTAAATCCCACATCCACACCTAAAACATAGCTTACAAATGCATTATTACACCATTGACATAATTAACTATCAATTAAATTACTAATATTAATTTTAAATTATTTATTAATTAATTATAATTCATTACCTTCCTACCCTGTACCCTAACAAACCCCTTAGCACTCTACTACACTAAAAACTGCAATATACAATACAATTCAATTTAAAAACAACTAAGAATTTGCAAACTATATTTTAAAACATTAACATTACACACACAGTTTATAACATATACAATTAAAACATACAAAAATACATGGAGATATTTAAAAAATGATATTCTTTACAACAATATTTTTGTATATGATATTTACATAGATATTTTTCTAAAGACTATGGGGTCTATTAGGATGTCGGGCGGAGGCACCACTGCGGTGCTGGCGGTGACGGAGAAGGCTGTTTTCCGCATGCCAGTAGCAGTCCTCACGCCCGCCATATCAGTATGGCCAAACATAGCCCATTTCCCATCCGCCGCGGTGTGACGCAAACCGCCATCAAAGTGCGCCCGCCACCGTGACGGTGGGAGCCAATGGAGACTCACCGCTGCACAGAACGACGTCCCGTCCGCTGTACAAATCAGGATGCCCCAAAAATCCAGTCACACTGCAGCGGAGAAACCGCCCAACCAGAGATGGCGGAAGCACGACAGCAAACCGCAAAACCAGAGTCCCGGTCCCTTCCAGCCAGTCCCGACCGCAATGGATCCAGCTCTACACATCTTCCCGGTGCTGTACCTGATACGTTACCAGCAACTCATGGACCATCGTGGATGACACCACAGGTACGCAAACACACAATCCCACACACAACCACAACACACAACTCATGACCTGATATAGGGTTCCTGTCCACACCAGACACCCTGGTGGGGAGAGGAAAACATCCATAAGGGTACCTACACATGTTCACCAAATCACCCCTCCGCATCCAGGTCACCCATCTACCGCGATCATGAAGTAATGTCCCGCTCACATTACCGTAGCGGTGAAGACCCATGAAAACATGTGCACAATGTAAAAGGCAGGGCCAGCACCAGGCATGGGCAGTGCATAAAGACCACAGTTCCACACCTCCACCCTCTATTCCCCCCCAAAATAAAGGGAGGGGACATGTGCCCCTCCTGTGCTCCCTCATGCACAATAACCAGCCTGGTGAACCCACACCCTGCACCACACACTAAACAACTAGAGAGACAGCCTCAGCAGTTGTGGCGGCAGAGGAACACACAGCACAGAAGCACAGGGCCAGGGCAACCCACACACCACAACAACCTCACACTCATGGCAAGAAAACTGAGTAAAAGCACAAAATGAACACACACACAGATAATGACAATCACTCTACTGGACACTGCCAAGTCACACAGACATACCCCACACTGACACACAGCCACATACACAGACCACATGCAAGCAGCAATGGAATATAACATATAGGAAAGCCAACGTGAGGTACACACAAATGGAAGTCCAAGGAGCATCACATGCAAGAGAAGAAACATGTAAGAACACCCTAAGGCCATCAAATCACACGTGGCTGACACAGTGAGTGAAGTCAAACCATAGTTACCTCAGTGCAACAACTCAGGGCGACAGCAAGGCAACCTATGTACAGGGATGAAAGGAAGGGTATGAAGTCAAACAGTGAACAGCCATATATCTGTATCCAAAAACTTGGCAGGAGTATGTCAGCAGCACAACACACAGGGCCCATTGCAACACTCCATGACTGTCAAACACAAGTATGAACCTTCACACATACCCCCATCACACCTGCAGCACACAACACCAGTGTCAAACACACACACCTGGTACATTGTAATCAAGGTGAAGACTGCACATCCAGGAATAAACTCAGAGCAGAAACAACGACATGTATGTAAGGAGTATTTATTTACAATGGTGACATGTGAGAGAGGGACATTTACATTGAGGTGATTAGTGAAGCAGTGAGTTGACAGTTATAGTAAATGAGAGAATCAAGTAGTCACCACATTGATGTGGTGACCCAGTCCAACAGACAGATGCCATTCACAAGGCAGTGTCGGTTAGGACAGTCCAATAAAGTCAATGCAATATTGGAGTTGCCATCACGGCTAGCTCCCTAACTGGCGTTTGGCAGGTGCTTTGCCACAGGATACTCCCATGGATTTCTTAGGACGGCCCCTTCATCGTTTGGCAGGGTGGGGGCCTCTGCTGCGGGGCCTGTGGGGTCTGAGGACTCACTCCTCTCTGTGGCCGCAGGGGAGGATGGTGAACTGTCATCCTGCAGTCCACCAGAGGGAGGTGGAGATGTTGGTTGTGGCACATGTCTGTCCCTCAGTACCACCACTAGCTGGCTCAAGAGCTCTACAATTTGGCCCATGTGGGTGTCTATGACCTCATCAACAGGAGGAGAATGTATGAGTCTTCTTCAGCCCGTCCCCTTTGTCCCTGGGCCTATTTATAGACCCCAAGGATTCTGGTGAAGCTGTCCAGGGCTTCAGTCCCAGTGTCAGGTTGTCTTTGATGTAACCTTGCCCTCCCACCTGCCCTGCTGCCACAGACCTGTTGCCTCACCATTGTAGGCACCCACATCCTCTCCCTGCCTTCCTCAGTTGGTGGTGTGGGGTAATCATCATCTGGGACTGGGAGGGTGTTGCAGACATCACTGGTGGTGGTAGGACAGACAGACCGTTACAGCAGCGGTCTGTGGATGAGGGGGTATTGCTGCAGATGTGGCAGGGGGGCGATGGGGTCCTGGGACCTGTTGAGCCCTGCCACACCAGATGGTCCGGCTTCGCGCTCCTTGTCCTCAGAATCCTGGAATTCAACATCCGAGAGTCCATGTTTGGGGGGGAGGGGACTGGCTCTGCAGGTTGCTGGTGTTGTCCTCTGCAGTCAGTTCTTGGTCACCTATGAGACAGAGGGGAAATGTTCATTGAGGTGCATCCCTCAAGCTAGGTGTTAGATATATCTTATTCATAGGTTATACACCACACAATTTAACTAGTTTTCACATTGTTTGTATGCACACTACTGTGCATCCTGACATGATGTTGCAGTACATGCATTACTTGTCCATCGTGTGACGTGTCAAGACATACCATGCACCATGTGCATATTTTGTGATGACAAGGACATGTGCTTATATAACGACTAGCGCCACAATGAATTTATGTGAAGCATCTTTGTTGATTACTCTGTCTGGCAGACATTACATCTGAGCATGGAGCCCATTGCTATCTCATGCATACCTTTGTCATATTATGTGCAAATCGCCAAATGCTTCCTTTGTTTTCATATTGTCCCTGCTGCTCTGCCTCCATGGCACTTACACATGGCATTCAGTGCTGTGCATGATTGTGCACAAACTTTATTCAACATGTGAATTAGTGAGTCACACTCTGATTGCTGTAACAGTGACATTTACTTAGCTGTCTGCACACTGTAAGTGGTAATTGGATCTGTGTGAGTTTTTGTTGGATGTTAGGGTTGGTGTTGTCAAATGGCACCATGCGTTTTGAGAGGAATGGCTGGTTGCATGCACTGGCAACTTACCTGTTCTGCTGTCAAATTTGGGCGGGATTTGTAACACACCTCTCTGTGTGTGTGGTGGAAGGCAGTCATCCTGCTCAGGGGTGGGACAAGAGAGTATAAGACGGCTACCTTCCTGTTAGTTTGTTTTTAGTGATACAATGGCTGCCACAGGCATCTAGGTAGAAGGGAGTGCTCCATCTTAATGAGCTGGGGAATAAGGGGGCAAGGTGGGAGTAGTAGTGCAGGCCTCCCAGCCGCAAACAGAACTACCTTGGAAAATGGCTACCTACCTGTTAGTTTGTTTGTAGTGATACAACGGATGCCGCATGCATCTGGGTGGGAGGGAGTGCTCCATCTAGATGAGCTGGGGTACAAGGGGGCAGGGTGTGAGTAGTAGTACAGGACCCCCAGCCACAAACAGAACAATCTTAGAAAATGGCTATCTACCTGTTAGTAAGTTTGTAGTGATACAATTGCTGCCACATGCATCTGGGTGGGAGGGAGTATTGCAACCTGCTCAGGTGTGGGACAGGGGGCCTGGTGGGAGTTGGTTTACATGCCTCCCAGCCCCAAACAGCCCTCCCCGGGAAGATGGCTACCTACTGTAAAGTGAGGGTGAATCATACAATGACTTCCAAATGCTTCTGTGGGAGAGTGCTCCATCCTGCTCAGGTGTGAGACAGGGGGCCTGGTTGTAGTTGTTGTGCCGGCCTGCCAGGTCCAAACAGCCCTCCCAGGGAAGATGGATACCTGGCTGTAAGTATGTTTGTAGTGATATAATGACTTCCAAATGATTCGGGGGTGTGCTCCATCATGCTCAGGTGTGTGGCAGAGGGCCTGGTGGGAGTTGTTGTGCAGGCCTCCCAGCCCCAAACAGCCCTCCCAGGGAAGATGCCTACCTACCTGTTAGGTGAGGGTGAACCATACAGTGTCTGCCAACTGCTTCTGGGTTGGTGTGGAGTTCTCTAGCCTGCTCAGGGGTGGGACAGGGGTCATGGTGGGAGTTGTAGTGCTGGTTGCCTGGACACATACAACCCTGTAAATATTGGCTACCTTTGTGGTGATTCAGATGTAGTGAATGTTACATCTGTGGGACATGTGTTGGGTTTTGGAGTACATATGGATACTTGGGCTACAGAGATGTGGCTTTGTAGTTGTGCTGGACAGTACATAGCTGCATAATGTTCTACATTTGTTTGTACCTACCAGCCTGCACTCCCGCGGCTATTCCTGTGAGACTGTCTGGATGCAGTATGGCAAGCACCTTTTCCTCCCATGCAGTGAATGTTTTGGGTGCAATGGGAGGGCCACCGCCAGTCCTCTGTGCCAGCTCTTGGTTCTTGCTCCTCTTCTCTTTCACAACCCTCTTCAAGTCATGGCACCGCTTAATGATTTCCTTTTTTAATTGCACGGTGGTCCCTACTGCCTTGACCTTATCGACTATCCTTGTCCAAATGTGTGCTCTTGTGGCTAATGGTGTCTGTTGGACCAGGATACTAAACACTTGTGGTTCTACTCTGATTATCTTGTCTACCATGACTGTCAACTCACTCTTTCTGAAGTTGGGCATTTTCTGTGGTGCCATGGTTTGTGATGTGTATAGGGGTTGTAGGGTTGTAGGTGCAGGGGTGTAAGTAGTGAGGGGTGGTGATGTGTATGGTGTGTGATGTGCAGGGGGTAAGAGGTGTAGATATGGAAGTGTTGGTGGTGCTGTGTGTGGTGTGAGTAGTGATGGTGTCTTGATTTGTCCCTCCTTTGTGCTCTGATATTGGGACCTTCAGTTGTGGAGTATTACAAAGGATCGTGGTCAGGGAAGGGGCTCGTTTTATACTCTGGTATGTGGATGTGTCCAAATGGGCTATTGCTGTCAAGTGTGTTGTGCGGGTTGTCCTGGGATTTGTATTTTTGTAGTTGCCATGTGGTTGTGTCATTGGGTATGTTAGGTGTTTTTTGAGGCATGGCTAGTTTGCTGTGTGCACTTTGTGGCCTTATTGTGAGTTTTTTATGTCGACCACCATATCTGTCATGAAGCGTCCGCATCGGTGGTTATGCTACAGCTCTTCCGCCGGCTCTCCCATTCATCACTGTTGGCAACCGCCGCAATTGGAAACAGCGGTGCGTACCGTGGTCACATTGGGAATATCCTAATTTTCCGTGCGGTGTCTCCACTATCATGGCGGCGGTTTGTTGATTTTCCACTGCAAATCCAACCACCGTGGACGGATTATAGCCTTCTCCGCCCTCTCTGGGAAGTTTTTCGTTGCCTTGTTCTGCTGCGGTCTGATTTTTTAGGCGGTTGATCATAATTGTCGGTCGGGAACTTTTTGAACTTCGATCCTAATGGGCCCCTATATGTGGTAGTAGTGGACCCAAACGGGAAAATTACTACACCTCACAATTAGTTAGTGAGAAAATTCGTAGGAGAATTGTAAATACAGAGATGCTATCGAAGTTCTGACACCCTACTACCATAGGTGACTCTTGTACATTAGAAACTTAGGGCCCCATCCACCCGCCACCGTAACAGTACCAACCGTCAGAGGTGCTATGCCCATTAGGACGCGACCCCCAGAGGCATATTTTACATTGCGGTGGGTGGTGCTGTGCGCAGCACCCGCCACAATGCAAAAGATGGGTGTTGTGCATTGGCATGCACCAAGTGAAAGGCACCGTGCGGTGCTGCCACCTTGTGTATGCCAATGTAGGGTGGAACCCCCAACCCCTAATACCCCAGGGGCCGTAACGGGCCCTCATAGTCACAGACCTCATGCCTCTCCATGGCAGCATCGGGCAGTGCCTGCTAGGCACCACCATCATATTATGGCCCAGTACCGCACGGCAGGCAATCATTATGATTGCCTGCCTGTGGTAAACTAGCAGACAGTCTTTCCGTCCACCGCTGTACCCCCTGCCATTGTAATATGGTGGGGGTAAATGGAGTGCGGGCAGGGAAAAATGTCGGGCGGATCGCCACCGCCGGTCCGGCGGTGGTGATCCGCCGACATCATAATGGCCCCCTTAATGTCAAGCCAATACACATTCAATGGTACTGCATTAAGCACCGTCATAAATAATTGATACAACCATAAAAAGTAATGAATATTTACAAGCATGTATACAGTATTCAACTATCCCCCAGCGTGGCTCAATCCAGAGTGAAGAATTTGGGAATCTATATTGACAATGCCCTTTCCATACGTTCCCAAGTCCAGGCCCTGGTGGGGACTTGCTTTGGATTACTTCAGATGTTGAGACAATTTATCCCGCTCCTCCCATTGGTTTCTAGGAGGATTGTGGTTCAGGCAACAGACTAGACTATGGGAACATTCTCTACCTGGGACTGTCGATGGTTGTGCAAAATTCAGCAGCTAGGGCATTCTCCATCTTAAACCTAGTTCCCACATGGCACCTCATCTAAAAGCCCTTCACTGGCTCCCGGAAAGGGAGAGGATAAAATGTAAGACCATGGTAACTTTTTTTGAAGTTCTCCATGGCAAGGGGGCCAGTTACCTCAGGAGACGTGTCTGCTGGTACGCACCTATAGGAAGACTTAGATCAACCTCTGTGGCACATGTATGTGTCCCAAAGGTGTGCCTAGCATGCAGGGGTGGTAAATCCTTCTACCTCTTTGGGGCACAAGCATGGAATAAACTACTGTTGGCCCTTAGACTCTCCACGGATTTGACTAATTAAAAAGAAAACTGTTGAAAACTTGTCTTTTTATTATTATTATTATTACATTTATACAGCGCCTGGTTACACTGACTAGTGTGTCCCCATGCTATGTCTGGCCCTAATCAACTCATTTCGATAAGATCTTCACCGGTTGGTCCGGTGGCATCCCCATCCTAGTCTTTTGGAAACAGGAAGGTTTTTAACTCTTTACGGAATGCCAGCTCTGACATTTCCAGGCAAAGCTTCTGTGGGAGTTTGTTTCATTGTTGATCTGCCATGACTCTAAAGGAGTGTCCACCCATTCTTACTCCGCTAAACTTAGGGACCAGAACCTGTCCCGTCCCGCTAGATCTTAACTGACGGGTTGGATGGTAAAGGTTTAACAGATTACAGAGATAAGTGGGTCCCTTCACCTGTAAAATACGATGTCCTACACAGAGGGATTTAAATGTCACTCGCTCCCTAATAGGTAACCAGTGCAAAGATTTGAGTGCTCTCTTAGAAGAGGCCCTTCTAGACAACAAGAGAATCAGGCGAGCCGCCACATTCTGCACACGTTGCAGCCTTTGAATGCATTTAGCACTGGCCCCAAAATACAGGACATTTCCATAGTCCAATCTGGATGCAATTAGGGCATGGACCATGGTTTTTATGGCTGGCAGAGGAAGTATATCCAGTGTCTTCCTCAGGACCCGCAAGATGCCAAAGCAAGTCACTGCCAGCTGTTTAGTCTGATGCTCGAATGAGATTTTATTGTCGGGCCATACCCTCAGATTTCTCACAGGATTACTGGGGGTGGGCAGGGGACCCAGCGTAGAGGGCCACCATGCCGAGGTCTATACTGATGGGGCCTTCCCCAGAATCAAAACCTCCGTCTTATTACCATTAAACTTGAGGCAATTGCTTGCCATCCGAACAGCAAGCTGCAATAGCCAGGAGCTGAAGTTTGTGGTGGCTAGTTCTTTCGATTGTGTCAGGGTCACAATCAATTGCGTGTTATCAGCGTAGGTCACAGCCTTTACTCCAAAGGAGTCCGTAATTTTTGCTACGGGAGCCATGTACGAATTAAACAGGGTCAGACTCAGACTAGACTCTTGCGGCACTCCCTGTTTCAGGCTGATGCTCTTAGAACGGAACGACCCCTGTGCCAGTTGAAAGCTCCGGTCAGACAAAAAGGATTCATCCAGTCCCATGCCATGCTTTAGGAGCTAAACCATCTCCAGGGCACCATTATGTGAATCTATAGCTCTGGGACACTCCGTACGGAGTAGCTGAGTGCTTTAAAAAAATACCATTCATTCATTCATTCATTCATTGTAAAAGAACATACAAATACATTTTTTCTTGTGAGCGAAAATAACACGAAATTCAATTGTTACTCCAAGCTTTTCACTGTTGCTTTATTTTGTATATTGACACTTCAAGCAAAGATCAGCCGGAGGAATCCGACCAACATTACAATGTGGTCAGAAAGGCGCTGACCGACAGTCGGAGCCTTTTCAGGTCGCATCGTAATCGGCACCATACTGTAAAATGAGACCTTGTACATAATGTTCAGGGCATTGTGATAATGTTGTGTGAAGCTAGATGTGTAAACAAATTTAGTTTGAGGGAAACTAATCAAACAATGGCACTCACTTTATATGTGCAAAAGGATACAGCTGAAAAATAGAATAATATAAAGAAATAAGCTGCCACGCTACATGGGCCAAACTCGGGTATATAACAATAACAGGGTGGCCCTGTGACTTCACAAACACAAGGATTCATGAAGTTCAGTGCACCTCTCATATGGGGCATCCAAATCACTGACAAAATATCGAAAGTCAGAATATCGACCTACAAAAATATCGAAGCAAGAATATCGAAGTCAAGAATATCTTTTTTTTTTTTGTCCTCATTCACGCCCTTGGTATCTGAGTAGTAGTGCGTAAAGATAAGCGTACTGTCACAGATAAACTGGTATAGGTTTTGGATGTTACGAGGTGGTTCGCCCATCAGTACTTCAATATGCTCCCACAGCACCACATCAAGATAACCATCAGGGTAGTTGCTGCAGTCAAATACCCAATCCTGTATCCAATCGCCCTATTGGATATACAAACGTAAAAGAAAGAGATTGCCAAACAGCGTAATCATTGGACTTCGGGGAAGAAAAAAAAAAAAAACCTGATTACATACTCAACTATGGCCAGTGTAGTAAAGACCAAAAGTTTCTCTTATCTGGATTGCAGTTTCTCTTATCTGGATTGCAAAAGTCAAGAATATCATGGTATGTACAAAAATATTGTCATTAAAAATATCCTTTTTTAAAAAAAAAATTATGTAAAATAAAGTAAATAATACATATAATTAAAATAAACATAGTTAAAAATATTTAAAATGTTTAAAAATTATAAGTAAAGTAAAATAAAGTAAACATATTCATGTTATATATAATATATATACTTACTAATAATGTTTAATAATTATTTTAATAACTTTTAATTTTCTTTAACATATCATATACATTTCTAAATACTTCTATACACATAAAACAATAATATACATAAAATGTAAAAATAAATATATAACAAATTAAAAAAAATATATATTTTTAATATGAATTATATACAACATTAACTAAAAGAATACAAAAAATATTCGATAGTGGAGATAATAAAATTACTGTTCCAACTCCAAACAGTACAACAGTAGGGAAAATGTTGGATGGCGAAGGGGTAAAAATTACTATTTCTTCCCCAGTTAGTGCAACAGTAGGAAAAGTGTTGGATAGCATAGGGGTAAGACTTACTATTCCCACTCCAGTGAGTGCAACAGTAGGGAAAGCATTGGATAGCTTAGGTGTTAAAATTAATATTCCAACTCCAGTGAATGTAACAGTGTTGAAAATGTAGGATAGCATAGGGGTTAAATTAACATACAAAATAATTAAATAATTTTTGTAAAATAAATAACATCTAAAAAATTAGTTAACTAAAAAATGAATAATAAATACCAATAAAATTAATTTAATATTTACTTAAATAACATTGAATTACTTCCCACCCTATTCCCCCATAAATACACAACCCGCTACACATTAAAACGCCCCACAAATAATGTAAGTATCAATGAATCAATTAATAAAAAATAATTTCCAATTAGTAATTAATTAACAATAAATGAATTAGCAATGACAATACATAAATAAAATAATTAATTAATTATTATTAATTTAATGGTGAATTAATCAATTAAAATTAATTACCAATTAATAATCAGTAATCAATAAATTAATGAACAATAACAATAAATAAAAACATAATAATTAATTCATTATAATTACATTACTATTCACCCTATTCTCCTATAAATCCACAACCCGCTCTCATATTAAAACGCAAAATTTATTTTAACAAAGTACTCATTTCTAAACATTTAATACATATATTTAAAAATAATAAAAATGTATTACACAAAATGTAAAACATACATATAAAATACCTACTAAAATACATAACTCTAATATAAATATCGATATTATTAACAATATTTTTGCTAACGATATTACTTACTTCGATATTACTGACTTCGATATTACTTACTTCGCAATAAAAAAAACAATATTACTTACCTTATGGTCTATATTCTAGTCAATGATATTCTTGACATTGATATTCTGTCCCTACAATATTTAAAACTCTATATTAGTGTAGGTCGATATAAAAAAATCGATATTTTGACTACTCACAGGGGCATCCTACCTCAAAAGAGCCTGCTATGAATGGCTACTTGGAGAGGTGGACTTGGTGAAGGTCATAGTCTCTTTATGTTTTCTCTTCTTCTTGGTTCTTATTTGTTTTGTGGAGAACTGGGGGGCATATTACCAAGCAATAGCGATAATTATCGCTATTGATTGGTTAGAGACAAAAATTTACCACTGAGCTGCGGCGATTTTTACCGCAAATAAACCTTGGTATTACCAAGGTTTATCGCAAATGCGATAAAAATCGCCGCAATGCATGAATATCGCTGAAAAGTCAGCAATATTCATGCATTACCGAGCTAATGCTCTTAGCCATGTTATCCACCTCCCTTTGGATAACATGGCTAAGAACTGCTCAGGGCAGGTGTTAGCTTTTGGAGATATTCACGCTTAGCGCGAATATCTCCAAAAGTTGGTAATAGGAGATAGCGATGTTAGCGACTGTTTTCAGTCGCTAACATCTTGGCACGCCCACTTTGCATGTCATTAGTGATAAATATCACTGACATGCAAAGTGGGGCCCAAGATGGTCGCTATCTCCTACTAGCTGTCGCTAACTGGTGTTAGCGACAGCCAGGTAATAGGGAGATAATTTCATCTCCGCTTTCTTGGCTTTTAAAGCCAAAAAAGCGGAGATAAACCCACTTGATAATATGCCCCATGGTTTGTTGCTTGCCAAATATGCAAGCTTTTAAGTGTCAACAGCTATAAGCACCGGGTCTGAGTAGGGATAATCTGTGGGGATCTTAGGATGAGTTGTAAGATGCAAAGGCCAACTGGGAAATGCAGTAATTTTTAGCCACAGAAGAGGCTATGCTTTACTAACTGGTTCATCAACCTGGAAGCAGTGGACAAATCTAAGAATGTAATCCATGACTCATACTCAGGATTGTAAGCTTGCTCAGTCTCTGTCCAGCAAGCAAGCAGAACTGCACCTGGAGATAGAGATGAGCTTTTTTCCATGGATGGAAGGCTGCTTAGGACCCTAGCACACTGGTGGGAACATCTTAACCTCACAATGCAAATGAGTGTCTGTGGTGGGTGTGGCCTCTAAGAACAATGGGAACTTGAGTACTTGCTGCTCCTTCCTTGGAGCGTAACAGCTGTATCCTGCTGAAACGGGTCGATTAGTGGGAGTGAGATAATAAGCAGAATTGCTGCCTTCAACTTCCTGAGGATTATACCTACCTCTGAAGTAGGCCAGTGAGGGTGTCCTCCAAAGTCTAGTTATACCCATAGAAGATATGTACCCTGGACCACTACTCTTGGATATCAGTCAGTACTTTTCTTTCTATTAAAGAAATCCAACTTCTCCTGCAAATTACGCGCAGGTTTACTTTGCATACACGCCAGGCTATTTGACGGGGTCCATATGCTAATTTTATCACACTTAGCCCTGCTGCAATCAGGCAGTGACACCATGCACATAGCTAAAGGCAGACTGTTTCATCCTACTCTGTATCCAATATGCAGTAAGTAGCAAGTGTGTTGGAGCCAGCAAAAAAATATTGTGAAACAAAACGACTGATAGCCTCATGCAAGATAAATAGGTTGCAAATAAGAGTGGAATTTTACTAGGTGTATGTGCACAATGAAGGGGGTGTGCACCGCATGATATTGACATGATTGTCTGTGCGACATGCAAGAGAAACTCTGAATTAACAGCATTCGGAGCAACTTCCAGCCACACCACTAGATAGTAGGGATTCCAAATGTGAAAATTGAACTTGTTGTAAGATTATGAAAGAGTCAGGGGCAGCTGATATCATTCAAAAAGTCAAGAGACAGAAGTCACTTTGTCTACAGGAAAAAGTCATAGCAACCCAGTGAGGTGACAAACTGCATTGACCTAATAGTCCCATACCAGTCATGAAAAGAGAATCCCCATTGCTATGGATGACTTTGTAAGGATCCTTAAAAACTCTCTACACTGGACCTAAACCTAAGACACCATCAACATCCACTCGGAGAAGAAACCGTGAAGAATCAAAGCACAGCCCAGCCGTTCAGGTTGGAGCCAAAGACACAGGCGGATGAGTTTTGGATTCTATCTTTCCCGTGTCTAAGCTCATACAACGATCTTGCTGTCATAACGCTGAGCCCAAGTGGCAAATGTTTGGCCAAAACACATGCATGCTCTCTACATAGATAACAAACTCAAGACATGACCAGCATAAAGCTTCAGAATTGTGTTCTATATGTTGCTGCTATTAACTTGCTTCATTTACTTGTCAGTAACATGCTTGGACGTATGCTCCCACTATGTCAATGCACTATGTTATATTAAGGTTCAACTTTATCAGCATTTTGTGTCACCCTTGCCCCATGCAAGGAGTCGCAGTGCAACGCAAAACCAAGTCTACAAGTTTTGTTAAATCTTGGAATGGGTCAGAATGCATGGATGGGTGTGTGGGAACACCCACCCTCCACCCATGTAATCCCCCCACCATGCTGTGGAACACAAAACACGATTTCCACTGCCTGGCATTACACCGGAATTACCATGCCATGCAGGGTGTCCTTGCATGGCTCGGTAAATATGAATATAGGTTTTGAGTGCCTTGCATGGCACAAGGGTGACACAAAATGATGACATGTTTGGCCCTAAAAAATTTTATTAAAAAGTTAGAACCAGCGTGGATGGCTTTTCCATGTTTGATTTTCAGGGTGCAGTTCAGTCCTTGCTGGTGATCAGGGGCGTAACAAAGGTCTTGCAGCCTCTGTAGTGCAGTGGGCCCCACCATGCAGTGTAAAGTCTCTCAATATCTATAAGGCATGGTAGTTTCAGGTGTTCCTCACCACATTTTGAAGAGGCTCAGATAATCTTGTGTTAGGCCACCGCTGATAGGAACGTGTAGGGGTCATAAACAAAGTGGAGTGTGAACTCTGTTGACCTCTTGCTCTCCCCTCCCCCTCTGCATGTACAGGACCATGATCCACAGACCTAATCATCCATGACACAAATTGGCTTTCCCGGAAAGCTGAGCGACTGCTCCGGACCGGCAGCTAGTGCTGCATTAACAGTGTTAAAAATCATAAAAACAGTGCTACATGAAATTGGAAAAAAAAGTGATAAATGGATTTTGTTGTCCAAAAAAATTCTTCTGTGTGAGGCAGCAGTACTTTAGATTACAAGTCAGAGTGGGAAGTAGGGACCTTGAGCTGTACTGAAATATATTCAGGCAAAAAATGAAATGTCTCAACAATTGCAGCAACCTCACTGGTATGGAAAGGATCCGTTTTTAGGTTTCGAACCTGGCGAGGGGCACAGCCCCTCCCAGTTTGAAAACTTTTGTTTTCAGTAGGGACGTCGGCCCCGCCTCTGCCTCTCATTGGTTAGCTCCATAAATGGAGGCTAGCCATTGGGAGACAGAGGCTGTCAATCGCGCTTTCTCTTGAAAACGCGATTCGGGGGCGTTTCTGGTGCTTTTTTAAGCCCCGCCCCTTTGTCCCGGGCCGCGCTGCGATTGGCTGCCGGCCCGGGACACCCCCGTGACATCATTCCCGGGCCGCGCTGTGATTGGCTGCCGGCCGGGACACCCCCGTGACGTCAGCCAATCACAGCGCGGCCCGGGACCTGTCCTACATTCTTAGCAACAACTCAGTGTTTATACATGTCCTTGCTTTTTGCGCCTTACATTGTGGTACTCTTTCAGTATCTCGGTGCCATACGTGCTCGACAGAATCCCAATCGTCATACATGTCATTGCATGAGGTGCCTTACAGGTGTGATCCCGGGAAGCCACTGTATACACCCCCTGCATCCGTTTCTCCTATATGCCAACATTTCGGTGTTGTGGAGGGAATTATCATAATGTAAACACTTGCCCCGTTCTTGAACTTGACCCTTTTAGGTTTCATTGGCAGCGCCTCGGGGTATAAAAAACCCTCTTCCTGAGCTCCATATGCAGGTCTGTGCTGGGGCTGTTCATACTTTTTCAGACGGATACAAGAGAAGCGTTTCCAGGCGGAAGCGCCCCCTGTGACCTTGCATTTGTAAAGTGTGGGGGCGGGGTGCTCTGTCTAAGGATGCTTTAATGTGCGTGTCCTGCATCTCCCCATGGGTGCGGTGGGATTGTTGGCACAGGTGGGACATGTAAGTGTATGGCCTGGAGCGCTCTACGTGGGCGTTTCTCAACACTGAGCCAGCGCTTCGAGGTCCTATTCAGCACGCTGCTTCTTTTCTATCATGTATTGAAGGCGGCCAGATGCGTCAGTGGGATATACCTGTTGCAAGAATCTATAGGTTAATGGTTTAACTTCTGGGATCGCCAACGCAAATTTCTATACTTTCATGATAAATAAAACCTAACTCTTTTAGGTTGGGTAATAGGAACATTTTAAGTACTATGCAGGCCGTGAGAGCACGTGGTAAATAATGCAATGCACACCTAAAAAATAAATAAATAAATAAATAAACCTACTTACAAAAAAAAAAAGATTTTCAGCAAAGTGCAGGCGGTGGTAAAAAGTGGTGAATGTACGTGCAAAAACACCCAGGGCCAAATGTGTGTGCAGTGTTAAATATTGGGTCGGGTTTCCCAACCCCATCTCAAATCCATGTTTGTGCAGGGTTCGGACTTGCAAGTTGAATTGCGTTTACTGCACCTGGTAATTACCGGGTGCGATAAAAACCACACGTATTGTTAGATTTCGGCAAGGTACACCGTCTGGAATTCAAAAGAGGAAAGCATACAGGTTTTAACATGGCTTGCAGATTTTGGTGCAGCAAACATTAAAATCAGCTCGTTATTCATCGGAAGCCCAGAATAGGTATAATGTATCACACCTGTTAAATTAAAAACCCGTGTAAGTCTGATTTTATTTGCAGCGATAAATTGTACCTTCCTTCCAACCCGCTCATAATTGGAAAATGCGGGAGAATGGAAAGATGCTAGTTTGACCGTGGAGCACAGGCAGAGCCACTGGAAAAACACTGTTGGCAGCGGCGGTGCTTTGGACATAAATACACATTTCCTGCACTAAACACATAATCCATCACCTGCTGCATAAATTGCAGATTTTAACGAACGCGTTTATGTGTAGCTCAAAGGGATTAAAAGCTGTGAAAATTGCAGGACATGGTGTGCAGCAGCAAGCCTTACACTTTGCAGAAGTTAGCCACTTTCAGCTGCTGATTACTGTAATTAGGCATTCATATACGTGACAGTGTTGCTCCGATGGTGTAAGAATCCCAGTTTGATGGCCCGTGGTTCAGTAATTTTTTCTGCAACACGAGGCAAAACCTTTTAGTGCTTGACTTTAATTCAGAGTTGATACTGATTCCTTCTCATTCCAAGATCTCACCGGAACTGGTTAGCACCAGGAAAAACTACATACAGATCTCGAGCATGGTCACTCTGGATTGGTGAATCCACATTTTATTCCCTTTCATATCCTGGCTGCGGCACAGCAGCAGTACAGTTGCTTCATCTGAGGCCAGAAATCAAACTGGTATAATCCAGAGACCATAAACTCATTGACAGAAAGCCTCTACATGAGGCCATGAGGCTATCGCAAGGCTTCAACACTAACCCTATCTACTACTAAGCAATAGCGTATCTGACATGGGTAATTAATTATACTGTCCGACACAGAGAAATTCAAGCGCTCAAGAAAAAACCCTCAATCTCATGGACGGCTTTCAATCTCATCACCACAAATACACTAAGATTAGTCTTCTTGAACACCAAGCCATCTAATTTTGCATCAAGCTCTGTGCCTCCATCTCAGACCAAAGATCATGTAGATCATGAGTATTCACAAACTTTCTCTCTGGGATAAATTTACAGTGTGGTTTGTGGCCGAGGGCTGCACTGGTGGGGGCGGGGTCATTGGGGGTGGGGGACGGGGCTAGAGCAACAAAAAAACTGTGACCATGAGGTTGAACACAGGTCCCTGCAGCGTACGCCTTCGTCCACTGAGCCACCAGACCCGGCATACACACATATTTTTATTTTTTATTTTTGTAGTTTTCTATAGCTCTAGCCAGACCCGGAGGTATCGGAGCGCTTTACAACATTGTTATAAACCGATTACATTGTTGTAAACGGATTGTTACACCAAGAGTGCCCAGGTAAATAGTGAGTCCAAGGTCTAAGGAGGTTCGTTAATCCGCTTTGACGTAGTTTCTGGGTCTTTTGTCTTGTGGTCGGGAGTTAAAGAGGATCCGTTTTTACTTTGTGAGGATTTGATTGAGGAAGAGCGTTTTGAGCTGGCTCTTGAAGGCTCTGTAGGAAGAGTTCGTCCTAATATGTATGGGAATGGCATTCCAGATTTTGGGTGCATTTCCGGTGAAGGACCTAGATAGAGTCTTTTGTTTGCAGGTTTTCGGAGGGATAAGAAGCACAGAGTTAGGTTTCTTGTCTGTCCCGCTTTCTTGAGTTTGGCAGCTAGATAGGTGGGTTTGCCAGTGTGTAGAGCTTTGTGTGTGAGGCAGGCGGTTCTGAAATTAGCTCGCATTTCTACTGGGAGCCACTTGAGTTTAGTTAGCGCGGGAGTGATGTGTTGATATTTCTTCACTCCTACACCATTCTGGCTGCTGCATTTAGTGTTGTTCTAAGTGGAGCCAGGTGTAGTTTGGCCGTGCCTGTGAGGGTGGCGATCCCGTAGTCTAATCTGGATAGGACAAGTGACTGCGTGGCTTGTTTGAGGTCCGTTGGTGGGATGAAGGGTTTAATTTTACTTAATAGCTTTAGGTTGAAGAAGGCACCTTTTGCAGTGCTCTTGATGTGTTTAATCATATCCAAGTTAGGGTCCAGAGTGATACCCAATGACTTCACTGAGTTTGCTGGGATGAGGGTGCAGTCTAGAGCATCAATAGCCTTTAACCATTCCGTGATTTGCGGGTTCTTTTCCTTGCTGGCTAGGAGAAGAATTTCCGTTTTGTTTTGATTTAATTTCAGATGGTTGCGGGACAGCTGCTCTTGTACTTCTCTTAGGGTGATGTTTAGTCTTTGCATGTCTGCTAGGGCGGAGGTTTCTAGGTATATCTGGGTGTCGTCGGCATGGAGATGGAAGGGAATGTTGGCTTGTTTGAGGATGATGGTGAGTGGCTCCATGTAGATGTTGAATAGTGCGGTGATAGCACTGACCCCTGGGGGACACCTCTAGTTATAGGGTGTAGGTCGGACGTGAAGTTTCCTATTTTTATTCTTTGAGATCGGTTTTGTAGGAAGGAGGTGAACCACTGTGCAACCACCCCATTGGCACCTACCCTATCTGTGAGAATATTTATGAGCAGTTTGTGGTCGACCGTGTCAAAGGCCGCCGAAAGGTCCAGGAGTATGAGTAGACAGCAGCGGTTCTTGTCCAGTGATTTGTGCATATCATCTATGACATTTTGGAAGGCAGTCTCTGTGCTGCATCCTTTCCTGAAGCCTGATTGGTGTGGGTCGAGGAGGTTGTTGATGTACATGTGGTGGGTGAGTTGACGGAGAACACATTTTTCTAGTAATTTTGCTAGGAAAGGAAGATTGGTTACAGGTCTGTAGTTGCTAAGATCCTTGGGGTCAGCACCAGCCTTTTTAGGTTTCGACCTGGCGAGGGGCACGAAGTGCCCCTCCCAGTTTGAAAACTTTTGTCTTCAGTATGGATGTCGGCACAGCCTCTGCCTCTCATTGGCTAGCTCCATAAATGGAGGCTAGCCATTGGGAGACAGAGGCTGTCAATCGCGCTTTCTCTTGAAAACGCGATTCGGGGGCGTTTCTGGTGCTTTTTTTAAGCCCCGCCCCTTTGTCCCGGGCCGCGCTGCGATTGGCTGCCGGCCCGGGACACCCCCGTGACGTCATTCCCGGGCCGCGCTGTGATTGGCTGCCGGCCCGGGACACCCCCGTGACGTCAGCCAATCACAGCGCGGCCCGGGACCTGACTTGTTAGGATTTTGTCTTGTAGGAAACCACAGTGGAAAGGACTTGCTAAAAAAAATTCTCTGCACCAGGAAACCCCTTCGCAAGACGAGTTTTAAAGATAACAAAGAAGGAAACTATTTATGAAGGTATTTTTGGGGATAGCTGTACCTGCTTTTCGGGGGAACCCATAGTTTTCAGAGGTTTTCCATTGAAGAATGAAGGTGAGAAGCGGCAGTCCTGGGGTCTCCCGAGGTTCAGCGCGAGCCCAGCAGTCCCTAAGCATGTGGCGTTTCAGCTCGCGCACTGCGCAGGAACTGTGTCAACAGAGGTATGCGTGAGGAGAGTCCCCTCGGGCTACAGCAGCCTCCTGCAAGCACCGGCCAGATAGGGAGAAGACAGGGCGGGAGAAGCAGCGAAGAATAAAAGCAAAAGACTGCTAAAAATACAACGTGAGATCACGCTCCTCTCTAAGACAGACCCTCCCCTTGCTTCCCAAGATCACCTGGTGCAGGGGCCCCGCACCTTCATTTTATAAACTGTGTAGCTGCCGCAACGCCTGGTCTGAACAGCAGAATTCCCTTCATACCTGCTATAAGAAATATTGTGCTGTAACGTTTAGTGGTACTAGCTCGCCTACCAGTGAATGAACGTGACCATGCATGGGGATATTTCACAACTCAATGGTTTTAGTTAATGTTTGATCCCTTGTCAAGAGTGAATAAATCAGCTACCTCTGTTTTTTTTGTGGCCA
Organism: Lissotriton vulgaris; assembly: GCF_964263255.1. Lineage (NCBI taxonomy): Eukaryota > Metazoa > Chordata > Amphibia > Caudata > Salamandridae > Lissotriton > Lissotriton vulgaris. Next base: position 276,553,803 of record NC_141688.1, read on the forward strand.
AATGCTCTTGGCATTCTGGGAATTGTAGTTTCGTGCACAGTGTGACTGGTGTATTTTTGATCCATGTTCAGCTTATTAGTACACAAACAGAACACATGTAATCAGTGCCATTTTGCATGTGGTGAGTTTTGTACCTATGACAGTTACATTTCACCACGTTCTAAACAACTGTAGGCTTTTCAAATTCCATGACACCACTGTTTATTTGGAAGAGGCTCGGTAAGGTAGAGAGTAGCTGAGACTCAGTAAGATAGAGAGTAACAGAGGGTCACTAAGGTCGAGATTAGCAGAGGCTTGCTAAATTAGAGAGTAGCAGAGGCTCAGTAAGGTAGGGAGCAGCAGAGGCTCAGAAAGGTGGAGAGTAGCAGAGGCTTGGTATGGTAGAGAGTAGCAGAGGATCAGTAAGGTAGAGAGTAGCAGAGACTCGCTAATGTAGACAGTAGCCGAATTTCGGTACGGCAGAGAGCAGCAGTGGCTCAGTAAGGAAGAGAGTAGAAGAAGCTCAGTAAGGTAGAGAGGCTAAACAAAACTCTTGCTTCGACTTCCTTTTGGATCTCATTGTGACACTTAATGCTACTCCTCGCAGCTTACCTGAGCTGATCGAAAATATCAGGTTCATGAACTGATATCTAATAATAATGATTTCGTTTTTTTTACTCCTTTAACCTCCGCTAAGTCAGCAATTAATCTTAAATCCATGTCTTTATATGCCCGTCTTGCTATCCTTCCTTAGTAAATTAGCAATTTGCATTACTGGTCCAGCTGGTTGGTTAGTACACCATCTTGTTACACAAACACGTTTAAATTTGGTTTGTAACAGAGGTATGTATGTGTGTTAAGATCCAGCTTGTAGCGGTCTGTTGTCAGGACATATTGTGGACAATACCAAAATTTAGATTGGGCTTTAGGTCCGCTCATTGATTAGCATTCAGTGGCGTTCTTGTCTATTTCATTTGCTTGCTTCTTATCCATCAAACTTTAATGCTGCGAAACCTATTGCATTGTAAATGCTTGTTTTAATTGTGATTTTATACAGCGCGATCACGACCCGAAACCATTGGAGCACTATACATGAGCACATGCTATATCAAACAAGGAAACTTCTTTTTGTAGTCGGGGGAGCTGAAGCGTTTTGCCCAGAATCACAGAGTGTTAAGCCAAAGCCGAGACTCGAAACTGGGGCCCTATGTAGAAAAAATTCAGTTTGCAATTATCTAATTGCGAATTTTTTGCAATTTGCCATTCGGAAATTGCAAACAGCTATGTACAACTGTGTCTCAGACACGGTTTGCTATTCCCAATGGGTCGCAAATGCGCCTGCTATCAATATTCATGAGGCAGGTCGCAACTTGTGAGCCAATGGGAATGGCTACAATCACGGGGATGTTGGCCTGCTGGGGACAGCAGACTCCCATGTCTCTGATTGCTTTTTAAACAAAGCAATATATGTTTTTTGTAATAAAGCTCATTTTCCTTAAATGAAAATGGGCTGCATTACAAATTAAAAATGAAAAGTTTTCTTTTCATTTTTTAAACGTAGGCAGTGCTCTGTGGTACCACTGCTTTCTCATAAAAAAATACTTTCACCCACATTCACAAAGGGGAAGGGATCCCTTCCCGTTAGCAAATGGGGGACCGCCTCCTATGTGGAGTCCCGTAAATGATGAATTTTTACAGTCATACATACCTGTGAAATTCGGTATTAGGAAGGTACGCTCTGAACACGCCAAAATTTGCACATGGTTACCATTGACTAGGAGTTGATGGTCATAGCATTTCCTAAATGCAGTTTGCAATTGGATGAAGCTTGAAACATGTGCTAGGGGAATCGCAAATTGCAAATCCCTATTTGTAGTCACAATTTTAGAAAAAAATGCAATTTTTGCGATTACCTAAAACCACAACTACAGAGCCTTTCATATTTCTTCAAAGGCTATTTTGAATTTGTAAACGGACAATATTACTGATGCACAATTAACCCCTTCCGTGCTGCGAACGTCCAACGGTCGTCGCGTGCACTACCTCGCTGGTGCTGCGCACGACCGTTGGACGTCCGAATCCCGTTAGCGCGATCGAACGTCCGCACTGGGGCGGAATGTTCGACGCGCTAAACGGGTTAAGGACGGATTTCTAGTAACATAATTGTAAACAATGCTGTAAATATTGTTTTTGTTTGGATGCTGCGCTCCATACAAACTATTAGTCCTGAATAAAACAACTCTCAATGATGTGTATTTGAATTATTTGAATTTGGCCATTACTCTGAGCAGAGCAGCTCACCCAGTGAGTAAAACCGTGAAATGGGACAGACAGCCCTCCATCTCAAAATGGGCAAAATTACCGTTTTGCAACGTTTGAGAATGCAAAAGTGTTTGATACATGTCGCCCTGAGTCACATTTTTCCTTTTATACATGCCAAAATGCATTTTACTGGTTGCAGCTGTGCCGGTGGGCCATTTGGCTCCAGTAAAATGCCACGTACATCTTGACCCTGGTTCCCCAAAGTCTACACATCCTCCCCTCCCTTTACAGTTATTTTAAATTATTTCTTGACAAAGTTTGGACCGCAGTTCAAGTTACATCAATGTAAACAACGCTGTAAATATATTTTTTGTTTAGATGCTGCACTCCACAGAAACTATTAGGGGCAGATTTATGATAACCCCAGGAATGCACCAGTTATTTTGTGCCGCTGCTCCGCCACCCATGGTGTGCCGCATTTACAATGCGGCGCACCGTGGGGCAAAAACGGCACAGATGCGTGACGCATCTGTGCCGTAAAGGTGGCGCATTGCTGGAGTTGTGTCGCAAGCGCGACGCAGCTCCAGCAAGGCTCGCGGGTGCCCCATCTTTACAATGCTGCGTCAAGACCTACGCCTGCTTCAAGCAGGCGCAGGGTTTTGACGCAGCATTGGCCTGAAAGTGACTGAGTGCAATCTTATAGATTTCACTCAGCCACTTTTTCGAGGTGCACCTGCCCCGGAACGCCCACCCTGTGCCGGAACGCCCACAAGTGGCGCAGGGCTTTACAACATGACGCATCTGCCTAGATGTGTCACGTTGTAAATGGGTCATAGGGATGCGCCACGTTTACACCGCAGTTGCGTGACGCAAACGTGGCGCATTCCCAACATAAATCTGCCCCTTAGTCCTGAATAAAACAACACTAAATAACGTGAATTTGAATTATTTGAAATTGTCCATTATACCTAGCAGAGCAGCTCACCCAGTGAGTAAGTACCGTGGAATAGGACACACAGCCCTCCATCTCAAAACCATTTTGCAATCAAAATAACATACCAAAAAATAACTCTGAGCATAACTCAATATTTACCCAGTTAGAAGGGTCACATGCCTCAAAACTATTATCGAAAGGTTGACCAGCAAATATGTTGTGATCATAATTTCGACTAGCAAAATATTGTTGCAGATAAGTGTACCTCCCCATGACAATAGTTTGATATGGTACAAGGGTAAAGATGTATCTGCAGTAAGAGAGGGTGGAGTGCGCTTAGCAGCACTGGGTGAACTACGCAAAGCTGCAAAAAAACTCTGCCGCGCTATGTGGAGTTGAGCGGGTGGGCGGAGTTCTTTGTCCCGCCCATTCATGTGCTGTTTCTGGCATACAGCAACGCAGATTTCGTGTTTGGGCAAGAATATTAAGCAAACTCACCACACAGTTGCGCATGAGCACGGCCATCTTGTTTCTTACTCTGTTTATGATCCATCTTAAATCTTTTCAATCGTTGCTTCTTAAAACTATTTTCAGATTTTTTGTATATATTATCTTACCCTATGCCTTTCTAAGTGTGTATTTTACTTGTTTTCTACCTTTTTGGGTGTTGTACTTTTTTAAAAATCTTTAGTTCCTCCCTATTTGTTTTACTTCCTTGCCTCTTATTCCAGATTTTTTTATACTTTTAACATTTTCTTTAATTTGCCCCGCAGCATCATGGCAAGGAAGGGTGCCCCAAAAAAGACTGCAACAAGGAGCCGCCATCCTTGTGGAAGGCGGCGCCCAGAAGGGGTGCAGCCCCAGTCCTTCTATTTTGAAGTAGAGGTGGCAGCACTTTTTTTTTCCGGCGCCACCTCACCTCCACCCAGCCAGCAGGCAGCAGGCCTGGGTCCTAGTAAGGACTCCGTGAGCACCAGCAGCGCTTGACGAGTGTGTGCTGGGCAGTGTAGCACTGCTCGGGAGTCCGGCGCACCCATAGTTAGCTGATGCACCTTTTTTTCTGACATCCTGGACTGAGAGCAGTACCTGCTGGGCCTCTTAGGGGTTGACGCTGCTGGTCTTGGTGAGTAGCTAATTATTAATATTATGATTACTTTTGTGTTCTAGGTTATTGCTAATATTGTTTCCCAAAAACCAAGCATGCTGCTCACATGAAGGTAAGTTACGTTTACACATCTTATATTATGTGATCGCTATTCTAGACAGGTACTCTGCACTACCTAATCATACTTGTTTGTTCTCACTTGGGCAGAATATGTAAGAACTTAAGTAATGCAGAATAAAGACTCCTTTGTCCTTTCACTAAGATAGTAATAGTCAGCTTTAGTAATTGTAGCGGTGTTCGTCTTCTCACTTCAGTTCTTAGAACTTTGTTTGTAGCTCGTACAGTAAGCAGCAACCAACCAATTTGGTGTATGTATGCCTCCATCTATGCATTTAAAGACAAAATGCAGACTTAGGCCCACATGCATCAAAGCCTAAACTGGTCGCAAACGGGCAGATTCTCAGAATCTGCCCCTTTGCGACCGGTATTTTTGCATTTGGGATGCATCATCCCAAATTCAAAAATTCCAATTTAAGTAATCTCTAAATTGTGATTACTTAAATTGCCATTGCATTTAAGGAATCGCAAATTGAGATTCCTTAAATGCAATGCATTAAAGTAAAAAAGCTAGCCATTTCTTTAATTGGGGGAGCAAATTGCCATGTAAATGTAAATGTAGTGTATTTTGTAAAGCGCACAGCTGCCCCAACGGGGCGTCCCGGCGCTGTATAACGCTGTGGAACCCTTCCTGGCTCTCCCTGTGAGATGCCCCTCCTGGGCACCCCCAAGGTGAAGCTAGGCATCCCAGTGTTGTAGGGGCCATTGTGGAGATTAAGCAAGCTATTGCCCAGAGTTACAGCGTGGGACCCATGATTAGAGTAGGGACCGAGGCGATAATTATCGAGTCCGTGGACATTGAGCCCAAGACCCTGCCGCGTCGGGACTTGAACCCTGGTCCCGGGCCTGATCTCTGCTTTAGAGTCTGCTGCTCTTACCAGTGAGCCACACTTCTCCGTTGAACTTCATGGTAATTTGCAAAAACTTTGAAAAATACATTTTTCAAAGTTTCATTTTACACACACACATGCCCTTGGGCCATGTGTGTGTGTAAAATGAACTCATATGCAGATTTCAAGGGTGCAACAGGGTGTCCTTTTAACACCCTGGCACCCTTGAAATTGCATTCTCAATTTGCGATTCTCTAATTGAGAATCGCAAATTGAGAATGTCTTCCCATTCATTCCCATGGGCCTCTTGGCCCATAGGAATGAATGGGGAGATATTACTTAATTGTGACTCGCAATTTGCAACTCGAATTAAAGAATGTTTAGAAATCGTAATTTTTGAGCAATTTCTACATGCATAGCCCTTTACTATTCTTTATGAGCGAATCCTTATTTTTCGCTAATAAGGATTCGCAAATGGCATTGTTGATGCATGTGCCAGTTAGTGAATTGACCCACCAAAGGGGTTTGAGAATGATTGAGAATGAGATTGGAACTATGAAGCAAACATCATTTGTTGCAATTTATTAGTAATTCCAAAGTCTTTGGAGTAGGTGGGCTAGGTAGGTTTAGGAAATGTGGAATAAATAGATAGAACAGTCCCCGATACTGGTCACAACTAGTAAATCTGATTTAGGAAAGTTCAATGTTATTGCAACTGTCTTTTCCTGTCAAAAAATCTTTTTGGAGAGAATATTTTTTTATCACCAATCATTTTATCCCTTACATCAGCATCCAGGGGCAAGAGGTTGTCCAAGACGGGTAAGGGAGCTGGTGGTCCATCCCAGTGTGAAGAACGCTCCTCGGTTGATGGCTCTGCTGCCCCCAGTAGGTCCTCCAGTTGTTAATATCAATATATATTTCCCAAAATGTTACCGCTGCTTATTTTGAATACTTATTTCCTGATTTTATTTTTATTCCTAATCCTCTTTAATCTATCCATTTCTAAATTCTTGTTATCCCTTGATTTATCCAATGTACTTATTTTCTTTATTCCTAGTGTCCGTATTTACCACAAACTGTCTCTGTCGGTGGTAGTCTGTCTGTAGCTTCCTTTCTTCTGCTTAGTCAGCTATCCCTCTCCTCCTATATAATTGGTGGACTGCCTAGTGGTGATATTGTAAGACTCAGAGAACCCGTTTGTCATGGCCACGTACTACTACTAGTACTACTACTCGGCCGTGCATATTACATGCCCAAGTAAGGTATTCTATGAAGGTTGCGATGAGATGGCTTTCTTTTACTGTCTCATGCTCTATCAGTAAAACGACAGAGTGGCCATGGTCTAGTTGGACACCCCAAAGTTTTGTCTTCTTCTGCTTAGCTAGGCCTAGTATTATTAGCAGCAGTTGGGGGTGAGCTGCTTACCGTGCACCATGGCTGGAAGGGAGTATGAGTAGGACAGCCCCCTTGCATTTGCCAAACAAGATCTTGTCCAGTTTTCTACTCCTATTTCTCTACAAAAACTCAGAATATTTAATCTCTCTAGCCACCCCAGTCATAATAGGTTGTTTCTTGAGAGGCTTTTCAAAAATTCAACCAACAAAATGCCCAATCTGATGTTTATGACAGAAGATACTGTCTGTATTGAATTGTAATGATATGTGAGGTGCATTTTCAATTTTCCTATAAAAATAAATAAATAGGAGAGGTGTATCTGGCATCTAAGAAATGTGTAATGTTCTTTTCTAGCCGCACTGACTACGAGTGCCGGGACCTGCGGTGACAACGGCGCCAGCCAGGTAGCCGATGCTACAGCAGTATGAGTGAGACAGGGGTAGTGGTACGGGAAGGACGGGTGAAATGTAATATGACTGCAAGAGAAGGATGCGTGGGAGAAAGGATGCATATAACATAAGTAGCTAATAGGAGGCATGGGTGGGTGAAGGATGGATGAAAGGTGAAAGGATGCCTGCCTGGGTAGGTGAAAGTGTACAGGTAAAATAAGAACTCCCGTGGGTTTGATGGGGCAAAGGACGCATGGGTGGTAAAATGACAAATGTATGCTGGTGAAGGGTTAGTTGAGAATGAGAGCCATGCTTGGATGGATGGATATATGGATGGATGCAGGTATAAATAGGTGAAGACTGGATGGAGAGAATGTAAAACTGAAACGGTGACTGAGTAGCAAAGCCAAGGGTGAAGAATTGAAATACTAGAACCATGCAATGATGAATGGAAAAATCCCTTTAAAGAAGAGTAAACAATGGACGCCACTGTAGTGGCATTCTTCTCACCTTCTTTACTTGCTTGGAATAGTTTTTTATCAAGGTTTTTGATTCAAAGTGTTTAGGTGGTATTTAAGACTACTCCCTTGACTCACAGTAGTGTTCAAGTACAACATATATTGCGTACTCTACCTAATACCTCCTGTTGGAAGGTCATCCTGTGCCCGGGGCACCCCGAAACTACTTGCTGACTGGTACTGGTGGTAACTGGCTCTGACTGACCATGGGCTCTGCCTAACCAGGCCCAGGGCCAGTACAATGCTGAAAGATAGACATTTAGAATACATTGAAAACATATATACATTAGGGTATACTATGGGATGGGGTACCCCTATGATTATCATGACCCACCCCATAAGGCCCTAGTACATAATAGGGCGGTGGGATTGACACTACCTATCAGTCCCGAGTATATAATACGGCATGGCAGTGTAGAGGCCAGCTGTCCTTTCTGCAGTTTCATGTGTACACTGCTGAAGGTCAGTTTAAAAGTCGCTCTGTGTTGCAGGACTTCTTTGAAACAAGTAAATTGTGCCCAAACTCGACTTTGGTGTTTGGTGCACTTAAAAATGGTAAACCTACAATATTGTTCTTGGCTGTGGTTCCCCGAATTAGGAAAGCACGCACCGGAGGGCGCTCCTTTAGTCTGAAGGCCCCTCAGTTGTGGAACACCCTTCCTCTGGCCCTACGGTCCTCTCCTAATCTGTTTCACTTTAGGAAAAGCCTGAAGACTTGGCTTTTTAACCTTTAGTACCTCTGTTGTTCTTTCTCAGTTGTTCGCTGTATGGTGTTATGTTTTTTATTCTGAGCTGCCTCGATAAAGCGCCGGGACACTACTCTGGAGTAGCCGTGCGCTATAAAAATAAATGTATAACATAACATAACATAACATAACATATTAGGGAATATTAGGTACCTCCAGGGTCTCCACTAGGTATCCCAGGGTGGGTGGTCAGGTATTTATGAGGAGAACCCTTATAACAATTAATTGTATATGCCCTGGGTTAGGTGAAATTGCACATTTCACTCCCCACATTGTGATAAAGTACTGCCCAAAATAGACTTTAGTACTAGGAGTACTGTGGTGGGAGGATCTGCAAAATCTTTACATATTCAGAACCCCTAAAGTCTACCCTAGGTGTCCTGGGTATGGGGCCCTGTAGATATATGTAGAGTACTTATAAAATATGTTATTATTAGCCCTGGTGCTGGAAAAAATGGCCCAAGTTATTTTTCCTTCTGCAAACCCCATGCCACATAATCTAACATGGTAAGAAGTAATTGCTAACTCTTGATAGGGGAAGGCTAAAAATACCATTCAAAGACTTCCCCGTATGGTATTAATAAACCCAACAATATGATATTGTTGAATTTCTCCTAAAGTGTACAGCCAAGACATTATACGACTTTCTTGTTTGTAAGCCCAGGTTCAACCTTCCAATGGTCTGTCCTGATTGTCCGGAGTGTTAATGCTTTAGACAATATCGATTTTTGATGAATTAAGTTTGAACTAAATATGATTTTGCAATGTTCACACGGGACTGCATGGTCCTTAGAAACAGACTATCCCATTCCAAGATGGCCGAAAATATTAGTTTACTTTACGCTAGTCCGACTTCACTTTCAAACCTTCTGAAAGGGAAGCTGTCTTCACTTTTCAGGACACAATGTTTATTAACAGCTCAGGGTTAGTCCCGCGTTTAACCACTTTTGAAAATACAACGCACGCAGCTGCACCGCAGCGGTAAGTTGACGACTTCGATACCAGGGAAGGCACGGGTCACAACTCAGGTTTATGCTAAGATATTGCCACACGTCCACGGGAGAGTAAAGTCTGTATTTTTGGGTTAACACACAACCCGTATTTCATGTTTGCATTGAACACGTTTGGTGTTTCAATGATGTAGGCGCATTAAGTTTACGTGATAAGTTATAACAATACATTAATTGTGAGGTTAAGGAGGTTGTGTCGAGAATGATTCGAGAATGATTTTTATTTAGTATCTGCCAATTTTATTTATTGTTACTATCATATTTGAAGGCTGTATCACAAGTTGATTGTAATTGATTGGAAAGAATGATGGACCCTCATTTATACCCATTATCTTTACAGATTCCCCTGATGAAGTACCTACTATAGGTACGAAATGCATTGGGAATGCTTTATACTTGCATATGGATGTATGATTAAAACATGTTTCACGATGTGAATTTCAACATTGGAAAGTGAGAGAATAAATCAAATGATGATGATAATTTGATGAACTGATTATTCTTTGGAGTTATACAATGGAAAACTAAGTAAAGATCGCAGAGTCGATCTAAATCAGCAGCGCCCAGAGGGTCGTTCCCAAACTTAAGGGAACGCTTCTTGTTTCGCTTCTCCGTTAATGCCACGAAGCTTTTGAACTCCCTACCCCTCAAGATTCGTACCGAACCCAGCCTTCAGAAGTTTCGCAAGCTGTTGATAACCTTCCTTTTCCCTTAAAGGGTTCTGTCACTTCCGCTAGCTTTGGTCTAAACACTTCTCTTAGCGCTGGGACGCCTACGGGTAACCACGCGCTCTATAAATCCTATTCCATTCCATTCGCGGTCCACGAATTTGCGCGAAATGGCAAAAAAATCCGCAAGTTCACGGATTTTCCCGCGAACTCGTAGATATTTTTGCCATTTGCACAAATAATGTAACACGTGTGTCTGTGACTTTGCCACCGCACCGAAAGGGGCCGAGGTCCCTCGAGTAAGCTGTCCATCATAGTGAGGAAAGGGCGTGGAAACGTTGCATACGCTAGTGTGTGTGTGGCGGTGCCAAACGGGCGGGTCTTCTATGCAAGTTCACATTACTCATGCTTATTAAGGGTCAGCGACCGATCAAAGCAGCAGATGAGAAGAAAGCAGCCTCCTGTTCACAGGAAGTACACGGGCATCGCCCTCGAGAAACTCGTAGATGCAAAGACCTCCATCAAGTATTACATCTAATTGTAGGCGGTAGATAGGAGGAGGAAGCACACGTGGACCGTGCTCACTAGTTGTTTGGGCTGATTATAATGCGCAACTGAATTTGAGCTTTAACTCGGGCACCTGCTTATATCTGTAAGTGCCTCCTGTTGAGGTTTAATTTTTGTGACAGGAGCATCGTGCCAGAATTAATCCTGCCTGCATATTTATCCATGAAGATGCCACCGTGTAGTGCCATACCTCTACTCAACTGGAGTACTTTCTACTAGCTAATCAATAAGTGCTACCTCGTTGGGTAAATGTATAGTGCTTTTGCTACACTACAGCTGCGTAAAGGCCGGGCCAGAAGAGTTGTCTCCAGTGACCACGTGTGTCTGTGACTTTGCTACCACGCCGAAAGGCGCCGAGGTCCGTCGAGTAAGCTGTCCATCATAGTGAGGAAAGGGCGGGGAGAGGTTGCACACCCTAGTGTGTGTATGTGGCGGGGCTTCTATGCGAGTTTACATGCCTCTTGTTTATAAAGGGTCAGCGACCGATCAGAGCAGCAGATGAGTAGAAAGCAGCCTCCTGGTCACAGGAAGTACACGGGGATTGCGCTCGAGAAAATCGTGGATGCAAAGACCTCCATCAAGGATTACATCTAATTGTAGGTGGTAGATATAGGGAGGAAGCACACCTGGACCATGTTGTTTGGGCTGATTATAATGCGCGACTGAATTTGAGCTTCAACTCGGGCACCTGCTTATATCTGTAAGTGCTTCCTACTTGTCTCCAGTGACCACGTGTGTCTGTAACTTTGTCACCGCGCAAAAGGCGCCGAGGTCCCTCGAGTGAGCTGTCCATCATAGTGAGGAAAGGGCGGGAAGACGTTGCATACCCTAGTGTGTGTGTGTGGCGGGGCTTCAATGCGAGTTCATATGCCTCTTGTTTATAAAGGGTCAGTGACCGATCAGAGCAGCAGATGATAAGAAACCAGCCTCCTGGTCACAGGAAGTACACGGGGATTGAGCTCGAGAAACTCGTGGATGCAAAGACCTCCATCAAGGATTATATCTAATTGTAGGCGGTAGATAATAGGGAGGAAGCACACCTGCCTAGCCTAGATCGTGCTCACTAGTTGTTTGGGCTGATTATTTGAGCTTCAACTCGGCAATGTGCAAAAATCCGCCATATTCATATGCCTTATAGTCAGGGTGAAATAGACGCATTTAACAAAGCATGGCCATGATAGGAAAAAAGATAATTGTCTTGTATAGCTGCCCCACCTGCAGACAGTAGCAAAGTAACATGGCATACGTATGTCTTTCTAGGGCGTAAGCTGAGCTGGCATGTCTAAATTAATTTAGCTCAACAAGAAAGAGAAGAATACTTGTATACTCCATAGTGCAAAATGCCTAAAACTATAATCACATCAAAATCAAATGTGCCGAGGATACCAGCAAATGTACTGCCACTGTGCCACTATATAATTTCATGTGTTTTGCTAAGAGTAGTGTTTATAATTAGTCTTTTTTCTTTCTTGAAATAGCTACCCCTGCCTATTCAACACAACCCAACACAACCCAACAGGCAAGAGGTAGCAGCTAGGACACTGTCATAGGAAGCTGGAAGCCATCAAGCCGAATGTCAGTGGCTGGTGGCCGAGGTGTAGGAAGAGGCGGCAGCAGCTGCAGGTACAAATGCCCTGGGCCCCAGCCAAGCCCTAGTGCCTCCGGTAGTCCCTTGCCGCGGTCACAAGGCAGCCGCCCGCCACCACTCCACCACTGGTGCTCCCCCCTATTTAAAAGCATTTCAGCACCACATTCTGCAGAGGCAGGAACGCCTGGTAGTCAAGCAGGAGGAGCATCTGGACACTTTGGAGAGGCACATTAGGAAGTTCTTAGCTCACTACTAGGCCTTTTTTGTGTGGGTGGAAATTGTTGGGGGAGTTGGGGCATTTTTGGTATTCTCCTATTTCTTTATGGACAATTCATTTATGGACTTCTACTGTGGACATTGGTTGGGGTTAGGGAGAGGGGTGGGCCAGTTGTGAGTGTATTAGTTTATTTATATTTGTCAGGGAAATACATTTTTTATAGTTGTACATAAGATGTAAATATGTTTTGGGGGGATACTGTTTTACTTCTCACTGATATGTGGTAGCCTCATTTGTCCTATTACTTCCTCCTCCTAGCCTCTACTGTCTGCAACTATATTAACTACTAAGGACTCTGAAGGGGTGCGGTGGGTGGGTGAATTTCCACTGTTTATAGATTATTGAGGTTCAACAATAAATCACCCACAGTTCTACTCTTACCAGATTAGATGAAGGGATGGCTGCATGGTTTCCCAAGGTGCCATGGTGGTGGTAGTAGTTGCAGCATGCAAACGCACTAGTCGAACAGTGAAAGCACCAGATCCAGAATCAAGGTACCACTCTCTGCTAGCCGAACTCAAACTGTAGGATAAGGAATATTCATCGCAGGGAACGAATTAAATTGAAATAAAAATTGAGTCAAGCCGTACAAAAACAATGAGACAGTCACCAGAGACTAGACTACTAGGAAACAAGAAGAAGAGAGACAATAGAGAAAATATGATAAGCAATGCTAAATTAAAATAATCATAAAAGTGAGCTAGTAAAAGTTACACAATGAAGTTGACTCGAGCTACGAAGTGGACAACGTAAACTTTGACGCAACACTGTGCCTGAAGGATGATGCTAGCAATTATATTCCTCTGACAAAATATATTGAATAATGTGCATTGGTGGCTAATCTAAATATAGTATTGCCCGTCAGGGCTATACTTAGAGCTGAAAAAGATCCTCGACCTGCACTGAGTTGGTGTTGCTTTTACCACATCCACCCCACCAAGTGTGTGATTAATTAAAGGTGTAAATATAATTTGGTCACATCACAATAAATCACACTGCCCAGGGGAAGAGGGTTAGTGGTTTGATGAATGATTGGGAAGGAGATTTTATGGAAAGGTTTGACAAAGACAAACACTACACAAGGAAAACATTATTCTTGGCAGCCGACCATCAGGATTCTTTTAAGGGAGAAAAATCAAATGGAAGAATGATGAGTAGTGCAGGTAAACCAAATCATTTAGTCCGTCTGCCCCCAGAGAGACCCAAGTTACATTATGTTCTGTGGTACCGAGCTTTGAAAGATGGTAAATAAATACAATTTAAATATGTGTAGGAGCCAAGTTAATATAAACACCACACACAGTTCTAATTATTAAAGAGAAAAAATGATACTGTATTGGCAAATTGGGAGTTGCATCTACATTCCTCTTCTTGAACTGTTCGTCAATCTTAGATGCCTGGAGGATGCAGTTCGGTAAGATAAGCGTGGGTATGTTATATTTATTTCCCAATATGGCACAGGATAAGAGGGCCTGTACATTGAAAAACAAAACTGAGATTGTAGAATCAAGGAGAAAAAGTTTAACTGCATAATTAACTCATCAGGACCGCCAAGAGGACCGCCTTCAAAGACCGCCAAGACAGCAACGCACACAACAGCAAAGAGCTCTTCAACATCGTGAAAGAACTCTCCAACCCCAACGACATTCCATCATCACAAGACCTGTGCGACTCACTGGCCACCTTCTTTCACCGTAAGATCACCGACATCCACGACAGCTTCGATTCCGCCACCCCCACATCCACCGCCAAGACCACCCCCTGCAACCAACAATCGCACCAGTCGCCTGACCTCTCGATCTAACGTCAGCAACGAAGACACCATCAAGACAATGAACTCCATCCACTCCGGTTGCCCATCTGACCCATGCCCACACCACATTTTCAATAAAGCCAGCACAGCAATCACACCCCATCTCCGGAAAACAATCAACATCTCCTTCGAGACAGCAACCTTCCCAGAGAGCTGGTAGCACGCCGAGATCAACGCCCTACTAAAGAAACCCAAGGCGGACTCCAATGACCTCAAGAACCTCCGCCCCATCTCCCTGCTCTCCTTCCTGTCGAAAGTCACGGAGAAGATCGTCAACAGACAGCTGACCCGCTACCTCGAAGACAACAACATCCTGGACCCATCCCAGTCCGGCTTCCGCAGCAACCACAGCACTGAGACCGCCCTCATCACCGCCACCGACGACATCAGGATCCTCATAGACAAAGGAGAAACAGCCACCCTCATCCATCTGGACCAATCAGCAGCCTTCGACACGGTCTGCCATCGCACCCTAACAGCATGCCTCCATGATGCCGGAATCCAAGAGAAAGCCCTTGCCTGATCCACATCCTTCCTCTCCGGCAGAACCCAGAGCGTCCGCCTCCCACCCTTCCGCTCCAAGACCACCGAGATTATCTGCGGCGTTCCACAGAGATCATTCCTCAGCCCAACGCTGTTCCATATCTACATGGCACCACTCGCCCACGTCGCACGACAACACAGCCTCAACATCATCTCCTACACCGATGACACCCAGCTGATCATATCCGTCACCAAAGGCCCCCACACCGCCAAAACCAGCCTCCACAGAGGAATGAAGGCCGTCTCCGAGTGGATTAAGGACAGCAGGCTGAAGCTGAATTCTGACCAGATGGAGGTCCTCATCCTCGGCCCCACCCCTCAGCCTGGGACGACTCCTGATGGCCAACATCTCTAGGAACAGCCCCTGAACCCACCGACCAAGCACACAAACTTGGGGTCATCCTCGACTCTGCCCTCTCCATGGCCAAGCAGGTCAACGCCGTCTTCGCTTCCTGCTTCAACACCCTCTGAATGCTCCACAGGATCTTCAAATGGATCCCCTCTAACACGAGAAAAACAGTCACCTAGACCATGGTCAGCAGCAGACTGTACTGGGGGAACGCCCTCTACGCAGGAACAACAACCTAGCTCCTGAGACAGCTGCAAAGCATCCAGAACGCCTCGGCACAACTGATCCTCTATATCCCCCGACACAGCCACATCACACCACACCTAAGAGGCCTGCATTGGCTCCCCATCAACAACAGGATCACCTTCAAACTCCTCATCCACTCACACAAAACCCTACACAACACCGGACCAGCATACCTCAATGACCGTCTCAGCTTCTACACCCCCACCCGCAGCCTCCACTCTGCCAACCTCGCTCTCGCCACAGTCCCTCGCAGCCGGAAAACCACAGCCGGCAGCAGATCCTTCTCCTACCTCGCTGCCAAGACCTGGAACACTCTCCCTACAAGCCTACGACAGACCCAGGACCTACTAGCCTTCAGAAGACTTCTCAAGACCTGGCTTTCCAATCTGTAGTAGCCCCCCCCCCAGCGCCTTGAGACCCTCATGGGTATGTAGCGCGCTTTACAAATGGAATGATTGATTGAATTATTGATTGAAGTAGTGCACCAAGAAAACTCAGAGGCGGCATGGCTCAATGTCTTTTTCCAGTTACCTTCAATAACAGGCCCCCCACTCAACCACCACTTAGCTTCGAATTTGAACCAGACTGTATTGAGCACACCCACCCCCAGCAACATAGCATTTTCCCAATCAAGCAAAATCAATGTACCGCTGTCACTCACCACCCATCACCACTACACAGAGTTGTGTGGGTCTGTTGTTTAACTTTAGGTCACTTCAAAGTCATCACAAAATCGTTTGGTTTCAGTGAATTTTAAAACCTTCATCTTCTGTTGGAAGTTCTCGAAGTAGTCACGCGCACACCCCAAGTCATTCCATCATCTCTGAGCCTCCAGAGTCTGACCAGTAGTAAAGTGTCCAACTTCGTACCAATTGCAATAGATTGGGAAACATTGAGTCATTTTTTGTATAGACTAGATGTGTGTTTGCATTATCTAAGGGACTGGTCGTGTCTGACTCTCGGAGGAGTGGAAAGCAGAAAACAATAAAACAAAGCAGTGTGAACCGGGTGAAGAAATCTTGCTATCTCTCAAAGGGGAAAAAAATAACCTTCAGAGGAAAATTGATCAGCTGTCGGTAGACCACCAACATTGTAAATCATAATAAACACATTTTAAGCGTAATAGTTACAGATAAACAAACACCCAGTGTCACACTGCCTGCCGCCACCACATTGATCATCTCTCAATGCACATTACTAGTTTTTCAACAAACAACAATTGCTCAGTGTGCAATGCATGCAATTTACTTGTACTTCCGGCATGCTCACTGTGGTCGATTCGTAGCAAATTGCAGAATGCTGATCTATTTGTTCACAAAGCAGAGAATGGTCAGTGTAAATTGTATTGTAATGTCACATGGGGGGCAGCACTTCTAGGGTAGGAAAGGATGGATAGTCACAGCCCAGGGTTGGAGGCAGGCATACATTTATTTGTATTTTCCAACCAAGCCCTTGAGAGAAATGGGTGTGCGAGAGAAGGTACTTCTTCACTGCACACAGTTGCAACACCAATATGGCAATCAAATGTGTCTAACAGTAAGACGGTGGGGATGAATTCGTCAACCAGACACAAAAAATTAAAGGTAATAATAATGTTCTCCATGCTATATTGTAAGACCTATAGACGGAAAACAAACCATGGTCATGTGTTACCACTGTACGCACACACTGTGCTTTCTACAAGGAAGCCGCTTCGACCAAACCATGAAGTGGATATATACATCAAACAGATGTTGTTATCGGAACGAACGGCTAGTTTAAAAATTACTTTTGAAAACTACTCACAGCAGGCACGAGGTTTTGATGAAGGTAGACCTCTGTTACATAATCCAGATAGGCTTGGACTATTCACTCAATGGTCATTGCTGGTGCTCCAGTGTGCTCTACCTCTTTTGCCTGAGCCTCTGCACTGGGCTTCAGACCTCCAAGTAGAAACCACTCAGTTGCATATTTTGGGGCTGATGCTCCTGGTCTTGTTGTTGAAGGTGTTCTTGTTGGTTTTGGCTTCTGTGAGCCAACAGAACTGTCCTCAGGCTCTGAACATGAAGTCTGCCCGCAGGACTTTTGCAGTGGAAGAGTGGGCCTCTAATTCCCTGCCTTTTTTCTAGCTCACTGCCTTGCTCAGCTATCCGTGCCTTGTTTTTCTCACATTCCCGTCTGAAAGAGGAATGAAAGTGGATAGTAATGGTCTATACTGAGGAGCAAGTATTGTGGCACAGATGTAATGTTTGGGGGACACAATGTCTCTGTGCAACCTTGTATTAGCAGACAAGTGAATGATTAAGCACTCCACCAAGTCATATGCATCTTTTTTCCCTTCACACCTGTGTACATTGCAAACACCTCTTTTAGCTGTACCTGTAGCATGTGCAGCAATGGGATACCTTGGCCCATGATACCGTACTCTTTGCTGACTTCCTATGTGAACACTTCAAAATGCAGCAGTATCTCTGTGAGGCAATTAACTAGGTTCCATTGGTTCATCTCAATGATCATGTCTTTCACAGTTGCATCTCCTCTCTGCATGACATTTTCATTGATAGGTCAGTACTACTCAATTGGCGTTCAAGCATGTAATACGTTGAGTTCCAACTGTTGACACCTTATGTAAGAGTGCTTTAACTGGCATTCTGTTGTCACACTGAATGATCCTCAGCAGTTTCAAATCTAATCTTAAGCTCTCTTGGTCACATTCATTCAAAGACCTTTTTGTTAAAGTCTTCCAAATGTTTGCAACTGTATGGGATTTCTTCATGGCGAATATGGCTTCTGTTTCATGCTTCTAAGTAGCATTAAAAATCTCAGCAGTGTCAACACCTGCAGATATTTTTTCTCTAGGCCCCACAAAAGAGTTCCAGTGTGCAGTGATGCACATGTAATAAGTAGCTTAGCAACTGGTACACATGTCTATCAGATGAATACTGTGAAAAGCACTCTGCTGTAAAGCTTGTCCAAGCAGTTCTTGCTCATCGAGATATAGCGCTGGGACAGCAACTCTGGCAAAATAGGAACTTTCCATTTTGTGCAGATGGCTGTCACAAATTCAAGAAAACCCACCCCTACCACAAAAAGAAGAAGTGAGGAGGTTCAGCACTAACATTTTAGCCAGCTTGTACAAACATGCCATTGGTTGGACCCGCTCGTACTGCCCTGAACATGGTAGGAATAGTGGGCAGAATTGTTTTTGTTCCTAACGCCACTCATGCAGATTACTTCTACGGAGCAGGTAGTGGTAGGCTCAATGTACTTTTAGTGGGGTAGTCACTGTCCTCTGTTGCCTTGGTGTTTCAACCTGAGTCTTGTGCCATTTAGATGTTTCTGATGTGGGCGATACTACAGCTTTGCATAACAAAGATGTTTTCCTCTTCTTCACCCACCACTGTGATCGGATTGTAATCAAATTCCCTGCTCAGCTGGCTTTCACCCTCTTTGCTAACAGCACTTGCAGTTTTTTGCCCAGTAAGGTGCGCCTCCATAGAGATCGTATGGCGCTTTCTCAAATGGGTTGTTTGGCCCCTGGCAACATATTTTGTACCAAGCTTAACCCGTCTAACACTTGCTGTGCAAAGGGAGTATATGGAAATGCTCACCTCCTTCTGGCTAAACAAAAAGAAGTCCCTAACTGGGGAGCTCAACTTTCTGATGCTGGTGCCACTGCCAATGTCGGATAACATGGCAGTAGGTGGGCGTTTAGACGTTTGACTTTCTGCATTACCTACTTCTACTGAGGTGGCCAGGGTGTAGGTCACTGCCTGGACTTTGCAAATATGGCAGCTGGCTGTGGTTGAATCTGTGGTGCCACTGCCACATCACCCCAGGAAGTTGGTATGCTGTAACGTCAGTCTCCACTGGGGCTGGACTAACATCCTTGATCACTCTCTTGTCGTCATTCTCCTCTTCTACATTTGCCTCTATAAATCTATGGCTTTCTGAAACCTTCCTTTTCCCTAGCCTTGTGTCTGACTCTCAGACTGAGGCAAGATGCAAATTTTGTCTATATTATCAGAAGGGGAGCATGAAGAAGAAGTTGATGAACCACTAAGCCTCCTTTTTCTAGCTGGAGATCTGGAAGACAATGGGGCATATTACCAAGCAATAGCGATAATTATCGCTATTGCTTGGTTAGAGACAAAAAATTACCGCTGACCTTCGGCGATTTTTATCGCAAATAAACCTTGGTATTACCAAGGTTTATCGCAAATGCGATAAAAAACGGCCACAATGCATGAATATCGCTGAAAAGTCCGCGATATTCATGCATTACCGAGCTAATGCTCTTAGCCATGTTATCCACCTCCCTTTGGATAACATGTCTAAGAACTGCTCAGGGCAGGTGTTAGCTTTTGGAGATATTCGCGCTTAGCGCGAATATCTCCAAAAGTTGGTAATAGGAGATAGCGATGTTAGCTACTGTTTCCAGTCGCTAACATCTTGGCACGCCCACTTTGCATGTCATTAGTGATAAATATCACTGACATCCAAAGCGGGGCCCAAGATGGTCGCTATCTCCTACTAGCTGTCGCTAACTGGTGTTAGCGACAGCTAGGTAATAGGGAGATAATTTTATCTCCGCTTTCTTGGCTTTTAAAGCCAAAAAAGCGGAGATAAACACCCTTGATAATATGCCCCAATGTTTTTTCTGAAAGAGCAGATTGGTCTACTACTTCACCTTGAAGCTCAATCTCTTGAACTGCTACTGCTTAGGGAGGAACTACTATTGGTGGTTGTGGCCATTTCTTGTTGTCCACTTCTCTGAGTTTCCTGCAACAATTGGGTACTACTCTGTGATAAGTCAATATCAACATCACTGCTCATCAGCATCAACATGATTAGACTTTGCTGCCTCTGTCACGGACATTGGCTTGGACCTAAATTGGGGTGAGTCCACTGATGTGGGGGGTGCTGCTCCCAGCTTGCTCCCTAGAGGCTGGTGCAGCAAGCACAGTTTTTATCCCCAAAAAGATCTGGGGCGACATACCTGTGGTGGTGGTGAGCTCCTTCTTCTTCTCACTGGTCACTTTCTTGGTAGCACCTATCTTTGGGCCCATTTTGAAGCTGTCAGATAGCAGTGGCACCTAGTTTCCCAAGTTAAGAGATGTCTGTGGTGTCTGGGTCACTAACACATCACACCGTGCACAGGCCTTCTTTCTGGCAGTATTGTGAGTCATGTTATCTGTTGTGCACCAAAAATAAAAGATGCAAGAAGGACAGCAGTGAAACGTGGGCATTGTTGCAGTTCAATTAGTAGTACAAACTCAAACACAATATCATTTAGTGTGGCCACTGGTTACTGTTATTATAAATATTTAACAATACATTGTATTTATTTGGAAAACGGAAAACCACACCATGGTGACTGACTATTCACTCAGAGAGGAAAAGAGAGAGCAAAATCAACAACATGCAGATGAAACCTTTTGCTTTTTGTAAGTCACGTAACGTCACTAATAGGTGATGTGGCACTCAGGGAGGTGCGGCTGACAAATAACAATGGAAAAAATAATCGCTCGCAATGAATGCTGATGTGCACCTATAGCAGACGTGGGGTTGATTGATGTCAGATGTAGTGGAAAATGGTATGAACAAACTAAATAAAAAAAATTATAATCTTTTTACAAATGGAAAAAATGAAAAATATAATTTAGCAAATAATAACAAAAATGGAAAAGTTAGAATTAAAAAAGAAAAAATAAGTGAAGCTACCCTCAAAGATATAATAATAAGTTATTAAACTACTTTCTCTTTGCTAACCATCCATGTATCCTATGGCATAGGGTCACTCTGGCTGGACGCACAAAATGGGTGCCAGTCAGTGCCACACTATTATCAACAACAACAGGACTGAGCAGGAAGGGATTGGGTACAAAGAGAAGACATACAGGCCTATGAGGAAAGCACACTGGCTGCTTATACAAAATGGCCACTGACCACATGGTCACAAAAGAACACATGCAGGCCTAAGGGGAAAGCACACTGGCTGGCTAGTGGTAACACAAATTGACCACCAGTCACATGATTAGAACAAGAGGCAGGAGGGTGAGGCCTGGAAACAAAGAACACATGCCGGCTCGTGAACACTAACTGTATAAAAAATCGCCCTGGCCACATGGCATGTGGAACAAAGGCAAATGGTGGCCTATGGAAAACACACACACACACATTTTGGCCAGACAAATGAGTCATGGCAAAACAGAGAAACCAACATTAATTCAGCAATACCAACAAAGAAAATTAACAGGGCTAAAAGTGTTTACAACAATACACATTCTCCAAAGACATTACCTCACCTATACACTGTTTGCATGAACAAATATGTTTTTGAAATACCACAGAAAACACATTTTGTATTTCAATCAATATCCATTACTGGCCAAAAAGAGCTGTTTCATACCTGAGGCAACACAGAAACAACCAGCAAGGAGGCATGGCCACAAACAAAGAGCAAATGCAAGGCTAAAGCAAATGCGCAATGACTGCCTACACAAAATATTCGCCAGCCACATGGTCACAACAAGAAGCAGGAGGCCTAGAAAACAATGAACCTGTGGAGGCAAAAAGCACACTGGTTGCCTATACAAAATGGCCACCAGCCAAACTGTCATAACAACAACAACCAGGAAGAAGGCATGGCCACAACAAAGTAGAAATGTAGACATATGCAAATGCAAACTAGCTGAATTCACAAAATGGCCGCTAGCCATATGGTCACAACAAGAGTAAAGAGGCTTATAAAACTAAGAGCACATGCAGGACTATGGACAGTCTGCTGTCTATACAAAATGTTACAGATACCCAGGTCCTAGGACTTTTGTTGGGTCACCCCATATATAATAACGTCTATACAAAATGGCCACGGGCCAGTGGTCACATGACATGTGGAACAAAGGCAAATTGTGGCCTATGGCATATACACACACACACTGGGCAGACAAAGGAGGCATGGTAAAACAGAGAACACAGCATTAATTCAACAATGCCAAATACAAACATTTACAGGGATAATAAAAAAATGTTTACAACAACAAACATCCTTCAAAGGCACCACCTAGTCCTACACACTGTTTGCAGGAAATAAAACATGAAATACGACAAAATCATGTTTCAAATACAACATGATTGTTTCAGGCACCCATGGCTAGCACTCGCCTACTGGCTGGAATGCTAATTGGCAGACTAGACCACATAGTGAATTAAATCAATATTACAAATGGATTAAAAAAATATGGAGTAAATGTAGTAAAATGTGCAACATTTTTCCTTTACAAAATAAAAAAATAAAACGCAAAGAAATCACAAGGCCCCTAATAAACAACAACCCATCCACCACATTACGTGTAAAAAATCCATTAAAAGTACAAATAAATCCAAGTGAATGGCCACAATCAAACAAACAACACCAGTTTTTCAACTTACTTATGAAATCTCAAATACAAAGTCCTTAAATCCAATGGGATATACAGCAGGCACAAAGAATAATCCTTCCAGCGCCACATCCAAGTGAAAAGTGACCAAGAGCTGGACAAAGCACTAGGAGGAGCTTGCTGGACAGAAACAGGAAGTTTGAGACTCTGGGGCACTTCCTTCCAGTTGGACAAAAAGTTTCTTTAAAAAGGGGACTCCTCACGCAAAAAAAAGTATGCCAAATGTCAATTTGAGGAGGTTTTTCACTCCAATTTGTAATTTGGGGAAGATTTTGTAACTTTTTTAGGAGAGAAGCTACCCAGATTGTAGCCTTGGTAGATCCTGCACATTCGGTATCGGGAACGGCAGAAAACATTCGCCAGAAGTAGCTGGCGGGCCCAAATGATGTGTTGGCGACCGCAAAATCTTGCGGGAGCATGTGGCCGTCTAGTAAATCTCAATGCACCTGCGAGCGGTCCTGAAAATCTTGTGGGCGATCGCCAAGCAAGTCACTCCTGTGTGTGCAAAAGGACATTTCAAGGTCGCTAACAAAATAAAACTTCTTCTCTGTTGCCGAGTTTTATGCCTGGGCTATGGCTGCAGGTTGGTAAAATTAAGAATGTTTGAAATGAGGCATTCATTTGAATTATTCTGAAGTCCAAACTAAAGTCCCTTGTGAATGCGTGAGCCCTAGCACTAATTAGCACATCTTTTACAAAGCTTAATTGTGAGAATTTGCGTTGTTTAAATGAACCTGTGCTTAACTCTCTTGTAGCTAGACCAAAAGGAGGCAGGCTCAACATAGAGGCAATGTGTAAATCATGTATGCAGCACACAAGTAGTAATACAGTGAAAAACACAACACAATTAAAATCCTAAACCAATCTAGAAATTTTTTGTAAAATGTATTACATTATTTGACACCAAGACAATACAAATATAATTAGTAGAACTGAAGATAAGCAATTTTAAAATTTTCAGGTAAATATAACACCTAAAAGCATTAAGCGCCACTCCCAGCTATCTGGTCATGCAGAACCGGGTGAAAGTCACAAATTCAGGCTGAAGCAATGGAATATGGGCCACAGACAGGGACCAGATTAGTCCTGCTAAAAGTCACCTTATTAAGTCCAATGCAAAGAGTTCCATTTGTAGTGGAGAATGCTGCGAGGAGCGGGGATGGTCATTGATATAGTGCAAAGAGCTGGCTAGAAATTGAGGACTGTCATCTCTTTAGCACAGAGGACCTGTCAGGCGTCATGAACAATCGTTGCTGGAGATTCACTGTGACCTTCACCGCAGGCTGTCGATGCTGTAGCGTGAAGTTGAGATCTTACATTTCAGACGGTCACTGTAGGGCAAAGATTTTGGTTCCCCTGTGCTTCGTGCTAGCGGTCAGCAAAATCTTGGCGCATACTGGACCACTCGTGGTAGCAAAGAACCCAAAACTTAATTATTTCTACATTTCTTCAAGGAGGAGCTCTACTTATGCAACACCGAGGGTCCAGGACCTGGGAAGTACCTCTTGGGCAACAGGAGCGCACTCCAGCCTAGCTGAGCAAGGCTCATGCAGGTCCAGTTGCAGCAGGTCAGCTGGGCAGTTACAGAGAAGCCTCTGGATCCTGCTGTGTCCCTTTAGCTCAGAACAGGGATCAGCCAGCTGACCCTTGAAGTTACTTCAGCCTGGGATGAAGGGTTCAGGTAGAGTCTTCCTTCTTCGACCTTAGGGCAGGCCTCAAGCAGCATGGTAGTGCTCTAGCAGCAGGACAGTCCTTCTTCTCTAGTTTCCACAGGTCCAGGAGTGGACTGAAGAATGGGCCTGAGGGTCCCCTTTTTATAACTGATGCCCATTTTGAAGTGGAGAAACTTCTAGCGTTTTCCCCCTTCAGAAGTATCTGGAATATCATGCCGTTCTGCTACGGTTCCAGTCGGTCTGTAGGTACAATAGGCTAATGTGAAATCCTTTGTGTATGAGCTGAACTGTTTCTTTTGAAGTGCAAGTGTGACAGGAGACAGTTCTGACCCTTCCTGCCAACACACAGACCACTTATCGAGATAATGTCTGGGAGGAATACACAAAGGCCAACGGCCATCTTTAACTAGTCATGTTGCCCTAGATACAGGCTGCAGTGCAAAATGGTAAGGATAAGAAAATTGCAACTTTCTTAAAGAGGCATTTTCACAATTGTGACTTTACTGTTATAGAGGGTTTTAAATTACAATTCCTGAGACACCAAACATGACATTTTTTAGCTTCTCAAAAACAAAGGTTATCACTTATTAATTGCAATATGATAACCCAATTGTTGTTGCTACATGTTGGTTTTTCCTCGTGGTATATTCCATCTACCCCCATTAGTTCTATGAATGCTGCTCTCCTGTTCTATTATGGAATGTTTAGGTATGATTATGGATGGTTGCAACACATGGGTGGGGCTGGTGCTGTGAACTGCTTGTATCTTTGGCTGGAGCTTATTTTGCTAAATGAACTATCAATGTTTCAACCCGGGTTTACAGTCTGCTGTTCCCGATATTTGTCCTGCCTTAGAGAATTCAATTCCTCATCTGGTAACGATCTGGTTTGAACCCTGGGAAGCCAAGATGATAGGAGCTACAACACTTCAACGTTACCAGCTGATTCCTTTAAAGAATAAACCTCTCTCCAATGCTGTGCTACTATTTCAAGGTTGTTCTTCGTTATTGGGGAAATATTCAGTCGGCTACAATTTTGGCCTCCCAATTATGTGCGTGAGACTTTTCTCGTGCTGCTACATAGACTTGGCTGTTGCACGGGTGGAACTCCGAAGCTGTTCTAGTCATCTTCTGCTGTGCACCTGAGACTTTTCTGGTGTGTGTCTGATGCTTGTTTGCTGATTGTATACCATGACACTCTCACTGCATGCGCACCATCATTTCTTGTGGCTCACTACTCAGGCCTTGCTGTCAAATACCTCTGTTTATTTGTAACTAGTTTCTATGCATGGCATGAATATTTTCACCATAGAAGCAGCCGACACGTTTCGTCCAGAGGTTTGGTATTTGTACATTTCTTTAGCCTTGAAAAGTCCTGCTGATGAGACATGTCGGCTGCTTCTATTTTTTTTTTTTTTTTTAATAATTTTTATTGTAGTCATGCCCGTACAGGTCGTTACACATAGAAGTAGCAACATAAAATTTAGCAGATACACAATATGCTTCGTCAATCAGTACACAGCCGTCATGCCCACAACCCGGGGGTTGGGCGGCGATGATGTCTCTGCTCTTCCATGCCTGACGTTCAATATGGAGGAGTGAACAGTGTCCGGATTATGTGCGAAACTACTTTTATAGTCCTACTGAACTACGCGCTAATCCCCAACTCCCATTCCCTGCGCAAAACCTAAAACTCCCCCCCCTATCCCGTCCCTCACACCACCTCCCGCCTAAGGCCACGTTGTGATCATTCCTGGATTGCTGGCGCCAGCCCCCCTGCATACCTGCTGCTCCTATGGCCTCAGCCTGCCTCCTCCGCCCCATCCGCCCCGGGGACCCCCTCTTCGTCATCAGCCTCGCTGTCCCTAAGTGCCTGCACCATTACTTCCCATGCGGTCGCAGTGTCAGCTGCTGTCTGGCTAGGGGTCCTGCGCGCAAGCTGGTATCTATGTGTGCTGTCAGCCGTAGCCCATTTTAGAAATTCCTGCCGCCACCTCCATGGAGTTGGCCCCACTCTCGACTTCCAGTTTCTAGTGATCTCCCTCTTAGCCACCATCAGTCCCATGTCTATAAACTTACTCGTGAGTTTATTTTTGGGGGTATGGGGGAACCAGTGCAAGAGACATTCCGCTGGACCGTATTCTATGGATCTTTCTGTCACCTCATTCAACACCTCCCCAACGTCTTGCCAATAATCCCGCAGGGCCGGGCATGCCCACAACATGTGCACTAGCTCGGCCCCCTCTTCCGGGCATCGGGGACAGGTCGCTGTCCCATCGCCAAAATACCGCCTGATTCTACCCGGGGTCATGTACGCCCTATGCAGCACATAGTAGTGGATCAGCTGAAACCTAGCGTTTCTCGTGCTGTTGCGTGCCCTACGGACAAGCTGTGCCCACGTCGCGTCAGGTACGTCCCTACCCAGGTCCGTTTCCCACTTGGCTTTTAGGGATGTGAGAGGAGGGATATTCTCTCTAATCATACGATTATAGAGGCACGTTACCGCCTTGATCGTGCCCGCCGCCATCATGGTGTACTGGCACGCCGCTGCTGTCCCAGGTTCCTCAAGTCCCGTACCCCAGTGGGCCTGCATCGCCCTGGTTACTGCTGCATGAAGCAGAAATCCCCCTCTCGGGATGCCGAAGCGTTCTATTAACTCCTGGAACGGGAGCAGTGCGCCATTTTCGAAGAGGTCTCCAACCACCTGTATTCCTGCTTCCTCCCACTCCTGTAGGCGCGACCAGTCGCCGCCATGTGGTAAGGCCGTTAGCATGCCCAGGGGAATCTCAGGCGCATAGGGGCGCTGGATACCCGCTCTCTTTTGGGCCCGGTTCCAACATTGACGGTACGTGCGCTGCTCCAGCGACAGATCCCGACTGTCCAGCCGCTGCTGGAGGACTATATATGCCAGAACGTGTCTGGGCGTCCCTCGCAAGCTGTCGTCCTCTGGGCCCCGATACACCCTCGCTACCTCCTGCGTGAAGACTTGCAGTTGGGCCGCTAGGTAATAGAGCTCAAAGTCCGGCACCGCCAGACCCCCCTCATCTTTCGGGCGAGAAAGCGTGGCTAGCGCTACTCTGCACCGTCCCGCTCCCCAAATGACCGTCGTAATTTGAGATTTAAATAGTCTAAAGAAGGAGCCAGGAAGCCAGATAGGGAGCGTCCGGAAATAATACAATAATCTCGGTAG
The DNA here is from genome assembly GCF_964263255.1 of Lissotriton vulgaris. Classification (NCBI taxonomy): domain Eukaryota; kingdom Metazoa; phylum Chordata; class Amphibia; order Caudata; family Salamandridae; genus Lissotriton; species Lissotriton vulgaris. Next base: position 276,581,422 of record NC_141688.1, read on the forward strand.
GGCAACCATCTTCAGTAGGGAAATCCGGCCCGCCACCGATAGTGGCAGTGTGGCCCAGAAGGCCATGCAGCCCTTCAGTCCGCGTACGCATCGCCCCAGGTTGCCCTCAAGCAAGTCCTCCGGCTTATGGTAAATATGGACCCCCAGGTATTTAATACAGGTAGGGTTCCAGGCCACCTCCGACCGGTGTTGCGGCTGGGCAGCGCCCTCCAGCAGTGGGAACAAACTCGTCTTGGGCCAGTTAACCCTCAGGCCCGACAACTCTCCGAAGCTCTCCAGTAGGGCCTCCGCTCTCTGCAAGTCCTCACCACCGTCGCAGAGGAACAGTAGTAAATCATCGGCATAGAGCGAGATGAAATGTTGCCCGTCTCGGGCCCGCACTCCGCGGATGTGCTGCCCCGTTCGGGCCGCAGCCGCCAGCGGCTCAATAGCCAGCGCAAATAGAAGCGGCGATAGGGAGCAACCCTGACGGGTGCCCCGCTCCACCGGGTAGCGGAGGGACACCGTCTGTCCCACCCTCACCCTTGCTATCGCCCCCGCATAAAGGACCTTCGTCCAATGAATATAACCAGCTCCCAGCCCAAAGCGCTCCATGACAGCATAGAGGTAGTCCCACTCGAGGCTGTCGAAGGCCTTTTCAATGTCGACCGAGAGAACCAGTTCCGTCCCTGCCCCGCCGTCCAGCCCGTTCATGAGACGGACAAGCCTTCTGATATTTATTGTGGTGTTGCGCTGTGGTATAAAACCGTTCTGGTCGTCATGTACAAGCCCCGTCATATGAGGCAGGAGCCGCGCCGCTAGTATGGAGCTCAGGATCTTATAGTCCGCGGTGAGCATAGAGAGTGGTCGATAGGACGCTGGGTCACTACCCTCCCTGCCGGGCTTCAGTAGCGGGACCACTAATGCCTCCCGCATCGACTGTGGTAGTCGGCCCGTCGCCTTGGCCTCTTTATAAACGGTCAGGAGCCGCGGTGCTAGTATGTCTAGATATTTGTTATAGAATTCTATGGGGAGCCCGTCTATTCCCGGCGATTTGTTCCTCGCCATGCGCCGCACCGCCGCTCGTATCTCCCCCACGTCAATGTCCGACCCTAAGTCTTTCACCTGCTCAGCTTCCAGCCTGTGTAGGGGCAGATCAGCCAGGAAGGGTTCTACCAGCCCGGTCCTGTCTCCCGGGGCACTCTTGTACAGGCCCTCGTAATATTTCTGGAAGCCGTCGACTATGCCCAGCTGAGTGTGATGTATCACGCCCGCCGTATCCCTCAGTTGAAGTATGGGAGCGCATCGTCGTGTGGGGTTCGAGAGCCATGCCAAAAGGGTGCCCGCCTTATCGCCGTCAACATGGGAGCGCAGTACATATCGCTTGTAGTCAAAGGCTCGGAGCCTCTCCACTTCAACGGCTACCGCCTCCCTAGCCGAACAAAGTATCTCCTGGAGTTCTGGGTGTCCAGGCCGCCCCCTTTCCGCTTCTCTCAGCTTAGCATCCGCCTTAGCCAAGTCGCCCAGCAATACTTTCCGCACGCCTACATAATCCTTGATACAGATACCCCTCACCACTACCTTAAAGGCGTCCCATTTCGTCGCTCTAGAGGCCGCCGTCCCTTCATTCTCCGTGAAATATAAGGCCACTCCTTCCGCTAGGGCCTCCCCGAAGAGGGGGTCCTCTAGGGTCTCAGGCCGTAGTTTCCAGAGCGGTACCCTGGGCTTCTCTGCTATCCACGCTAGCTGAATCAGGAGTGGATTATGGTCCGAGAGTGTTCTCGATAGGTACTCCGATCCAGTGACGCATGGCAGCACCCCCCGGGAGCAGAGTATCGTGTCCAATCGGACATGCAAATCATGCAGTCCGGAGAAAAATGAATAATCCCGGTCAGTCGGGTGTTGCCCTCTCCAGACATCTATAAGTTCCCAGCTCTCCTGCCAATCCCTCCTACCTCTAGACAGCCTGTAAACTGGGGAGTCACGTAGAGGGGGGTGGGACCTATCCAGCAAGGGGTCGGCAATGGAATTAAAGTCGCCCCCCAGCAGGACCGGGCCCGCCAGGGAGTGGGCCAGCGTCCCTGAGAGTGTCGCGAGGAAAGCCAACTGCTCCGTGTTTGGGGCATATATACTAGCTAACACAATATCTCTACCTTCTAGCTTCCCCTCCGCCACCACATACCTCCCGTCCTGGTCTACCCATTGGCGCGTGAGTTGGAAAGGCGTGCCTGCTCTAACCCATATGAGTACTCCCCGTGCATAGGCCGAGTAGCTGGTGTGAAAAACCTGTCCCCGCCATCTCCTCTGTAGCGCCGCCCCCTCTTGACGTGTAAGATGCGTCTCCTGCAGCATTGCGATGTGTACTCCCCTTCGCACTAAATAGGCATGCACTTTGTGTCTTCGCTGCATAGTGTGTAGGCCCCGGACATTCCAAGTAATACAGGTCAGCCCATTCACATTAGCCATTGTCCCAGTAATCCGGACGAAACACTCCCTCCAGCTCCAGCCCTTCGACGGTGGTGGTGCCCCCCCTGAACAAAACAAAACTTCCCAACAGCCCTACCCATGGTGCACCCAGGGTCAACAACTTCAATAAAAATAAACAATCCCCAACTATGGAGCCCCCCCCCTCCCCCAGAACAGGCCCCAATATCGAGATATCAGTCCCCATCCAAACTCCCACACCTGATGACCCAGGTCTCAACTACACAGCCGTAGCTGCGGGTGCCTTAAGGGCCTACGGAGCGCGGCCTCGTCCAGAGGGGGGTTGCGCCGCCCAGCTCCTCGCTTCCTCCCCAATTCCTCATAACCACCCTGCACTGAACACCCCGGTGTGCCCCGACCCCCACTATGTGCTTAGGCAATGGTTCCCCCCGCAGCCCTTCAAACATTACCCACTCTGCAATGCCAGCAGTTCATATATTCAGGATCTCGTCCGCCGTCTGTGGTGTCACCAGCGGTCCCTCTGTGCGGTGAATCCCCGATAGATCCGACTCCGAGCCAGAGGCCGATACATGAGTGTCCGAGTCCGTGGCCCCTCTAGACCCGGGGCCCTCCGCCCGTCCGAGCTTCTCCACTTCCAGCAGCGCGGCCTGCCGTTCCGCTTCAGTCTGGGAGGCCGTCGGTCCCAGCTTCCCCCGCCCTCGTTTCCATAGTCTCTTTGATTTCCGCAGCCGTTTGGGCGAGCGTTCCCGCTCCTTCTCCCGCTCTTCTCTTGCCTTGGCGCCGTCAGTCCCGGCCTTGTATGTCTCCCACCAGTCCCAGGCGTCCGCTGACGTTGCAAAGAAGATCGCCTTGTCGTCCACTACCACTCTTAGCCTGGCTGGGAAAAGCAAGGAGTAGGCAATTCCTTCAGTTCGTAGTTCCTTCTTGATTGTGAGGAAGGAGGCCCGCTGCTTCTGCGTCTCGAAGGTGAAGTCCGGGAAAAGTGTGACTCTGCTGTTCGCTATCTGGTAAGGGCCATCCTCTCGAGCTTTCCGCAGGAGCAGATCTCTGTCCTTGTGGTTTAGTAACTTGGCTATGATCGGTCTGGGTGGGAGCCCGGCCTTGGGAGGACCTGAGGGGACTCTATGAGCACGCTCCAGGGTGAAGAATGGTGAAAGCCCTTCCGGCGCCACCACTGTTTTCAGCCATTCCTCCATGTAGGCAATCAAGTCCCCCGTCCCCTCCGTCTCCGGCACGCCTACGATCCGCACATTACTGCGTCGGCTTTTATTTTCTGCGTCCTCCGCTCGCCGTTCCAGGGTGCGTATGCGGTCCAGGGCCTCCGTTAGCTTACTCTCCATTGCCTTGTGAGCCGGCGCCAAGTCATCGAGCACCGTTTCAGTATCCTTGACCCTGTCCTTTAGTTTATCGTGGTCCGCCCGGAGCAAGCCCAGCCCTGACGCCACCTGCGCTATATCGTTATGAAGCGCGTCTCTAGTGGCCGTTATGGCGTCCAATATTCGATCCTGCAATCGCTGCAGGTCTGTCTGCTCAGCGGGGCCCCCCTCTGCTACATCCGACGTCGCCGCCTCCTCCACCTTGGCTCTTGGCTTCCCCATAGTAGCCGGCCTCACCGCTCCCGCCCTGCTCGTCTGCCTGCTGTCTCCGGGCCTCCGCCACGTGGCTAGCTCCTGCGCTCTATGGGGTCTTGCTGCCCAAACACTGCACACCAGAGGTAGCGTCCGCCGTGGTGTTCAATCCCCAGGTACTGTGGAGGATTGTTCTCACTCCCCCGGACTGGCGCGTTAGGCTGGGCGCGCCACCGGGAGTCTGGCGCCGCCAAAGTCCCTTCACTGGCCCATGGGCTCCTCCTCTATGCCCCCTTATGCTTCGCGGGCCTCCGTTGCGGGGTCGAGGGGGGGGGGTGGGGGGGCCCGAGCTGTACAGCACCGTGCACCGTCCCCCGTGAACCCCCTCTCAAGGCGGCCCCCGCTCACCTGCTGGCTCGTGCGGCGCTCAGGGCTGGGTCAAAGTTCTGGGTTTCACCCTCTCGGCAAAGGGGTCTGTCCGTAAGCTTCGCCCGCAGCGGCGCACCCGGGTGGCCTTCACTGCTCGCTCTCGCGACCGCTGCACACCGCAGCCGGGGTCCAAGGATCGTCTCCCGCTGTGTGGGGTCCATCGCTGCCGGCGACCGCGCCTCCTCTGTGTGCGCCGGCAGTGTGTTCTGCTGTACAGCCCACGGTCTTTCAGGGCTCCGCCGCGGCAGCCATCTTGCGCGGCGCCGTCCTTCCCTCCGCTCCTGCGGCCGCAACGCTCGGCTGCCGTTCTCGTCGCTGTGATGCCGCCGGCCGCCCAAACCTCGCCCAGCTAGTCACCGCCGGTCACTCAATCGGCGCCGGGGCACACACGGGCTCTCCGGCCCTTCTTTCAGGATTCTCGTGGGGAAGAGGCACGGAGCTCCGGGCTCACGCCGCCATTTCCCTCGGCGCTCAAGCCACGCCCCCCATGTCGGCTGCTTCTATGGTGAAAATGTTCATGCCATGCACAGACGTTTGTAAAGAATAAACAGATGAATTTGACTTACTTGTTTATGGACATGTACATCTTTTACTTATCAAGGAACTCATGGAACCAGCAGAGTGTGTGCTTTGGTGCTTTTCAATCAACTTATGACCAATTTGTTAGGGGAAGTTTCTGGTGAATATTTTTTCAGAATAGGTTCTCATTTTTACAGATTCATTGGAGTAACACATAGTCAAAGTCAGGAACTTTAAAAAAAAATCGTTCTAAGGGAATTACCCTCAAGAGCAGAATCTGTCAATTTGTTGTTTGGAAATAATGTATTGAGGACACATAATTAGCAGAGAAGGGGCCAGGCCAATACTATAGTGCAAACTGTGCATCCTACAACAAACGAGGTGGAAGCTTTCTTAGGGATGGCTGACGTGTATGCTTGTTATGTTCCCAATTTTGCTAAGTGGCCTTGTGCCATCAGAGGGGGCGGTATCTTCTGCGCAGTCCCTGTAGAGTTTTTAGAAGAAAAAAATTCATTCATTTATAGAGGGCATGGTTACACCAACTGTGTGTCCCCGCACTAACAGCTGATTCTGAGAGAAAAGATTACGACATGCCAGGACTATGAAATTTGATCATTACAGGTCTTAACTTTGGATAGGATGTGTAAACAGCGAGGTCTTTAGCTGCCTACGAAAACTGCTTTCACGTGATTCAGTTCTTAAGTTCATCGGGAGACATTCCAGATTCTCGCAGCGCGATATCTAAATGAACACTCCCCCATCCTGGCTCTGAGGATTCTAGGTACAGTCACTAGAGCCTTTTCTGATGACACTTAGACTGCGTCCTGGTGAATTGGTGTTTAGGAAATGCACAAATATGGGTCCTTTTGTTTGTAAAATGCGGTGGCAGTGGCACATTGCCTTGAACACTATCCTCTTTTCCACAGGGAGCCAATGAAGGGCTTCCAAAGCCTTCTTGGTGTTGAATCTTCTCGGTAGGCCTAGTACCAAGCGCGTCGCCGCATTTTGCACTATTTGTAGTTTAGACAGACCCTTTTTCATAGTTACGAGGTACAGAACATTCCCATTGTCCAATTGAGATGTTATTGTCGAGTGTACAATGGTTTTCCTAACATTTGGTGGTAGGAAATCTAGTATTTACCAGAGCGCTTTCATGGTCCCGAAACATTTCCCCACTATCTATTGTATTTGGTTTTCAAATGTCAACGCTGAGTCAAACCAGACCCCCAGGTTTCTCACTGTTGATTTCAAGGAAGGTAGTTGCCCTAAAGTGTCCACCAGATGGAAGGTGTTCTACCCACTATAAATACCTCAGTTTTATTCCCATTTAACTTGAGGCAGTGGTTAGACATCCAATCTGCTAGTTCCTTTCGGCATTCTGAGTGAAAAGCAGCTTGTTCCTTATTCTGTGAGAGCAGCACGATAAGCTGCGTATCATCAGCATAGGAGACAATAGGCACATTATATTTCTCTTCTCTTTCTGCAAATTGACCCATATAAATGTTGAATAACGTAGGGCTCATAATGGAGCCCTGTGGGACCCCCTGAGGCAAAGGGATGCTGTCAGATACACGTTGTTGTGCAATTTGGAAGCTTCGTACTGAAAGAAAAGAGGTCAACTATCTTAGTGCCATCTTTTTGATGCCACACATCTCTAGCCTGTAGAGGAGCAATATATGGGAGAAGGTATTCAACTCCGCAGTAAGATCTAATAAGATCAGGGTGGCCGTTTGCCCTCCATCTGCGTACTTTCTCAGGGTTTCTGAGGCTAAAAGTAACGCAGACTACATGGAGCAAGCTTTCCTGAATCCCGATTGAGATGGATGCAGGATATTGTTCCTACTTATATGGTCAACTAGCTTTTTGTTTGCTATCTTTTCTGCTATTTTCAAAACAAACGGTAGTAATGAGATTGGGCGTAGATTTTCTAGCACTGTTTGATCCAATTATTTTTTTTTTAGAGGTTTGACAATATGCTGTTTCCATTTAATGTGAATGATGCCAGTTCGAAAGGAGTGCAGGATAAGCTCCGAGACATAAGGTATAATTACTGTAGCAACCTCCATCATTATTTTTGGTCTAGCTGGGTCCAGTGGAGAACCCGATTTGATACCTTTAGCTATGGCTGTAAGTTCTTCTATGTCCAGGATCTTAAGTTCGTCCGGAGTCTGCCCTGCAAACTTGGCCTGACTGTCACAGGCTAGGCCTGTTCCTAATCGTGCCCTCATCCCGGAAAAGTGTCATATATACCTGTGACTTTATTTGCGAAAAAATATTCCACCTTATTACAGCTCTCAGTAGTAGCGACAAAGTCCTCTCTGGATTCCTGTGTTCTAAGGGTCTTAAGTATACTGAACATGGAGGAATTGTTCGCCTTTTCGATTCTCTCTGTATAGAAGATACAACTAGTTTTCCTAATTAATGCATGATAGTTTTTTAGTTCACTTTTGTAGTTGTTTTTAAGTGTACTGCAATATTCCTTCCTCCAGCTCCGTTCAAGTTTTTAATATTTTTTTTGGGCCAATTTTAATTTGTCGTTGAACCAAGGTGCTGTTGCCATTTGTTTTCTCGGGACCCTCGTGCTCAACAGCGCTACCTCATCAAGTGCCTCAGTGATGCAGGACTATAGATCCCCGTTGGCTAGGTTGATGTCCCTATCCAACGTAGGTTTTTTCTCCATCAGTGCTATGGGGAAGGTGGAGGGGTTGAAATTATTCCACTTTCTGCTAGTGATCTCCTTAGGCTGTTGTACTGATTTCTTCTTCTGAGAAGGTAGTGCTCTAACCAGGGTACTGGCCATGGAGTTGCTACCTTTATCTCAGTGATATTAGAGAAAATGGGATCCAAGATATGACCTAGATGGGTTTGGGCTTCTACATTTTGTATTAGGTTCGGTGTCAATAAGTCCTCATATATTGCCTTTACTACTGATTTATGTATATTATCAAAATGTATTATTAAAATGTATATTAAGGTCACCCAATACCACAACATTTTTATGTCATAGAGATGGGTGTTCTATCTTCTCTGCTAAGCTTTTAATAAATTGAGATGGTGAACCTGGTGGACGATAGATTAGCAAACCCGCTAAAACATTATCATCTGATGCTGCTAGGGTGAATAAAAACGCTTTGCATTCTTCAAGATCTGCTTCTTTTACCTCACACTTCAGCGTTGATTTATATATTATGGCAATTCCGCACCCTAATTTCCCTATGCGGTCCTGTCTTACTAGCGTATATTCATGGGGAATAGCATCCAAGACATCTGGGGTGGAGTTTTCATTAAGCCATGTCTCGGTTAGGAAGAGAACGTCCAGTGCCCGGTCTCTAAGCATGTCATGAATCTCATATTTATGTTTGGATAGGGACCGGCAGTTTAATAGGTGCAACCTTCCATTATTCTTGCTCATACTAGGAGTTAGGGGTATGTAGCAGTGCTCGCATTTCGCTCTTATATGATCAGCGTTTATGCTATGACTACATAGTTTGTCAATAGGTTTGGCTAGCTTGAGTAGCTTTTCTCTTGAATATATAATCCCCCCTTACCTCCCCGGACAAACAGGGGTTCTGGCCCCTGGGCCCATTCGGGCGCAGACGGGTGCAGACGTGCTTGCCTTAGGTGCCCCCGCTGCGCGCGGCTGCAAACACATCCGCAATTTCAAGGGAAGTTTTCAACCAGGCCAACAGTGTTGTATAATTACTGATGTCAGAGCCAAAGGCATTGACTGTATCCATATACAGGTGGAGGATCGGAAGGAGGTCACCATTGCATTAGCATTGCAAGGTCTCTTAAAGGAGAGGAAACAATGTATTCCACTATTGAGAAGGAGTGCTATCTGTGTTCTGGATGCTCAAGAAATGTAAGAATTTTTTTGTGGGGTGTGCGTTTTGTTGTGCAGTCACATCATAAACCTCTGTAGGAGATCTTTAGCATGAAAGTCCTAGATTGAATGTTTTCTCGCATACGTAAGTGGATAGTTGGATTACAGGATTTCTAATTTGTTGTGAAGTACATTCCGGGTGTGGAGAAAAAAACAGCAGACTGTTTATCAAAGCTACATAGTGATGTACAAGACATTGTGGCAGAAGCATGGTGGATGGTAGAGGATGTCAAGGTATTGGTTTGTCACAGGAGATTGTGTTACTGAAAAATGGATGGTTGAGTGAGTTGAATGAACTAGAGAGAGATGAGATATTGAGAGGTGTACGGGATGGTGTGATGTTTAGGATGTACATATGGTCTCAGGATGAAATGTTCAATGGAATTGATAAGGTTTCTAGTGAGTTGGTCATCACCAATGTTGCTCTACTAAGAGGTTGCAAGTTGATACCTCCCTCAGATATTAGGGAGCATCTCATACAGTTGGCCTATGAAGGACATCCGGGCACTTGTAAGACTAAAGCGAGGCCCATTTACTGGTGGTCAGGAATGGATTTAGATGTGGAGTGATTAGTCAGGGAATGTGGTGAGTGCAAATTGGCATATAAAACTCTGAAGATCAGGACTCCACACATGGTCTGCAGAGAGAAACAGAAGGATGTATGGGAAGAAGTTGCATTAGAAAAAATGGGACCTGCACGAAGTTGATCCATTGCTAGATAAACATTAATATCAATTGATAAACTCTCTAGGTGGCCAGAGGTTATGATTACTGAAAAGATTTCTACACCGTCAGGTTTTAAGTACTTGACAGAGGAGTTTGCTTTGGAGGGCTATATAGAGCAAATCTTGACGGGTAGAGGCACAAATTACTTCTAAAGCCATTAAAGAGTTTTTTGGGGCAAGAAGGATTAGGCACAAGAAATGTGCGTTGTACCATCCTGATTCTGAAGACATGGTTGAAAGGCTGATGGACATGGTGAATTGCAGGGTGGAGGAGTATAGGTTTATACCACATACAACCACAGGACTGAGGGGCATATTATCAAGAATGGCGATAAAATGATCTCCGCTTTAGCGGCAGAAAACTGCCGCTAAACCGGCGATAATGGGCTTAGTATTACGTCCTTGTGAATTCCCATATCAGCCCAGGTTCTGGCATTAACCTGGGCTGCTATGGGAATTCACAAGGGCCTATTATCAAGCCCAATATCGCCGCTAAAGCGGCGATTATTTTATCGGCGTTCTTAATAATATACCCCTGAGTCCATTTGTACAGTTTAGAAAATTAAATCTTCATGCCAAGGTGTGTCTGACATGGATGGCTGTTTATCATGAGTCTCCCTCTCGAGTGACTAAATTATTGGAGTTGAGTAGAGTGAGGAAAGCATGCATTCAAAGTGACCGAAATGCAAAGTATGATCTTCGCAAACCGGTCTTACAAATAGATGTTGTTGTGTGAGATATTGTGAGGGTTAAGCTACCAAAGTGTTATGGTAGTACTTCTAAACACTTTATCAAATCTCACAAAGTGGTCTAGGTGTTCTAGGGGGCAGAACAAGTGGATGATGGGAGAATATGGAAACACTAACGAGTGGTTGTGGTGTCTGAAAAATAATAGCTAGGTTTCAGATCATGCTTCTTGCGTTGTCATGAGACGCTTATGTTCTTTTTTCGTGCTGTTCTCTGTTTACAAATATTGCTTCTAAAAATTATACGTTATTTGGGTTAGAGAGGTGTAGTGTGGTATCTACATGCTGGTATTTCCTAGTGGAATGGTCCGCCCCCCGGTTATTACTATGAATGCTGCTCTCCTGTCCTACTATGGAATGTTTAGGTTTGAGTTGGAGTGCTGCAGCAGTTGAGTGGAGCTTGTGCTGTGATCTGCGCTGGAGCTTCTTTTACAAAATAAACTGCCAATGTTCCACCCCTGATTTACCGTCTGCTGTTTCTGATGTTTGTCCTGCCCATTTGACACCAGTGTTATTCTATGTGGGAGGTAGGTCTAAAATGTGTGTGTTTTTCACTACCAGGACATATGAAAATTAAAAATACACGTCCATCTTTTTTAATACAATGCATGCTGCCCTATGGACTGTTTACGGCCTACCCTGGGGTGGACGGATGTATTACAAAAGAGTTTTAGACCTGGCAAAAGATTTATTTTGTCAAGTAGAAGTGGTTGTTTAAGACTACATGCAGGCTGCAATAGCAGGCCGGTGACAAATGCTTTAAAAGGGCTACTTAAGCGTTTGGCACAATCAGGATATTTATAGAAATTTGTTGTATGCAACAAAAACCGTATTTATGATTTTTGTCAATTTATCACGATAATGTCACAAAATTAGAACACAATACAGTATTTTTTGTATTTTCCATTGACGTTGAACCGACTATAAAATTAAGGAAATTGAATTCAATCAAACGGACACACGGTCTTCCATTACCTTGTGCTGTTTACATCAATTGCTGTCCATGTCATGGATAAGCCTTATTGGCTGGACACCAACCTCGAGTGCCATAGATCTTTTGTGAGATTGAGAAGAAGACTCACCTACATACAGTTTCCCAACCACAAATCACAAACACACCAGGTACATAGACGTTCAGATGCGGAAACGTGTCTTATGGTCTGCCTAGTTACCCCAACTATTCCAAGATATTAAAAGGGGACACCTCACTCATATTTAATTATGGCACCCTTCTTTATTGGTGCCCTCTCCCCATTAAGGGAGGTAAATACCTTTTTGGTGGACTCAACCATTAGTGGGAGTACTAAATCAAAATAATTTGGATAAGTGCTTGGATCCAGTGATTAAATACAATTTAGGTAATACCATGAGGGTATTTATCATTATTCTTGGGGTACCCGCGGTATAATTACAGAAAACCTTTTTGTTTTTTTTATTAAAGTCAATGGTGCCCACATCTTATTGCTAACATATTTCAGCCTATGCAAGTGCCCAAATAAGTCAGAGGCCTTCTTCCAGGCAGAACATATGGCAGATCCCTGCAGATCCCTAGCTAACTAGCATATATCTCATGCAGTGTATTGATATAAATGCATATATTTAGTGTTGCTGACCACTCATATTTCTCTGTGAAGATTCTGAGATATCGCGATTGTGGAAAATGATTATTCAATTGTATTTCTATAACAATATGCAGTTAATTATTCTACACAGTGAAATGGTACAATCACAATGCTGTGGTGAATACTTAAGAGCACACAAAATAGTGGTAAGCCCACTGATAAACAGTGGGTATCACACTAAGACACTGTAAATTTTGCATGACATGTATTCTGGTAAACTCATGTGACATATCCTAACCTCTGATTATTATTGCTTCATGGACCAAAAGAGGGGCCCTTCCCTATGGTAAAAATCGCAAAGCAAGCTCAATGGATTGTAATTGTAAATGTACACTGTTATATACACAGCTTTTAAGGTACATGCTTTCCTGTTTTTATCAGACTGTGCCCGTTTTTTTGCTGCTTAATACTGCAATTTTTATCAAGTCATTGTTGTGGAAATAGACATCAAAGATATACTGGAAATGTAGACATATTACATATAGGCATGCATGAAAAACAGAAAAAAGACAGAAAAAAGCATGATTCTTGCTTATGTCTGTTTTCGCAGCTCTCATAATGCCTCTCATAAAACTCTCTTTTAAGTGTGGCTGTTAGATCTGTCAGCCTTAGGGTGGTCTTCCCCCAGTATTTTCGCATTTTGCTTCCTCATTTTGATACATTTTTTGTTGGCCTTAGGACTCTGAGTACTTTACCACTGCTAATCAGTGCTACAATGCATGTGCTTCTTACCTAAACATGTGTGTTATTGGTGTACACCAGATTGACCTATTTATTTTTTTGTAAGTCCCTTGTTAGGGGGTGTACAATATACCCGGGCCTGGAAGTTAAATGCCACTAGTGGGCAATAGCCTTTCATACCTGTCTCAGGCCTGCCACTGCAGTGTTTGTCTGTGCAGTTTACTGCCACTTCAACTTGGCATTTAACACTACTTCACAAGCCTTAAACTCCCCTTTTATTACATACACGCCATTCCCAAAGTAGGTCCCAGGTAGTCCTAAGGTCAGGGAGCTATGTATGTAAAGGTAGTACATTCACCTTTATTTTTGGCATGTCCTGGTAGTGACAAACAGCCTATTTCATTTTCACTAATGTGAGGCCTACTTCTCTCACAGAATGCCATTGGGAATTACTTAAAACACTTTTATGTAGTAATTCCTGATCAGAGAGGAGTTGCTCCTTCACATTTCATATGTTTGGAATTGTATTGATAAATCCAACTTACTGGTGAGGTTGGAATTAACATTACTATTTTAGAAATGCCACTTTCAGAAATTGGATATTTCTCTGCACTTACTGCTCTGTGTGCCTGACAGCCTGTCTCCAATACACAGTGGGTGACAGCTACACTTTGTGAGTTCCCTCTAGACAACTACAACACAGGTCGGATAGGTGTGTCTGAGTTCCCATCTATCCTCGTCAGGCTAGGTCCTCCTCCCTCTCTTATACGAATGTTAAGGCCACAAGTAGTTAACATGCTGAAAAATACTTTATTCTTTCGTATACTTTCTCTTTGGTTTGGGTATTCTTTTGTTTCAGTCATGTTGTGACTGACAGTTTCCCCCCTAAAACAGTCCCCTGATATTGAGCGTCTCTCAGTGCGGTTTTTATTTTCTCTTCTTGGATGGGGAAGGGAAAAGAAAAAAAATGTAGGTACTTTGTGGCTTCAGTTCTTCTGGTTCCGTCTTTTCTATTCTTCCAGGGGAATATGCCGGTAGGAAGGGCTTCCAGAGGACATCCACAAAGCAACAAATAAAACAAAAATAAACATAAAAAAAACAAGGTCAGATATCCTGTCTTGGCAATATCAGGGGAAAAGGGGAGTGCCGTGCCTAAGTGAAAGAGGAGGGGAACTGACAAAGTGCTTTACTGTGAAGCGGCTCGTGCACCCACCCACTAGCCCCAAAAGGAAAAGGATTCTGGCACTTGTCGGCAACCGTGGCCCTCCGGGGCAGCGGGAAGGAAAGTCACAGCCTCCGTTTCACTTGGTGGAGTGCCAGATTCGGGGGCGTCGTCATCTTCCTTCCTCAACCGTGGCAGCTGCATGTCCCACGGCAGCTTCAGATCCTCGGCGTCTCTGCACAGGACATGGATCTCCTCCTCTCCTGTCCAAGACCAGCCACCACTCCCTCCACACTCTCCCACGTCTAACGCTCTTGAACTGCTAACGCCTTCCTCTGCTCCGCCCCTCTTTCCTGTGCGTTCCTGTTAAGAAAGGCAGGACAACAGGACCGTCGACCTTTCTTTCGGTTGCTGTCTCAGTGGCCGCCATGTTGGGGAGGTCAGCTTGCTCCGTGACCAGGGTGGATCCACCACACCATCTATATACATCTGCATTCTGATTGCCCTATCTGGGCAGGATGGAAGGGAGGGTTTAGACTGTCTCCATTCAGAAGGATGATTTACCCTTAATAGATAGGCTGTAGGACTGGACTGTGCTCAATGGGGAACCTGTGCGCTTAAGACAGCTACTTTGAAGTACCCCTCCACATCAAAGGCACTATTGGGGATAAGTTCTGGTCTCTGACCACATAAAATTAGACACTTCTGGATCTCGAACTGAACCACAGTCAGAAGCACTGCTGTGATGCTTAAATACCTCTTCTTTGAACTGCAGACCTGAAAGTCCTGCTTCTCTATTTTGTTGCCTTCTGCTATCTGACCCTACTGAAGGAGAGCTGGACTCTTCCTACACTCTGAGAGATCTCGAAGGGCCTGTTGGCTTGCCACCTGCTGTTTGAGACTTAGGGAAATCAAAGTCTCCACCCCTGCTCCTCAGCCTGGCTCACTAGAAATGGCACAGATACTTGCAACATGAATGTCAATGATCTCTTATCTGTGGTTAACAGAATTAGTGCATTGTGCCGGTTGCTGGAGTAAAATTGGTGCATCGCACTGGCATCAGCGCTTTGCCACTAGAGACTGATGTATCGGACAGCGTATCTCTGCTGTAGTAAATTGATGAGACTGACACATTCCCTCGACTGCGTGGCAGAATACGGCCCATTGCTTGATGCCTCTTTACTCCGGCACCTGTCTTTGAAACTGATGCATTGCCTTTGCTGAGTGGAGAAGATAGATACATTTCCTGGTTGCGATCAGAAAAGAGACTGAATGGAGACTGAATTGGTCTTGTAGCCGGCCAGTGCTTCCACGAGGTCGACACGAGCTTTGATTTTGCACCAGTCCAGCGTGACCTTAAGCAACCATTTAGCACTACTTGCATCTAAGCACTTTATTACTTTCAGTCCTGTAAGACTCAATATCTCAACTTCTATTTATTTATTTAGAATGTTTTATATAGCACATGTTTGAGTGGCTCTATAGACCTCTGAGTGAGCATGTGAGTGCTTGTATGGGTTTGTGAGTGGGTGTGTAAGTGGCTATATGGATCAGTGAGTGGGTGTATAAGTGACGGTATGGGTCTGTGAGTGGGCGTATGAGTGCCTGTGTGGAACTGTGACAGGGTGTGTGAGTTGCTGTATGGCTGTATGACTTTGGTGTGTGAGTGGTTATGTGGGTGTCTGAGTGGGTGTGTGAGTAGCTGTGTGGGTGTGTGAGTGGCTCTGTGTGTGGCTGTATGGATTTTTGAGTGTGAGTGGTTGTGTAGGTTTTAGAGTAGGTGTGTGAGTGGCTGTATGGGCCTATGAGTGGGTATGTGAGTGCCTGTGTGGGTCTGTGAGTGGGCGTGAGTACCTCAGTGGGTCAGTGACTGGGTGTGTGAGTGGTTGTATGGGTCTGTGACTAGAGGTCTTAGTGGGTGTTTGACTAGCTGTGAGGGTATATGAGTAGGTTTGTCAGTGGCTGTATGGGTTTGGGGGTGTGTGTGAGTCGCTATATAGGTCTCCGAATGGATGTGTGAGTAGCTGTGTTGGTGCTTGACTGGGTTAGTGAGTGAATTTATGGGTCTGTTAGTGGCTTTGTGAGTGGCTTTATGGGTCTGTACAGTGGGTGGGCCTCCAACAACCTCTCAACAGTCCTGCTGCGTGAGACTTACTGGGGATACCATATGGGGTTCTGGGTACCTAAGGACCCTCAGCATCCAAGGGGACATCATCCCCCAAACACCAGTGCATCAGGAGGAGTATTTGCAGAGTGTGGAAAAAAGAGGGCCGACCTTCAACCAGCTCTTAGCAATCCCAGTGTGTGGAACTTAATGGTGGTAGCATGAGCGGTTCTTGGCCCCAACTATACTCAGCATCCAACACGAGGTGTATCTCCAGAGTGCTGGACGAAGGAGGCAGGACTTCCGACGACCTTTCAACAATCCTGCTTTTTGAGACTTACTGGGGTTAACAGGAGGGGTTCTTGGCCCACAAGGACCCTCAGCATCCAAGGAGACTTTCTCCCCCAACCAGTCGTGCACCAGGAGGTGCATTTGCAGAGTGGTAGTGAAAGGGGCGGGCTGCTGATAAAATCACAGAAATCCCGTTGTGTAGGGCATACTAGTGTTAACAGGAAATGTTCTTGGCCTCCAAGGAACCCTCTCCATCCCTAGGGGACTTCATCCCCCTGCCAGTATTACACCAGGAGGTACATTTGCAGAGTATTGGAGAATGGGAATGTGGCCTCTGATGAGATTTCAGCAATCCAGCTGTGTGGGATTGCTGGAGGCAACAGGATGGGTTCTTCACCCCAAGGGGCAATCCAAGGAGACTTCATCCCCCAACTAGTAGTGTGCCAGGAGGAGCATTTGCAGAGTTGTGGAGAAAGAGAGAAGGGGCCCTGATGAGCACTCAGAAATCCTGCTGCATGGGCATTATTGGAGGTAACGGGAGGAGTTCTTGGCCCCATGACCCTCAGCATCGAAAGGTACAAGGGGAATTCATCCCATAACCAGTAGTGCACCAGGAGGTGCTTTGCAGATTGGTGGAGAAAGGGGGTGGGCCTCCAAAGATCTCCTGGCAACACCTCTGTGTGAGACTTACTGGAAGTAACAGGAAGGGTTCTTGGCTCCCAAGGACACTTAGCATCAAGGGGACTACATCCTTCAACCAATACTGCACAAGGAGGTGCATTTGTAGAATGGTAGAACAAAACGGCCGGGCTCTGATGAAATCAGTAGTCTGGATATGTGGGACACTCTTGGTGACAGGAGGGGTTCTTGGCCAACAAGATCCCTTAGCATCCAGAGGGACTACATTCCCTAAACAGTAATGCCAAATGAGGCCCGTTTGCAGAGTGGTGGAAAAAGAGTGCCAGGCCTCCAATGAGCTCTCAGCAATCCCACTGTTTAGGACCTACTAGAGGTAACAGGAGGGGTTCTTGGCTCCAAAGAACTCTCAGCATCCAAGGGGAGCTCATCCCCCAACCAGTAATGTGCCAGGAGGCGCTTTTGCAGAGTGGTGGAGAAAGATGACGGGCCTCCAATGAGCCCCCAGGAATCCCGCTGTGTGGGACTTACTTCATCCCCCAATCAGTAGAGTGCAAGTAGAAGTATTTGCAGAGTGGTAGAGAAATGGAGTGTGGTTCGTAGGAGCTCTCAGCAATCAAGCTGCATGGGAATTACTGGAGGTAACAGGATGAGTTCTTGGCCGCAAGGACTTTCAGCAACTAAGATCCTTAGGGGAATTCACCCCCAAACATCAGTGCACCAGGAGGCATGTTTGCAAAGTGTAGAAAAAGGGGGTTGGGCCTCCGACAATCTCTCAGATATCCCGCTGTGTGAGACTTTCTGACCAAGAACCCCTCGGTTAGGGGTAGATAGATTCTACCTTTTGAAAATAAGGACATCCTTATCAACCAATTATAACTCTTCATTGGGATGTGTTTCCTCTCCTGGTTCTCTCATGGGACTCTTGCCAGCGTTTCAAGAAATCATGCAAAAATGATTGCATCATATCTTGAATAAAACAATTCATATTTTATCTTCCTAATTTAATCAAATCCTCTACTGTCTTCTTTAATTCAGCAAACCCAAAAAACTATTTATTAACTTAATTCCCAATGTGCAATCTGGCGGGTACTTTGTGAGAGCCAAAGAGGAAGATCCTCCCCCTCGGAGTACACGCAGTTCAACCCCAGTGAGTGTCTTGCAAGAGTTACCAGATTCTAAAAATGTAATTAAATATAACAAACATATCTAAATACCTCCCTTATTTTTGATTACCAATAAACAATAACTGAAAACATAAAAAAGAACTCAATACTATACTTTGAAACAAAATATACAACTCTACGAACTTGTAACTGTCCCTCAAGTGGATTGCGAGGATCTCTCCAGAGCAATGAAATGCCTTAAAAATAGATTTACATAGTGAGAACTAATACTATACATTATTGATAAAACTGATTATTTTCTGAAACAGTGAGGTATTAAAATATTGATGGACTTGCTGAGAAGATGTCTCATTATGAGAGTTAAAAGAACTGAGGAGATGGACAGTCTCTGACATAATTTTATTGAAACATTTTCCAATCTGTGCGCTCTTTCCTGTTATATTACAATACAAAAGCCATTCTCTTCCAAAATAATGTCAGCACACTGCATATATTATTTAGGTATTCTACCATAGATGGCATGTGCAACTTAGGGGAATTGAGGAAAACACTACCCCCATAACTGAATACCCCTCAGTACTATCTATAGAATTAGCTATAAGAGACATGCGTTCATCAGGTGCCATGGGTCCTGATGAACTCCCGATATCAGTCTTAAAACAAAATCCAGTATCCTGGAGCAAAATCCTATTTCCTCTTTTTAGGATTTGTTACCTTAAAAAATATATTCCAGCATCCTGGAAGGGGAGTATTTTGGTTCCGCTGTTTAAAAAGGGTGATAGGAACTTGCCTATCAATTATCGCCAAATAGCTCTTCTAGACGCTATCGGGAAAGTGTTTTGTAAATGTCTACTATCACTAATTAATGATTGGGTGGCGCTAAAACAAATCCTACCCCTGGAACAAGTAGGCTTTCGTAAGGGCCACGGAACGCTGGACAATCTTTCCGCTCTTCAGACAATTACTGATAAATACATAGGGGTACGCGGCGGAAGAGTCTATGTGGCCTTTATAGATTTCTCCACAGCATTTGACAAGGTTGACCGTCCACTGCTGTGGAGAAAGCTCTCGGCTATGGGAATGCCGACATATCTATTAGATATGATTCAGCTGTTGCATACAGACACCTGGTGCCAGGTGTTGCAAGGAGGAGACAGGGGGCTCTCTAAGATTATTCCTTCTTGCAATGGTCTTAAGCAAGGTTGTTTACTTGCCCCGTTACTCTTTTCGTTATATATTGCTGATTTACCCGCCTCTCTCTCCTCTTGCGATGGTATAGCTCCAATTCTGGGCGGAAAACACATCTCATGTATGTTATATGCGGATGATATCATAATAATGGATCTTATGCCCAAAGGTCTTGCCAAACGCCTCCTTGCTCTACATCAGTATGCAGTTGTTCATTTCCTAAAAATTAATGCAAGTAAGAGTAAAATTATGTGCATCACAGGCCGGAAAAAACATAAATTCAGGAATTTTTCCTGGTCTGTGGGAGATGACAAACTGGAGGTTGTAAAGAATTATGTTTTTCTTGGAAAAGTAATTTGTGATAATTTAAGTGCCAAATCCCACACCGACAACAGTGTCCGAAAGGCATTAGCTCAAGGAAGAAGTCTAAATTCACTGTACTCGGCACTGGGAAAAAGGCATTTTTCTCATTTACTGGAGGTCTTCAGGGCAAAGGTCCCATCCACCCTTCTATATGGTTTAGAATTAATTGATATAAAGCACTGGGATTTCTTAAATAAGGTGGAGGGGAAATTGCTAAGAAGTATTTCTTCAGTCAGTTCCGCCTGCTCCGTGGCAGCCTGCAGACTTGAGTTCGGTCTGCGCAGCAGCTGGGTGCAAGGCTTGGCAGCTGTGGTGCGCTGGGTCGCAAGCATAGCCAGAGGAGAAGAGGGGACTATGAGGTTCCTCCTAAGGACTGAATTATTGGGAGGTTTAGGGGAACACTCCTTGATTGTTAGCAACTTTAGAAAGGCTGTATCCCTCTTGCAATTGGAAGAGAGTACTCTCTTTTCTTTATCTGCATCCCAGTTAAAGTCTGTCCTGAAGGAAGCCACTTGGGACCTTAGTTATAGACTAGACTTTACTGCTATTTTTGATAAGAAGGGTGTCAATCTTTTTACTGATTCATTTGCAAGAAAATCCGCCCAACCTTACGCCACTTGGAACTTACCTCATGGTATTAGGAGATTTTGGTTTTTATTGAGACAAGATTTGTTACCCCTAAATAATCTTTTGTCTAAATGGCACGGAGTATCTGCAATTTGCAACTTTTGTCATCACTCTACCCAAGACCGAATACATGTACTTTTGATATGCCCAGCGTTGCGTTCTCATCGCAGCAAGTGGTTAAGACAAGTATGTTTGCAAATGGGTATTCTAAATGTGAATTCTTTTATGTATGCTTTATATAATCCCCCCAATGAGAGATTTTGTTTTCATATTTTTAACTTTTTTAAATGTTTTTTAGAAATTTTTTGAAGATTGGCATGCTTAATAATGTGTCACTTTGTGTTCCAGTAATTGTCATTGCTATGATTTGCCTACTTTCGCTGTGAATGGTATTTTGTATTGTACTTTTTCTTTATGTGGACCTCTAACGAGTTCCAAAGCATAATAAAGATTGAATTGAATTGAATTGAATACCATAGATACACTAACAATAAAATTAATTTACTTTAAAAAACATTAAAAAAATATAAATCCACTACAAAACTAACGGTAAAAGTAATGTTATAGTGTAATAACAAGATTTGTTTTTGTTTAAAAAAAAACTTGGAAATTCACTGAAAAAGCCAAAGGGCAAAGTAACATTATAGTTAGGTGAATTTCTCAGTGATAACATTAACATTTTGTACTTAGAAAAACCCACAGAAATTCACCAGTTATAGCTAGCAGAGCTAACCATAAATTGCATCCCCGCCATGCACTGCTTATGACCTCACATAAGACATCACTCATGACATATTTTATGACATTATTTAGGACATTACTGATGACATATAAAATGGCTTCATTGATGAAATCACTGCCAAATTTCATGAGTGACAGGTGATTGACTGCCTATAGGGAGTTAGGAATAGTAATAACCTTTTACTTACATTTAAAATACCCTAGACATTTACTGTACAACAAAACAAAGGCTAAAGTGATGTTATAGTTAGTGATGGTAAAAATATCTTACTTTATATTAAAACAACACTTTGGAAAATCACCTAACTGACCAAAGGTTAACATGATGATATGGTTAGGTGAAAATGTAAGTTGAAGTGTAACATTTCAATCTAAAAAAATGCTGAAATTCACTAGTTATAGGTAAATGAAGTAACTATAACTTGCGCACTTGCCATACACTCATTATGACCTCACCTATGACCTCACATATTATATCACTCATGACATGTTCTATTATATAAATGATAACATCACTGATGACATCTGAAATTACATCATTAATGATGTTACAGTGCAGAGTGAGCGCACAGGACATAGTTACTTCATTTAACTATAACTGGTGAATTTCAGTGTTTGTTTTCTTTTTTAGTTAAAAATGTTAAATTTTAACCTACATTTTCGACTTACTATAACTAAATACATAATATACATATATTTAACACGCTTGTACTTGTATTTACATAAAAATATTTAATTTTAATTTAATTAATTGTTTACTTTTTTGTGAGGGAAACACTCCCAAACGCCCTGTGTTTTTAATTTACTCCTAACCTACCTTTACCACTACCCACTCTTCAACCCTACAATTATCCATATCCACCTTTAACACCACTGATCCCTGAACACTAACATTAACTTTACCTCCCTTTACCACTACTCACCTCTAACCATACATTTACTCTTACCTCCCTTTGTCACTACACACCCCACAATGACCCTTATCACCCCTAATCACTCCTTACCCCAAAACCAGAAATGTACCCCTATCTCTTTTTACCACTGCCTACTCCCAACCCCTAACATTACCCTTGCCTCCCATTAGCACTGCCCACCCTTAAACCCTAGAATTTCCCTTACCTTCCTTTACCACTGTCGACCCCTAAACCATAAAATTGTTCTTACCTTAAAGCTACTCAGCATTAAACATTAAAAGGCTAATCTCCATTTACTATTACCCATACCTAAACCTTTTCTTTTCTCAATTACATAACTTTATGATATTTAAAAAAAGAAATACTTACTAGTGTGATAATAATGTGTGTGGTAAAGGCACAACTACTTACCTGCTTGGTAAAGGTTGCATGGTAAAGACTTCACTCTAAATGAACTACCCAGCACACAGCGGCATCCATGGACTTGCCTCTGACCCGCTTGAAGGTTCTGGCAAGGGGAAATCATATTCATCCCATTCCAACTTCCTGGGAATCTTATGGCAGGTCTCCCTCTGCAAGCACACCCTCTTTCTCTATTACCATTAGGGATACTTTCTTTAATCTCTTTATTTCACACCCTATGTCAATCAGATCAATAGTGAGATGTTGTTTACCCTTTATTATCTAACCAGACATAATTTGTGTGTCAGACAGCAATCAGACTGTGGTGTCCACACAGGCTCAGCTACCTTGTGGTGAACCTTCTTGGGCTCGGCAGTGGTGCATCTCAAACTACACCACACAACTCACTCCTGTTATTGGAGCCAGGCGGCTGTTGCACGTCCCTCTAGAAAAAGACTTAACTCTCAGCTCCGCTTGTAGGCTTTACCAGTCAGCTTCCTCTAGCAGCTTGCACCACAAAGCAGATGATATCCCACCACTGCATTGGGGATCAGGATGGGCCACTGAAACAGCTATCATGTAGGTTTCTTCTTTGCTGTGACTACTTGCTGGCTATCAGAAAGGGGCAGCTGGGCCGATACATCAGATATATCAGATACACCCACCCCCATCAAGGGCCTCTGTCTTGACGTTTTATGGCACACGTTGCAGCTCAAGACAAAATCTAGGAAATCATTCAAGCCAGTGGGTTCTACTAATTTGAATACATCAAAACGAATACCTGAAAGGACTCACACTAAAGAGTTCTCCTCACTTTAAATGCAAGTTGCCCTTAAACAACCCCCAATTCTCAAGCTATGTCACAACATGCAAAAACCAAGACGGCATATACAGGGAACTTAACTTATATCAATGATGAGCAGCATGTCAGTGTCAGGGAACTGTCTTTCTTTTGGACATTTCGACATAGCGTATCTGCTGTACTTTACCAGTGGTAAATGAGAAAGGTCCGATGCTAACCACACAAGTCGTAATTGTGATATGTGTTGTAAGAGGAGCGCATGCCTAAATTATAATTAATCGACCCAACTGAGGGCCTGATTACGATGCCTTAGGAAACAGCTCTGATCCCTGGTCGGTACCATTCCTACGGCAACGTAATCAGCTGTTCAGATTCCTTTCCGACCGACTCATATTGATGGGGTCGGTCGGAGATGAATCCAAACCAGATTGCCGAATGGCCTCTGACGGGCTTGGAGAGCGCATCTGCCATTCGGAAAGCCTCCAGTAAACCCTTTGGTGGCTCTTTCCGCCCAAGGGACTACGTGTACAGATTCCAATAGCCTTTCCATGCCAGTCTTTCCGGCACAGAAAGACGGCCCAGCATGGCCCTCATGGCTGCAAGTCCTCTAGATGGCGGACTAGGGGGCACCTATAGTGCCCCCTTGTTGATCCCTGCACCCGGTAGCAGGTACCCTGAGGTGCCTGCTACCGGGAGCATGATGAACTGCACCTCAGCTCTTTACAAGGAGACCATGCATTCTGGTCGGAATACATGCTCCCATTGTAAAGAATAGGAATGCGACCGAACAGTGTTTGGTTGCATTCACATTGTTGGGTTGGGATTGACGACAGAAGGCTGTTCGGTCCCAGTTCCCAAACGATGTCGGACGGACTGAGGTCTGTCCGACATCGTAATCCGGCCCTTAATTGGGGCATCAGCTGAGAATACATGGGAAGAATAAAATGAAGGCCAAAATTGCTGCAAATCTCTCTCTGTCTTGATGTGGTCACTGTTTGCTGCAATGAAAAGGAGTTAGTAAAAATCATTCTGTATTTTTGTAGAAAGAATGCACAGAACAGATGTTCTGTCGCTATCCAAAGACTGAATGCCTGGGCCTTATTTTAGCATAGGAGACTGTCTCTTTATATTGAAGATTCCAATGGAGGGCCTCGATGAAAGACTTTTACTGGTCTCTATAGAAACAAATATTCCTTTTTGTATTGAAGGATGTTCAATGCCGCGGGCCACCGTGACAGTCTCTGGTTGGACACTTGAGGCAATGAAGACAGGGCTGAGAAATAGAATTCATATGCAGACACCATTACTTGAGAAAAATACTGCCAACTTTCAGGCAACTATTTCTTTCAAGCGTGTGCCAATATGTCCCAGATGTATTCCGGTATGAATCGTCTCAATATTTCTCCACACGATGTTTCAGAACTCAAATACAATTTCAGTTCCATTCTTTTTTTATGTATCATAACTGCCTGGTTGATAAGTTCTAAAGTATATTTTTCTGTTCTATAGCTATTCAGAGAAGTTTTAGTTTATCTTTCTTTTTTTGTGTCAGATTGTGCTGCTCAGTATTTCACACCAGGTTCACATACCTCCCAGAAGTGTAGATTCGCTCTAGGCTCCTGATGCACATAAAGAGCTCAAAGTTATATTGAGGGAAGGAAGTTATGGTTCGCAGATCACACTGAGCAACAATTTCTTTTAGGTGTCTACATTTATTATTCGCCAATATCACTGCTGGTTCTAATAGTCTGATTACTTTAAACACAATTTCCTATAGTCAAATATCATTTTTACCTATTACTTTTTATTCAATTTCATGCATGATCCCTTCCTGATTGATAAGTGCTGATCTATACAGTGTCCTGTTCCACAGCCATTCAGAGGAGTTTCTGAGAGAAGGTTTGTATTTTATCTTTATGCTGTTTCATAGTTCAAGTATTTTAAAAAGCATTTCTGAAGCATTGATTTGCCCCAGGCTCATAAAGATCCATACCAAGCTCCAAGTAGTGCAGCTGGGAGGAGGCCAACATTTTGAAAATCGTAGACACCGATCAACAATGTCTTTTATGTCTGTTCTATTATTAGCTAACAGTATGCTACCTGCTACTAGTAGTTCTACTCTTGTTTAGCCAAATGCAATTTTAGTTTCATGACTGTTCAACAACTTTTAAGTTAGCAAGATTCTTTCAATAATTTAATGTTTTGAATGCTGTGGAGAGGAAGACGATTTGGTACGAATTACAAAACTGTACAAACCAGCATATGTTTTTTCTTTTAGGTGTAAGTGACTTTCTTTCATTCACTTTTCATGGTGAGACATTAATGATGGCTAAGGCTATTTCTCCACTTTTCTCCTTTTTGCTAAGTGAAGATAATGCACTTCAGTCCATATTTGTTACACTTTCACGCAGCACAGCTCAGCGCGACACTTGTTTGACAGAGGCAGGGCCGAAATGCCCCATATCTGTCTAGATATGGGGCATTCATGTCCTCTGCATCATGGTGCAAGGGTGTCTTGCATTGTAGGCAGGATTGTTTTTTGCACAAAAGCGGTCCTCACAGACATTTTCTATGTGTGATGCCGACTGAGGCACATGTAGAAAAAGGGAGAGAAATGAGAAAAAATATATTTCTCCTCTTAGCGCCTCCACTGGGGGGTGTTGCATTTTGATGCATTTCCAGGTCTACCACTAATTGTAGATCTGCGAATGCTCCAAAATTCATGGGTGGATGCGTGATAACACCCACTCTCCATCCTTTGGGAGGTTGCTCTGGAACTTGCGTGATTAATATCCACTACGGCATTCTTCACTTCTAGTTTACTTACCTGTACACTGTACTGTAGCCTCAAGATAAGTAGATGTAGAGTTACGAATAGCAAATCTATGCTCACCTTTATATTCCTATGTTGACAAAGTGATAGTCAATATTCTGGAGACCATATTCTGTAGCATATTAAAATATAATATTGTGTTAGAACAACACCCTAACCCTTACCACAGCGGTATTCGTACAAGCGCCTTGAGACCCTTGCGGGTGAGTAGTGCGCTATACAAGTATCAATTTTACCCCACCCGCAACCATAACTGGTAACCTTTAATACAACCTCTCTTGCAACATACCTCACTCTAGCACTAAATACCAAACATGAACCTCAACCTTGCCCACCCACATGTGTATACTGGCATACAAACTTTGTATATCTTTGTATATTCTACATTTTTGTAGTGTTATTTGTGTTATTAGTTTGCTTTTCTACTTTTATGTCTCTACATTTTGGTTATTCTACTAAACCTGGCGCCAGATTTATCACAGTATTGCGTTGCCCTCGCGTCACGCAAGGTAACGGAAGGAAAAGGCAACACTAAAGTCAGATTTACCAAGCCACGCAAGGCCTCCTAACATGGCCCTGCGGAGCTACGTAAATATGGAGTAATGCAGGGCAGCGTACGTCAATGCCTTGCGCCAATCCGTCCCAGGGAGGTGTGCAATGAGTGGAGTGAGGGTATTCCCACCAATGGACTTTAGCACATTCTAGATTTACTATGAATGGTAGACCTGGGAATGTCTCATAGTGCTACACCACCCCAGGAGAGGTGTAATGAATAGAAATGTCTTTTTGTTGTCTTGTTGTTTCCTCTTTCTATGTGTGCTGCATGCACACGTAGAAAGAGGAAAAAGCCTCAGAGGATTGTTTTTATGCCGTACGGTGTCCCTTCATGCACAAAAACAATTCTGCCTGCAACGTAGGCACCCTTGCACCATGATGTAAGGGTGCCTGTGTTGCCACTATGTAGACAAAAGCATATCAGCACAAGGAGAGGGCCGGAATGCACCATTTAATGTAAAATATGTCGCATTTCTGCCCATATACTCAATGCAGCAAGGTGTCTTGCTGAGTTGCCTTGCATACAATATCGATAGATCTGCCCTCTGATTTGATCCCACTACCTGCAGAAATTCCATGCATCTGTACCGAGATGTGCACTTGGAAGGTAAACTGGCACAATGCTGTTTCAGTGCTGTACAGGAGGTCTGTGCCGGATCTGCCTGCTTGGCGGTTGTGGTAGCTGGCCAGGGTGTGTCTGTGATTCTTTTTTTTACAATTTTCATGAGTCTACTTAGGGGATTTGTGGGAATGGTTTGTTTCGAATGGAGTATTTCGTAGCATTCTGGTCCCATTTGATAAATCAGTGGGGAATTGTGAGGTAACTGTATACTTGTCATGGTCTGTGACCAGCACTTGCCCCTGTATGCTTTGCTGGCATGAAGACATTTTGCTTCCGAAACTTAATGATGTTCGAGTTTTCCACTGCAGAGCATGTTAGCAGGTCACCCAGAAAACAAGGGGCACTTCATGTGAGGACAAGCTACCTGTCCTGAGCACCGCAGCACTGTATCAAGACTATGAGGACAGCCATCTCAGAGCTGTTAAGACCTATTCACAAAGGAAAGTTTACATGTGAATTAATCGACACACGCAAAATTACTCTTACACTTTGGAGTACATCTACTAATTTTGGCTCTTAACCATTTCTGAATGTACATTTACTCCAAAGTGAAAACCAAATTTACATGCATAAATTACTTCGTGCAGCAACTCACATGTTGTGCAATTCAAGCACCTACTGAATGAAATCGTCTGGCAAGCATGGCTTTCAATCAGAGGTGCCCTGGGGAAGCAGAGGCTACACCTCTTTTGCTCTTGGTGCTCCTGCCACTGCCTAATTTAGTACATGATAGGTAACCTTCTGAAATGGTCCAATATTAAAATTGAGAGGTTCTGCTGACATCAAAAATGGGAATATTACCATAACACCGAATTAATGTCCTCTTTAGCTGCATAATTTTGATAACATTTCCTCCACATAATCCTAGTGTCCTTGACAATGACAAAGCTCTGTACCGTGGTTTGGGGATTGTCAATATGATGATGAAATATGTTTATATAGATGTTTAACAGAGTGATACATTCTTTCTGCTCTGCACACTTCTTTCAGCCTAGCAGAGCTGAGTTTGCCTCTAGGCCCGGTCTATAGCCCTTGCATACTACCATGCCCTGCACTCAACATTCGCCTTGATGTCTTTTGCCTTTTTTTTTTACAAAATGTGTGGTTTTTATAAAGGTCTCAATTATTGAAATTCGCAAGTTTTCTATGATCGCAAATTCAGCAAAATGATGCCTGTTTTCTAGCATTTCCAACCTTTTCTGTAGTGAGAGCTACTTCTGATCTGAGAAAATCATTGTGAACTGCGGAAGGCTAAGCAAATCGCACATTGTCACCAGATGCCCCCACACCCAGCTTAATTTGCTTTAAGCTTAATACCCATAGAGCCAGATGCTATGGTCTGAACAAAATACTTTGACTAGGACCACTATGAGAGGGTGCTATGTGTGTCAATGAGAGTGTGGTCTTTGGGGTGTATGAACATGTGTGTGTATGAATGGGATATATGTGTGCGGGTGACTGAGAGACTATGTCATATGTACTTGTAGCACAGGACATACCTTTTTCCGTATGTGGTACCATTATATATATATAACTCAAATGGGAGACATTTAAAGTGCAGAAAAATGTTCTGCTAAAAATTTCAGAGTACAGCACCTGTTTCTACACTTTAAATGTCTCCAACTTAAAATAATGGCTGTATTAATCAGTTATAAATATGGTACTGTATCGAGAAAAATAAACAGAAGAGTAAACTTTGTTTATCTGGATTCCATAAAACTCTAATTTCCAAGTGTCACATTTGACAAACTCCAAATACATTGCTCCCGTTGACCAGTAGACATGGTCAATATTTATAACAATCAAATACATTTGTTTAAATGGGAAGAATTTTAAGTGAATAAAAATACTTCATAAAACATTAAGAGGTATTTGCCTTATTTAAAAGCGGAGAAACTAGACACTCCGCCATATTTATAACTGAAAAGTAGTAATTATTTTCTAATGGGAGACATTTTTCAAATGGGAGAAATTCAAAGTGATGAAAAGTTTTCTATGAACATTCAGGGCCTTATTAAGATCTCAGCGAACTGGTTACTCCATCACAATGGTGACAGATACCCCAGCCAATGATATCTCAATTCAATAATATAATGGGATTTATATATCAGGGGAAGGGATATCCTTTACTGTTATGACAGAGTACACCGCCCGCCATGATCTAAATCAGGCCCTTAATATTTTGCAGAAAAGGTTAACTTTCAGTTTAAATTCCTCCCAATTGATAATAAGGGACTATTTTTTAGTTATAAATATGTAACAGTGTCTACTGGACAATGATAACTAAAGACCTCCTGATTGTAAAATGGACTCCTTTAAAATTTTAAATGGGAGAAAAAATCAAATGAAGGGTTAATCATTAAGGTAACATTTTATTTTAGTTTTCTCCCATTTGAAAGAAATCAAAAACATCATTCACTCCAAAAACTTGAAAACTCTTATGTTTCAGGCCTAACCGGTTCACCTAGATTTATTCAAACCTGAATCACTGTATAGGAATAACTACTCCATTTGCCACTGGTGTTTTTTGTAAGCGCGGAGATACCCCTCCGGGAGTCGATTTAAGCTCGTTATAAACCCGCAAATAAATAAATAAATATTAAGTCATCAAGGACTTTTATTCAAGAATTAGGTACTTTAGTGCTTCAGTTCTACACCTCTGTGACCCAGCCTGGCCCATAAATCTGACTCCAACACTGCTCATTATCAAGCTTTGCATTCTGATGGTAGTAATGTTAGGTAAACACAGCATTCTCTTAACAATAAAGGAAAGAAAATGTGTACCTATGCTTATTTAGAAATTAACTAAAGGCTGGGAGCTACTCTAAAGATGTCTGGGAACTACTGGTAGCTCAACTACTGGTAACTCACAATCGACTGGGTGGAGACAACTGTACTAGCACAACTGCAAATTTGTGATTATCAAGAAATTTGCTGATTTAGCATTCTGAATATTATTTTTAAATAATGTTTCCTGCTATTATTCGATGCCTTTGAATTCACATCTATTCCAGTGATTTCAGTAAGTCATCAGGTAACACACTATCCCTCTGTAAAGTGCCTCCAATATCTGTATTTGGAAATGTATGTGAATTTGGCAATTCCGGGATGATGGGCAAAAAAAATCCTAAGCTTCCATCGGTGATTCACATTTCTTTTAACATTTTAATGTGAATGATAGAATTAGGAAATTTCAACTCAATCAGATGGATACTCTAACAGGTACAGTGTTAGTACAGGCTCACATATATTTAAAGCACTGTCCCCAAGTACAGCACTTCCCCATGGATATCATCAATGTTGTCATGTGAGATGTCATCAGTGATTTAATCAATTATATCATTTAACATGTGATGCCATATGTGAGGTCATAAGTAGTATATGCTGCGAGATCAAGTTTAAGTTAGCACTGTAAACTACAACTGGTGGATTTTAGTGGTTTCTCTGCTTTTTTAACATTTTTTTATTATATTGCCAGACTATAACATACCTGTAAGCTTTGTTTTTTTCAAATAATTTCTAAGGTTTTTCGAAAGATAAGCAATAAAGCTATTAGCTATAAGCTATATCTATAAACCAATTTCAACTTTTGTTTCTTCAGTGACTTTTTGTTTAACGTAAAATCTTAGTACCATAACCAACTATAGTGTCACATTAACCTTTGAATTTTTCAGTGAATTTCCGTAGTTTTTAATCATATTCACCCAACACCTATGCTGAGCATAGCTTTAGGTAGTGCATGGGGTGGGATTTATGACAGATTCGCCCAACTACCTGTAAATGGCCAATCCCTCTGCTGCGTATAGCTGAAGCATGCGATTACCTTTGTCCCAACCTCATGCCTATCCTCCATCGAGAAGGCAAACCCCTACCACGCACAGGCTTTAGCCTTCAACTGTGAAACAAAACACAGTTACAGTGTAGTTATGGTTGTGAGTTAAAACTGAAAGTTCACTAAGATTCCTTAGTTATTTATTAGGTTAATATTCTATAATTCGTATAGCCATGCATAGCACACATTGCAAACCATATGAAATACTCACGACTTCCAACTTGATATGACAGATAGTATTTCAAACGTTGTAAACATTCTTACAAAAGAGATTAGATACCACATCACAGTATAAAAGAGAGATATTTGGCAATATAGTATTAGTTATTGGTTTGTGCATGTCTGGTTGTTAGAAATGGGGTTTCTGATTGGCATAGGTATGCACATTATTAAAGTAGGTAGCACCGCTCTAGTCAGGGTGAGCTAGATACACACTAAAAAGATAACCTGTGCTCACTCCCTGCTAGCTAGGCATGGGCAGTCAGGCTAGTCTAAAAAGCAATGTGTAAAGTATTTGTGCAACACACATCCAATAACACAATGAATACACCACAAAAATACTCCGCATAGGGATACGAAAATAGATAATATGCTTATGAGAAAAACAAGACCAAAACGACAAAACTCAAATAAGTATAACTGGAGTTATGAATTTTGAAAGATGAAATCAAAATATAGTGTCGAAGACAAGATGCGAGGAGCAGGGAGGCGAAGCATCAACATTTACCCAAAGGATTCAGAGGAAAAGCGTCATCATCGAGCTGCGCACTGGAGCAAAGCTTTGGCATCAAGGAATAGCGAAGATGGGCAGTCCGTTGTTGGCCAGCTGCATACTTGGAGAGATTTTGTCATCGAGCAGCACAGGAGCTGGCACTGGGTTATCGTCGGGTGCACTTTGCAAGGTTCCAATCAGCAAACAGCAGTGATCCGTCGGTGTTGAGAGTTGCAGCACAGAAACACTCCTTTCCAAATGCACAGGACTCGGTTGGCACCACTTGGCAGAGAAGATACTCACAGATGGCAGATTCCAGATGCTGTTGAAGGGTTGCAGGAAGTATTTGATGTCCTTGAGACTTCAAAACAAGGGGCACACCAGCAAGCCCTTGGCATCACTCTGGGTACAAGTGAGATGGGTCCAGTCCTTTTCTTCAGCAGGGTAGAGGTTGGCAAGCAGCTGGCAATGGTCAGCATATCAGTGCAGAAAATCAGTTGTTCAAGAGCAACAGTACAGCAGAGTGCCAGATTCTCTAGCAGTGCAGCAGAGTGGCAGTTTTTGTAGCAGCACAGCAGCCCTTCTTTGTGACAGAGCTCTTTACAGATCCTGTAGTGTACTGTCTTGGTGGGGTCAGAGACTCAGTACTAACACCCAGTTGTGCAATTGAAGTGAGGGTGACTTTAAAGAAGGGTCTATGAAGTGTGAACACATGCTTTCTTTTAAGCCCTGGCTCAAGAGGGGGTAATCAGCACTTTATGTGAGAAACAGGACACAGCCTATTCAGTTGTAAGTGTCAGCTCCCCCCTCCCTTCGAGCTCCCGAAGCGACATCAGACTTCAAATGAGTATGCAGCTACACCTAATTGTCCCGTGTTTGTGGCTGTCCAGATTGAATGCACAAAGTGTAGTTGTCACCCACCCCGACTTGTATTAGAGACAGGTTGCAGGCACACAGAGCAGTAAGAGCAGAGGAATGAATGCTCTCTTTCTAAAAGTAGTGTTACTAAAACAGAAATGTTAAATCAAACTATACCAGCAAAGAAGATTTATCAATGCCATTCCAAACATATGAAACGTGACACCGCTACTCCTTTCTAATCAGGACTACAGCTTAAAGTGTATTAAGGAATTACCCAATGTTAACTTATGAGATGAGTAGAAGTGAAAATAAGATTGGGCTGTTGGTCACTACCAGGACATGCAAAACTTAACAGTATATATCCTGCCTGTTACTTACACAGCACCCTACCCAAGGGCTACCTAGGGCCTACCTTTGGGGTGATGTATTTGTAATAAAAGGGGAGTCTTAAGGATTGTCAAGTCGTTTTAAATGCCAAGACGAAGTGGTAGTAAACTGCACACATGGGCCCTGCAAAGGCAGCCCTGAGACAGGTTCGAAAGGCTAAGTGTGTGAGTGGCACAATCAGAGCAGCAAGCCCACTGGTAGAATTTAGGTTACAGGCCCTCGGTATATGATATCTAAATATGCCAATTGTGTATACAGCAATGTTACTATGTTTAGGGGAGCAGCACATCCACTTTAGCACTGGTAATCAGTGGTAAAGTGCTCAGTGTCCTAAAACCGACAAAAACAATCAGCAAAAACAGGAGGTGAGCAGGCAAAAGGTTTGGGGGTAGACTATCCTAAGGATGACAGGTCTAACACTTGTTATTTAATTACATTGCACTTTTCGGTGTTTCTATTTATTGGTGTAAATAATGTGAGGTCATAAGCTCTGTTGGGTCATTACGCTCCTGCAGGCTCACGATCAGCAACCATATGTTTATCTTTTATCTCAGGCTGATGACTACTCTAATAAATACGAAATATGGCTCTATCCCTTAGTATATAGGTGACTAATGTATGTATATAAAAACTCATCTTTCACATCTTACATAACAAACCTTCACACATGGACAGTACACAAATAATACACAGTCACAAAAAATAGTTTCACATAAAAGCAAACCTGGCCACTCACCATTGAGAAGATGAAATGATTTAACTGTCCATCTGTCAATCAATAACCTCACTGAGGGGCATATTACCGAGGAGTGCGTTGGAAAACGCACAGCGCACATTCCCGTATCGCTGGCTATCACCGGATTTCATCGCCTTTTTAGCGAGCAATTATCATTGCGCATCAGGCAGGTGAATACAAATCCGGCGATAGTCGCCGATATGGCACATTAGCGCATGAAAACAAACGTTGTTTTCATGCGCTAATGTGGGCCTTGATAATATGGGGGGGTGGATTCAGCTATATGATCCACACCCCCATGTTAACAATGCCAAACGCCTGGTCAGAGCAGGCGTTGGGAGACCTGCGATAAATGAGTTTATCGCAGTACTTTTCCTCCCATCGCCTTCCTTTTCCAGTGAGGAGCAGCTGTTTTTTTTCAGTTGATTGTTATCAAATATGGGAACTGGGAGACCTGAAGAGATTGTTTGAATCCTAGTTAAGGACAAATCTCCATGGGCCATTGCAGCTTCATCAATGAGGAAGTTCCAAATGCATTTTGATGATGGTGTTGAAGGCAGTGGATGGTAGGGGTCACAGGTGCATAAAGATGCCTGGGGTCCCAGGTGAACAAACTACTGCGGTAGTGCATGACTCTGGAGCTCTCTTGTAAAGCATATTACCTCCAGGTCAACTTGTTTAATTGAATTAGGCCCCCAGATCACTTGGCCCCCAGTGGTATAACATGACATGGGACTGACATGAGTCACAGTGCTATGTGACCCAAGGATATCCTCTGCGATGAGGCCCGACTAGGCAGAAACCAGTCTGAAGTTGCTTGCGGGTGGTCTGTACTTTTCTTTTAGAGCATGACCAATTCTAATTTGTTAATGGTTTTTCTTTATCTGTAAGGGAATGATTGATTGGAATGTGATGCGGAGTAATTATCATTGATAAGATCTACTCAGAAGTTACACCCATTGGGGCAGATTTATGAGGCCGTTGCGCCTCTTTGCGCCGCAATTGCGTCACTTTATTTGACGCAACTGCGGCGCAAACAATGCGCCCTATTTACAACGTGACGCATCTAGGAGATGCGTCACGTTGTACAGCACTGCGCCATGAGGAGGCGTTCCTGCGCAGGGGGGGGGCGTTCCTGCGCAGGAACGCCTCCTGAAAGTGGCTGAGTGAAATCTATGAGATTTCACTCAGTCACTTTCAGGGCAATGCTGCGTCAAAACCCTGCGACTGCTTGAAGCAGGCGTAAGGCTTGCGGCAGCATTGAAAGAATAGGCCCCCTCAGAGCATTGCTGGAGCTGCGTCGCGCTTGCGACGCAACTCCAGCAATGCGCCACATTTCCGGCACAGATGCGTCACGCATCTGTGCCGTTTTTGCCCCATGGTGCGCCGCATCATAAATGCGGCGCACCATGGGTGGCGTAGACTGGCGCATCCCTCGGGATGCGCCAGTTAACATAAATCTGCCCCATTGTATTTAAAAAATAATAAGGATAATAATGCCTTTTGTAGAGTGCATGTCTTCTTCTCACAAAGTGTCCCAGCGCTTAAATGCTAAATACTATAAAGAGCGACTAATAGACAAGAGTGCTTAGCCCATCGAAAAAAAACAGTTTTCAATATTTTTTTGAAGATCGATTAAGAGGAAGCTAGCGGAAGTCCCAGAGGTAGTGAGTTCCAGATTTTGAGGGTTAAGTGACTAAAAGCACAACCACCAATTCTTGCTTTTTTTACCCTAGGAGCATAGGCCAGTTTAGCTGCAATTTACCAAAGAGTTTTCACTGCAATGTATGTAGGGAGTATACATATATTGCAACTAGGCAGGGCCTTGGCAGGACAATGCCTTATAGCAATAACATAAGAGTATATTCGATTCGATTCAAAAACTTTATTCGATCATTGATTAATAATCATAAAAGTACAAGAGTATATTCTCGGTTTTATTGGCAGTCAGTCCTATTTCTTTAATGTGGTTCTAATAGAAGCTCACCTCAGGAGCTTCAACAGGGTCTGTGAAGCAGTATTCTGTACATTTTGAAGCCTATTAACCACATGGCTGCTGCAGGGATTTTTGCGCTGTGCTGCAAATTGCTCTTTTGCTGCAGTCATGACGAGCTCAGCTCGTCATCAGCACACAACACCCGTGGGTGATGACGAGCTGAGCTCGTCATCAGCATCGAAAGGGTTAAGTTGTGATAGAGTGACACCCAAATAACAACATAAGAATGGCCACCGTAATGCCCTCATCCATAATTCACACTGCCAATTCAAAGGTTAGTAGCAAAGTGGACTCTGTGCTGTGCAAGGGACGGGAGACTGAATGGGTTCTGTGTTGGGGCCTATTATTCTCCCGCATGCAGAAAAGAGGCAACAGGGAAATGGGCTGATAATTTTCATGCCTAGATGGACACAATAATGGTTTATCCACAAAGGAACCACCATGGAATGTTTCCATTGTTGCAGGATGTAGCAAACTGACAAATAAATAATGAGTACTTCACGCACCACAGTTTGGATGATCTTGCAGCTCTAATCCAAGATGGTGGGAGAGATTGGATCCACAGGAAAGCCAGATTTGACCATAGAGCAGACACTAGCCAGGTCCGGTAAAGGAGACTGGCCAAAATTGTTGTAATTTAGCGCTAGTGGTTGGCGGGTCGGACCACAGCTGTGGATGACATCTAGCCTTTGTGGGAAAGGAGGTATAGATTTTGTCCACATTTTCCACAAAAAAAGGGAAGCTAGAGCATTGCAACTCTCTTCCTATGGCAAAGAAGAAGTGGAGACAGCAGCTAATGTCACTACAGTCTAAAAGATTTTGTGCAAAGAGTTATTAGCAGCTGTAATCTCTGTGAATAGTATGCTTGCTTCACCTGAGAAAAAACCTAGTGGAATGCTTTTAGCTCTGTCTTGTAATTTGCCTGACAACTGGTCATAGTTTTTGTACCAGAGGCACTCAAGCCTCTTCCAATTCTTTTTCAATACAAAATCTTTAACAGTAAACCAGCCAGCTGAGAGCTTTTGTCTACGAGCAACCCTTCTCATATAGAGCAAGTGAGCAGTATTTATGTTGGACACCAGAATTTTAACTAGTTCATAAGGAGGCTCCAATTTACAAAATGTATACAAAATATACAATACATTTTAAATTCTTATAATGAACATATTCAATAAGCTTCATGGAAATTACATATTTGCTTGACTACCATATTTCAGTCTCCCTTCTCTCAGAATCCTACTTCACTAGTACCATTTTGTGTCAATAGCTAGGTGGGAACCCGACCTTAATGACTACATCCACCACTTCTATACTTTATTTATTTATTTATTTATTTATTTCACTTATAGAGCGTACTGTCACCTCGAGAGGCATACTGGCGCTAGCAGACTCGAGGAAGAATGGAGGACAGCTATTAACAGGCTGAGGATTAGGGAGAAAGGGGAAAGAGCCAGGTTTTTAACTGCCTTCTAAAGGCAAAAAGGCAGTTGACCTGCCTAAGTTCAATGGGCAAAGAGTTCCAGAGCTTGGCCGCAGCCACACTGAACGATCTACCTCCTGCTCTGGATCTCCTGATCCTCGGTACAGTCACCATCCTGGGCAAAGAAGAGAGTAGGTTACGGGCTGGCACATACCAAGAAAACTTCCTTTGTAGACATGCCGGGCCTAAACTGTGAAGGTCTTTAAAGGTCAAACATAGGGACTTAAAAATCACCCTCTGCCTCACTGGGAGCCAGTGCAACTGAGCCAAAGCCCCTGAGGAGGAGGATCTCGTAGGCCACCCTAAGGCTAGTTTAGCAGCTGCAGACTGGAGTCTCTGGAGCCTATCCATAAGGTAACTTGGGGACTCTAGCAGCAAAGCGTTGCAATAATCTAGCCTACTAAGCACGGTGCAGCGCACCATCTCTATCCGAGCAGTAGGCGGTAGCAGGGGCAAGATTTTTCTCAGGAGGCGAATGATGGTCATACAGCTAGCTAACACCTTTGAGACCTGCGCCTCCAGGGAGAGATCGCTAATGAACATCACACCCAGGTTCCGGACTACCTTCACAGGCTGGACCAGAGTAGAAAAGTCCCTTGGCCAGCTGTTGCTAGGTAGAGAGGATTGTATCCTGGGCCGAGGGCAGTATAACACCTCAGTCTTCCCGGTGTTAAATTGGAGCGAATTGGCTTTCAGCCATTCCACAGTGGCTCGCATGCAGTTGTGGAATTCTTCCAGGGAGGTAGAATCATTTCCCTCCAAGGACAGAAAGAGCTGCGTATCATCAGCGTAGTTGACAAGTTTGATCTTAAAATGTTTGATGACCGCTATTAAGGGCTTCAGATAGTTGTTAAAAAGTATTGTGCTAACTGGCGAGCCTTGAGGGACGCTATGCGAAATGGAAGAGAAGGCGGATTGGAAAGGAGGAAGGAACACAGCTTGTTCCCTACCCTGGAGGGAGGACTCAAACCACCCAAGGGCACTCCCTGCAACTCCTACCTCTCTCAGCCTGTCCAGCAAGATGTCATGGTTCACCGTATCGAAGGCGGCAGACAGGTCAAGCAGGATCAGAACCCCCGCCTGTCCCCTGTTTGCCCGCCAACGTAGCTCATCAAGTGCGGTCACTTGGGCCTTCTTGGTGCCATGAACTGGACGAAAGCCCAATTGCACGTCTTCCAGGAGCTTGTGCTGTTCAAGATGTTTGGAGAGAGTGCCTGCCACCACCCGCTCTACAATTTTTGCTGGATAGAGTAGGAGCGAGATGGGCCTAAAGTTCTTAAGGCAGTCCGGGTCAAGGGTGGGCTTTTTCAGTAATGGGCTCACCACCGCTTGTTTCCACTGGGGTGGAACCATTCCTGTAGCAAGTGACTGGTTACACACCAGCCGAAGCGTAGGGAAGAGCTCATACTCGTACTCCTGCCAGATTTTTAAAGGGAGCGGATCAAGCGGAGACCCAGATATTATACCAAAGGCCACTTCCTTGAACTCCTCTGAAGACAGCTGTGCAAATTCTGCAAGGGACTCAACTCCTCCCAATTCATAAAGAGCGCCGGGAGTCAGCAGGCTATCGCAATCAGCTTTTACTGAAGATTGTTGGTGCTTCACCCCCAGGTCATCAATGATCAATTTGATTTTATCCTGAAAGAACCTGGCTAGGTTCTTGCAGAGTTCCTGAGAGGGGGGGAATTCATTCTTGGCACACTCTGGGCTGGTAAGATTATTCAGGATATTGAAAATGCTATGAGAGCTATTCAGGGCGTCGAGAATCACCTTCGAGATGTATTCTACCTTAGCTCTACGAATCTCCTTCTTGTAATCTCCCCGCTTAGCTTTCCAAGCCAGCCTGTCACTATCCAGGTACGCATGCCTCCACCTTCTCTCTGCTTGTTTACATTCCAGTCTCAATTTTCTGAGGCTGTCTGTAAACCATGGTGCAGAGGGTCTGCCCCTGCTCGTATGATGTTTGAAAGGAGCAGAGGTGTCCAACATCGAGATAATCTTCGAGCAGAGGGCAGCGTAATTCACCTCAGCCTATACCCAATACAAATATCAGATAATATCTCAACTAAACCAAATAACCTCCCAGATGAGCTATTTATCATTATGACATATATAGCCCACTCACACAAAACATGAATGTCATTAAGGGTCCAGAAACTACTTATTTGTGGTTATTCATTAACAGGATGTGAGGCCTGGACAAGCAATAAACCCACAATTTCCCCTTTCTGGTAACCAAAACACCTCATTATAGGAATTACTACTCTCATGGTAGTGAAGCAGAGCAGTCCACTGCATACTCACTCAGGGTGGGTGGTGTGGGCTAGTGATCACTATTCGCTGGCAAGCACTAATAACACTTAATAGATTGCACAGTTGGTGCTTTTTTTTAAAGTACAATTATCACACAAACACTACTAAATTTGTGTTATTCATTAATTTACCAATATACATATCAGGCTGATGTAAGTACCATTGGTGACGCTCTGAAAATTCATTGGACCCCAAATGGGCCATGACCTCCAAAATAACAGTACACCCCTCAACCTACACCAGATAGAACATCACAAAATAGGCGGATTGTCACTTAATTAAAGTAGGCCTATTGGCTTTGTCAGACATCACCACATCAATATATCAAGCACGCCTATTATTTTGTCAAGCAGGCATCACAATATTAATATAAGGCACTCCTTTTGGCTTTATCAGGGTCAGCACATCAATATATAAGGCGAATCTTTTGACTTTGACAAGGGGTTACTCCAAGAATAGGCCAATACAATCATCATCACTAAACTCAATAAACATTTTTAAATAAACTCATTATTGCCAACAAAGCTTTTAAGAGGTACATTACCTGTGTCTGAGCCTTTCCTAAACACCTGTAAGCCATATAGGATGTAACTATAGAACAACACACAAGCGGTCATTACACTCCCAGGTAGCAGAATAAAAGTTCCAGCCTTAGAGGTGCAATAACTAAAGCAGAGCTCCTCCCGAAGTCATGTTTCCTCTGACCTGGGCGACATAGGGTTAAAAATTCTGAGAGAGACAGCTGCATTCTCTGCAGCCCCAAAGGACTGAAAATGGTATGTTGCTGGTGCCCCGGTCCTCCTGGGGAAATATAGAAGGAGGAATGTATACAAAACTAATGCCCAGAGGGCATTAGGGGGCACTCCCAGCTGGGAGCTCTGAATTTTTTCTAGTGGCTTTGACCGCAGTGCTTTTCTTCGGAGTGTGGCCTTGCACGGGAGTCGTATTTTTGTTATTTTGTGTGGGGGGAGAGTTCCTTCTTCCCTTTCGGGCTTCTCAAGCCTGCATATTCATAGGGGGGCACATTTGGTGCCCCCACAGCCCCTACAGGCCCAGTAGCTCCCTGCAATCTGCAGGCATCAGATGAGAGATATGCTTACCCCCTCTGCCACTGACAGGCAACGGTGGAGCTGGCATTACTCCTGCTGTCTAGAGCGCATGCAGGAGTAACAGAAAGCGGAATGTGCCATCTCTCGTGTCTTTGGCACCCGGCTACCTGACATTGGGAACTCATTGGTGGGGTCCCGGTCCCCACTGTGGTTGCCTATCTCTGCCTCTCTCCAGATTGTTTTCCTTGTTGTAAGGGCCTCTGGATGGGGTATCTGGTCTTGAGGCTTCTTGTTTAGGACCCCAGAGAGATGGGTACCCCTGGGGCAAATCCAAGTACTTGGAGGAGACCCCATCCATGCCCGCTCCCCGTGGCATACTTTTCTACTAATGCAACTGCATTGTCTCACAGTGGCTTGGCCCTCCACAGTCATCGAAAATGTGACGGAGACCCAAACGCTTTGTCATTTGATTTCAAGCATGTTAAATTGGGCAACTTTGTAGGCTTATAGCTCGGGCCGCATTGGGCCAATTTGATGATCCTGGTCTTGTTTTGCTCCTGGTGGCAAGCCCTAGCAACCTGGAGCATGTATAACAGGTCTTGATTTGATTTGATTATGGGATTTATATAGCGCACGATTGCCCTAGGGCCTCTAGGCATTTTGCGGAGGGAGCCATGTCTTTAATAGTTGTCTGAAACCAAGCAGTGTTAGGCATCTTTTGATTTTTAGCGGGAGTTGGTTCCATAACCTCACTGTGCCCAGTACAAAGCTTCTTCCTCCCCAGCTGGCTTTCCTAAATGTAGGTATCTGGTTGAGCGTAGTTAGCTAGATGGATGGTACCAGGTGAGGTGTTGTTTCAGGAAAGTTGGTCCATTTCCGTGTACAGCTTTATATGCTAAGCATAGGACCTTAAAGTCTATCTTTTTCTTGATCGGGAGTGAGTGGAGTTTTTCTGAACCTTCAGAGATAGATTGAAATTTGGAAATGTTTAACAGTAATCTGGCGGCAACATTTTGTGCTGGCTGAAGTTTAATCATGTATTGTTTCTGAAGGCCTAGATATAGTGCGTTACAGTAATCCAGTTTGGCCAAGGCTAGGACTATCACTAGCGTCTTTACAGCTTCAGGGGGGATGAAGGGCACACTTTATGAATTGATTTTAGAGTGAGGAACTTTGATTAGATGACTTTGTTGACCTGTTGTTGGAAGGTCAGTCTGTTATAAAAGATAACACCCAGGTTCCTTACTTTCTGGACTGGAGTAGAGACAGCACCCATACTGGGGGGCCACCAATTTTATGACCAAATAGATGTATCAGAGCCTAATAGGACTACCTCAGTTTTTGAAACATTAAGCTTCAGACAGTGAATTCCCATCCGTTTATTGATGTGGGACATACACAGGTTAAAACACTAGGCTGTTCTCTCTGGATTGCTAGAGATAGATACCACACTTTGGGTGTCATCCGCATGGGATAGAATTGTGAAGCCGAATTTTCTTATGATCTTGGCCAAAGGGGTCACATAAAGGGTAAACAAGGTGGGGCTTAAGTAGGAACCCTGTGCACCCCGCAAGGCAAGGAAAACTTTTCGGAGCAAAAGTCCCCTATCTGAACATATTGATATCTGTTTTTCAGAAAGG
Organism: Lissotriton vulgaris; assembly: GCF_964263255.1. Lineage (NCBI taxonomy): Eukaryota > Metazoa > Chordata > Amphibia > Caudata > Salamandridae > Lissotriton > Lissotriton vulgaris. Next base: position 276,623,392 of record NC_141688.1, read on the forward strand.
ATTTGAGCAGTGTTTGGGCAGAGTTCTTAACTCCCATCTCTTGAAGCACCCTGTTAGTACTGGGGGTCTCTAGTTGGCAATGGTATACACCTTTGTCCAAATAGAGACCCTTGCTTTTAAGTCAGGATAAGGACATTACACTCCTAGATAACCCCTGCTCACCCCCTTGGTAGCCTGGCACGAGCATACAGGCTTATCTCAGAGGCAGTATGTTAAGCATTTGTGAATATGCACAGTAATACAGTGAAAAACACTACAGATGGACACAACACAGGTTTTATAAAAAGAAGTATTCTTTATATAGACTTAACACAAGACCACAAATGAAAAATATCCACAATACTGTACTTAAGATTGACTAAAAAGATGGTAAAAGTTGCTTAGTTCAAATTGGTGATAAATGCAACAAGGTTCTCAGCAAAGTACCTGGATGTGTAACGTGAAATAAGCAAAGAGAGATGGGTTGGTTCCATGCTTTGGGGAGATGATGCGTCACACCTCAATGCTTGCGCAGAGTAGGGGATGCGTTGTGATCCTTACCGATGCGGGAGTGATGCATAGATTCTCGGCCTGCGGCCTGCCTGCGATGCGCAAGATGGTGCTTCGATGCGATGCGACAATCCAGGTGCGATGCAAGAAGATGGCGCCCTTGTTGCGACGATGTGACGACTATGCGTAGTCCAAACCAGTTCCTGAGCACCTGTATACAGGACTCCTTCTTTCCTTTCACAGTGCAGTGCAGAAATATCAGACGCGCCACAGGAGGTGGAGCCAACATTGTGGAGGGAAAGTACAGCCCTGGAGCACTTTGTTGACATGACTCCTTTTCTTCTTTCACAGAGCAGGGTAGAGACATCAGTGGCACCCCAGGAGGTGGAGCCAGTATTGTGGAGGGAAGGCCCAGCCTTATTCAGGTCCCAGGTGCAACTCCTCCCTCCCATCTAGATGCAGATCTCCCTATTCACCACTGGGCTGACTCATTGTGTCCCTTGGAATCCCCCAGCCCTGTCACTCAAACCCCAGACAAGGAATACACAACCTAGCAGAGGTAGGTTTTGGATAGTTAGACAAGAAAAAAACCTACTTTCTAAAAGTGGTATTTTCAAACACAGAATGTTAAAACCAACTTTACTAAAAGATGTATTTCATCATTCTTAGTTCAGGCAAATTCGAATTTCTACCCTGTTCCCTGAGTCAGTAAGGATTATAAAATGTAATAATCTAACTTCCCATTCTGGCCTATGAAGAACAGGTAGCCTTGCAATAGTGAAAAATGAAAATGGCTGTAATCCACTATTAGGACATGCAAGAAACACACCAGGGCATGTCCTACCTAATACTAACAATGCACCCTGCCCCTGGGCCTACCATAGGGGTGTTTGATATGAAGCAAAGGAAAGGTCTAGGGACTGGCAAGTGGGTGCACTGGCCATGTCGACATGGCAGTCACACAATGCACACAGGCCTTGTAATGGCAGGGCTAAGACACACTTTACAAGCTGCTTCTGTGGGTGGCACAACCAGTGCTGCAAGCTCACCAGTAGCATTTGATTTACAAGCCCTGGGCATACATGGTGCACTGTACTAGGGTCTGGCAAGTAAATCAAATAACCCAAACATGGATTCACTAATTAGTACATCAATTTAACTTAAGGAGCCCTGGCACTGTAGCACTGAAAAGCAGTGGAACAGTGCCCAAAGCATATAACCAGCCAAACATATCAAAAACAGAGGAGGCAATCTGACAAAATGGAAGGGAGACTCACGCCAATGATGCCAGGTCCAACACCTCCTAATTAAAATATCTTGGCACCCTTGTCCGGTATGGGCCGGATCTCATCTGCTGCCAGGGCTCAGGGCAGTTTCAGTGCCATGACTTTGTCGGAGACCATACTGAGAGGAGTCCAGTAGGTTAGCCGATGATATAACGATCGTTAATTGGAAGTTTAGGATTTTTTCCAGGATCTTAGATGGGAAGGGGATCCTTGCTATTGGTCTGTAGCTGTTATTGTCATTGGGGTCTAGATTGGGTTTTTTTTAGCAATGGAAGAATGGATATTAGTTTCCATGTGTCTGGTAGGACACCTGACCTAATAATCTCTTTAAAAAGAATGCTAAGTTGTTCGCTTATTATGTTAGGTGCCATGTGGAATCCGTTGGGAGGACAGGGGTTAGATGATGTTTCGGATTTGATTGATTTAATTGCCTTTTCTACTTGCTCTATGTTTATGGTTCAAATGAGTCTAAGCCAGTGGAGGGGGGGTGAGGATATTGTGGCGGGCGTTGCTACTGTGCTAACTTCCCTGTCTAGGAGTGATTTGAAGATGATTTCTACCTTGTTCTTAAAAAACCCTGCTAGTTGGTTGCAGAAGGATACGTCAATGTCTTTTTTATGTGGTACAGGAAGCTTGACTAGCTTTTTTAATGTTGAGAATGGTGCTTTGCTGGAGTTGTCTGCTTGTTGAATCTTATTTGAAAAGTAGTTACTTTACTTTTTTAGTATCAGCTTTTTATAGGTGATCAAAGACTGAGAGTATAATCTTTCATCAGTTGTTGAGTAGTTGCTTCTCCAGCACCACTCTGCCTGTCTGCATAGCTGTTTCTGTATGCGCAAGGCATCGCAGTGCCAGGGCTCAAATTTTATTATACATTTGCTAGTTATGCATTTTTTTTGGTGCCCGTAAATTCACTGCGGATTTAATCCAATTTGAAAAATTATCTGTTGCTTTATTAGTATCATGTTTAAGGTCAGGTATAAAGGAAGATAGAGTATATTGCATCTGCTGGGGGGCAACGTTCCTCCAGTTGCGCCCTCTGGTTATCGTGAGGGGTATGTACGGCTTGGGCATATGATGTGTAGTAGTTATCGTAAACAGGATGGCTCTATGGTCTGACCGTGGGATTGGTAGAATTTCTTGAATTTGAAGGTGTGGGTTGGAAGTGAAAAGTCCATCCAGAGTATGACCAGCTTCATGTGTGGGGTGCAATACTTTCTGTTCCAGGGAAGCATTGGACATCATCTCTATTAGTGATGTTGAGTTATTGTCGTTTGGATTTTCAAGGTGGTAGTTGAAATCGCATAATATACAGTAATCCTCTGGGTTGGTTCTTGATTCTATCACTTGACTAATAATTTCCTTGAATCTGCTTTTTCTATTTGTACTGGGAGGTCTGTACAGTAGAGTGCCCTTAAAGGTGTAGTTGGAACTCAGGTTGATTCTGTAGGAGAGTAATTCACAGTCAGGGTTACTTCCTGCTGGAAAACCTTGCCGTTCCAATGAATTGTTGACTATGATTGCTAGTCCGCCTCCCCGTCTATCTTGTCTATCATTTTTGATGATAGAGAATCCTTGGAGTATAGCCAAGGCTGGGTCACATTCTCTGGTTCTGTTTGCCCATGTTTCAGTTACAAAGGCCGTGTCAATTTTATGCGAAGACAATAGTTCTGCAAATTCTATGTTGTGAATTTATGTGGGAACGAGTGTTAAGGAGCAAGTCCGTCACTGTCTTGGGGGCTAATGGCTGGCCATATAAGTTTAGGTTTTCTGTGAGACATGCCTTGGTTTTAATGAAGAGAAACTTTGTGTTACAATGGGGGCAAGTCTTAGGCTCTTTGGAAAGGTCTAGACGAACACAGGGGCATTTAGTGTATTTTTTATTAAGGTTCATAAGAGTGATATTCGAATAAGTCAGCCGTGTACCAGTGTTTGGGGTGCTTCGGGCAGGGGCTGTGTCTTCTGTCCTCAAGATGATGTACTTTACAGAGAGCTTGTATCACTCACTACCTACAACATCATTCTCATGTTCCAGGTACCTGATACTCCCCTCCTCCTGCTGGGGCACGAACGTCGAGGTCTTCCCCCAAATGGTCCTCAGAGGGTTTCTGGGGGGCAGCCTCACTTGCTTTGGAGAAACCCACTGGTACTAGGCGTCAGCTGTAGGCAGAGTCCTTAGATCATTAAGGGGCTCATCCTGCCATGGTGTTGCCACTGTGATCAGCTTACCTGGTATACAATATACACTTATGTAAGTGGACAACCTGCGCCAGTCCAGACAAACCTTATGGTGATTTAGGAGGTCTTAGACAGCCATAGAAAGCTTTCTTAGTGGTATCGGTGGAGAGCAGCCTTCAGGCTTAGTACAGAAGGAGTCTAGAGCAGCTTTTTTTTTTTTACAATAATGCAATCTTATAAGTATAGATTAGATGAAAAAGTACCACACAAGGTATCTGTAGAAATATGTAGTTATTATATCATACTCACCAACACATTTAGATATTTCCTACCCAGAGATATGCACAATTCACACAATATTTCGCTTAGAATTCACATAAATTGCACAGAATACACAGTGGAAGCCAGGGGGGGACCAAACCATATATTAAAAAATTGGTATAAGAACCACGACTCATGTCTGGACAGTCTCCAAAGGATGTAGAAGTGCAAGGGACCTAGGGAACCACCCAACGTGAGTGGATATGAACCCCACAGAGATCGGGTGCAGTGTGGGAACAAGAGCGCATTCTCCATACAAATCAACGTGTAAGTCGCAGTTGCAATTTTAAAGGAAATGGATCCTTCCCAGTGGACCCTGAAGAAACCCCATGGAAGAAAGAAGGTTATAGAGCCACTCCACCCTTGGATACCCTAGTACCTATGTTACCTACACTAGGGAATTCGGATTTATAAGAGTGAAATGGTGTTGGAAACCGCTGTCGTTTTCAAGGGAGGACTTCAAGAAAGTGTCTCTGCTGGAGAAGGAGAAAGTGTCCGGTCTAATCCGAAGGTGGATTGTAGTTGAGAGGTACCTGCAAGCAGAGAGGAAAGAGTCTATGTCACTCAGGAGTGACTCGGAGACTTGGAAGACAAATGCCCACCGATGTCGGGTGTTGCAAGAGAGTTGACGGTGATCTTGACTCTGCAGCTGTGAGGACCAAGCAATGCTGAGGAAGACCAGGAGCTGTGCATGAGCTGCCCCACATCGGATGTCGAGAGCTGAGGCATCGGTGTCAGTTGGGATCACCACAAGCTTTGGCAAATGTAAACAATGTGGATGTTAAAGAAGGTGCAATGTCGGTACCAGCATGGTTCAGAGACTCACCACAAGCAGGGGAGTCAGGGCAGGCCTTGAGCAATCAGATAAGCCCAACAGAAACAAAGGTGACCCTCAATAGGACCCACATGCTGGAGGCACTGGAGTGGCAAGAGGACCTCAAGCAGTTCACCAAAAGATGCAGGCAAGAAGCAAATGATGATGTAGACAAAGATTCTGGTCACTGGAGAATCTTAATGGAAGGAAGCGAAAAAGTGTTTGCAACAGCAAGTCGACACAGTGCTCAGGGTTTTGGTTCCTGCGGCTCCCATGAGGGATACTGGTCTCAAACTTTGGAAAAGGGCAGGGCAGGCCTCAAGAGCTGTGAAGAACTACCACCTGTGTTATTGAACCTTTCGGAGTCCGTAGGAGCTCAGGATCAGCAGACCGGTCAGCTTAGTTGAAGTGCCTGTAGATGCAGTGAAGTGACTCCTTCACTTCAAAGGAGATTCCCTCAGGGTCTTTGATGCCCACAGGAATTGGAAGATTCCTGTATGGTGCACAGGCACAGGCAATGCAGCAGACTGGAAGGGAGATGTAGTTGAGCCCAAACAAAGTCCTGCGCATTCCAGAGAGCCCAGGTGTTAGAAGTTGAAATGGTGTATGTACTGAATCATGTCCAACAACAAATCTAGGGACCGACCCACAAGTAAGCCCTTAAGTACCCTAATGAAATGGTTGAGGCCATTGAGGGGACCCAGCCATTGGAGGGTCTGGACAGCGGGGATGTTACTCCCATGTCCTTTGTCCAGGTTTAAGCCAGAGCGGGAGCCAATGGCTCCCAGAGCTAGTTTGAACTGGACTATGCAAAAAGGCACCAAATATGCCACTCATGCAGACTGAGTGGTGCTGGCAAGCCCAGCTACCCAGTCTCACTCTCAATACACTAAAACCTGTCTGGGAGGTGGCCACACCTCCCTGTGACAGGATACCTATTGTTCTACCCGCAGTGGGTTTCCCGGCGCTTGCTTAGGGAACCCATCCTGGTATTCCCCTGTGAGATAGCAGGGTATCCACAAGGTGAAAGTCAGGCATCCCGCCGCGAGGGGCCGTTGTGGAGATTATGCAAGCTATTGCCCAGAGTCGCAGAGTGTGAACCCGTGAGTTGAGAAGGCACCGGGGCGAGAATTATCGAGTCCGTGGAATTTTTAGCCCAAGACCTGCCGAGGCGGGGAATTGAACCCTGGTCCAGGACTGATCTCAACTTCCGGGTCTGCCGCCTCTAACCCCTGAGCCACACTTCTCCACATGGCAAACAAGGGACCCACATCTGGGCGTACCCTTCCCACTTAGGGTAAAATGCGACACAAAAAGATGATTGACGTAATTTTGAACATTGTCATTGTTGCTTTTAAAGTCTTTGACTGAAATAAAGTATTTACACAAGACCCAGGTAGAGAGCACTACAAACAATATAGCTACAAACCCGGGTGACCGAAAGGAAAAAATCTGTGTGTTCTCGATAGGGCAGGACCCATTTGCAGCACGGTCCATGTGTAATGTAGGATCCCCTACTTTTCACAACTCTTCTACACTAGTGCTATACAGGGCCGGATTGCCTGTACCGGGCACCAGACATTTTCCCGCTGGGCCGGAGGGGTGGGGGACGGTTTTGTAGCTGCGGGGCGCTTTTCTCATGACCCCTGTAAGAAAAGTGGAAGCGGTGCTTCGTGGCTACCCCTCCACCCTTGTCAGGTCTTGTTGCTGTTCCCAGTCCTGCCCTTGCTGCAATACCTTCAAAGTTGATATACTGTCCTCCAAGACTAGGGTAAATAAAATTAATTTCGTAGCGCGCCCTGCATCCCAAAATGCGATGCAGGGCACACTGCTAAATTCGTTTTATTAATTACATTGTTTACTTACCTCCAATTATCCATATTCCAGTTTTTAGCACCCCCCACCATGCCCCTCCCCCCCCCCACCTTTCTGCCCCACCGGAACTCCCTCTACGGGCCGCGGCTGGAGGCAAGCTGGCGCTGCTGCATGTTAAACGTGAAAAATAAAATGTCAATAAATGTATTTCATTGCCATTTAATTTTTCACATTTAGCGCCGCTGCAGTGAGTGGGGGGTGGTTGGGTGGCATGGGGGTGATGCCGCAGCGCCCTTACGGAGCAACCATCGCTGTTCATTACACAAACAGGAATATGCAGGTGCGGAAACTAGAACACATGCACCTTTTCCTTGTTGCTCTTTCAAAAAGGTCTAACAAGTGGTAAGAATCAAGGTCAGACACGGTTATCATGGTTTTAACAGGATTATTCACCTTTGCTGTAGAACTGCATTACTTTTTGAACACCCTTGATCATGTTGACTATATCAATACACATTGCACGGCTCGTTTCATGGAGTCTGCCCTGCAAAATAAATCCTGTTAGAGCTGTGATCCGGCCTGATTTCATTAAGAACACTTTAAGATAATTTGGCCGCTAGTTTCTGCCGCTGAAATGGATGGAAGTCATTTTACTCGTTGTGTAATTAATTTATGAGTCAAATTAGGTCGGATTATATCACTAATATAGTAATTGCATTGAATAGGGTGCACGTTAGGGGCAGCAAAATTTCACCCTCATGTAACCATGGCACAAATGTCGCCCTTAGGTGCGTTTTCATCCTTCCGGATTCATATTTCCCTTAGAAATGATTCCTTTTAACATTCAGTTGCATTTAGTTTCGATCAGAAACCTTTAGTAGATGAGAGCTTTTCAAGAGATTGGCAGAAATAGCCACAAGCACAGTGTGCCCAAAACTCTCGCCTTGTACAGATAAGTACTTCAATTAAAACTATTCATTAAGGCCAGAAGTACAACTTGACAAAGGGAAAAAGCAGAAATGAGCAAAATCCTGAAAGAGTAAAATGAATAAACACTAAGTGTAATGTGTGGGTGTCACAGAAAGTGGCATGAGCTGGGATCAAGAAAAGGCTGTCTTGGCATTCAGTGTCCCTGGCTTTTGGTTGCACTTACTGCCAGCTAAAAAAAAGTGGGCCTGTGCATTTATTTTTACAGGCTTCAGTAGGTGACAAATCCAAGCGTTAGAGGCGTCAGGATTCCCAGTGGGATCAGACAAGTAGAGGTTACTGGGGAGCTGATGGTAAAGCGGAAAGAAAGGGGCCTGAGTGCATGGAGGGAACAACATGGAGGGCCATATTATCAAGAAAGGGCGATACATTATCACCGCTTTTATCGGCAGGAAACTGCCGCTAAAGCGGCGATAATGGGCTTGATAATATGCCCTTGTGAATTCCCATAGAAGCCCAGGTTAACATCAGAACCTGGGCTTCTATGGAAATTTACAAGGGCATATTATCAAGCCATTATTGCCGCTTTAGCTGCAGTTTCCTGCCGATAATAGTGGCGATAATGTATTGTGATGTTTGAGACATTGATGTGGTATAGAAGGACAACCTGACACATGAGTTCAAGAGTCAGGAATCAGGTTTCCTTGGGGGGCCACTTTGATGCCCTTGATGGATTGTAGTGCTCCGCTACAGTGCTACTACTGCTGTTGGTGATAATAATGAGGAAGTTAAGTATCTAGCAGACCAGACATGCATCCCATTGCTGCCATCAAAGTCATGAATGGCAAAGGCATATTCGTTCTATAATGTTCAATGAAGCGTACTCCAACAACCACAGGTAAGACATCTAGGGGCGGAGGAAAGATTTCACTCAAAGTAGGCAAGCTATAAAAGGCTAAAGTATGCCAATCCGTGGTATGTCCATTTATTTTATTGTGACTGTAGAGCACCATAAACCTACATTATTTTTACAAACAGTATTTGAACACCTTACAATAGTACAAGATGTCATGACATCATTAACATAACACATTTTATAAGAAAAAAAAGAAACACACCAATTGACAGAAATAAAATAAACAAAAAAGAAAGCTACATAATCCAATTGGGCAGTGGTTGGAAAAGAGTTCCTCACTAGGGGCCCGATGTAGGTAATCCCAGATTACCACTTCTTTAATACCGAATCATACCGATTCGGTATTTAAGAACTGGCACTGGGGATGTAGGTATTTTTACCTAATTGATTACCGAATCGGTAAGATTCGGTATTTACCGATTCGGTAATTACTGAATCGGTATTTGGCATTGATTCCTATGGGCCTTGAAGCCCATAGGAATCAATGGCAAATACTGAATCGGTAAATACCGAATCCTGCCAGGGGGAACAGGGTGTCACTTTGACACCCTGTAGCACCCCTGTTTTTGGCTTATGTGCAAAGCGACACACATACATGCCCTTAGGGCATGAATGTGTGCCACATGGCACAGGTGTACATGCACAGATGTGCATGTACACAGGAATTCCTTATTTACCACCCAATTGTATTGGGTGGTAAATAACGAATTCTTAGAGGCCTCTAGCACTGTCAACAGTGCTACCTACATTAGAATTTACAGATTCAGTATTTTTACCGAGTCTGTATTTACCGATTCGGTAATTGTACCGGTTCGGTAAATACAGAATCGGTAAAAATACCGAATCTGTAAATAAATGCCTCTTACATAGGAAAAGGCATTTACCGGTCGGTAATGGCTGAATTCAGTTGATACCGACCGGTAAATGCCTTCCTACATCGGCCCCTAAATGAATAAAGTTTACAAAGGACCATGCTACCGCTGCCATTGACACTTGCTGAAGGGGGGAAAGGATCCAGGACAGTGGGGCACTCCTAAATTTTAAGATGGACATTTTGGCAATACGGAATGTGGATATGAAGAAGCAAGCAGCAGGTACATAGGTTGACAGCAGTGCACACATGCCAAACATTAATGTGCGATAGGGAGACAGATCTGGCCACAGAGGGAAATGCTAGAGGCCCTGCAGATGTCCTGTCAAATGGATGCAGCCAGATGCCTGCTGGTTCCCTGACAGGTGGGCAAGGCCAGGGAGCTGACTACGTCCAGGTTAACAGATCAAAGGATGTGAGAGCCATCACTAGCAGTAACTCCTAAATTCCATGTGTGTATTCTGGCAATCGTAAAGGCTGAATCCTCAGTGCTCTCAGGACACTCAGTGGCAGAGTTATAAGCGCCTTGTGCCTCATTTGCGCCGCTGTTGTGTCTCTTCTGTGATGCAGCGGCGGCGTAAACCATGCGCCACGTTGCGCCTTGTTTACAACGTGACACATCTAGGGAGATGCGTCACGTTGTAAAGCCCTGCGCCACATGAAATCTAAGTCAGGTTTCATGTGGGCGTTCCGGTGCAGGGGGGATGTTCTGTCGCAGGAACGTCTCGGAAAAGTGCCTGAGTGAAATATATAAGATTTCACTCAGTCACTTTTCCGACGCCGGTGCGTCAAAACCTTGCGCCTGCTTGAAGCAGGCGTAAGATTTGACGCACCATGTTGTACATAGGCAAGGTTGGAACCGTGCTGGAGTTGCGTCGCACCCGCGACACAACTCCAGCTCTGCTCTGCGCCAACCTTACACCGGCAGATGCGACACACATCTGTTTATCCATGCGCCATGATGCGCTGCATTGTATATTTATGGTCACAACCCTCGTTTGCCCTGTAATCAATTCCATTATCTCCTGTGATACCCATTTTCCTTTTGATAATCCATTGTCTGTGAGCAATGTCCTCCGGGCTGCCCTATCTAATGGCACCACTGTTGGTACTCAGCACATCTCCTTGGGCTGCAGCCAATCTAATTGGTTTGAATTCTAAATTTGTATGCTATTTTAGCAAGATCTCAGATGCCTGTGATGTTGCAGCTATCTTGGGCATGGTCCAACTACAATCAAGTGCTGATTTCTTGAACTTAGGGTTTTGATAAGCGAGGAAGTGTCCTAGAGAATCCCATGGTAAACTTACCCAGTACCTAATTTCTAAAAGAATAAGTGTTGGGGCTCAGAATCTCTCGACGGGTATTTTTATAGATCACGGAATGGAATTCCAAGGCACCATAGTCTTGATTCCAGCTCATGCTACGTGAACCACCAGACACTCGCTGCCTCTACAACTCACTCTTTTCAGTTTTTTTTGTATTCCTGTTTTCCCCTTTATCCCTGTTTTTTGCATCTCTCTTTCTGTTTTCCCCCATTGTATTTTGCTCTCTCTTCCTTTGGATCATAGTCAGATGTTGCAAACTAAGTCCTGTTATCCCCACCAGCGACCACGGGTGCAAATTAAGTACTGAACATACCTATTCCCCTTTTTGAGTTCGGTGCCTTTCCTGAACAAAGTCCCTTCAGCTGCCAATGCCACTAGAGTTTGGATTCCAACAATACTGCCTGTCGGTAATCAGCTAGTTTGAAGGAATAGGATTAACAGTGAAAAACATCATTTTGTTGGAACTAGCATATTCCTAGAGAGGGTCCTACATGCGTAAGAACACTGACTTAGCTGTCTGTGAAAGATTGGCAACTGGTAAAAGGAAATTATCTGCGTTTGCTCGCTATGTCTCTGGGTGGACCACATGTGTTTGTAGAGTAAATGATGTCTCCTGTGGTTCCCAGTTCTAATTCCAGTGAAGGTAAATGAAGAAGTAATCACATAGGGTGCATGTGTTCCTCTCATCCCTTCTTTCCTTCAATTGTTGGGCTTTTTCCCACTGATTCGGTGATTGGAGGCCATGGGACCAGCTTTGTGAGAAACTGGTGGATCCAGATGGCTCCCACAGAGCAGTCCGGTTTCTGGTAAGCGGTCCTTGATACTAAGAACAGCATGGGCACTCCAACATGTTGTTTATGGATTACTCATATGGGGAAATTGAACGTACCCTGACAGGATAGGAGGATGACGCAGCCGAGATGTGTCCAATGTTCAATAGGTATTGGATCCTGCACCATTTATGCGCTCATTAAGACTAAGGAACTTTTTTGACAATGTGATCACTGAACCGTCTCCTAAGCCTAATAACACTCTCAAAGGATTGATACCTAAAAGTTCCTTTATGGCCCCCATCAGCCATAAAATTCTGGACGCTTTCGAAACTCTCATTAAAAATGATTTACAAAATCTGTTTAAAACCAGTAAATCTAAATAATCCAACAGGGCCGGCTCTAGGCTCATGGTGGCCCTGTGCAGGGAGCGTAGGTGGGGGCCCCCGGAAGAGGGGGTCCGGGCGGGGCGGAGCTCAGGAAGGTGTTTTAATAATACGGCCAGAAAAGTCGTTAGATGACCAGTACCTGCGGCTGCTCCTACCCTTCCAAATTCGTCTCAGAACGATACAATTTAGGAGGAGGAGGGCATTGTGACACACGACATGAGGCACTGGGCGAACAGACAGCTGCAGTGCCAGGGCCATGACAGGGGCACCGGACCCCAAACTCTAAAAACGACCAAACTCTCTGAGTACAAAATCATACGAAAATGGGGCCGGGCACTGCACAGCTACTGAATGAAACCCGCACAGTTAGAACAAACACTTCAAACTGTGCCATGGAATGAAAGACCCCTATGGAGCGGCGGCCTGAAGAACCACTAAGATGGTACAAAATGCAGCAGGGGCCAGGACAGTAGTGTGCTATGCCAGTCCTGCATTTCGTGCCCAATGAGGAGGCAAATGATGAGAGAGTCAAGTTTAGGTACAGACACTAAGGGAGCCTACGCCCTGCACAGAAGGATACACTGAGAGACTAGTGGCACGCACCAGAGTCCAAGCAGTTCAGGCACAGCTTGAGCTTCAGCTACCTTTTTTGGGCAAGGAAGTGAAAAAATACATCAAGAATTTTAGAAGCAGTTTCATTGCTTGGAAACGTTAATACACCTGCAATATATATTTTCTTGCATTCCGGTGACAAATTAAGTACAGCAGACAGTTTTCTATGGTTCAAGTTAAACAGTAGGATTAGGAAAGGGGGTTCGGAGAAACTATGGAATTATTCAGTTAAGAATACTATGGCGGCTCAAAACGACGAGAAATACTTTAAATAGTATGAAATGTAGCAAATTAGTCATTTTGAGGTTAGTTTCTACTGAAAGAGGTTAACTAGTGCATTTGTTACGAAACGCCTAACAAAATCATCCCAAAACTACCAGAGAACAGCCGCAAATCTTTCATGATCTGTGCCACTGACCAAAGAAAAGTCAATGAATAAAGTACGACGAGTCAAAGAAAGTTTACAAAACGAGTGATAAATAAATGGATGGATGTATAACCTAGAGGGAGAGAAGGGCAGAGGCATATTCCAGCCGATGAGTTAAATCAAATCAAAAGAAAGTTGGGCAGTCAGAGCCCTACAAAGTAAGGAAAGATCGATGACAGCAGGTAGAGCCATGGAAAACAACGTGCGGGGCAGCAGAACCTGTCACGATGCGAGTGGTGCCTAGTGAGCAAGCGAAAGGTAGTAGCAGATAGGCATAGGAACTACTTTGAATTATTGAGGTACAGATGGTTTAGGGTCGGGGTAGTTTGTATGAAGCCAATTCACGGAGAAAAAAAAATTTACGGCTCCATAAGCAGTACATGTATAATCAACTGACAGATTCGTGAGGCTTCGATTTGTCTGCTCCCACTGATGCCTACATACTGATACCATTTAGGTTACGAAATGAGCACTGCATTTCACACCTACTTCTTGGAACTGCCGACTCCCATATTTGTAATTTTGCCTCAAAAAGTAACATGTAATTACAGAAATGATACTCATTGCTCCAGTGTAATGGAAATTCTGCCCAGACCTAGAAAATCATTTATGCCTAGGAGCTCGTGCACAAGAAAGAACCGTGCACTTTTCTGCAATATTTTGTTAATGCTCCCTAGTTATGCTAACTAATCCAAACCTCTAATAGGCACAATTTTCTGATAAAATATTTCACTTTTACTTAGCAATGGCCTAATGTTAATCTGAGCTGATATAATTGGTAAATAAACAGTAGTAAGGTTTGAAGAGTTAAAAGCAAAGTATTGGAAAGGGACAAAATACTTGACTGTCTTTTCACATTTTAAATGATAGTATTTTGTGTGGCAGAGAGCACCTTGTGCCTGCATATAAAAATCACCTTTTAGTTTCCACCTGAAACTCTCCCCCTGATCAAAAGCCTTTCCGTAACCAAGAGCACACGTGTGACCATACATCATCGGTTCAGACTCACTTGGACACTCTCAGTTCCTGGATTGCCACAAAAGTAAACGAAAGCCTTATTGGTCGCCTTCTGCTCTCGTGACAGCTGAGATGATTATTTTCTTCTACCGATTTGTCCACACAGCGCAATATTACTGTCCACTCAGTCACGTGTTCATTCACCCATCCACTGACTCACCCTCGCAGGTGCGCAATCACGCTAATTTGAAATGACATATTTTTTCATGAAATGGCTGGCACTTAAAATGAGCCTGAGGGCAAAACTCTCAGACTAATGTTATCGAGTTAAGTGTCGAGGGTGGAAGGGCGCCAATGTGACCAAACTTAACTAGGCCCAGTGCCCACCACGGCCACACTCCTGCCGCCAACGAACTGTTTGGAATATTACTCTCTTCTCAAAAGCAATTCAGGCAGGCACCACCTCACATAGTTACACACGCGTGTCGTGTCTCGTGACATAATGTGGCGCAGAGAGACAAAGTAATACCATTTAGTACTGACGTCTACGCTGCGCACCAGATGTAAACAGTACACTCATGATAAATCATATTCATTACTAGGCATAAGGCAGCTCAACTGGAAAGACAGGCAGGCGATTATTACAACAAGTCATTAATAAATATATTTTGTGAGCACAGTCTCTCACCGGCGCGTTAGTCGGACTCTCGGGGAAGAGACTTGTCGGAGGACACTCAGGTGTTCTAGTGTCACTGTCTGACTCTATCGATGATCGGACGGGCGACAGGACGAGGAGTCAGTTAATTTATTTCTTTATGCATAGCTGCCAAGGTTTCAGATTGCTTATGTGTGACATTTCCATAATTTCAGTGTAATTATGAGTGACATTCAACGACGATGAGTGACACTTTCTCGAGATCAAAATCAAGCAATGAGGAAGTGGTAAACATATAAATATAAGAAATTACACTAATTTGAGCAACGAAAAACTATTAAAAGATCTTAAACTGCTGCACAGCACCTGGGAACAGAGGACACTGCAGGATGTATGAGTGTGTGTGTCAACCTTGCAAGACCCATCACATTAATTTCCTTTTTCTTTTCACTCACTTTTATTAGTAATGTGACTAGTAGCGCCACCTCTCAGTCCTGCTTGAAATCGTACTCCTAACCATTCACATCTGGTGTGTGACATCATGACGAATGAACCAGCTTAGTGTGTGCAGCAAATAAATTAGTGAGACAATCAATTTATCAAAAACAAGAGTGCAGCCATATCCTAACCAGCATTAGTAATACACTGGTTTGGCCTATGTGATTAATAATAAGCTGTTTTTGTATTAAGTTGTAGCTTGGTATTGCACAACTGCTCACTAAGCTACAACTTATGACAAAAAACAACTTATTATTAGCGTAGAAATGCTATCTTCTCTCATTTAAAAACTACGTTTCCCCAGCTTGCCCTTCTTGCCCCTCACCCCTGTGAGACCTCGGGTGATGATCACTCCTTCCCACACTTTCCCCACCAGCTGCATCTGGACCGGCTGCATCTGGACCTTCAAGCTGTAACTGTCATTTTGTTTGTAAATCAGGATCTGTATACTCGGGCGATCCTGTTTCAGCGTGGTAAAATGGCTCAGTGAGTGAAGGCGCTCGCAAACATCATCGGGTCAGGCCTCCCTTACGTACTTTCCTCCTCACGAGGTAGAATTGAGGCTCACGGAGGTATGACGTAGATAACATAGAGAAGATATTATTATCGGGGACTTCTATGTCAAACTATAAATCACCTTTATAGTTGGTCTGTAACCCGAACAGCCTATTTCTTAGTAACTCACTGTCACCTAGGCACAGCGTGCTTCCTGATCGCGCGCAGGCAGCCATATGTTTTTGCAAATGTGTCTTTTTAAAATGCAGGCTGGTACTTACTTGGACCGGAGGACGGTGGCGCTCCATTAACTGCAGGCCATTCACACCCAGTGTGTGCAAGGCAGGCTCAGGCCTTGAGCCACCGCGGGCTGCGGTAATTCGGATCTGGCGCCCTGGCCAGCCTCCAGTTAAAGTTGTCCGTCCAGGCTGAGCGGGGCCGTCCAGTGACAGAATGTCCTGGCGATAACTGCAACCCTGGTCCTCACAGACTCCTCTACAACTGCATTCGGCGGAGGGGGGCGGGGAGTATTGCCGCCAGTTGGGTTCGTACCCTGCTTGATAAAATAACTGTCCCTTGGCCTTGCACAACTTTGTCATGCTGCGAGCAGCCTTACCATTGCATGCAGCCTGTCACAAGTTTAGCCGCCCGCCCGCTCACTGCGCTGTAGCGTCATGATGCATTAATGTAAAGTCAGCAATCATGCTGCGTGCGTATAGTGAATTGCGCACTGCGCACAGCGTGCGGGGGCTGTCCCAGGGCCGCCACATCATCATAGGGTAAGATTGACGGCCCTGGGACCCAACTGCTGGCTGGCTGTGTCGGAGGCCGCCAAATCCTGCCAGGGGGCCGCCAGTGATAGTTCCGAATCCGATCATCATTCTGATCCTTGGCTCGGTGAGGTCGGCGTCTTGGCGGCCCCTCGGGTTTGGCGGCCCTGTGCAGGTGCACAGTTTGCACATGCCTAGAGCCGGCCCTGAATCCAATCTCACCACCAAAGACAGAAGTATTCTTCAATGACTAGCCAATACCCCAGATATTACATGCATCAGAGCAGACAAAGGTGGTGCCTTAGTCGTCATGACCCTGGTGTATTTACAATCCGAAAACTGATAAACACGTGGAGGATCAAACCACATATTTAGAATCCTACTGAGATGTTCAGATGTGAACTCAAAAAATTAATTGACAATGTGGTAACATCAGGCACCATTACCGAAATGGACCAAAGATACCCTTTTTTAGAGTTTCCGAAAAGTCCCACCTTACAAATGTTGCCCAAAATCCATAAGGATTTACACAAGCCACCAATGAGACCTTTTGTTTCAACACGCGGTTCAATCCACAAACCAGTGGGATAATATCTTGACAAACATTTGTACGGATTCGTACTAGACGTGTCAACATATATTAAGGACACTACTGAATTCTTGATAAAAATCAAAAGCATTGAAATTGAATGGAACAAAGACATTTTTTGTGAACTATTGACGTGACAGCCTTGTACACTTCCATTCCTCATGACATGGGTACTGAAGTAAGAGAATTTTTCTTAATACATTCTGATTTGGACCAGGATCTACAAATCTTCCTGTTGCAACTCCTTCAATCTACTCTTTATCACAGATACTTTGTTCACAAAGACACATATTTCCTCAAACTGACAGGAACTTTGATGGGGAATTGCGCAGCTCCTAGCTAAGCAAACCTCTTCATGCACAAGTTTGAACTCGATAATATTCTCAATAACGAAGCTTGGAAAAAAACATCTATTGACTTATTTAAGGTACATAGATGACATTTTCATTGTTTGGCAAGGTCTTAAAGAAGAATTAACATCAGCTATTTGCATTCTGAATCAAGTCAATGATCGGATAAAGTTCACATACAACATTGACAATCGCCAAATAATCTTTCTAGATGTACACGTTTACATCTAGGATCAACTACCAGAAACAACCCAATACTGGAAAGATACAGACCACAACAATCTGTTGCATTACAGCAGTTTCCAACAAAATGCTCTTAAAGCCCATTTGCCCTAATACCAATTACTCCGGGTTAAAATAATTGTTTCAGATCCTGTTCAAATTTCTGCGAAAATCACAAGCATGGTGGCTCGATTCCATGACAGAAGATATACCAAGGAAATTCTAACTAAGGCAGAAATTGGGCATCTGAGATCTCTCGCACTCAACTCTTGAGCACATAAAATTCAAAAAACGTCATTGAACAGAGTAGTTATGGTGTCAAAATTCGCTACAGAAAGCTATGGATTAAAAAAAAAATGGTGGCAAAATAACTTTTATCCGTAGTTAAAAAGTTAGCCAAGTGCCGCACGGAAACTGACTCACCAATAAACCAGATATTTTGCAATTCATTGGCCAAGTGCTTTCAGGATAAAGTTAAGACGGTTTACAGTGGCTTCTCCCATGGCTTTCATCAAGGAACCTTGCCCCCCCCTGGGACTCCTGCTTTTTGCAGTGAGGAAAGGGAAAGTCTCCTAGGTTCCTTAGATACCAGTCACCCCCAGAATTATCCTCTTTGATTCTTTAACTACTGATGAGGTCACCAATCTCCTATTGTTTACCAAATCCGGCTCCCCTCTGGATCCATATCCCCCTAGAATCTTTCACCTTCTACCAGAAACTTTTGCCTCTCATTTGTCCTCGATTTTTATGCAAATGTTCTCCATTGGTATTTTCCCCACTAACTAGAAATTGTCATCTATCCTCCCCCTATTAAATAAAGAAAATTTAGATGGGGCAGATCCTAGTAATTACCGACATATCTCCAGACTCTGTTAACATCGAGGGTTAAATATGTGTTACGTGTATCATTCTTTTGGTAACAAACTTCACACAAACCTCTAGTTTGATGCATGTCAAACATTCACGACATCCCGCTTTGTTTTTCAGCACGTTTTTCTTGACCGCATCGTCTCCTTGCACATGGCTTTAGCTAGCATTCACCGTAGCGTTATAATTGTATTCATGTTCATAGTGTCGTATCACCAGCACGTTGTGAATTGGTACATAGGTACTAGGGTAACGATACTTTTATTCCTCTGAAATTCGTCGCCTCATTTTGCCGTTCTCATTTGTTTTTCTCTAGATATATCCCCCTGACATTGGGCAAAAGGCTGCCCTAAATGCATTGGGGCTAATGCATGCTTTTTTTTTCCTAAAATGTCTTACTCACTATGGATTTACATGATGAATATACATAATCAATGAATTCAATGAGATTACAATAACGTATTCCTAAATAAATGGTGTGTTGGAACATCTGCTTCTGAACTCGTATCATATTGATTTAAAAGTCTTCCAAGTGGATCTCAGGAAGTGCACCCTGAGGGACTTTCCAGCGGGGAAGTGCAGCAGTGTTCATGTGTCCAATGATGGCATTATGACCAGCATGTCTATGGTATCTCTTTGCTGCAGAACCTCACCACTTGTCACCACTTGATGATGACCCATGCCACAATCTGAGAGCAATACACCACAAGCAAGAGGTTAATGTTAGCAGAAATGAGAAATTGAAATTGAAGGCTAAACCTCCCATTGGGCATGTTTTCCTCTGGTATTTAATGTATTCTATAAAACAAGTTAAAGCCTTGAACTTGATTGTGCCACTTGAGTGTTCACCAAAGACACTGTTTAGTTCTGTAAACGGCAGCACTCACAGATGTTCTGGAAAGTTTGAGAGGGATGTATGATGTTACCACGCGATCAAAATGATCGCGGTTCATCACAACGCAGCTTTTACAATGCAAGTCGTTACCACAACTTGCGCTGTAGGGTGCTGGACTTAGGAATAGTATAATTTACTATTCCAACTCCAGCCTACATACAGTAGGGACGGTCTTGGAATAATCCTTGAACTTGATTGTGCCACTTGAGTGTTCACCAAAGACACTGTTTAGTTCTGTAAACGGCAGCACTCACAGATGTTCTGGAAAGTTTGAGAGGGATGTATGATGTTACCACGCAATCAAAATGATTGCGGTACATCACAACGCAGCTTTTACAACGCAAGTCATTACCACAACTAGCGCTGTAGGGTGCTGGACTTAGGAATAGTATAATTTACAATTCCAACTCCAGCCTACATACAGTAGGGACGGTGTTGGAATAGTAAATCTACTATTCCTTAGTCTAGAGCGCCCTCCAGTGCAAGTCGTGGTTACGACTTGCGTTTTAAAATCTGCGTTGTGATGGCACTGCGGTGTTTTGACCGCATTGTAAAGGTTGTTTACCCCTGAGAGGCTAGCCAGCAATTACAAGTGTCACAGATGACTTGTGATCCCTTATAGTATGTCTGTGATGCAAGAACCATCTGCCAATGGTCTTCTGTCCTGATGCCAAGGTTTTGAGCGTGCCCTGTCTTCAAAATGTCACTCATTTGTTTGCAGGGTGGGCCATCTCAGACATGATAAGGGGAACAACTGTCTCCTACCATGCTTGCACATCACAAAGGCCCTGCCTCAGCACACTCACAAAGGGTTTCACACTAGACTTTTGTACCCTGAGGTAACCTGGGGCTAGGGCAGGAAGCAGGATATTCCAGTCACTCCCACTCCCCAGAAGACTCTCCCACTTCTGTGTGGGCACCAGATATCAATAAACCCAACTCTTAAGTACAATTATAGACTTGTAGAATACTCTGAAGAAGGACTGTTGTGCCACTGCAAGAGGACTGTCTGCTGTCCTGTTGGTCTTCTTCTCAGGTGGTCTTCTGCTCTGGTGGTCTGCCGTCCTACTGCCTGAGTGAAAAGGACGGGACCTGCATCTTTTAAACCCAGGGCCATCAAAATGAGTTGAAGGGCTAGTTGGCTTGCCTCCTTATTGGAGGCTCGGGGGACAGAAAAGGCTCCAACCATCTTTCTCTCCACACCTGGACTCTACCTGCTGTGAGTCCAAACCCCTCCTCTCCCAAGTGGTGACCCTCCAGTTCTGGACTATTGAAAGTGGGGATAAAGGGGCAGTGCCAGCCAACTGTCATCTCTACCAGAACCAATGCAGCGCAACACAAACCTAACACAGCTTTGCAGCACCTCATCGGAACTGATGCAGCGCAAAACAACCCCACCTCAACCAGTAACTCAATTTCCTGTATTTACCAAGTTTGGAGTTATATCTATACAAGAGGCAAAGAAGAAGAAAACATGTTAAATAGAAGAACTGCAGCTACACTTTGTTAGCTATGAGGAATTCAAATATTGAGGCAGAAGACTAGCCCATACTAAACTATTGAACATGTTCCATGTACACTCGATCTAATTTGAGTCATTATAGCAGTTTGAGCTCCAGCACTCTCAGCTGGCCTGGTAAGGATTACAGAGGTCATGAAGGGAGGGCTAGAGAAGGGGCAAAAAGGCAAAGAGCATAGAGGACACCTGGTTGAATAGGAGAAAGGGCACCTCATCGGACTGGGACGCGAGGCTGGCGGGCTATGTTAGTGACTTATTAAAGTATAGGACTGACAGTCAAACAGGCTCTAAGGTACTTCCTGCTCCTCACTGACACCTCGACAGGTACCTCATATGTTTCACACAAAACATGTCCCTGGCATTGCTAGTTCTATAAGTAGAGACAGATGCAACAGGTAGTGATATGCAGCAGTGCGACCCTCAATCCTTTGCATCATATGCCTTGCCATACACTCTTAGACAATCAACACAATCTCTGAAATCAATTGAAGGGCTAGCACCTCTCCACGACTGAGGCCTTCCCAGAAAACATTGCAATAAATCCTTCCTTCTTGACGTCTAATTTATTCTCAATTGGCACCTCTTCAGAACTAGGAACAATCATGGATAACCTATTGTTAACAAACACCATACTTGTCATAAACACAGCGTTATAAATAATTTTAAAAAGGTACAAATTATCAACAGAAGAATTTAAAATATTTTTTTGTCTCAATGATGAGGTTCTTCACCAAACACTAAGTACAGCAATCTGATTCCCTGCATTGTTTAGGAACCAATAACAGTAAGGGTGTGTATGCAACAAAAGAAAGCACTTCCATCATTGGCTCCCCATGGTGACATACATGAGTCAAAGCAGCAAAAGTGGCAGATAGAATCATAGTTGCATTGTTGCACTTACAGCAGAAGTACAGGGACTTAGGAACCAAAACCATGTCACATCTAAGTTGCAGTGGGCGGGAGCACTGCTACTCCACCCTTAACAGCAAATGCATTTTAATGAGATATATGGTCAGCTCTTATAGAGTACAGCCCCAGTCTTGTGTTAGTACGTATGTGATTCTTCTATAGCTCGTTCCAGGTCAACATGCAGCACAGCGTGGTACAGAAACAAAGGCAGAATCAACAGAAGGGTTACTAGCTTCACAGAATCTCATTTACAATATATTGTCGCACAGCAGCGCAGCCAGCCTTCCTGCTGCGCTGCCATGCGTCACAAGAAAAGGGCAGGAATGTGCTGCATCTAAAAAATACCACACATTCCTGCCTCTTTCCCCTGCAGTGGCGCACAATGGGCTGCCATGCTCCAATGCAGGCACCCTTGCTCCATGGTGCATGGGTGTCTGCGTTGTAGGGGTGATTGTTTTTGCGCAGGAAGGGTCTCTTAAGTACCGAAAAACTAACCCAAGAGGTATTGTGCTCTTGCTATGTGTGCTGCGAAATGATTCACACATATAAAAGGAACAATGGGGAGAAATAAAGGTATTTTTTCTTGTTCCATCTCCTTTATTCCTTCCCTGGGAAGGCGTATGAATCTAACGTATTCCCATGTTTACAAAACATTGTAAATCTGGGAATGCGTCACGTTCCATGGATGTTGTGTGAGAACACCCACAGCAACACCCAAGGGATGCTCCTTTCATGCAGAGTAATGGGTGAAAGGCGGCCATATTTACAAGGCCACGAAAAGCGACGCAGGTTAGATAAACATGGGCAGGCAGGCACACTGCGCCTCTGCAGCATCACAAAAGAGATGCACCTGCGGTGCAATCGGCTTGTAAATAAAACCCAAATAGCGAAGGTGGACTGTTACTGGATCATGATGTGGTGTTTCTTAAAGGGGATCATTTAGGACCTGTAGTCTTCTATTCAGAGAACACTTCAACCTCTTGCCATAATATCATTGGCAGATCAAGGACTCTAAGTTAGTTGTCCATATAATGCAGCTTGGTAGGAAATACTTATGAGAGAGACAGAACCTTCTGCAGGACAGGCCAAAACACATCTGGGGAAAGGAGTGAGCCATAACGCATAGAAAAGCAAGAGGCCTGTAGCCAGGTCTGTAATGTCCATTGTGGGGGAGGGTATCCCCAAACAACTAAAGTAGTCCTCACAGAAAGATATTCTCTGTCTTAACTAAGAGAGCCTAGCTCAGGATGCCCATATGTTCGCTGTATATGTGACTATCACTATTAGAACCATTTACAATGAAAGCAACCAATAGAGTGTAACTTTCAAACCATGGGCTGTTTTTATATAACCCTGAGCTTGTCATAAAAAGACATTATTTCATGAGACTCTTGGGCTGCCCCTGTTACATAGCTGGCTCATAGGTAGTTTATGGGCTTTTGCTCCAGATCAGATGACTAACTAATCTTTGAATGAGTTCCAGACTTATCTGATTCATTGTCTATTACACTTGGCGCTGCCCATGTCATCCTTTCAGCTCACCTCTGTCGTCACAGAAGGGGTCTTCCTTGCTGGGCCTCATTCTTTAGTGTAAACTGAGTCCCTTATGTCCCTGCCTCGACGAGTTATGGTCAGAGGTCTGAGCTGATGCACATCACATACAGCAACTCAATTACACAGCAAAAAAGGGATGTATGCAAATGCTTGCATTAATGTGAGCCTTTGCTCTTTCTATGCCACAGTTTTTAGCTCATTTCTTGCATTAAGAGAGGGACCAATTACCGTGGAGAGGCCTGGGCGTTCAGGCTTCCCTGCTCCTAAAAACATAGGGGCATATTATCAAGAAACGGTGTTCAAATTATCGCTGCTTTAGCGGCATAAAACTGCTGCGAAAGTGGCGATAATGAGCTTGATAATATGCCTTTATGAATTCCCATAGAAGCCCATGTTCTGGTGTGAACCTGGGCTTCTATTGGAAGGGCATATTATCGAGCCCGCTTCCGCTAAACCGGCGATAATTGTAACGCCGTTCTTGATAATATGCCCCATAGTATATCTTTTTATTGGCACAGAGTTAAAAACGATGGACTGAAATAAAGGCCTGAACAGTTACCAATGCCAGAGATTGATTAATCAATCGAACCTGAAAATATTCGTTTTTTTTGCAGTAATCAAAGAAAGCAATTTTGGTTTAACTTATTATCATAGTAATTCAAAACTATTTGTCCTCAATAACCACGTAGCTGCAATGACCCACATTCCCGGTTGTATGAGTTATTGATCATTGGCACTTATATATCAGCAGTTAGTATTGCGAAGTAAGTAATCCGGGTATGACTTTCCAAGTGGTACTGAAATTACTACCATAGAACAATTTGAAAAGATTTGATGAGATATGTTCTCAGAAAGTTAATGAATGTGTCTTTATTTCAGTGTAGAAAATCAAAAACAAACATGACAACAACTCTTATAGACAGCTGAATGATGTAAGTGTAAATGAGTAATGTCTGGAGCTGGCCTCCATGTTGACAAAAGGCAAACATTTACACTGAAAGTTGAGATTTATCAGGATAAGGATATATCACAAATCGGATTTGGAGTGAGCCTGTGCTTAATTAGGAAAATATTAGTGCAATGGCTCTAGTCAGGTGACCACTGCAGCTTGCACCATCCTCTGCCCCTGCCTGCACGGCAAATGACAATACCAAAACAACCACTCACCATCACACTCGTACAAGTGTGAGAATTTAGACGATTCCTGGCCCCCAAATCTATAAGAATGGCTTTGGTGGCAGGTATTAATCATTTTATTGTATATTGAATTAATAAACAGTGCTGTAGTGCTCATCTCTAAATTAGACTGACAGGGCCATCATGTGACAGAGTGTCATCAGTGCAGGTGTTGACAGATAAGTGTTGGTGCTGAGAAACCGGAAACCACTGGTTCAAATCAAGCCCTGATTGTGGCCCAAAAATGTGTGCTGAAAGCTGAAAGTTGTCAAAGCAACTTCTTAACAATATTAACCCTTTGCATGCTGGTGACGGAACCCCTCCGTCACCAGCCACGGATGGGCTGTGCTAATGACGGAGTGGTTCCGTCACCGCCCGGGCCCCAAACGCCTGCGTAGCGGCAATTTCGCGCCTGCGCTGAGCATTCTATTGAGCGGGCGGGGCCATGACGGAACCACTCAGTCACAAGCACAGCGCACCCGAGGCTCGTGACGGAGTGGTTCCGTCACGAGCATGGCGGCGCCGCGCGTCCCCCTCGCCCCTAGCGCTGCGGCAGAATTACCGCTGCAGCCAAGGGGTTAAGGAAGGAAGGAAGGGGCATATTATCAAGGGGGTTTATCTCCGCTTTGTTGGCTTTAAAAGCCAAGAAAGCAGAGATAAAATTATCCACCTATTACCTAGCTGTCTCTGACACCAGTTAGAGACAGCTAGTAGGAGATAGCGACCATCTTGGGCCCCACTTTGCATGTCAGTGATATTTATCACTAATGACATGCAAAGTGGGCGTGCCAAGATGTTAGCGACTGGAAACAGTCGCTAACATCGCTATCTCCTATTACCAACTTATGGAGATATTCGCGCTAAGTGCGAATATCTCTAAAAGCTAACACCTGCCCTGAGCAGTTCTTAAAAAAATGAATTATAGTGTACCTGGCGCACTCTGATTCAATTTGTTTTGATATTACGATACGTGTGCAATGTTGTGTAAATGCCTACTGAGCATAAGTTCAACAACCTTAGAGGCCCAGCCCCTCAAGGGCGACTGGGACAACAACATGCAACAACAACATAGCAATAAAACGTTCAATGCTTTTAGTCAAATGTTCATTCAAATAAACTTTTTAAGTTTCTCCACAAAGTTCAAAAAAGAATTTTACATCATTGATATTTATCACATATTTTGATAGGTTACAATCCTCATAAGAATATATACATTATTGATTTCACACCCAATGCATTTCGAGACTAGAGTCTCTTCTTCAGGGGCATAGCTGCAAAAGAAATTATGTAAAATGAGACCAATTCATTTACAAAAAGTTTGTACTATATCTAACTAAGTGAATCAAGCCCAATCACCAACACCAGTGTAACAAGCCACCTTGGCCAAACTTACTTGAAATCCTCAATGTAATCCTATGAAACAAAGAGCAAAACAAACACATAAACTAAATCAAATCCAACATAATAGTTGCCTCAGTGTGGACTTCAAACAACGTAAACAAAATCTCCGTACTTTAAGTTCCTTGCATAAATCTTAATACTGACAGGATAACTTCCTCTGTGGATCTGGCACTGAAAAATTATAGTAGTTCCAGTCAGAGTCGTTTTATAAACTGGGAAATGACACCACAATAAAACTGAACATAGCCCTTGTCTTACCTAAAAGAGTGATGATCATAATAGAGCCTCTCAATGAGCTGTGAAAAGAATGAAGTAATAGACTCTTAGTTCTATGAGCTTCAGAATAAAAAAGATGAAAACTACCATAGCGTTAACTCCAATTCACACAATGACATGTGTGTGAACAGCCATAGTCTTACCTACCCGAATGGTGGAAAGGGCAGTGTGGCCAAATGATCTGTGAAAAAATCGAAGGAAAGGACTCTTAGTTTGTATGAGCTTCGAAACGAGTGAGCAACAAACTGCCACACAGTTCGCTGATGGCAAACTCCTACCTCACAGGCAGGGGTCTTCTCCTATCACCGTCAGTCCTACTCGCCAGCAGTATGCGCCTTGCTGCAAGATCGCGTTTGGAAACCCGAAAATAATCTTTCCGCGTCACGTGATCGCGGTACAGAGTGAAAGAACATAGAAAGCGGACTGTGATAAACACGGAACTCCGTGCATATACGATTGTGACAAGATTGTGTGCCAATTCAACAATATAGGGAAGACGATACGAGTTGCAATGCTTGCGAAATGTCAAGTATTATAAGAAATACTATGAACCATACGTTATTTTTCCGAAAATTGTCATCGACGAAGTGACACTGAATTATTCATGCTGCCATATAACTAAAGGCTCAGTAACTTAATTTCGACCATCAAATTACACATATAGAATTCATTAGAGTCTCCAGTTACACATTCCTGGTTAATCCACATCGTTTATCATTTCTACACCAAGAGTGTAAAGTGAGGAAAGACTCAATGAAGATAGAAAACAGACTACATGCAATAACAGATTTTGAATGTGATTAAAAATCAAAAATAAAATAAAATACAATAAAACAACATATTCAAATCACATTACATCAAGAAAACAACATATTAAATATGCTCTCTTCTCCAAATAAGCTAGGTTTACAACAAAAAGTGTCTTGTTTAGGTGTGAGTGTTGTGTTTATGTTTATGAGTGAAACGAACACATTTCAGAGAAAGCACGACATTTCCAATTTGTCGTTAAGTCCCGTGGGGTTTGATTTCGCTTTCTCTTTTTCCTTTTCCTTTTCTTTTGCTTCTCCTTGTTTTTTGTTTAACGGTTTGTCTGTCTGTGTTGTAGTTGTTTCCTCCAGTGGACGTCCTGTGAGGGTTGCCCCCTCTAAAAAAGACACATTAGGTAATGGTTCAGATGTTCCAGACGTTGATGCTTTAGTTTGCTCAGTTGTTGTAATTGTGGATGAATGGCCAGTTGGTTTTCTGGCTATATCTATATCTCCATCGGAGACCACACTTTCTTCCGATGACATTTGGGTGGTACGTTTTTTGAATCTACGTTGGGCATATACTTCTGCCCAAGTATATGCCTCGTTCAATTTATAGTCTATTGTGTCTCTCTTAAATTTTCTTAATTTGGTCTCTTGTAATTCTTTGCCATATTTATCTAATTTGACATTCAGTTCCTCAAGAAATTTATCCCATGGTTCTTTTTCCATCCTTTTTATCAAATCATTTTTTAAGTTAAAAATGTCTTCCTCTAGTTCATGAATCGCTCTTGACAGTTCTTCAACTAATAATAAAATCAAATCTAAAGAGCATTTGTTTAAAATGCTATACCATTTGTCCATGAATTGCTGGTTGTTCTGCAATCTGTATAACATGGGTTTTATGGATAGTCGTAGTCCTCTGGGTATTCTTTTCACTCGGTGATATTGAATTAGAGTAGAGGCATGTAGTCTCTGATTTAGCTCTCTCCTTGTGAAATAATCTGGTTGTCGTAGCTGTTGGGCAATGGTGCCACTTTGTGCATCAAATGATTTGGTCTCCTTAATTAAATTGTAGATTTGATCTACTTCCTCAGTAGTATAAACTGTAATGATTGATGCTCTGTTTTCGATAATGCTTGAAATGCTGTCAAAAGACATCTTTACTGTGGGTGGTGATGCCCTGGTACTCGGTTCAGTAGAAGAATTCAAGAAATGATAGTGTACCTGGCACACTCTGATTCAATTTGTTTTGATATTACGATACGTGTGCAATGTTGTGTAAATGCCTACTGAGCATGAGTTCAACAACCTTAGAGGCCCAGCCCCTCAAGGGCGACTGGGACAACAACATGCAACAACAACATAGCAATAAAACGTTCAATGCTTTTAGTCAAATGTTCATTCAAATAAACTTTTTATGTTTCTCCACAAAGTTCAAAAAAGCATTTTACATCATTGATATTTATCACATATTTTGATAGGTTACAATCCTCATAAGAATATATACATTATTAATTTCACACCCAATGCATTTCGAGACTAGAGTCTCTTCTTCAAGGGTATAGCTGCAAAAGAAATTATGTAAAATGAGACCAATTCATTTACAAAAAGTTTGTACTATATCTAACTAAGTGAATCAAGCCCAATCACCAACACCAGTGTAACAAGCCCCCATGGCCACACTTACTTGAAATCCTCAATGTAATCCTATGAAACAAAGAGCAAAACAAACACATAAACTAAATCAAAATCCAACATAATAGTTGCCTCAGTGTGGACTTCAAACAACGTAAACAAAATCTCTGTACCTTAAGTTCCTTGCATAAATCTTAATACTTATTAACAACAGGGGGGAGGTAGAGTATAGAGATAGGATTCTCACTCCACGGGCACTGTTAATTAAACAACAAGAATCCTACTCAAGGAGAAGAAGGTGGAGTGTCAACCACAAAGATGGGGGACACTCAGTGTTTTGTAAAATACCCCTCACACACCAACAGGCCCCTTGGTGTCATGCTTCATCATCGGGGTCTTCGCACCCCACTAGAGGGATGCGGCGTGCTGCGACCTACGACTACGCGGTAGCACTGTCAGAGTAGACTATGTGTGGTGTGTGTAAGGTGCAAGTGATGGGGTATACAAAAAAGTGAGTGGTGGGGTATAGTGAGGGTTAAAAAATACCTGGCTCGTAGGTTATAGTGAGAAAAATGTATTCAAAACCTCAGGCTGGTATTAGTAAAAGAAGTGTAATATGAGGTTAGTTGTCATCATTATGGACATTACCTCTGGTGTGCGTCGACATATTTCGGAACTGGTGTTCCTTCTTCAGGACGGGGGCACAACTTCCCCACCTTACTCACGTATTTTTATAGAAAAAAAATGTTTTCTGGGGTGTATAGTTAAAAATAGAAAAGTGAAAATATTTACAGTGTAATGAGGCTATAGTGTGCCTACAGCGGTATTAGGTCTATGCAGTTGCATGACCTAGAAAAGAAAAGGAAAATGAATCAATTTGGTTGCCATACTAGGCTGGCTCAAACAGGTGCAGTCACCTGGGGCCCCAAATGGTATGTAATCCTGTAAAGTAAAAAGGACAGACACAACACACAACATAGATAACACACATAAGTTTGAAGTGGTTCTGTGGACACTCCGTCTCCAGCACCAGGGGTAAAAAGCCTGGGTTTAAAAAAATTGACACTAATCTCTCCTTGTCTAATCAAGTTTCTACCGTCTTGGGGACATGTGTGGGCCTACTAAGGCAGTTGAGGAAACTCTCATCTATCCTCTCGTTCTCCACCATGCGCACGGTAGTGACCGCTATGATCCTGTCTCGGTTAGACTATGGCAATGCACTTTATATTAGGCTACCGTATAACATGCTAGACAGTCTGCAGGTGGTAATGAATGATGCAGCAAGACTGATTTTAAAACTCCCTATATATACAAGAGCTGCCTCCCTTCTGCAAAAACTTCATTGGCTCCCCATAAAGCAAAGGATCACATTTAAGGGACTCTGTATTGTCCATAAGGCTCAATATGGGCAAGCTCCAAGTTACATCAAAGAGCGCCTTGTGAAGTATGTCCCAAGTCGCTCTTTAAGATCTTCTGCAGGAAAGCAATTATCCTGTCCGTGGCTCAATCTCTCGAGAAAAGGAGGCCGGGGCCTTTTCCGTCTGTATTCCACAAATATGGAACAGGCTCCCACCCTATCTTCGATCTGAGGAGGCCCTCCTTTCATTTAGGAAACATTTGAAGACCCTCCTGTTCACTTAAGCCTGGGCTTATCTCCACTCAGTTAGATAGCATACTTACCCGGGGGGGCTGTAGCTTCCCTCTCATAGCGCTTAGAGACCTGGTGGTATTAAGCGCTCTATAGATCACAATTAACAATAACAATAACAATAGAGGTTTTGAGCAATGTAGCTTTAAAACTCCAGAGGTCTTTGTGGAAGATCTACTTTTAAATACCTTGTCTATTGATTTCAGCCATCATCTGGGGACTCACTTGGGGTTAAGTCTCTAAATGTGTCCATTGGGTGATGGGGGGATTAAAAAGACTGCTGGGATTTTAGGCGTGGGAAGTGCAGCTAGATGCCAGGGTGGGTGGGTCACACTCCCTTATTTCCTCTAAAAATAAAGCAATGCCTTTCGCATAGTGGACGTGTCATATTCTGCTCCCTGGAGGCTGATATGGCATGCTCCTTTAGAGGCTAGGTAGTGGCCTGAAGCCAGTTTGTGTCAGCCCACATCTATTGTTTTTACAATAGCATCTCTGGGGTCTAGTTTGCTTTCTGTCTCCCTGAGGAAGGCATATTAAACATAAAGACATTAAAGTTAAAGACACAACTACCCCCTTTTGAGGACAGAAATATCATTTTGGTGAAGGAAAAATAGCCAACCCCCAGGGGCACTATCTTTTTCAACGTCCCTAGTGAGTACTCAGTGATTCCCTGCTTGGCGATTGCTTTTCTGGGGTGATTCCCAAGCAGGGATGGATACACTTGCGAGTTATCATTGAAAAAACTGAGAATCTCTCCTTCTCCAAAGATACCTCTTCCATAGTGACCGGTGAGCTAGCTCTGCTTTCAGTTGCTCCTTTTACTTTCTGTTTGTACAAATATGACAAGTGTCATTCCACCATGCTCACTGATATTTACTCAGAGAAAAAAAGTCTCTCTTTCCTCATGAAGTCCTTCCACAGCAGCCCGAACTAAAAATATAAAAATGGAATAAAATGGGAATCCATCTTGTATGAGCACTAGAGGGATTTCCTTTCTTAACCCCTTCACTGCGGCGGCTATTCCGCCGCAGTGCTAAGGGGGCGGGGCGGCCGCGCGGCGGCCGCATGCTGGTGACGGAACGGCTCCGTCACCAGCGTCGGTTGCGCTGTGCTTATGACGGAGCGGTTCCGTCATGGCCCGCTCAGCGCAGGCGCGGAATTCGCGCCGCGCAGGAGTGCCGAGCGGGCCATGACGGAACCGCTCCGTCATCAGCACAGCACACCCGCAGCTGATGATGGAGCGGTTCCGTCATCAGCATCCAAAGGGTTAAAAGCAAGACAGAAATGTTTACCTCTGCCACAGTGGGGAGGCCATGGGAGGCTGGTAATATGTTGTCCCACACCTAAGAGGTTAATTGGCCTTTAAAAACTAGTCAAAAGAGCCTGACTCACTATGAAGTAAACAGGTTTGATTGTAAACAATAGTAAAGCCTATGAATTAATTGCCATATTGCCATAGTGTAGCGCATGAAAAAACATTCTGGGATGCAGGGACTGCACACATTATCACCTGTGTGTGATGCCTGACTGCCTTACGTGGGACAACATTCTTTATTTCTCTCTCACAAATAATATACACATGTTCCTAAATCTTCATGACAATTACTCAATTTGTTTTCACTGAACCCTATTTAATTTGTTTTCACTGAACCCTATTCTGTATTCCCCTCCACCTGTCGCATTATAGTCACTTAGTGTGAGCTGGAGTAACTAACCTCAATCACTGTGTGAAGCAATGTATTCATAATGTTAACACATAACTCATAGTGCAGTCGTGCATTACAGCAGAACTCATTTAAAATCTTGTAGAAAGCAACTGCACAACTGCTATTAAAGCCCACCTACTCCCACCTCTGGACAGTGGTAATGTTAACACTCTGCTCCTTGATTTCCTGGGCCCCATATTGACCCCCTGTGAAGGCAACTTACACGCCTCAGCACGTCTGGCATGAAGAAATTTGATCACATCACCCCTATCCTAATTAAACTCTATTGGCTCCCAAGCCATCATGACCCGCATCCAGCTTCACTTGCATTCAAGCTCATCAACTCTGATCTCTGGAAATCTAGGACACCATCAGACTGGAGACTAAAACGTGAAAAAAAGAAAGAAAGAAAGACAGCATGCTATTACAATATATGGGGGACGGGATCTTAATAAAAATCTGCATATCCATCAGGACTTCCCCACACCTGCTCCAATTTATAATAGAGTTGAAGACGCACCCCTTTGAGGAACACTAGTGTAGTAACAGTACACTTCTGTACTGATAATCCTACTACTTCTATTACTTGTTGGCTATACAAATACCACACACATACATACATGCATGCAAACATATATTAATACACACATACATAAATATATACAAAAACTAGTTACTACACAATGTTAGTGTCTAGGCAAATTGTAATCTTCGCACTTCAATGCTAATATACTGTTGTCAGTATTGTGTATGGGTCATGTGGCCCAATGTATGGTTCATCACAATTTACCTGTAAACCTTATGTGATATTATGTGATATTGTTGTATTTCTATCTAGGACCCTAATTCGATATTCCCGATTCATGCCCTTGTGCAGTTATAATCAATAATATCCTTACAAAGGCATAAGAATCAAATCCATATTCTGTAATAGCCCATGCATTCCAAAGCACTGCACGGCTACTCCCATAGACTCCTAGAAAGTACAACGCGTTCCTTAAACAAACCAAGCCTCCAGCAGCTCGGGAAATTCCCGCCCTGCTTTTGTTTTGATTTGAACAAGAACTCCTGAAGTCCAGCAAGAACTGTTAGTTCTTAGTGACATCTTATGTCCAACCTTACGTAAAACCCGGCACCTTTCAGGTATAAAATACAAACAGTTGCCTTAAGCAAACACACGGTGGTTTGAAGCAGAGCGGCTATCTGCTTGCCCGAAAGCCCAGCTGATGGGAGAGCCCACGGAAGCCGCCCCTCCTCTTTGACACGCTGGAGAAGCTAGTTTTTCTCACGCCGAGAAAATCCAGCTCCGGTGTTCCAGAGTCACCCTTGCAGGTTGCTGGGAGATGGGAGTCCTGAAGAAAGAGATACCAGACCTCCCACATTCTATTACTAAGGTACAGAGCTGACTAAACCCTTAAAGAGAATTCTTGATTAAGATCCTTGGCAAAAACAATCTTAACCCACTTAACTTAAACTTCTACTTACTTACTCCTTCCCTAGTATTATGCTTAGGTTAGGTACATCGGGGCAGGAGTAGTTAGAAGCACCAGTTGAGTACGTTAGTAAATGTTTTTATGTATGTATATATGTTATCTATTTTAAAGTATCATATGGCTAAGAAACCATATCAATGCTTTTACATTATTATTTCATAATACTACTTTTACTGTACGCACTGTACTTTATAATGAGTATTGCAATTGTGGCAATTCATTTCTCTTGCATGAGAAAGAAGACTGCTCAATAAAATAACACCTTTTATTGAAAAACGCCCGTCTCTCTTTTTCTCTGCAGTCTGGTGAAACTAAGTATGCACGATTGACTGAGTGAAATAGCCGGCTATTATTTTCACACGACTGTAGAGATACACTCTTTATTCTGAGGGAGCAAAGTTGTCATGTCTATGCGGTTGTCAGAAACTGAATCCCTTCTTGTCTGAACCAGGGAAGTTAACCCCTCCTTATTCATTCGAGAAAGTTTCTAGTGACCTCTAAGCTAGCTGGCAAACCTGAATTAAGTCTAACATAGTTAGTAGAGACCTAGATGACCTCAGTCCTACGTCTACACTGCTGTTTATGTTATTTAAATGCGCAGAGCCTATTGGGAAAATAGGTACTACACTACAATATAAGTTGCATCTGTCTTGATATGTCTCTAGATATTTTTAATGTTGCTCACAATCAAACAATGAACTGGTTGTATTGTGCATGATGAGACATTAAGGCCCCTATTAGGATAGCGGGCGGACTTTGCCCGCCCGCCATCTTCCTGTTAAACAGGACTGCCCACCATAGGAGCGGCGGTCCCGCCTTGGGCATTAGGAAGGGCCCACCGCAATGGTAAAAATGCACGTTGTGCATTTCAAAGCACAACATGACAGGCACCGCGCGGTGCCAGCCATTTTGCACTTTGAAATGCAGGGGGCTACCATAGGTACCTCCAATGTGCACCCCCCACCCCGGACTCCCAGGGAGTCTCCGCATGCCTTTCCATGGCGGCAATGCCGCCACGGAAAAGCATGTCAGGAAGCCCATCATAATATGGCTGGTGTTGTCTCATGGACACCGCCACCATATTAAACATTTTCCGCCCCTGCCGAAAGCCGACCGGGAAAGAAAAGTGGCGGACGGTGTTTGCGTCCGCCACGGTCCCCCCGCCATAATAATATGGCGGGGGTAAATGGGTGGCGGGCGCACATTAATGTCGGACGGATCGCCATTGCCACCATGGCAATGGCAATCCGCCCAACATCATAATGGGCCCCTTAAATATTCCATGCACTGGATGACCACTCTTTAGCACATGAGAAACATAAACAGAATGGACACGGATTAACAAAGGCAAACTGAGACATAAGTCTAACTTTACCATTTTCAGTATTCACAAAGGGCATTTCCGAGTAGCAAAGTTAGATTTTGTCACAGTTAAACTTACGTTTTAGTCTTAAGTTTAACTGAGACCAATAGTCCTTGGTTTTAGTTAAACTTAAGACCAAAACTCGCCTTAAAGTTAGTTTTTTTTCTGTTTACCTTTTTGAATCAGGCCCAATATCTATACTAATATAATAAAGAGAGAGCCCAAACATTTGAGGCGGGTAATCTCAGGAAGCACAGCACCAATCACAACACCCAACACAGCGTTGGAAAGGACAGTTGCAGCAGAATGACATAGGCTATGCAGACGCCCACCATATACATTTAAAAGGTAAAAGAACCGTGCCAGCAGAGTAGGCCCTTGTGAGCGTGTCTGTGTTGTGCTGTGGGCGTCTGCTGGAGGCGTGACAAACACTGGGGGCGTGTGGTACGTTCCGCCCTTCATGCTATGTCTCATATCATGTGCTGTGTACGGAAAAAAAAGCGAGCGTTATGCCCAATATTTCATTGTTTTTTCTTCCCAGGTTCTGTACATTCCAGCTCCGGGTGTCCGCCTTGCACCCTTTAAATACCCCTGCACCCCATAATCATAACCCACTCTTACTCCTTAAAATACCCCAACACCCTTAAACACTAACCCATCTTAACCCTATAAATATACCCTGTACCCCAAAACCCAAACCTATCCCTAAACCCTAAAAATACCCCTGTACCCCAAGACCCAAACCTAGCCCTGAACCCTATAAATACCCCTGTACCTCAAAACCCAAACCTACCCCTGAACCCTAAAAATACCCATGTACCCCAAAACCCAAACCTAGCCCTGAACCCTAAAAATACCCCTGTAACCCAAAACCCAAACCTACCCCTGAACCCTAAAATACCCCTGTACCCCAAAACCCAAACCTAGCCCTGAACCCTTAAAATACCTGTGTACCCCAAACCCCAAACCTACCCCATAACCCTAAAAATACCCCTTTACCTAAAACCCAAACCTAGCCCTGAAACATAAAAACAACCCTGTACCCCAAACCCCAACTCTACCCCTGTTCCCTAATATACCCTTGTACCCCAAAACCCATACCTAGCCCTGAACCCTAAAAATACCCCTATACCCCAAAACCCAAAACTAGCCCTGAACCCTAAAAATACCCCTGTATCCCAAAACACATACCTATCCCTAAAACTACATACCCCATAACCCAAAACTATATCTGAACCCTTAAAATACCCAAACACCCCAAAACATATACCTTAGTACCCCAAAACATATACCCCCATACCCATACTTGCCTTATCCAAACATTTAAAAAAACTTATTTTTACCATTCATGCATTTACAATGAATTTCGTTGTAAATGTATGAGTGGTAAAAGCATATAAAATGTAATGCCATGCGTTATAATGGCATTGCAGAGTCATGGTACTTTTGTAATGAAAAATGCAGAGTGATGGTATGCAGAAAGAAAGTTGCGGAATAATGGGTGTTTAATACAGTACAATCTCAATGATTAGAGCGGCAGACCCTGATGCAGAGGTCTAGCCTGGGACCAGGGTTCAATTCCCCGCCTCGGCGGGTCTTGGGCTCAAAAATTCCACGGGTCTGATAATTCTCGCCATTTTGATCGATACCTTATCACTATTGATCTAAAACCCCGATCTGGTCGACTGAACCTTTGTTGCCTGTCATTGAGGGAAGAAAGTGCATCTCTTACCAAGTTAGTTCACCCAATAAAGGACTCCGCTCCAAAAGATCACAAACAACTTCTAGCTTTCAAAGATTTATTATATAGTCAGAATAAGCTGCAGATACAGGCATCTCAGAATGAGATTCACAAGATACACAGGCCCAACTACATACATGTGCTCTCTG
Organism: Lissotriton vulgaris; assembly: GCF_964263255.1. Lineage (NCBI taxonomy): Eukaryota > Metazoa > Chordata > Amphibia > Caudata > Salamandridae > Lissotriton > Lissotriton vulgaris. The sequence continues at coordinate 276,660,150 of NC_141688.1, forward strand.
AAAGCCCTCAGACGAGCAACGAAGACTACGAGTACAAGTTCTAAGAATAATAAAGCTATCAGCATTGACACGTATTGAGATCTCTCCGTCATTTAAGTTGGAGGGAAAAATACAAGTTAGGCTGTCCCTACCCTGCTCTAGATGGTATCCCTACTTAACCAGGTCTCAACCTAACAAAGGTGTCAGCTGTGAATGACTCCCTAGGGGAGTCACCCACTCTTAGTCTCTTGGTGAAAACCTATAGTTCTCCAGTCATGACCCCTCACTGCCTACCCATCCGCTCTCTAAAGGGTCCTCAGGCATCTGCTCTAACTCCACCCAGGGGTGCTGTCCCTAATACAAAACACACAACAGTATTTGGGACGCCCCTCGTGAGACGCCCCTCACGTGGTGTTGCTTCTGGCTTTTTCCATGATGAGGCCTCGTGTGTTAGAGTTGACCTTGCTTCTCAGACTCTTCTCCGGCCCGCTGATACCCCTTAAAACATTCCGGAACCCTCCTCCGTGTCTGGGCCGTCTCCTGAACAAACCTCTATTCATTTCATTTATAATTGGATCCCCCCTTTTCTCTTGCAGACAGACATCTGCAGCCAAGATCCCAATTCTCATAGACTTCCAACAAAGGTTTGCAACATTTCTCGGCCCAGACCAATACGTGTAAATCAATGGCTAAAACATTTCAGGCCTACAGCATTTCTCATAATGATTATAGCATCCAACTCCTTCATTAATTAATAGCATGTTAGTACTCTTATTCTATTATTCGGTAAACACATCTATAAATCATGGCCCATTAACGTTATTACTAAAACATTAGTGCAATCCATGTCGTGAAATGAAACACCTTTCCCATCCCCTCTAGCTCTGGCCCTGAGGCCTACCACGTTCTGCGTTTAACCGCATGCCATCTTACATTTTAGCAGCTACACGACATGGATTCAGGAATAATCACGTCTAATAAAGTCATATAGTTTCACACATTTCTGCATTAGTTCCACTTCTACTTAAATCTCTAAATTAACTACCCATTTCAGAATATAGATGCATGTACTATCAGCACTCATGGCATTTCTCTTCATGACTTGTGCTTACTACGTGTAAGTGTGATGTACTTATACATTTTGGTCAGTTTGCGCTCTCTCAGTTCCCCCCTTTGATGACCTCTCGGGGTCATCACTAATCATTTAAACTGCAGTGATTGCTAGCATAACTCGTTTTTGCGTTTCCAGAGCCCTCAGACTCCTGTACTGACTGTCTTGTATGGCAGCCAATCTCTGCAGCTGTTCTCTCTGTGCTCTCTCTGACCTTCTTACTCTGTACCATTTGAATACCCTCACCAATCCCCACAACACAATCCCACAGATCAATATTATGATGATAGGTTTCAGTATATACCACACAAAGCTTTTGCCTAATGTGGTGAGCCAACCTCCAGCTTCACTCATTCCGTGGCCCACCTTTTCCCAGACATTTTCTCTACTCAGGTCTTCGATCTCCTTGTGAATATCAGTTATGTTCCTAATAACCTTCTCAAGGGGCTTTGAATTGTCTGGAATGTAAGTGCAACATTCCTGGACCTTCAAAGCCTTACAGACTCCGCCCTCTTTTGCTAGCAGGACGTCTAAGGCAAGACGGTTCTGGAGAACCATAGCCCTTATCGATTGCATCTCTCCTTCTACCAGCATTAAGGACTGAGCAGTGCTGGCAGACAACCTATCTACGACTGTTGCCAGTCGTCTAATTTTAACATCATTCAGGATTAGTCCCAAAAGAGGGAACACAGCTCCAAAGACATCTCCAACCATTTCTGCATCTCCTATATCTCTCCTTCCTCTCGATGATGTCTTGCCCTCGATGATCTCTAAGTCTTGGGCATGGTATATTTTGGGGAAGATAATTGCCAAGTAACATGAGCCATACCAGTTGTCAGGTAGTCTCACGTAGGCATTTCTTCCACATACAAAATACACATTTGGAATCACTTGCATTCCCTTCAGGAAATCCTTAGTATAGTACTCTAGATTGAAAGCATGTTCACAGCTAACTTCTCCCACGTATACGTTTTCATAATACGTTTTGGCTCTATGAAGACATAACTTTCCTCTCTGCGTTCTATCTAAAGCTATTGGACCACTACTACCCTTTCTCTTGTGTGCCTTCTCTTCCTCGGTCCAATCTGTTTTCCATTGTCCTGATTTTTTCAAAATCTTTTGTCTCCTGTTTCGATCATCCACCTGCCCTATGAATTTCTTCTCGACTTCTGACACCTTACATGTCAGATTGTTTCTACGGGCATGTGAAGTATCTAAGGTAATCCAAGGAATGAAGAACTTGGCCAATCTGTCTTCACTCTTCCAGTAGTCCCATTTGTTCATCTGCTTATAATTTGGGACTTCTGGTAACACTGAGTCATAATTGGAGAAATAGTATTCAAAACTATCTCTCCCATAAAATATACTAAGCAATAAGCTACATGTAATGCCATATGTCAGCAGGAGGTGATGATATCGAATGCCTTCATCTACAGACGCCGGCAACTGCATGCAGACATAGCAGTCCTTAACCTCCATGGCATCCACGTATTCATATAAAAGTTTAGCATAAGCATTTGACCTAAAGTCGCCTTGGGACTCATCTACGTGTAACCTGCGGGCTTCTGCAGCTAATAACGCTTTCTCTTGAGTATTTTCCCCTTTCCCACCAGCAACGGTAGGTGTAAGCGTCTCTACAGATTTCACATCAGTTACCCTTGCTTCTTCCTCATGTCCCTTTACATAGGAAACGGTTACTACTAAAGCTATTAATATTATCACTCCTACTATTAGTGTGCCTATTATACATTTTGCTCTGCGGTTCTGGGTGCCGGCTTCCATTTCGTCAGACAGTATGGCTCTCTCCCTTGTCTCTGCACAAAGTTCTTTCCTTCTCGTTCCTTTACAGTCTCTTTTACTCCTTTAGTCCTTAGAACCACACAACTGGAAGCTGACAACCTTCTTCGCAAAAATCCTTTAACAGTTCAATACAGACAACCCTAGCCCTTCTCCATCAACTCAAGGGAAGGTCCCTAAGATTCTCTTCTTCCTGGGCGCTAGGTAATCTTCTTTTCTTCTCGCTTATTTACAAAGTCTTTTAAGCATCCACTATCAGGCTTGTGCCTGCAGCTTCGACAGCAAAGTTCAATATTTCCAAACGAAGATTATGCTCTTCGTGGTCTGTTATCCTTGTACCAAAATCGGGGAATTGCAATTCTGTGAGAAACATGTGCTTTAACTTGCTGAGGCGGGGAGGTCTGGGGAGCATGAAAGTTAGTGACCCTTCTTGTTCGACTCCGGGTACTAACAGTCGTATTTCCACTGTGACGATGGGCTCAGAACTGGACACCACCACCGCTCGGATCCTCCCTGTCTCCGGTTTCAACGACATTTGTCGCCAGATATGTCCACTCAGGGGTGGAGTATCTTCGGCTAGGCACACGCACTCTTCTTGACCTTCTCAAGTCCGGTGCTTCAGCGCCCTGAGCACCTTCTTCCGGGTCTGAGTCCTCTGATATCGGAGGAAGGGTTCTCTCTGGAGTTGACCTCAGACGAGAGCTCCTTCTTTGCGGCCAATCAGCTTCTCCACGTACCCTTCTACTCCTTCTCCTTCTTGTCGGTTCACGCTCTCTGTCAGACCTGTCAGTGTCTGACTCGTACTCCCAGCTACTTTCTCCTTCAGTAGCGTTGTCGGTTTCGCTGTTGTACTGACCGTCCTCAGCTTGGTCAGACTCGTTCCCTGCTTCCACTGGCACCTCTACAGCTTGGCTGGCCCCTCTATGGCTTCTCGGTCCGCAGCTGGACGTCTATCCGAGAGAGGAGCTGTTTCTTCCAGAGGTGCTGGAACCCTCCGCGTGTGTGACGCGTGGATCCAATTGGGCAGGCCTCCCACCTTCACAGCCGTGTTCGTGATCAGGATGATCTGGAAGGGCCCACGCCAACGAACATCCAGGCAGCTTCTTCTCACGTGTTTTTTCACCAGGACCCAGTCCCCACGGTACAGATCATGACACGGGACCGGGCACGATGGAACCTCGGCGGCCTGCACCTGAAGGGACACAGAATGAATGGCGTCAGACAGCCCCTTACAATAGTCCAGGATCATATCATCTGTGATGTTAATCAGTGCAGCAGTTGGGACAGAAGGCAACCTCATTGTTCTCCCCATCAACACCTCATGGGGAGACAGCCCCGTTCTTCTATCAGGGGTACTACGGAGGCTCATAAGGACCAATGGCAAAGCGTCAGGCCAACTCAAGGATGTTGATGAACACACTTTTGCAATTCTGGCCTTGATAGTGCCATTTATCTGCTCCACAATTCCTGAAGCTTCTGGTCGATAACTGCAATGTAATTTCTGATCTATGTTCAAAGCCGCACAAATCATCTTCACAAGCTCGCTGTTGAAATGCGTTCCCCTCTCTGATTCCAAAGAGGCCGGCACCCCGAAGCGCGGAATAAGCTCCCTAAGCAGTAACTTGGCTACTGTGAGGGTGTCGCACCTACGTGTAGGGTATGCCTCAACCCATCTGGAGAATACGCAAACAACCACCAGAATATAACGGAGGCGGTTGCACCTTGGCAGTTCGATAAAATCCAACTGCATGCGGTTGAAGGGACCCCCTGACCTCCCAATGTGACTCAATGCAACTGGTGTCTTTTTCCCCACATTCAACTGCTGACAGGTCACACAACGCTGGCACACTGCTTCGGCTGCTATTCTGAACTTAGGATTGTACCAGGTCTGCCTGAACACTCTCAGCATAGCGTCTCTTCCTAAGTGTACAGGACCATGTATTTGTCTAGCCATTGGGCTCACCATCTCATTGGGTAACACTGCTCTGCCATCTGGTGAGACCCAGAAATGGGCCTCGCCCACCACACATCCTGCTTTTTCCCATGTTTCTTTTTCAAAATCAGGAGCATTTTCTTGCATGCTCTTCAGTTCGTCCCAAGAGTCAACAGTTTCCAGTATCATAGCTAATTCAGTTCTTACATTTATTCCACCCACTTCCACCTCTGTGAAAGAGTACCCTTGTTCCTCGCAATACCGCGCGACTTCGTCGGCATATCTATTGCCTTGTGACACGAAGTCCATATTTCTGGTATGTGCGGTGCACTTCACAACTGCGATACCTGCTGGACATTGCAACGCCTCTAACAACAGGCGCACAAACTCTCCATTGCGAATGGGAGAGCCTGAAGAGGTCATGAAACCTCTTTGAGACCACAACTGCCCGTAATCATGAACTACCCCGTAACCATATTGGCTGTCGGTGTATATGGTGACTCGAATTTGATTGCTTGCCAAGCAAGCACGCGTTAGGGCAATAATCTCGGCTACCTGAGCGGAGTGTACTCCTTCCAGGCATCCAGCTTCCACAACTCCAGTAATTGTACAAACAGCGTAAGCTGCTCTCAACTGCCCAACTTCGTCTCTTACACATGAGCCATCGACAAAGAAAATTTCGTCTGGGTCAGTCAATGGCTCATCTACGATGTCGGGTCTTGGTTTGGTGCATAGTTCAGTCACATCGAGGCAGTCATGTTCTGTACATTCATCATCATCCTCAATATCGTTTGGGAGTGGCATCAAGGTGGCAGGATTCAAAACAGAGCATCTCCTGAGGGTCACGTTCTCTGCAGCGAGTATAACTTGCTCATAGCGCGTGAGCCTACTGTTGGTCAGATGCTGTGTTTTGGTCCTGGTCATTAACAATTCAACAGAGTGGGGCACATGCACCTCTAACGGATGCCCCATGACAATATTCTCACACCTCTTGATGCTGACACCTGTTGCGGCAACAGATTTGAGACATCCGGGCAACGCTGCGGCTACTGGGTCTAAAGTAGCCGAGAAATATGCGACTGGTCTACGGGCATTCCCATGAATTTGGACTAACACAGACAGCGCGCAACCCTCTCTCTCACAGCAATAAAGCAAGAATGGTTTATCGTAATCAGGCATTCCCAAAGCCGGAGCACGAAATAGGTCCTCTCTCAGCTGTAGGAACGCCATCAAACAGTCTTTGTCCCATGGTACCGGATCGCTCACCTCCTTGTGCGTCAGTTTTTGCAAGGGCTTTGCTTTCAGTGAAAAGTTTGCAATCCACTGTCGGCAATATCCCACCATCCCTAGAAACATCCTGACTTCTCTCTGTGTTTTAGGCGCATTCATCTTCATGATAGCCTCTATCCTGTCTGGTGACACTTTTCGTTTGCCTTTCTCAATTCTGTGTCCCAGGTACTGCACTTCTGTCAGGCAGTATTGTAATTTTCCCGGGGACACCTTGTGCCCATTTTCAGCTAGGTGATTTAACAAAGCAATAGAGTCCTCCCTGCAAGCTTCCTCTGTTTCTGACGCCACAAGGAGGTCGTCTATGTACTGGACCAGAACTGACCTCTGGGGCAGCACTAGACTTTCAAGATTTTTCTTCAGAAGCTGGTTGAAGATCGATGGGCTCTCTGTATACCCCTGAGGAATACGACACCATGTTAGGACGCGACCTTCCAGCTTAAATGCGAAAAGAAAATGGCTCTCTTCGTCCAAAGGGATCGAAAAGAAGGCCTGGCAAAGATCAATCACAGTGAACCATTCTGCTTGGAACGGTATCTGAAACAGTATCACTGATGGATTCGGTACCACTGGACAACATGAAACGACTATGTTATTAATCTTTCGGAGGTCCTGCACTATCCGGAATTTCCCATTTGGTTTCTGCAAACCCATAATCGGGGAGTTACATGGACTACCCACGATTTCTTTCAATATTCCCTGCTTAATCATGGACTCGATCACAGGCTTTATACCTGCAATCGTTTCTGGAGTCAATTTGTATTGGGGTGTCCTTGGAAACTCAGCATGCGGTTTCACTACAATTTTCACTGGGTCCACCCCCTTGACCAATCCAATCTCTTCCCCAGTGAAATCCCACACTTCTGGAGCTACTGTCTCTCTCAAATCCCAGGGGAGCTCATCTACTGTCAGAGTGGGATACAGCTCCACACATATTCTGGAATTTGCGACTTTAAAGTCCGCATCATCGTCATTAGTCAATACCTCCACTCCTTGTGGAGTGCAGTATATGGTGCAGTTTAATTTGCACAAAAGGTCTCTTCCTAGCAGACACACAGGGCTAGAATCGCAAACCACAAACTGGTGCTCATCACTGTACTTCCCTATTTTCACCTGCACGGGTTCTGTCAGTGGGCTGGTCATTCTCCTGTTAGCGACCCCCACCACTTGTATGGTCTCTCCAGACATGGGCAGGCCTGGAACTGCGGCGGATCTGATCGTGGATCTAGTGGCTCCTGTGTCCACCAAAAATGTCGTGGGGAACCCTGCCACTTCGGCCTCCACATAGGGTCCCCTTTGGTCCACCTCCAAGACTGCCCCGAGGGTGCAGTCCTCCCTTTCCACTCTCTGTCCAGTTAGTGGGTCCACATAATAGCACTCCTCTCCTCCTACAAACAGGGGCATCTGTCTATAGGTCTTACCCATTGTCCCTACTCTGGGTGGCTGGGGAAACTGGGCTCGGGGAGGAGGCCCCCCCCCTTTGAGCACCTTTCCCTGGTACTGCGTTACCCCTCTTGTAGGCGCACTCTGGACCTCTTCCTCCTCTACCTCCTGTTCTCCTATCTCGACATTGTAGGGACACTCGCGTTTCCAATGCCCCACCTCGTTACACTGATGGCACCGCGTCGTTTTTTTCAAGGCAGCTATGTCTATTCGGGGTCTAAAGGTGGAGTTCTCCTCGTTGCCCTTGTTCTGGCTATACTGCTTCTTTCCCCCAGTCCCTGTTCCTTGCGGCTGTTGCTGCTGTCCCCCCTTTCCGGCTGCCTGCATCTGTACCACCATCAGTTTCTCTTTTAGCTTCTTTGCCTTGGAATCTATCTCATCACAGCAGTACCTGGCATACCTCAGTATTTCGTCTAGGGGTTTATTTTGCCAACAAATCAAGTGTTGCTGTATCATTAAACTAATATCCGGTCTCAGGCCCAGGACGAACTTGGACACAAATTGCCCTATGTCCTTTGGATCCATTACATCCAGGCCGCTATACTGTTTAAACGCCTTCAGCAATCTCTCATAGAATTCATGAACTGTCTCCTTGGGTTCCTGTCTAGTTCGATCTATTTTGACCCAATCTATGTCTTGCATTGGCACTTTCTCTTTCAGCCATGTCATCACTCTCTCGAATTTTGCCATCACAATCTCGGACGGCCCATTAGTCTTAGCATCTCTCTCTGGCTCTGTTGTGGGCCACTCAGCGCTAACCTTGCATGCTGTCCACAAATCTCCTGGCACTACGATGTCAAACAGCGTGTTCAGATCTATCCATAGGACCTTTGAGATTTTTACGAATCTCTCAACTTGCTTGTACCACTCCACTGGGTTTTCCCGCAATTTGGGGAAGGAAGTGGTAAAAGCAGCTAAGTCTCCCCTACTCCACGGGACGTGCACATAGTTCCCATTTGCGACTTCACGCAAAGGGTATGCCTCTATTCCCTGCAGTCCTCCTGGTGTCACACTAAGCGTGCTTCTCCTGACGGTCCCCTTCTTGGACCACCTCTCTTCCCACTTATCTAATGCCCTCCATGTCCTTATTCCCGTGATCAGTTCCCTTATGTGCGTTTTCAGTCCTATTGTTCTCCTCTCATCTAGGTCTCGATCTGAGTAATATAGCCTGTGGTTACCCTGTAATGCTTTGGTCCTTGACAGGTCCACCATATATTTGCCTGCTAGTTCGACTAACTTCTCATGAATTGTTCTCGCTTTCCGAGTGATGTCTTTTGCCATGAACAGTATTTCATCCGGCTCATACATTTCCATTCTTTCTAAAGGCAGGGTACCATCGACCATGTCATCCAGGTCTGACCTTAAGCTGGCGACATCGAGTCTCTTGGCTTTTATCTCGGCTCTCAATATCTCTTTCGAAGGAGGTTCACAGGGTTCTCTCCCATCCCAACTCCGGGCCCTACGTTTGGGTTCGGGAGAGTTAAGGAGTGCTCTCCCTTGTTCCCATCTTTCCAGGTCCCATGCTCGGCCATCCGATCTTGGAAGGTGATGGAACACGGGCCTGTAACCCCCAATCTTACTTTGCTCATTCTCTCTCTCTTCTCTCTTTTCGCAGTATGCCTCTCTGCTATTCTCCCTCCGGTCTCCATTCTCTCTCGGTCTAGTATCACTCAGTATCTGATATGACCCTTCTCGGTTCCCCATATTCCCTGGACTGCGCTCATGTCCGTCATCACAGGGACTATGGTGCGACCTCTCGCAACTCCCATTCTGTTCTCTGTTGCCGGGCACACAGTGGATACACTTAAAGCTGTCTCTGTACTCCCGAGTCCTCCTGTCTTCTCCGCTATGCTTTGGGCGAGACACCCCCCCGTTCTCTGGGCCCCCGTTTTCCAGGTCTGATCTACCTCCACTCCGGGCCCAATGAGTGACTCCCCTACTATCGTTCTCCCTCCCGTCCCACTCCGGGCTGCTCTCCTCAGCCCCGCAGTGAGTCCGGGCTCTGCTATCCTGACTTTCTCTTCCAGCTTCCGCAGCTATGATGCTCTTGTGAGCCTCTACTGCCTCATCCCACTTCTTCATGTACTCGTTTAACTCCTGAAAGGATTTTCGTCCTGATCCCCTCATATCCTCTGGCCATCTATGGCCCCCCGGATCTCCTGCTGTGTGTACTGGGGTGCTCCACTCTCTTGGCATCGGCAAGTGGCTTGGGGAGTTGATCGTATCATTCCTCCTTGCCATCTCCGCTCTTTCTCTGTCCCTCCGTACCCGTTCCTCCCCTCTGGCCCTTTCTGGGTCATATATCGATACTATAGGACCTATGGTAACAGGTACCTGTAGTGCATCTGGCAATGCGTAGGATGTGGCACACTCCGTTTCCGGCGCCCTTTGTACCACAAACCTCCCGACTACCTGCTGCACCTGGCTAGGCTGGGACAGTTCTTTCTTCGCGGCGGGATCCCAATCGGAACTGGGAAGCGGCCCATGCTCTCCTGCATCGCCCCCCCCTTTTTCACTATTCTCGACATCTCCCCCTGCTCTGTTATACGGGGGTGGCCTGTCTGTCAATAATCTGTTTATCAGGCTGTCCTCGGTCTCGCTCTCGTCATCTTCCTCTAGGGGGCTTTTGTTACCGGGCATCTCTAACACTGGGTACAATTTATTTACTTCCATGTTATGCACTCTCCATCTTTTAGCATCCGCATCCCACTTGGCATCCTGCACTGCCCTTACCGATCGTTTCACCCTTTTTTGTCGTCTATTCAAGTTCCTCTCGTGCGCTGCCCTAATCCATGCATTGAGAGCTTCAAACTGGGTTGGTCTAGGCATGGGTCTTATTGAGGTCATGACTGCTTTCAATCTATGTAGCACCTCTAATCTGAACGTCCCATACTTTGGAAACGTCAGTTCCTCATTTCCTTCTGTAATCTTACTCCACTCTGATATCCACATTATCGTATGGAGCCCAACATTTGCCGCCATATAATAAGCCGGCGTACCCTCCGGCGGGGCTTCTTCCCCTTCATAAGATCTCCGCCTCTCTCTTTTAAACACCGCTCTTAACCATTTAAAACACTTCATGATTATACGCACAAATTCCAGCCTCAATACTCTGTTTACTTCCTGATGACAATCCACCAATCCTAGCACGGCTTTGCTAGCTGGCCTATCGCAGCGCGGTCTTTCTCCGGCCGGCCAATCCCAGCGCGGCACTTTCTGACGTCACTTGTCTCCGCTTCGCAGCAGCACCCCTCCTTTCTCAGCTCTCCTCCCGGTCATGCATGCGTCCCATTCATACCTTGAAAAATGACTACTTCCGACCAAGCGGTCACTTCCCTCGACTGTACGTCCACAGCCTATCTGTAATTGTCAACACAACTGACGAAATGTCTATCGTCTCTCTGATAGGTTTCTTACACACACAGTAACCTCCGACCAGCGTCCGTTACTCACGCACTCACTCTTACGTTCCCCCTATCTCGGTCTTTCGGGTGATCAATGGTACCTCATGACCCCCTTCACACTAGTTGACAATTACTCTGGGTGTCCGGCACACCCGAACCACTTAAGCTCTCCTTGAACTTAAGATTTCCACCGGTTGTGCGCGCTCACAACCTGTCCCACAGTCTCTCTACAGGCATTCAACTCCGCCAGACATTACAACATAGATACAACACAAAAACCCCGCAATCTAGCACGCATGACCCTTTATACTCACTCTCGACCGATACTGCTGCTTTTCTGTCTCACGTCATCCGGACCTTCTTCGTCGGGCGGTTCTTCCGATCATCGATCTCTAGGGGCCTTGGGGTAATCTAACCTGGCCTAGATCACCTTCCTCAAGAAGGCAACCATCCTCTGCTACCAACTGGAAGGGCGAGATTTTGATCGATACCTTATCACTATTGATCTAAAACCCCGATCTGGTCGACTGAACCTTTGTTGCCTGTCATTGAGGGAAGAAAGTGCATCTCTTACCAAGTTAGTTCACCCAATAAAGGACTCCGCTCCAAAAGATCACAAACAACTTCTAGCTTTCAAAGATTTATTATATAGTCAGAATAAGCTTCAGATACAGGCATCTCAGAATGAGATTCACAAGATACACAGGCCCAACTACATACATGTGCTCTCTGAAAGCCCTCAGACGAGCAACGAAGACTACGAGTACAAGTTCTAAGAATAATAAAGCTATCAGCATTGACACGTATTGAGATCTCTCCGTCATTTAAGTTGGAGGGAAAAATACAAGTTAGGCTGTCCCTACCCTGCTCTAGATGGTATCCCTACTTAACCAGGTCTCAACCTAACAAAGGTGTCAGCTGTGAATGACTCCCTAGGGGAGTCACCCACTCTTAGTCTCTTGGTGAAAACCTATAGTTCTCCAGTCATGACCCCTCACTGCCTACCCATCCGCTCTCTAAAGGGTCCTCAGGCATCTGCTCTAACTCCACCCAGGGGTGCTGTCCCTAATACAAAACACACAACAGTATTTGGGACGCCCCTCGTGAGACGCCCCTCACGTGGTGTTGCTTCTGGCTTTTTCCATGATGAGGCCTCGTGCGTTAGAGTTGACCTTGCTTCTCAGACTCTTCTCCGGCCCGCTGATACCCCTTAAAACATTCCGGAACCCTCCTCCGTGTCTGGGCCGTCTCCTGAACAAACCTCTATTCATTTCATTTATAATTGGATCCCCCCTTTTCTCTTGCGGACAGACATCTGCAGCCAAGATCCCAATTCTCATAGACTTCCAACAAAGGTTTGCAACATTTCTCGGCCCAGACCAATACGTGTAAATCAATGGCTAAAACATTTCAGGCCTACAGCATTTCTCATAATGATTATAGCATCCAACTCCTTCATTAATTAATAGCATGTTAGTACTCTTATTCTATTATTCGGTAAACACATCTATAAATCATGGCCCATTAACGTTATTACTAAAACATTAGTGCAATCCATGTCGTGAAATGAAACACCTTTCCCATCCCCTCTAGCTCTGGCCCTGAGGCCTACCACGTTCTGCGTTTAACCGCATGCCATCTTACATTTTAGCAGCTACACGACATGGATTCAGGAATAATCACGTCTAATAAAGTCATATAGTTTCACACATTTCTGCATTAGTTCCACTTCTACTTAAATCTCTAAATTAACTACCCATTTCAGAATATAGATGCATGTACTATCAGCACTCATGGCATTTCTCTTCATGACTTGTGCTTACTACGTGTAAGTGTGATGTACTTATACATTTTGGTCAGTTTGCGCTCTCTCACCTCGGTGCCTATTCCAATCATGGAGTCCCACTCTGCAACTCTGGGCAATAGCTTGCTTAATCTCCACAACGGCCCCCACAACGCTAAGGATGCCTGGCCTCCACCTTGGGGGTGCCCAGGAGTGGACGTCTCACAGGGAAAGCCAGGATGGGTTCCACAGCGGTATTCGTACAAGCGCCTTGAGACCCGTGCGGGTGAGTAGTGCGCTATACAAGTATCAATTTACAATTTTTTTATTTTTAAGTACATTGGTGGCACGGCAGCCCACATCTCCAGCAACATACTCATATTTTTTCACCACCAATTTGAAAAATACACAGGTCTCTCTCATTGATGGCCATTACCGACATACACTTTTAGACACACCTCCCGCCACAAGTACTAGAATTGCGAACTTTAGAGCTGGGGAGCTAGGTTTGAATGTCGGCATCAGCTCAACATCCTGTGATTCCAGGCAAATTGCTTTGTCTCCCCATGCCTACCACAAATGAATGTGTTCTTCTGTAATGTCAATTGTGCTCATGCCATGTTGTCGAGTTCGCGCTATATAATATTGCAAGGAAAAATAAAGTAGGGAAACTCGAGTTCACACACTACTGAACGCGCACTTTAGTGCATCAGCAGTGCACTGTGAATCGGAGCGTTTCACAGGCCTGTCACAGATAAGAAATGCTATCAAAACAAAATCCTACAAAAGAATATACTACTGGTCAGCAGCAATTCATACCCGGACAATGTCGGGACAGGCTGCTAGTAGTTAATAAAATGGTCATCTTTTACATAGACAAATGGTAAATAATATTTTATCCAGATGGCTTTGTCCGAAAACTTGTATCTATACATTGCAAATCTTTACGAGGATAGGTTTACAATCCATTTATTGGGGAAGTAACTTCACAGAAGAAGACAATAACACTCCATGTTGTGGTGCACACATCTTGACTATAATATTCCTTCACATACACACACCTACGCATGATGACACACTGGAAGATATGAGGACAGTAAAAACAAAAATGTGATACAAACTGATGTCACAACAAACTCATGTGTGGGCTGCACATGACATCAATCAATGTCTGATGTACCTTGAGACTGTTCACAAATATTTTCACAGTACATCAACTTATGTTTTTGGATCTGACTTACATTCAGCTATTCCAGCAATGTAATAATAATTTACAACATAAATTACACATTTGTATTAAATAGCAAATGTATTTGATTAACAAAATTATTTTTATGCCACTTTCAGTCTGCGTAGCACTGTGACTGGCTGTGTTATCAGAGATGGTGGGCTCCAAGGTTGGGCAGAGCACCATCCCAGCAGTCCCATTCAAAACTTATATATCTCTATCTATATATTCATTCACTGAAAAAAAACAAAGGTTACAAGGAAGTTAAAGTTAGGTTCACATTTCTCTCATATAAAACCATAGAAATTCAGCAGTTATAGTTACCTGAGTTAAATATAACTTACGCCCCGGAATGCGCTGCTTATTACTTCACATATCAAACCACTTATGACATTGTCAGTAACATCACTGATGAAATCTCAAATGAAATCTGATGATATCATCCACAGACCTACTCATACACCCACTCACACTCCCATACAACCTCTCGTATGCTTACTAACACACTCATGCAACCACTCATATACCCATTTACAAACCTATAACAGTACGCATACACCAACTCATTCCTCCATAGAGTCACTCACCCAACCAGCCACTCACACACTCATATAGCCACACACACAACCACTCACTCACCAATACAGCTACTCATACAACCAGTTGCTCACCCATACAGCCACTCACACAGACATACACTCACCCATACAGCTACTCACACACATACTTATTAACCTATACAGCTACTTACACACATACCCACTCACACACTCATACAACCTATTAACACAGTCACTTACTCACCCATTCAAGCACTCTCACTTTCACTCACACAACCACTTACATACCCATTTACAGATCCGTACAAGCACTCTCATATCTGTCTATCTGCCACTGGCAATAAGGCCACTAACATGTATAGGTTTTCAGAATAGATCTTAGTAAATTATTCCCATGCTCAACCCTTGCTAGCTTGCTTGCGAGCAGGCAGGCTCACCTTCAAAGACAGGTATGTAAAACATTTAAAATACCAATTCTGGAAATAATTAAGACACAACGTACAATGAAAATCCAACACAAAATTTAAAAAATAGAAAATATTTTTATCTTTAAAATGACACTAAAAGGAAAAAAAATTCAATGTAGGGAACCGAAGATATGATTTTTTAAAGTCCTTCTAAGCTCTCTGCCAGTCTAAATTCAGTGAGGTTTGCCGGCTTGCCTTGCGACGTGCTCCCAGTCAAACTAATGGAAGTCAGGCATCCAGAGCTCTCTAGAGGGAAGAACCAGGGATCTAGGACAGCTAGCAGTTGAAGGTGGGCATCTTGGCTCTAGCGGTAGGTTCCAGTCACCTTTTTTATGCTCAGACTTAGAAACTGTTACAAACCTTTTTCTTGTGGGGTCCCTAGATGCACTTCACCTGGCCGAATATTGTTTGGGTGTGCCGGCTTGGGTTTCAGCCTACTCCCGGTAAAAATCTGGATGTCGGACCTCTGGAGCTTTTCAGTGGGACAAACTTGGACAGCAGGAGGGCTCGCATTGGCCAGGTCGAGCCGGTCCATTTATGGAGCATTATTCCATGTTACTCCAAACTTAATGTACTTCTTCCTAAAGTTCCCCAAGTGGTCCCAAAATATCTAAAAACTCTAAGGGTCTGGAAGCATCAAGGTGGTCCTTGAAGGTTTGGAACTTCAGTTCCCACAAAGCACTAGGAAAAAACCTATACCAGTCCACTGGTAGTACTCCAGGCTGAGGAGTCTTGGTGGTGATGTTCCAGGTGAGCTCTGTTAACCTGTAGCTTGCAGGGAGTCTACTCTTTAGTCCTTATGAAGCAAGATAGTCCATAGGGCTGTACTTCTGGATTGTACATCTTCAGAGTGCACGGCCTGGTTAGCGTAAATCACACATCTCAGCATGGAATATTCTTCTCTCCTAAGTTTCAAGCAGCAGATCTGAGAGGCTCTTCTCCTCTCAGATACGTATTCTAAGTTCTTTGGGTCAAGCAAGAGGGTACTCCTGTCCAACGAGGTACAGGGTAACACCCCAGGGTATGACCACTTCCTCCTAACTATGGCAAGATTTTCACCAGAGAGCACAATTTCTCCAAAATTAATCATGGCTGATTTCCCAGCAGTAAGAGAAGAGTTGGCTAAACACACCTCCAGGATGGCTAATCTCCATAATCTCTCCCACTTGCATCTGCTCATCAGATAAAAGTGGTGGGGCATAATCCTTGGCTGCAATTCGAGTAAGAGAGCCAGAAGCCGTCTCCTTGGGTACGCTCACACTTGCTTGAATTCATTCTTTCTCTCGTTCAGTCTCAATCACTAACTCTCATTCGCATATCCACTCACTTATGCTTATTCTGACTAACTCAGTATCACTCATTCTCACTATGATCGATTCACTCTTATTCATTCTACCTTACTCTATCTTAATTCTGTTAATTTCTATTCACTTAGTCTCACTCTAACTCACTCAGTCTCATCCAGTCCCAATCATTCTGATTCACTCATTCCCACTTATTTTTAATCAGTCTCTCTCTGGTTCACTTGTTCTTCCTGACTAACTCAGTCCAGCTGATTCTAAATCGCTCAATCTCACTGTGACTCACTTACACTCACTCAGTCTCACTCATTGACAGTCAGTCATTCTCTCACAGTCCCACTGTTCCTCACTGATTCAATCAGTCCCACTCATTCTCATTCACCCAATATTCATTGGATTCACTCATTCTCACTCATTCCTGACCATTCACACTCATTTCCACTCTTCCTGACTCAATCTTACTCATTCTCTGACTCACTAAGACTCACTCTGACTGTGAATCACTTATTTTCACACACAGTAACTCATTTGTGCTCACTGTGATCCTCCCTCACTCTCATTCATTGTCACTCATATGCAATCTTCCTATCCCTCAATTTCACTCACTCTGACCCTCCTACACTACCACTGTTGGGATTGTACATATGTTTTCACGAGCCATGTCACGAGCATTCAGCTGTGTCTGGAGGCTCGTGACAAGGTCGTGCCTGTGGGGATATTGTATTGTTTCAAACATGCAGAATGTTTACAGTTAGGAGAGCGTCTCGTTATTCGGCATTACTGACTGGAACTCCGTTACTGAATGACCACAATAAACTTGGTCTACCTTTAACTTCCTTTCGTGTGGTTTCCGACTTTCCTACACTGGCGACGAGGGGGAGCTGTATTACCTGCGTTTAAGGACTATTCTGGAACTGGAATATTTTTTGGATTTCCTCGATTTTACTCGGATTTCCATTTCCAGCGCTGTCAAAACGGATCAGAAAGCAACACCGGAATACTGCTAAATTAAGGAGAGCGGAACGGAAGGAAGAGGAACTTAAAATTTTTCTTTCCTTATTTTAAAAAAAAAGGAAATTTGCCGTAATCGCTTACTTTACTTTCACTGGCATCTTTTGAAACGAGGCTTCGAGCGTTCCACACGCGCGATGCACCTTTCCACTGCTGTTCGATGCGACGTGTGAAGTCATCGCTGATCGACGCGACGTATGAGGTCATCGCGCAACTGCAACGTCTGGAGCAGTAGAGAGTCTACGCGACGTGTAAAGGCAGTCTCTGGAGCAGTAGAGAAACTGTTTTTTTTTCCAACACGACGTGTAAAGGCAGTGCGCAACCTTTGAAATAGTGGAGATGCTTCTCTACTCACGCTGATTTTCAACAACAACTTTGATCACAGCAATGGATAATTGTATTTTGGAAGGGTATCAATAATACGCTTTTTGCGTGCTATGCTATTTAAACTTACCATTGTACCTTTATGATATCAACTTACATTCTATTTCGTTTTTTTTTTTTTCTCTTTCTATTATTATTTATTATTTTCTCATATTTTAACATGTCTGGTATCGTTCCTCCTCCTGCATTTCTGTCATCACCAGGTGAACCACCTATGGCTTGGGAAATTTGGGAACCTGTTTTCTTAGCTTATGTTGAGGTACTAGAGGAAGGACAGTGTGAACCAGATAGGAAATTGTCTCTGCTTAAACATTGTTTGGGTGGTATAGCTTTAAAAGAATTCAAGACATTACCAGCTCTTGTAAATCCGGGTGAAATTGATGTTTATGAGTATGCTTCTTTGCAGTTAAACTTAAGATATGGTAAGAAAAAGAATGTTGTTATGGAGAGGTTCATTTTCTATTCTAGGAAACAACGTTCTGATGAACCTGTAGAGGATTTTGTGTCAGCATTAAGATCTTTGGCTGTTACATGTGATTTCGAACACATATCTTACGAACAAGTACTAAGGGACCAGATTTTGATGAGAACCAATAACAAGAAAGTCCAAGAACGTCTTTGGACAACTTCTGACATGTCTCTCAATAATGCTATAGATATAGCAAAATCTATAGAACACTCAGAAAAATTTGTTAAAGAGATTAGAGGCAATGATAAAAGTGATGTGTTTAGTGTGTCCAAGGATTTTGATAAATCTAGGAAGACTTTTTCACAGAGAAGTGAGTTTTCTCACAGAAATGATAATAAGTTTAGGAATCAGAAATATGAGAAGAAAACCTCAAAACTATTATGTTTTAGGTGTGGGAGTGATGGACATTTAGCGGACTGTAAAAATTGTCCTGCCTTAGGTAAAACATGCTCAAAGTGTTACAAGAAAGGCCATTTTACAAGATGTTGCAAATCATTAGCAGGAAAGATGAATTGCATAAGTGAATGTTGTGATAACTGTCAATGTGATGATGATGAAACATTTCAGGTTAATACTGTTATTAATGTTTGTGAGGATGGGGAGTGCACTAAGTTTCCGTCTTGTTTCATAATCATTGATGGAGTAAGTTTGGAAATTTATGTAGATTCGTGTACACCATCATTTCTTTGAAAGTATTTCAAGGAAATTTTCCCAATAACAAACTGTGTGAATCTGATGTATCTCCTGGTGGGTATACAGGCCACAAAATTGATTTGATTGGTTATTTTATTGCCAACATACAATTTTCTGATCGACATATTTCTGGGAAAGTTTACGTGTCGAGATCTGGGTTATTGCTTTTAAGTTGGCCACACCAATACGATTTGGGAATGAAAATTGATCCCAGAGCTGATCCTCCAGTTTATGTTGTTCAACCACTCAACACTTCATGTGTTGCTGGGGATAGTTCATTGTTGGTAGAGGAATTACGCAAATCCTTTCCTATTGTTTTCAGTGGGACCCTGGGTAGATACAAAGGATTCGAACATGTCATCAAGTTGAATGAGGATGCCATTCATGTGAGGCATAGAGTAAGGAATGTCCCTTTATCCTACAGCGTTAAACTTAAAGAAATGTTAAAAGATCTGTGTGAAAAAAACATAATTGAACCCATAGAATCGTCACCTTGGGTTTCCCCCATTGTGATTTCGGTTAAGTCCACTGGGGAACTTAGATTATGCATTGACCTCCGCAGTGTCAATAGTGCCATTTGGGTCGACTCACACCCTCTACCCAATCTTCATGAGATGGTCTCGACACTGGCTGGTGCACAAGTTTTTTCATGTGTTGATCTTGCCAGTGCATATCATCAGGTTGTATTAGCTGACGAGTCTAAGAACATAACTGCATTCATTACGCCTGAGGGGTTATATAGGTTTTGTCGTATGCCCTTTGGGTTGGCGAGTGCAGCCTCAGTATTCCAGAGGTTAATGAGGGATACTTTGGAGGGCTTGAATGGTGCTATAGCATTTCAAGATGATATTTTGGTGTATGGAAGAGATGATATAGAACATGACAATAATTTAAGGTGTGTGATTGCTGCCTTGGCAGAGAAAGGTCTTACGTTACGCCTTGACAAGTGCAAGTTTAGGCAAAAAGAAGTGGAATACCTAGGTCACACTATTAGTGGAATGGGAATCAAACCAAAAAAAAAACATGTGAAGAGCATCATTAATGCTCCGATACCCACATCAAAAGAACAACTTGTGGCTTTCTTAGGCCTTATTGAATTTTATGCCAAGTTCATTCCTAATTTTTCAGTAAAGGTTGACCCATTTAGATGTCTGTTGAAAAAAAATGCTAAATTTAATTGGACTGAGGAAATGACACGTGCTTTTGAATTTTTGAAAACATTCATTGTGGATGCTCCTTGTCTTAAACCTTTTGTAGTTGGCGTGAAATGTATTATTATGGTGGATGCCAGTTCATCTGGTTTGGGTGGAGTACTTCTGCAGAAGGATGGTGAAAAGGAATGGGTTGTTGCTTATGCGTCGAGGGCTTTGAGGGATGCGGAAAAGAATTATTCTGTTATAGAAAGAGAGTTACTGGCTTGTGTTTGGGGAGCTGAGCATTTTAGACCTTTCCTTTGGGGTACAAGATTCTTAATTAAAACGGATCATAAGCCTTTGGTGTATCTCATGGCTCCAGGTGGTGGTAGGACAATGTCAGCACGCCTTGCAAGATTAGCCTCGAGATTACAATCTTTTCAATATACTATTGAATATGTTCAGGGTAAAGCGAATGTACACGCTGATTGCATGTCGAGACTGATTTCTGACACGGAAGTCTCTGAGGTGATTAGTGAAGAGGAGTGTGAAGTTGCTTTTACTTTTCGTGATGTCAATTTAGTGTGCGGTGAACGGGTCTCGTTGCAAGAGGACATTTGGATGGAAGAGATGAGTAAGGATTTGGAATTAGGATGTGTCAAGAAGTATCTTGTTCATGGTTGGCCTGAGCAGAGGAAGTTATCTGGAAGTATGATGGGATTTTGTAAGGTCCAAGAGGAACTTGCTTTGGAAAATGGTTCTGATTCTGCGTGGTGATAAGATTGTACCACCATTTTCTATCAGGAACACCTTACTTGATATTGCCCATGAGGGACATTTGGGGATATCCTTTACCAGAAGACGGTTAAAGGAATCTTTCTGGTGGCCAGGTATTGATTCATGTGTAGATCAGTTTGTGCGTACATGTGTGTTTTGCTCTAACAGTGACAAGACAGCTGTTGCTTTACGTCCTGAACCATGCCCAATTGATTTACCCTCAGGTCCCTGGCGTAAACTGGGGATTGACATCATTGGCCCTTTTAGTTGCTTACCTAAGCAAGAAGCTTTTGGTATTGTACTTATAGACTACTATTCCAAGTGGCCAGAAGTTAAAATGGTTAAGGAGGTTACTTCTCGTCATGTGATAGAGTTTTTAGATGAGATATTTTGCAGGGAAGGGATTCCTCAGGAAGTTGTGACCGACAATGGTCCGCAATTTGTGAGCAAGGAAATGGAAGATTTTCTTGTAAAATGTGGTATCATCCATAGGAAGATTGCTGTTTTCCATCCTGAAGCAAATGGCCAGGTTGAGCGTTTCAACCGTGTTGTTAAGGAAGCCATACAACTCTCTATCAAAGGGAATTTAAATTGGAGAAATGCTTTGCAATCTATGTTGTTGGCTTACAGGACTTCCCCAAACTCAGTGACTTTGGTCACTCCTTTCGAACTTTTACGTGGACGGAAGCCCAGCACGAAGTTAGTTCCTTGGTGGCTTAAAAAGAATTTAGTTGGGTCTGAAAATTGTTTAAAGGTAGATTTTGAAGCTGTTCAACACAGGGTCCAGTTGTACAAGGACAAGATGAAACATGATTTAGCCAAAAGAATTGGTTCCACCCCCTCTTGTTCTATTAAGGTGGGAGATTCTGTCCGCATTAAAAAGAAAGAGGGTGTTAGTAAGGGTTTACCTGTTTGGTCTAGTCCAAAAAAGGTTATAGAAGTATTTAGAAATGCGGTCAGGGTTGATGGAGGTTCTGTGTGGAATTTGAGCAGAATTTCTTTGTTTAATGGACCTAATCAATCAGCGGATGATTTGGACAGCAACGTTTTTTTGGATTTGGAGGAACAGGGAAACCATGGGAAATTTCTTCATGCAGAATGTGATCCTAACAATATTAGGGCCACCTGTTCTTATCGTTTATCAGAATGTAATTCTGACAATGCTAGAGACATTAGAGCTACTCGCTCTCATCGTTTACCTGTTCGGTTTGATGATTTTGTAATGAACTGATTTTTTTTTTTGTGTTTTTTTGTGTGTGGTTTTTTTTTAAGGGGGGAAGGTGTGTTGGGATTGTACATATGTTTTCACGAGCCATGTCACGAGCATTCAGCTGTGTCTGGAGGCTCGTGACAAGGTCGTGCCTGTGGGGATATTGTATTGTTTCAAACATGCAGAATGTTTACAGTTAGGAGAGCGTCTCGTTATTCGGCATTACTGACTGGAACTCCGTTACTGAATGACCACAATAAACCTGGTCTACCTTTAACTTCCTTTCGTGTGGTTTCCGACTTTCCTACAACCACTCCCCCACTTTCACACACACACATGCTCCCACCAGCATTTAAGCTAACCCTTGGCGGTGAACTCCGCCCTGCTTCCAGAGTTTGCAGAGGTTTCCACACTCCGCGTTACACAGAGCTCACGGAGTTCTGAAAAACTCCGCACCGCAGAGTTTTTTTCCTCGCTCATGTTTGTCAATATCGAGTTGGCAACCGCAAGCGAGGAAAATCAACCTAAGGCGGTGGCGGCTCTGTGGCAGATGTGCGGAGGACAGGGGTCCGTGGGGGCTCCTGCATGGGTGTTCTTCATGGTTTTGGCAGTGCTTTCAGTGGTGGCAGGTTTGCAAGTGGTGATGGTCGACTGGTTGTCGGTGGTGGAGAGGTGGTGGTGTCCTGAGTCTGTTTGCTGAAGTTATCATAGAGGGCCTTGATTTTCAGGTGGAAGTAGGAGCTGAGCTTGTTGCAGAGGTCCTGCGATGGGGGGACGCCAGTGGCTTCGCTGGGGGGTTTGGTGAACTGCTGTATGACAGTGAAG
The DNA here is from genome assembly GCF_964263255.1 of Lissotriton vulgaris. Classification (NCBI taxonomy): domain Eukaryota; kingdom Metazoa; phylum Chordata; class Amphibia; order Caudata; family Salamandridae; genus Lissotriton; species Lissotriton vulgaris. Next base: position 276,682,945 of record NC_141688.1, read on the forward strand.
AGTTATTTTGCGTTACTAGCGTTGGTGTGGATTTTGTTCTTGTTAACAGCTACCAACAGGGGCGTACATAGTGTGTGCACCAAGTGACTGTGACAAGTGTAGTGTGTACAAAAGAGGCAGCCACAGTGTACTACGACCCACTGAGGCCCACAATGCACAGCAGTTGACTTTGACAGATGCACCGAATGTACCAGAAAAGAGATGTGCAGTTTGCATCTTACTACTGGGACACAGGGATTAAAGATCACTCTCGGAGCCCAGTTACAGCTGCTGACCCTCAACTGGGGTTGTCAGAAGAGCACAAAAAGCTCTACCTCGCCACCCCACTTTCACTGTCACTGTGGGATTATTTTGTGAAATCTGTGTGTGATGCACTTGACACCATGCAGGGCCCCCTTCACAAGAGCCGCCACATGACGTAATATAGGGTGCACTGTGGCATTCTACAGACAGGATAACCTCTGCCACCAGGGGGCTGGGTTTGTCAGGAACCCCTGTCACACCAATCACAGAGTCCCCTGTATCATTTGTCAACACCCATATGGTGTGAATATCAATCATATTGCAGTGTTCCTACAATAAGTACTTTGACCAATGTTTGATTTTTCTTTAATGTATTTGCTTTTGCCAATGTTTATTCTTTTTGTATGGACCCTTGCCAATGCTTGTTAGATATCTGAGAATCAGGGGGCACAGGTGCAGCTGCTTGCAGTTGGTTTTAACAGTGAGCTGTAACTGTACTGAGCACATGGATTGAACACCCCAAGCCCAGGATCTTGGCTATAAATAGCTTCATCTGGAGACACCTGTTGCTTGGCTTTATGTTTCCTGCCACAGGCTTTCCCTGGAGCCCCAAGTCATGGAGCCTCAGCTGAAGAGAAGGATTTCACCTTGTGATCTCTGTCAGCAGAAAACTATCCCTGTCTTTGAGCCAGCTCAGGACTGAGATTAGAACATTTCTGGACTCATTTTAAAAGCACTTCAGAGCAAAGTGTTACATTGAGGCTTTACATTTTTTTGTTGTTATTGTAAATGATCAAGAGCTGCTAAGTGTTCAATTGAAGCTTTACATTTTTTGTTATTATTGTAAATGATCATTAGTCCTAAGTAAGTGAAGAACTTGGCTTTTAACTTAATGGTATTGCTTTTTAAGGCAATTTGGAAAACTGCTTGATATTGTTGCACATGTGTTTGATTGTAAAATGAGCTACAATTCTTTCTGGTGTTTTTGAAGCTTTTTGATGCTTGGTGCACATGGTTGTGGTTGGACAACAACTCTCCCTGTATTTTGAAATTGACTGATTTTGGTTGTGCACTCTTTCAGTAGTAAGGGGACATTTAATAACATTGTTAAGCGCCAAGGACTATATGTAAAGTGCGCCTTTTCTGATATTGTTTTGCACAATTGCGTTTCAAGGCGCCATTCTTGAAGTTACTAGATATTTTGGTCAGCATTTTAAGGCAGAGTTGCTTAGTGTGTTTTAAAACAGGCTTGGTTTAAACTCTGGAAATATATTTGGAAACGTCTTTGGAAAAGTCTTATGCACAATCAGGTGAGATCATAAGGTAGTACAAAAGAACAAATATAATATGTGAATTCAAAACATAGAATACACAGTCTAATACAAATTCCTGTTTTATATTCATGGAAACCTGTAAATACATTTCTTAAATGCTTATTGAGAGACAAACTGTTTGAAGCGCCATCACGCTTAAAAGGTAATCAGAAGTAGTAGAAGACATAATGTTGGTATTTCTAGTAGTCTAAAGAGTTTTTAGGTTATTCTGTACTTATCTATCTCTGTATATTTTAGGAAAAGTTACGAGTAGTTCACTGTGTCAAATACCAGAAACTGGCTGGTCCAGACGGCACACACCCTCTTCTTGGCAAAGCGTGAAGAATAGCAGTCTCTCTTTCTTGTCTCTCATCCCAAATCCCTTTCCCTCTTTGGACACCTGCCAGGGCTTCTGTTTTTTGGTCAGCAGCACTGAGAGGTGTTCAGGGGGCGTTGTTGAACTGCATCGCCCCAGCAGACGGACCTGGTTTTCAGGTGAGTGGCTGGACTCACATATAACAAGGTTACACAATCCTGCAACGAGGCTGTGCTGGAGGTGAGGGGCCACATCACAACAACAATCCTTGGTATTCAAGGGCAGTAAAGTCATTTCAGAATTCAGGAAGATAAAAATTTGTGCCCCCTCCAAGTGGTCTTAAGAAAGCAGAGGTTGGAAGATACAGACTGCCCAGGGCTGGCTATGAAACTCCACCCAGATGAGCACCAAGGCACTCTTCAGAGCACAGAGATGCTGCACAGCTGGCAGTCTGGGCAGGCCAGGCTCGCAGCAAGCCCGGCTCCACCAAAGGCCGGGCTCCAGGGCGCTCCTCAATGAATGGCCGGTTATTGTCAGCCTTGCGGTCTCTCACACTGGCCATGAGAGCCTCCCACTCTTCGCCACCCCCTTCTCTCATCGACAAAACTAAGTATCATGTGTCCAGCACTGATGCACTCTGTGGGAGATTTACTGGGGTTCTACTGTGGTGACCTCTGCCAGTCTTCTGTGTGCCTTGTGCCCTGCAGCGATGCTCTCACTGCTAAACGTCTCTATATCCTGCAGTGGTGTCTGTTTTGGCAGTATCATCACAGTAAAGGCACCAGGCTCATCTTACTAGCAGTGATGTGCTGTGTGCCAGTCCTCTCCCCGCCGTTCTGTGATGCCCTCACTGACAGTCTTCGGTGTCCTACAATTCTGCAATTATGGGGGCTGTGTGACCCGCAGTGATGCCCTCGCAGCCAGTCCCTGGTGTTCTGCAGTGAGGCCCTCTGCTCCTCTCCCGTGGCTTGCAGCGATGCCCCATCTGCTCTGGCCTTGGTGCAGGTGTACCACTCATACCCATTCTATCCCCATGGACAGATGTTTGTAGGCGCTCTCTTACTGTGCCTTGACACCCCCAACCCCCGCAGCAGCCAAGAATGTACAGCCCATTCCACATACACTACCCCCCTTGCTACGGGGCGCCACCTCGCCCTTCTTATAAGCAGTCTCATCAGAGCTTAGCCCTTAATAATATTCACTAAGAATTTCTGAAGGCCGAGCCGACTTACAGGTTGTTCCCTCGGACTCCTCCTCTTCCATGGGCGCTTGTAAGGGGGTCACCGCTGCCACTCAAGAGTCAAAGACCATCCTTGTGCATCTACATTAATCCAATCAGGGAAACGCAGAACACCACAAGCCGAATGAACGAGCAGCAGTTCTAGTGGTATGTAATGTAAAAATTCTTGCATAGCGCTGCGGACACCGGATAGGTTTCATGGTACTTCTGCGGTCAGGCTCTATCGAAGGAGAGTGATTAGATGGAGTAAGCTTTTGTGAAAAGCTAGGTTTTCAGCTGTTTTCGGAACTGGAGGTGATTATTTTTTGTGCGTAAAGACAAGGGAATTTTATTCCACTCTTGAGGAGCAAGGGTAGAGAAACGCAGGCCCCTGTGTTTAGCATGTCTAAACTTAGGGGTGATCAGTAGATGTTGGCTGGAAGACTGCAGAGTGCGGGGCGGCGTATATTACCTGATCTTTTTGGAGATGAACTTGGGCCCTCCCCCAAGTAGCGCCTTGTGAACCATGCAGGCCAGCTTAAAAACACTACGTTGTCTCACCGAGAGCCAATGGAGTTGTTTCAGCATTGGTTTCACATGCTGGCACACAGGAAGATGGAGAATGAGTCTGGCCGCATGGTTCTGGATCAACTGCAGGCGCTGAACTTGATAGGCTGGAATACCGGCGTAAAGGGAGTTGGCATAGTCCAGACGGGAGATAAGGTATGTTAAAATAAGATGGAGGGCAGTGCTTTCAATGAAAGAGGGGTCTCTAAAAGGGGCATTGCCAAAGAAGCATATCTCATAATCCTTTTCAAGAGGTGTGGCATAAAACATGTAAACTAAAATCCTTCACTTTACACTGAAAGCCAGCTGACCAGTATTTGGGTACTTCTTAGTTTTCCATCATTGCTTCCAGACATATAACCACAACTATGGAGATTTGCCTAAAACAAGCCATACCTTTCGGCTTTGACAATGCTTGTTAGTAAATAAATGAGTAACAACATTGATTTTGTTTTCAAAAATTAGAACTGATAATTTCTCCTCAGCAATTGCAAGTACCACCTACAGGACCTCACCTCACCTCGTTGAGGACCTACCAACCCTAGACTCGCGCAGTGAGTGGAAAGCGTCACGCACGCAGCCAGACAGCTAGTGAACCACATCTTCAACAGCTTCAACAACATCATTCTAGCTGATAGCAATCACCTTGTCTGAGAAGATCCTCGTCAACTTAAGCACATCCATTCAAAAACACTGCAGAAGCATCATCAAAAAATGTTCATGACAGGACTGGAACAAGCTCTTAGAAGCATCCTGGTCTTCTGAACTCCCACACCAACTCGACACAACAACAACCTCCCAGAATCCATTTCCATCTTCAATGTTTTTCCTCCCTTTCATTCAGTGTTTTTAATCCACTAATGTTTGCTCATGACGAATGCCCTTTCTTCCTGCCGAGAAGTGGTTTCCTTCAGTGGTTTTTTGATAGGGAAGCTGGGGCCCTGCCCCGATATTTCTTGCTTCCTTTTATTTTTGAAAGTAAATAAATAAATCGTGCATACAGCAGTCAGTGTTTATTACTCCCCATGGCATCTGACGCTCGCTCTGTGTGAGGGTCAGGCAGTCACCACGGTGCATGCGCCATGTTTGTTAGGGCTCGTCTGCATTCAGCACTAGTTTCTGTCTCCTGTCAGATTGTAGGGATACTCCTCCCCATTCATGTGGTCAACCCTCACCGATTGAACAGATGTTGAGTGCCTCAGGCTTCAGCCTTTGCTTCACAAGGCTGTGTGTTAATCAGCAAGGGTGCACCCTTCCCAACTCATCGCAGCGTGGAGTGGATCAGCAAGCCTCACTGACTCCACCACACCTGCGCAGAGTTGATCGCAGGCTGGAGGCACAAGGATTGATCAGTGTGCACGTGACAGACATCATCAGAGATGCCAGATCACATCTGTAAACAGACAGTGGTCATGCTTCAGTTTTAAAGAAGCATCCGCTCTGTATCTCACAATAGAATCAGCACATGTGTTCAATTCTGGCATGTGACCCCCGTGCTGCTGTCGAGCAGGGCTGCCCTGGAGTGCAGGTGATGGACCGATGCTCAAAGTGACATGTCTCGTGCTGGGGGCAGTGGGATTGTTTTCATCCCCACGGGCAGGCATAGGCTTGGCAGTATCTCTGACCTGCGGCTGACCTGCCCTTGAGATGAACTAATGTCATCTTTGAAACTGTGTCCAAGCAGAGTTATGGAAATTATAAAATATGTAAGGCAGAATTGTTACCGTTCAGGGAGGATGTGAAAGAAACATTTTAATGACATGCATTGCAGGTCTGTGTCTATCATCATTTCAGACAGAGCCAATTTGCATTAAGTTTAAAGAGAACATTTTAACTATAAAATCAGTCTCTATCTGATATGTTCAACTTGCACATGAAATGTTTGTATCAACACATCTTACAGACGCGAATCTCTGATCTTTTTACTCATTGCTAAACCCCACTCTGCCTGTTTCCATGTTGACGGCAGCAGGGCAGTGTTTTCAGCTGCTCTTCCAGCCTGCAGACCAGGCCTGAGATCTGAACACGGAGAAGGAGCAACATGAGAGAGAAGCAGGGATGATCACGAATGAGAAAAAAGAAGATTGATGGAGCCATAAGAAAGAGTTACAAGTAGATAGTAAAAGATGAGAAAGGAGAGAAATAAGTGGACGTTGGTGCGAATGGAGCGCTTAGATACCCCTGGGTGATAATGCGCTTTATAAGTTCATATTAACATAACATAACATAATGGAGCTGGAAAAATAACTGAAAGGAAGTTTAAGCCATCTGTGGGTCAGAGAGGGAAGTTGTAGGAAGTCACTGGTTGAGGAAATTCATTCGTTTTTCAATTCCATTATGGTATTTGGGGCCTAATTTTTTGGGAACTGGCAGGATGGCACTACATTTATCCACTATGCGACATTTCCGTCCTTTCCCCCTGTGCTGGCACCTAGCACCAACGCAGGCACCCTTGTACCATTTTGCAAGGGTGCCTGTGTTGTAGGCAATATTGATTTTGTGCAGGGAGGAGTACCTTCCTACACAAACACTAGGAGGCTTGTTACTTTTTCTATGTGTGCAGCACATGTGGTAAGAGAAAACAAGCATTTGCAATGCAATAGGTCTCGCATTAGGAAAGTTTGAGCTATTGGTATTGTAAACATTTTTTTTTATTTATGTGTTGGTTTTGAAAATAGAGAAATTAATAACTTTGTCATTTACAATGCCAATAATTTTAACTTTTGCGAATGTGACACCTACAGAATTTGTAATGCAATATGTGTAGTATTTACGTGACTTAGATGTATTGATATTACAGATAACAATGGCTTTTATTTTGTTTCAATAATTAATATTTAAATAAAAGCTATTGTAATTTATAATGGCAATAGCTTAAACTTTTCTAAGTAAGTTTTGTGAAGATTATGTTCAGTGTATTTTATTGTGACGAAAATCCAAAAACAGAAGTGAAATATTAACATCTTTTTCTGACATTTGTAATGAAGCCTGAAACATAGAGAGAACATATTTGTACCAGTTGTTGTTTAATGGCTGCACAGATTGATGCTGTGGTGGCGCTGAGTGATCTGGTGGTGACGAGTGATGCTGTGGCTACAAGTGATGCTGTGGCGTTCAGTGATGCTGTGGTAGCGCATAGTGATGTTGTGGTGTCCCTGAGTGATGCTGTGGTGATGCGATAGATAGATAGAGTGAGGGCGATAGATAGATAGATAGATAGATAGATAGATACATAGATAGATAGATAGATAGATAGATAGATAGATAGATAGATAGATAGATAGATAGATAGATAGATAGATAGAGGGCAATAGATAGAGTGAAGGCGATAGATAGAGTGAGGGCGATAGGTAGAGTGAGGGCTATAAATAGTTAGAGGGCGATAGATAGAGTGAGGGCGATAGATAGAGTGAGGGCGATAGGTAGAGTGAGGGCAATAGATAGAGTGAGGGCGATAGATAGATAGAGGGCGATAGATAGAGTGAGGGGGATAGATAGAGTGAGGGCGATAGATAGAGTGAGGGCGACAAACAGACAGACAGACAGATAGATAGAGTTAGGGAGGGCGATAGATTGAGTGCAATGGATAGATAGAGTAAGGGCGATAGATAGATAGAGTGAGGGCGATAGATAGATAAATTGAGGGCGATAGATAGATAGAGTGAGGGCGATAGATAGATAGAGTAAGTGCAATAGATAGATAGAGTGAGGGCGATAGGTAGATAGAGTGAGGGCGATAGATAGAAGGATAGATAGCTAGATAGCTAGATAGATAGATAGATAGATAGATAGATAGATAGATAGATAGATAGATAGATAGATAGATAGATAGATAGATAGATAGATAGATAGATAGATAGATAGATAGATAGATAGATAGATAGAGTGAGGGCGATAGATAGAGTGAGGGTGATAGCTAGATAGAGTGAGGGCGATAGATACAATTAAAAATGTAAACAGGTTATGACACATATTCTTTTGGGGGAGATTTAAAAAGCAAGATCAGACTCTGCACAGATGCGTTGTTGTATCTATGTTGGGTTATTTAAGTAGCGCCTTCTAGCCTCAACCAATGGCGAGTTCAGATATATGTTGAGTTCAAAGCCAAACAATATTAAGCAATGGGCGTCCTCCATGACTCTTTTTCTTCTTGATTAGCCGCACTATGCACCGCCACAGATAGTGCAAACTCTGTCTAGTAAGCTCAACGTATCCAACCCACTGATTTGCAGTATCACAAAATCAAACGGGTATGCACCTTAATGGAACAGCTATCGAATACAAGGCTAATAGAGCTGTTTCCTCCATTTTACTCTTTGCACTAATCAGGATAATGTGTTCTGTTGATGTGCATTAACACGCAGGCCTTCTATGCCTTTTCTAAGTTCATTTGTAGTTCATTTCATCTGAAAAAAAATACTATAACCAGGAGTCTCTGTTAAAGCTCGACACTAACTCGTGCAACAGCGATAGACATTGGGAGGTCCTACAGTCCATGATGCGGACCTGCCCCCTCTGCCAATTTCACTTTCAAACATCTCAGTCCGATGCCCCCCCTCTCTCTGCACACAACGCTAACATCCGTGCCGCTCTTATCAATGCTCGGTCACTGGTAAAACATGCCGCGGATGTGAATGAGTTGATTATAGATGAACAATTAGACCTTTTGTTCATTACGGAGACGTGGCTGAATAACTCCTGTGCTCCTGTGGTCGAACTAGCGATACCACGGGGCTATAAGATTTCCAGGATTGATCGTAAGTCCAGCAGAGGGGGAGGCACTGCTGTGATTTTTAGAGAAAGGTGGACGCTTTCAAAGGAGCTCACAGGGGAAATCCTTGAAGGCGAAGCACTGGAGTTTTCGCTGTCCTTATCCCCACACTTTACTTTAGGGGGGTCCTGGCCTATCGCCCCACCGGCTCCGCCGGGCACTTTTATTAAATCTCTCAAGGAGGTTATCGCCTCGCGAGTGCTCAGGTTCTCCAAATTCCTGTTGCTAGGCGACTTTAATATTCATATGGAGAACCTACTGGCCCCAGGGACGAGGGACTTGCTGGACCTATGCAATTTGACCCACCTGCCACAGCAGGTCCCCGATTCCACTCATAATTGTGGTCACGTGTTAGACATAGTCTGCTCTAATTTTAAGCTTACTATGCGGGATCCGCAGCCGGTCACCTGGTCGGATCACTATCTGATTAGTTTTTTGTGGGGACAAAGGTAGCTCTACCCCATTTGTAGGGAAGGCCCCTGGATTGCCCCCAAAAAAGATCAATATCCTAGCTCTGTCTGGAGCGTTGTCTCTTACACTCCCCGACAAAGCCTCTGACTTCGATGGAGCAGCGGTAAGATTTTCTGACTGGATTAGCCAGGCCGTCAATTCTCTCACGCAACGAGATGTCGATCGTGTGGCTCTCCTTCTAAGCCATGGTTCACTGACCACTTAAAAACACTGAAGATGGGATGTAAGAAATTAGAACAGAACTGGCACCAGGAGTATTGTCCCCGGGCTAAGGTTGCACTCCGCACCGCCAAAGAGAATATTACGCTGCAATCAAAGAAGCCAAAGGCAACTTTTTTTGCAGATAGAATATAAAAAGCCAACAACAACAGCAAAGAAATCTTTGCTACTGTACGTAGCTTTATGTCACCGGCGGCGGAACTTTCCACCCCTCCTATTTCCTCTCAATGGTGCGATGATTTATCCACCTTCTTCATTGCTAAGATCCATAAAATCCAGGCTAGTTTAAGGACTACACCCCCTGTGCAACACTTCCCTGTCTTGCCTCTTGCCCGGTGCATCAATACACCTATCCAGCTCTTTTCGCACTTTACTTTGGCAGAAGGAAGGGATGTTTTAGCCATTTTGAAATCATTAAAATCAGGCTCGCCGGGTGACCCTTGTCCCGCAAGGGTTCTGAGTGGGGTGGCGCAGATCATCTCTCCTGCGGTAGGGACGCTTGTTAATGATTCACTCCAATCAGGCAGAGTGCCCCTGCAATGGAAACATGCTAAACACCTCCCTCTCATCAAGAAGGCCTTCTGTCCAACTATCGCCCTATCTCTCTTCATCCAGCCTTACCTAAGGTGTGCGAAAAGGTGGCCTTTAAACAGCTTGAGATTTTTGTTGAATCTTCTGGTGCTCTGCACCCGGCTCAATCCGGGATTAGGGCATCTTTTAGTACCGAGACAGCATTGGTGGAGATTACGGAGGCTATCAGAGAGTGCCTAGACTCGGGCGGTATGGCGGCAATGATTTTGTTTGACCTCTCTGCCGCGTTCGACACGGTACCCCACCTCCAGCTTCTTTCCAGGCTGTCTGATATCAGCATTACAGATATAACCTTGGCCTGGGTCAAATCTTTCCTGGACAGCCGCTCTCAACAGGTGTGGTACCAGTAAAGTGGCAACTGGGGCTCCGCAGGGGTCAACCTTGAGCACCCTTCTTTTCAACATATACCTCACCCCCTTTATTTATCTGGCAGAGAAGCTGGGTGGCAAAATTATGGCTTATGACGATGACACCCAGCTCCTCTTCACCTGGAAGGGGGACGATCTCCAAACCGATGTGGCCCAGCGATGCCTGTCTTCTGTATTCCCATGGCTGGCTCAGGCAAGCCTGAAATGCAACATAGATAAATCTGAGGTACTCTTCTATGGCCAATTCCCTCCGGCATTTAGAGAATTCCTCTGCCCGCTGAGTTCCCCTGCCCTAGTGGGGATTGTGGTGTTGCCAAGAACCTGGGAATCTGGTTTGGTGCCGACCTGGGCTTCCGTGAACAGATCAAGCGGCTCTCAGGGACGTGCTTTGGCACGCTCAAAGCCCTAAGGAGGTTCTTTTCCCTGCTCCCGCGCTCTGCCAGGGAGTCGGTGGCCAGGGCGCTCATTCTATCACGTCTTGACTACGCTAATGCCCTGTACATCAGCATCTCCGGGTATCTCCTGGGGAAGCAGCAGGTTATTCAGAATGCAGCTGTCAGGCTCCTGTTTAACATCCCGAGGAGACTGAGTGTACGTAAGCAGCTGAACAACCTGCATTGACTTCCTGTGGCTCAGCGACTGCACTTTAAAACTCTAACCCTGACATGTAAAGCACTACATGCTTCATGTCCTCCCTATATGAGCTCCAGGTTTGCTTTCTACCTTCCCAACCGTTCTCTCCGCTCTGCCTCGGAAAGACGTTGGTAATTCCCAGGTTTCGACAAGCACAACTCGGGGGACAGTCATTGTGGTAAAGTCCACCACCATGTGAAATGCTCTGCCTGATGATCGACGATATACCAAAGAACTAGCTATCTTTAAAAAGCTCCTCAAAAACCATCTGTTCAAGCAATCTGTGTAGCCTTTCTGCCTGCTCTGTCATTGATCTCCTGCCACGCCAGGACACTCTTGAGTAGCAGTGCATGATAAAAATCCCTATATAAAATTGTAGTGTAGTTCCTTTAATCCCAAAAGGCTCTGCGCACTGGAATTACATAAACAGCAGTTTAGACGTAGGACTGAGGTCGACTAGGTCTCTACTGAATATGTTAGACTTAATTAGGTATGACAGCTAGCTCAGAGGTCACTAGAAACTTTATCGAATAAACAGGGAGGAGTTAACTTCCATGATTAGACAAGAAGGGATTAGTTTCTGACAACCGCATAAACATGACAACTTTGCTCCCTCTGGAATAAGGAGTATATCTCCAGAGTCGTGTGAAAACAATAGATAGCTATTTCACTTAGTCAATCGTGCATACTTAGTTTCACCAGAGTGCATAGAAATAGAGAGACAGGTGTTTTCAATAAAAAGGTGGCATTTATTGAGCAGTCTTCTTTCTGATGCAAGAGAAATGAATTGCCACAATTGCAATACTTATCATAAAGTAAAGTGCGTACAGTAAAAGGAGTATTATGAAATAATACTGTAAAAGCATTGATATGGTTTCTGAGCCATATGATATTTAAAACGGATAAAACTTATACAATACATACTAAGATAAAAGTTTGACTAAACGTACTCAACTGGTGCTTCTAAATTACGCCTACCCCAGTGTACCTAACCTAAGCCTAGTACGTGGGAAGGAGTAAGGGAGTTGCAGTTTGAGCTTAAGTTAGTTTTGCCAAGAATCTGAATCAAGAATTCTCTAAGGAACTAATCAGCTCTGTAACTTGGTTTTAGAATGAAGGAGGTCTTGTGTCTCGTTCTCAGGACTCAATCTCCCAGTAACCCACAAGGGTGACTGGAAACACTGGCGCAGGATTTTCTCGGCAGGAGAAAAGATAGCGTCTTTCTCAGTGCGTCAAATGGGAGGGACGGCTTCCTTCCACACTCGCATCAGCTGGGCTTTGGGTAAGTAGATAGCCGCTCTGCTCCAAACCACCGTGTGTTGCTTAAGGCAAATGCTGGTATATTTATACCTGGAAGGTGCCGTGTTTGACGTCAGGTTGAACAAAAGACGTCACTAAGAACTGTCACTAAGAACTGGCAGTTCTTTCAGGACTCTCAAGAGTTCTAGGACAAATTAAAACAAAAGCAGGGGGAATTCCCGGGCTACTGGAGTTTTGGTTTGTTTAAAGAACGTGTTGTACTTTCTAGGAGTCTAGGGAAGTAGCCTTGCCGTATTTGGACTGCATTGGCTATGACTAAATATGGATATGATTCTTATGCCTTTATAAGGATATGATTTGTTATAACAACATAAGGGCATAAATCGGGAATATTTAATTAGGGTCTTAGATACGTTCACAACAACATAACATAACATAACATTTGCCTAGTAGGAAGCTCTTGTACCATTCTATAGAATTGATATGTGATCATTCATGTTATTGAGGATTTTTATTGCAAGCAGCTGGCAACAAAATTAGGTGATAGCTGGAGTGTGCTAGCAAAAAAATATAACCATTGCATCAACCTACAAAGGGTAGGCATATTGGCTTAGCCAATGCCTGTTCTAATATTGTGAAGCCTCCTAAAACACCAAACTGCACCATGAAATTCAGTATCGGCCTCTGTTAAGTAGGGGGCCAAGTGGAGCTCTAGCACAACAGCAAGGCTCTGTCTGCCACATCTGCTCATGAACTCATGGTGAGGTTATATCCCTTAGTTTCTACTAGCAAATATCAGATAACCATGTCAATCTTAGTTAACTGGTTCAAGTTTTACCTATGTATGCCTTTGTTGAAACTAAGATATTGTGGACAGTGCTAATCCTTCGTGTGTATTCCAGGCAAAGCAACCTTGCAAGAGCAACAAGAAGACACCAATCCCTGGGTACTTGATTTCCTCTGGCAATAAACTGTGTGATAGTCACTTTCAGAAGTTAGATTTGTTTAAGACTACTATTGTTATGGCTGAAGTTCTGGCATTTACATGTATTTATTTCCATTGACCAGCAGGAGCATTGCAACAAAAGAAAGCTGCAGTTGGGACCAAGACATACAGGTCACTTGTCTGGGTAACATATAAAGGTTGTTGCAGATAAGATGTAGGATAAGTGATAACAATAAAACAATTCAAACATTTGTAATGTAAATAAATATTTACAGATTTTCTAGCAGGGAAGAGAAGCAAGTAGAAAAAAACTGAAAGTGGTATGTCATTACTGCATTCTAGTAGGAGGACTGAGTCACCAAGGTTGAAAGCAATATGACAGAACGCTGTCCCAGTAATTGGGGGTATGAGGTCCTCAGCAGAGTGAAGAACCAGATGCTTGAAAGCAACAGGACATTTCTGACTGACGTAAGGTGCAAGTAAAGTATTATGAAATGAGAGGCTGTTTTGGGTAGGAACCATTTGGCATGACGAGGACTGTGTGCCTTGGGAGATTGTACAGGATCTTTGTTGCAAAGTTTAGCACATTATGTAATGGGGAGGCGTCTAGGTGAGACCCACCAATAGACTGCTGCAATAGCAGAGCTTGCTAAGGGCTAGGTGCAGAGATCAGTAGTGTTTTGGTTGTATGAAAGAGGATGTTTGCATGAACTTTGCATATGTTTGGTACTGGAGAATGTTTGAGGAAAGTTGTTTGTTTCACAAATATTTGTAGGACTTTGATTCAGAATAGTAAATTTGATGTTCCGATACTGCCTCGCCCACTGCTGCTCGTTCAGGGCAAGAAACACAAGCGAGGACCAAAGAGAGCGGAATACAAAATAAGAAACCACTTGCGTAGGGGAGAGAGCATGATCAGATTAGAGGACTGATGCAATGCTCTTAGCATAAACATTTATAATTAGTGTGTGCACCACAACTGTAAAACTAAGTTCCTGAATTTAATGTACACACATTGTATACTGTAAGTGAAAACTAAAGGATTGCCTTTTTTAATGTTAATTTATGTGTAAATTAATAAAAAACAGTTTTGACGTTTGGTGGTGGGGATCATCTGAACCATTCCCAAGTACTATCGCTACAACTGCACAGGAAACAAGGAATTCATAATACCAGAAACGCATGTTCTAAAGCCTGCCAGGTAGAAACCAAGACGCAGCTTCTCAGCGAGGTCCTCCACGTGGTCTAAAGGAACCTACAGCACAGAGTAAACAGACATCGCAGTTCCATACCTAATCCAGAGTAACCGCACTTCAGGATTGTTCCCAAATGGACAGCTGGCGCACATGGAGGGGGAAGTTGTCACACAGCTAGTCTACCAATCATAAGGCAGGGAGGGTGGACTTTAAAATCTGCGCCCTCACTCATAGGATGTTGCAATTTGTATGACGAGCAAGAGAATGCAGCACTCTTTGATGTATCTTAGAAATACTGTCTTTGAACAGGCATTCATAAACCACTTTAATAACTAATACAACATAAAAAGTAATCGTATGAGTCTGTTATTTATATTACCTGGAACAGATCACCTTCACAATGGCAAAAGTGAAAGCCTCTGCTGCCCGCTGTGCCGACAACGCATTTCTAACTGGGCTCGGCAGCGCAGCCAGGACATGACCCTGGTGGACCGGGAGCTTCCTGGAGTGCTGCAAATCCCACTCATTTGACAAATTAATAGCGACACCCTCCCCGCCCCTGACAAGCTACTTTTAGCCCTAGGAGGAGGTGTGGTCCCTGTGACACTTTCATCAACTCTTGTTTTAAATCCTTTTGGGGGCTGATAGTTGTGACTTTGTTATTTTTGTACACCAGCAGTAGGTAAGTGTTTTGATTTAAACGTAGCCTCGAAGGAAGAGGTTGCGAAATATACCTGTCAACTGCTTACGTAATCATCTGGATGTTTTATGTGGCACCGACCGGTCACTTTAAAGCACTATAAACATACCTCCCGAAAAAATGGTGGAATTCGGAGATGTGGCAGCAAACTGTGTGTGCCTAGAAGACAAATCTATGTTGATGCAAAACAAGTGTTGGCCGCTCGTGAGGTGGGGAGGGGGAGAAGCGGGAGTTGTGTGCGTGCTCGGCCAATGCACACAAAAACAAGCATTGCATGCAGGCGTGCGCGAGAGGGGTGCGGCTAAGAGCAGGCATTGTTTTCCTTGCGGGAGTGTGACTGAGTGCTGCGCGCTCTAGCAAAGAAATCACCAAAACGTGTACACGCTGCAATGAAAGCAATGCAACACGTGCACGCTTTTGCCTGGAAATCTGCATCCATCACAAGAGGTCTCTTTCCTCGGCAGCGCATGCGCGTTGCGGAGGTGAGGCCTAAAACAAGAAATACAGTATTTTTCTTTGTTGTGCCTACAGCGAGAAGGCGTAAGGTTTTTAAGCACCCCCAGGTTTAGATGGTGTTGTACATCTGGACAAAATCCACTGTCGTTGCCTCCCTAGAGCAGAATAAGGCAACACAGCGATTTGCGCTGCCTTTCCTCACTCCATACCTATGAGGCCATTCAAAGGCAGGCAAAGTGGGTTTGCTTGACCCCATAAGTAGGATTTTGTGATTTGCTACGGCACCACAAGGGGCTCGTAAATATGCCCCTTGGAGATTTACATTTCAATGACAAGTATCAGAATGTAAGCAAAAGAGGAATCACTGAGCTGCTTACTCCTCACTTTTGGTGTTATTTAGTTTGGCTTCAGATGAACACAAAATATAGACTGGTGCTGATTTGATTTAACTCTAGTAGGAAGGGATAATTTATTTTTCTCCTTCCTTGAAATTGATTTATTATTTCCTGTGCATGTTCCTTTGTATAATATAATATACTCCTCACATAAGATCATTTGCAAGTGAGGGAGGTACACAGAGAGAAATAAGGATCAATGGATGAATAGAGGGAAGGGAGACAAGAAATACAATGGGTATAGTTAAGGAATGGAACTGAATAATAGGAGAGTAAAGCTGACACAAGAACTTCTTTGAGGATGAGAGGGGCGAGGGAGGACATAGATATGGAAAATATGACGGACTGGATGAGAGAGGAAACATACTGGGGCATGAGGAACAGAAATAGAGCTGAGGATACGGATGGAGAGAGTATAGAATGGAAGTAGCAAGCGTGACACGTATGACATAGACAGCAAGAGAGTATTTAAGGGAGGGCAAGGAATAAAACAAAAGTACACGAAAGAGGGGGTGCCTGTCAGAATGACTACCACAAAATAGTGTGCTCTAGACACATCCTAGCTAGGATATCAATTGGCAAAATATACCTACTTTTACATAAAAAAAGTGAAGATTTGGCTATCCTTTATTCCATATCTACGTTACCTTGTAGAATCCATGCATGAAAGTCCATTGTGACGTGTGTGTGTGCTCATACAGGTATTGCACCCTACAGCTTTCAAAAGTCACCATCCTCCACTGTTGTCCATTATGAGGCCAGGCCATGCTGAGGCTCTCTCTCTCTCTGCATGAATGCCCTGCGACACTAAATATTTGAACTGCACGTCACTTCCGGTGGGTAACACAGCGACATGCCTGTTCCTCGTTAACAGAGAGGCCCCCTCTGCAGCATGCATTGCAGGAATCCTCATTAGGAGGCCGTGCCAGCTCAGCCGATTCATCATCTATAAATGAAATGTAATCCCAAGTAGGAAGATTGCGGCAAAGGTTAAGCTTCCCAGATGGCCCGTCACACGTTACACCTGTCAGCCTTTAAAGCCTGTGGAAGGCAGCTCTCCATAAAGATGACCCTGCCTCTGGCCTTCTTGGACTGACAACAAAGGTCAGAACTATCAGCACAATTATGATGTATAAGTTCCTGATAATTATATAGAAGTATACATTGAGATATGTTACCATTGCTTGCAGGAGCCGGCATATGTAGTTGCTCAGAATAAGACTTCATCCTTTAGATAATGTATTTCCAAGCTAAATATTTAAATTTGTATTTTCCAGGTACTGATATGCCGCCGATGATGGGTGTTCCTGGTTTAGTATCTGTGAGCGGCCCTGTGGGCCATGATTATAGGTCAAGAGTCAGTGGTGTAACACAAAATGAAGGGGCCCCCCTGCACAGTGTGAAGAGATGCCCCTGAGTCTCACAGATATTCATTGACCCTCGGCTGAATGCGACCATCTTCATTGGTTGGGGGCCTCCTGGAGGGTTGAAGGCCCCCCTTGGCCGCAGGGGACTCTGTTACGCCCGAGCAACTTGGCGTAAAATGTTGATTACAAAATTACTTTCGAGCACAAAACTTCTTTTCTGCGGGAAGTTGCCATAAAGTAACATAAAGCATCACCCAGCGCAACTTTGCATTATTTAGCATCAAGGGGGCATCCCATGGGTGGTATGTAGGTACTCCCACGCAACAGCCCGTGGTTTTGACAGAAAACCCTAAGGGGCAGATTTATGAGGTCGTTGTGCCTTTTTGCGCCGCAATTGCGTCACTTTATTTGACGCAACTGCGGCGCAAAAAATGCGCCCTATTTACAACGTGACGCATGTAGGAGATGCGTCACGTTGTAAAGCACTGCGTCATAAGGAGGCGTTCCTGCGCAGGGGGGGGCGTTCCTGCGCAGGAACGCCTCCTGAAAGTGGCTGAGTGAAATCTATGAGATTTCACTCAGTCACTTTCAGGGCAATGCTGCGTCAAAACCCTGCGCCTGCTTGAAGCAGGCGTAGGTCTTGACGCAGCATTGTGCACATGGTGTACCCCCGAGCCTTGCTGGAGCTGTGTCGCACTTGCGACGCAACTCCAGCAATTCGCCACATTTCCGGCACAGATGCGTCACGCATCTGTGCCGTTTTTGCACCATGGTACGCCGCATTATAAATGCGGCGCACCATGGGTGGCGGAGCTGTGGCGCACTGTGGCGCATGTTAACTGGCGCATCCCTGGGGATGGGGCAGTTAACATAAATCTGCCCCTAAGTATGGAAAAATAGTGAACAGGGTTTTGCATCAACCGTTTTGACAAAGGTGCTATCAAGGTGAAATACTTTAATTTCTACAGTCTTTTCCAGCTTTGCATGTGTGCTGCTCTGTAGCTTTGCAAGATATGTTATTAAACATACCCCAAAGTGTAACGGAGTTAATGCTATGTATGAAGGACGCACAGCTAAGAAACAACGAGCAACGATCACCTTTTTCTGTGGTGTCTGCAGTTCCCGCATTAACTCTGCAAAAATACTGCGATATATGGACGTACCTTAGACACTGCAAACAAGTAAATACAGGCACACATGCTTTTTCTGAGCCATGAAAATCTCAATGAGATTCTGTGAAATTCTGCCAAAGGCAGCAAATATGCATTTAACGCAGCTCGCACTACAATTTAGCGGCAGCAGCCGAGTAGCGCTGAATATCAGTGCGAATGGCACCATGCGTTTCGCAAGAGCGCGCAGCCATTTGAGGTTTTTTTTGCTTCCACTCTAGTAGAAAATCATGTCAAAGAGTAGGGGCCTCATTTATGAGACTGTGCGTCACTTTTACGCCGCCGTCACTTTTTGTGACGCACCAGTGGCGTAAAAAATGGGCCTTGTTGCGCCATATTTACAAAGTGACGCATCTAGGTAGATGCGTCACTTTGTAAACCCCTGCGCCACATTATACCTGCGCCAGGTATAATGTATGCAAGGGGGGCGTATTGACGCAAGGAAGGGTCGTAGAAGTGACGCAGTGAAATCTATGAGATTTCACTGCGTCACTTTTAGGACGCCTTTTTGTCAAAATCTCGCGCCTGCCTCACAGCAGACGTAAGACTGACGCAGGCCCTTTCACATGGGGCTTGCCCCATGTGAAAGGACGCATTGCTGGAGTTGCGTCACTTTTGTAACACATTCCAGCAATGCATCCTTTTTGCACTTACAGATACGTCAGAAATACTGACGTATCTGTAACTCCTTGTAACATGAAGCATCATACATTAAATAAGACACATCAGGAATGTCGCAAGGAGTGCGCACTGAGAAGTGACGCATCGCTGCTTTCATGCAGCGATGCGTCATTTCTCATAAATGAGGTCCTTGGAGTGGCCAAAAACTAGTAATAATGCAATATCATTACTTTGTGAACGAAGGGCAGACTATGATATCTCCTATAGGGTACACTGCACGTTTTGTCACATTCTTCATCATGTTGAACTTTAGCTGTACAGAATTATTCAGACTCTCCTAAATGTTTGCCAAAGAAGTGTTTGTCGGGAGTACACACACTACCAAGTAGCTGCTTATGGTTTCAGGGCAAAATGTAAAACTGCAGTACTCCTACAGTCATTGCTATAACAACGTTTCTTCCACATGATATTTGACAAATGTGAACATTGACCCATATTCACACAGAAGTCATGCAACGCAGAGCATCAAGTAAAGTTACTGTGCTGAATTCCATGAATGGGAAAGAGCAGTACAGCTCCATATCTGCTAAAATATGGCACTGTTCTGCGCTAGTGAATTTTTGGCAGCTACACTCTATTGCAGACCACCTTGCACAATAGTTCAACAGTGTCTGTGTTGTCTAAATCATAGGTTATGTACTAGAAGGGGTTCCTTCAGTCAATAAACTATGGGGCATATTCTCAAGGAGCTATCGCCAAAATAACGACACTTTATCGCAGCCAAAGTCGCAATAAGTTTATCGGCCCATTTACAAGCTGGTGCTAACAGCCCATAGCACCAGTTTACCTGTGATAGCAGCCGCAAAAAACATTGCCACGGATGACCCCCGAAACTTTCGCTACTGAGGTACAGAGTAGGCGTTCCCAAGCAAAAAGCCGTGACAACAACACCCCACAACATTCTCAACGACCAGCCAGATCGGCTATAAGATCACAAAACATGCGAAAAGGCGCGATAGCAGCAGAAAACTAACACCTGCTGTGACCTAGTGTAAAGTCGGGCCACAGCCTGCACCATACACGGGAGCCCAACCCAGAGCCACACCTGAAGGGCAACAGATGCCATGGAGCCACTGATCATGCAGCCCAGACACCCAAGTGGGCCACAACAACCACTGACACCACCCCCAGGACCGCCTCTCCCAGGTACCCACCCACACAAAGACATGCCACATCAACTACACAGAATTATGTACCAAATATTCCGCCTGATTTCCCACAATCACATCTGGTTACATGCATGTGTTGACACAAAAATGAACATCACACATTCACCTTCGAAGCGAGAAATTAAAATTTATTAAAACAAAAACAGCACAGAAATGAAGACACATGGCAGCACCCCTCGGAACACTCCGTAGGTCACAGCCCGCAAGATAACAATCATGATGAGATGGCAGACATCATGGGACACAGAGAGAGAAAGCAAAAGAGAGAGAGAGAGGGAGAGACAGATAGATGGACAGAGAGGGGGAGAGAGAGATAGACGGGCAGAGAGAGGGATATAAAAAAGAAGGGAGGGACAGGGAGAGAGAGTGCTAATACTGCGCACTCAGGCCGCACTGCTCACCTGCTGCCACCGGTGTGTCTGCAATCACGTGCCGGTATGTAGTGCAGTTCACCAGGTCCTACATCTTAGACAGACCCTGCATCTGAAACAGAGGCCAGATGCATAAATGGCAAAGTACAAACAATTTCACATGACAACATCGACTGTCCGCCCCTGCGCACCCAGGCCTCACTGCTCACCTTCCGCCACTGGTGTGTAGAAAAAAAGGACCACCACGTGCCGCTGCAAGCCACAAGCCCAGAGCACGCGGGCATTGCACCCTCCACTTCATGCAGACCCACTCCGCAGGCCACCAGGTCTTACATTTGGTGTGGTATCTTGATTTTGCCATTGCAGAGGACGTACCAGTGCACCCGGCATCATCGCAGGCTGCACACCCGCTTAGCACTGAAGGTGCCCCTACCTCAGTGCACCGAAAGTCACCGTCCCGTGGCGGTGTGGCTGTGCCGGCCGCAGTGTATCCAGTGCCACCAAGTCTGTGTCCTGCTAGTCATGGACCATCTATGATTGGGTATCATGGTGCTGACGCCATCATGTCACCTCCGTGCCTGCGGAATTTGATGTTGCAGGCCCCTGGGCCCCCATGCCGACATGCACACCACACAGATACACCCCGAGAGAGTTTGGAAATGGCGCTGTGCACGTACGCCCTGCCTTTTTTATTGGCAGGGTCACATATGCTGTGACGCGTGTGCTGGATGGTTGTGGTGTGGGTGTAAACAAGTCGTGAGGAAGTGGCCATGGCATGCTGACAACTAGACCTGTGAGCAGCAGATAACTACAGGGAAGTCCTGGCACATGTAATGTTGTTGTCCCCCCTGGAGCATAAGCGTAGTGGGCTGGCCTGGCATATGCCAGTCCAGCGTAAGGGTTTGAACGATGACCCCGGGGCACTGGGCGTCGTTCCGTACGGGGCTGGACAAGGAAGTAACAAATGCATGTGTCGCTGTTGTTCCATTGACGCCACCCGGACAACATTCATCAATGTGTCACATGGACATAGGGGGATATTCACTGAGCCTACATTCATCGATGCTACCACACATGAAAGACCATAGACAAAATACATCTGTGTGATTCGGAATGTTTAATGCACATTCAGTGGATTGTTGCATCTGGATCAGTACCGGGCTAAAACCCCACTTTACAATGTTGTCCCCTGGAGGGCCAGCCAGAGTACTTCAGGGAATGACAAGTCCAAAGGAAGAGGAAGAGTTCAGTATGCAGTCTGTTAGTTGTGTCATTGGCGATCACACAGTATATGGCAGTCCATGTCGAGGTCCAAGGTGAGTGTCGCAGAGTGTATCAGGGGACAGTGAAAGGTGATGATGCAGAGGGCAGAACCAAGCTGAAACCGGCCAGATGACAGAGATGAATGGTACTGTGTCCTTCTTACCACAATTGTGCTTTCATACGCCTCTTCGTCCTGAGCTGTTCCAAGTGCCTCTCGTGTGTGTGGTGCTGGCCTTTCTCCAGCACTGTGTGGCAGTGACACCTCAGGGGCCGGAGGTAGAATGTCTGCCGCACTATGTGGCACTGACACTTCAGGATGCGGAGATGTGGATGTAGTGGTAGCAGTAGCTTGCATCAGCGCCAGGCCTTGTGGCAGCAATGCCATGAGGATGGTTGTGAGGTCATTGCGGAACACAGCTATCACTTGCTGGTAGCAACGACCCATGCACCACCGAAGAAAAGCCTGACAGCTTTGTCCTACTCCGGATTTCAATCCAGTACAATACAAAGTATGGGCAGAGCAAGCACATATTTCATCCCTTAATGCAGTTGACATGCAGAGAGACATTTGCCTTACCAGAGTGAGAGTTATGGCAATTTGAAAATAAAAATATCTTTTCTTTTAAACAGAGCACACAGGCCTGAGCACAAACAATATATGGAGGGAAGATGGCGGACTAGTGCGTCTCGTCTCGATGCACCACAAAGCTCCTGGCCGGTTTCCCCTGTAGTATTATTCGCCGCAAATATGCAGAAGGTGGCTCATGAGTCGCCTCCATACCTAAATGGGTGATGCGCTTGAAGACACCTCGCTGCTCTCCCCTACGTTGTGGTTGACTCAGTAAACGTAGATGCTCAGACCCGTGTGGAATCTCCGGCGGCTTAGGCTGACATCGCGGTGGGTCTGTTAGCTGTCCGACCCATGCAGCTCCTATATAACGGGGCTCTGCTGGTCATGCCTCCTTGTTGCAAAGCCAGAGCTGATGAGAGAAATGGCACTGCCGAAGAACACTCTGTAGGCAGCTTGCACTACAAGGTCTGCGGGCTTGCAAGCTCCCCCGCTAGTGAAGAGGGTTTGGCAGTGGCGAATATGAAGAATGGTGCTAAAGGTGCCTTAACACGAGTAGGCAGACCCACACTTCGTCTTTTGGAAGCAGGTAAAGCTGCTGAATTAATCATGTAGGGTGAGCTTGTAGTTCAAACAGCTGTTGCAATTGCAATTGAATTCAAAACTATGCAGTACTGATAAGAAAGGCATACAGCAGGTGGCCACTAAGCGCCGTTTATCTTTAGAGGATTCTGCTGGGTTAGCAGTAGAGGAGACTGAATCAGATGATGCTGTCGAGCCACCCAGGGTGTTGGACCGTGGGGAGATCTTGGAATTAGGGGAGGCCTCAGTCATTCAGGAGGACGTAACTTTAGAAGAGGCTGTTGGGGCTGCAGGGGGTGTTATGGGTAAGCGGTTGGATGCCAATGGCGAGAGCCCAAGTAGTATTTCCCAGAACTTTAATGCGTCTAGCCCTGAGGTGGTCGGGTATAGATATGAAAGCATGCTAAGTGCCCAAGGCATTACTCCTACGCACCTTGATCAGGGCAGTACACCAAAAAACAAGAACTCTACTCAACCTCATACTACGCTTGAGGTAATGACTACAGGGAAGAACCGACGGGACCTGCAAAAGACACCTAATACCTCTATTGGGAACAAAAATAAAAACAATAGCAAAAAGGAACTTAAAGTAGTGAAACCTTGTAAGAGATCAATGGATTTGCAAGGGGCTAGCTGGTCAACAGATCTGGAGCTCGTCGAGGAGGTGGCATGGAGAGTATCCCACTAAGAAAAATGGGTTCAAACAATTGGAGACGTTAGGTCACTGATTTCCTGCCTATCGGGCTCTGCCCCGGCTTGAAAAGTGGGAAATGTGCGGAGAACACTATGAATAATGAAAACAACTAAATTTCTGGGGTACAAGTGATACTCCTAACTAACTCTGTAGACTGCTCTAATGGGAACTGCTTAGAAAGTATTCCTGGCCCCAACGAGGACCTAGGTGATAAGACCAAGGCAACCTCACTAGATATGGTGCATGGAACAGATGATCAGCTACCGTTTAAGGAGCCATCTCTCGCTGTAATATGGCATGTTTTACAAGAACAACGGCGAGTAGCTCAGGACCATCATGCTCAGATTAGAGCGGACTACCTTAGTATCCAGCTATCATTAGATGAGGTGACGGGCACAGTGGCCAAAATTACAAGAGACATGGTCTAGCTACAAACTAGGGTTGCAGAGACAGAAGAGACGGTTATGGCTATAACGAAGACTGTGCAGTCTCTTGATCTACAGCTCCTGGTCTATGAAGCCAAAATTGAAGACTTAGAAATAATCTAAGATTATTTGGGGTTCCGGAGAGTAAGGAGGGCGCAGACACCCGAGCATGTGTTGTACAACTTATCCAAAAAGCCTTCCTGGATCTATTTGATTTCGACTGGGACTGCCAGTTTTAAAGAGCACACAGGCTGCCCATAACAGCGCAGAGACTCAGAGCCATATGTATCAAGCAAAATTGCATTCGCAAAGGCCGAAATTCGCAAAATTTCTGCATTTGCAAATGCAATTTTGCAAATTGTTATGTATTAAGGCAAATCTGTGTGCAAAATAGGGAATCGCAAAATGTGCGATTCCTTATTTTGCGATTGTATTTAAGAAATCACAACATTTGCGATTCCTTAAATGCAAAGTAAGAACCACCAAAAAAGTGCAATTTGGCCTAAAGGAATCGCAAATTACCACCAACTTCAAGTTGGTGGTAATTTGCAATTTCTTTGAAAAATGCACTTTTTTGCATTTTTCAAAGTGCAATGTAAAGCACATATATGCCCTTAGGGCATGTTTGTCTGCCACATTTGCACCCATGCTTATTTCAGGGGAATAACAGGGTGTCCTTTTGACACCCGTGCACCCTTGAAATTGCATTCTCTATTTCCGATTTTCTAATTGCTAATCGCAAATTGAGAATGTCTTCCCATTCATTCCTATGGGCCTCTAGGGGAGGTATTCCTTAATTGGAAATCGCAATTTGCGATTCGCAATTAAGGAATATGTAGGATTCGCTAAATTTATTGCAAATCCTACATACATAGCATTTTGTGATTCTCAAATAGCGATTCGCAAAAAATCGCTATTTGAGAATCGCAAATGACGTTTTGAATCATATGGACCTTTATTCTCGGTATCCTTAACCTATCTTGATTTTTTGGAAGAACTTTTTGTCTTTAAGGCTCAACCTAATACTCCAGTAGAGGTAGATTCTTTCTCTGTATTTTTTAGAACTGAGTCGACCTACAATGGAGAAAAGATGGAAAATGAGACAACTCATCGATCCATTTAAAGCTGTAGGGGCTCAAGTATTTCTGCAGGAGCCTGTTAGATTGAAAGTCATCAAAGATGGGCAGTCACAATTTTTTGTAACGGATCTGGAGGCTAAGCAAGCACTAAGTAAATGGCAAACGGCTTCAACACTGGGCAGGACTGATTGATCTAATAAGAATTGATATAGCTGACAATGCTATATATATAGTAAATTGGTAAAGGGGCAGGGAGGTGCGGACTAGAAGGTTACAGAGATTGGGTCTGGGTGGCCTCGGTGGCAGCTATAGGCTTATTTCTCTCATAATTAACTTTTTATTTTGAGCAAGCAATTTTGTCTCGCTACCCTGCTATTTTTTGTTTTTTCTGTTTGCGGCTGTCCAGGGGGGCTAGCTGGGGCCGGCTTTATGGTGCGCTAAGACGTTAGCTGCCATTTTCAGTGGCAGCATTTTGGGGAGGGTGATCCCTTCTTTAGGAAACTGGGAGTGGGAGGGAGGGTCATTTTTGTAGGGGGTGCGGATGGGCACACCTAGGGGTGTGGGAATGGCTAAAATAAAAAAAAGTCAAAAAGAATGTCCTCAGTTTTTTATTTTGGTGGTGGGAATTTGGGGACTATTACCTTTTCGTCTTGAGGTTTGGCGATTATATCAATGGGTATGGCAATGATAAGGTGCCTGTCTTGGAATGTTTCAGAAAAGGGGGTGGTGATGGACAGAGTATCTGAATTAAGCAGAACATTCCTACCCAGTCAACAGATCAGGGCTTGATCCATCACCGTTTTTTAGCTCACTGCACCATCCCAGCTCAGAACCTGGCTACATGCAAATTAGTCTGTCCCTGGCCCAGTGCATCATGGGAACAGGGCAGACCAAATTACCAAGCCAATTCTTTAACTGGAAAGGAAACAAGCTTCCGGGGACCGGTTTCTGGCATTACAGCCGTCTTCGGCCCGGCTTGCTTGAATCCTGATGGTGCAGTGAGCAAGGGACTCATGTCTGAGCATACCCTTCCACGCTTATGGTGGACAAAACGATTCAGAAAAGGGGGTGGTGATGGACAGAGTATCTGAATTAAGCAGAACACTCCTACCCAGTCAACAGATCAGGGCTTGATCCATCACCGTTTTTTAGCTCACTGCACCATCCCAGCTCAGAACCTGGCTACATGCAAATTAGTCTGTCCCTGGCCCAGTGCATCATGGGAACAGGGCAGACCAAACTACCAAGCCAATTCTTTAACTGGAAAGGAAACAAGCTTCCGGGGACCGGTTTCCGGCATTACAGCCGTCTTCGGCCCGGCTTGCTTGAATCCTGATGGTGCAGTGAGCAAGGGACTCATGTCTGAGCATACCCTTCCACGCTTATGGTGGACAAAACGATTCAGAAAAGGGGGTGGTGATGGACAGAGTATCTGAATTAAGCAGAACACTCCTACCCAGTCAACAGATCAGGGCTTGATCCATCACCGTTTTTTAGCTCACTGCACAATCCCAGCTCAGAACCTGGCTGCATGCAAATTAGTCTGTCCCTGGCCCAGTGCATCATGGGAACAGGGCAGACCAAACTACCAAGCCAATTCTTTAACTGGAAAGGAAACAAGCTTCCGGGGACCGGTTTCTGGCATTACAGCCGTCTTCGGCCCAGCTTGCTTGAATCCTGATGGTGCAGTGAGCAAGGGACTCATGTCTGAGCATACCCTTCCACGCTTATGGTGGACAAAACGATTCAGAAAAGGGGGTGGTGATGGACAGAGTATCTGAATTAAGCAGAACACTCCTACCCAGTCAACAGATCAGGGCTTGATCCATCACCGTTTTTTAGCTCACTGCACCATCCCATCTCAAAACCTGGCTACATGCAAATTAGTCTGTCCCTGGCCCAGTGCATCATTGGAACAGGGCAGACCAAACTACCAAGCCAATTCTTTAACTGGAAAGGAAACAAGCTTCCGGGGACCGGTTTCTGGCATTACAGCCGTCTTCGGCCCGGCTTGCTTGAAGTATTTGTATGGGAGACTGAGTGTGTGTGGTAGGCTGGGAGGTGTATGACTCTGTGCATAGATGTGTGAGCAGTTGATTCACTAGATGTATGGGTTCAAGAGTGCATGTGGAAACAGCTGTATGGGCGCTTGACTGTGTGCATGAGTGTATTGGTGAGTGAATGGATATCTCAGTGCTACATGTCAAAGTAAGTACATATGTAAAACACAGTACATGTGAGAGTTGACATATATAAATAACTATGTATAAGAGCCAGTGAATGTGTGAGTGGCTGTATGGATCAGTGTGAGCTTGTATCAGGGATTGTATAAGAGAGTAAATATGTGTTAGTATATGTTTGAATAAGTAAGGTGTGTATAACTGTATAGTTGAGGAAATGGAGGTGTGATAGATTCTTTGCATGACTGACTAGGTGTGTGAGTAACTCCATGGATGAGTGACAGTCTGTGAGTTTCTGCTAACACTGAGTGTATCTAAGGTTATATTAGAGTCTGAAGAGGTTCATCGTATTATCACATGAGTGATGTCATCAGTGATGTGATCAGTGATGTCATTTGAGTTGTCAACAGTGATGTCATCAGTGATGTCATTTGAGATGTCATCAGTGATGTCACTGACCATGTCATGAATGATGTAATATGTGACATGATCAGCAGTGGATTGTGGGTGCGCGATATATAGTTAGTGCAACTAACTATATATGCGAATTTCAATGGTTTTGTGCGAGTAAAATAAGGTTTTGTAAACGCTAATTCCTTACTATATATGGTCTATAACCTATGGTTTTTTCAGTGAATTTCAATGGTTTTTTAATAGTAAATATCAAAAGCTGTAAAAAGTATTTTTATTTTAATTCAAAAATATATTTTATATGTTTTTAATAAAAAAAATGATGCATCTGCCAAACCCTGACCTCTTAATAGTGCACTGTGGTGGATATGATTTGGGCACTATGACTGGGGTTGGTCTTGAAATGCTTTTAAAGAACACCTTTCCTCAATTGATGACACTTTTTCCCCAAACTGGCTTGGTATATTCAAATATATGTCAAAGACAGAAATGTAAGTGGTTCAACCAATTTTTTCCACAATTTGAGAAAGAACGGAAACATGTGAATAAATCTGTTTCTGCTTACATGAGAGACTATGGAATGGGTTTAATATACAACAATAACTTGCGTTACAACATTCAAGACATCTACAGAAGAGATGGTGTGCAGTTCCCCGATGAAGGGAATAGAATATTCGTCCTTTATTTAAAAGTGTGCATTGGAACATACTTGTAGGTACCTAAATTAGCCACAGAACCCAATAGCTCTTTTCAGAGCTACCCTACCTCTGATCATTCAAAACGTTTATCTTTTTCTTACTTTTTTTTTTTTCACCAAAGTACGCTCCCCGGTTCGCTTACCGGTGCGCGTACCGGGCGCTCCCCCCGCAAAATCTTTAAATTTGTATTTTTTTATTTTTGCATGTATCAGCGTCCTAATCCCCCCTCCGAAAACCTAGAGGGTCACAAAGTGTCTACCGTGCCCCCTACCCATTCCGAACATTGTTTGTCCTCCATCTTGTGTCTCAATTCTACTGATACTCAAAATGGAGGACTCCCGTTACGCTGCCGGTTCGCGTACCGGGACGCGCACCGGTGAGCGCTCGCTAAAAAAAAGGTGGGAAAGTAATTTACAGAAAAACCACTAGAGACACTTTCATCAAATATAGAATAGCCCCTACTACATAGCAGTCCCTACCATTTACCCAAATTTGATGGAATTCCATTGAGAACATTATGCTGTAAGCCTGACTAAATATCCTGAGGTAAATTACCTAACAAAAACACTTATGAAGTGTTACAATTGACAACCAATCAAAATACTACTTTCAAAATCTTCTATTATTTCATGACATTTGATTGGTTATGTACCTGAATATTGGTTATGTACCTGAATATATATAAAGAAAGAGAGAGAAACACAGCCATTTTGACTACTACTTCCTGAAGTACATATCAAGTGCATTTCAACTGAGAACTTAAACTTCTTTTTGAAAGGTAAGATGTTATTTTAAAAACTGTAGTATGTTCTGTACTTTAAGTTAATTAGGAAAACATTTTCTGATAGTTATATACTATCCCTCTGTAATACTTATAGAATAAGAAAGACTTCTCTTTTTTAGTTATGGATGGAGTTAGACTTGTCAAGTATAATTAAGAATTGACTTAGGCTTTATCACATACATTTCATTATATTTCTACTTCCAGTCTGATACCATACACTGCCCAAAGATAAAATCACTGTTTAAAAAACCAAACTACCTGTCTGTACTTAAACCCAACAGTGCCCTATCTGTACTGATATATTTTTTTTAAATTCATTTTACAGCACAAAAATGGAAGGAGAGAAAAAAAATAACCTGGAAATTGTTGCAGAATGCAACAAAGATACAGAAAATGAATCGGAATTCGTTGATGAATCACGAAACTTTGAACTTCTGCAATGTGTTGAATCAGTGGATTTCCTAATTGAAAATGAGACAAATTCTGACAAAGAATTATTAGAAGTTCTTTATAATTTTGAAAACAAATCAGAAAAATAAATTTATATATAATAATTGAAAAATTGTTTGAGACATTATTCAGTTTTATATGTATTTTTTAAACTAGTAGCAAATTGATTATAATGTAAAATTAGACTTTAAATATACTGTGCAACTTTAAGTTTGCTCATAGTTACTTCCTTTCTTCCACAATATCATCTCCAATGTGTATTTAACATCTCTTTATCATCTCCTGCCTCCATGGTGTTTCTACTTTCCTGACAGACTACGCTATGAATTCCATATATCACAATAACTTTTGAAACAACATGCAAGATATCTACAAAGGAAACAATGTATTTTTATTTTTAGACTCTGCATTGGTACCTACATGTTGGTACTTAAATAAAAAAAATAAAAAACAAAACAAAAAGAACATTCAATAAACATACAATATTTGAACATTCTTTCATCCTATTTTCCCAATATTACGCTTCCCGGACCGCTTCCCGGTGCGCATACCGAGCGCTCCCCCCGCAAAAAAAAACGATATAAAAATTATTATTTTTTAACCCCGCGAGGCCCTTTTAAAGCCCCCCCATCAAACCTAGGGGGTCAGGGAGGATGTACTATGCCCCCTTATGCTCATTTCCCCCTTTGTTTTTGCCACATCTTGTGTCTCGATCCTACCGTGACACAAGATGGCGGCCGCTCCGGATTGTTTAGAATGTTCACAGTCACCGGGGAGCCAATCCGCTTCTCCTAGCGAAGTTCCGTTACGCGTAAGGTACGCGAACTGGGGCGCTAACCGGGACAATGTCACAGATATATCTGTTTTTTAAAACGTTAATTTCTCAAAATCCACTGGAGCACATATTTTGTGACATAGCAAAGGCACATCGGGCAAACCATATCTACAATTTTACCAAGTTTCGTGTAAATCCATTCAGCCATTCGAGCTAAAAGTGAGTCCAACCACCCTATGGAAAAATGAATGGGAAAAACGCGTTTTGGGACCCCCCTTTTATCTCGGCCCCCCCTTGACGAAATCCCCCAAATTTTCAGGGGCTGCTCAGAAACAAAATGTTCCATTTTCCTGAAAATTTCAGCCAATTCCATCCACAAACGCCAAAGTTATTCGACAAAGAATTTTCAGAAATCCCATAGGAAAAAAATCCTAACTATATATACCTACTGGCGACCGCCAGTAGGTAATATATATATATGTATATATATATATATATATATATATATATATATATACATATATACATATATATATATATATATATATTACCTACTGGCGGTCGCCAGTAGGTATATATAGTTAGGATTTTTTCCCTATGGGATTTCTGAAAATTCTATGTCTAATAACTTTGGCGTTTGTGGACGGAATTGGCTGAAATTTTCTGGAAAATGGCACATTTTGTTTCTGAGCAGCCCTTGAAAATTTGGGGGGGTTTCATCAAGGGGGGGCCGAGAAAAAAGGGGGGTCCCAAAACGCGTTTTTCCCATGTTAATTTCCATAGGGCGGTTGGACTCACTTTTAGCCCGAACGGCTGAATGGATTTGCACGAAACTTGGCAAAATTGTAGGGACTGTTAGCCCGATGTGCCTTTGCTAGGTCTCAATATATGTGCTTCAGTGGATTTTGAGAAATTAACGTTTAAATCAAGATATATATCTGTAACAGCGCTCCGGTTCGCGTACTTTTCGCTTATCGGAACTTTGCGCACGGAAAGCTGATTGGCTCTTCGGTGTCTGTCAACATTCTAAACAGTCCGGTGCAGCCGCCATCTTCTCTCTCGGTAGGATCGAGAGACAAGAGGAGGCCAAAACAAAGAGGGAAATTTCCATAAGGGGGCATAGTAGATCCTCCCTGACCCCCTAGGTTTTATGTGGTGTTTTTAAAAGGGCCCAGCAGGGTCCAAAAAAATATATATATTTTTTTTTCGCGATGAGTGTCTAGTACGCGAACCGGAAAGCGTTCTGGGCAGCGTACTATAAGGATAATAGAATGATACACTTTTCAAAGACTGTATGTTAATTGTTTGTTTTTTTTTCTTTTTTTTTGTTGTCTTTATTTTTAAAGTTATTTTTGTTATTTTCATTGTTTTTCATACTTTATTAAATTTTCTAACATTTCATTGTCAGAAATGTCATAATTTATTATAGGGTGTAATTGTTTTTCATTTTCAAGCAAGTTGTCTACTGCTTCAACACATTGTAGAAGTTCGTGGTCTCTACTGTCATCCATAAAGTCATCAAGTTTGTCTTGGCTGCTCTCCTTCAGTTGAATCGAAAATGAAATTTGTTGTTCGCCTTCCATTTTGCCTGAAATTTTGAATAAGAAAATATATATTAGTAGAGATAGGGCACTGTTGGGATTAATTTTAGATAGTCATTTTTTATCAGTGAATTTATCTTTTGGCAGTGTATAGTATCAGAGTGGAAATAGGATTATAAAAAAGTGTATGTGATTTAACCAAGACAAGCCTAACTCCATTCATAACTATAACAGAGAAGTCTATCTAAATACATTAGTACTACAGAGGGATAGTGTATATGTAGCAGAAAAATTCTATTATATTAAGTTATAGTGCACAATATATTTCGTTTTTAAAAATTATATCTTACCTTCACAAAGAAGTTGAAGTTTTTGGAAGCTATTAAAAGGTGTTGTACAACAAGAAGTAGTAGTCAAAATGGCTGTGTTTTCTTCTCTTCCTTTATATATATTCAAGTATATAACCAATCAAATGTCAGGTAATAAAAGTAGAAAATGAAAGTAACATTTTCATTGGTTGTCAATTCGAACAGTTCAGATGTGTTTTGTGAAGTAATTTACCTCACGGTATTTGGAGAGGTCTAAAGGCTAAATGGCTAAATGAAATTTCAATCAAATTTGTGAGAATGAAAGGGATTGTTATGTAGTATGAGGTAATTTATATTTGGTGAGAGTGTCTCTAGTCGTTTTTCTGTAAATTACTTTCCCGCCTTTTTTTGGACCGCTTTCCGGATAGCGGTCCGGTCCGCTTACTATTTGGAGAGGTCTAAAGGCTAAATGGCTAAATGAAATTTCAATCAAATTTGTGAGAATGAAAGGGATTGTTATGTAGTATGAGGTAATTTATATTTGGTGAGAGTGTCTCTAGTCGTTTTTCTGTAAATTACTTTCCCGCCTTTTTTTGGACCGCTTTCCGGATAGCGGTCCGGTCCGCGTACTTGGAGCGTAACGGGAGTCCACCATTTTGTGTTTCGGTCGAATCAAGGTATAAAATGGAGGGTAAATAATGTTCTGAATGGGTAGAAGGGGGCATCGTACAAGTATTTTGCCCCCCTACGTTTTCTGAGGGTGGCTGAGGAGGACTATATTTGCGAAGAAAAAACTTTTTTTTGAAATTTTGCGCGGTTAGCTTCCAGTTCGCGTACCGGATAGCGCTCTTTAAGCGTAGTTTGTTGAAAATTACAGAAAAAAAGTTAGAAAAAAAATAATAAAAGTGTGTGATCAGATGAAGGGTAGCTCTGAGAAGAGCTTTTGGGTTTATGGTACATTTAGGTACTTATAAGTAGGTACCAATGCACAGTCTTAAATTCAGAATGAAAATTCTGTTGCCCTCATCTGAGAAGTGAACTCCATCTCCTCTGTAGATATCTTGCATGTAGTAACGCAAGTTATTGTTGTACAGAGAGCCCATTCCATGGTCTCTCATGAAAGCTGAAACAGATTTGTTTACATGCTTCCTCGCTTTCTCAATTTGTGGACAAAATTGGTTGGACCACCTCCATTTCTGTCTTTGGCATATATTGGAATATACCAAGGCAGTTTGAGGAAAAAGTGCCATTAATTGCTCAAAGGTGTCCTTTAAAAGCATTTCCAGACCTACCCCTGTCAAAGTGCCCAAATCATTACCTCCACAGTGCACTATTAACAGGTCAGGTTTTGGCAAATGCATAAAGGTTTTCACCAATGGTATCAATTGGTGACATTTTAATCCTCTTTGGCCCAACCACTTAATTTCCACATCTTGTAAATTGAGGTTAGGTAAATTTCTGTTCTCAGCATACCTTTGAGCCCAGTGGATGTAACTATGTCCAACAATCCAGACGTTAAACATGGTGGCTGAAGGTTGTTCTGTAGTCAGATGAAGTGTGGTAATGAAAGGGCAGTTGAAACAGTAGGAGTTTCTAAAGAAAAAAAACTGTGGATTTACAATGCTAATGATTCATTAGCAGTGATTGGTGCATTTCCATTTCTGAAAACAGAAAGTTAGGGTGCATGGATGTGTTCTTTGAAAGATGTAATTTGAATGGTCAAGGAAGAAACATTTAATGAAAGATTGCACTGGATACGCAGGTGCACTGAGAGTTCAGAGTTCAATTGAAACATTGTTGTGTGAATTTGCAAACATGAGAGGTCTTCCAGGAGGTGGTTGCTATGGATACAAGGCAGACAGGGCAGAGGGGGGAAGGGTTTTGATTTGAAAAAAGTGAGGGAAGAGGTATGATTGGCTGATATGAGAGATATGTGAAAAGAATATCTGTATTTCTGTGCTTTCAATAGCTGCAGCCTTTGGAGTGCATCCTTTTTCTTCTGCTGAAGACAATTTGGTGTATTTCTCAGACTGTTTTCAAAACTCAAAAAATATTTGATAAGGTGAGAAAACATTTATTTAATTTAGATAGAGAATAGTATGATTTAAGGAGAAAATGATGAAGAAAGCTGTGTTTATAAAATGTGGTTTTGTCTCTAGTGATATACTAATAGAATTAGTTTCATAGAGAAATTGTAATTGCATATTTGGTGTAACATTCTGGCATGCAGTAACACAAGTTATTGTGGTACATGGAGCCCATTTTATGGTCTGTTATGTAAGCTGAAACAGAGATGTTGCTTTTAAAATCGATTTAAGAAATCAATTTCATTTCTGGATATGTACTGCTAGAGCTTCATAGGTTGTTTTGAGCCATATTTATAACGTATTTGAGTGTCTAAGATGTTATGTTTTCCTTTTAAAATGTAAAGTGTTCCTCATGGGGCAAGTGTCTTGTAAATACGCTCCCACTTGTGCTTGGCAAATTTGGATTTTGATTATGGGAGTTACCTAGCCATGTTAATAGTGTCCCAAAAATGGTGCTAGTGAATTGCAGGAAACACTTTCATGTGTCTCAAGAACATTTTTAGTCATTTCTCCATGAATGCAGGTATACAATTGATTTATTTGCTGTGTTTAAAAACGAATTTTGAAATCAATTACATTTCAGGATATGTACTGTTAGAGCTTCATAGGTTGTTTGGGGTCATATTTAGAAGGCATTTTAGTGTCTTTGATGTTATTTTTCCCTTTTTAAATGGAAAGCGTTCCTCATGGGGCCCTGAGCAGTTCTTAGCCATGTTATTTAATAGGAAGTGGATAACATGGCTAAGAGCATTTGCTGGAAAGTGCATGAATATTGCTGACTTTTCTGCGATGTTATTTTTCCCTTTTTAAATGGAAAGTATTCCTCTTGGGGCAAGTGTCTTGTAAATACGCTCCTACTTGCGCTTGGCAAATTTAGATTTTGATTATGGGAGTTACGTAGCCATGTTAATAGTGTCCCAAAAATGGTGCTAGGGCATTCCAGAAAACACTTTCATGTGTCTCAAGGACATTTTTAGTCATTTCTCCATGAATGCAGGTATACAATTGATTTATTTGCTGTGTTTAAAAACGAATTTTGAAATCAATTACATTTCAGGATATGTACTGTTAGAGCTTCATAGGTTGTTTGGGGTCATATTTAGAAGGCATTTTAGTGTCTTTGATGTTATTTTTCCCTTTTAAAATGGAAAGCGTTCCTCATGGGGCCCTGAGCAGTTCTTAGCCATGTTATTTAATAGGAAGTGGATAACATGGCTAAGAGCATTTGCTGGAAAGTGCATGAATATTGCTGACTTTTCTGCGATGTTATTTTTCCCTTTTTAAATGGAAAGTGTTCCTCTTGGGGCAAGTGTCTTGTAAATACGCTCCCACTTGCGCTTGGCAAATTTAGATTTTGATTATGGGAGTTACGTAGCCATGTTAATAGTGTCCCAAAAATGGTGCTAGGGCATTCCAGAAAACACTTTCATGTGTCTCAAGGACATTTTTAGTCATTTCTCCATGAATGCAGGTATACAATTGATTTATATGCTGTGTTTAAAAACGAATTTTGAAATCAATTACATTTCAGGATATGTTCTGTTAGAGCTTCATAGGTTGTTTGGGGTCATATTTAGAAGGCATTTTAGTGTCTTTGATGTTATTTTTCCGTTTTTAAATGGAAAGCGTTCCTCATGGGGCCCTGAGCACTTCTTAGCCATGTTATCCAATGGGAGGTGGATAACATGGCTAAGAGCATTTGCTTCAAAGGTTGTTTGGGGTTATACACCATTTTTGGGAAATTATTAACATGCCTATCTAACTCCCATAATCAAAATCTAAATTTGCCAACCGCAGGTGGGAGCATATTTACAATAAATTTGCACCTGGAAGAACGAAAAATAGCATACTAGATACTCAAATGCCTTATAAATATGACCCAAAACATCTTATGAAGCACTAGTAGTGCATATTTCCAGAAATGTATTGGTTTTCATTTAATGATTTACTTCATTGGTAGGCCTTCACATGTTTTTTTATTTTGATATTTTTCAGTGAAAATCTTATCTGCAACCATGTGTTGGCCTCACCTCAAATAAACAAAACAGGTGATGGACTGAATGTGGATCAATGACACACATTTACCCCAGTCTAAAGATCAGGGCCTAAACAAATCTTTAGATAGGCTACATCTTATCGTCATCCTGAATTAATGATTTAAAATATTAGGGAGTGATTTATGAGTGTTGTATGCCTTTTTTGCACCATTGAGTGTCATTTTTGTGATGCAGTGCTGGTGGGAAACATTTGCTATGTTAAATAATTAGTAGGGCATTAAGTTTTAGATGACTGTTATTTATTTACTGTTTGGTAATAGTGGTTAATAACATTTTATATTATATTTTTCCACAGATTCAACTGCAGATTCTTTCATAGTTTGGAAAATGCCTTCCAA
This sequence comes from Lissotriton vulgaris, assembly GCF_964263255.1. NCBI lineage: Eukaryota > Metazoa > Chordata > Amphibia > Caudata > Salamandridae > Lissotriton > Lissotriton vulgaris. The sequence continues at coordinate 276,719,606 of NC_141688.1, forward strand.
AAGTCGAATACGAAAGGCTAGAAAACGTCAAAGACAGCAGGATGATGTTTTATTGCAGCAGTCCTCTTCCCCAAATACTTGTCAAAACACCAAGAAAGGTCCGGGTAAGAGCACAAAATCATTCTTAAGAAATATTTGTCATAAAAAAAGTATTTCTCCAAAAAATGTTTCAGTCCTCAAAAAGAAAAGCAATTTAAATGGAAAGGAGAGACCCATCAAAAATGTTACTGGTAGAGGAAGAGATAACTCTGTGCATGATAGTAGAAGGAAACAACAGTTTAGGGACATTCGACATCGAATGTTCCGTAATAGGATAATAGTTAATTTATTGAAAAATATTAAAAAAAAAGGCCAACAGAAAGCGGCATTTTATAAGAAGAAGAAAAATGTAGAGAAAATTATTGATCATGCTTTTGAAATTAAGCGAAAGTTGTTTATTTTGGTAATCAATAGAATTAGGAAACTAAGCAAGGTAATTTCTGATTTCAAAACTAAAAGTAGATGGAAGAGAGTAGTAAATCGTACTAACTTTTGTGAAGTTTTTTCCGGAGAATGGATGCATAGTTCTAGTTGTGAGGCATTTTTTAATGAGGAGAGTTATTTTCAGGATAATGATTTGGTGTTTGCAGTTGACACCAGTGGTCGAGCTTATGAAGTGAAGGATGGTTGTCCAGTTGAAAAAGAACAACTTGTGACAACAGAGACAGAAGAGGCGCTAAGTGATGAGGTTTTAGGAAGACGTCCTAAGGGTCCTGTGTACATTTGGAAGTGTAGTTCTATTTGCAGTGTGCGACAGGTTTCCATCAATTTGCTTTGTGATTTTATACGGACATTTAATAAGAAAAGTTTGAAGCAGAAAATGAAGTTGTTGCAAGATTTAGATCCTTGCAGAGTGAGACAAATAACAGGTTTGCGTGGTCATTCACTGGCTTGTCTTTCCAGGAGAGTATGCCAGAGTGTTTTTCATCATTTCAGGATGCTAGCAGTGCATCATAATAAAGTGAGAAAATTAGTGAGAATGTTGTATTATGCTAAGAGTCCAGCAATTATGCTTAAACAATTATGTGCTGCTCTTTTGCATGGTTCTGAAATAGATGTGAAGAATATTTGTGAAGAAATTGAGTTTTGTTACTTTGGTAGTAAAGATGAGAATGTTCAAATTGACCCTGAAGTAGAGGGTAATGTGGAAGATAATGTACAGGTTTCCAGTACAGATAATTTTCAGAAGGAAATTGCCACGTTTCAGATGAAATCAAGTGAGAGGCCTAATTTCACTTGTGTATGTTGTCGACGCACTTATTATAAGAATCAGACTAAGGTAGTGGATTTATATGCAAAAAGTGAAAGGGTAAATAATAGTGAATGGAAGGATTTTGCCACATACTTGATGGTAGAAAATTATTTTGATTTGGGATCGGATCAACGTGTGTGTACTTATTGTTGTAATAAATTAAACCAAAACCAGATGCCTGCTAGGGCAGTTCATAATAATCTGGAATTGGTTGAGATTCCTTCTGAATTGAAGGATTTAAATACTTATGAATCTATTTTGATTCAAAGTATCCATCCCTTTCAGGCTATTGTAAGAATGGAGCCAAAGACAGGGAAGTTGCCTCCAGCAGATTTACAGAGAGGATTAAAGGGAAGAGTTGTTTATTTGCCTCTAGATTTGAAGAAAAACATTAACACAATTGGAATAGAAAAAGTGGAAGAGGAACCTCTGGTTATCTTGGTTAATGGGGTTCCGACAAAGAATAAGAAAATATGGCAAGATTTAGTGGATGTTAGGAAAGTCAAAAAGGCAACAGTGTATTTGAAGAAAAATAATAAGTACTATAAGAATGTATATGTTGCAGAAGAGGAAGTAAGTGATGAAGAGGATAGCGATTTGTGTGCTGGCCAAATTGAGAAAGTAGAGGCCTCTAAAAGTGAAGAAATATATGAACATTATAGTGTTCATCCTTTGCATTCCAAGGAAGTCATGGGGAATGCTATTGAGTTGTTTCAAATGAAACAAGCCAAAGGGAGTCCCATTAGTGTTTGGGAGGAAAGTTTGGAAGCTCGGTGTTTCCCACAGCTATTTCCCACAGGTCAAGGAGGAAGATATGATGAGCGACCTCATCAAATTCCTGCGTCTGAATACCGGACTTTACGATTGTATGCAGCAGATCCTAGGTTTCGGCAATGCATTCCCTATTTGTTTCATCTCCTGTTTGAAAGCGATCTGTCTGGACTGTCATATGCAGTGAACCACATCTTAAAAAGTGGTATACAGATGCGAAACATCTCGGCAAGTGACTTTATGCATAAAGTCAATGTCCAAGACAGTATTTTGGATTCTCACTTAATTAATCTCATGGCGTGTCAGCGTGGTACTAATGAGTACTGGTACCGTCGTCATGGTGATTTAAAATGTATGCTGAGGAACTTAGGAACTCCAACATGGTTCCTCACTCTGAGCTGTGCCGAGTATGGCTGGGAAGATTTACTTGAATTTTTACGAGAGGCAAATGGTAACATTGAAAACATCGAATTCAAGACACCCGGAGAACTGTGCTCTTTGGATCCAGTCAATGTATGCAGGTACTTCAATCATAGATTTGAAGCTATGATGTCTTTCATCACAAATAAAAAGAATCCACCTCTTGGACAGGTGTTGGATTTCTTTTGGAGAAAGGAGTACCAAGCAAGAGGTGCCCCTCATATACATATGTTGTTGTGGATCAAGGATGCACCTAAATTTGGAACAGATCCGGATGACTTAGTGATGAATTTCATCGAACAGTATTCTACGTGTGCTGTTCCAAACGCAACGGAGAAGAAAAGTCTAAGAGAACAAGTTCTACGTTTCCAAAGCCATCGTTGTGGAAAGTACTGTCGTCGTAAATTCAGAAACAAGGACAAGTTCTACACCAAATGTCGTTTCAACTTTCCACGACCGGTGATTTCTAAAGGAAGAGTGAACAGTTTGATGTCTTCGCTGCGACATAATGTGACGAGGAAATCACCCAAGAATACATACAATTTGAAAAGGAACGAAGAGTCCAAGTACATCAATGACTACAACCCAGTGATTTTGTCCATGTGGAATGCTAACATGGATATACAGTTTGTGGCTGACAACTGTATGGCTGTGGCTCGGTATGTGACATCTTACATCACCAAAAAAGAAAAGACCGAACTGAAGGATATGTGGGAGGACATTTCTCATGAAAAGAGCCTCAGCAAGAAGTTGTACAGTTTCAGTCTGAAGATGTTGTCGCATCGAGAAATCGGAGCTTACGAATGTTCTGACCGGTTGTCTTCAGCAAGTCTCTATGCCAAATCCAGGAGTCTCGTTTGGGCGAGTCTTGGTCTTGCTGCAACGCGAAATCGAGTTCTAAAACCTGTCCGGGAAATTGAGTATTTGGCAGAAAAGGAACCAAACAGTACCGACATTTTGAAGACCAACATGTTGGATACATATTATCCAAATCGAAGCAGTCACCTTGAGAATGTTTGTCTATATGAGGTTCTCCAAAATTATATATTCAAGAGGAACATCAAAGAAGATATTGAGAAAGGAGTGTATGCTGTAATTGGAAGTGAGGGATGCCTGGTCAAGCAAAGAAAATGCCAATTAGTAAACCATCGAAAATAGAGTGGTGAATCTCCAGAAAAAAAGGAGTTTTTTTATTTAGCACTTTTGCAACTTTTCAAGCCTTGGCGTGCAGAAGAGGAACTGCTTGGAGATTTCCTCTGTTACGAAGACTCTTTCAATGCAGCCAAGGAGTCCATAGAATGTCCTGCTTTTTCTAAATATCAAGAAATGCTAACTTTGGAAATTGAGCAGGAAGCAACGATTGCAGCCGAGATTGCCAGAGACAGTTCTCAGGACAGTCAGAGTTCTGTTTCATTGAGTCAAGATCCACTTGGAGGACCTATTATCGAAAATGAAGCTGCCACTGCTATGAATGAAGTGGAAAGAGCCATGGCACATGCTCAGGAGGATTCAGTTAACTTAGAAGACTTGGAAAAACAACTCAACGTTGAGCAGAGGAAAATATATGATGAAGTTACCACGGAAATTGAGCACGGATTAAGTCATGAGAAGAACAAGTGCTCATGTACATCGTTGAAGCCTGTCCGACTGTACGTGAGTGGAGAAGCGGGAACTGGAAAAAGTTTCCTCATTAAAGCAATCTCTTGTTATTTGCAGGAAAGGACTGAGTCATCGCTGTCTTGTGTTGTCACCGCTCCTACTGGACTGGCAGCACATAACATTAAAGGTATTACTTTGCATCGTCTACTGATGCTGCCGGTGGAGCATGACAACAAATTACAATACAACAAGTTATCTGGAGATGCTTGCTGTGAAGTTTCAAGAGTCTTGAGGAAAATGAAACTACTTATCATTGACGAAGTAAGCATGGTTTCCAATGTCATGCTTGCCTTTGTGCATTTGAGAATGCAAGAAGTACTTAAAACTGAATATGATGTGTTATTTGGTGGGAAACACATCATTGTTTTCGGAGATCTTCTGCAGCTGACACCAGTAAAAGGTCAACCTGTGTTCAAAATACTCACGCATGAAGATACCAGGAAGTGCCTAGGGAGCATTGGCAACGTCAATATATGGTTAAACTTCAATTATGCAGAACTGCATCAAAATATGCGTCAGGCAAAGGATGAAGATTACAAGAATATTCTACAAGATATTAGAATTGGAAAAGTGACCGAGCATGGGAAAGAAGCTTTAAATGCACGATTACTGTCAAATTTATATCCCAAACAAGAGATTGTGCCTGAGAATATTTTTCAGAAAATTACTGAGAAGAAATCCGGGATATGTCTCATGCCAACTCTTGCAGAATGTGCCATCTTCAACAACAAAATGTTGAATTTAGAAAAGCAAGAGATTGTGAAACTTGAAGCTATCGACAAATTAGAGCATATGGGATCAACAATTATTTTGTCAGACAATTTGAAATCAAAATTGGATTCATTAGAGAAGACTATATCTAAAACAGCGGGTTTTGAAAAGACTTTGAATGTGTGTTTAAATTGCCGAATCATTTTGAGAAGGAATTTACATGTAGAAAGAGGTCTGGTAAATGGATCAATGGGTAATGTTGTTGATTTTGAGAAATACAGAAATAGAGATGGAATAGAATTTTTAAAAATTAAATTTGATGGCATTGAGGAAGTACAGCAAATTGGTCGTTGTTCTGCTAGGTTTTTGCTTGTTAAAGATTTATATGTTCGCCGTAAACAGTTTCCTGTTTGCTTGGCATATGCGGTGACAATCCATAAATCGCAAGGTTTAAGTGTAGACTGTGCATTGGTGAATATTGGCAGTTCTGTGTTCAAGGAGGGTATGGCATATGTGGCATTGTCACGAGTTAGAACTTTATCGGGATTGTACTTGATTGACTGTGATGTCACAAACATTTGTGCAGATCTAGATTGTGTTAAGGAATACAATAGGTTAAGAAGAGAGTATGCGCCACATTTGCCTCAATATCCTTTGTTTGAGAAACGTGTGGTAGGCCGCAAACGTAGAAATAGCAGTAATAGTAGGGAGGTTGTTGCAAAAAGACTAAAAGTCAATGAACCGAAAATTGTTAGCAGAAAGAAAGTGGATTCTGTTGAAGATGTTGTCGGTTTTCAATTTGAAAACAGTTCTGGTGTCAACTGCTATGCTAATGTAGTGGTTAATGTTCTCTTTTCACTAGAGAGTTTAAAAGAACAGATTCTGTTGAATTCTGAACAAATTTTATGCTGTTTGTTGAATTCTGTTTTCGAGAAATGTAGCACTGATCGAACAAAAGTAGAAAGTGTGTCTGAACTTCGTTATCTGTTAGATGAATGTTCAGGTCAAACAGACTTCTCTGAAAATAATCAGCAAGATTGTCAGGAGTTTTTAATGTATATGCTTGATATATTGCAAGTTGAGGGTGTAGATGTAGATCACCTGTTTGGGCTTTCTTATCAATGGCAGCATGACTGCGAGAACTGTATGGTATCAAGTACTACTAGTGTAGACTCAGAAAGATTTATATATTTAACTTTGCCAGACAGTAAATCAGTCTCCTTTAATAAGCTAGTAAATGCAGCGGATCACAACATGGAGTGTAGCCAATGTAAATGTGATATGATGTCAACATTATTTATACGTAGATATGGCCAGTATGTCATTTTAATGATCCAACGTTGTAGGCCTGATGGATCAAAATTGTCAACTTTAATAAAAAATTTTGTGGCTTCTCAGCTGTCAATATCAGGGAGGACTTTTGTTACTGTAGCAATTATCTATCACGATGGTCCATCAACAACATCAGGACATTATACAGCTTACTTAAAGTCTGGAAACGGCTGGTCATTCTGTAATGATTCCGTTGTAACGTTCAAAAAAAAATTGCCGTTTGACCTTAAAAATTCTTACCTGGTGTTTTTAAAACCAAAATTTTAAGTAGAGGGAATGTAAGTCTGCAATGCTGTCTAGATTAAAAATCCAACTATATAAACCTAATGCAAGTAAGTCTGCTTCATAGTAAGCAGTATCAGTGTCATAGGAAAAGGAGAACATGAGTGACAAAGAAGAGTAAGTTATTAGTAGTCCAGGATTGTGAAAATAATCTCAAATATTTTATTTTTGAAAGTTGCGAAAATAGAAAATGTCGGGATTTGATTGGAAGAATAACAAGACTTGCGAATCGCGGCAACATGATTTGGCCTAGTGGAAACATGTGATATAATGAGAGAAGTCTTTTTTTCTATGTAACATATTTTACGTATCGATGGAGGTTTTCTTTCAGAAAGTGGCGGGCTGAAAATATTTGTAGCACAACAGAGTGGATGCTGTTCATAGGAGATCGTTCGACGTCATTGAAAGTACGTTAATTTTAAGGAGTTTTGAAATCAGATTTCGAAGGTTGTATGGGTTTTTTAAACACAGTCATTTTGATTGTGTTTTTTTTTTCCCGCTGTTACATGATGAATACCTTCAAGTCACTGATTTAAGTGAAATTTGATACATTCTGAGAACAGCAAAAATAAACCATAAACCATTTAACATGTATAATTAATGTTATGCTTTTTGAAATTATGATATATATTTAGAAATGTGAGGTAGATATGGAGAAGCAGAGTCTTCTGTAAGTGTCAATTTTAATGCTTACAGTGCTGTACTTCTAGGTATTGTTTTATCACATTTAACATCTATTAGTTCTACTGCTTCATTTCTTTAATCTTTACTTTCCTGTGTTTGCTACTTCTCTCCTTCCTTTCTCTATTACTTAATTTTTCTATTCCTTCCAGTATTTTTCTCAGTCCCTCTCTTCTCATACTTCTTCATTATTATTCACTAATTCTGTCTCTATTAATGTTACTGTTTATGAATGATCTCCAAAAATTTTAAAAACAAGAACAGTAAGTATAAGGATAGGAAAAGACATTTATGTTACAAGAAAGACAACTATAGGAAGTAAACAGAAAAAACTGTTACTCGCAATCCACTGCTGATGATCTCACTGACCATGTAAAAAATTATGTAATATATGACATGATCAGAAGTGAATTGCGGGTAACAGTATCTTTTCTTTACTCCCTATATCTGTCTTTTTTTGTAACATAACTGTCTGTTTCCTTTCCTTATACTTACTGTTCCTTTTTTTAAAAAAAAATTTTTGGTACGCTCAAAGTACGCGTACCGGAGTGCGAACTGGTAGCGACCTAATAGAAATAGAGCTTGGCAGAGTTCAAAGAATTCTACCAATTTTTTTAATAATGGGGAGGTAGTTCTGAAAAGAACTGTTTTTTTTTTTTTTGTTGTTTTAAATTTTTTTTATTAGTTTTCTGAACATTTTTTATATTTTTTTGTTTTTTTCTGAACATTTTGTATTTTTTTTTATTTTTGGGGGGGAGGGGGGAAACAAAAATGATTCATCGAAGACGGCTCAACAGGAGCAACAAAAAAAAAAAGAATTTACTTTTTGGGGCGTTTTGGGCACACATGATTGGTGATGGCTCTCATTATCAGGGTAATGCTACTTTCGCGGTAGCAAAGTGTCTGGTTGCACCGCACACAGACTTGCTTCACTTCTCCCATGTTGATTTGGATGTTCGGGATCAGCTCCCTCGCCTCCGGTCCCGATACCTCCTGAACAACAGATCTTCTTGCCATTTCTGGCGGATTTTGTTGTTGGTCGCGAAGTTGTGCATTGCTGTAATTGTTAGGGTGCCATCGACTCATGTGCCTGTGCATTGTATGATTGCCAAAACTGTACTTTTTGTCTGTGCCCCTTGAAAGTCGTTCGTCGCAAATGCGACAAAAGACGTATCTGGCATTTACTTTCTTTTGGTCAGCAGGAAATTTAAAAAATTGCCAGATATAATTTTCTTTCCTATTATAACTTCTGGGCTCCTCTGGCAAAAACTCGTCATTTTCTTGCTGTTCTTCCTCTTCTTGATTTTCCTCCTCTTCTATAATTAGTGAAGCAGGTAGTCTTTTCTTGAGGAGGTGGAGGAGGTGGTGGGGGCACACTGGCAGAAGCAACCATTGAAGCCATTGCTGATGAATCAAAAAAGTTCTTTCTCTCACCAAGATGAAAGTCAGAGTGAGGAAAGAAGGAGGGGTTTTCATCATTTGGGAGAAGGAAAAATTCTAAACCAATGAAAAGTGTTAATTTTATATGACATGACCAAGTATTACATCATTAGGAAACCAAAAGTGAAATGAACAAATGAAAAGTGTTATTTTCGAGTCACATGACCTGCTGTGTTTACGTTTCGCGCTTTGCTCCGCTTTCCGGTCCACTTCCGGGTCCGCTAATTTGGCGCGTCCAACGACGTATTACGCGATAACGCAAAACGTCATGCAAACGTAACAGTTACGCTAAAGGAACGTAGACCGGTTCGCGTACTAAGCCGCGGCTTTAAATTGAGCTAACGGGAAGCAGACCGGTTCGCGGACTGGGAGCGGAACAAAAAAAAATGTTTTAAAAAAATTGTCTAAAGAACATGAAAAATATATTTCAAAATTTAAAGAACAATACATTGTACAGCTACAGATATTAGCTTTTAAAAAACCATTGAAATTCAATGAAAAAACCATAGGTTATAGACTATATATAGTTAGGGATTAGCATTTAAAAAACCTTATTTTATTTGCACAAAACCATTGAAATTCCATATATAGTTAGTTGCACTAACTATATATCGCGCACCCGCAATCCACTGCTGATGATGTCACATATTACATCATTCATGACATGGTCAGTGACATCACTGATGACATCACTGATGACATCACTGATGACAACATCCAGTGACTGTATGTTTCTGTATAGTTAAAATATGTCTTACATATTGAAGAATGAGTGGATGTATAAGTGTCTGGATGAAGGATTTAGTAGGTGCATGACTGACTGTATGAGTGAGTGATTAAATGTGTCTCACTGAGTGCATGGGTTAGTGACTAAACTGTCTTAATTTGTGCATCATTATGTCTGTTGTTCTGTAAACTGTTGCATGTGTTGATCAGTAGCTATATGAGTAACTATATGGGTTATTGATTGGTTGCCCAAGTATTTGTATGGGAGACTGAGTGTGTGTGTGGGTGGCTGGGAGGTGTATGACTCTGTGCATTGATGTGTGAGCAGTTGATTCACTAGATGTATGGGTTCAAAAGTGCATGTGGAAACAGCTGTATGAGCGGTTGACTGTGTGCATGAGTGTATTGGTGAGTGAATGGATATCTCAGTGCTACATGTTAAAGTAAGTACATATGTAAAACACTTTACATGTAAGAGTTGACATATATAAATAACTGTGCATAAGAGCCAGTGAATGTGTAAGTGGCTGTATGGATCATTGTGAACTTGTATCAGGGATTGTATAAGAGAGTAAATATGTGTTAGTATATGTTTGAATAAGTAAGGTGTGTATAACTGTATAGTTGAGGAAATGGAGGTGTGATTGATTCTTTGCATGACTGACTAGGTGTGTGAGTAACTCCATGGATGAGTGACAGTCTGTGAGTGTCTGTTTATACTGAGTGTATGTAAGGTTATATTAGAGTCTGAAGAGGTTCATTGTATTATCACATGAGTGATGTGATCAGTGATGTCAAATGAGATGTCATCAGTGATGTCATTTGAGTTGTCATCAGTGATGTCATCAGTGATGTCATTTGAGATGTCATCAGTGATGTCATTTGAGTTGTCATCAGTGATGTCATTTGAGATGTCATCAGTGATGTCATCAGTGATGTCACTGACCATGTCATGAATGATGTAATATGTGACATCATCAGCAGTGGATTGCGGGTGCGCGATATATAGTTAGTGCAACTAACTATATATGGAATTTCAATGGTTTTGTGCAAATAAAATAAGGTTTTTTAAATGCTAATCCCTAACTATATATAGTCTATAACCTATGGTTTTTTCATTGAATATATATATATATGCATTCCAGTTTCTCCGCAGAGATTTTGCTCGTGCACTCCAGGAAACGTATCTTGACAATCAACAATCCACTCCCAATTCAGTGATTAGATTTTGTTTTATTTCTATTTCATAACAGCTCAGCCAGCAGCAACTCTACGCGTTTCAGTCTTTACCAAGACCTTGCTCACGAGACTGTCAGTCTCGCACCCACACACACCCATACATGTGGGCTTATACTTACCCAGAAAATAGATACATTAATGGGGTAAATGCAATCCTGGTAAAGGCATAGTAGTTGTAAAAAATAGTAGCTGTTAAAACTTTAGTGGTTTAGACTAAGTAGTGGTTGATTAGTCGTTGTTTAGACTGTAGTTCTTCATGTGGTAGTTGTTCCATCATGCAACCCATTATATTATCTTTCCGGCCAACCCTGTTCCTAAAATAGCCCGTACCTTTTCTTTTCCACACTATCTGGTTACGGATTCTGACTACTTGGCCTTTATCTCTAAAAAATTACAGAATATCTGATAGACAATATAGGGTCTTCCTCTTCATATGTGGTATGGGTTGCTATGAAAGCATATATTCGGGGAGTCACTCAACAGTTTGTTTGGTAACAAAATAGAGAATGTGAGAATCTAACTAAAGAATCATATCAAAGGCTTACCATTAGCAAACTTCAACATGCTGTTGCTGTCCGACTGGAAAAGGCAGATCAAGATTCTCTCTATGTCTTTCTTGTGGAGCATGGGCAGCAATAAATAGGGTGTTAAAAGAGAAGGTAGCACCTTGCTTTACTAAGCAGAAGACATTGCAATATGAGTATGGTGATAGAATAGGGAAGGTGTAAGCACATCAGCTTAAGGACAGCCGTCTTAAAACATAGAATACATCTATTAAGGGTGAGGGTGGAAGCTTATATAGATGCCCCCAGGAGATTGCGGATCAATTTTCCATCTTCTACCATCAACTATATTTTCCCGATCCAACACAAGACTTGACTGGTATGCAGGGGCTATTTGCAAGCGAGTAATCTCCCGACTCTGACAGAAGAAGATTCTTTACTATTAGAGCAGGAGATCACAGTGGAGGAAATTATGGAAGCAATCAGCGGGCTCCTGCTAGGGAAGGCGGCGGGAGAGGATGCTATCCCGGTTGAGTTTTATAAGTGCTGCAAAAGCCTGCTTGCTCCGGTGCTTAAAGTAGTAATTGCTCAAGTGGGGGTTACTTACTGGTCGTGTCCCAAATTCATGGAATATGGTCAATATTATATATTGTTTTCAAAAAGGTAAAGCTCCAGAAGAACAGGCATCCTACCGCCCAATTTTCTTAATAAATACAGATGCTAAGGTGTTTGCTAAGATACTGGCCACCAGGTTAGCTCCAATGATGGCCAGCCGAAAAATTCCGGAAGCTGGTACAGGCTATGTATTACAACCTTATGGCTAGATTACAATACTCTAATATCCAAACACCTCCTTTTTCCATTTGTTGTGGCACAAAACAGGGCTGCCCTCTTTCTCCCCTTCTTTTTGCTCTCTATATAGAGCGATTCATTCGGGCATTACTAGTTAATAATATGATCTCCCCGCTGAACATCGGGCAGCGCTCCCTGAAACTCACTGCATATGCAGATGATATTGCTATTTTTTTGTGGAGCCAAAAGTAGCTATAGAGAGCATTATTAAGGAGTCTAAGAGGTTTGGATTTTTTCAGGCAATACATTAAATAGCAATAAAACCCAAGTCCTTCTCAATTTCCAGCCGGAACTTCTGGTTGAAGGGGCATGTCCAACTGCTATCTATTTGGGGGTATGCATTTCGCCTAAAGTTGCACTTATCCATTCATTAAACTATGATTCTCTATTAGCTGCTATTACTAAGCAAATGAAGTTATGGCACAAGCTTCCAATACCTATCTTGGGCAGATGCAACGTCATCAAGATGAAGGTACTACCAAAGTTTTTGTATTTATTTAGGTCGATCCTGTTACGAATACCTAATTATTTTTTAGTAAAATGGATGGGGGTTTGAGTAGCTTCATTTGGGGCTATAAAAAATCAAGACGAGACATTGGACTAAAGAAGCTTCCATATAATCAGGGTGCTTTCGAACTCCCTGATTTCAAACTACATTTTTGGGGCTCTTTTTTTGGCCGCTTGCGCAGCCTCGTGAATCCTGAGCAAACAGATTTTTGGCATTGGCTGGTCCACGGCTCAGAGAGCCAGATGATTCTATACTGAATCAACGATCTTAATTATTTTACAAGTGTAGGGTTCAAGACCATTAGAGACTGTGTATATATTTCATATGGCATTAAAACCAGATCTATTTTATCTCTTATACATAACTAACTACCTCTATGGGGTAATCCAATGCTGCCCGGAATATTTCAGGATGTTACGGCCCGCCAATGGGCTAAGTATGGTGTGTACTGTCTCAGGCAATTGTATGATTGCAATGGCTTTAAGTAATTTGAGAATCTTCAGCTAAAGTTTGATATTCCTCAACGGCTGTTTTTTAAATATATTCAGGTTAGAGATTATTTTGTTAGAAACTTAGCTATTCAGAGTGTTTTTGGTTCAGATATGTTTTTGTTTGCCCAGAACCAGCGGGCTATCATCAGTAAGTCGTATCAATCTCTCTGCCAGTTTAAAGCAGAGGAGTGTGAGAAATTTGCGTCTAGATGGAGCGAGACTATAGGGGTAAAGCTTTTTCTAAAGCAAGCAATATCCATGCCCTGCAAAAATATTCATATTGGGCTGCTTAGAAGAGCTATAGGCAAATTTTGTTGGGAATCGTTGCTGTTGTTCCTTTGTGGTCTCTCAGCTCTTTGTTAATTATAACCATTTCTAAATGTATGCGTATAATCTACTGACTATTATATTTGCATTGTGTTGCTAACACCACAGTATAATTCCCACTTTCTATCTTATTGTGTTTTGCTTTCTGACTGTACTTAAAAAAAAAAATGAAAACTCATGGGTGGTTGCATGGCAACGCCCATGCACCACCCAAGAAAAGCCTGACAGCTCTGTGCTACTCCAGATTGCAATCCAGTGCAATACAAATTATGGGCATAGCAAGTGCATATTTCATCCTTTAATGCAGTTGGCATGCAGAGAGACATTTGCCTTACCAGAGTGAGAATTGTGACTGTTTGAAAATAAAAATATCTATCCTTTTAAACAGAGCACAAACAACAGTCTGTAGCCACTATTAAAGACAGAATTGTAGTTATCTAGAGACACAAAATGGGGAGAATGGGGGAGTTGAGTTTCTTAGCCTTGTTCTATCATGATCTCTCAAATAATATGTAGATACTGTAATCAACCAAAACATGCTATAGGTGATGTTGTGCTGAAGTAATCTGTGGCACTCCTCAAAAATGAGTACTTCAAAGCAATTTGTGCAATTTGCACAATTAGTGAGAACTTCAAAGCAATAGAAAACACACTGGCAATGCTTTAGAATAAAAATTACACTTGGAATGTGGATATTTGTCTGGGATGATGAGGGATTCTGATCTGTCCCACAGTGTTACCCAAGTACTTGATTTTCTGATTCATGATACCCTTTATATCAATGGCAGTGTTCTTTTCTTGCTATCATCATTTTATAGTCCTAGTTTTAGTCCTTAGACATCTATATTTCCTGTTGGCTTATTTACTGCCATTTGGTGACAGCATACTAATGAAGGTTGGCCAAAGTGAACAAAGAATTTTTAACATTACTGGCTGGCTGTTAAAATGAGTTGTACTCAACACCCTGTGCACATAATTTCATTCCCGCTTTCTCATTTGGAAATTCAATCATTTTTTTTGTACTGTGTTCTGCAGATAAAAGACCTCTGACTCTAACCTAATTTCCCAAGGTGAAGTTAGGTGGCATATTTATCTAGATGCTATCTGATTAATTATTTCCCCATTGTCTATGCACAATTTTTTATCACAGAGTCAACCTAACTGAACTATTAGTTTGGGAAGGGGTACTATTACTAAAACTCAGACTAGGTTGGTCCCAACAGTTCTCAGTGGAACTCTGCTCAACCCTTGTTACCGGTAGCCTAAGATGGAAAGAATTCTCCAGAGAAATGTGTGTTCAACACAATAACATTCCACAGCCAATTTAGAAAAATAGAGAAAAGTTAACATGCAGCAAAAACTGCAGGAAAGATTTAAGACAAAAAAAGCTAAGTAAATGTAAAGCATCAATAAAGCATTAATATTAAGAATCTGTTTTTGGTTGACAGAGACCGTCACCTAGGCTCTATTTCTGGGAAAATATCAGAGAGCAGAAGTTGGCAATATTAGTTTACTTTTTTTGAGCTGTGGAAAGGGTCAAAGCTGAAGCTGGTCAGGATCCCTTGAAGTTGAATACATTATTATTAGGGCTCCAGGTTTTATGGTACTTATGTTTTTTGCCATTTATGTCTGTATTTATCCATAATTATTTTTTGCAAATTTTATCTGTATTTATCCATATTTATTTTGGGGTTTGTGGAAAAATTAAGCTGACATGAGTATATTACCACATTTATTTAACTGATAAATATGCACTAATGCTTAAATGTATGCCAGGTTTCAGTGCTGTGAACAGCAGCAGAAGATAACTCAACGCACTTATAAGAAAATATGCAAATTTTAGTATCACCCTTGTGCATATCTACTGCTGTAAAATACTCCTTACTAAAATTCCTTTCTTTTGTAACCACCCTTATCTATCAATCCGCACATCTATTGGCCTGGCAGTCATGGCAGAAAGTATTTAGAATTACTCAAAAAACTAACCCATTTCCATTTTTATCCACATTTAAAAATAAATACTGACAAGTAAATGAGGGGCATATTAACAAGGAGGCGATATGAAATTATCGCCGCTTTGCGGTAGTTTTCGGCCGAAAAGCGGCGATAATTTCATCGCTTTATAAGCAAAGACACGCTATCGCGTGTTTTGCTGATTTAGCGAGCCTTTCAACAACGCCCAGCTTTGCATCTCTAATGAGATGCAAAGTGGGCGTTCCAGTACAAAATTAGAGGGTAAATGTCGCTAAGCGATATTTCTCCTATTATCAAGCTTCACGTTAACAAGCAGAGCGTTAGGAAAAGTAGCGCTAACCACAGTAAACGCTACTTTCCTAACGCCTGCTTGTCACCTGACTCAGCCATGTAATCCAATGGGAGGTGGATTACATGGCGAAGATTACCCTGCCGTATCAACAAGGTTATCGCCATTTTCAATGGAATATCGCTGGAAAACCAGCGATATTCCAATGAAAACAGCGATAATCCCCTTTATTGCTGTGATTTTTATCTCCATGGCGTTAAGCGTTGTTAATACAACGCTAACATGGAGATTATCGCCAGGGATAGCCGGCAATAGATTTAGTCACGCTAACAGCGGTCAGCGATAATTATCGCTGCCGCTTGTTAATATGCCCCTGAATGTTTTCTGCCTGTATTTATCTGTAAAAATCAGTAAAAACGGAAAACAGGGAGCATTAATAATTATGGAGCTCCCATTGAAGCCGTTAGTTTGGTACCAATAGCTTTGAGCAGGACAAAGCCGGATTTCATCACTATTTAGGTCCCTTTGATGCAGAGAACACTTTTTATATATTTGCCTTGTACAAGGCTTCTCTTTTAGACTTGCAAGGGTCCATGAGAACATCATGTAGTCCCATGGAACAAGATCTCAACATAGTAAAACACACCAGATTTCAACATACCAAACAATTCTGAGTGGGACATGCCTAATATTCTTGCCCGTTAAGGGTGTACTCTTCCATGGGAAGCCTGAGTACTTTGCCCTTGTCACCCAAAGATGAAAACAATTACTAAGTCCCACTTTTTTCCAACTGCTGGAAATGAGACTCCTGGTCACCCGTGCAGCTGTCAGGTACTTAGGACAAGCTTCAAAGTGCCTGTGTTATCTCCAGCTATGGCTCCTGCAGGGTACTGTCGAAGAGTGCCGTGCTCACCACTTTTACCTTTTACTACTTTTAAGCAAATCTTACTATTTTGAGTCTGTAAGTGTGCTCACTAGATAATGTGATCTGCCCTTTTATCACTTGAGAATAAACAACGTTCGGGTTGGAGCGAACCTACACTCCAACTCTGTTGAGCTGAATGTCACATGCTCAATAACTTTTTCTAGTTCTTTGTCATACAAATTAATCCAAATTAATCCATGTACTCCAAAACGTTTAATTTCATTCCATTTTATTTTGATCTTTCCACACGTGATTTGCATTTACGTTACAATGCTACCGGGATTCAACATGAAAAATCCTCAAACCACCCTCGTTGAATAAGAGTGAAGCAATGGGGATGGTATGTAAGGTGAATGAAGGTTTAAAATACGGGGCAACGAGGGTGGTTTGAGGATTTTTCATGTTGAATGATGGTAGCATTGTAGCTCCAGGTTTAGAGGGAAAGCGCTATACATAGGTTGATTTGATATAAGGCACAGTTTTTGGCATGTGAAGCACAGTGACTTGAAGCAAAATTTTAACTGCCACGTTTTTTTATTTTGTAGTGAACCCCTGAGGAAGGTTTACTTTTAAGCCCGAAATACATTGGGTAATATAATCACTAGCAATTGAGGATGTTTTACGCCATTTGGCGTGCCTGGAAAAAATCATGGATTTGCATATCCACGCATAAGAAGCTTTTAAAAAAAACGTAAATGTAAATCACGTGTGGAAAGATACTAATGTCCTACAGGGTACTGTCATAAATGCTCAACTGGGCCACCTTAGATTCAGGAGTTCTGATTGTGTATCTTTTTAGCAGATAAACAGGAGGTCAATCACTTTTTTCCTTGAAGAGCAGTTCTAGTTCCTTGAAGAGTGTACCACTTGAAGTTTTTTAGTCTTTTTTCAGCAATCAGGTAAAGTCTTCTTCTTCAGATATGCTTTCTTCACAGGTTCCTGAGTGTTCTGAGGATTTTACTTGTATGTTTCTAGTAAAGTGGTATTACAGGTTCCTAAAGCCTGTAAATTAAATGCTACTAGCTATAGTTGCCTTCTTAAACTTTTTGTAGGTTTGCCATAGTAGCCTGTGTGCAGTTTTAAACTGCTAATTCGATCTGGCAAACAAAACCCCTATGCCAGGCATACACTACTTTTTTAATGCATATACGTAACCCCTGTGGTAGGCCCTAAAATGTCCATTGGGCAGGGTGCCTTGTATTTAAAAAGCAGGACACATACCTTTAAGATTTACATATCCTAGTATTTAAACACTCACAAATTTGTTTTTCAATACTGTGTGGCCTAAACCTCTCATATCATAGAATTGGGTTACCTTATAACATTTAATAAGTAGTAACTTTTGTTTGGGAGCAGGTAGAAATATCATGTTTGTTGTCTAAGAAATTGCGTTTTGAAACCCTGTTTAAACTTGGATTTCTAAAAATTCCACTTTCAGAAAGTTGGGGTTTTCTTGTCCCAAGCATTTTGTGCCTGCAGCCAGTTACCTGGGTCACATGTCTATGTGCATTTGGAAGTTGGTCTTTGGTATTAAACTCAGGCAGCCACACAAAAGAGGGTCTGGGTATTGGCATGATGTGCCATCCTGAATTGATGGGAGGGACAGAGCTATCACCCGTCACACTTGCACTTCAAAGACACTGCCTCAGCATACCCACACAAAGAACAAAACACTAGCCTATTGTGCCCCCAGACATCTTGGGTCCAGGACAGGGAAGCAGGAAATTCTATACAATTCTGTTAGGTGGTAAACTCCAGGAGCTTTTCCTCTTCTAAGCTGGCACCGGGAATAAAACAAGGACCCTTAGACCCACTCTTCAGTACACTCTTAGACCTGTGGACACTCCAGAAGAATGACTGTCCTGCAGCCAGAGGACTATCCTGCTGCTTGAAGCCTGCCCTGCTGTCTATGAGGGAAGACTCGACCTGATCCCTTTATCTTTGTGCTACATCAATGACGTCTGTGACACCTGGCCTGCTCTTCATGCTACAGTGACGTTCATCTGCTATGCTTGCCCTCCTCCTCGCAGAGTCCTCCACAACGACTCTGGGCACCGGACTTTGAGAAGGTCACTTTTTCAATAGGAATAACCTGGTGTGGTATTGGGTTCTCCAGGCCTACATACTCCTCAGAATACCCTCTACACCATAATAACTGTTGGCACGGAAACTAGAAAATGCAAAAGACAAGTTTATTAAGACCCCATGGGGTGGTGGTACATTCCTACAGCACCCTTTGGTAATGCAAGAAGTATCACACCGAACATCGGTGTAAGTCCTTCTTTTATACAGTTTTACAGACATTAAAAGATGGGCGGTACATGATTACAGAGGTTTAGGTACATATATGGTCATTTTTGGAACACTGCCAACTCATGGGAGGGGTTACAACACCACTGGTCAGTTTGGCGGAACATTCCTAAGTGATGCCTGGTCAGTCGGAACTACGCATGTGCGGGCTTGACCGTTACTAAAAATAGCCTGTTGCTGGGCAAACTCGAGTGTCAGTGGTACTGAGGAAGGACGAAAGGGCATGCTGACCACGAGGCGAGCCATTCTCTAAAATGGCCGCCGTAACATACAAAATGGCGTTTAACAACTAAGGCCAAGATAAGGGAATAATGTATAGCAAAGCTTAACGCTAACCCAGTCATTGTCAGATCACGACAGACGACCCTTTTAGCGTTTAGCTGAAGCTACCTCATAATGGACATAATCGGGATACTCATCTTCTATATCGATAGACATAATCTGGGCCACTTCGTTATGACTCATTTGTTCATTTTTGACAAAAGCTCGTCTAGATGGAATACAAGCTGATAAACACATAGAACATAATACAGGGCCACATTGAATAAGAAGAATAATACCCCAATTATTATACATAGAATCGTCAGTAACTTCCAACCCCATGTACTAAGCATTGACCAAAACCACCCCGAAAAGGTCCATGTACCATTGTCTGGATGTATCTCAGCAGCAATTCTATGCAATTTGGATATGGCATCATACACAGATGGTGAATTATCTGGCACGTAAACACAGCAACTACTTCCTATAATGCGGCATGCCCCCCCCTCGATCGGCTAGAACTACATCTAGAACCATCCTGTTCTGAAGCGTTACAATTCTAGAGATCTGAAGCTCCTCAGTTAGATTCCCCAATGCAAAAGCAGTATAATTGGCAACAGCTTCAACAACACGAGTCAATCGTCGTACTTTCCGACTATTCAAAGCAGCTCCCACAAAAGAAAACAAACCCAAATTGAAATCTACATATTGTTGCAGTGCGGTATCTGTTTGATCAATCTCGTCAAGGACTACTGCTCTTTTAACTCTGTTCAATATAAAATTGGGATATAACACATAGTCATTATGGTACATAGGCGGGGCAATGAATACAGGAGGTAATACAAAAGAGATGTAGCATGTTCCTAACCATCCTAAAGGGAGACTCTGATAACCTTTATTACCACATATGAAGTACGTATTTCGGGAGGCCACAAATGAAATGCCATTCGGGGTATCAAAGGTAAGTGTGGAGTTACATTCACTTCTGCCAACTGGGATTGTACCTTTATTACGTATACAGAGATCGGCCTTTGTATCAATGACATTAATAACATGAGAATGGGACATGTTAACATTTCGTTGATTACTGTAAACTCGTGGTGTAGACACATTGTCCGGGCGGTACTCTTCCCATTCAAACTTAGTACCTTCAGCCTGTGGATAGCCATCTCGATCATTGAAACAGATTTTGTTCAAATGGAAAAGAAGCTCCCCTTTTGTTGGCCAACGCAAAGTGAACAGGAGAGTGTACCAGGCATTGCAGGACCCATTGTGAGAAAACGGGAGTGGGATAAGCGGTGTGCCACCTTTCTTTTGATGCCCAGGCAACATCCCACATACCCAGCAATTAGAAGTGTTCGTCATATTGTGGGTGTGATGCAAAATTTGAATGAAGCTATTGTTCAAGTAAGTCTGTCCGTGCCGTTCTTCATGGTATGGTAGAGTAAAATGAAAATGTTCAGATGGAGCCGGGGTAGTCGGCAGCAAATGTTCTCGCACAGGTACCACAAGTTCTACTACCAGGCTATCACAGCTATTACCACAATTGTCAACACAAATAATACAGCACCAAGGATTCTTTTGTCTCGTGCTGCAGAAGACGCCATAGTTCAAAAGTTCACAATGTCTCAAATGTACAACTAAAAAAAATGAAAACGTGAGTGCTGAGCTCCGAGGTAGCCATTGTTTTCTTCTCCGGGGTCAAGACGGGTGTCGCTACACTTGGTAGAACTGATCCCCCCCCCCCTTGAGATTCCCGGCTTCCATTTCACAAACCCCAGAGCGGTAACTCAACCAGTCTCGCACCAAAAAAATTCTTCTTATCGTGGTCGCAGATTGTATCTTTGTCGTCCAGAAACAGTGTGGTCCGGGAAGGCTCCCTCCAATTCGGCAGATGTTACAGCTGGGCTCTTTTCCTCGTCCAGGATATCTCGGTAGTCGGACAATGCAGTTGGGCTCACCAAATCCGGAGAGACACGACGGCAGTGAGTAGAGTGCACCCACCGCTTCCTGTTGGTAACTCGCACAGCCGTCCGAGTTGCGAGCAATACCTGCTCGGGGCCACGCCACCTCGGTTCCAAGCAGTTCGTCCTCTCAAACGAGCGAATCATCACATAGTCACCAGGACAAAGATTGTGAGCCTCTCCAATGGAGTTGTCAGGGAGCGCTTCTCGAACCTGTTGGTGAATAGAAAGTAAATCATTTGTTAATCATGCCAAATAATCGCTCATCATTATACAAGGCACATCATATAACAATCGAGGCTTAGGAACTCCCCATATGTTCATAGGCCTTCCAAACACCACTTCATAAGGTGTGAGGCCAGTTCGAGAATGTGGCACTGATCTAATAGAGAGCAATGCTAAAGGCAAGGCATCCGGCCACTTCAAAGACGTGGATGCCACAATCTTTGCCAACTTTAGTTTCAAAGTAGCATTGTACCGTTCAACAAGACCTGCTGACTGAGGATGGAACACATCATGAAACTTCTGCTGGATTCCCAATCCTTTCAACACGTACTCCACAATTTTCCCGACAAAATGGGGACCATTGTCGCTCCACAAAAATTTGCAAACGCCATATCGAGGGAAGTACTCCTTGAGCAAAACCTTAGCTGTTGTCAAAGCTGTATTATCCTTCGTGGGGAAGGCCTCAACCCATTTGCTGAAAGCACACACCACCACTAAGACATACTTAAGGTTATTGCAACGTTCAAGCTGGATGTAATCCATTTGTAGTACCTCGAACGGCGCAGTAGGCGGAACGAACCCTCCTTTCGGAGTATGCGTCCCTTATACAGGATTATGCTGTAAACATATCAAACAGGTCTGCACTACTCTCTTGGCCGTGTTAGCAATCTCAGGATGCTCCCAAACTCGCGTTAGCAATCGAGTAATTGCAAGAACTCCAACATGTGCCAACCCATGTGTCATCTGGACCATCGCTTGCAAGTAAGCTGCAGGCAATTTCCATCGTTCCATATCTTTGCTCCTCCAACAACCCTCATCATCCAGTACTCCCTCTGCTGCCCAAGTTGCAAGTTCTGCTTCAGTCGCTGATTTCTGAATGAGCAATAGAAGGGGGTTCCCCGTGGGTAACTGACTGATATAGGCAGGCCAAAGGGGGGAAAAAACAACTGTCAATAGAACAAGAGAATGCACCCTGCCTTTTGGTATGAGGGCCCTAGCTAGAGGGTCCCAAATTAATCTAAGAAGGGGTGATTAGCCTGGGAGTTAGAACTGCGCACAACACACACAAGGTCAAACCAGAAAGACTCAACAGAGCATATTCAAAATATATTCTATTATTTTATTTAAATATATTTTTTTCTTTTTGAGAATAAAGATATCAAAAGACATATGAAAATAGAGCAGTACTTTCAATCTACATAATGCATTGGGAACATAACAAAAACATAGACTGATAAAGGGACAATGGGGAAAAACAAGGGGTTATACCACATTCAAACCTGCCCAGTAACAACCATACTTCAGACACATTATCTTATATACATTCTCTCACTCTACCCTATATTCAGTCATACAGCTTTCATTCTTCCATTCATTCTTCAATCCTGGCGTATGCAACACATAGATGACCAGTATGTTGCAAAGATCGGGATGTTCCTCCAGGCAGATGACTTTTAATACGGGTCCTGATGTAATTAGGACAAAAAAACGTTATCACTGGAAATACAAGCCGACGCGCGTTTCGGTGACAGGCCAATGAGGCCACACCTTCGTCAGGGCTAAAGGTAATATACTGGGCGGGACACAAGTATAAAATCTGAAAAATAGAATACAAACAGGTCTCAGTATTCTAATTTACACATATCTAATTTACAATCATAAACGAATTTTCACATTTCCCAAAGATACATATCATTTAATCAGTGTGCAATTTTGGCTTATCATTTTGAACACATATTAGAAAATTCAAGTCAAGATATGAATGATGTTAACCTTCTGTGGCAGCGCAATGTCAAACTACCCAGAGACACTCCCAGAAAAGGGTTCCCTGTTTCGTGGAACCCCTGAAGGGCCAAATGATAGCCCAGGCTGAATGAACTAGGCAGAGCTTATTTCACAACACCTACCACACATTTCTTAGATTATGGACACACTTACACTCTTACACGTACATGTCCAATTTATATGGCCCAAACCTATGGCGGACAGTTTATGCATTTTCTCAACTAAGGAACGGAAACTCAGTTCCTAGTTGAGTACAAGGGGTGATAGGAAATGGTCATTGGGTTAATTTTGATAGTCACATAAGATGAAATTTACCTGTATGTTACTCTGTTGGGGCGGGTCATAGGTATCCGAAGGGGTATGCTTTACTTGGAGGCTACAACCTCTGATTTTCTTTTACTGGAGTCCAAAGCTATAAATTTTAGAATGGGAATGAATTAGACCCGTATTGTCAACCTTATATTTCTTAACCATAGTACGATTAAATTTAGAAAGTCTTAATTCATAGTACGCACTTGGTTCGATATTCTATATACTAGTAGAACTAGGTTGTTCCTTCACTGATGAGTAAAAGTACCCACAGGGTCTTTGGAGTAAAATTCATAACGTTGTATACACATGAGTTATCTAGGCAGATTACCCTGACTTCTCTCTATTTGTCATGAGCAATGAAGAATATTATATCTAATTTACCTATAATGTCTTGGGGTTATTCCATCAGATAATGGCGCAGATAAACTCGATAACCGGGCTTAGGACATTAAAACATTTTTTGATTTCTCCCTGTGAGGATGATAGGATACATCAATTATAGCCTTTTGCTTGACTGTACACCCCAGTAATTATGCAAGTATTTAGCATTTTCGCCTAATATTATTTACCTAAATAGAGTACTATTCAGATGGCGTTTTCCCACAAATATCAGATCAGGGGCTGGTGGCGTTCAAGGACGGTTGGCAGGTTCAGTATTCCAAAATCTATAGGGAATGGGAGTAGGTATTATCATAAAAGAAGCCTCCCTTTTGTTTTTGCACAGTGGCCAACAATAGAAATCAGATCAACACATACCGGAAGAACCTGTGCGCCCTCCTATATTGCGATGTCCGCTATCGGGCGTGACTGGTAACTTGAATTCCTAAAGCAAACGGCAAAAATCGGGGAAAGCCTCCCTTAGTGTCACAATATGACCGTTTGTAAAACCAAACTACAGGATCGTTTTTAGAATTTACCTTCCAAATAAGTGGACGTCATTTTAGGTGGGGTTCCGACGGCTTCTTTACTCGGTCTGTTGCTACGGACGACAATGGGTAGTTGGAAATCCTAAGATGTAAAAGCGAGAACGGGAGCCCATTACGTATCTCCCATGTCTAATTTGTATACCCTCCCGTTCTCAAGATCTCATTTTCGGTCCGCTTACCTTGAATGTGAGGATCGTCTTCTTCTGGTGGGCTTCCGTCGACCAAGCCTGTCGACCAACTGCGGGATTCTCGCTTGTTTTCTTTTTTGTCCCCATTTAAATAGTGTGATTTTCGCGCCTAAAGTGAACCTTGGTCATCCATGTCGGTATAACGTAAACATAAGTGATGGACTCATTTCTCCTATCCGAGTTTGGCCGCCATCTTGTGTAAACTGACAGAGAACTAGTACTAATTTAGGCGCCATCTTATGTAAACTACCAGGGAAATGATGTTATATTTATCAGTCATATTTTTAGAAATAATTCTCTTGCCACTTAGAACTATCAAGCATTTTGAACGGGCCCTGAGGAGACTAGAGGCGACTAGAGAGTAGTTGGTCAGGACACTATTATATTGACGTTTTTTGTCCCTTTTATGATGGTAAAACAACTGTGGTAAATTTAAATTACCTATGCGGAATTTATGCGGTAAAGTTCAATTAGAATAACTCAGTCAAAAATAAGAGACAGAATCCGTGGTATTTGAGGTTTTAAAAGGGGTTTTATTCCTTAAAAAGGAATTGGTTATTGGTTCGAACCAGGTAGCATGTTCAAGGGAATGGATATGGACATGTACAATGATTTATTAACGGAACATCATATATAGTCAATGCATTTACAATAGAGATTGATGCAGAAGGCGTAACGGCTGAGAGAAATGAGATAAGAACATGTGTACGTAACAGAAGGCGGGCACAAGGGCGTACACGGAGGTGTGTGCTAGACAACGTCACTGGAAACGTAACACAGGTGGGTGGATCCATAGAAGAATCCTGCAGTGTCAGCAGGAATACATGGCAGAGATGCGCGCGCAGCAGCATGACGTGTAATTGACGTGTAACTGGAGGGTGAAGGGGACTTGACATTTAGCCCTACATGAGGAGACAGAAGTCTGGGGTGTCAGAACAACCTAAACCCAAATCATATCTATATCTTGTGTTTAAGGAACTGTATTATCTAGAAGGAAAGGTCTCTCGGGCAGAGGCTATTCTATACTGACTGCTAGTGCGTGCATATGCGACTACGTGTCTACGTGGAAAACAAGAGGGCCATGGGCCTACCATGGTAACGGGAGCTATGAATTACTTGCATAGAGACAGTGAGGCCGGGCCCTTTGCTCTGCAGCTGGGAAGGATGTTTTCCTAAACTACTAGACAGGAATGTATTTTCGAGGAGCGGAGCAGATAACTTGAAGGTTGAATACAGTCTTGGCAGGCAAGGCAGGCCGAGCTAGGCACCGCTCGCCGCGCAGGGAGTAAGTCAAGGGTCGGGAAGCAGCAGACTGCGGCTTTCAGAGACAGAAGGCAGAAAGAGGCTCGATGACAGAAATCAGGGCCTAACTCGCCAGAGCTAGAAAACATGAAAGTGCACCATGTAAAGACGTTGGCAAGGCACACTTAGGAACGGAATATCTGACCCATTCATGGTGGATCTGAAAGAGGACATGTTAACGTTGGACGCAAATGTATTTGCGTCTTCATAGCTGGAAGTGGAGGGAACATACATGTACTTGAAGCACGTACATGGAGCCGTTGGGGTCTACGATAGGGGACACAATTGATCATAAAATTCATATTACCTCATTCCCTCCTTGTCCCCTACGGACCCTTCATGATATATCAATCCTCATTAATCTATCAATCTGTTCATGTAACATCATTTGCTCTTCTTTCTTCCTACGGCATTTTGAATGAGGACTTGAATGAGGAATACATGATGTGGCGCACAAGCCACAAATCGCTGGCCCACATTGCAAACATAGGCAACAACTGAATACTATGAGAAGGGCAATACCTAGGAAGGATAGGATCTTCCATCCCCAGGCTGATAACTCGCTCCAGAACCAACCGGACCAAGTCCAGGTGCCTGGATTCTGGTGTATCTGACTTGCAATCTTGTGAAGACGAGTTATGGCTCTGTATACTGATGGCGCGTTTTCTGGAATGAAAACACAGCAGCTCGATCCGATGACTCTACAGGCTCCGCCCCTATCGGCCAGGATGACGTCAAGGACGAGACAATTTTGAAGAACAACAATCCGCATAGCAGACTGCTCCTCTGTTAAGTTACCTAGGGCGGAAGTAGTTTCATTCACTACTGCTTCAAGGGTTCTAGTTAATTTTCGTATCAGTTTGCTATTAAAGACAGCACCTAAGTAGGGAAAGAAACCTTTATTGAAATCTGTATACTGCTCCCATGCCGTTTCAGTATAGCCGACAATCGGGAGATCTCTCTGTGGTCTATTGTGTACTAGATGGATGTCCCTATGATAATCAGGAGGGGCTAGGAAAACGGGTGGCAGAAGGAATGCAATGTAACAGGTGCCATCCCAATCTAGAGGTAAACGTATATATGCAGTATGACCACAAACGAAGTAAGAATGACGTGAAGCTTTAAATGTAGACTTGCCCTTATCACTGAATTCGATCACAGTAGTACATTTACTATGACCCAGGTGTACTGAACCATTCTTTCTAACACACAATTCACCTTTGACTGGTAGTACGGACATAGCGGGCAAGACTGGTTCGGCTTCGGATTCAACATTCAGAATCATGAGGTTAAGCGTAAAATTACCTAATCCATATACTTCGTTTTCTAGATCAGTTTCTGTTCTTTTGGGAAGACCCTCCTTGTCAGGGAAACATACTTTATGCAGAACTGTATTCAGATATCCCCATACCCAGTTGCCCTGGTAAACTGCGGAATCAGAATCTAAGGAATTAATTAAACTAAACCATGCACCACACGAACCATTATGTGTGAGCGGGTACGGAAAAAGAGGCAGAACTCCCTTGTATTTCTGATAGGGAGGGAGTCGGCCACATATCCAACAATTGGTAGCATTGCTGGTCTGATGGGAATGATGTAACATACTAATGAATGTGTTGTTGCGCAGCGCAAGTCGATAAGATAGTTCATGCGGGGGTAGTTCACTGAAAGAGTGCTCGACAGTGTCATTTGAAGAAGTATGTGCACGCTTGAAAATAGGGTAGTATACATGCAACAGTACACTTGCAGCAATGATCATAAGACTCAGAAAAAACATAATCAGTAGTGTCACAATGCAGTGGCTGCGAAGAGATTTACAATATTCACGTTTCTTGAGCTGTTTCTGTCTATCTCTCTCTCTATTGGGGTCTAGTGGATACATGTCAGAAACTCGTCTAACCGATTCACCTAGGGGAGGACTTAAACAATTAAACTGTCTGACTTGCTAGACCTCAATTTCAGTCTGTATTCCTGGGAAGATGTTTTCTCGACCAGGGGGAGTTTTGAGTCAGTCTGTGGAGGAGGGCCGGGCTGAGAGTTCAAATCTGGAGGCAGTCCATAAAACTTTTTTATATGACTCGAGTGGAGCCAGCCCTTGCGGCCCTCCACCTTTACAGCTGTCCTTGTCGTTAAAAGTACTAGTCTTGGTGCTTGCCAGCGGGGCTCCAGCGGACTTCTCCTGTCGAAGTTCCTAATGTAGACGAGGTCTCCCGGAACCACTTCATGGGGCTTCACCTCGGTGTTGTCGGGAAAGGCTGCAGCAACCTGTGAACGACATGATTGGAGTGCAGACATCAAGGAGGCAAGGTAATCTGTCAGCATATTACAGTCGACATCGGTAATTTTACGAGGCAGAGGCGTCCCCCACATATTCGGTGGCCTACCAAAGACCACCTCGTACGGGGATAGCCCTGTTCTGGAGTGTGCGACCATTCTCATGTAAAAGAGTGCAACTGGCAAAGCTACTATCCAGTCGACTCCTTTCTCTCTACAAATCTTGGCAAGGCGAATTTTCAGAGTCTGATTATGTCTCTCTACGAGACCTGCTGCTTCGGGATGTCGGACACAGTGGAACTTCCACTGGTAGCCGAGCAGTAGAGATACCTGCTTCATCAGCTCGGACGAGAATGGCTGACCGTTATCAGAGTATACGATGCGGGGCAAACCATATCTGGGGAAGAATTCACGAACCAACTGCTTGGCAGTGGTCGGAGCAGTGTAATCTGGGACTGGATATGCTTCTCTCCAACGGGAAAGTGCACATACAACTACGAGGACATATTTGAATACTCGACAACGTTCCATCTGGATATAATCCATCTGGAGGACTTCAAAAGGGTGATCGGGAGGATGAAATCCACCTTGCTCTACGGGAATGCCTTTACCTGGGTTGAACTGACAGCAGATCATGCAAGTACACACTTTCTGTTTGGCTGCTGCTCGTAAATGTTTGTTGAACCAGATGTTTTGAATACTGTCTAACATAGCTTTTTCCCCTAAATGTGCAGGACTGTGTACTGTGTTAATAATTACTTGGACCATAGAGTCGGGGAGAAACCATGTAGATTTTCCCTTCGTCATCCATCCTTGATCTGTCTGGACCCCTCCTAGTTCAGTCCATTTCTTGATTTCGTCTGGTGTAGCATGTGTCTGTATATCAATTACATCCAGGGCGGGATCCTTAACTGTCATGCAATGTGTCGGTGTCTGAACTATTGTCTTTGTCAGATCAGTTGTGTGAGTCTGAGTCTGAGCTGTATGCTTGGCTGTGCGGTCTGCCAGGTCGTTACCCTGGGAAATTATATCCGTGACTTTCGTATGTGCCTTGCACTTCATGATGGATATTGCTGTAGGCAGATGTATTGCATCTAACAGAGTTTGAATGAGGGGACCGTGTTGAATTTTGGCTCCATGAGAGGTCAAAAAACCTCTCTCTCGCCACAGGACACCGAAGTCGTGTACGACTCCGAATGCATAACGTGAATCTGTGTATATGTTAACTCTCTTGTTCTGTGCTTGAATACAGGCTTGGGTTAGAGCAATGAGCTCTGCTGCTTGAGCTGACAAGGTGTCAATACAATTCGTTTCTATGACGTCAGTTTCTGTCGTGACTGCGTAGGCTGCCACTAATTCTCCTGTGCTTGTTCTCATGCATGAACCATCCACATAAAGTGTCAGGTCTGGATCTGGTAATGCGGTGTCTGTCAAGTCTTGTCTGGGTTTCGTCGTAATGGTAATGACCTCAATACAATCATGTGCCAATGGGTCTGTCTCACTTAATGGCAAAAGTGTAGCAGGGTTCAATGTGTTTCAGCGTCTGATTTCTATGTGTGGCTGAAATAATGTCAATTCATAACCTGTCAGTCTTGCTATAGTCAAGTGCTGGGTCTGTGTTCGGTTTAAAAGAACTTCCACGGAGTGTGGAACTTGTACTGTCAATTGATATCCTAACACTATGGAATCACTTTGTCTGATTGCTAGAGCTGTTGCTGCTACTGATTTCAAGCACGCAGGCAGAGCCTGGGCTACTGGATCCAATGTACTAGAAAAATAAGCACACGGTTTGGATGAACCTGCTTGATCCTGAGTGAGTACTGACAATGCAGTACCTTCACGTTCTGTGACAAAAAGTGTAAAAGACTTGCTATAACATGGTGTCGCTAAAACTGGTGCTTGACATAAGGCTTTCTTTAAGTCCTCAAAAGCTTGTGTGTGTTCCTGAGTCCAAGGGAGGACAGTCGATGTCGCTGCCTCCTGGGTTGTCAACTGTATGAGTGGTTTCGCTAGAAATGCATACTGAGGGATCCATTGTCTACAGTAAGAAGTGAGGCCTATAAAGGCTCGTACCTCCTTTTGTGTCTTGGGTTGTGACATGTTTACAATTAACTGGATGCGGTCAGGTGTCAGCTGTCTCCCCCCTTTGGTCAGCAAGTGCCCAAGGTAAACAACTTGCTGAACACAGAATTGTAGCTTCGAAGGGGACACCTTGTGTCCCTTGTCAGCCAGGAAATGCAAAACCGTCAGTGACGCTTGCTCACATTCAGGTTCGCTGCGGGCGGTGATCAGTAGATCATCGACATACTGTAACAGAGCAGTGTTGTCGGCATGTGTATACTGTCTAGTTGTCTTTTCAGTGCTTGACTATAGATGCTGGGGCTTTCTGTGAATCCTTGAGGTGCGCGTGCAAATTTGAAACTTCGTCCATTTAAACAGAATCCGAAAAGATATTGGCTTTCCGGATCAATGGGGACACTAAAAAAGGCGTTCTTCAGATCAATTACAGTAAAGAACGTGGCTTCGGAATCAATGGCAGTCAATAGGGACGAGATATCTGGGACCACAGGATACTGTGGTACGATGCATTTATTCAATTCGCGCAGATCGATAACTAATCGATAAACTGGGGGTGCATTTGGATCAGTACGTTTAAGAATTGGAATGATGGGGGAGTTGCATAAATTGGAGTCGGTTTCTACAACCACTCCTTGTGCAATGAGCTCGTCAATGATTTTCAGTAAAGCCGCTACAGCATCTGGGGGTAACTTGTATTGTCGGATTCGTGGTAAGACTACTCCTGGTCTGAGTGTGACTCGATATGGTGTAATGTGCATACAACCTACATCAGTGGGGCCTTGTGCCCATAAATGTGCAGGAACATTCTGTAGTCTGGGATCAATATCTCTCAACACATAGTGACCCTTAAAGTCACGTAGAAACAGTCTTACTCCTTCCGGAGAGCAACATATCACAGCTCCTAGAGCTTTCAGAGTCTTGATACCTAACAGGTTTTCTGGACATGATTTCGTTAATAACAAGTCTGTAGTGCGAGATAACGGACCAACTAAAAGTGGTACTGGTTGTGATACTTCATTTACAATAGGTTTGCCTGAAAATCCAAGGGAAACATTCTGTGAGCCTGAGAGGGGTGCCCCTGGAACCTCGTCATGACTTATAGTTGTCCTGCTTGCCCCTGTATCAATCAAAAACTTTCTATCTTTTCCTAACACTTGGCTATGTACGTAAGGACCCTCTTGATCTACAGGAACCTCAATAAGAGGCAAGCCAACTTCCCTCTCTAGGCTGTTTCATGTGTATCGCTGGTAATCGGGATAATCTGTTTGTGCATACTGGTACATCTGTTGTGTTGCATGTTGTGTTGCGGCAATGGGCTGTGGCTGTGGTATGGCTACGGTCTGTACTGTCTGTTGTGAAGCTTGCATAGGCTGGATATTCTGTGGTACTTGTTGTTGGGCCTGGTCCTGTCTAGGAGGACGCGGCCTTTCTTTAGTTTTACCTGTAGCTATATTGTGTTTCAAAACTGCACAATCGTTTATATAGTGACCTGGCTGTTTACAATAGTTGCATATCCCTTTAACAGGAGCTGCTGAATTGTTGGACTGTGTCATACCCTTTTTCTGACCGTCAGCTGGAACTGACTGAGCAACTAACATTTTCATTTTCGTGTCTTTCATACGTCTTTGTTCGTGATCATGTTCTTCTCTAATTCTATTCTGGTGGTACTGTAACATTTGTAACATTTGTGAAGGCGTGTTAGCTTGCCATGTGCTCTCGACTTTCAGAACACGATTCTTAACTTGAGGCAGAGAATTTTCGACCAATTTAGATACAAAAAGATGTGGGTATGACTCGCTACTTGGTTTCAGGCCGCTATTTATAACAAAACATTTCTCAAATCGGGAATAAAAATCACTAGTGTCTTCATCGGGTTTCTGTTTGAAGGCTGAGATTGCATCCCAGTCTTCCTTTTTCGTTGCTAACAAACGTGGCAATACTTGTACTAACAATCCTGGTAATGCTTTAGTTTTGTCCCCAAGCCCTAAACCTGGGGTTCTGGTATTTTCTTCGTTCTCTAATGCAGCCCAATCAATCTTTGCCTCTCCCACCTCCCATTCTTTTTCCTTGAGTTTCTCGTAAATACCGGCAGGCAATAATACTTTCAATATTTTCATGATGTCGGGGTAGGTATAATCACCCATGAGTAACATGTCTTTTATTTCACGGTGGAAACCTGCTGGATCTTTGTCATGACTAGGCACCAATTTCTTCATTTCTAACAGTTCCATTTTAGTTAGGGGTGTGTACACAAACACACGTCTAAAGGTATTATCATCATTCCTGACTGGATGTACTTCTCGCAAGGGATTCTGTCTGTCTATGTAATACATTTTTCTTTCTGGAGGTGGAGCTGGAACAAACTGTGTATTCAGGAAAGTACTGTATCTGTGCCGATGCTCTAGAATTATTTTAATTAAGTCGGTACCTAGACCTCTCCATCTATTCGAGAGTAGCTCCATTAAAATATCAGGTAGGGGACCTGGATCAGAATGTTGGCTTTTATACAATATAAGGAGATGCTGAATCATGTATATTCCGGCTAATTTCTGTTCATCAGGGGAAAGATTTAAAAAGGTCTGCGCTAAGCCGTCATCACTATATTTATCGGCACTGTCAGCCCATAGTACTGCTGACCTGGCTAATTCTTGTTCATCCATGGAATCGAGTACATGGTACCCCATTCGTTCTTGAAGTATTCTATCGGTAGCCTGAAATAGGTGTTCTGGCGTCTTCATGTTTAACATGGCTGCTTGAAAAAGTCTCTTACTTTCTGGGCGTACCGGACGCATTGAATTATTAAAGGGTCTTCCCTTACCTACATATGCTATCATTTCTCTAGCTGGTAATTGCAATGTTCCTGTTGTCGTTTCTGGTTGTTCTTCCTCCCCCGAGGACTCAGTCTTGTCTGTATCTATTTCTCTTTCGGGCTGTCTTCTTTCATGTATTTGTTCTACTGCTTTTCGGATTCTTCGGTACATATTTTCTATACTACTCTGTTTATCATGTTTTCCGTCTGCTATATTCTGACCCCATTTGTTAAGTGCTTTCATTTCTTCCTGGTCTACACCAGGCCTATCTTGGTCTCTTATCAAGCAGTTTATAAAGAAACGTAATATCATTTTTTGAGTGTCAACTTTCTGGTATGCCATGGCCTCGCCAATACTTTCAGGACCTTCCCCCGTTTGGACAAAATTATATATTCTGTCTAGATGATCAATCATTCCAGGTAGTAACATTAAATAGTTTGCAACTCGTCGTAGACGTACTGATGACAGCATCATTCTGTCGTCTTTACCGGGTACGGGATCATATCTACAGTCTGTAAGAGGCTCATTAAGTATGTCGTAACTCGCTGTTTGAGGTGTACGTTGTTGTGCTAGATCCCTATAAGTCAATCGGTGTGCTTGTGGCGGTGTTTGAAAACCTCCTGCTGCCCCTCCCGAAGTGCCAGGTCCAAAAGGATTTAGTGGGTTAATGGTAGGGAGAATAGGTGCCAGAAGGGCTGGGAGAATAGGCGCAGAATGTGGAACGGGAGGAGGAGTTTGTTGTTGCGGAAGTGGGGGTAGGTTATCTCGGGGTGGAGTGCCGTCAGCAGGTGGTGGAACATTAACATATTCAGGGGCTACATCGTCTAAATAGGAAGAAAGGAATATGTCTTTTGTGGCCTTGTGACGTACTTTAGTCGGGAGCAATGGAGGGGGCAGAATGGAAGGGGGGAGATTCTTCGGTATTTCCGGAGTGGCCTTAGGTAAACCCTCGGCCAGAAGAGGATACATACCATTCATAAGAGCGTTTTGTTGCCGGTCTACTTGTTCTGTTTTTACTCGTATCCCCTCTTCAACTAATACATTTTCTCGGGCTTTGTCTGAATCCTCTCTACTTTTCTCTGCTTTTCTGAGTGCTTTTTCTGTCCGTCTGTGTGATTCTTTACGCCATAATTCAATGGCATCTTTCTGTGACTGTCTGGCTTTCTTTTTCCATAACGCTTCTTCTACTCTCATGATGCACTCGGCATCCCATGTCCCTGCAGCGGGCCATCTCTGATTCTCTGCTAGATCTTTAGTGTAATCCACCCACAAATCAAGATATAATACAGCGTCTAAGCCGTGTTTGTGGTACATAAAATACCCTGGAGTGTCCCTGGGTGGAATGGGAACAGCTTCCTCTAGTATCCCTTTTCTAGTTCCTATCTGTCTCAGTTAAGAGAACAGCGGCATGTCTCAGCCGTACTACTTGGTACTTGATACTTACTTGGATGTGAACACAATTAATACAATAAGCATAATAATGTAGATCGAACAATCACTCATACCACGACATTAAAACACATTTAAACATTTTGAAAACGAACAACAATGATTAAAATGAAACTAGCTACCTCCATACTCGATATACTGCTAAACAGTACAGATACACTGCTAAACAGTGCAGACCGTGTCTGTGTACCCAACCCCGTCTTGACCGGGCACAAATTAATGCACTCGTCTAGATACGTCCCCAGCAACGGTACTCACTGGGAAGCACGGAACAGAAGGCCTCGGAAACTCGATACTGGACTGGACCCTGGACTCGACTGGACTGGACTCGTGACTTAGGTACTTCGGAACTTTGGAACTGGTGGGCCTCTGAATACCTCGGACTTTGCTCTCTCAGCTAGGCTCTGGTCGGGATCCTCCGCACTCCTCACCGCCTCGTCTGGGTGTCGATCGCAGCCTCAGTCACCTCCGTTGGCCTGAGGGAGATACAGGAAATCCTGCGGGTACGCGTAGTTGTCCGTCCGGCTGTGGCAGGGGACCGGGCCTGCAACGCACCTCCGGCGCGTGGGGTGGGGGAGGGGTCCCTATTCGGGCGCCAATTATGTGGTAAATTTAAATTACCTATGCGGAATTTATGCGGTAAAGTTCAATAAGAATAACTCAGTCAAAAATAAGAGACAGAATCCGTGGTATTTGAGGTTTTAAAAGGGGTTTTATTCCTTAAAAAGGAATTGGTTATTGGTTCGAACCAGGTAGCATGTTCAAGGGAATGGATATGAACATGTACAATGATTTATTAATGGAACATCATATATATAGTCAATGCATTTACAATAGAGATTGATGCAGAAGGCGTAACGGCTGAGAGAAATGAGATAAGAACATGTGTACGTAACAGAAGGCGGGCACAAGGGCGTACACGGAGGTGTGTGCTAGACAACGTCACTGGAAACGTAACACAGGTGGGTGGATCCATAGAAGAATCCTGCAGTGTCAGCAGGAATACATGGCAGAGATGCGCGCGCAGCAGCATGACGTGTAATTGACGTGTAACTGGAGGGTGAAGGGGACTTGACATTTAGCCCTACATGAGGAGACAGAAGTCTGGGGTGTCAGAACAACCTAAACCCAAATCATATCTATATCTTGTGTTTAAGGAACTGTATTATCTAGAAGGAAAGGTCTCTCGGGCAGAGGCTATTCTATACTGACTGCTAGTGCGTGCATATGCGACTACGTGTCTACGTGGAAAACAAGGGGGCCATGGGCCTACCATGGTAACGGGAGCTATGAATTACTTGCATAGAGACAGTGAGGCCGGGCCCTTTGCTCTGCAGCTGGGAAGGATGTTTTCCTAAACTACTAGACAGGAATGTATTTTCGAGGAGCGGAGCAGATAACTTGAAGGTTGAATACAGTCTTGGCAGGCAAGGCAGGCCGAGCTAGGCACCGCTCGCCGCGCAGGGAGTAAGTCAAGGGTCGGGAAGCAGCAGACTGCGGCTTTCAGAGACAGAAGGCAGAAAGAGGCTCGATGACAGAAATCAGGGCCTAACTCGCCAGAGCTAGAAAACATGAAAGTGCACCATGTAAAGACGTTGGCAAGGCACACTTAGGAACGGAATATCTGACCCATTCATGGTGGATCTGAAAGAGGACATGTTAACGTTGGACGCAAATGTATTTGCGTCTTCATAGCTGGAAGTGGAGGGAACATACATGTACTTGAAGCACGTACATGGAGCCGTTGGGGTCTACGATAGGGGACACAATTGATCATAAAATTCATATTACCTCACAACAGAGATCACATATATCAAAATAACCCGATATTACCTATTTCTTTCAACCATTCTTTATGTTACTGTTACATCAGATAATTTGGAGGTCTTTTTACAGAAAGGTCTGATGCCAGGGGCAGTCCTCATTTAGTCCCTTGTCAACAGCATTCAGATAGAATATCCAGAATACCTCCCGTTTTTTTCGGAGGCCCACCGGGTCAGTACCAGGGCTGGTTTTTATCTTTTCTAAGATGAACCAGCGAAGATCCTCTTCATCATGATTTTTTTCGAGCCAGTGTCTCACTATGGGGGCTGCTAGCTTTTGGTTTCTGATATTAGATTTGTGTTCCCCTATTCGTGCTCGGCATTCCCTACCAGTTTCCCCAACATATGGGAGATTGCACGGACACAATATTAAGTAGACAATGTTGGTGGTGCGGCAATTGGTCATAGTGATATTGCGTCTAACTGAGATTGTTCGATTGTTGGTAATCACAGTGTCTCCAATAATGGTCTGTGGGCAAATATGGCATGTCCCACATTTGTGGTTGCCATATATTGGTTCCAATCCTGTTAGAGAAGTTTGGGAATTTATCGCTGGTTCTTGTATTTTACCCCTTACCAGATGATTCTTCAGGTTCGGGTTTTTTTTTAAGGCAAAAATTGGACGATTCAGATGTGTCCTCTCATTGTCCAAATTCAGGATATGCCAGCTAGAATTAATAGCTTGCCTGATTCTGTGGTTCATTTCAGAATGACGTGTGACGCATACCAGTTGGTTCAATGTTTCAGAATCTCGTTCCATAAACATGGCCTCCCTATTGGTGTATCTTGCCCGCTTGAAGGATTCTTTGATAAGTCTGGGAGGGTAGCCGCGTACACAAAGTTTTTCCTGGAGGATATCTGCTTGGGTCAAGAAGTCATGGACATCAGTACAGTTCCTTCTAATGCGAAGGAACTGACTGTAGGGGATACTGTCCCTCTGGCTGCGGGGGTGGAAGCTTGCATATTGGAGCAAGGTATTTCGAGCCGTAGGCTTTGTGTATAAGGATACCTTAATGAGGTTTTCATGATGCTCAATCCAAATGTCCAAAAATTCAATCTTGGATCTACTGATATGGCTGGTAAATCTCAAATTGGCATCCGCCGCATTGAGCCAATCAATGAATTCACGGAGTTGATCTTCCTCCCCCCTCCAAATGAAAAAGATGTCATCAATGAACCGTTTCCAGCTCATGACGTTTTCAAAGAAGGGGGCTAGCTCATTGAAGACATTTGTTCTTTCAAACTTCCCCATGTACAAGCATGCTATGCTTGGAGCACAACTGGCCCCCATGCTGACCCCAGAGGCCTGCCTATATAGGTTGTTGTCAAATTCGAAATAGTTCTGAAAAAGCACTATTTTTAGGCATTGTAGGATGAATTCATTGTTTGTTATGTTGGAGTTCCTTGACAGTACAGTTTCAATCGCCTCATATGCTCCTTTTTGAGGGATATTGGAGTATAATGCTTCCACATCAAGAGTGACCATTATTTCCATGTTCTCATGAAATGGAATGCCTTCCACCTGTTGGATAAAATGTCCTGTATCCCGAACATACGATTCCAATTCAGTCACCATTGGATTCAAAAATTTGTCAATGTATTTTGACAATGGCTCTGTGGCAGAGCCAATTGTGGAGACGATCGGTCGCATGGGTGGATCCGCGCTGTTCTTGTGGGTTTTAGGTAACCCATATATAATGGGTATTTTGGTGTTAGATGGTGTAAGAAACTCAGCCTCAGCCTCACAGATTTGGTCCTGATTGACCGTGTTTTTGGACCATTGTCAATATACGCCTTTTGAGGGCGTTTTCAGGATTCCGAGAGATACGGATGTAATGTCCAGAAGATGAGAGCAACTCAGTCATTCTTTTCTTGTAATCGGAGGTATCAAACAAGGTGATCCCTCCCCCTTTGTCACATGGTTTGATCGTGATTTTTTTGTTGGATTCAAGTTCCTTGAGGGCTCTATTTTCTGAAGGAGACAAGTTAGCTTTTGGTATAGGGACAAATTTAGTCATTTTGTTGATTTTGTGCATGACTGTCTTCTCGAAAATATTTACTTCTGGTCCCACCATTTCCAAAGATGGTGTGAAAGAGGACGGGGGTTTACAACCAGATCTGTTATTGTCATTATCCGGTGGTGATGCCTCCAGAAAAAACTTTTGAAGGCGAACCTTCCTAAAGAAGAGCTGCAGATCTCTGTTTAATTCGAATTTATTAAAATTGGTAGATGGCACAAAGGAAAGGCCTCTCGATAGAAGTTGGATGGCCATTGGGTCTATATTTTCACTGGATAGGTTGAACACAGGGAGCCCCCTTATGTTCGCCAATATTGGCGGGTCTGTACATACATTTGTGGTTGTGCGCGACCCTGATGGTAATTCCTCGTTTGTGGGGTTCTCGGCGGAGGGCGGGTGTTGCCCCGGCGATTCCCTAAAAAACGGTTCTGTGGGTAATTGCGGTCATACCCCCCATTTCTATTTCCTCGGTTTGGGTTATGTCCTTGGTTTGGATTATGCCCTTGATCATAATTAGGGTCATATTCTTCAGGAGTGTCTCCCTCAGAGTCGGTTGTTTCAGAGAAGGTGGTGACTTTCCTTCCTTGGCCCCATCTGGGTGCCTGTCCACGGGGTGCATTTTCCTCTTGGGTGGTGTAAAAATTAGTTCCCAAATAGGGATAGGCCCTTTCCTGTGAAAACATTCGAATATCCTTTCTTAATTTTTCTGTTTTTCTTTTAAGTAGGTATTCGGAGAAGGATTCCAGTTCGAATCGGATCTCCTCAAGTTTCCTTTTCCCTTCATCTACCGCATCCCCTTCTTTTAGTTTGTCTTCCAATTCCCGGATTTCCTTTTCCAGGATGTCCATTACGGTCCGAGCCGTTTCCACAATGAGCATCATCCAGTCCCTGGAGCATCTGTTGGATATAAGGGCCCAACGCTCCAGGAACTGTCTGATCTCAATGAACATCCCTGGGATGTTACGAACCCTAAGCCCGATAGGGATTGTGCCAGCTCGTAGATAGTCAAGCATGAATTTGGCATGCAGTTCTGTCCTTTTTGATTTTTTACTGAGATTGAGCAATTTGTTCCAGTCTCCGTTGAGCCCTTTAGGGACAGAAAAGTCTTGGTTGCCATCTGCTGGAAGTCCAAGCATTTTGGCGAAATCGTCATCGGTAAAGCCGAATGTTTTTATAGTATCCATTATAGTTTTTATTTAGACAAAGATATACGGTACTGATTGGAAGAGATTGGTGGTCCAAATGAGAGTCTCTTTTTTTATATATTGCGAGGGCCAAAGTGGATATAGGTTTGGGTCAAATGTGCTTCACATTTACACAAACATTCATGCTCACCTTCAATACACTCACATTCACACTCTCTATTAGTTCATTCAGCCACGAGACCCAGACAAAGGGGGGGAAAAAACAACTGTCAATAGAACAAGAGAATGCACCCTGCCTTTTGGTATGAGGGCCCTAGCTAGAGGGACCCTCTAGCTAGGGCCCTCATACCAAAAGGCAGGGTGCATTCTCTTGTTCTATTGACAGTTGTTTTTTCCCCCCCTTTGGCCTGCCTATATCAGTCAGTTACCCACGGGGAACCCCCTTCTATTGCTCATTGTCTCACAGCCCTGTGCTGTGGGGGTTGTCTGGGTCTTGTGGCTGAATGAACTAATAGAGAGTGTGAATGTGAGTGTATTGAAGGTGAGCATGAATGTTTGTGTAAATGTGAAGCACATTTGACCCAAACCTATATCCACTTTGGCCCTCGGAATATATAAAAAAAGAGACTCTCATTTGGACCACCAATCTCTTCCAATCAGTACCGTATATCTTTGTCTAAATAAAAACTATAATGGATACTATAAAAACATTCGGCTTTACCGATGACGATTTCGCCAAAATGCTTGGACTTCCAGCAGATGGCAACCAAGACTTTTCTGTCCCTAAAGGGCTCAACGGAGACTGGAACAAATTGCTCAATCTCCGTAAAAAATCAAAAAGGACAGAACTGCATGCCAAATTCATGCTTGACTATCTACGAGCTGGCACAATCCCTATCGGGCTTGGGGTTCGTAACATCCCAGGGATGTTCATTGAGATCAGACAGTTCCTGGAGCGTTGGGCCCTTATATCCAACAGATGCTCCAGGGACTGGATGATGCTCATTGTGGAAACGGCTCGGACCGTAATGGACATCCTGGAAAAGGAAATCCGGGAATTGGAAGACAAACTAAAAGAAGGGGATGCGGTAGATGAAGAGAAAAGGAAACTTGAGGAGATCCGATTCCAACTGGAATCCTTCTCCGAATACCTACTTAAAAGAAAAACAGAAAAATTAAGAAAGGATATTCAAATGTTTTCACAGGAAAGGGCCTATCCCTATTTGGGAACTAATTTTTACACCACCCAGGAGGAAAACGCACCCCGTGGACAGGCACCCAGATGGGGCCAAGGAAGGAAAGTCACCACCTTCTCTGAAACAACCGACTCTGAGGGAGACACTCCTGAAGAATATGACCCTAATTATGATCAAGGGCATAATCCAAACCAAGGACATAACCCAAACCGAGGAAATAGAAATGGGGGGTATGACCGCAATTACCCACAGAACCGTTTTGTAGGGAATCGCCGGGGCAACACCCGCCCTCCGCCGAGAACCCCACAAACGAGGAATTACCATCAGGTTCGCGGACAACCACAAATGTATGTACAGACCCGCCATCATCAATATTGGCGAACATAAGGGGGCTCCCTGTGTTCAACCTATCCAGTGAAAATATAGACCCAATGGCCATCCAACTTCTGTCGAGAGGCCTTTCCTTTGTGCCATCTACCAATTTTAATAAATGGATGACCAAGGTTCACTTTAGGCGCGAAAATCACACTATTTAAATGGGGACAAAAAAGAAAACAAGCGAGAATCCCGCAGTTGGTCGACAGGCTTGGTCGACGGAACCCCACCAGAAGAAGACGATCCTCACATTCAAGGTAAGCGGACCGAAAACGAGATCTTGAGAACGGGAGGGTATACAAATTAGACATGGGAGATACGTAATGGGCTCCCGTTCTCGCTTTTACATCTTAGGATTTCCAACTACCCATTGTCGTCCGTAGCAACAGACCGAGTAAAGAAGCCGTCGGAACCCCACCTAAAATGACGTCCACTTATTTGGAAGGTAAATTCTAAAAACGATCCTGTAGTTTGGTTTTACAAACGGTCATATTGTGACACTAAGGGAGGCTTTCCCCGATTTTTGCCGTTTGCTTTAGGAATTCAAGTTACCAGTCACGCCCGATAGCGGACATCGCAATATAGGAGGGCGCACAGGTTCTTCCGGTATGTGTTGATCTGATTTCTATTGTTGGCCACTGTGCAAAAACAAAAGGGAGGCTTCTTTTATGATAATACCTACTCCCATTCCCTATAGATTTTGGAATACTGAACCTGCCAACCGTCCTTGAACGCCACCAGCCCCTGATCTGATATTTGTGGGAAAACGCCATCTGAATAGTACTCTATTTAGGTAAATAATATTAGGCGAAAATGCTAAATACTTGCATAATTACTGGGGTGTACAGTCAAGCAAAAGGCTATAATTGATGTATCCTATCATCCTCACAGGGAGAAATCAAAAAATGTTTTAATGTCCTAAGCCCGGTTATCGAGTTTATCTGCGCCATTATCTGATGGAATAACCCCAAGACATTATAGGTAAATTAGATATAATATTCTTCATTGCTCATGACAAATAGAGAGAAGTCAGGGTAATCTGCCTAGATAACTCATGTGTATACAACGTTATGAATTTTACTCCAAAGACCCTGTGGGTACTTTTACTCATCAGTGAAGGAACAACCTAGTTCTACTAGTATATAGAATATCGAACCAAGTGCGTACTATGAATTAAGACTTTCTAAATTTAATCGTACTATGTTTAAGAAATATAAGGTTGACAATACGGGTCTAACTCATTCCCATTCTAAAATTTATAGCTTTGGACTCCAGTAAAAGAAAATCAGAGGTTGTAGCCTCCAAGTAAAGCATACCCCTTCGGATACCTATGACCCGCCCCAACAGAGTAACATACAGGTAAATTTCATCTTATGTGACTATCAAAATTAACCCAATGACCATTTCCTATCACCCCTTGTACTCAACTAGGAACTGAGTTTCCGTTCCTTAGTTGAGAAAATGCATAAACTGTCCGCCATAGGTTTGGGCCATATAAATTGGTCATGTACGTGTAAGAGTGTAAGTGTGTCCATAATCTAAGAAATGTGTGGTAGGTGTTGTGAAATAAGCTCTGCCTAGTTCATTCAGCCTGGGCTATCATTTGGCCCTTCAGGGGTTCCACGAAACAGGGAACCCTTTTCTGGGAGTGTCTCTGGGTAGTTTGACATTGCGCTGCCACAGAAGGTTAACATCATTCATATCTTGACTTGAATTTTCTAATATGTGTTCAAAATGATAAGCCAAAATTGCACACTGATTAAATGATATGTATCTTTGGGAAATGTGAAAATTCGTTTATGATTGTAAATTAGATATGTGTAAATTAGAATACTGAGACCTGTTTGTATTCTATTTTTCAGATTTTATACTTGTGTCCCGCCCAGTATATTACCTTTAGCCCTGACGAAGGTGTGGCCTCATTGGCCTGTCACCAAAACGCGCGTCGGCTTGTGTTTCCAGTGATAACGGTTTTTTGTCCTAATTACATCAGGACCCGTATTAAAAGTCATCTGCCTGGAGGAACATCCCGATCTTTGCAACATACTGGTCATCTATGTGTTGCATACCCCAGGATTGAAGAATGAATGGAAGAATGAAAGTTGTATGACTGAATATAGGGTAGAGTGAGAGAAAGTATATAAGATAATGTGTCTGAAGTATGGTTGTTACTGGGCAGGTTTGAATGTGGTATAACCCCTTGTTTTTCCCCATTGTCCCTTTATCAGTGTATGTTTTTGTTATGTTCCCAATGCATTATGTAGATTGAAAGTACTGCTCTATTTTTATATGTCTTTTGATATCTTTATTCTCAAAAAGAAAAAAATATATTTAAAGAAAATAAAATAATATATTTTGAATATGCTCTGTTGAGTCTTTCTGGTTTGACCTTGTGTGTGTTGTGCGCAGTTCTAACTCCCAGGCTAATCACCCCTTCTTAGATTAATTTGGGACCCTCTAGCTAGGGCCCTCATACCAAAAGGCAGGGTGCATTCTCTTGTTCTATTGACAGCTGATTTCTGAATGTCCAATATCTCCGCTCTAGCATCATGCCATCGCTCAGCCTGTGACTTCACTACATACATTGGGGAGTCATTTCGTGACATAGC
Organism: Lissotriton vulgaris; assembly: GCF_964263255.1. Lineage (NCBI taxonomy): Eukaryota > Metazoa > Chordata > Amphibia > Caudata > Salamandridae > Lissotriton > Lissotriton vulgaris. The sequence goes on from NC_141688.1 coordinate 276,763,078, forward strand.
CGTTTGTCTTGCTATACTGTCTGCAAAAGCATTACCTTGTCCCACTTTGTCAGTGACCTTTTTATGTGCGCTGCATTTTATTATCGCCACTTTCTTTGGACAAAGTAACTCATTTAGGAGATCACGCACTAGCTCTCCGTGCATAATGTGTACTCCATGCGAAGTCAAAAACCCGCGTTCTCTCCAGAGTGGGCCAAAGTCATGCGCTACTCCGAAGGCGTACCGGCTGTCTGTGTAGATGTTCACACATAAGCCAGCACTCAATTCACAAGCTCTTGTCAAAGCTATCAGCTCCGCTGCTTGGGCCGATTTCTGTGGTATTCGTGCTGTCTCTACCACTGTCTTAAGTGTCGTGATCGCGTATGCTGCAGAAGTTGTGCCATCTGGCAGCCTTAAACACGATCCATCAACCCACAGTTCCCCATCCACATCTGGAAGTGGCATATCCTGTAAGTCGACACGACCCTTTGTTTGTTCTTCGGTCAGGAAAACACAATCATTGTGTTCTTCCTCCTGGCCCTCAGCAACCGGATATGGCAATAAAGTGGCAGGGTTCAGGGTAGCACATCTTTTTAGTGTGATATGTGGCGCCAGAAGTGTAAGCTCATATCCTGTTAAATGTGCGTTCGTAAGATACTGGGTTTTTGTTTGGTTTAGCAGAGCGTCCACCGCATGAGGAACTAACACCAACAGTTTGTGCGATAATACTATTCCCTCACTCTGCCGTATAGCTACCGCTGTTGCTGCAACTGCTCGGAAACACCCAGGTAACCCTCGTGCTACAGGATCAAGAATGGCTGAAAAGTACGCACATGGTCTCTGCTTATCCCCGTGTGTCTGCACTAACACTGATAATGCGCACCCATCTTTCTCGTGAACATACAATGTGAAAATCTTTGTGTAATCTGGTGTACCTAACACGGGTGCAGAACAAAGGGCTTGTCTCAATTGTTCAAAAGCATTTTGACATTCATCTGTCCATTCAAGGGGCATTGGTGTAGTTTTGGACAGTAAAGCTAACAAAGGTTTTATAATGTGCGAAAACCCCATTATCCATTGTCTACAAAAGGACGTTAATCCTATGAAGGCGCGTACATCTCTCTGAGTGCGGGGGACTGGTGTATCTAAAATCGTTTGCATTTGATCAGATGTTAATGCACGTCCCTCCTTAGACAAAAGATGACCGAGGTAGGTCACCTTTGGTCTACAATATTGTAACTTTTTCTAGAGACTTTGTGATTATTCTGAGCCAAAAAGGCAAGCAAGGCAAGAGTACTTTCCTCACATTGTGCATAGGTGTCTGCAGCCAATAGGAGGTCATCAACGCATTGAATAAGAGCTACTCCAGATCGCAATTCAAATGAATCAAGCTGTCTCTTTAAAGCCTGGCTATAAATGCTAGGGCTCTCTGTGTAACCCTGAGGAACACGACAAAATCTATACGATTTATTATTTAACGTGAAGCCAAAGAGATATCTGCTGTCGGGATGGATGGGAATGGAAAAGAACGCATTTTTGAGATCAATAACAGAGAAAGTCGTGGCAGTGGGGGGGGACCAAAGTAAGTAAGGTGGTGATGTCAGACACCACCGGGTACTGGGGAATGACAATTTTGTTTATTTCTCTCAAGTCAATAATAAATCGATAGACCTTGTCGTCAGTATCTTTCTTAAGGATCGGAAGAATAGGGCTGTTACAGACATTGTAGGGAACTTCTTCCACTACTCCTGCAACAATTAAATCCTGAACGATGTGCATCAGGGCAATTTCACCTTCTCTAGATATCTTATACTGCGGTACACGTGGCAAAGATACTCCCTCCTTAACAGTAATTCGAATAGGCGGGATAAGCATCTGCCCCACATCCGTATCTGAGGTCGCCCATAACGTGTGTGGGAGAGAGGCTAACGCTTCAATTTCTTGCATGGTACATAGTCTGCTTGAATCTGGATAATTGTCATTCAAAATAACCCGCACTCCTTCAGGAGCGCAACGTATCGTTGCTCGAAAGTATTTGAGCAAATCTATGCCCATAATATTGTCTGGGGTATGGGGCGACAACAAAAATGGGCACAGGCCAAAAAATGTATCAATGCAAAATGCAAGAGGCTGTGATAATGGGCTTGGAGAGGGTGTGCCATCGAACCCTATACATGTTATTGTTTCGCCAGACAGGGGAGCCCTTGGAACCAAGTTTTTAGACAAAGCACTACGAGTAGCTCCTGTGTCAACTAAAAACTGATCAGTAGAACCCAAAACGCCCGCTGATACATATGGACCTCTTTGATCTACTGGCACTTCAACCGATTCCACACCCCATCCTACGCATTCCTATGCATGCACATAATCCTGACTCTCCACGTTCTCACCCTCCAATATCTGATACTGATTTCGCCGATCAAAAGTATTTCGTTCGTCCTGACCACGACCCCTCGCCTCAAACCTACCACGATCACCTCCACCGCCCCTCGCTCCCGAGTAACTATTCCGTGACCTTCCAACACCTCGACCACGCTGACTACGTTGCTCACGAAGCACCGGACAGTCTTCGGCCCAATGCCCAAACTCTTTACAATATGCACATTGGTCCTCAGCGATATCGGTACGACCATATGACGCATTACCCCCTCCTCGCCTGCCTCTGTCATTCCCTCTAGATTGTGCACCGCGAACCTGGGCCAACATCACCTTCGTCTTCAACTCCTTCGCTTTCTTATCTACACTTTCTTTAGCCTCTAATTCCTGCCGCTCATAATACTGAGCCATAGTTAACAAAGACGCAGGGGTCGCCGTGGTCCAAGAACTTTCACTAGTTTTCAACCGCTTTGCAATCTCCGGTAGGAGATTAGCTACATACTTGTTGACAAACAAATGCCTACCCGTATCATCTGTTAACAATTGTCCACTATAATCATGAAACGCTTCTTCAAAACGTGTGAAGAAGTCAGATACTGACTCGTCTTGCTTCTGCTTACACGAGGCTAGCATGGTCCAATCAATCTTTTTAGGGGGAACAAGTGTTTTCAATTTATTCAAAATAGCTGTTGGAAGATCTAAAATCAACTGACAAGGTTTGCATGCAGGTTCCCTGTCTAAATCAGCTTGGCTTATATCTTTCCAAGTTGCTCCGAACATCGTTTGGTCATCAAACTTACGAATCGCTCTCCACATATCAGGGGGGAGTATTAACCCAAAGAAAAGATCTATATCAACGAGCGTCATAACACAAGAAGAAATAGCCCCCTCCACTCCTTCATAGAAGGCTGCCGGATTTTTACGGGGATCAGGTAAAGCGTTTTTCAATGCCATAACATCCGCTCTATTCCAAGGCGTATACACCCAATTATATATGAAATACCCTTTTGCATCCCCGGACGTTTTATCATCACTGGTACCTTGCCCTTTAGGGGGAACATACAAAGGTGCAGCTTCACGCATAGGCATAACATGCACTTTAGAACTCTTATCTGCTCCAAAGAAAGAACCCTCTTTGGATAACTCCGTCGACCCCGGCACGGACTTCTCTGCTGCTTTTCGTACTTCCCGCAATCTGGACGCCTCATCCCGTAGCTGGACCAAACGTAAGAAAAAGGCATCCGCATCTGAAAGAACAAATAAACCTTTACGCATATTCTCATGATGGACTGATATATCCTTAGGTTCTAAATCCTCTGAATTCTTACGAAATCGTTCAACAACTTCATCTGCAAAAGTACTTAAAAAACACAACTGTTCTCGTTCTGACCACTTATTCCGTTCAGCATTAATTTCTGACATAGTTATTCTATTCAAATTCAGTTTTCTGGCGAAACCACGTAATTCCGCGGCTCTATTAGCGGTTAACCTCGTACTCGCACTATCTCGATCTTCATCACCGAAGTCCTCGTCCGGAGCCGTAGGCTGAACATACGGATGCGGAGACCGATCTAATAACGAAAAATCATCAACTTCATTAGTAAGGACAGGATAAAGCGGACGTCGAATAGGAAATTGACCGCTCGTTTGCAAATTACGTTCCTGTGCCTCCCTCTCTTTCTTCTCCTGCAACTCCTTCTCCTCCAGCTGTAAAGCCTTATCTCGAGCAGGCTTGCGCTGCTCTTTTTCCGCCAAGGCAATCTCACGCTTCATACGTTCACGCACTGCTTTCTCTCACATTCGTACACAATCAAACATATCCTGTCTAGACCTGCGTTGAAACAAACATTGCTCCATAAACTGTACCTTTCAAACGACCCATGTAGTGGCCATTGCAACTCGGGATCAGACTTGGTGTATTTATTCCACAATTTACTGTACAATATAGGGGGAAGGCCAAATTTGATGTACATTTCACGGTTAGGGGTCCCCTCTGGGGGAGCCGGCTGAGATTCGTTTAATCTGTATGTGGTACCATTCCCAAGACAGCACATCCCTCGGAGTGTGCTTAAAACAGGCATGTTCAGAAAGTACCACGGAAACGTGATACCAAAAAAATGGCACTTGCTATTCTTCACACAAATGTGCCGCTCAAAATACAAAGAAGGTTAGAGAAACATCTCTACATGCCTGCCTATGTGAAGTGCACTACAAATATAGAACCAAATACATAGACTCAAATGTTAGCTAACTCAAATCATATTCATATTCATAGAACCACAGTAAGCGTCCGCAGACTACCTTACCAATCACAATTCTTACCCAAATCTCAAATATCCAGGTTCCAACTGCCAAGGTCTTTGATCAAATCAGCCAAACAGGCACTGTACAGCAACGCAGATGAGCAGGATCTCAGTCGGGGACCGGCGCCACCTGGAAGGTCAGATCAAAAGGAAGGGAAGAAAACGCTGTGGGTGCCAAGACTCGGGTCACTCAGTGGCAGCGTACGCGTCCATGGCGAGTTTCCAATCCTTCATCACGACCACTCCTTCGGGCATCCGAGTCGCCGATGAGTCCCTTCGTGGACGCCAATTTGTGGTATTGGGTTCTCCAGGCCTACATACTCCTCAGAATACCCTCTACACCATAAGAACTGTTGGCACGGAAACTAGAAAATGCAAAAGACAAGTTTATTAAGACCCCATGGGGTGGTGGTACATTCCTACAGCACCCTTCGGTAATGCAAGAAGTATCACACCGAACATCGGTGTAAGTCCTTCTTTTATACAGTTTTACAGACATTAAAAGATGGGCGGTACATGATTACAGAGGTTTAGGTACATATATGGTCATTTTTGGAACACTGCCAACTCATGGGAGGGGTTACAACACCACTGGTCAGTTTGGCGGAACATTCCTAAGTGATGACTGGTCAGTCGGAACTACGCATGTGCGGGCTTGACCGTTACTAAAAATAGCCTGTTGCTGGGCAAACTCGAGTGGTCAGTGGTACTGAGGAAGGACGAAAGGGCATGCTGACCACGAGGCGAGCCATTCTCTAAAATGGCCGCCGTAACATACAAAATGGCGTTTAACAACTAAGGCCAAGATAAGGGAATAATGTATAGCAAAGATTAACGCTAACCCAGTCATTGTCAAATTACGACACTGGTGCATGTATAGGGCCTTCTCTCCATTGTGGTGAGCCATAATCTGTGATTACCCCTCGGTCTAGCACGACCAGATAAGTGCAAATAGCATTTCCTGTTTTAGATGCTATACCCATTTAAATCTTTGAAATTGCATATCTTCGTACTGATTTGATTTTTATCATTTTGGTGTCAAATAATGCATTACATTTTACCCCAATATTCTAAATGAGTGTGGTGTTTTTCTTGTGTTGTGTAATGGCTATAATATTGCTTGAGTGCAGCATGAATGCTTTACACATTGCCTCAAAGTTAAACCTGACTGCTTTTGTTCTAAGCTACCAGGGATATAGGTGGGGATTAATTTATTAACTTTTGTGATTTAGCCTGAAAGAGTTTGTGGCTGTTGATTGGGAAATGATCACCCACCCCTCAGCCTACAACCAAATTTGTCACACTCTTCTATTCAGATGAGTTGTCCTCCTCTCAGCCACAGTAAGAACGGGCTTTCTCTCCTTAGGGGGTTGAGCCAGAAAGGATGGACCTTGGAATGAATGGTAGTAGTTTCCTGTCAACCTCATTTTGCATCTCCAAGACAAAAGAATAACACTTACAGCTGTCCTTTGTGCTGCCAACTGTTTTTGTCAACTTCCCAGATGGCTATTCCCTATCAAGTAACCACTTGTCAACAACACCCCTGCTTTCTTGGGCCCAGAGGACAACATAATATCCTCCTGAAGCAGAATGTTTAACGGACAGCTAATGATGTTTACTGCTCCCCATGAGTGAGGATGATAGGCAGGCTGGTCATAAAACAGTGTTATCTCCAGCAATACAAGGTGCACTTTCTAAAAACTACTGCGCTACTAAAATGAATATTATCTTATTTTTTTCCTTTGAATTAGATTTTTGAAACTAAGTAGAATAATAACTCTAGAAATATTCTATAGCATTTCCAGTGGCTCAAGCATAAAACAATGCTTTAATTTGTAAGAAGGCCTGTTCCTGCATAATGCAGCTTTACCTTTTAGAATTGTTCGCTGTGAGGGCAAACAATGCCCAATATTCAGTGTACTATATTTTATATACCAAACACCATTACTATAGGTTTACAGACACACTTCTGGGTGGAGTTTTCCCACATGACAATGACATATTTTCTATATGTTACTGCATTGCTTTTAAACTACAGCAAACCAGAACACTAAACTGCAGCTAGCCAGTACACAATAGAGCTCAATGAATATATATGTAGATATATCTATATATCTATCTATATATCTATATATATATATGTATATATATATATATATATATATATATATATATATATTTATATATATATCAGCACGTATCAACTCAATGTAGTCGATAAAATGGCAAGCACACAGGTGTCCGATTTAGTTAATCCTTTATTGCAGACCCTCCTCACCCTCGACAGATGCGTTTCGTAATAAAAGCTTTGTCAGTGGCAGTTTGTGCATAAGAATGATCGCCATGTTAAACCTCACCGATCGCTTCATTATTCATCAACATAGAAGATGGTCAATCTTGATGAAAATGGTGGCCATCTTTAAGTCTGTAACTTCACAAATAATACATTTGTTCAAATGGCGAATATTAAAGTGCTCAAGTGCATAATGTTAAAAATGTTACTAGCAACAAACAATTTATTGTTATTGTACATGCTATTAATTACATTCCAATAGGAAAGTGACAAGAACCCAAAAAAGAAACATCATTACCATATGTTTGCTTTTATGTTTTTGGGGGGTGTGTATCCCCTGTGTATACTTTTCTGATTGTAATTTGGGAACTTGATGACTGACCTATTATTCTTAGTGGTTGTGTCGCCCTGTATGGGCCAGAATTTTGTTAAAAATTCAATAACCTGCATTGTCACATGTCGGAGTTTTGGGTATAGTCATACTGGCCTCATTCTTTCTTCCAGTATTGAACAGGTAGAGCGGGTTACTTTCTCATCTGGTCTTATTCTGATTCTAAAGGTGCACCCACATCTCCTCATCGTTGTGGAGCCCCCACGGTGTCATTGTTTTATGGCCGATAATGTATCTAGATTCTAAGATACGGAGTGCCTTCTCCCTATCCCCGCCTCGTTCTAAGCGCTCGACTTGATCTATACAATAAAAGCTTAGGAGGTCCCTGTTGCTTTGGTGGCATTCTGCTAAGTGACGAGCTACCGGATAGGATTTATCCTTATTCGCAATAGCTCTCATATGTTCGATGATCCTCAATGTGGTGGGGTTGATGGTGCTACCTATGTAGATTTTTTTACATGGGCACTCTAAACAATAGACCGTGTAATCAGAGTTACAGTTGAGAAGTTTAGTTATTTTTCTGTTTGGTTTCCCTTCTCCGGTTCTACCTGGGTACTCATTGACTTTTTTGCTATATTTACACGCTTTGCAGCGAAGACATGGAAAGAACCCCTTTATTTTGTCTAAACTAGGGGGCTGTGTAACAGGGAAGAAGTGGCTGTGGACTAGATGATCCGATAAGGACTGGCATCGTCGAAAATGTTATCATTGGCCTATCCTAGAGATGTTTTTTCAAAATATTATCCGTACGCAGGATGTGCCAGTTTCTCTTAAAAGTGTGGACTAGATAACCTGATTTGGTATTGAAAGTCGTGATCATTCTTACTTGTTCATTATCTGTCTGCGCCTCTTTGACCACCAGGAGATCTCTCCTGTTGATTGTTGACACTTTTTCAGCAGCCTGTTTAAGCAAGTTGTTAGAATGGCCCCTAATTTGGAACCTCTTGCTGGCTTCATTTTTTGCCTGTTGAAAATCTCTACCTGCTGAACAATTTCTTTTTAGGCGTAGAAATTCACTGTATGGTACATTTTTGATAAGACTCCTCGGGTGATGGCTTGCCACGTGTATATATATATATATGTATATATATATATATATATATATATATATATATATATATATATATATATATATATATATATATATATATATATATATCCCGGGAATCCTGTTGACTCAGCCACCGCGTAGTCAATCACGCACTGCCGCCAGCAAAACAGGACACGGACCCAGTCTTTGAGCCTCAGTTATTTATTGCCCAAAAGGTCAGAGACGTGTTTCGCGGCTTGCTCTGCTTGTTCACTCGACAATTGTTATGCAGTTGGGAAACATTTTAAAGTGGCAGTGCGTTTTACAGGTGTATCACGTGATTAACATTTTCAAATGCAATGGACAAAATACTTTCGCGTGATTTCTTCACAGTGTGGTGTGCAAAACTTTTCATTATTTATGTGAAAAATTCGCAATAAATAAATAAATAAGTATATATATAACAGTAAAATACATTTTAACACATGACCCTGAAAATATAACATGCCTTTAGCTTAGGTATAGTTCGATATGAATTTGTACAATTTTCAATCGACATTCATGTATCACTCAGTAAAATACTGATCCTAGGCTTTTTACACATTTGAATTATTGACCACCTATCAGGCTGTATTTTTACTCAAATAGTAAAGTGTGATTGAGGTCATACAATGCTAAGTTGGGTCATACTGTTATTGCACATAATGATGTTCTGGTAAAATACCCCAACACATTTCTAATTGTGTATGAAATCAAAACATTGTTTTTGAAAATAATTATAGATAGTGCTTTAAGTGCTTTGTGAAAAATAAAATACATATTGTTTGTTATTTTTAAAACTCGATGTTTTTAACTCTTAAGTTCTGATGAACCCATTATGTATTCAAGTTTTTTTACGTTTCATACACTTTAATTTGTGCAGTGTTTTTCAAAAGATCATTGTGTATATCGCCTGACTCATTATATAAACCTGTATTATGGTTTAATTCTCGGATTACTCTATTTGTTTTCATTTGGCCACTCTGCATCAAATCCACATTTTAACACGGTAGAGGAGTAAAATTCCATATTAGTCTATTGCCCTAGCTTTTACAAATTCCTGTTTAATACATATATTAATTTTACATTCGATACTGAACAATTCATCACAGTATATTCACATGTCAAATAAATATTATATTTAAAATATAAATAAATATAAAAAAATCCTTAATAAAAATTCATTATAATTACAAGATATCTGTTTTATGAAAAGTACAGCTATTTCTCTAGACAAATGGTTCATGTTTTCCTCCTTTCATCTCATTTAGACATCCAAGTATAGTCTTATTTGTAGAGTTAACATGTGATTACTCTAGACACGTGTACATATCCTCCGTTATGTTCAAGCCTCGTGGCTGTTTTGAATCCAATAATAAAATATATCTAGTCTCCAATTTTCGTAATTTACTTTCTCTGTCACCTTCGCGTCTGCTTGGGGAAATTGTATCAATTAAATAATATGACAACCCTTTGCTGTTTGATCCGTGGCATTCCTTAAAGTGTCTTGCCATCGGATAGGTGTTGTCCATATTGGTAATTGCGCGGAGGTGCTGGAGTATTCTCACATTGGCTTGTTACTTTGTACTGCCCACATATATTAACCCACACGGGCAAGTTAGGACGTACACAGCGTATTCTGTTTTACATGTTAACATTTTCATTATTGTAAAAGGTTTAATCCTAAAAGGGCTAGAATATGTCGTAGTATTATTTCCGTGGGTACAGGCCTTGCAGGTTTTGCATTTTCTGAACCCTTTTAAGTTTTGGTACCAGGCAGGATTGGATATAATTTCAGGATCCGATACCACCAGACAATCTCTCATAGTGGGAGCCCAGCAGTAAGTAATGGAGGCCCTCTGCGGTAGCAGGGGTCCTAATACTGGGTCATTGAGGAGTATAGGCCAGCTCCCTTGAATAATTTTGTGAAGTTCCTTATGCTGTTTGCTGAAACCTATTATTAACCGGAAACTATGTTCCTCCCCTATTTTTGCTTCCTCACTAGGATACTTCACCTGATCCTTTCTATTGCTTTTGGCCAGTAAGTCATTCCTTGCTAGAGTTTCTGTATTGGCAATGGCTCTATTCACTATTTGGTGGGAATAGCCTCTGTCTAAAAATATCTCTTTGCTCTTTTGTTGAGCGGTTGCTAGTTCTACTGCAAACCCTTTTTATTCTAATAATTTCACCATAGGGTATGCTGTTCACCAGGTGTCGTGGGTGAGCGCTTGATGCGTGTAGCACCGAATTTCCTGCCGTTTTTTTGCGATATAAAGTATATATATTGTTGTCATATAAGTGGGTAGTTTAAATACACACTGTAAGCCACAGTTGATATTTAACTTCAATTGGTTAAATTGGTGCTCGAATTTTAATGGAGCTTAAATAAACTAGTAAGTGGAATTCAATACACTGTGAATATTTAGGGGAAAAATAACACACTCGTCCCATTGTTGGGTAATGACATAGCACACACATTTTTCCCAGTAAGCATAAATGACACAGGGATCATGAGGGGACCACAACAAAAATGTGCTGTCTTACAAACATATTAGTCATCTTTCACCTGCATTTTACATTGCACAGATATGCCTTTTAGTTATGTATTTTCTCGCTTCCAACAACAGGAAATACCCAAACAAAGAACAGTATTCAAATAGCTCTGAATTTTCGTCAGAACCAAACATTTACACTGCAGCCCACTCAATCCCGTCCAGTTTCCTACCTTGCCCACATCAACAGAGCACATTATGCACCTCACCTGGCAGCATCGTGTGCACATCACCAAAGCCACAGAGTTAGATGAAGATGCCATCTCAACATTATTTCAATATTCTGTCAACAACAAGTGCAGATACAAAGCTACTTCTTTCAACACCTACAGAACACATTAGACACATTCACTCTTAACATTTTTATGTAGCTTACTTTTGCCTCTCCTAAACTTACATATCAAACCACTCGGAGCACGTTTGCTTGAATATATCACACCCTTGCATGCACAACATTGTCATATAATAGACTAATAGAGCTACACAGGCTGGGCATTACATTGAACTTGGCAGAACAAAAGAAACAAAGGGGCATATTATCAACAACTAGCGATATTTATCGCTAAATAAGCTTAGCAACAATTTTTCTATCGCCGTGCATCGCCGTATTTTATCGCAGAGATAACGTGCTATTAGCAACGTTTATCTCAAATGCGATAAAATATCCGGCGATAGCAGCTTAATGCGTGAATATTGCTGGAAATCCAGTGATATTCAGGCATTAACGTCAATAGGGTCTTAACCTGAATATCCAACTCTCATTGGATGTACAGGTTAAGACGTGGTCATTCAATAGCGTATATGATGTTATGAAAGCTATCGCAAGGAAAGGCTAAGGCGTGACCTGATAAAACCTTCTATAATTAGATATACTGCCTTTATGGAGCCATGCGAGAAACCATCTGCCCCGCCTCAGAGCTACCTACGTTTAAAACTAGGCAGATGGAACAGGAGTTTGTTATTTCGATTTAGAGATGGAAGCATCATAAATTTACTTTGTTTTCCGCTGGGTTTTAACAAATATGTGGAGAGTACAAAATGTCGTTGTAATCATGGTGGCACACAAAGTTTGCTCCGTTTCATTTTCTTTTGTAGTTTTTACAGATTGCACACTTTACACTTTATAATGCCGTATTGTAGGAAAAATGCTCTGACTGATTTTAATCTAGCTTGTACTGATATTTTAATGTTAAAAACTGACGAAGCCATCTTCAGAGTAAGCAGCTTTCTTAAAGCAGCTGTTCGATCACGTGCTTCTCTGCTAATAGACTGAAACATTTGCACTATGCGTATTCTTTGCACTTCTGCTTATTGCACAATGCATATTTTTGCACTAAGTATTGTATTTTTGCACATGATTAAATTGTATGTGGATATGTGTTCGGATATGTGGGACGGAATCTGTGTTTTATATTACTGATGAATTTTAAGTTGTACTTTTATGGATGTTTTTACAATCCGAATAAAGATCATTTGACTTGACTTGATGTTACAGGTGTTGCAATTGGAGAAACATTTCCGTTCAAACTTAATTTCATATACAAATTCTTTCCCTTCTACCGTAGATTCACAAACAATTCAATCCCCACATTTAGCATGGCCGGTGAGTGGGGGTAACCCCCAAAGGGCCTTCAAGGTGCCATTGGTTTCTGTGGTTGGTAGAGCTGCCCGTACCAAATGATCTTTAATGTTTTTGGCTTTGTGAGAAGCTAACAAGGGGCATTGAGTGCTGACCAGTGTTTGATGATGCTTTTGCAGATGGCATTAGATACTGGTGTGAAGGTTGTTATGCATGTGTAATCTTGGGGTCTAGGAGGGCATCTCTGGGACAGTACGACCCTTTTTTTAGGGCATTGCGAACAAGTCTGCGTGGGTAACCCCGGGTGGTAAGTGTGTTACTAAAAATCTGTGCTTCCCTAAAGTAGTCCTCTGTTAGTAAATAATTCCTCCCAATCCAGAGGAATTGGGAGTAGATGAGTGAATCCCTAATAGCACGGGGTAGTGACTATCGTAATGGAGAAGCGTATTCCGCTCAGTGGATTTTCTGTACAAGCTTGTTATCAAATGTCCCTCATTGTGTTCGATATTTAGATCGAGAAAGGTAAATTTGCTCTGGTAGAGAGTAAAGGTGAGTCCTCCGCAGTTATTATTAAGCCAGTGGAGGAATTGATCCAAGGCATCATTGGAGTCTCGCCAGATCATAAAAATATCATCTATGTACCGCTTCCACAGAGCGTTGCCGCTGTGAAAGGGGTCCACAGGTGACAGTATTCTGCCTGTATCAAGGTCATCTATATACAGGATAGCTAGGTTTGAGGCCAAAACTGCCCCATAGATGTACCTCTGACTTGGCCATAGTACTGGTCATAAAAAAGAAAGTATTTTTTGGTCAGGCAGATTTCTAGGAGTTGCAGTATAAAGATGGTTGGTACTGCTGCGGGCATGGGCATCTGTTCAGAACTCTTTCAATAACAAGCATAGACTCAATTTGGGGAATATTGGTGTAAAGTGACTCCACATTCAACGTGCAAAGTGTGTCGGATGTGGGGTCAAAAGGGTATTCCTCAATTAAAGTATCACAAATGTAGCATTCCGTTTCTGGTAAGACTTCTTTGATGTAGTTGTCTATATATTGGCTCAGGAGTTCTAAAATGGAACCACACCCCAAGACTTTCGGGCGGCCTGGTGGTTTGTCTTTTTTTTAATGAATTTTGGGTAAGGTATGTATTACCGATATTCGTGGTGGCTTTACGTTAAGGAATAAATGTTCTTTTTTACTAAGGGACCTAGTTTCTAGGCCATCATTAGTGACTTGGAGAATAAGTTTCTGTCTTTCCTTGGTCGGATTCGTGGGAAGTCTACTGTTGTGGTCAATGTTACTCAACTGTCTCATTTTTATATTCCTCTTTCTCTTGTTGGACAATTTAATAGATATGGCACAATCCTGCTCTCTTTGTCACGTGACGCAGCATAGCATGTTGTCTTTCCATGTCGTGTTGCGTTACTTTTTGGTAAAGCTGCTCCGCAGTTGCAGTGGAGCACCATCAACAATCAATCAGGATTTATTCAGTTGGGCTAATCACCCGATAGAGTATCCAGGCTATTGCAGGTTCTGGAGGCTTATTAAAAGTGCTAAGTTTTAGGGCCATTCAGAATTCCGAAAGTGAGGTGATGGTCCGGAGGTGTATGGGGAGGCTGTTGCAGGTCTTTGCTGTAATGTGGGAGAAGGAGCGTCTTCCACTTCTGCTTCGGTAGATGCCGGAAGTATGGGCTAGTGAAAGAAAGGTTGAGCACAGTCTTCTTGATGGTTGGTGGAAGTTCATGCAGTGGTTAATGTAGGTAGAGTCTTGTATGCATGGGTCAACAGCTTGAATTGGACTTTTTTCTGTATGGGGAGCCAGTGCAGTTACCTCAGGTGGGGTGTGATGTGGTTTGTCTGGGAAGGCAGATGATCAGTCTGGCTGCGGTGTTATGTTTGTTCTGAAGTCTCTGTAGGAAGTGGTAGGTGATTCTTTTTAGAGAGCGTTGCGTAGTCAGTAGTTGAAGAGGACTGGTGTCACTCTGCGTCTCATGTGTAGGGATAGCCACTTAAAGATCTCACGTAGCATGTGCAGAGTGAGGTAGCAGGTGGAGGAGAGGGTTTTAGATCTGTGAATTCATGGTAAGCTTGTTGTCAATGATGATTCATAAGTTTTTAGCATGGTTGAAGGGAGTGGGTGTGGGCCTTGGTCTGATGGCCACCAGGAGTCATTCCTTGTTTTGCTGCTGTTGCCGAAGACCAGTATTTCCGTCTTGTCTTTGTTCAGCTGCAGGCAGTTGTTCTACATCCAGTCAGCGACGTTTGTGATGCATCTATGGAAGTTAGTTCTAGTGGTGGTGGGGTCGTTGATGAGTGAGACCGTAGTATCTGATGATGTCTCTGGCTAGGGAAAATCCCAGACTTTGAAAGTACTATGGCATCAAATAAAGGCACTGTAGAAATGCTGGTAACATAACATAACACTACCAGGGGTGTAACACAAGCTACTGCAGCCCATGTGGCAAAGGTAGGCCACGAACTGTAAGGGGCACTTCATGCTTTGAAGGGGGCAGCCAATCTCACAATAACTGTAGGATATGGGAGGCTCAGGGGCACTCTTTGCATTCTGGTGTGGGCATTATTTTTCATTACTTTTGTATCTATATATGTGCATTAATTGTTCCATTGGTTGCTGCTCTGTAATGCCCACGGCATCACATTGAGAGGAATCAAAAATGCAGTGCTTTCTGTAAACTCCTGCCCTGTCACTGTACACAATGTGTTGTTATAGTCAAGCGCTTTTAATGTTAGAGCACCTGACAGGATGAAAAATATTCTGTCCAGAACATATGTCCCTTTTTCCCCCTCCCTTTTAGATTTCTAGTCTTCACCGCAGATATGTTGGTTGCCAGCATCAGAAACATTTAGGGTCCGATTCACAGAACTAACTTAAGACAAAATCCTAAACTTACAACTTTTGGTATTCACAGAAGTTAGGATTTTGATTTAAGACAGACTTAAGTTAGGATTTTGTCTTAAGGCTGTCTACAGACAAACTTAAGACAAAATCCTAACTTCTGTTAATAACAAAAGTAGTAAGTTTAGGATTTTGTCTTAAGTTAGTTCTATGAATCGGCCCCTTAGTTTTTTTTCTTCCGAAAGCAGCTTTAATTACGCCCTTCAGTCGAGTGTACTGCCCTAGGGGCAGGAGCTGCGCCCTAGCCCCTTGCGTTAAACCTTTTTTCCGTCACCTTGGTAATCCCAGTCCCAAAAGTGCATTGAGCACTACAAAAATAACATCTAATAATGAGTTGGATCTGCAATGATTCTCTCCTGCGGGCTGATTTCTTCTGTTAAAGTCTCATTGCACTGTTTACCTTTCTTGAGCACCACTGAGGGCTGGATTTCTCTGCTGTGACGACCTCGTTCAATGAAAAGTATCATTCGTTTTCACTTTAAAGACTAATCAACTGGAGCTAGGAGGAATGAAAGTGTTGCAGAAGTATAAAATATTCTGTTTAAGAAGACGGCTTAAATGTGCCCTTGATGATCAATTTATGGATTGTCAACGGGGGACTCTTTCCCTCCGCTGGAAAAGTGGATTTGACTATGAAATTTCACATCCATCTTCCTAAAACTAACGGGTGGGTGGGGCTTTAACAAAAAAACAGGTCCTTTAAAGACACCTGCCTGGCATTTGATAGGTTTCCGTAAGCAGGTGGGTATGTGTGTATGGAGAGGTCTAGGTGGGGGGAGGAATGGCAGTATTAGTTCATTTCAGTACATTTATGTCAATGCCGGAAAAATGCTTGAGTGAAGTAAATGCTCACAGTTTACATCTGTTGTGCCTTGTGGGCAAAGGGGTCTACACACAAACTGCATTTTGCAGTACGTTTAGTAGTACCTCAATTGTACGAGTATAGTACTACAAAATGATATTCATTTGGCTACCCACCTCACATATCTTTTCTATGGTGAGATCTTAACATATATAAGTTTAGTACTAAATGTGGTAGTAACCGGAAGAGAGGCTTGAAAAAGGAACATACTTACAACTAAATGGGAGGGGTTTATGGAGGAGTAAGGTGGGTTTAGGGAGAACTAAGGAGAACTTTAGGTAGTGACATCCACATACTTGCAAAGAGTTAGCCCATTGCTATTCACAAACTGCACTTCTAAAGTCAGTAAAGCCAAAAGGGACCAAGAGCAGTAGTAAATTACTCTATCTTTGAGCGGCGAAAGTGCACCACCACACATCAATCAATCAATCGAGAAATGTGTATAGCGCGCTACTCACCCGGAGGGTCTCAAGGCGCTTGGGGGAGAGGGGTCCGCTACTGCTCAAACAGCCAGGTCTTGGGTTGCTTCCTGAAGGAGAGGTGGTCTTGGGTAAGACAGAGGTGGATGGGGAGGGAGTACCAGGTCTTGGCTGCCAGGTAGAAGAAGGATCTTCCTCCCATGGTAGCTCTTTGAATGCGTGGAACGGTGGTGACTGCGTGGCTGGTCGATCGAAGATGGCAGGTGAGTGTAGAAGGTCAGGTTGTTGTTGAGGTACCTGGGGCCCAGGTCGTGGAGGGCCTTGTGTGCATGGGTGAGGAGACGGAACATGATTCTCTCTCTGACGGGGAGCCAGTGTAGGTGTCTCAGGTGTCCGGAGATGTGGCTGTGTCGGGGGATGTCCAGGATGAGTTGTGCGGAGGCGTTCTGGATGCGTTGGAGTCTTTTCTGCAGTTTGGCTGTGGTTCCGGTGTAGAGGGTGTTTCCGTAGTCCAGTCAGCTGGTGACGAGTGCCTGGGTGACCGTCTTCCTGGTTTCGGTGGGGATCCAACGGAAGGTCTTTCAGAGCATGCGCAGGATGTTGAAACACGATGATGAGACGGCGTTGACTTGTCTGGTCATCGAGAGGGAGGAGTCCAGGATGAAGCCCAGGTTGCGTGCGTAGTCCGTAGGTTTGGGTGCGCTGCCCAGGGCAGGGGGCCACCAGGAGTCGTCCCAGGCAGAGGGTGATGATCCCAGGATGAGGACTTCCGTCTTGTCTTAGTTCAGTTTCAGGCGGCTGTTCTTCATCCACTCAACTACGTCTTTCATCCCTTCGTGTAGGTTGGTTCTGGCGGTGGTGGGGTCCATGGTGAGGGAGAGGATCAGCTGGGTGTCATCGGCGTAGGAGATGATGTTGAGGTTGTGTTGGCGTGCGATTGCCGCGAGGGGGCTCATGTAGACATTGAAGAGGGTGGGGTTGAGTGATGATCCTTATGGCACGCCGCAGATGACTTTGGTGGCCTCGGATCTCAAAGGGGGGAGGGGTACTCTCTGGTTTCTTCCGGCGAGGAACGAGATGATCCACTCCAGTGCCTTCTCTTGGATTCCGACGTTGCTGAGGCGTTGTACTAGGGTGTGGTGGCGAGTTCCAGGAGGATGAGGGCCGCTGTTTCCCCGTTGTTGAGCAGGGTTCGGATGTCGTCAGTGCTGCGATGAGGGCGGTCTCGTGCTGTGGTTGGGTTGGAAGCCGGACTGTGAGTGGTCAAGGGATCCGTTCGTCTCGAGGAAGGCGGCAAGCTGTCTGTTGACGGTCTTCTCGATGACTTTGGCCGGATACGGGAGGAGCGAGATGGGGCGGTAGTTCTTGAGGTTGGTGGGGTCTGCTGATGGTTTCTTCAGGAGGGCGCTGAGTTCGGCATGCTTCCAGCTTTCCGGGAAGGTGGCGGTGATGAAGGAGCGGTTGATGATGTCCCGGAGTTGGGGTGCGATGACGAAGTGGGCCTTGTTGAAGACGTGGTGGGGACCTGGGTCGGTTGGCGATCCGGAGTGGATGGTGTTCATCGTGTGGATAGTGTCTTCGGTGCTGACTGGGGTTCAGGTGCGGAGGGTGGTGGGGGGGGTGTTCGTTCTGTGGTTTGGTGCGTGGTATGTTCGTCGAAGCTGTTGTGTATGTCTGCCATCTTGATGTGGAAGAACGAGGCGAGTGCGTCGCAGAGGTCTTGTGAGGGAGTGATGTCGTTGTTTCCGGCGCTGGGGTTGGAGAGCTCTTTGACGATGCTGAAGAGTTCCTTGCTGTTGTGTGCGTTGTTGTCTAGTCGATCCTTGAATGCTGACTTCTTGGTGGTGTGGATCAGCTGGTGGTGTTTGCGGGTGGCGTGCTTGAGGGTGATCATGTAGTCTGTAGTCGGGTTTTTTCGCCAGGCTTTCTCGAGGGTGCGGCAGTTCTTCTTGGAGTTCTTGAGGTCGTCGTTGAACCAGGAGGCTTTCTTGCTTCCAGGCCTGCTGGGATGGTTTTTCAGGGGTGCGAGGTCATCAGCGCAGTTGGTGATCCACTGTGTGAGGTTGTTGGCTGCTTGGTTGGGGTCCGTTGGTCTGGCTGGAGGGTTCTGGTTCAGTGATGTGGTGAGCTGGTCGTTGGTGATCTTGTTCCAGCTCCTGCGGGGAACCTGGTGCGGGTGGTGGTGAGTCGTGGTCCTTCTGAAGCCGAAGTGGACACAGCTGTGGTCTGTCCAGGGAAGTCCGGTGGATTGGCCAAAGGAGATGTACTTGCTGGTGGAGAAGACTGGGTCAAGCGTGTGTACGGCGTAGTGGGTGGGGGTGATCATCAGTTGCTTGAGTCCGAGGTAGGCGAGGTTGTCAAGCAGGGTGGTGGTGTTGTTGTCGTTGTTGTTCTCCAGGTGAAAGTTGAGGTCCCCTAGGAGGATGTAGTCAGCGGAGGGGAGGGCGTGTGGGCTGATGAAGTCTGCGATGTCTCCGCTGAATTGTGTGCGGGGTCCTGGGGGTCTGTAGATGAGGGTGCCTCTGAGTGTGGTCTTGAGGTTGGTGTGTATCTGGAAGTGGAAGTGCTCGGCGGCGGTGAAGGTGTCGTCGGAGTTGGTCGTGATGCGGATGGTGTTCTTGTGGACGATGGCGATGCCTCCTCCTGTCCGGTTGACCCGGTCCCTCCGGATGATCTTGTATCCGTCCGGGATGGGGATGGCAATGTCGGGCGCTGAGGAGGCGTTCATCCAGGTTTCCTTGAGGAAGGCGACGTCTGGAGATGTGGTGTCGAGCAGGTTCCATAGTGCCACAGCGTGTCTGTGGACGGAGCGGGTGTTGAGCAGGATGCACTTCGGGTTTTTGCTGTTGGTGCTTGGCTTGGCGGGTGCGGTGAAGGTCCGGATGCAGGAGAACTTGCAGGATTGGCAGGTGAAGGGTCCGTGGGCGCGTCCTAGGGTGGCTCGGTGGCAGCCGGGGGTCCGGCCGGTGTTGAGTGCGTTGAGGGTGGCGGTGTCGTACATCCGGTGGGTGGGATGGCATCTGCGGTGGCCAGGGGGTCTGGTGCTGGGCGCAGGCCAGGCGCGGACGGGAGCAGACAGGCTTGCCTTTGGCACGCCTTCGGTGCACAATCGGCGCGCCCGCTGCGCGTGAACGCTGTGCGTACGTGCGGACTCTGCCATAAGTGGAGAGTGGGGGGCGGAGCGAGGGAGGAGCAGCTGGGAGGCGTGAGCGGGGTGGCGAGTGGGGAGGGGAGCGGAGCGGTGATGCTGGAGGGAACGGGGGTGGGGCCGCGGGGGAGCAGCGGCAGGGAGTGGGGAGTGGGGTGGAGCAGCGGCAGAAAAGCGGCGGTGGGGGCACAAAAACAATCTGGGGCACAACAGTGGACGATAACAACAATTTCAGGCACAATACTGGAGAACGAGGTCGGGAGGCAGATACAATACTGGCGCAACACTGGGGAGCGAGAACAGGGGCACAACAGATGACAATGCAAACGATAAAAAACAATTACAGGCACAATACTGCACAATACAGGTCGGGGGGCAGGGTGTAGATACAATACTGGCAGCGGCAGCGGCGGCGGCAAGCGGATACCGGGCACACTCAGGATGGGCCACGCGGCAGGAGGAGCGACCGGCTCTGACCAGGTCAGGTCAGGTCACAGCTCCCCGCCTCGCGGACACCACCTTTTCTATCCTGTGGGAGGGAGGAGCAGCTGGGAGGCGGGAGCGTCGTTGCGAGTGGGGAGGGGAGCGGTGCGGTGATGCTGGAGGGAACGGGGTGGGGCCGTGGGGGAGCAGCGGCAATGAGCAGGGAGCGGGGTGGAGCAGCGGCAGAAAAGCAGCGGTGGGGGCACAAAAACAATCTGGGGCACAACAGTGGACGATAACAACAATTTCAGGCACAATACTGGAGAACGAGGTCGGGGTGCAGATACAATACTGGCGCAACACTGGGGAGCGTGAACAGGGGCACAACAAATGATGATGCACACAATAAAAAACAATTACAGGCACAATACTGCACAATACAGGTCAGGGGGCAGGGGGCAGATACAATACTGGCAGCGGCAACGGCGGCGGCAAGCAGAAACCGGGCACCCTCAGGATGGGCCACGCGGCGTGAGGAGCGACCGGCTCTGACCAGGTGGCCAGCCACTGCTACTGTAACACCCTCCCTTTGAAAATATTGCAGGCAGGTACTTAAATTAAATAATATTATATTAAATGTTGTTATACTATGTTAACAGGTTTTGTACAGTGTGATAACTCACTCCTGAAAAAGAATACCAGCATTAAAAAATCCTACTTATTCCAGAAGGATGAAAACAGTAGGAGGACTAAACCATTGTGAGAAATAGGGCCTCCAGTTGGCAGAGGTAGGAACCCTGTATAAGTAATGACCAACACTCTTGTCAGGGTATGTCAGACATACACACAAAATAACCTATGCACTCCCTCTGGTAGCTTGGCACAGAGCAGTCATTCTTCACCTAGGAAGCAATATGTAAAGTATTTGTGCAACACCTATTACAGTACAACAGTGAAAAACTCTACACCAGGTTAGGAACATAGAGCTAAATTTAAAGAACAAAAAAGGCCTAAACTACAAAAATCCAATAAGTAGTACTGAGGTATGACTTTTTAAAACGCACCTTGAATTATAGTGCTTAAAAGTCAATGGTGCTTAAGGATTAGTTTAGGTCATGTGTGACCGTGTCAAACCAGAAAAGATTGTAGAGTGGAGAGTGGTTCAGATACAGAAGCCACGTAGGCACTGCTGAAAACAGTATCATTCCGACCCATACCTCCTTGTGTTCTCACTCCTCCTGTACCTTGTGTGTAGGGGACTTTCATAATCGAGCACACATCTTAATGCATTACTCGCTTTTCAGGGGACTCGCTGCCCCGTGGGCTTGACAACATTCATGGAATAGTAATTGTCCCCCAGGTTCCTCAGCCACTGAGTCATGAAACACCAAATTACAAACAATAACATACTCCAGGGCCTTTAGGCCGACTCATCATGACTATGTTGATATTTCGTCTGACTCATCATGATTATGGTGATATTTGGGCTGATTCATAGGCACATTACTATGGGGATATTTGGGCTGGCTCATAGACACATGACTATGTGGATATTTTGTCTGACGTATAAGGATTTGTGGACAGTATTTCTGCTGCATTCCTAACCCGAAGCATTGATTGGCACGCTTACTGGTTGAAGACGTCAGATCCTCTTCAGCGATCCCACTCACCTGAACGTCTCCACGACCCAGCCGAGCTTCTTCTGCATTGTGGCTCTCTGGCGATTCTCCAAGGCTGCGAACATCTTCTCCACTGCAAATGCAGTGACGCAGCAAACTCCACCCCTACAACATGGTTCAGTACCATCCTTAAGGTTAGAACACTAACAGAAAGCGTATCAACCAAAGACTTGTTTTTATGATCCTGAAAATCAGATACAGGACAGCTTTTGAAAATTGAGACACAGAGGGTATTATTTAACATGCATACCAAGACCTTGGTATTAGCACCCAGTGACATTCTTATGTGCCATATTTTATTGTTCTGTAGCCCGTGAATCCAAAAGCACACTGTTGCACACCTTTGCCTAGGTGTACCTTAGTGTGTGATTTGAAAACACAATCTAGCTACTGCCAGGAGTGCTGCAACTCCAATGGTAACAGTTGATTATTGGAAGTCTATGCAGCATTAGATTCATTATCGTGTAGGTGACAGTTAGTACTGTTAAATTATCTTCTTTCGAGGTGGGTTCCTTATTTCCTTCCCTGTCTTTACACAGTCTGCGCGCCCATCTATCCAATTGATAGAGCTTCAATTTAGATAGTTTATTGTTTGTAATCCGAATCAAGGTTTCCCAGGGAAACAGACCATTTTCCTCAATGAATCGACCCCATTTATTCACACCTGTCTCTATTAGAGGTCCCATTAGGTTATTCTGCAGAGAGGGACACCTTTGAGGTTGTTATTGATGACCCCTCTACTGTTCTGCTCTCAGGTCTGAATGGATTGAGGAGGAAAGTAGGTATGGTCATCTGAGTAGAAGTTAGGCCAATCATGGGAGATGGCTCGTAGGAATGTAGAAGAGATAGCAGATCCTCTCTTAGTAAACTGATTGATGCTTTGCATTGGGCGCGATGGTGTATTGTGGTGGGGAACTGTTTTCCAGCTGGGAGGAGTGGGTTTAGGGGTGCGAGTTATGTGGTGTGGTCGGTCATTCGAGTTAGAGGTTTTGAAGGGAGTATTAGCCCATGGTTGTCTCAACATCTCTAATAAAAGAGAGAGGGACCCCACAACCAAAGGGATGGAGTACCACAATAGACTTTTTGTCAAGCAAATATTCCCTTTGGGACACCTTACTATTAGAACAAATATTTTCAAAGACACATAGACAAAAAAAGCACAAACAGAATACTGTACTAGCGAGGCAATATGTAAAAACAAAAAAAATTATGAGAAAATACTGAACAGTTTATTCATCATACAATACAGTGTTAAAATAATTTTAAAAGAGGGAATAGACATTAAAAATAAGGAAACAATAGATTCCTATTAGTAAAAAGGAGGTATAAACAGAAAAATTAATTCAGCAGAACGTCAGAATTATTCTCCAGTTAATTTAGGACACAATCCTCCTTTCTCTTATGCGACGCGTTTCGGTGGACCTTCTAATAAAACCACCTTCATCAGGAATACATATAATGTATTCCCAGTGATTTCTGAAATTTAAGAAAAATTATTTTAAAACATTTTTTTTCTCTATGTACACAATGATAATCCTACACAGCACATCTACTAATTACATTACCTCGAGTGTTATACGACAGTATCAAAAAAGCATAAATATACATGACAAAATACATAGTTTGTAACATTTAACAGACTTAAATAAATTATCAGAATATTGACAATGAGACAAAAAATAATAACTAACGACAAGGAATTCACTGATATTCCTTGTATAAAACACATATTTTGGTACACTTTTGCACTCTTAGGCTTATTTGCATTATGCACCATTTCAATTGAAAAACATACACCTAGAGATTGTCATAAGGGCCTGAAAATAATGGCTAAACGTAAGGGCAAAGCTATCTCCTTCACAGCGAATCAAAAAATGAGTTAATCCTGGTAGAGAGTCCGCTGAGGGGAGCAACGGAAAACACCATGTACATAAATATCTAGTATCGTAATGTTAATGCTCACATACCTCAAGGACTAATTCCTAGACATAACGTCTCGGGGTAAATACCTCCTATGTCTTAAAAACGTCTCTCGTCCAGCGAGAAGAAAACTCCTTCTCACCGGCAATCTACATTTTAAGGGATAGATAAATAGAGGCATGAGGTGTACGTTCGCCACTTAAACATATTAAAGTTGACGAGACCCTACACACACCAAATGGCAAAGCAAACCCACCTTGCTCGGTGCTTATAACAGCAGTGTAGTTATTATACCGGGACAGTCTCTCAGGTACTACTGCAATGGGCTGATACGGGTACAAAGTTAAACTGAAAAAAAAGTAGGTCATAAATCAAGGGTGCACACATGCCTCATAAGAAACAATCTTTGATTAATAAGTACAGCAATATACTCACATCTATAAATTATTATAGATCCTCCATTGACACACGGTGACGTGAAAACGAAAAAAGCATAAGAGATCTCCGCAGGGCTTCTTTTTCACCAGCCACACTCGTAAGCAGTGGTATATTGCAACAACAGAGTGGTTCCTTCATGTATTTTACTTGGATACCACCTAAGGATCGCCAAGAAAACGGATACAACAAGATACGGCTTACACTATATCCAACCCAAAAAAACACCCGCACCTATATTTACCGGAGTTATCAAGATGCCAGCGTCCCGTGTGTCAGCCACCTCCAGCCTACCGGCTTGAAACCCGGAAGATAAACCAGGCGTCGTTTAAATACTCATTGGAAACGCGGGAGCCCGCTATTCCGACGGATATCAGAGTCTACCTAAGACTGAAACTTCCTGTATCAGGCAAAAAACCATCGGAGTAGAGATAAGACTATCTCCATACAATGCCATGTATTCCAGCAGGTTATTATTCTATTCCAATATGGCCGAAGTTTTTTTAGAATAGAGATTAGGGCCAAAAGACAAATAAACAACAAACTATTTCACCTAGATAATGGAAACCGCTCTAAATTGGCAATTTTTTTCCAATTACCAAGGTTATATTAAGCACGGAGATCAATTGAAAATTCCTCATTGATAATTACACCATGCCACCATACAATGCAGATGGAGCAGAAGTGTAAATAAAATAGAAGCATATTTTACAATAAATGGCGCTTATCCATCGGCAAACACATCATTTATTAGATGAAATACATATGTAGGTGCCAAATGTATCCGACATATAGTAGATGATTGCATCAACATATCAAAATAGATTTTTTTTTATATATTAGCCAAGCGCACATAGATGAATCATATGTGCCCCAATATTACGCGTTCGTGTTAACCTAAATTAACGTGTGCTTGGCCATCACTATAACCCTAGAGTTAATACCGACTGTTAAAATGTCCTGGGGAACAAACAGCCATGGACATAGATGTAGGTATAGATATAATAACAGCCATTACTTACTCAATCACATCCCGGATAGTCCCGCACCAAATAGTCAAAATAGGCATCCCATAATCTAAAGAGATTCCCTAATATGTACCAATAGCTAATGAAACATCTAAGGAAACCAGATGCGTTCTGCCGGATACATTCAACCGATATAACAGAGAGAGAAAAAAAACAGCTAGACAGCTCCAATGATCCTGTTCCATTCCTCCCTAGAGTTCAAACCCTTCCTCACATTGTTAAAAAAGGAGATATACCATTGTTCTCTCTGTTTGCGCACGGTGGTAATGTTGCCACCCCTTTTGCCAATTTTAACCTTCTCCAGGATGAACCATTTAAACTCGCTCTCTCCATGATTCTTCTCCAAGAAGTGTGTAACAATGGGGGCTGTGATCTTTTTAGTTTTTATTGCAGATCTATGTTCTTGGAAACGGATACGCGCTTCTCTCCCTGTCTCTCCAATATAGCAAAGCCCACAGGGACACATAAGGAGATAAATGATATTCTTACGCCTGCAATTATTATGTGTTCTGCATTTCATGGTCATTCCATTGTTAGTAAACTAAGAGGTAACTATACACTGGGGGCATACATTACAAGAACCACATCTAGAGTTACCTACCACTCTAGTATTATTGAGCGTTCTTTGTGGGTCCACAGCGTTGTCCCTATATGTATGGACCAATAGGTCACGTAGGTTTTTATTTTTCTTGAACGCTTAGAGAGGTCTCTCCAGGATAACCTCCTCATCATGATTCAGGATATGCCAGTTCTTATTGACCACATTTTTTATCTGGTTACTCAGGCCAGAGAATTTACTCACAAATACAATTTTATTCATTTGGCCTCTGTCCTTTTTGGTTGTTTGAATCAATGCTTCACGGTCATAAAATCTTGCCCTTTTAAGTGAGTGTGATAGCAGTTTTCTTGGGTATCCACGATCTTTAAACTTATTTTTTAGCACTTCTGCGTGTTTATAAAAATCATTAATATCAGAACAATTTCTTCAAAGCCGAAGAAATTGGCTGAAAGGAATACTCTCCTTCTGAAATCTTGGATGAAAGCTCGAATAATGAAGGAGAGTATTCTTGGCCATAGGTTTGGTAAATAGCTCCACTGTTAGAGCACCATTCGAATTACCAATTGAGATATCCAAAAAATTAACTTTATTAGTGCTGTAAGAAGATGTGAACCTTAGGTTTGGATCCTCTAGATTAATCCAACTCAGAAATTCCTCAAGAAGCTCGGTAGTGCCTCCCCAAATAAAAAAGATATTGTCAATGTAGCGGTACCAGCCCGCTACATTTTCGAAAAAAAGGAGCCATTTCATTGTGTAAATGTTTGGCTTCAAATTGCCCAACATAAAGGCAGGCCAGACTGGGGGCACATATGGCCCCCATGCTGGTCCCCCTGTCTCAACATCACCTCCTTAAAAGATTGTAGTTCCTTTTTGATTTGGTGAAGAAAAGACATTATTTCCTCAAGTCTAAGGTCAAGTGAAGTTATGAGTAGGTTTGGAGACTTTGTTATGCATGTGGATGGCTGCAAAGGTGCAGGTATGGATATAGTTGGAGGTATTGTTGTGCTAGGGTGTGGATGAGTGAAGGATGTTGAAGGCTGAGTTGAGGGGGTGGTTGGTTGTTGTGTGGTAGTGGGAGGGGTAGTTGGGAGCGGGTGGTGCTTAGAGGGTAATGTGTAATCAATAAGGTACTGTGGTGTCGAGACATGCGACATCCCATGACCTCGGAGGGGATGGCTGTGATGGGGTGAGTACTTGTCAGGAGTAGCATTATGAGGCAAGGATGTCAAAACAGGAGAGATGCTGCTTTTAGGGCGGAGGGGAGCTATGATCTTGTGCGGGCGGGGTTTAGAATCAATTAGAGGGACAAATGCTGTATCGACCGTGCTGGGAGGTAGAAAGTGTGGGATTGTCGAGGTGTTGTGAGGTGTGTTGTTGGAGGGGGAAGATTGGGTGGAGGTACCGTAAGAATCCGATGCCAGAAATGGACAAGGTGGATGAGAGGCGAGGATGTCATGCGTGCTGGGTGGTTTTGGTGCGGCGAAGTGAGGTGTAATAGCGGGAGGGGTGAATTGGGTGGAATCGTAAGACTCCGATGTCAGAAGTAGAAAGGGTGGTAGAGGGATGTAAGGCGAGCTGGGTGGCTTTGGAAGAGTGAGGAGGGTGTATTGGCGGGAGGGGTAGATTGGGTGGAAGTATCATAGGACTCTGATGTCAATGGTGGACAGGGTGGTCGAAGGGGGAGGCTGTCAGTCTGGGTAGGTGATGTAACCAAATGTGTGCTGGGGCTGGGAGAGGATTATGTAACCAATTGGGGTATATACGCTAGGTTTTTAATGGTGGGGAAGATGTTGTCTAGGAGATTAAGATTGGGGTCTGTGGCTTGGATGAGGATAATTCCGTTATTGTATATGGTGATAGTTGCTGTCGCATGAAAGGGCTGTGAGGGACAAATACATAAAACAATACCATTTTCGGTTTTCATCGAAGAAGAGATCGAAAGTGAGGTAAAGAAAGCCTTCCTCCCTTGGGCTATTTGCTTTTTGTGGAAAATGAAATCAGAGATAGTAATCATGTTGTATGTTGAGAAATAGGGATCGGCAAAGAGAGTTTCAGGTTGCAGTTTTATGAAATTGTGCTTGAATCGTTTGGCTGATTTTTTAGTGAGGTTAGAGGGGTAAATGATGTTGTAAGAGTGTGTGCCTGCGAGTTCCATACTGAGTGCAACACAGTAGGTGTAAAAATATGAGATGAGATGCAAAGATGGTGTAGATCCCGTAGGGGAGCGTGGAATGCAGTGAGGGGTGCTTGGGAGAGGGTCGGTACGGATGGGGGAGACATGGGGGAGGAATAACTCCCCATTCATTCCTATGGGCCAAAAGGCCCATAGGAATGAATGGGGAGTATCCCTTATTTGCGATTAGCAATTAGCTAATCGCAAATAAGATAGCGATTTAAAGGGTGCCAGGGGTGTCCAAAGGCAAAGGCAAAGGCAAATTGAAACAGGTGTTGCGCACACACATGTCCAAAGGACATGTGTGTGTGCAACATGCAACTCAGAAAAATGCTTTTAAAAGCATTTTTTTGAGTTTTCGCTATTTACCACGAGGTTTGACCTCGCGGTAAATAGCGGGCCGAAATTGCGAATTCGCAAATTTAAAATGGATGATGAATTGCATTTAAAGAATCTCAAATAGAGATTCCTTAAATGTAATTCCTCGCAAAATAGCGAAATCGCTATTACCGATTTTTGCATTTGGGATGATGAATCCCAAATGCAAAAATCGCACTCGCAAAGGGCCAGATTCTCAGAATCTGGCCCTTTGCGAGCGCAAATCAGCTTGATGAATCAGGCTGTAAGAATCTTCGCTCCGGGGCGCACTGGGGAACGTCGATGCCGCAGCCCTGTAGACCTGCCGCACCGGGATCAGCTACCCCCCGGTGGCGCTGCAGTCTCACCACCGAAACCTCATTGTCCCACGCTAGGGGCTACGTGCACAATCTCCATGCCCTCAGCAGTCACCCAGAGCCTTTGAAATGGAGTATTCCTTACGGGGAACTGCTGAGGGCAAAAAGAAACTGTAGTAAGGAGAGCAACTACCAACAGGTTGCATCTGAAATGATGGAACGGTTTAAACTGAGGAACTACCCGGCTTGGGTTCTTAAGAAAGCCAAAAATAGAGCTGATTCTATTTCGCGCATTGACACCTTGCGTGATAAACTATCAGAAGAGGTCAGCAGTGAGGATGACAAAACGAGACTCATCCTTACATACAGTAGAGAGTCGCAAGAAATACATAGGATTGTTTCCAAAAATTGGAACATTCTCAAAAGTGATGCGACCATTGGCCACTTAATTGCCAATAAGCCCAGTATCAGCTACAGGAAAGGTAGGAACATCAGAGATTTCTGTGTCCGCAGTGACATCACGATTTACCCTAACAACCAAGATTTGGGTTTGAAAGGGTTTTTTCCGTGCAGCCACTGCAAGGCCTGTAAATCTAGTATCTCAGGTAAGAAAGCCACCTACAATTGGGTCAGTAAAATCATAAACCAATTTCTTACCTGTACCACCATATTTGTGGTCTATGTTATTGTCTGTCCCTGTGAATTGTGGTACATTGGCAGTACCACTGCGTATGCCAAGAAACGCATTCTTGAACATTATCGTGCCATCATTCACAGGGATACAAAATATCCAGTGGCCAGACATTTCAGTGAGCATCATTTTTCCAATCCGGCTTTGATGAAATTTTTTATCTTAGAACAGGTAACCAAAAACCCCAGGGGCGGAAACAGACTTCTGAAATTAAGACAGATGAAGTCAAAATATATTATCTCCTTTCAGACTAAGGCCCCGGGAGGATTGAACCAAGATGAAGAGCTTGCGGTTCACCTTAGAGATGATTATACCTAGTTATGTTTCTCTTGGTCTATCAGCTTATTTATTCTGTTTGTCTCCATGCTGTAGAACTAGTTTATTTGAATGTGCACATGATATTGTCATCTTTAATTGTAACATTGTTCTTTCCTTTTTAGAGCACTTCAGGAACTGTCCCTTCATACTCTTTTTTTGGACAATCTATTTCTAGTTCCTGTCATTTATTGGGCACGCCCACTTGAGCATCACTGAACACTACCAGGACTGTAATGCGGGCTTTGGGCATAAGTGCTGCCTTGATCCAATTTTGATTCGGACATTAATTGCAAGTACTGTATTTTATTTTGCATTCTCAGTTTGGCAGGTATCGAGAGTTTTGATGATATTTGCCGATTCCTTTTTGCCAATGTCTAAACACCCACTTTGAGCATTTTCGGTTGTTGATGAGTTTTTGTAATGTCTCTTTATTTCTAGAGACAGCACAGTCAACTGTTCTTAGTCCGGAGTTCTCCGACCTTTTATCCCGTTCTGCGGCTTATTTCTGCCGTATTATTATTATTATTATTATTATTATTAATTGTGTTTTGTTAAGCGCAAACAACCCGGAGGCCTCGTAGCGCTGAGTGTAGTCTGACTAATGTGGTACACTTGGTATTTTACCCTATGAGTACCACTGTGGGGTTTACGGTGTTTATACCGTACAGCCATTGATTTGCCCAATTTCGTTTCCTTACTTATTTGTATGGTTACGTCTTGACTATTATTTTGTTTTTAGAATTTGGTGTGGGTTTCAACATGTATTTTATGTCGGTCCGTTGGCAGCACGGTGTTGTTTCTACCTTGCAGCAATGTTACTTGTATAACTTACTTAAGATGTCTGCCATTAACTTTTCTTGCAGCCCTACTTCCATTTCTGTATGACTCATGTAAGATGTCTGCTATTTACTTTACCGGCAGTCCTATTTTCATTTCTGTTGGATTGCACTAGATTTAAACGCTTTGCACATTTACTTCATTTGCGTGATTAAGGCTTGTGAGAAGCCGAAACATGTAGCAATTGATTAAACACCCTTGGATTGTATCCTGACTGGCGTTTCTGTGGCGGCTACTGAGAGCGTGTTTATGCAGCTGTTTGGAGCGGATATATATATATATATATATATATATATATATATATATATATATTCCATACCAAACTTGCCCATAAGCAAACACGCGCACTCAGAAGTTTTCCTGCTGGATTCGTTCTTAGTTTACGCTACGCGTTTCGACACACCCAGGGCCCGATTTACAGAACTAACTTAAGACAAAATCCTAAACTTACTACCATTTTCGTATTCACAGAAGGCACTTACTCATTTTGGTATTCACAGAAGTTAGGCGTCCTAACTTTATGACTCCTAAATGCCTTCTGTGAATACCGAAAGTCTTAAAATTAGGATGTTTCTTAGTTTAGTAGTAGTAAAGTTAGGACTCCTAACTTTAGGACTCCTAAATGCCTTCTGTGAATACCGAAAGTCTTAAAATTAGGATTTTTCTCAATTTAGTAGTAGTAAAGTTAGGACTCCTAACTTTAGGACTACTAAATGCCTTCTGTGAATACCGAAAGTCTTAAAATTAGGATGTTTCTCAGTTTAGGAGTCCTAAAGCTAGGACTCCTAACTTTACTACTACTAAACTGAGAAAAATCCTAATTTTAAGACTTTCGATATTCACAGAAGGCATTTAGGAGTCCTAAAGTTAGGACTCATAACTTCTGCAAATACCGAAATGAGTAAGTGCCTTCTGTGAATACCAAAATGGTAGTAAGTTTAGAATTTTGTCTTAAGTTAGTTCTGTGAATGGGGCCCCCAGTGTCTTGATCACACGTTAACCAGATTGACATTTTCGGCATGTTTAAATAAAGTAAACACAAATGGGCTTGAACATACGATGATCCTGTGATTAAGGCTATTGGCGAAACGTGTAGCGTTACCTTGGAATACAACTTTTTTCAAAGATCGTAACCCCTGAGTGCGAGCTTGCTTTGAAGCAAACTGTGGATTTTTCATACATATGTTACCTCTATAGACACTAAGAACACCCAAGGAGAGGGAGGCTTTAAATGTTGTCGTAGATGCAAGGCATGTAAGAATAGCTCTGATTGCAAGTCACTTACGGTCCCTAACACCAAAAGAGAATTTGTGATACGTAAACGTCTCACATGCACCACACCGTACAGTGTCTATATTTTGATCTGTCCATGCAATAAATAGTACGTTGGTAGCACCAAGCATGAGGCCAAGAAAAGAGTATTAGAACACCTACGTGCTATCCATAACAACAACAAACAATATCCCATAGCAAGACATTTTTTCACAGAACATATGCAAAATGAAAAACTTGTTCAGATGGTGGTAATTGACAATGTTTATCTTGGTGTGAGAGGAGGTAATCGGGAATTATCCCTCAGAAAATTGGAGTCTAAATATATTGTGGATTTTGATTGTTTAACCCCTAAAGGATTGAACAACAGTGAAGAATTATCAATACATTTACATGAATGAAATTGTTAATTATGTACATATTATCTGTGGTCTTCAACTTGAAAGATTTTAAAGTTATTTTTTCATTATTTTAGATTTCACATAATACGGTGTAGCGGAAGACCTTTGCCGACAAAGCGGAATTTATACCATCATGATAGACATTATGTTTGTTTGAATCCAGATATGGTGTTTGTTCTAATTTCCCACTGGGGCGGGATTTTGACGCTACTTTCTGATTTATTGTTCATAGTTGCATCAGCCCACTGGGGCAAAACTGACAATTTGATACGAGAACTTTTCCAATTGATATTATGAACTACACGTTCCTTTGGATTAATATGTTGTCTTATGTTGATTCAAAAATACGCGACTCGCATTGTTTATTGTATCTTAGCAACTGTATAACCAATCAGAGGAGCGCCTTTACAATGGGGCCAATCAGAACCAAGATTGTGTACGCTATCAGATATACATACAATCTGTGTTTATTAGGCTGGATAAAATGATATTATTCACAATATGAAGTCCGCCATGATAATCATGCTTTGTACAACATTGGAGTACAACATGTTATAAGAGTTGTAATAAGCACAATTATGTCGCAATACTTTCTGATTTATGGTTTATAGTCACATTAGCCCACTGGGGCAAAACTGATAACCTGACACGAGATCTTTTCCAATTGATATTGTGAACTACACGTTCCTTTGGATTAATATGTCGGCTTATGTGGATTTAAGGATACGCGACCCGCATTGTTTATTGTACCTTAGCGACTGTATAACCAATCAGAGGAGCGCTTTTACAATGTGGCCAATCAGAACCAAGATTGTATACGCCACCAGATATACATACAATCTGTGTTTATTGGGCTGGATAAGATGTTATTATTCAAAATATGAATTCCGCTATGACAACCATGCTTTGGATAACAATGTAGTATAATAATTTATATAAGTTGTAAAAATCGCAAATATGTTACAATAATGTTTCCTGGACAGAGTATCACAGTATAAATTGTCAAGAACAGGATTACACTATTTTGCTGTGCCAATAACATTGTTACAAGTAATTTGCCAGCATGTTTTGTCCATTACAATATGCCTTCCGCTTCGCGCATTATTCATTGTGCACAAGGGTGTTGTTGGGTTTAAATATGGCTGTCAACACAAATGTGACGAGCGTGATCAAGCCTTAAGTGGCGAAACGCGTCGTGAGACTTTTTTCATCTGCCTGAATAAAAATACCGTAACAGAAGCTCTGGGCGTCCTGTTTTCTTCTTAATTGAGGAGATTTTTTGGATGGAATATATATATGTATATATATATATATATATATATATATATATATATATATATATATATATATATATATATATATATATATATATATATATATATATATATATATATATATATATATATATATATATATATTTATTTATGTTTATATACCTTCCCGCTGCTGATTCCTTCGCTACTTGCGACGGTGGCCCTGACGGGGTGGCGGCCCCTAAATCTACACAAATGTCTTGAAATAATATAAAAAAAGACAGTCAGGGCTCGGATTCATAAAGCGTGAATACCTTTAATTCACAGCAAACTCAAGAAAAACACCCTGACGCGTCTCGAAGCTTTGCTTGCAACCAAAGGTTTGGAGCGTTCTTTCGTGCATCTGAGTTGTACAAATAATGCTTATCCTGTAATTGTGCACTATTGTTAAGATACAAATGAATACTGCATACATTAAATTGAATACACCACCTTATAGTATATAAACCACTTTTGAACTTGTCAGACATTTACAAATATTTCTAATGTGTACCCCACCATGTCTAAACAAACTGGAGAGCAAAATTACTTCATGTAAGCTGTCTGTGAAGGGCTGCATTTCCTCAGTTAGCTTTGTTCTACTAATCTGTTGTATGTTACTCTGTGAGATTTGAAACAAGGTTAGAGTGTGCCTCCCAGGATTCATTAGGTATGTATTATCACTCCATTTCAACTAAAGCTAATTAGCCCTTAGCTGTGTAACCTGCCAAAGGGTATTCACTGAAATGGGTCCCTTCATGATAAATAAACATTCTGCTGAAAATGAAGATTTCTCATTAACAGTAATCTTCCCAAGGGAACTGAGGTATCATTTAATTCTTTAAGTAATATCAGTTGTTCTTCAAACAAATGCCACCCGTGCTCCAGATAAATGTCTTCTTTATTATTTAGCAGATTCACAATTACTCTTTGATACTACTGCGAGTCACAATAATACACGATTGGCAAAGAGGTCACAGCCTTGATGTGAGCTGCGACTGAGCCCCCACATAGGTAGAACAGTCTGACCCACAAAGATAAACAGGCTACTTGAAGAAATCCTCAAGTCACCCCTGGTTGCTTTGCTCACAATGACTGTGATCCTAAAAGAAAATATCTAGGGGTAGATTTACAAGTCCCTTGCTCCGCTTTTACCCCGCAGTTGCGTCACTTTTGTGACGCAGCAGCGGCGCAAAAGATGCACCATGGTGCGGGGTATTTACAACGTGATGCATCTCCCAGATGCGTCATGTTGTAAAGCCCTGCGCCAGAAGAGGCGAGCCTTCGCAGGGGGATGCGTTCTTGCGTTCTTGCGCAGGAACGCCTCCCAAAAGTGGCTGGGTGAAATCTACAAGATTTCACTCAGTCACTTTTGAGCCCATGCTGCGTCAAAACCCTGCGCCTGCTTGAAGCAGGCGTAAGGATTGACGCAGAATTGTACACATAGGGCCCCCCTGATCATTGCTGGAGCTGCGTCGCGCTTGCGACGCAACTCCAGCAATGCGCTGCTTTTACGCCACAGATGCGCGGCTCATCTGTGCCGTTTTTTGCCCCATGGTGGCCGCATTGTAAATGCGGCGCATCATGGGTGGTGGAGATGCGGCGCACAATTACTGGCGCATCCTTGCCGATATTCAGGGATGCACCAGTAATTGTAAATCTGCCCCTAAGGTTTGTGGGAAATAGCGATCAAAAACCACAATGTATTTAGTAAATAAAGAACCGAAAAAATCGTAAACAGTATAACTTTAGAAAGACAGATGTCAGTAAACAATAAGAAAATCTAATATATGGAATAGTAAGTTATGAAGAAAACAATAGTGCCCATCAAGAAAGCATTAGAATAACGAGTTCAATGTTACTCTATGGGGGATGTCAGATGTTTTGGGTTTTTTTGTTGACTGTGGCCTAATTCGTCTGCAGTCTAAGTTGCCTGTGTCTCACCCAAGAGTTAATGCCATCACATATTAGTTGGTGTTAAGTCTCAGTGAAAGATTTCGCTCCAGGCTTTAGGAAATATTTCTGTAAGAAAAATGCCCCACTGGATCAAACTTGAAGTCTGTGTCTGTTGCACGAAGTTCAATATAATGATTGGGTGTTACTGCTGTAGCTATGATTCATCTCTAGAGTTATTCATCAAGTTCTGGTAGCATTACTACCTTCAAGAAAAAGTGCTCCAATCATCAGAAATGGCACCTACAGGCACCTACATGCACTTTGTTCATTTACAGTGTGGTTAACACAACTCTGCTGTGTTCCTCAAGAAATGCACACTACTGTTTGTTCCAAAGGAATCCTCCCATGCAGTAGCAATTACCTATCTTTGGGAATATCTGCATTCTGCAGCCACAGAAAGGAATTTTCACAGTGACTAGCAAGTTTT
This sequence comes from Lissotriton vulgaris, assembly GCF_964263255.1. Taxonomy (NCBI): domain Eukaryota; kingdom Metazoa; phylum Chordata; class Amphibia; order Caudata; family Salamandridae; genus Lissotriton; species Lissotriton vulgaris. The sequence goes on from NC_141688.1 coordinate 276,799,051, forward strand.
GGAGGCAGGGCCTGAGCCCCCACAGTCTAGTGACCTACTAGAATGGCACCCAGTACTCAAGCAAACTTCTGAGCTGGCAGAAGTTCAAGTCAGAGCGGTGTATTGCATTCTCCATTTGCCTCTGCTGGGCAGGCCAGATGTGTCTGCTAGCTCGGACTGTTCTTTCGTCAGAGTGGTTCAAGCAAGGGGCCTCATTTATGAACAGTGACGCATCGCTGCGTGAAAACAGCAATGCGTCACTTTTCACTGCGCACTCCTTCCGACATTCTTGATGCGTCATATTTAATGTATAACGCATCATGTCGCAAGGAATTACAGATATGTCAGTATTTCTGACGTATCTATAAGCGCAAAAATGACGCATTGCTGGAGTGTGTCACAAAAGTGACGCAACTCCAGCAATGTGTCCTTTCACATGGGGAAAGCCCCATGTGAAAGGGGTTGCGTCAGTCTTACGCCTGCTGTGAGGCAGGCGCAAGATTTTGATGCAACAGCGTCCTAAAAGTGACGCAGTGAAATCTCATAGATTTCACTGCGTCACTATAACAAGGCTTTTTGCGGGGGAACGCCCCCTCTGCATACATTATACCTGACGCAGGTATAATGTGGTGCAGGGGTTTAAAAAGTGACCCATCTACCTAGATGCGTCACTTTTTAAATATGGCGCAACGAGGTGCATTTTTTACACCGCTAGTGCGTCATAAAAGTGACGCACCGGCGGCACAAAACTGACGCAAGGCCTTCATAAATAAGGGCCAAGGTATTTAAAAGATAAAGCAGACATTGGTTAGAATAAGCAAACCTAATAGTAGTGTGAACATGCAGGACTTGCTCCAGTTCACTGGGGACCCCGTCACTGCATTGATGGGTAGTTCTGATTGACTAAGGGCATCTCTCAGAAGTAACGATTGTGACGTTGAGTGATATGTCCTGAACTGTCCAATCTGTTGTTAAGCTTCGTAATTAACCCCTTTGTCCAGCGTACTCCCAAGTGTCAGTTCAAAATGCACTATTTGCCACATGTTTCCCTTTGTTCTCCTCCTTTTCGCTCTCTTATTGGAATTGAGCACAAGTATTTCATCCCACCAAGTCCAAAGATCAGCCATCACAACCCTTGAGCAACGCAGCAGATACTCCATCACAGACGTGGCGAATATCCTGTCAGCTGCACTACAAGTGAATTATATCCTATGCAAACTCTTCAGCGGGTCGTAGGATGCTAAAAAGAGGCCACGATCTCCTTTGGAGAATTCCACCTGTGGTTTGCTTTGCGTTCTTCTATGGTACTCTAAACATGGTACTCTAAACATAACTTACCTATTGCTACTTGATACTGGGGTTGTTCATGTCTGCAAAGTTAGCAATAGCAGACTAGAAAAAATAAAAACATCAACCTTCAAACAAATAAACTAAAATTACTGTTCAGAAAACTGACTTCAGTCTTGATTGGATTTGTAAATCAACTCCTAAAAATTCAAATTTTTATTAAATAAAGAAGAGAAAAGTTGTAAAAATGTCATCAAAGAAGAATTAAATAAAGTTACCAATTCTGATAATAAGTGGTTACTAAATTGTGCAGCATCTTTTCAACTACGAATTTAAAATATGTTTTATATTGAAAAAGAAAAGAGTAGGAGAACGAAACTGGTGCAAACATTCATGAGCAAATATTACAAATATTTTTATTATAGCTTAATAGTAGGCTCTACATTCCTGTAGGTCTAAGTTAATTTGTGGCAGCCATATTGTGAAAATGTTGTTAAAATGAAACAAATACATTTATATTTTCCAATTGGGTCTAAATTTGAAATTTTAATTCTATAAATCTTACCTTAAAACGATCTTGTTCCTGCAAAACCAAAGCAATCCTTTCATTCTAAGGAAATAGCTACTTTGAAGAATCCTTAGCTTACCCTTGTTCGTTTTTTATGAGCAGCAAGCATTTCTCAGATAACACATGGTACGTGTGAAAAAGTGTTACAGTTATGAAATAATGGGGCATATTACCAAGTAATAGCGATAATTATCGCTTTTGCTTGGTTAGAGACAAAAATTTACCGCTGAGCTGCGGCGATTTTTATCGCAAATAAACCTTGGTATTACCAAGGTTTATCGCAAATGCGATAAAAATCGGCCGCAATGCATGAATATCGCTGAAAAGTCAGCGATATTCAAGCATTACCGAGCTAATGCTCTTAGCCATGTTATTCACCTCCCATTGGATAGCATGGCTAAGAAATGCTCAGGGCAGGTGTTAGCTTTTGGAGATATTCGCGCGCGAATATCTCCAAAAGTTGGTAATAGGAGATAGCGATGTTAGCGACTGTTTCCAGTCGCTAACATCTTGGCACGCCTACTTTGCATGTCATTAGTGATAAATATCACTGACATGCAAAGTGGGGCCCAAGATGGTCGCTATCTCCTACTAGCTGTCGCTAACTGGTGTTAGCGACCGCTAGGTAATAGGGAGATAATTTTATCTCCGCTTTCTTGGCTTTTAAAGCCAAAAAAGCGGAGATAAACCCCCTTGATAATATGCCCCAATGATTTTAAAAACCCTAACCAATTATGTTATGAAACTTCAATGTAATATTAATTAATAATAATAATAATTCCACATTTGTAAAGCACAAACGTATCACCCCAAAAGTTATCCAGACACTGTAGAGGCAACGGGGAGATTAAGTGAGCTATAGCCCAGAATCGCATGCTGTTGAGCTGAGCTGCCGATCATACCGTGATCCCCACGCTACGGAGTCAGCCACTCTGGCCGCTACACTACACCTCTACCTTGTAATAATTAACATGATGCCAAATTGATGAAAATTGAATAGAGGTGTCAGGAAGTATTCCAAAAACAAAATAAACCCCATCAAAATGAATCAGAATTAAAAAATGTAAATCAATATGAGCCAATGAGGTGTGGTCTCTAAGACTACAGGACCAACCGAAGTGAACTTATGATGCAGTGCAGTCAGGCAGTAGTAGGTGATTCACTACATTCAAAAGTTCACATAAGAGTGGTTTATCCAATCTGAAAGTTGAAAACCAACAAAGGGCAACAACGGCAGCAGTAGCCAGACTGGCCACAAGATCAAGATCTTTTTCGCAGTCACACATCAACCTCAAACTTCATGGGCCGGGTGGACAGTGGGCTAAAATGTAGCTTGATTAATTTTGCCTTTATCAAACTCTCACTCACTGGATGCAACAATCACTGCTTTCTCTTGGTTCCCTACAAGCTGAGGTAAAGGAGGTATATTTCAGTATCCATTTCGCTCCATACAGAATTTAGGTTAAACAATTGCTGGTGAGAGTCTCCAAGAAAGCATCACAGTAATTAGCAAAAAAAGCCAGTATCATAAAAAATCCTGGAAGATAAATAGGCAAGAAAAAGAATAGCAGCAGGAGAACATCTACAGTCGCACCATTAACATCACCAACTGGGGGCATGGCTAGCTAGCCAGAGTGGTGCTGCTGAGCTATTCTATACATCGGGAAGACATGGCAATTTTAGGTATTGGACTCCACTGCTGAAGCTCCAAGAAGCCACTCTCTCCCATAGGCCCCAAAAAATATATATTATCGTCAATAAGCGGTGGAGGCAGCTCCTTAAGGACAACACAGGGCAGGGCTGAGGCTACACAAAACATAAAGTTGGTGGCACCTGCCCCCTAAAGCAAATCAGACATGAGGAGAAACCCGAGCGGAGGCAGAGAGTAGTACAAAGGAACATGCCTCTTCTTGGATCCCTGCCAGGTCACAAGAAGGCTTCTGAGTGGGCTAGGGGTGCTAGATGACGATGCATCTATCTATACTACTATTATAAAGAGAGAACTGTTTCCTTTGAGCCAGGTAAACTCGAAAAGTACACCACCAATCACAACACCCAATACAGCATTGGAAAGGGGAGGTCCCGGAGATGGACATAGGCTATATAAATGGACACCATATACACTAAAAAGGGGGGGCGCCATCAGTGGTAAAGTAGTCCCTTCTGGGCGTTTGATGTGGGCGTTAACATTCAGAGAGGCAAGTTGTGGCTGTTACATATGGGCGTTAACATTGTAGTTCACGGTGCAAAACACAACAGTGAGAAGATGTGGCCGTGAGATGTGGGCGTTAGATGTGGGCGTTAACATTCAGAGAGGCAAGTTGTGGGCGTTAGATGTGCGAGGAGAACATTGAGATGCGAGGAGATGTCATGGTGCAAAACCAAAACACACCATTCGCGCTCACATTGCAGAGTATTTCAACCATTCGTACTCACAATGCAGCGTATTTCAAACGTGCGATAATCACAGTGCAGCATAATGCAAACGCGAAATATTCACTCACACACACTTCGGGAGGCAGATTCATTGATCTGGGCGTTACCGTTGTACGCTGACATCAGGGACGGGGCACGGCTTCCATTCATAGCCGACCAATCACGCCACATAACTCTCATAACACATGCAAACCTTGCGAGGAATATTTTATAAACGATTTCACCATTGGTCACGCTCATGTTTGTCACAGGGGGATGAACTCAAGCAAAAGAGGTGCGGCTTACACGGCGTTTCACAGCTTAGGTGAGTAAGCGTTCTGCCGTTCTGAAGCTGCAATATTTATCGCACGGATATATCATACATAAAAAAAACAAGCTTTCGCATGGCCCTTTAGCGAGTCAGCGTTCACCACAGAACTTGCCTTCTAAACCTAAGAACAAAGCTACGGATTCACTCGCCGCTTATTCACTCCCACTTATTGCGGCGCTAAGGAGAAAACTTGACTTCAGGGCTTAAACAAATATTTCACTCACCAACATCATCAAGTGCTACATAAAATATCGTATTGGCAGAAGCAACAACATTCTCTCGGGGGGGCAAGGACAAACAAGAAAACACGAGTAACATTAACTAGAGGGACCTTTCGCCAACAAGATTACACAGTTTACTTTTCGAACCCGGACAACGTCGGGACGGGCTGCTAGTCATCAATAATCCGCCCGGCACACTTGCGTGAAAATGCAGCCACCTGCTTCTTGTGGTGTCATTCTCTCGATTCTCCGCAATCCATTTTTTCAGATTACCCAGATCGGCATACAATGATGGGTGCAACTTGGGGGCCCTGTGATAGCCCCGACATTAAGGGGCAGATTTACAATAAGTGGCGCATCCCTGCATATCATCAGGAATGCGCCACTTATTGTGCGCCATGCCTCCGCAGCGCGCCATGCATCCGCGGCGTGCCATGCCTCCGCGGTGCACCATGGGGCAAAAACAGTACAGATGCTCTAGTTGGCCCTATTCTCACAATGCTGCGTCAATCCTTACGCCTGCTTCAAGCAGGTGCAGGGTTTTGACGCAGCATAGGCCCCAATGTGGCTGAGGGAAATCTTGTAGATTTCACTCAGCCACTTTTAGGAGGCGTTCCTGCGCCGGAACTCCACCCCCCTGCGCCAGAATGCCTCCTTCTGACGCAGGGCTTTACAACGTGACACATCTCCCAGATGCGTCACGTTGTAAATATCCCGCACCATGGCTCATCTTTTGCGCCGCCGTTGCGTCACCAAAGTGACGCAACAGCGGAGTAAAAGAGGCGCAAGGGGCTTGTAAATCTGCCCATAAATTCTTAAAGACAAGGTACCCCTGTTGAACAAAAGGGATGTTGGCCTATAAATGGTACTTCTGAGATTTTCTCCCACTGAATTAATCAGTGACACTGATATCGCTTACATGGGTACGAAGACCCGACACAGAAGAAGACAAACAGCTGAGAGTAGCATGAGACAACAAAGAACACATACATTGGAGGAGAGGACCCCTAATACACGTTCTGAAGAATGGTGGGTCACCACATTGAATTAAATGTTTTGAAACTCTCAGACCTCTCATGAGTAATATCTCCAAGGATCGTAAAATAGGGGCTGGACATCTATAGTTATCTATGTCACCTATGCCTAAGAGATCTGAGGCTGAAGTGGAAATGAGTAGTTTTGGGCCAGTGGTCCAACATACCATTCTAAATGCTGCGTAAACTTGGTAAACTGCGAAACACAAAATTGGACTCATTGTTCATCTCATTTCTTTATTCGATCAAGTAAAAAATGATCATAAAAGTGCAAATGAATACTTCATCATAAAATTGTACAAATTTTAGTTTGTAAAAATTACAGATATTTTGAAATGCTTCTAGAATACAAACATAGATGCATTATAATCTTTAGAACAACAGAAAACATTTCATAGGCACACGATCCGCTTCCTCTTTCTCATGCAGGCCCTTAAAAATGACACTACTGAGTAGCAAACCAAAGTGTCAGGTGATGATTTGGGAGAGTGCCACCCGACACTGGTTAAAATTTTCTTTCTTTAAAATTGGTTTAAAGTAATCATTTCTTTCATTCTTATATAGCCTGCAGAATAAAACAAAATGCAATTCGGTTTGGGATGACACGTTATCACAAGGATATGCACTAAGCTCTGAATGATTAAATGTTTTTTCCAGATACCCTAGCATAAGAGGGATCAAGTTAGTGCAGAACCTAAGCAATAAGCATGGGCGAATTTTGCGAATTTGCGATCCGCGAATTCGCGGATTTGCGAATTCGCAATCCGCGAAATTAGCAAATTCGTGCGAATTTGCGGATTTTTTTATTTTTGTGTGTTCACGGGTGTTCACAGGGCACTTTGCGTGGTCGCGGTTGTTCGCGGGGCGCTTTGCGTGTTCGCTGGTTATTTTTTTTGCCTGGTTAATCACTGCCACCCTCTCGTTTGTTATGCCCTTCTGCCCTCTGTACCACTCGTTTCTGTGCCCTTCTGCCCTCTGCCCCACTCATTTTTTATCCCCTTCTGCCCTCTGTCCCACTTTTGTGCCCTTCTGCCCTCAGCCCCACTTAGAATGGAACCGGCAAGCTGCCAGAGCCATTCTAAAATAGCTACAAAGAGCTTCAACAGGAAGCTCTAATAGATAAAGTAAAGCAGGTGCTCGAGTTGAAGGTCAAATTAAGTTACACAATCATTAATCACCCCAAGTTTGGAGTGATTACTGATTGTGTAACTGAATTTGACCTTCAACTCAAGTACCTGCTTTACTTTATCTATTAGAGCTTCCTGTTGAAGCTGACTTTTGTAACTATTTTAGAATGGCTCTGGCAGCTTGCCGGCGCCATTCTAAAAGAGTTACAAAAGTCCGCTTGAACTTTTGACCCAATCCATTCCGCTCGCGGATTTTGCTTGAAATTCGCGAATCTAGCGGATTGCGATTTTACCGAAAAATCCACAAAATCAGCGAGCGGAACGGATTTTCCACCCATGCTTACTGAGTAATATGAATCTGTGTTGGGACCTACGTATATACCCTAAATAGGAGAATCCCCCTTCTATTAATGCCTTCTATTAATGGTGGATTGAGGCTGTATATACGGACAGTGTGTTTCTCTTTTTGCTGTTCTCTGTGCTTTTACTCAGACATTAGAAGGAACATGTTGGCAATCTTCTGCTTGGAGACCTTCCTACAGGTCAGTGGATTTTTAAATAATTCACAAAGGCCAATCTCCCTTAGCACTGTCTCTACATAACTAAGCCACCTATACCTTTTCTACTTATCCATGGTCAAGCAACTCCTTATTATTGATTGAGTAAGTAGCACTGTATCTCTCTTCTCCAAATTGAGTGCCAAAGGAGGAGTGGGGTAAGTTGTATGTAATCTGAAATATAAGGCAAACCTAATTCTGTGTGGATGATGCTATTTGTAGAAGATGAAGGGAGGCCCACTATAGTTTAAAAAAATTTATTTTCAACTGTTTGTAGTGGTGTCGGTGCCACCACACTCCACGCTCCGGCACCATAGGTTGCTGCTGACTTTACTCTTGCCTGGTAGATATTTTCTATCAGTAAAAGGGGTTTAGCACCCAGCTTTCTAGCAAAGGATTTTACAGCATTTATACCCCTCTCCATCCCCCACTATCTTTCTCTCTTCCATCAGTTTCGCCCATGTTAGATCTTTATCAAAAAGAAACCCCAAGTATGGGAAAGAATCCACTACCTCTATTTTTTTCTGCTTCTGCAAGAAATTGCTGGATTTTTTCTCTTTTTGTTGTACCGGCTACTATTATAAATGACATTGTTTGATTCACTTTCAAACAAAGTGAATCCATAAATGTGACATACGCGTTTATCAGCCTTTGTAACCCAAGGCCTGTTCTGGCAATTAGGACCCCCGCATCCACATAAGCCAGTATTGGTAGCATATGATTTTCTAAAAGAGGGGCATCCCGCGTGGCCATGATGAGTGCTTCCTCAACTCTGTTTGTGTGTATGGAGAAGAGAAATGGGACCATTACGCATCCCTGCCTTACTCCTTTCGAGATTTTAAAAGAACAAGTACAGGCTCCATTTTTGGTGTAGCGCACTGATGCAGTCGCATTTACATACGACGGCCTGATAAAATTTAATATAGCTGATTCTACCCCCATCTTCTTCATTGTGTTCCAAAGCTTATCATGGATCACACAATCAAACACAGCGCTCAGGTCCATAAATGCCATGTAGATTTCCCCATCCTTCATTCTGGTATACTTTTCTATAGTCAATGCTAAATTCAAGCATTGGTCCACAGTGCCCCTTCCCTGCTGGAATCCATATTGGGCCTGAATTAAGATGTTATTCTCCTTTGCCCATCCCTCTAGTCTACATAGGAGAAGGCGGCCCATAAGCTTTGTTGTTGTATCCAGCAAGGAGATTGGTCTATAGTTCTTTGGGTTGGCCATATCACCTTTTTTGTGAAAAGGGTACAATGCCCCTGATGACCATGAGGGAGGAGGGTTTACCAGGGCTAGACTGTTCAGGACGTTCTTCAGGAGTGGTATCCACAAGTCTGGATTTTCGTGAAAAAAGTCAATTAGTCCGAGGGGCCTTTTCCAGACTACATGTGTATCGGATTTCCCACCATATTATCAATTCTGCAGACAGGCAGTGTGTTATGTTTGCACGGGTACATATTAAAATCACCTAGCCATATAAAGTTTATGTTTACATTCTTAATGTTGCACACTTTATCGGCTATTGCTTTATCAACCTCCCACACGATTGAGTGCATATTTGGACCAAATCTATTATTATAGTAGTTTATTAGTATCCATGTCCCTTCCTGTTGTACCTCCAGTGTCATAATGTGAAAGTTTAAATTTAGTTGGGCATTTATCTTTGCTTTTACAGGTAAGTCATTCCGGATTATGCCCCCTTCGCCCTCCCTCGCCCTGCGAATGCCCTCACATGAAATTCTTAAACCCAAGGTACCCCTGTTGAACAAAATTGACGTTGGCCTATAAATGGGTACTACTGAAATGTTCTCCCACTGAATTTATCAGTGACACCGATATTGCTTACCTGGGTATGAAGACACGACACTGAAGAAGACACACAGCTGAGAGTAGCATGAGACAACAAAGAAGACATACATTGGAGTAGAGGACCCAAAATACAGAAACACGTTCTGATGAATGGTGGGTCATCACATTGAATTAATTGTGTTGAAACTCTCAGACATCTTATGAGTAATATCTCCAAGGATCGGAAAAAAGGGGCTGGACATCTATAGTTATCTATGACACCCATGCCTAAGAGATCTAAGGCTGAAGTTGAAACGAGTAGTATTAGGCCAGTGTACTAACATTCCATTTTGAATGCTGCGTAAACTTGGTGAACTGCGAAAAACAAAATTGGACTCCTTCAGGGGTGTTTCTCAACAGGAAGGTAGTTTGGCTGGAACAACTTACCCCAGGGATTGCACTACTATGGCATCCAAAAAAGACAAACCATCTCTCACTAAAAGTGAGTTGAGGCCCTTCTTACAAGAGTCAAAAAGAGAATGGAAGGATGATCTGAAACATGAGCTGTAACAAATGTCTGAAGTTCACCTAGAAACCATCCTATCCATCCGAAAATATCAATCAGATTGGTGGCCAGATAGTAAGCTTGCCACTTGAACAAAGAAGCTCTTGCAAGTGACGATAGAACAGACAGACAAGAAATAGTCTCTGGTGGCCCAGGTAGACATTCTATATATATGAAATGCGAGGACTTGGAGAATAGAGCACAGAGGGAAAATATTAGAATCGGAATGTAACAGAGGAAGCAGAGGGCACAATTGTGCTAGCCTACGTCCAAGCCATGTTTGTCCAAATTCTGCAGATGAAAGAGAGAATTGCTTGGTATTGAACAGGCACATAAAGTGGAACCTAAACCCACTTCTACCAACTATAGACTCAAAGACATAGTTGTGTATCTTTCCTTGTTCCATTGAAAATAGACTATTCTAAAAGACCTATGTGTGCCTACATGGCAAAATGTAGCAGTACATGAAAATATACCCCAACATAGATGGGACACAATATGGAGGTGAATCATAAACTCTGTACCTGTCATAAAGAACCAGCACATAATGTGTATGGGATGGTACCTAATACCGGATACACTTTACAAGATATTCACACATAATCTGAATAAATGCTGAAGTAAATGCGGAGAGGAGGGCGTTTGGGCAGGGCAATTGCATATCTGTTGAGACTGCCAGGAGAACAAATGTTCTGGAAGAAGGTACTAGTAGTCAATTATGGAGATTCCAATACCACCTTATCTAGATATCAGAATTGTGAGTGTTCGATCCCTGTTATGAAAGGGAGAAATGCTGGGGCAATGGAAACTAAGTTGTTACTAATAACACAAATTACACTGGATAGGTTGTGGAGACAAAAGGGTCTTCCCAACTGTAAATATGTTATATTAGCGCATATGTGAAACTTTGATGACAAAAAGGTTCATATCCCTTGTTACTAATCAAAAAGACAATTTTCTATGTACTTGGTACCTGCCCTACATGTATGTGATTATTAGGAAGTAATAGAGTTGGGAAAGATACATGTAATTGTTGTGGGACTCAAAATAAGCAGATGTGAAGGTGATATGTGAAATGTAAAGGAGAAAATAAGGTACTATTAAAGATTGTGTGTATTTGGAGGAAAAGAAAGCGTTATGGTTCTTTGTTGTTATATTTGTTTATTTGAAAAATGTTCTGTACTACTAAGCTGAACGGAGAATACAGTTGTCAATAGAAAGGTATGGCGAGCTGGAAAACCCCAATAAAATTCAATACAAAACTCATTAAAAGATAGAGACAAGGTAGAACACTACTGCTAGAAAAAAATAGGTATAAACTGCAGGGGAAAAACTACAGAAAATGGGGCAATGATACTACTGGCAAAAAACCCAGAAGCATTTTGACACTGCAAACAAATGAAAACAATGTCTTTAATACCTAAAAGAAACGAGTTCGGAGTAGGATACTCCACTCTTTGGAGAAGTGCTGCCATTAAAGAAATGAGACAGCAAGAGGGACAGCAGTGCTACCTGAATGAGTCAAGAGGACATATGCCCTTCCGGCTCAACAGAGCAAGATCGTTATCCTAGCTTCCCAAGTGCAGATACCTTTCTCCACAGGATCAGGGAGGGGATAACCAGTCCAACAACTGTGCAGTCATTATCCAGATTTTTAAAGAGGAAACCCAGCTGTCATCATAACCATATAAGGTATGTGAACAGCCACAAACAGTAAGGTTCCTGATGTGTATACATAGGGCCTGACTATGAACCTGGCGGTCGGACCACCAGGCTGTAGCGTTCGCTTGTAGTCCGCTGTACTACCAGTAAATTATACCTTATGGCAAACTCTTTAGCAGGTCAAAGGAGGCTTCAAAGTGGACAAGATCCCCTTTGGAGAATTTCACCGCCAAGCCAGCGGCATCCCCACCGCCAGATTTTGACATAACCGTCAGAGTGGCGGTCTTGCAGTGGCGGTGTCACTATGAGGGAATTCTAGGCCTATAGGAAGAGTCTGTAGCATACTCCGCAGCCAGGGCAGTGCCTCCAGCATGTTGCTGCACTGTGTGCCATGCACTCTGTCGTGCATGGAACACAGTGCACCAACGACAGTGTAGGAAGAAGGTGGCACAACATGTACCCCCTGCCACAATTTGAAACTGATAACCATTCCTAGAGGCCCTGTTTGGGCCCCTAGCATGCCTTTCCTACAGCCTTTACAATGGGGGGTTCCCACCATGAACTGGTTGTCGCAAAGGCACATCGGAATATCAATGGTGGTGCCTGCCTCTTCACCATAACTAAACACAGCCGCTTTCAAGACAGACACCACCACGGGATCCATGATCCTGTCGGTAGTGGTGGTCTTGTGGTGGTCTGATCGGCCAACTCCTAATCGTGAAAGTGGACAGATGGATATGTGGAGCTCGGACCGCCATCGACATTAGCGTCAGATGCCAAAGTCATAATCAGCCCCTTAGTACTTTGTTCCAGCCTTCCAGAGATAAAAGCTTTCTCTGTCAAAACTTCTGCGGCACACATAGAAAGAGGAATTTGCCTCAGAGGATTGTTTTTGTACAGGAAGGTTCCCCTTCCTGCACAAAACCAATCCTGTCTGAAATGCAGGCACCTTTGCACCAAAAGCCAAGTATTAGACCTGGCTTTTCCACCGGGTGTATCCCCAGAAATCTTGCTTTTTGGCCTCCTGTTTTTGACCCGTGTTTTTGTTGGTTTTATGACTCTGGGCACTTTCACCACTGTTGATCAGTGCTAAAGTACATATGCTCTCCCTGTGAATTGTCTTTCCATAATTGGCTGATTTGGTTTACTGGTAAGCCTCTAGTAGAGTGCCCTGTGTGTGCCGAGGGCCTGTAAACCAAATGCTGCTGGTGGGTTTGTGCAATTGAAAGGAAGGGGTGGGCCCTTAGGGGACGGAGGGTAGGTAGGGCCACAATAATAATGTAAAACAAGGGGATTGTACCTATGCCTCCGGGATGTATTTAGTAATACATCCCGGAGGCATAGGTACAATCCCCTTGTTTTACATGCTGGTGGGCTTCTAGTACTGATTGTGCCACCCACACAAGCAGTCACGCAAAAGGATCTCAGACCTAAAATTGCAGTGTCTCTACGCAGTTTGGTACTGCCATGTCGACCTGGCAAGTGGTTGCTGGCATGTGCACCCACTTGACAGGTCCTAACCTTCCCTTTTCCTTACATGTTAGACACCCCTAAGATAGGCCCAAGTTAGTCCCAATGGCAGAGTGCAGTGTATGTGATAGGTAGGACATGTACTGAGGGGTGTGACATATCCTAATAGTGAAATATAGTGTATTTTGTTTTTCACTATTGAATGGCTCCCTTTCCCATAGGATAGAATGGAAGTTTATTTATAACATCTTATAAATATAACTACCCATTGAATCCAGATAGAAAGAAGGAGTTTAGTATGTCTGAAAAAGATGTTTATATTGTGTGCTTGAAAATACCCACTTTTAGAAAGTGTATATTTTCGTGCTTAACCATCCGGTGTGCGTCTGCTGGTTTATAGATTGACTATCTGGATTTTAAGTGACTAGGGCCGGGGATGTGCATTCTCTCAGACAGCCGCTGGAGGGGTTTAATGTGTGTCCTGCCTTTCCAGAATGAATAAGGGCTGGGCTGAGTAGACCTGGGCTACATTCAGAGTAGGGGGAGAAGATTTATTGTATACCTGAATGGGCCTTGTCTGCCTTTGACAGTGCTGTCTCCACCTCCTGCCGGGCAGCTACACCAGAGAGGATGGATGTATGTCAGTACAACGCGATCTTTACAACGCGGTTATTACAACGCAAGTAGTTACAACGAGTTGCGTTGGAGGGCGCGGATTGAGGAATATTATAATTTTATATTCCAACACCAGTCCACCTAACAGTAGGGAAGGTGTTTGAATATAAAATTACAATGTTCCTTAACCAACAGCACCATCCAGCGCAAGTCGTAGTAACGACTTGCGTTGTAATGGCAGCGTGGTAAAGGTTGTGTGCTGTAAACACCGCGTTATAAACGACGTTTACCGAGAGGACAGAACTGGTTTTGGCCAGGAAAAGAGCTTATTTGACACCCAAGAACCAAGGGATTTGTGCTATAAAAAAGTTGGGCTCATACCCCTGTACTTTAGGTAATTTCTGGAATTTAAGAGAAACCTTTGCCAAGGAGAAGAGCTGGTGAAAATAGAGGAGAAGTACTGCCCCTTTGCTGTGTGCTGTCTGAGGTTGACCTGCAGTGGCTGTTTCTGCCAAGGAAAGGACGAGGACTTTGCTCCATGGTATGTCCCCTGCTTGAGGAAGCTCTGAAGTTCCCAGGACGGAGCGTCAATCAGTAAAACCTCGTCACTGACCCCATCCCACGCTGTGATTAGTGAGGGACTGCTGCCTTCCCAGATTGACTGACCTCAGGTCAGCCAATCAGATAAGGCCTCTGCTGATGTAGGCAGCCTGATTGGGAGACCTTAGTACAGTCTGGCAGGTAAGGCAACAGTCCCGACCCTCCACGGTCCTCCAAGACTACCCTTGCTACAGGAATATATGACGTTACAACGCATGCAATTACAACACATGCTTTTACAACGCAGGCTTTACATCGCAACTATCATTACATCCCATGAATTTACAACGCATGCCATTACAAGACATTTTTTAAAACTACCATTGCAACACATTCAATTACAGCGAATATGTGTCGAAATCCCGCTGCCTTTTCCCCTGCAGGGAATCACAACAAGGTTGTTACAACGACCGTGTTGTGATTACGTATACCATTACTCTGCAAGTCGGAACAACGACTTGCGGAGGGGAGAGGCGCTGGATTTTGGAATAGTATCATTTACTTTTTCAACTCCAGTCTGTGCGGACATTAGGGAAGGTGTTGGATTATAAAGCCAACACCCCCCCCCCCCGTCTGGAAGTCGTTGTTCTGACTTGCTGAGTAATGGTATGCGGAATCACAACGCGGTCGCTGTAACAACCGCGTTGGGATTTCCCTGCGGGGAAAATGTTACAGGGTAAATGTTGTTTACCCATTACAACGCATACCATTACAACTTATAATACTTTTAGGGCAACAGTAGGGTAAGTGTTGGATAGTGTAGGGGTAAAAATGACTATCCCCACTCCAGTGAGTGCAACAGTAGGGCAAGTGTTGGGTAATGTAGGGGTAAAAATGAATACGTTTTGGATAGTGTGCGGTTACAAATTACTATTCCCATGTACCCCAAAACCCATACCCACCCTAATACTAAAGAAATCTCCATTACTTACTTTAAAATGCATTGTAATGGCATGCGTTGTAATGGTATGCGTTGTAATGGCTTGCATTGAAGTGACATGCGTTGTATTGGCATGCATTGTAATGGCATGTGTTGTAAAGGCAGTTGCTCTGCAAAAGTGCTGTTGTAAAGGTAGGTCGTTGTAATGACTGTGTTGTAAAAGATGCTTCCCAGGTACGTATTATGTCTTTTTTGTATGAATTTATTTGTATTTGTTAGTGTTGTGATGGGTGAGTGTGTGTGCTTGTTTGAATGCATGGGTGTTAGTGAGTGAGTGCATCTGCCCCCTCATTCCAGGTAATAATACCAGCCACCACTGACCTACATTATACTTGGTTCCTCTGGGCAACGGAAACATCCTTGTTCACTTTCTATAACCACATGGCCCTGCTATGTATGTGGTACCATGTCAAGTAAATCTCAACTCTTAAAGTCTGCAATACATCTAGATCCATGGTAGTAAAACACTCCCAATAAATACAAGTAGCACATTGTTTTATCATAACGTGATTACAAACATTTTAACACTATTATTCTGCCCAGCTAATAAGGAGCTCAAGTCACTTGGGGATGAATGGCCAATGTGTTTCCAGGGAAAAGTATCCTTGTGGATGATGACAGGACCTCCTCTAGCCCAGTGTGTACAATCAATGTGTTTGGTGAAGGATTTATGAAGATGAAGGTGGAAGGCATTTTTCAGTGATAAAGTGTGTGTTTAGATTGTGTTGTGTTATCTAGACAGTTACACCCAGGGAGTGGATGTCTGCAGTATGTGTATTGAAGAGTTAGACTTCGATAGTTTTCAGAGGTGGTTTGTGTGTTCTAGTTATTGAAATGTGAATGGGATTTTCGTTGGGTTCTGAGTGGCAATAATGTTTATATTTGCATGGTCTTTAATTGAAGTTGGGCCTAAAGAGTGCTGCATTGTGAGTGTGGTAAATTCTTTAGGTGGCTTATTAGCCTGAACAGGGCCAAATGAGTCATTGTTCTCGTCCACCCTTTACTGAGAACTCCTAGATAAGGAATGTGTGCAATTGTGACTACTGAGTGTCTGGCGTCGGGCTATGAGGTAGAGTCTTGGACCCATTCTTCCTGCAGGGAAGTATGACGTGAAAAGGAGAGGTGTTAGCTGACAGGGATTAACCTTCTCAACTGGCTTCTGTAATGAGAAGCCTCCTGGGGACTCATGGTTGGCTCGGGCATTGCTTAATTTGCGAAAAAAAGTAAGTGCCAAGGCTCTTGTTAGGAGTTCACTGCAGTCTGCAGCACCTAATGCCCCTGACAGCGATGCCAATAACAATACCAACACAGCTGCTGGCCATCACACTCCTACATGTGTGGCAATTTATACTATTGCAGGCCACCAAAAGCTATTAGAATGCCGTGGAATCGTGTGAAGTGTAATTTTTAATATATATTGAATTATTAAACGCTTATTAGGGCCAGATGTGGGTGGCTAAATACCGGTCGGTAACGCCGAAATTCGTTAAATTTCTGTGTTACCGACCTGTATTTAACCATTTGCGATGTAGGTGACTTTAATCGTACATGTAAAATAAGGAATCCTTATTTTGCTCTTGCATTTAAGGAATCGGAAATACCGATTCCTTAAATGCAATGTACGTAGCACTAAAAACAGTGCACCTCAGCCTTTAGAAATCGCTATTTACCACCAACTTCAAGTTGGTGGTAAGTAGAGATTTCCTTACAAAAAGCACTTTTTTGCTTTTTTTAATGTCCCATGTGGCACACATCCATGCCCTTAGGGCAGGGGTATTCAAACTGTGGGGCGCGACCCCCGGGGGGGCCGTGGAGCGATGCAAAGGGGGTCGCACCTTCACAGTGTCACTTCTGCCCTGGCCTCAAGGGCTTCAGCCCCCCTCCTCCCCCATCCTGTGCTCAGCCCGGGCTGCTGCAGTGCAGCTCGCGCTCCTGGGGCCTCGGCTGGGCAGTGTCTGGAGTCTTATCTCCACCGAGTTTTTCACAGGTCTTTAAAGGTCATTAGCATCTTTACATGCCTTTGTTAACTGATTACCAAAGCTTAGATTTTTATGGTACCAGTACCCCCTGGGCCCCCACTCTGCCTATTCCTTACATTTGTATTTTTACACTTACTGCTGTAGTGTGAGAATGCATTTAATGAAAAGAAATCTAAAGTTGGGTAGCCAAAAGAAACATGCCTGCTATGTGTTGTTTAAAGATCCTGCAGGGACCTGCTCTTGACACTAAATTGTGTCATAAATAAAAAAGTATGTATTAATTAGTTATGTGACTTTTCTGTCTATATTCTCTTTAATTATCAGTCATGGATCATTGAGGCATCCCTAGAACACAATTAAAAGTGCTTTCTATTTATATTTGCTGTTCTAAATATTCACAGATATGTGCAAAAAATACAGCTGTAGGTGACTGCTTATTTCTGGGCCATCAAAATAATGAGCTTGTAACCCTAATCATTAGACTGGAAGTTTGTTGCAGGATCAGCACATTATGTATTTCCTCCACCCTCGAACCCTGATTAATGCCATTATAGCAATAGTTTAACTTATATCTGAAACCCTACGCTTCAAGTTTCTGGGAATGCACCCTGCTTTCAGACTACTCACTTCTCATTCTCGCCTTCATTTTCACGTTCACCCTGCACTACCAACGATTGCAATGCACTCACACTGATCACCATGCACTCACAATACCCATCATGCACGCACACTGATCACCATGTACGCACACTGATCACCTTGCACTCACACTGATCACCATGCACGCACACTGATCGCCATGCATGCACACTGATCACCATGCATGCACACTGATCACCATGCACTCACACTGATCACCATGCACGCACACTGATCACCATGCACGCACACTGATCACCATGCACGCACACTGATCACCATGCACGCACACTGATCACCATGCACGCACACTGATCACCATGCACGCACACTGATCACCATGCACTCACACTGATCACCATGCACGCACACTGATCACCATGCACGCACACTGATCACCATGCACGCACACTGATCACCATGCACTCACACTGATCACCATGCACGCACAGTGATCACCATGCATGCACACTGATCACCATGCACTCACAGCAATCACAATGCACTCACACTGAGCACCATGCACTCACAGCAATCACAATGCACTCACACTGATCACCATGCAGGCACACTGATCACCATGCACGCACACTGATCACCATGCACGCACACTGATCACCATGCACTTACAGCAATCACAAGCAGTCACAGTGATCACCATGCACTCACACTGATCACCATGCACATCACAGAACTGAGTGTGAGTAAACTATGAGTAGCGCTATAAAAAAATGAAATGTTTGTCAGACAGGTCCTATAGAGAGATGAGTTGTATTGTTGGTGAGTGGTAGTGAGGGAATTCATGGAGAAGGTGTAAAGACTGTTGCACCGTGTGCGACCAGTGCTTGGACAAGCCCTGGCTGGGAGTGTTAACACCTCCCCCCGAAGTTCGGGTCTAGTGGATCCCCTGCTTCTAACGTTTATTTACATTTGTAGTGCGCTACTGTTACCAAAAGGTGTCCTGGGGCTAATAACCATCTGCCTGCAATGTGAGAGAGAGATCTGGGGTTGGGAGAGGAGAGAAGAGAGGGATGGAAGGAAGGGGGTGAGAGGAAAGGGGCATGGGTAAACTGCTTAACTCTGCACAAGACCGCCACGGTTTGAATGCATCCTTGCTGCTCCCGTCCATGGCCAGGTGAGCTTCTAATGTGGCAGCGCGTATTCCTGCGGATTGGGAGGCCCTTCACAGAGGTTGACTAGACACCTTTCTGATGTTAATTTCTGTATTTTGGTTATAAACTGGTACTGATGGTGTGAAATCTTTGCTCAGTATTACTGTGTTTAAAAAAATTCTAAAAAATAAAGCAATGCTACCCCAAAATACGCAGCATCACAGAACATTATTTACATTTTCTACTCACACAATTTAGTCAAGCCTGTCGCATAATTTGGTCCTCACCTTCCTCATAACCTAGAGGTTTAGACATTTTTGTCAGGAGGGGGTCCTTACTCTTGAAAATGTTGACAGGGGGGTCTCGGCATCCAAAAGTTTGAGGACCTCTGCCTTAGGGCATGTGTGTGCGTCACATGTGCACACATGCACATTTCAGGGATGCAACAGGGTGTCATTTGGACACCCTGGCACCCTTGAAATAGCTCCCTCTAGTAACGATTCAGTAATATTGAATCTCTTCCAAATAATTCCTATGGGCCTATTAGCCCATAGGAATGAATGGCTAGGTATTCCTTAATAATGATTCTGAATTACTGATTCGTTATTAAGTAATGTTAAGGAATCGCCAATATTTTAGCGATTCCTACCTACATTCCATTTAGCGAGTCCTTAATAGCGATTCGGTAATAATCGCTATTAAGGACTCGCTAAATGGAAGTTACCTACATCTGGCCCTTAATTTGATCCTCTCAAAATTAGACAACGCCGCCAGGTGGTAGAATGTCATTAAGTGCTAGTGTAGAGAATGCTAAGTGCTGGTGACGAGCACCGAAAACCCACAGTTCAAATTAGGCATGGGGCCAAGTTTGGAGCCTGAGACACAGCCACAGTGATATCTGTGGAAATAAAAAATAAAACATGAATTCAAATTATTTTATAATTTTCAGATTAACAGGCATTATTGTTTGACGCAGAGCCTATCTCAAAATAGATGCTGCATATTTATTTACCTAAACATCTCTCCAGTTAATTCTTTGGCATAGCAGATGGAACTTGAAAAAGACTCAGTGAACTCTGAATTTAAGCTTTGCTTCTCTGAAATTGACTCAGTCAGTGTTAACAGATTGATCAGAAAGGAGAAGTGCATGCAGATAATTATATTTTGTTAAAAAATGCAAGTCAAAAAGAGAACAAATAGGCTCTTACATCTGACTGTACAATGTTCAGAAAGAGGTGCAACCCTTTTCATTTCTCCTTTCTGTCTCATTACAAGAACATAATTGTCTTTGCTGTTTCAAGATCTAATCAAAGTCAGAAAGGCGAACGTCTTGTAACACTCATTTCCATTGCAAATATTATAATTATACTCTCAGATTCTTACGGTTTTGTCATGTTCTTTCTAATGAACGCTGCCAGTGCTTGTCGGTTGAAGACATGTATATATTTGTGTAATTGGAAAACAACACCTTGAAGTTAAGTAAAATGCACCCAAGAACAAACTTCAAAGAAATTAAAAATGCTCATATTGGTCCTGTTATCTCCTGAATTTCCATAATTTTAAGGCTATATAAGTGTTACTACTTATTTCACATTCCAGTTGAGCAGAGGGGGTTCTCTCTTGACCTCCATCTGCTTCTGCTTCCCCTGGTCATGGTTCATGTAATCAAGCTGATTTTCTGAGACCGTCATTCAAACATTTTTGACAAAGAGGAAGCTTTGGCAAACATGGTGGTGCATTTCCAAAATTGATGTCGAAAATATCTTCCTAACTTCTTACTCACTCTAACTCAGTAGCTGACCGTGGTCTTGTGTGCCCACTTCTGAAATTCCTTTGTTTAACTTTCATTTTTGTCTCTGTGCACTTTACCACTACTAGCCAGTTCAGACGAACTTGTACTCTCTCTCAAACAATTGACTTACACTTGATTTGCATATTTAGTTTACTTATAAGTCCCTAGTATATGCACTACATGTAACAAGGACATGTAAATTAAATGATCCCTGAGGGATTCAGCACTCATTGAGCCACCCTTTTAAGTAACCCTTTAAACAAGTCTACAGCCTCCAATTGCAGCCTGTAGTGCAGTTTTGAAACTGCCACTGCAACCTTTTGCTGAGCCTATATTTTCCTTTTAGTCATCCCTAAGGCAGGCTCTAAACAGCAGCCCATAGAACAGGGAACACTGTATTTAAACTTAAGGTTTACATGTCGGTTTACATGTCTTGGTAGTGAAAAACTCTTAAATTCGTTTTTCACTACTGTGAGGCCTACCTCTCCTTTAAGATAATACTGAGTTACCCTATTACATACAAACAGGTAGAAACCCCATGTCTCATCTCAAAATATTTGTAATTTAAAATCCTCTGTAATGGTGAAGCTGGATTTTAAGAGTTGCCATTTTCTTTTCCTGACCATTTAGTGCCTGTAGCCTGTGTCCTGGGTCACATAACTGTGAATTAATTTGCAGCTAGCCTTTGTGTATTCCTACCTGACACTGAGACAAAGGAGGAGCTATGGGGCACATGCATCATTGTAAATTGCATTCGCAAATGGTGCGAATCGCAAAATTCGGCCGTTTGCGAATGCAATTTCAATTTTTGGGATGCATCACCATGTTTGTCCTTTTTCGCAATTTAAGAAATCGCAAAATTGCGATTTCTTAAATTGCGATTGCATTTAAGGAATCTCAAATTGAGATTCCTTAATTGCAATGCATCAAACTTAAACTATGTGCGAATTCGCAAATAAGGGGAGCAAATTACCATGAAGTTGATCTTCATGGTAATTTGCGAAAACTTTGAAAAATGCACTAAAGTGCATTTTTCAAAGTCCCATTTTACACACACACATGCCCTTGTGGCATGTGTGTGTGCAAGATGTACTTATACGCAGATGTTATAGGCAGATGTTTGGACACCCCTGCACCCTTGAAATTGCATTCTCAATTTGTGATTCTCTAATAGAGAATCGCAAATAAAGAATGTCTTCACATTCATTCCTATGGGCCTCTAGGCCCATAGGAATGGATGGGGAGGTATTCCTTAATTGCGATTCTCAATTAGAGAATCGCAATTAAGGAATTTTAAGAAATCGCTATTTTTTTAGCAATTTCTTGATGCATTGCAGTTTACAATTCCTTAATTTCGATTCCTTATTTTTCGCAATTGAGGAATCGCAAAAAGCAATATTGTTATGTTACTGTTAATGTTAATGTTAATGGGTGTCTTATATAGCGCTCGGCTACTCCGAGGAGTGTTCTGGCGCTTATTGATGCGCTTATTGATGCATGTGCCCCTATGTGTTGGCAGGATGGGCCATCCCGCTAAGATGGGTGGGGCAGAGCTGTTCTCTTCGCCACTTACGTTTGGAATGGCCACCACTAGCACACTCACAAAGGAACATGACCCCAATTCCTTATCATCATAGACTACTTGAAGCCTGGGCAGGGGAAGGAAGGAACATTCAAAAACCTGATGTGGGGTAGTCTAAAGGTTCCCCTCGTTTTAGAGTCTGGCACCAGGTGTAATATTCAACTCTTCAGTACACTCCTGGACCTGTGGACTACAGATGAAGGACTGTCATATTCCCAGAAGACTAACCTGCCGCTTGAGCCTGGTTTGTTCTTCAGAGGATTACCCTGCTGTTGCCAGAGGATTCCCCTGCTACTTGAAACATGGCTTGTACTCCAGTGGAGTGCCCTGCTGCTTGAGGTCTGCCCTGCTTTCTGAGAAGAAAGACTGGACCTGTTCACTTCATTCCAGGCTAACGTGAGTCACTCGAAGGCTCAGTAGTTTGACCACTTGTTCTGAGCATCAAGGACACAACAAGCTCCAAAAGCCTCCCTTCAACTGCCAAGATGACTTGCTGCAGCTGGACTAGCCTGGAATTGTAACTGGGCCTGCTTGAGACCTGCTGCTGAGTCTCTCATCCCCAGGAGGTGCCTCACAAGGCCCTGGGCCCATGGCTAACATCAGAGTTCACTGCTCTGGGAGAAAAGTTGAAATCCTGAGGTTTTGGTCTCTTTGAGACTGTGGGCAGCAAGTTTATGCTAAGACTCTGTCGCCTGTGCAGATCGCTAACACGTTGTTCCATTGAACTCAACTGTTTGTGCTACAACTACCTCCAGTGATGACAGGCAATACAAGTACTGCACTTTAGTACTGCACTTTACGGTACAGTGACAGACGCAGTAACTGCCAACACAAAGCACCAGCAAAGACATTATCTTTCTCAGACCCCATTCTTTCTCCAGACCTCGGGCATGCAGGGGCTACTGGACCTCTGCCATTGAGACTGGAGTCATTTTCCTCCGATGTCCGGGGGTCCATCCTACATTTGGTTTGTAGATTGAGCCTAATACAACCCCTTCAACACTTGACTTAGTTATAGCAATGGTGACAGGCCCATGCTTCTCAGGGAGATTAGCATGGGGTTATTACAAGCTCAGCACTCAACAAACATCCAACAGCATAATAACTGATTGTTTAACCCAGTGCCTGTCTTTATAAATTAAAGTACTTTAATACACTATGAATTGTAATATTACATATTACGCTACACCTGTACTCAGAGTTTCTGGGACAAGGCCAGTGTACCATGGGCCGGGTTGTGTCCTATGCTCCTACCGCCCTCTCACTCTCTCTACAGTATGGAAGATTTGTTGTGTAGCTCAGGCAGAGAAGCAACACTCTTCCCATCGCAGTCAGAGTTGTGTTCTCAGTCTCTCAGTCCTAAGTTTGTCATCACTTATTGATACTCTTGGTAGGCCTCAGTAGTCGTCAGTCTATATTCACACTCTGGTCGAGGAAGATGACTCCGCATTAGGGTGATGGCCCTCAACTCCAGCCCCTAGAGCCAATATGGGTACATGAGGAAAAGTCAGGAGGCAGCTGTAAGCAGGAGTGCACACTGTCATTGAAGTGCTGATCCTCTTCCTGGCACATAGACAGCTGTAAGAAAGTCACAACCCATGCCTGTTGCCAGGATCCTACTTCAACTCATGCTGGTCAGTGAGTCAGCACATCACCTGGGCAGATCTTCTGAGTTTGTGGTGGTGATGGAGTCCGCTGTGGGTATCAGGTCGGCTAGCATTTGCTGGGTTGTTTCTATGCACTGTACACTTTCAGCTGTGGCCACAGGCAATTACACTCAGGATCACAATGACATGTCACTTAGGCTCACGGGGGGTAAGTGACTTGAGGTAGCAGCTTCTGTTACAGCAGTGCAGTCCGCTCTGGCACACGTATGGAAAGCGCCACAGGCTGCAACAGCAAGGGTCCATTATAGCACCATTTGGCAAGTGTATAGACCAGCAGGAACTAGTTTTTACTGGGCAAAACTCCTCACTGTCAATTCAGCAGGTGCTGCAGATTTCAGTGAGGGTGATTGGCTCTGTTATAGGAATGCATTGCTCCTACTCTTAAGAGTCCCTGGTGTACGCATCCCCAGCTCTGTGGATGAATGCTTTTGTCCATGCTAGAAATGTACTCTTCATGCAAGTTTGGCATGCTCCTTTCTATTTCTGTCAGGCAAGGTACTTCCAAATGTGGCAAAACATGCGGAAACAGCATTTAACACACCAGATTCCACATTTTGCCATTTTTGCAGGCCTTTTCCGCAAATAAATTTCAGCAGATTGATCCGCCAGAATCTATCTGGGGAAGATTGTGAGGGTGCAATAAGTTTGCAGACTTATGTGCAAACCTAGAGAGAGGGAATGAACCCTAAATATCTAATAAGGCTGCTACAACCCGACAGCCCACTTCTGTTTGTGAGGCAGCTAGTGAAGCTTTTCTGGATGTATGAAAGGGAATGTTTTTCAACAGAGACATTCCAAATTAAAAGAAAATACATTTCTGGTTTATAATATGTCGGTGATGGGTTTAGATTTATACACAGGAAGTGATGGCGCTTTTGCTTGTCCGTGTATAAGATATACTTGTGATTGATGAGTATACGGTGCAAACAGGTCAGGGGAGAACAAACCCAAATAAAACAACTCCTCTACTTGTGTGATTGTTAGTCCACATGTACAAAAAAAAACAAAGTCCTGTGCACACATTTCTATGTAATGGGTTTTGGAGTCCGTCCCTCACGGTTCATGAGCTGTGCTGATAGTAGCACGTCTCCTCGCTGGTTCTGTTGTGGATACAATCAGCACAGCTTGTGAACGTGAGGGACGGACCGGTCCTTTATTTTCCTTTACCCGATATGTTTGTGATGTTTATTTGTACATCACCTAACCTACAATAAAAGCGCTACATATCCTGACTTTTAATATGGCTTACCGAAACCCTTACCCTTTACTCTACATACAGCCCTGAAGAGTCACAATTGTAACACGTTGTGACGAAACACATGTCAGCTGGAAGAATGTACTTTGTACTGATCTGGATTGACTTATAAATCCATTTGCTGAAACTTCCAAGATCTCAACTAGCATTATTTGCTGTTGTATCCACAACAGAACCAGCGAGGAGACGTGCTACTATCAGCACAGCTCGTGAACTGTGAGGGACGGAACCATCCTTTATTTTCCTCTACCCGATACGTTTGTGATGTTTTTTTGTACATCACCTAACCTACATTAAGACCACATATCCTGCCTTTTAATACGGCTTACCGAAACCCTTACCCTTTACTCTACATACAGCCCTGAAAAGTCACAATTGTAACACGTTATGACGAAACACGTGTCGGCTGGTATTATATACTTTGTACTGATCTGGATTGACTCATAAATCCATTTGATGTAACTTCCAAGATCGCAACTAGCATTATTTGCACAAGTTCAACTGTTGAATATTGGTTTTGACTCCAAAACCCATTACATAGAAACGTGTGCACAGGACTTTGGTTACATTTCTGAATTTTGCTGATTTTGCTATGCGTGCATTTCTACCTTGTTAGTATATTGTATTCCCTCGAGGTGTACTAGTTTAAGGCCAATTTATGTGCCAGCTAATGCTTCCACCAAAAGGCACTGGACAGGGTAATATCTGTGCCACAAATAGCACCACACCTCTGGGAAATCTGGTTATGGATCGGACCATGAAAAGCTTTTTTTGACTACAATTTTGAATTCAGGCTTCTCCATCATGATTGCTTTTAGTGCTACTTAGAATTTTAGTGACTGGCCTCCATCAACCAGAATTCCTGGTGGATCATCCTTGGTCCAGTGGCTTTTACTATAAACTAAAATTAGGGTGGTTCTCAAATTGATGTGTGAGCCTGGATCTGAGCAATATTGTACCCTTTGAGGACATTTAGTCCACATGGTGGAAGACTAGAATTATAATTGAGGATTGTGAAATACCAAAGTATCCAACAAAATTCACCTATAAGCTATTATACATTCTTGCAAAAATTTGATGAGTGGTTCCCTCAGGCTAGCATGTTTTGTTGAAGATAAAAAGGATCTCCTGGTACGTGCAAGCACATACTGCTTCTCTATTACAAACTAGAGGAGTTCTTGGGGAACAAATAACATATGCTTTAGAGAGTGTCACTAAGATAGAGGTCGTTCTCTCAAATAAAACAGGACAATTTAGGCTGACCAATAATTATTAACATTGGGCATCAACTATGGATCTTGTTGTAGCATAACTATGCACCTTATTAAGTACCTTATTTTAAACTCAAATACTCATTTTCCTAAAGGTGTAATTTAGAATTTAACCAATGAGGAAGATGCAAAACATTGTGGATGTCCTGTCTGCACTTGAGTTTGTACCTGTGTGTACACCGTAAAAGGGTGAACAAGTCAATTTGTGACTGATGAAATGAATGAAATAAAAAGGGCATTTATAGAACGCATGGCTACCCTGGGGCCTCCCAGCTCTAGGCTACCTACTGATCCGATGGACAGAGCAAGAAATCGCTTTAGGGGAATAGGAAGGTTTTTAACTGTTTCCTAAAGGAACAGGGACTGGGTACGTTCCGGAGGTGGAGAGGCAGTGCGTTCCAAAGTCTGCCTGCATTCAAGGAGAAAAGTCTGCCGCCACTTCTAGAACGTTTGATTCTTTCTGGGGGATGCGATGAGACGAAGGTCGTCTGAGCGCAGCTTTCTCCTAGCTTTGTTAGGCTGAATATGACTGAGATCAGGGGCGGCCTAGCCCCTGAAGCGATTTATGAACAATGCAAAGAGATTTAAAGATAATACGTTCTTTTACTGGCAGCCAGTGCAAGAGACGGAGAGCGGGTTTTGCCGAGGACAGTTTTGGGGTTCCTGTCAACAGTATAGCTGCCTAGTTCTGGATAACCTGCAATCTATTGATTACCGAGGTGGGAGAGGCCAGGTGGAGCGCATTGCCATAGTACAGTCTGGAGACCAGAATAGACTGAACCATGGTTTTCTTGGCTTGGGGAGGAAGCAGGGGGAGCACTTTACTTGCCATTCTGATCTAGCCAAAGCAGATTGTCACTGTCTTGCTGGCTTGCACTTGGAACGTCAAATTGTGACCCAGCCAGATGCCCAGGCTCTTTATTTCAGATGCCCAGGCTCTTTATTTCAGGCTTAGGGGTTGGAACTGGACCCATACCTGCTGGCCAGATGGTTCTAAGTGCAGAGTTATCAAAGTTGCCCAAGGTCATAACCTCGTTCTTTCCTCCGTTTAGTTTCAGATGGGAGGAACCTATCCAGTTTACCACTTCCGTAAGACAGGCTTTCAAGGTCGTGGCATATGTTGTGGATTGGTTTAGGGCTACGACCAGTTGGGTGTCATCGGCGTAAGTGACCATATGGATCCCAAAAAGGGCCACAATAGATGCTAAGGGGACTATATACACGTTGGAAAGTGTCGGGCTCAACGACGAACCCTGAGGAATGCCACACTGGAGGAGCTGAGGTTTGAACTCATGCCATCTTCAAAGCCCTGGAACGTACGACCTTCCAAAAAGGCGGGCAGCCAGCTCAGGGTGGTACCAGATAGTCCCAGCTTGCTGAGGCAGTGAATTAAGACCAGGTGATTCACTGTGTCAATGGCTGCGCTCAGATCTAATAGGATGATGCCTGCCGCACCTCCGGCATCTAACAGTTTCCTGCTTTCCTTCACAACCGCCAGCAAAGCAGTCTCTGTGCTCTGTCTAGGCCGAAAGCTACTTTGGGAGGGGTGGAGCAGGTTGGAGGTTTCCAGGAACTCAGAGAGGGTGTGGTTTACATATTTCTCAGTGATTTTAGATATTCCCGGTAGAAGGGAGATTGGGCGGTAGCTGCCCAAAATTGCGGGATCGAGGTATGGTTTCTTGAGAAGGGTTTTAACCATTGCTTCCTTCTAGAGTGGAGAGACTACACCTGAGCCGAGCGAAGCATTGATTGTATGGATGACTGTAGGGCCAATAGTGGAGGCAACTTTGGTTAAGATGTTCATAGGCGCCGGGTCTCTTGGAGATGCACTTTTTACAGTAGGCAAAAGTGTGAAGAGCATATCCAAGGAGAGGGGGGGGGATGTTCCAGGTGGTGGATGGCAGGAGGGAGGTCGGCTGTGGGGCTGGTTACTGAAGGGTGGAGTGGAGGAAGAGTTTTTAAAATATTCAGAATTTTGGCTACATCCATGAATCTACACAGTAAACACAGCTTTAGGACTTTGAGGATTCACTATTTCAAATATGGAGTGAGCCTTTTGACATATTAGGCACCCTTACTTATGATCTAACAAGGCACTTGTTAGGAGTAACTTACATATATAAAAAATAGCTTTTCCTACAGGGTAAAAACACTTTTTCTTTCCAAATGTTTATGTAGTGCCATTAAACAGAAACACAGCCAGAGCAAATTGCTGCTAATGTCAACTAAATTTTTGTCATGGGTGTGGGTGGTGTAAATATGCACAGCAGCCCATGTATGATACTTTACTCCACTATCATTGGGTAATTTTCTGAGCCATCTGCCCTGAACTAACAGGAAATAGGTTGGACCAATTTAGACACTATTATTTTAGGGCAGGGCACACAAACTGTTGCACAGAATAACAGTCTCTCAGTTTACAGAGCCTTAATGTTATAGAAACATGGTACAGAATTAGGTGTGAAATCTATGGTGAGCATGCAGAAAAGGTGGATTTCTTACAATATATTATAGCGCCTATTCATTATTACTCTTTCGAATAATTATATTTGCCACATTTACTTTGCTCTTGGTGCTTGATCTCAAGCAATCCAATAAATGCCTAGTCCTCCTTGCCAGTGCTAAACTTTCACTCAGCAACGGGACGCCATTGAGATACGCCTTCTTGATCATTTTGGGATCACCTAAACTGCAACCTCCATCCTAACTATTCTCCAACTAAACAAGTTAGTTACCATAACTTCATCTTTTAAACTTTCTTAACGTTGCTCTTCCAGGGTGGTATAGAGCTCCCTCCAAATGTAAAAGGGATAATATTAGAAACCAGAAAATCTGCCTGGTAAGATTTTCCTGAGAAAGATCTGCAGTGAAAGACCAACATGGACCAACTAACCAAAATGCCAGTAGTGGCAGAAGTGAATTCACACGGCCTTTAAAGCTTCACTTTCATACACACATGCACATACACACACACACACACACACTCAGATTCACACACACACATATAAACACTCACATAAATGCTCTCCCCCGCAACACACACACAGCTTACAACTAAAATCAGTTTTTCTATGAACCTCAGCCACGAGCAATGTCATATTCCAGCTAATTGGACTCAATTTCTATTACACTAATAGTGTATGGTGTAACTTTATTCACTATTAGTGTAATTTAAAAAAATGACAGAAAACAAGCAGAGCGGACCCCAATCGATATTCATAAGAAAATGCTCCCCCTGTGTTCCTGGCATTGATTTTGCCACCTCTGAAGCTGGGAGTCGCAAAGGCCGCACCAGTGGTAACAAGGAACAAAACAGGGATAGCAGCTTTGACCCCTGGTAACCCCTAAATGACGTCCATGGCTATCTACCCCTGGAGCCTATCTGACTCCCTGCTAAGGCATTTGCTACCCCAAGCCAGGCCACTACCTTACCTTCTCTTGGCCACCTACCCCCAACACCTACCTCACACTGCCCCTCCTACACACATTTATTACCTGATCACTGCAAAGTGTTAATTAAATCCCACTGAACTTCGATTTCCATGTGGACTTCTACCTGGGATATGGATTTGCACGTGTTCCCCATTCTAGTGGGTTTATTCATAATTAGAAAATATATGTGCAGAGATAGCAGCCAGCGTATCCAGTTTTTTCACAAAATGCATTCTTTCAACTATTTTTGTTGGAGGAATGCATGTCATAGTAAAACACAGAACAAACAAGCACAAGTGCTGCAAACAACAGTTCTTGCATTCTAGTTCTTTGCTTTGCTCTCGTGCTATACCTTTGGTATGAATGATGGAGTAATTACCCGAAGAACCTAAATTACATAATTTCGGGAATTTTGCATAACAAGTGTAATGCAAAATTCCCCAAAATATGCGAATCACGCTGCCTAATTTGATTTCTTCAAGGATTTATTGGGAACACATACACACACCATATAATGCAAAACACCTCTATACATTGCCCCCAATGAATCAGTAGCGGCTGCTACTAGGCAGTAGTGGTGAGGCGGGGAGGGAGAAGGGTTTAAAAAAAAGAAAAGGGTAAAAGAAAAAAATAAATCACTTACCTTACCGGGGGCTGTTATTCCTCCTAGCCTCGTCCTCTTTCGACGACGAAACAAGAAGCTCCCAGGCTCCCAACACCACTGACCAATCACAAAGCTGCCTTACAGCAATGTTGTGATTGCTCTGAGCACCGTGGTTCGGTGCTGAGAGACAGAATGGGAGGCTGGGCATGTTCTCAACTGGAATGCACAAACCAGCCCGGTGAAGAATAGCAAGTGCACACGACAGTTTGGCTGGTCTGAGACGCCGGACAAACAATACTGCGCACTTAGAAGAGTGCCATCACTCTTCGCCCAGCTCTGTGGGAAGTTTAGTCCCGCCCCACCTGCATCTTTACATACCCAATAATGAAAAATATAATGATAATACCATTGTTATTGTCTTTTTATTTTTAGGTTGAGCCCTGAGCCAACGAGCAAGCGCGCGCTCTGGGGTTGATCTGTAGTAGTTGACTACGTGAGAGAAGCCCCGCCCACTCCCCTGCCCATCTTATTCATTGTCTTGTGCCTTTGTCCTTCCTCAATGCTGGCTTCCGATTGGTTTATAGGCTTGTTAGGCTTGTTAGTCCCTCCTTATGACAAGCATGTTGTCATTAGTAGCCTTCCATGGCTACTGGCCCCTTTACTTCCAGTGTTGAATGGCATGTGTTTTTAAACTGTGAGCACTATTTTCTTTAATGGGGTTCTCTTACTGCCTATTTGAAGACAGCTAAGAACACGCACAAAAAAATTGTGTGGCAACTGAAACAAACTAACATAAAGGAAAAATGGAGACACATCTATACATTGCTAGCTACCAACAAATTCAAGGAATTCTGGAGCTATGTTAATGATCTAAATGGTGTCCATCGTATCCACAATGCTGTTCCGCCAATAACTTGGCTACTCAGGCCACCAACCTATACGTCGATCAGAAAGCACCCATGGCAAGCATGAAGAGAAGAGAATAATGTGGACAATTTCAATCTAACAGAAAAGGAAACACTAACCATCCTAAGGGCATCAGGAAGGATGAGGACCCAATGGGTTGCCTGGTTTATATCTTTAAGGTAGACTGCGAATACTAGGCAGCCCACATTCAAACTTTATTTAGCCATTCCTATAACATTTCTACAGTTCTGGACTCTTGGAAAGGCTCCATCCTATTTCTCATTCATAAAAAGGGGGTTTCTGCTGATCCAGGGAATTATAGACTAATTGCATTACTGGGCGTGGAAGCAAAGGCCTTTGCAAAAATCCTCCTGAAAGAGCTAGAGTCCTGGATATCCAAAAATCAAGTAATCCCAAATTATCAGACTGGCTTTCGGCCTAATTCTTCTACTATGAACAAAGTCATTGCGCTTTCATACCTGGCAATGAAGGCGACTGGGCCCACTACCCCTCCATTATATTCTTGTTTTGTGGACTACAGCGCCTCCTTTGATGGAGTTGATCGAAACATCCTGTGGGCAAAATTGGCCAAGTGGGGAATACCGGGGAAACTGCTGGCGGCGATTCTAGCACTCTATACTGGCACGTGGGTGCGAGTAAAGCTTACTAGTACACGTGCAACTCCCAAGATCCTCACAAACAGGGGCTAAAATGGGGCTTTTTGATTGCCCCTACCCTGTTTAATTTATATACTACCGACTTGGGAGAAGCAATGCTGAAAACCAACATCTTCCCTCCAAAATTGGGTCACCTCAGACTGCCAATTATGCAGTACGCGGACGGTTTCGTTTTGCAGGCCATACAAGAATTGGCATGAAAAGGGCTTTAGAGGTGCTACATAAATACAAAACTGAAAACAAGCTCATAGCTAACGCATCAAAGACTAAAGTACTGATCTTTGGCCTCAAGCCAAAAAAACATACTTTGGCATGGCAGCTGGGTCCTCTAAGGATATATATCAACAAAAGGAGAGGTAGGAAGTACTTTGAGACACTCTTATTCCCCGGTTATGTTCAATAAGCAAAAAAAAAAGTGTCATATGATTTCAAAGAAAACAAACGAAGGAGCAACGACAAAACGGAAAAAACGGCCACATTTAGGACGTTTTTAGGAAAGCCCTCACTCACCACCGGGTGATGACATTCTTCATCATTGGGCCCCACTGAAGAGGCCGAATGCCTCTTCAGTGTCCTTTGACGCCCGATCTACTGCGGAGCAGGATATGTGAGTTTAAGGCGTGCAGTGAAAAATAAACTAAATAGTGGAGAGGGGATTAAAAATTTCATTAGTGTATCAAGAAATGATTTATTAGGCGATCACTTAGGACATGTTATTAAAATTAACTGTAGGAAAGTATTCCACAAATTAATTGTGTGGTTATTTCCTTAATCAGTCAACATGTTTCTGCCTCTGAAACGGTGTAAATTTACCAGGCATTCATCAGGACTATATAGGTGTACTAAACCCTGGCGGTATGAGCACGCTAAGGCCCACTCTTACCTAGGGACGTGTAAGTGAAAAAAGAAAAGTGAAAAAGTGCGAAAAATAGGAAGGGAAAATGTCTTCCTACTAACTCCTGGTTTAGGAGGCTTCCTTCATTAAGGTTTCTGCACCTGTAAAGAACGAAAGACATAGACGCACACAGAGGACAAGACAAACCGTTATAGGTTTGTTCATAATCACAATTGTACATCTATAGTGCTCCAATCGATGTGAGGAGACAGTGTGTGGCGCTGTAACACTATGTTTATCACCACCTCTGTCCCCGGGTTGATAAGCACTAGTCACTGGGAAGTGCAGCGTGCTAGAAGTGAAAAATTGGTGATAGTGGGTAATAGTATTAAAAGGGAAGAGCGTCTTCCCATGAGCGATCAATATGCTAAAGTAGTGAAACGATCGCTATAAAGGTAAGTAAAAATGTCTCACTTTTATGGTGTAACAGGGTTACACCATGGGTCACAGGAGGGGGGTGGTAGCATAATTGGCACACCCTTGGGAGAGGGAAGAAACTTACAACTGGTCAGAAGATGGAGAGAAAAGGTACTTAGCTCCGTGATATGCCGCCGAGATCGAGAATATGGATGATTGCTGTTTGACTTACGCTTGATGCTAGGCACCCTCAGTATACCTGCATTACCCTCAGACTGAACCTCGAAGATCAAGTGAGTGATTAAAGAGTGTTTGGCAGCGAGTCGAAGGTTCCGGGGGCGGGGCCCGCCTGAGTGAGGGGGCGGCGCCCGGTATTGGTAGGCCAATAGGACGTGAGGCATGGTCTGACGTGGCCGGTCACGTGTGTCGGCCTCAGAGGCCGGTTGCCAGTCACGTCGGCTGGAGTCTGGAGAGAGGCTTGATCGGTTACTAAGTGACCAAGGCATTGAGAGGTGGTAACTTTATTAATTTAGCCAACGGACGGTTCGCCATTATTTCATGATTTATAAACCAGGCAAAGATCAATAGGTGATTACAATTTCCCAGAAGAAACACATGACTGGCAAAAAGGTAAAGATTTTAGGGCTCAGCGAAGGAATGGTATACGCCACAAGCCAAAAAAACATACTTTGGCATGGCAGCTGGGTCCTCTATGGATAAACACGACCAATAAGTACACTTACTTAGGAGTGCAATTCATAGATTTCTGCGGACTAGCACTGCAGGTCAAAGCAATGGAGACAAAAGCAGCTAAGCTAACATATGGCTTGTGCAAACTACACCACAAGTTTGTAAGCCACTCGATGGAGGGGATCCAACAAGTTATCAAAGCCAAGCTAATGCCCACACTGAGCTATGGCACCTTGCCTTCCCTGGTCTGTTGACTAAAAAAATGGAAGGCCTATGTATAATGGCGTACAGAAAATGTTTAAGCTCACACAACTAGGCGCTCACTGATCCGTTTGGAGTTTAACATCTAGAACGGGTCAGATCAGTCTTAGGTGCAGAAGGCCTAAGTACTTCACATGAAAGCACTACATGTCAGCCCTATTTAAAAGCAGGTCTCGGAAGGCAAGCCCTTCAAAATGTTATGAGAGTGAGGCTATTAACCTTGCCCATACAAGACTATAGAGCCCACTGGAAAACTGGTCACCTAGTGGCAACGGCTGTTGTCTGTGTCAACACCCCACAGAATCTGCAGAACATAATATTTGCAGTTGTCCAGCTTTGTTGACCAAAAAAAGGAGCCTGTACCTAAGAACTATGTTCATACACCATGGTGTTAGATCATGCAAGTCGATTCTAAGGTACACCTACAACACCTCTGTCCGGATGGAGCTGGCATTAATCGTGAGGTTTTATGCTGCTGCTGGAATGCTCATACGTTTAGCCAGAGAAGTGACAGTAGTATGAATTAGGCGTCCTGCACTATTGACAGTTGGTACTATTTACACCTGTATTTTCAATCATACATATGTTAACACTCATTTTTGAAAGGAATATGATGCCTCAGAGCAGTCTTAGCACTTTCCTCATTTGACAACCATTGCCTGTGCTGTGTTTTTTACCTTATCTCTGTATTTTAAACATGTCGTTTTATCCAGATTTTATGTATTTTATTATCATCTTTTCTAAACATGCGCTTTCTCCTACCTACCACGACATGTGAGGCGCTCCAGTTTGATATTTACCTGTCTCCTTCTTATAACTTTAAAGGCATATTATTATACAGACGACCTGAGATTCGGTCAGGATTTCTCACAGAAGTTGCCACTATCTTAGAATCCCTTGCAACCGAGAAGTCCATAACACTGCTGGGAGATTTTAACTTCCATCTGGACAGTAATGGGGATAAAGACACCATGACCCTGATGTCAGAAATGGAGGTTTTTGGGCTATCACAGCTGGTGACGGGACCTACCCACATTGCAGGGCATACTTTGGACGGAATTTTCACCAATCTGGAAGGTTTGCTAATTACTGATGTCCTTCCAATGACCTGGACTGACCATCATTTGGTATTAGGTACTATAAAGATTAACGAAGCACCTGATCTTAAAGCATCCCCTCCCAGACATGAACCTTTTAAAGTATGGAAAGATATTAATATTCCAAACCTTAAGGTATCACTAGACAACTCTAAACCAACCCTGTCCACTGATCCAGAAATAGCTACAAAGCAATACCAAGTCTGGCTGGATCAGGCTACTAACAAATTAGTACCAGTTAAAAAGATATCCAGAAATAGGATTTCTCCTTCAGCACCTTGGTACACGGAGGAACTCAGAAAACATAAACAGCTCTGTAGAAATAAAGAAAGGCACTGGAGGAAAAACTATGACAATGAAAGCAAACACAATTATAAGGAGCTTCTAACCCAGTACAAATTCTTGATCATGGAGGCCAAAAAAAAGTACTACAAGGAGCAAATTGAAAGCGCAAAAAACTCTAATAAAAGACTCTACGAGATAACCAAGCAGCTCGCAATAGGTGCTCCTGACCTGAACCCCCCATTCTCACAACGTTTCTGTGATTCATTAGAATCCTTCTTTTTCACTAAAGTGAATGATATCTTTTCTGCGTTCACTTCCTCTGACAATCAGAGCACTAACGATATAAATACGCCACATACTTATAATATCTTTCCACAGTTTGTGGAAATTTCAGAAAATCAAATTCAGGATATCATTAGGTCCATTAAATCTGGCTCAGCACTGGATCCTTGCCCCTTGAAAACTCTCCTCCCATTGATGGACACCTTGATCCCAGTCATAACCCAAATCTGCAATCTAATGTTCCGCATAGGAATTTACCCGATCCCTTTAAAAAAAACTTTATTGAAGCCCCTTCTGAAAAATCTGGACTAGATAAAACAGAGTTAAAAAATTATAGGCCTATTGCCACCCTTCCTTTTCTGGCCAAAGTAGCAGAAAAAGCCATGAACATCCAACTCGCGGCATTTATCGAGCAACACCATCTTCTCGATGAAACCCAATTTGGATTCGGCAAGTTTCATGGAATCGAAACGGCGCTTATTAAAGCGGCGGACGACATCAGATTAATCCGAGATCAAGGAGGCTCAGCACTGTTGGTGCTTCTAGACCTATCGGCTGCCTTCGACACGGTCGACCACAAGATCTTGGTCGGCCGTGTTGAAAAGATGGGCGTGCTAGGCCTAGCCAAGAATCTACTGGCATCTTTTTTGATGGATAGATCACAGGCAGTTACCCTAGGACAATTCGAGTCAGCGGAACTGTCCTTGCCATGTGGGGTACCTCAAGGTTCATCCCTTAGTCCGACACTATTTAACATCTATGTGTCGGACCTCGCTAAAACCATCAAAGCGCACGGGATGAACCTTACCTCATATGCGGATGACACCCAGTTGATTCTGACCGTCAGAAATGATGGGGTATGCTGGCCATCGGACAATGGATGTCGGCAAACTGTTTAAAACTGAACTCCGAGAAAACCGAGGTGGTAACATTTGGTCATCTTAGTCCTAATTGGTCCTCTGTATGGTGGCCATCATCCTTTGGAGCTTTGCCTACACCAACCCCGAAGGTGAGAAACCTAGGCGTCATTTTTGACGACAACTTGAATTTTATGGCCCATGCTAACCAGACGGCCTCCACGGCATTCTACAAACTACGGCTGGTAAAAAAGATCCTTCCATTTCTCCCAAAAAGTGTAGGCAAGACACTAGTTAGCGCCCTAGTCCTGTCTGCATTAGATTATTGCAACGGCTTGCTAGCCAATGCTCAAATCAGGGTCATCAAGAAAATGCAGACAGTACAGAACGCAGCGGCTAGACTTCTCTCGGGAACCCCTAGATTTAAACCTATAGCCGATACCTTGAGAAGCTATCACTGGCTCTCCATCAGGAACAGAATTAAATTCAAGACCTTGTGCATAGTTTATAAATCATTGCACCAACAAGCCCCTCAATTCCTGAGAGACCACCTCATCCTATACAATCCTCCCCGGCCTCTCCGTTCAGCCAAACTGAATGATCTGGTGGTACCTCGTACTAAACTGGTCACCTGGGGAGATAGACGTTTTCTGGTTGCTGCCCCGAAATTATGGAATACGCTCCCCCAATCCGTTAGATCTAGCCCAAATCTCCTGTCATTCAGAAAGCAGCTGAAAACCTGGTTGTTTAACCTTTAAGAGCAAGAAGCCCAGAGTAGGAGAGTTCACAATAGTACAGCGCCGAGACGCCTGCGGGCATTTGTTCGCGCTCTATTAAATGTCAAAAATAAATAAATAAAGGAATAAATTTGTATAAAGATTTTATTAATTATACAATAAAGATTATATATATAGTCTTACTGCCTTTGCCTTCTCCCTCCCTCCCGCAGTCCGTGCCTTCTCCCTTCTCCCATCATTCGTACCTTCTGGCCTCCAGCCCCCCACCTGCACTCCTTAAGTTTAGTTTAAAGGAGTTTATAAAGCGCATGGTGACGCCTCCCGGCATGTCCCCGCGCTGTGGAGAAGAGCAAGCAAGAGTAGAGAGGGGGGTGCCATTATGATGTAAAAAGAAAGGTTTTTAACAGCTTTCTAAAAGAGGCCTCTCTAGTCTCTAGCCTAATGTTCGTGGGAAGGAGATTCCAGTGCTTGGCTGCCAGAGTGCGGAAGGACCTTCCTCCCATTCTAGCTTTTCTGGGGCGTGATGTTCTAAGCAGGCCCATTCCTTTCGATCTTAGGGATCTGTTCGGTTCGTACAGGGATGCCAGATCTGACATATAAGCCGGCGCTTTTAGGTGGATTATCCTGTGGCACCAAAGAAGAGCTTTGAAAACAATCCTCTTGCTGATAGGAAGCCAATGTAGGGCTGCCAGAGAGGGGCTCGAAGGAGCTCTGCGAGGCAGCCTTAACACCAGACGTGCTGCAGAGTTTTGTAACACCTGTAGTCTCTTGATGTTTTTGGCAGATGTGCCCAGAAGCAGCACATTCCCGTAATCGATCCGGGATGTAATTAGAGCCTGTGTCATGGTCCGTCTAGAATTCAGAGGCAACAAGTCAAGGGTGCGATTGAGCGTTTTCATCACTCCAAAATATTTGCCTACTGTTTTCTTGACGTGGCTGTCACAAGATAACTTGTTGTCTACCCAGACACCTAGATTTTTTGCTTCCCGGTTGGGAGTAGGCAAAGGACCCAGGCAGTTTGGCCACCATTCTTTTGTCCATTTTGCCTCATTGCCCCCGATTATAAGAATCTCTGTCTTAGAGCCATTTAGTTTTAGGCAGTGCTCTGTCATCCAGATGGCCAACTTACTCATGCAAGCATTGAAGTTGTCTGCTTCCATTGAGGGGGCTTGAGATAGAGATATTAGCAGTTGCGTATCGTCGGCGTAAGAGACAAGCTCTACGCCGAACGATTGTACAACCTCTGCCAAGGGAGCCATGTATAGATTGAACAGGGTGGGACTCAGGGCCGAGCCCTGAGGCACCCCCTGTTCCAGCATCACGCTGTCTGAGAGAAACGTCCCTCTCTGTACCTGAAAGCTCCTGTTGGTCAAAAAGGCTTTCAGCCATCCCAGTGCCTTATTGGTGACTCCCGCTGTGTTTAGACACTGTAGCAGGATGGAATGCGCTACAGTGTCAAACGCGGCACTGAGGTCCAGCATGATGAAAGCCATGGTCTTACCCTCGTCCGCTCCTTCCCTTAGCGTTTCAGTAGCCCTCAGGAGAGCTGTCTCTGTTGAAAAATTAGATCTAAACCCCGATTGGGATTTATGAAAACTATTATAGACTTCTAAATGGTCCATGAGTTGGGCATTAGCAATTTTCTCAGCTAGCTTTGCAAGGTAAGGTAATAGAGATATTGGACGTAGATTGTCCAGTATGTCTTGACTTATATTCAGCTTTTTTTTTTTTGGTAGTACAACAGCCTGTTTCCATTCCGTAGGCAGGCTAGCCGTGGAGAAGGAGACTTGAAGCAGATGTCTAAAATGAGGTTCTAAGGCTGGAAAAGCTTCAGCTAGAATTTTTGGAGGCGCAGGGTCACGGGGAGATCCTGATTTGATTTTTTTGCACATTTTGGCCAGTGCTTCATAGGGAGGAACTTCGAAGGAGCCTAGGCACTCCGGAGTGCTTACGAGATTGACATTTTCAACAAAATCGGTTGCCGTCTTTATATTATTGGAAAAACTGGCATAGATGTTTGTAATCTTTCCTGAGAAGTATTGGGCAATTTTGTTACAGGTTTCCACAGAGTCGTTTTGGGAGGAGGAGTTTGCATCCACTATGGAGATTTCTTTATAAATTTGGGAAAGTTCCTTAGAGGAGTTATCTGCTTCCATAATGCGAATATGGTAATGAGCTGCCTTAGACAGACGTATGGTTTTATTGTATTCTCTTTGCGCTGTCTTGTACTGGGCTTTAATTTCTAGGCAGTATTTTTGGCGCCATGCTCTTTCAAGCTTTTTACAAGCTGTCTTCATGGTTTGAAGTTCTTGACTGAACCAGGGAGCAGCTTTTTTTGTTCTCCTGTCTTTGATCGTGGTGCGAATTGGGGCAGTGATGTCAAGGGCCTTAGTAACAACATTATGAATATGTTTATTGGCTGTCTCGCAATCAATCCCTCTAGGAGGTCCTACATCCTGGACAATTTTAATAAAAGATTCTAATGAAAAACTCTTCCATTTTCTGCGTTTATATCTTATGGACTGATGACGGTAATGTTCGGTTCTGTCTACTTGAATAGTGATGGGGATGATATAATGATCCGACCAAGGTATAGGTTGAGGAGCAAGAGTTTGAACTCCCTGCCAGTTGCCAAAAACAGGGTCAAGTAAGTGCCCTAATTGATGTGACGGTTCCTTGTTTTTTAATTCCAGCTGTATCGAGAGAAGCTCAGCATGAATATCACTAGCGTCAGTGTCTGAGGGGTCTTCAAAGTGGGCATTGAGATCCCCTAGCACTAGTAAACGAGATTTCCTTAGTGCAAGGTGGGTTATGGCTTCCATAAGGGTGGAAGTAAAGTCATGTAACCTGCCAGGTGGTCGATATATCAGAATGCCCGATATAGAGTGATTGGGGCCGGTGTTAATCGTGAATGAGCCCGCTTCACTGTGGTCTACCAAGATGGGAGATATCGTGCATATTAAAGGAACTCCTGTTCTCAATGCAATTGGTCTTGCGTCTTTGCGAGTCCTATTGCATTGCAAATGCTTGTTCTGTGTGTAGTTAGAGAGTAATTTTATTTTTAGTCAGTTCTACAAGTTCATAGAAAAGCACTAGGTGTCCTTGACGGGCGTACACTACCATTCACATCCCAGCATGCTTAGTGCTAAACTACTAGAAGGGACTGGGCATCCATCTTTAGGCGTGGAGCAAAGTCAGGAAAGATATGTCTAGGTGACTGCGTGGGAGACTAGTTTGGGCTTTCAGAAACTGCTGCATTAGTACCAGAGAAAGGATCTCTGAAAGGCAGAGCTTTCAAGTTACCCAGACCCGTAAGCGAGTAAGTAGCTCATCCGGTTTATGCTTTGCAGTCTGGGACTTGTAGTCTTGTTTTTCCATGATAAAAACAGGAATTCAAGTCCCATAATGCCATAAAAAACTACTCAGGCCCAGACCTGGGAAAGTTGAACTTTTAAAAGGTTCCTCCTACCTCTAATGCCTTTCCTTGTTAGATGACACCCCTCAGGAGTGTCTTTATACCATATCCAATCATGAGCGGCCCTCAACTAGTAGTCCTCCCAGGCTGGCTAGCTTTGAAGCCGAGGAGACCCATTCTGACGTAAAGTAAATGCTTGTCAGGTCGACAGTTTTAAAAACATCAAAATGGACTGCAGATACTTACTTTCCGGTTAACCACTGCCTTCATTCAGGCTAGTCGCTCTTGGCCAATCAGCGTTCATTATTTATGAGTGAGGAACATTCCTGGGCTTTTCTCTTTATCTAAAAAACTTGTTAAAGGGCAGGACTGGTCTAGAAGGCAGGTACCACCGACACAGCCCCAGGCAGTCGTCAGTGGGTCTCTCTCACAACACACAATGAAAAACAACACAGAAATAATAATAATTATATAATGATGGTATATCTCAACCATTCAGAAAGTTCTCCTTCATCTCTTTGTACATCATGATAATACCCTATTCATTATTTTTGTTATTGTTTAAATTGCGACTGTTAAACCATATGTTCATACATGAATGTTTTGTCAAACATTTATACTGTACTCTCACGATTAGCTTAACGCTTTCTAGATTAGTTGTAAAAAAGTTGTAAAGAAATAGCAATGAATCTTAGAATGAGTTCTAAATATTGTTTTAAATAATTTTAGATTGTTTATTGGTAATTTCCTGACGAAGGCACTTCCAGTGCCGAAACGCGCGTCGAAGATACCATCGCTACCAATATCAAATTGTCTATTTTCTTAATGATTTTATGATATGCATCAATGAAAGTCATTGACTTATGTTTTTAAGTATAAATGTATTGTTGAGACAATTGAAGTGTATTGTTTTTTAATATAAACTCATTGAACTCATTTTCTACATTGCACTTGTTATATATTGCCTGGGAGTGTTGTTTTTCATTATATACTTTACCCTGTCCCAGGAATTGAATCAATTCACGGGGGCTCCTTGATATTTACAATTTTTTTCTCTCGCACAACACCACATTTAAACCAGCACAGTGCCTTGTGCACTGGTTCACTACACATACTTTGGGACTTTCGGCCGCGCAATGCACTTGGTTGGATGCTGGTTTCTCTCTAACTGTGCACATCGTTCTGAAACAAGGTGACGCGGTGTGTAGTTCAGTGCCAGTATGGAGTAATGTACGAGGAGCACTGCTCATTGGAGAGCAAGACACTGGCTCTTGACAGTGATAGCGGACACCTGGGAACTACATGCCTGCTCCCTTTGCGCCAGTGTCTCAGCATGAGATCACTTTCGTCGGGTGTTGCCCGGCAGCGTAGGAGGATGCTAGGCTTGCCGCTTGTCTGCCTTGTGGCTTCTTTGATTTCTTGGTAAGTCAATTTCATCATAAGTACTAGGGGGCAGATTCACAAGAAAGTGACACATCTGTAATGATGTGTCAGTTTCCCTGCGCCACACTGAGAAACCCTTTCGCCACCATCGATGCACCGTATTTAGAATACGGTGCACCATGGCGCAAGGATTGACAGATGCGTCAGAAATTCTGACGCATCCGATGGCGCAAAAATTATGCATTGCTGGAGCATCGTTGCAAGCACAATGCGACTCCAGCAATGCATGTGGAGGCCTCTCCTCATTGTGCTGCATCATTCCTTACGCGTGCTCCAAGCAGGCGTTAGAATTTGACGCAGTGGTGTCCTAGAAGTGGCACAGTTAAATCTTGTTGATTTCAATGCAACACTTCTACATGGATTTTTTGTGTTAGAACTATGAGGTGAATAGCGCAGCGGGAGCCTACCCCTCGGTGTGGTGCGCTTTCTGAAATATAAATAATTAATAAAAGGGAGCCTACCCCTTATTGCTGCCGTCATCACCGCCGCGGCCGAGGGCGATAGCAAGGAGCCCCCTGCTGTTGTCATCGCCGGTGCCAGGAGAGGGCCGCCGGAGTGAGGAGAGGTCCGGGATAGGCCCCGAAGGACTGTGGAAGCCTGCCTGGAGCTGGGCGGGGCCCACGTGACGGAAACCAGCAGGAGGAGTGCGGGGCTCCCCGTCAGAGGAGGAGAGCCCCTAGTGCCGTGCCGGTCTGAAGAGGGCAGAGGGGAGGGGGCCTTGAGGCACTCTGTCGGTGTATGGCCCCATCGCTGTGAAGATCTGCGCTCGCCCGGGTGAGACAGGGAGAGCCCCGCGCCTGCTACCCTGCCTGCGGTGTTCACAGAGGTCCGGGTGAAGCCCGGAGGGAAGGAGGACTGCAGCAACGGAGGGAGCCCCGCCGGGGACGTCTGAAGGACTGCAAGAACCCGGTGAGTGGGGCTCAGCTGTGTGGGAGTTGGGGGGGTGAGTCGGGGCATATGCCGATGCCCGCCCCCGGGGCAGCCCTTAATTTACAGGTGCCCTGTCTGGCAGTGGGCACCTGCAACCGAAGAGGTACGGAGTGAGGCTACACCCCACAGAATATTGGGGGCCACTGTTCTGAGGGGAGTACAGGAAGATAGGCTCCTGCGTTTATTGTACTTTACTGGACAGTGCTTGACTGAGGCCAGCGAGGGCACAACTAGCTACCACAAGGGGCATAGTGCTCAGGACCCCTGGTGGGTTATGCACCCTGGTTGAATTGCCATGACGCATTACTGATGGGTGGTAGAAGGTGCCTCAGGGCCTAGGTTGGACCGCCTCGTGTTTCAAGCAGGCGTAATGGATGCCTCATGCACCCCAGGGCCTAGTGGTTATCCCGTACCGGTTGATGCGTAATATGCCTTTGAGGTCCTGTGTTAAGTGAGTTCATGCCTAATGTTTTAAACCCATAGGTAATGGGTGAGGAAGCCGTGATGGTTTGTTACAGGTACTCCTGCCCCCTGAGTTTAGGCCTGGCTCTTAGGTTACTGTTTTTACGCTAATGGTGTTGCCAACGTACTGCCTGACGTCTGTGTGCAGGGTTGGGGGCTGGAGAGATTTAGGCCCACAGGTTTGAGCATTACAAGTTCTGCCTAGTGTTTTATTCCCACAGGTGGATGGTGGAGTAAACCTTGA
The DNA here is from genome assembly GCF_964263255.1 of Lissotriton vulgaris. Classification (NCBI taxonomy): domain Eukaryota; kingdom Metazoa; phylum Chordata; class Amphibia; order Caudata; family Salamandridae; genus Lissotriton; species Lissotriton vulgaris. Next base: position 276,843,090 of record NC_141688.1, read on the forward strand.
TGTGCCTTCTATGACAGGTGTTCCTGCTTGATGTTAATGCTGGGTGATCCCTATCCTTTTTGCAGGGGACGCCAATGCCAGCTATTTTGGGTACTTACCCCTAATGTTTGATGTCATGCTTAATGGGCTTCCACGCCAAGTGTTTTCTTCCCTCATATTGATGTCGCTGATATTACATGCCAAGTGCTAACATTTTTATATTTCAGCTGGACAATTTGGACTTATTTACCGTTTCAACCTTATTCCCAACTACCTTGTAAATAATCCCCCCCCCGGCCATATACTGCCCTGGCGCTCGCTAGCGCCCTGTTGTGATTACGGCCTATGTTATGTTTTCCTTTGCAGGTTGGAGACAATAGAGAAGTTACTATTTATCCAACTCAAGCTGGTTTCCGGCCTCTTTTGTGGTGTGCCTGATGAGTCGTAAGTGGGTGCTGCGTGGATGCTTCACATGTCCTCCGTAGTTTGGCCTGCCCGCTCTGCTCCATGCTACCCCCCCCCCCCCTGGAGATTTGGTAACCCCATTTCTTACAAACAGTAAACTGAAAAATTCCCTAAGGATAAACAAAAAGAGATGGGAATAAATAGAATTACCTCCCACTTTAGGGTTTCAAGTGGCATCAAATGGACAATAAGGGCAAAGTAGCAGGTCTCCCTGAAAGTTATCTATTCTAGGTGAGGCTTTGCTGAGCTCAATGCCACAAACCACATCTAAATCGGGGGAGCCGTTGTTGAATAATCAGTGTCTGATTCCCAGCTCATAGCTGCCTTTGAGGTCCTGTCTGTGTTCCTGGAACTGTGGGAACCGTTTGTCACTGAAAAAGTTGACCGCCATCGGTCCTTTGAAATAAAGTGCTTTTAACTTGACATTATCCTAAGCTTCGAAAAACTGTACACCCAATCAGCGGTTTCTGAGCTATTGAATCTTTCATACCAAAAACTTTGAAGGCATAGAATCCCAGTGAACTAACACAAGATTCATTTTTACTCTTCTTGCATGGGTGGACTTTCATTACTGAGACCTTTAACCATACCCCTACACCACTCTGTTAGTGCCATGATTAACTATGCCAGGATTGTGGTGGGTACATTTTTGCATACATGCAAACATTTTAGAAGCAAAAAGTGGGAGATTAAAAAAAAATAATATCTGGAGAATGTATTCCTCTCATTGACTTCTATCCAGGTTTGAAGTGGATATATTGTCATGTATGGGACTTGTAAGTGTGCTGCTGCAGGAGCAGATATCAGGAACGGATATATGCTTTTTAGGTCGAGCCTGGGCAGTGCATGCACTGCTCTGTGAGGCATGCTGTTTTGAAGTATGGACTTGAAGCCCTGCCCTCTCTCCACCCATATTTGTAATTGGCTTGGTCATTGTCCTTCATAATTGCTAGGCGTGTTAGTACCGCCTTGTCTTCATTTGTCACCTCCCATGAGGACTGATCCTTTTACTTCAGTTGTTACACCATACGTCTTATTTGGTCTCTAAGCTCTATTTAATGCATTTCTCCTGCTGCAGGAAGTACAGGCCTTGCTGCAACATTCAGCGCACCATGCGTGCTTTCCCAGGGTGCTATTACAAAAAAAAAGCATTTGTTTGTGAACTTGACAAACACATCCTATTTTTGGTAAAAGCGCCCCAAACTGCTCTTTCACTTTAATAGCAGCCTCATACCTTTCTTGTCTAAAGTTAGAAGCGCGGCCTCTGCTAAGTGAAAACGCAGCATGGGCCGCTTGTAAACAACAAGCATCTGCATTGCAATAGTTCTTGCATTTTACTTGGACTTATTGGTTTTGTAAATGACAATTCCTTTTATTATTGCAGGCTTTTTACACAAATAAATAAAAGGCATTGTCATTTTTAATGCCAATAGCTAAAAATCACGCAATTGCGAGACCTATAGCATTGCAAATGCTTGTTTTTTGTGAGGCAACGCTCACCTGCCTTAGCGGAGGAGCCGCTTCTGACTTAATCACAGGGCTTAAAAGCTAAAATAGTGGAAGTGTTTCTTTTTGTCTGATAACTCCATAATCATTTCATTTAACACAACTCCACATGAAAAGACACACACACACAAGCTATATATCTCTATTGCTTTTTGTAGAAATACTTTGGAGGTAGTATTGGCAGTAGGGCATCCGGATATGTAGTCCTCGCACTTGTAAAATAAACCAAAACATCTTTCCATATCATCACCTCTCATGTCCAAGTGACATCCTTTATTGAAAAGACCCCCTTGGTGAAGATAATTGGTCATATGTACTTGTTTCTCTTTGTTGTAGCAGTTGGATATTTGTTTCCATATCTCCTATGTCACACAAACCACAATCACCAGTTGCTCTCCAGTCGTTGACAGCTGACAATGTGCTGAGGCATACCCAGGAAGGTCACACCCAAGGTAAGCAAGAAAAGTAGGTGTGTTCAACTTGGAGTTTTTTTGGCAGTTTAAAACCCAGTTCATCTGGACCTCCCGGTAAAGAACCTCACACTGTACCATAGATCCACATAGGAATAATAGCGTTATATTATTTGTGTGTCTCATCTATTGTAGTGCTGTATATTGTATATTATGATAAATAAAATGTATCTAACGCTTCCCACAAGACGGGTCTGAAGTTAAGCGCCGGGACACTCCTCCAGAGGTAGCCAGCTGAGCGCTCTATAAATGCTCTGAATTGTACTGAATTGGCATTTCCTTTGCAATTATTAAATAATGGTGATTTGCTTCTTTTATGTGTGCTGCAAAATGCAGCACACATTGTAGTAACAAATCGCTATTATTGATCGTTTATGTGCAGGAAGGGACACCCCTCTGCACATAAACAATCATTACCTGCAAAGCACTATGGTGCAAGAGTACCTGCAATGGTGCTTGGCAGCTAGTTTTAGCGTCAGTGCTAGGGAAACGCTGTTGTAAATACAGTGCATCCCTGCGTTTCGTAAATGTCAGCCCATGGTGCTGGGAACTTTGGAGCGCCTCCGCACTCTGACATTTTCATGTACATATACCCCTTTTGTGTTTTGCTAAAGTAATATGTGGGAATCACACATTTTTTGCTGGTGTAAAAAAGTGTACAAAGCCCTCCCCACCCCCATAACTTTTCCAAAGGTAACTGGAAGAAAATGTAATTGCCTCATTTTTTGACAATGTCTCATTCCAAAGTTAATTGAACTAGAACTTTCAAAGTAACCTTTTGTTGGAAGTGAGTACCTGCATCATAATCATGTCTTTAAGTTTTATCTTAGAAAGACTTCATTGTTATTCAACGCTAATTACAAGGCACTGCATGACACTGAGCTCATCTTTTTTGAACAGTTATAACCTTCCGGCGAAGAAAAACTTTTGATGTAAAAGTAGGCAGATGTAAATGGAGAGATAGTACTGTGTACTGATGTCCAGTAATATATTTTTATATTTTAATATTTTTGCTAAATTAGGGGCTCATTATGATGTCGGGCGGAATCACTTCCGCCTGACATGACTCAATCATTAGACTGAATGACTCCCGGTCGGCGGTACCATCCATCTCATGCGGATATGACCAAACACTGTTCGGTGCATCCCATATTTCACTGTGGGACCATACTGTAAACCGTCCGTAATGTATGCTCCCATAGTGAAATGGGAGGTGCTGTTCATACCTGCACCCTGTGGAAGGCACCGCGAAATGCCTGCCACAAGGTGCAGTGATCAACGAGGGGAAATATAGGTGGCCCCTCGTCCTCCAACCGGAAGCTGTACACCAAAGGGGGCCATGCTGGGTGCCCCGAAACACGCTTTCTGACATTGTTTCCATGGTTTCCCATGTCTGACAGACCGGCATGGAAACCATGTTGGAAAGAACCGCCCTTGAGATTACTTGCCTGCTTCTGACTTGAAGGCGGCCTTTCCGAGCCTGTCGGAAGCAGCCGGAGTGACCAACAGGTTTCCTTTCTGACTGCCTCCAACATAATGAGGTGGAAAGAAAGAAAACCGACCCATCCATTACAATGTGGGCCTAAATGCTCCGGCGTAGGACGGAACCTTTATGGAACTATCTTAATTGGCTCCATAGTGTTTAAGAGCCAACGTACACAATCTGTCCCTGGGGACACTCATCATAGCAGGTGCAGAGTGTCCCCCAACTTCTTGAGTGACTTCTGTAAAGACAAATATGCTGTAAGTAATGCATGACTAATGTTTTTTCTATCCTTTTAGGGGGTCTTATCAAAAACAATTAAGCTAGTTCAGTGCACAATTCTGTAATTTCTGGACATTTTCATGGAATTTCTCAAATGCTCAGGAGCAAAATGCACAGTTTCCCTCACCCATGGGCTGGAGCAAATGCTTGCACACTATCTGAGGCACAGCAGTATTAGTAGCGCCATCCACTAATAGGCCAGTTAACCTTTGACACGGTCTGACAGTACGGGTGCTTCTAGCAGAGTTAAAATCAAGCTGTTTTGCTGCTCAAGGTCTTTTCTGTGAAACACTTTTTTTAAATTTTATGTTTACATTTAGTGGCTTCAATAACACACCACACATGTAAATGAAAATGTGAACTGTTTTTAAATGTATTGATGTTCTTAACTATGCGTGGGGACATGATGATTTTCCACAGACCGCCTCTTTCTCAGCGGTTAAAATTTTCTTTTTGGGAAATCTTGTTCCACTATCGGCCTGTTAATTGCTAGTAGTTTTGACGTCACCGATACTACCATGTGAAAACTCACGAAGGAAAACAGAGACCTCGGTTTTGTATTGATGGTCAAAATGCCTCATCAGTAGGGGAAGTTCCATGAAATCTACCCTACAGAATTAATTCTTTTAAAAAGTGGAACATCTATTCCCCAAGAAGAAAAAAAAAATTCTCAGAGAATTACACAAAGTTCGTGTCTGGAATTATAACCTTAAAGCTAACTGTTTGGATGGGTGAGTGAAACAAGACAGTCTGGGCCATATTATCAAGAAAGGGTGATACATTATCGCCGCTTTTATTGGCAGGAAACTGCCGATAAAGCGGCAATAATGGGCTTGATAATATGCCCTAGAGAATTCTCATAGAAGCCCAGGTTAACACCAGAACCTGGGCTTCTATGGGAATTCACAAGGGCGTATTATCAAGCCCATTATTGCCGCTTTATTGTCAGTTTCCTGCCAATAAAAGCTGCGATAATGTATCGCCCTTTCTTGATAATTTGGCCCTCTATTTCTATTTCGGAGCAGCGCATATTGGCAGGACTCTGATATTAGGGTTGGAGGATTTTAATCTATTTTTTTGCAGTATCTGCCATTAGGTTATGATAGAGAGGTCTATTTTTCAAGATCATTTCTACAAGGGTCTCTTGATACCCATTGACCTTAATGTTGCAAATGCCAATGTTCATATTTTTTTTCCAATTTACAACTGCTCTTTTCAAAAACCATTTTCAGAAGGGACCTACTTGACACAGCTACTAAAGGATATTATTGTTCCTGAGTTTCATATTTACTTATATTATATTGATTTCTAGTAGGATGTCATGACGGGCTACAAGCTGCTGTTAGGATGCTGCAGGCGGAGGCAGCTTGTTTCGGTGCTCCGCAGTTGGAACAGAAGTTATAAAGACAGATTACGTTTAACAGGGGTAAAAAAGATAACAGTGAGCAAAAAGGAAAAATAGAGACTGTCTTATTTAACGCATGATGTGCAAAAATGTTTATTTACCTTTATGGCATGAAAATTCTGCCCGTGGGCAATGTAGTGCTGCTGTGTTTGGGATATTTACACGTGTGTTTCTCGCATGGCCCATGTTAGTCTTCCCTATGTTAGCCAAATGGTGCACGTTGTAGGTTGCATTTCTTTTGTACACGGTGCTACATAGCAGACTTGCCTATGTGCCACAAAGTTTGTTCACACAGAACACACGCATGTTTTTGTGTTTTGTTCTTGTCATGATTTTCAGGGCCTGATTTTGATGTTATGTAACAACATAAGGCAAACCAATCTTCCGCAAGTAACTGAGTAAACTAGTTAAATCACAAAGAGTGTTCCCTGAGGACTCATTTATCAAAAAATGTAGGAGCATATTATCTAGGAGATGGCGATAGACTTCTTGGCTTAACGTCTCTCATCGTGACTTCGGAAGGGCCAGGCTGCACCATATTTGTGCTGCTTCATGCAGCACACATGTAAGTTACAAAATGGCATGTTAAAAAAAGGTTTGTATATGAACAAGAAGGGACACCTTCCTGTACATAAGCAAACCTTGGCATTTTGCTTTTTCCATGCGTGCTGCATAAGGCAGCACACACGGAAATAGCAAAAACGAAGAGAAATGAAGCATTTCCCCATGTTTCACCACCTGAAGACCAGGATTATTCTTATCTTAAGTTTGGCGCTGCTACCTATTATGCCTCTCTTGATAATTGGTGGCTGGGTCGAAGTGAATGGGTGCCCACCGCAACACCCACTGCACGCCTCTTTCACGCTAATTTCAGCGTGAAAAGGGCCCCTTATTACCAAGGCAGCGTTAAGCCACTTAATGTGGCTTTTAGCCATGTTATGGGGTTTAACACTGCCTTGGTAATAAGGCGCTAACACTATCGCCACCACAACATCACAAAAAGTGACGTTGTGGTGATGATAAGGGCTAGGTAAAATGCCCCTTAGTCTTTCAGCTGGTCACACAAAGTGAGCATTTTACTTATCTTCAAAAAATGACTCATATATACCGACATAGATGTATTGAGGAAAAAAATAGTGTATTTTGTTTTGACAAGTTGTAGATGTCATAAGTACATGCACATGTACTTATGTACATGTACTGGGAAGGAACTCCAAGCGCTTGGGTATCCCTTTTGGATACATCCCTGTTAGCAGCAGCCTCTACCTGAAACCGATCCCCTAAAAAGTAACTGGTTGAGCTCTACCATCTCAGCATATCTTTTTGGCATTTCTGCGAACGGATCACTCTCTCTTACCTGTTCATCGGAGTTCTTAGACATTGGAGTTCCTGAGTATCGGAGTTTGCCTGTAGCCCAGCGAACATCCGTGAAGTTGCTGTCGCTATCGGTGTCGATCGAATCCAGGGCGTCTCCGCTCACCACCATCTACTCGGGATTGCTGGGGACTGGGACGATTCTCGGGAGTTATGCTGGTGATGTGAAAGGGGAGAGGCTGACTGGCACGAGTGGACAGGTGTAACGGACTGGCCCCCCTTCCTGAAGTGGAGGCCATTCGCAGCTGGAGCAGCGGTGAAGCGAAGCGCTGTAGGCGTGTGTTGGGCTCTCCCTGCTGGCCCAGACTGGGATCTGGAGAGTGGACCCTCGCCCTACCAAAGACTGGAACTTCGGAATTGCTTGTTGTCTCATAGAAGCGGCCGTGGTGGTGGAGCAGTGTACGCTGACTGCTCAGTATGTTGGCGTTGCGGGCTCTCGAGGCAGGCTCTCTCTGTTGGCCCCCGGCCCGATCATGCATGCCGTCCATAGGGCATAGACGGTTGGGCACGAATGCCGAAGTGCGGCCCTCGTTGACCATGCACACTGGTTCATGGTTGCCCTTTGCTCCGAATAACCGAGTAACGTGATCCCTGGCTTCCCCTCTGCTGCTGCCCGGTACCTCCGTGTACACACGGCAGCCGCTGCCCTTTCCTCTGGTATGTGCGGCAGGAGCTTGTGGCCCGCAGTAGGAGGCATAGAGCCGGCATCCTGCATCTGCGCTGTTTGAGTACATGTTCGCTCGCCCTCCAGCGGCGTTGTCCCCCAGAGAGTGCTCTGCATCTGGGTGAGACCCCCGATGGTAGCGGGGACATGGCGCCTGCCGAGCTCCTCGAGGATTGAGCCTGACTTGATGGGCCTCCATGAGAGCTCGATGTGCAGTCCCTCCGCCGCCTGAAGAGCCCACACAGAAGCGACGACTGCACGCTTCATCCATGTTCCTTCATCAGATCCTCAAGTGGGCAAGCCTGCCTATGTAGCCGCAGCTACTTCACTGGACCTGTACTTATAGACCACAGAGCGATTAACAACACCGACCAAATCAGGTCCTCTCTTAATTCGACTACTGTCACAACAACGCTACCAAGGTAACCTTTTCTTTGATCATTTTTACTCTCCCATCGTGACCCTTTATCTGCTGGTGCAGGTCAGTGGCTTTTGGGGGATAGTTTTTCCCAAAATGGCTGATTGGTATCTGCTTCAAAATGGTTGCCCTCCCTTTAAAACAGGCAAGTGGCCCTCTCACCCACCCATTCTTTACCTCCAAGGGGGCCTTTTTTACAACTCTTCCTCACTGGCCTATTTCTCTTTCTCATTGCAACCGAAACAGGACTAATACAACTGAAGTAGGAGTATTCTGGACTCCCCATCTGTCCTCCTTTGGAAACAAACAAAGGACTGCATAACCCTCTACTAAGCTCTCAACTAAAAAGTCGGCCATCTTAGACTGCCTCAACCACTTCCACATCCTTAATACAGTAACCCTAACTCAACACTCACCCCAGCCAGATATGACACTCTAGCCTATACTACAGCATACTACAGCACTCACTTTCACACCCTACTCCCCTCACCTACACCCCAGCTCACAACATAGAACTCACAGACACTCACACCTACAATATCATTTACCCCCCCAAACTCACAAAAAAATCTGACAAACGCTTCAAACATAATTTTTTTTAAATCTCACCCAGAAACTCCCTTTGCTGATTCTTATTTTTCACTACACAATGGGATCACGACCACTGACATAATTTTCCACACCAAACCTAGAGCCCAGTGGAGGAAAGCCTTCCTAGCCCTTCTCGATTTCCTCCATGAGGAAATTCACCCATGGTCTAGTGATTTCCATTGCACCATCACAACTCTTCCAAGCAACAGCAACCATCACCATTTACATTAACAGAACTATTCTCATTCAGTCCACAGACCGTAGTCTAAATCTATTAGATAACATCTTCCCCATTATTAAAGAGCATGTGTCTAATCCACTTACTACCACCTAATCGACCCTCACACGTAGCACCCAAGATACCACAGCTCCAACCCCTTATGCCACCCTCCCCCCCTACTCCCCTCACGGCTTTCAGATCCTGACGCCTCCCTCAACTTTTCTACCCCATCCTCCAACGCACATCTCCTCTCTTCACCTAACCCTCACAGACTTCCAACTTACACGACTGTGACAAGAAACTCACTCCTGACTCAATCTTTAAGCTCCCCCAGAACGACCATAGCCCCCCCACCTTTAGCCCCTACCCCTCCATCACCATCCCTTCCCCTACCTCTGCCCTGACTCATAACGACACTCTCTTCCTCCCCACCCCAGTACTGAAACTACTCACATACCCACTATAGAAGTTGTTCCCCCATCGGTTTCAGTCAGATGTCACTCCCCCTCTAGAGCATGTGTCTAATCCACTTACTACCACCTAATCGACCCTCACACGTAGCACCCAAGATACCACAGCTCCAACCCCTTATGCCACCCTCCCCCCCTACTCCCCTCACGGCTTTCAGATCCTGACGCCTCCCTCAACTTTTTTACCCCATCCTCCAACGCACATCTCCTCTCTTCACCTAACCCTCACAGACTTCCAACTTGCACGACTGTGACAACAAACTCACTCCTGACTCAATCTGTAAGCTCCCCCAGAACGACCATAGCCCCCCCACCTTTCGCCCCTACCGCTCCATCACCATCCCTTCCCCTACCTCTGCCCTGCCTCATAACGACACTCTCTTCCTCCCCACCCCAGTACTGAAACTACTCACATACCCACTATAGAAGTTGTTCCCCCATCGGTTTCAGTCAGATGTCACTCCCCCTCTAACAGCTCCCCTACCTTAATCCTCTCTTTCCCTGCACCTTCCATATTCCACCTGTCCACCTCGAACACTGAACCCACCCATTCCAGCCAATACCCCTGTGATCTCCAGGTGGCGTATGAAGGGACTCCCCACCAAGACCATCTAATGAACATCCCACCCCCTTCTAAGCCACCCTTGGAACATATCCCGTCCCATTACTCCTCCCACACCCCCTCACCTACCAACCGCACCTACTACTCAGATAGCTTCTGCAGCAACTCTCCTAATCACACATGCAACACCCTCTCCTACGTTTCCACCAAATCGTAACCCAGAGCAAACTACACTCCCAGCCACACCTCCTACACCCTCTCACCCACCACCAACCATTCCGACTACCCATACATCCAAACCAATGACGTTCACAACCCTTTACACAACACCCCCTCCTATTCTTCACATGTCTGCATCAGATTTCGCTTCGTACCGGGCCAAGACTCCTCAACTCATACCACAGAAACCTATCCCTACCATTACCATTCCAAACACCTCTCTGGACAAGATTATGTCCACACCTCTCCAAATTAAAGAGAAACTCCATACTTTCAAAGAGTTTATTTTGAATCATCCAAGGCACCCAGACCCCCCAGAACTCCTTCACCAAGCAAGCCCCCTACCTAACCTCCACTCTCATACAAACATAATCCCCCCTACTGGACTTCAATTCCCTCCCGCAATTCTGCCACCCGCCCACTGCGAAGCATCAATCCACTTTCGGGGTACAACATACCCTCCCTTCTACACTCTTATGAACCCGTACGCATGACCCACATAGCCCCCACACACCTTCCCATCCCCACTATCCACCCCAACCCTCACAGGTCCTCCACACAAAACAATAGAGGTATTGTTGACAATAATCTTAGAAAATTCACACTGACTCTGGACCCTTACTCCTCCCTCATCACTCCCCGGCTTAAAGGCACACTCCTGAACTGTAGATCGGCCTCTAGACACGCAGCAGACATAGCGGACCTCATTATCGTGCACGAGCTAGACCTGACAATACTCACTGAAACCTGGTAAACAGAATCTTCTTTGCCACTCATTGACATCCTAGTAGCCCTTAATTACAACATCATCAGATTGGACAGGAATGGCAAGATAGGGGGTGGAAACGCCTGTATACACTGGAGAAACCTCTCTGTAAATAGAGCCATATCCCCTGTATTCTCCTCCTGTGAACACATCTGCCTCCACATCAACAGCAATGGCAATCCAGTATGCTCTTTACATATTATCCACCATCCACCAGGGGACAACCTCACCTTCACTGAACACCTCATGGATATGGTCACAACGAATTCTGGACGACAAAACACACAAATATTTCTTGGTGATTTCAACCTCCACTGGAACGATCACGACTCTGTGGTCAATAGTCTCAAAAACTTCCTTGGCGCTTTAGACCTCACCCAAATCTGCAACAGCCATACACACGACAAAGGCTCTATCTTGGATCTAATCATCTCCAAAGGTGACTCCATCCAACTCGAGTCGATCCAACCCTGTGATTGGTCTGGACACCATATTATCACCTACTTCATCAATGAAACCGTGAAACTTGACCCGGCTCAATCCACCAAACCAAAGATTTGGAAAAGAGACCTGAAGAAACTCAATCCCAACTCATTACCATCTCCCAGTTACAATCTTCTCCTACCCCCTACCGGCGCCTCCGCCGTACAGGTTCTCACCAACCACTACCTCAAATCTATGAACTCGATATTTAATGAGGCTTCTCCCTTTCAGTTAAAGAGAGCTTCCTCTAAAAACTCAAAACCAAGGTACGACGGGCTGCTTAGCGAAGATAGACGATCTGTGGGATTGGCGGAATACAATTGGAGATCAGTCACATCAGCTATGCACCTTAAAACACTAAAGAAAAAAAGAAATGCTTACTTTAGAAAGATCAAACTCTCGAAAGCAGACTTCCTTAGCCACCAGCTAGACCAAGCAAGAAACCGGCCAAAAAAACTGTTCGAGCTAATCAAAACTCAATCCAAGGATGAACCTCAACGATTAAAAAACTCAACCAGCTCACAACCGACCTGTGAAGAATTCTCTCCCTTCTTTAACCCAAAGACAGATAACATCAGGAAAGATCTCCCCATTGACCTAAGCTTACACTCTAGCCCTCACAGCAAAACATCCCTTGTTCTAAAAAACAATGCTTCATGGTCGTCCTGCGATACTTACACGGAAGAAACTATTGGCAATATTCTCAGTACTCTAAAGCCCTCCAATCACCTCACTGACCCTCTCCTCGCAAACGCTGTAAAGGACTTTATCCCATTGCTTCTCCCGTTCTGAACCAAAATCATTAACAGCTCAATTCCACAAGGATGCATCCCGGACTCCCTTAAAGTAGAACAAGTATTGCCCATACTAAAGAAACCCACAGCAGACACCACCGACCTAAACAACTATCGCCCTATTTCCAATATCCCTACCTTGGCCAAACCGTTAGAAAAATGTGGGCACCTCCAATTGACAAAACACATCGAGCACTTTGATCTCCTCAACTCAAACCAATCAGGCTTCCGAGCAGGCCACAGCACGGAACCAGCCATGCCACACATTATTGATGACGCGCTGCAAATTCTTGATCAGAACGGTACTTGCCTCCTCATCCTACTCGACCTCTCATCAGCCTTTGATACGGTTAAACACGAGAACCTACTAGATCTGTTGAATCACAGAATGGGTCTATCAGGGACAGGCTCAAGTGGTTTACATCATTTCTTCATTACTGGACTCAGAAATTCAAGATTAACAATACCATGTCCACACCCGTTCCGGTAACACTAGGTGTCCCACAAGGATCCTCCCTATCCCCGACATTGTTCAATCTAGTCATGGAACCACTTACCGCACTGCTTCAAGCATCAAATGTGCAATTTCACATGTACGCAGATGATACCCAACTCTACCTTAAAATACACACCCCGAAGACATCAAACTACTCAACACAACGCTTAGGAACACACAGTCATGGCTGGCAGAGAATCATCTCAAACTGAACGCTCTGAAAACGGAATTCCTTCTAATAGCACCACCCGCCAAAGTCCCCATCATTTAGGATTGGCTTAAACATCTTACTGCATTCAACGTTCAACCAACCATCGTGGACTCAGCGAAATCATTAGGCATAACCCTCGACTGCAATCTCAATATGCAGCATCATATCAGTAATGCAACGAAGGGAGCTAATTTCCAAATCAATACATTGAGGAAGCTGGAAACCCTTCCTGCCAGCCAATGACTTCAGGAAGCCAGTCCAAGCCCTAGTTATCCCTCGAGTAGATTATGGAAGTGTCGCCCTTTGTGGCCTCCCCATATCGACAACCACACCCCTAAGAGCCTTTATTAATGCTGCAGCAAGACTCATCACTGGCTCAAAAAAACGCTCACACATCTCTCCTGACTTAAAATCCTTGAACTGGCTGCCATACAAAGCTAGAATACACCTGAAAATCGTGTGCATGACGCATAAGGCTATACATCACAACTTGCCCAGTTACCTCGCTAGGAAATTGACAATCTCGGGTGGCTCTAGCGCCACAAGAAGCACAGAAAATCTACTACTGAAACTACAAATATTCCACAAGAAAAAACATATAAATGGTCCTTCTCAGGGATGGCGCCCAGGAACTGGAATGCTCTCCCTCCAGAAACCAGACTTATCTAATCTACGGCTTCCTTCAAAAAAGAAGTAAAATCGATCCTCTTGGCTAAATTCACATGAATATAGGCCAAGGAAATTTCGAGACTCACTATTTTTCCTTTTATGACAATGACCAGCCAGACAACCTAGGCACCTTTGCTCCCCTGACTTGACTCTATGGGTAATCATTTGCTTACTCCGTTTGGCTAATCTTTGCACAAAATTCTTTGTTAATGATTCTTTTGTCTTTATATCCCCTATGTGTGTAAAGCGCTCTGATATCCGTGAGGATCTTGTTCGCGGTCTATAAAACTTGATAAATAAATAAATAAATATAAAAATCTCAATCAGTACATAAGCAAATTTAAATGTAAACACTGGTGCCACCATACAATCATATAGTCGTTCACAATATGTATACAATAGAGGGACCTATGGCAGGATAATCAATCCTCCTAACAAAATCGGTTTCACAGGAACACATGTCCCATCAAATTAATTTACAACTTTCCTAAAAAAGGAGCAAGTCCAATCAGTCTCTCATTAAATTTATCATGACTCCAAAATTAATAATTGTTATAATCTGGTAGTTAGTACATTCCGTTCCCCCCTACTCCTCAGGGCAGGAGAACTGTTGGCAAGATTTATGTCACACAGAAAGGTTCTAGTTTACTTGGGTGGAGGCATCAAAAGGAAGTAAATATCAAGCTAGACCCCAACACCCCCGACCAAGTCCTTCTGGGGGACCCATCAGCGGGTGGGCTGAAGGTCTGCAACCATTCCCCTAGGTATTCACTGAAGAGTTGGGTCTGCTGAAAAACTATCAACATTTGATCAAACTCAAATCTAAGGCCAAGCTGGTTGCACATAAAGTTAAACCCATTCCCCACCTGATGCAAAACCCCCTAAGACTTGAACTGCACCGCCTACTGGCTTTAGGGGTAATTAATCCCATCAACAGTTCCCAATGGACGGCCCCTCATCGTTCTTCCAAACAAAGCCTCTGGTAAGGACATCAGGCTTTGTGTGGATCTCAGAGACATCTTGTTGAACACCACTGCCACGCATCCATGAGGTCCTCACATTGATCAAAGGAGCCAGTTGCTTCAGTGTCCTCGATCTGTCAGCGGCCTATCACCAGGTAGAGCTTCATCCAGATTCCTGCCACCTTACTACTTTTATACCCCGTTCGGGGTCGTTCCAGTTCCTGCCCATTCCATTTGAATTGGCCTCGGCTGCTTTCCAATACAGCATGCAGCATGTGCTAAGGGATCTTCCTGGAACACTATGCTACCATGATGACATCCTCATCTTTTTAAAGGATGTGGGGGAGCATAAAGATAGGCTGAAGAGTGTTTTGTCCTATCTGGAAAAGGCGTGACTCACTCCAAAAAAAGAAAAGTGACAGATTGGAGTGGCATCGGTGGAGCACCTGGGGCACACTATCTCACATGATGGCATCGGACCAAAGTTATATCTAGTGGCAGCTATCCAAAACACTGAAGAAAGGGAGTGTGTTGAGAACCTTAAGTCTTTTCAGGGCCTATCAGAGTATTACTCCAAATTTGGATGCACCTATGCCAATATTGTAGAACCATTATGGACCTTGCTCAAGTCCAAAGTTCCATGTGTATGGAGCAGTGAATGCAATGATGCCTTCAGAGGGTATATTGGCTGCACCATCTCTGGGCAGATGCGACCCCACCAAGCCTACGATTCTATATACTGACGCCAGCAACAAAAGATTGGGAAAAAGCCTCACTCAATGCGTGGAGGGCAAGGAACAAGTGGTGGCATTTGCCTCTCATGCACTCATAGGTGCAGAGAAAAAATACTAATTGTTAGAAAAGGAGGCACTTGCCTTTTTTTGGGCCATAAGGCATTTCAGGTTCTTCTTGTGGGGAATACCATTTACAGTACAAACAGATCCCAAACCCCTTATGTTTGTTTTCAACACAAAAGGGTCGGGCAGAACTAAACCCAGGACTGCTAGATGGGTTTTGGGCTTGGAAGGTTATTACTTGAAAGTTATATATGTGTCTAGTTTGCAAAATATTGTCGCAAATTGTTTATCATGCTCACCAATTAAAGTAGAGGATGATGCTCACTATGGGGAGCGTGGGGAAATTGTCTTACAGTTAACAAGTCTTAACAAAGAAGAATGGGAAGCCTGTGGAGAGGCAGATGAGAAAATGAAGTCCCTTAAAGTGTACATAAAAGAGGGCTGGCCATCTAACAAAGGTGAGGTTCCTGTGTCACTGTGCAAATATTGGGAGGTGAGGCTTGAGCTCAACAAAAAAGAAGGGATGCTTTGTAGAAGTGAGAAGATCATTCCCCCTGAGAAGTAAAGGGGAAGAATTGTAGAATTAGCTCATGAAGGCCACCTGGGGCCCAGCCCTACCAAGAACAAGGTACACTTGGATTATTGGTGGCCACCATGGACTCCTTGACAGAGAGCATTGTTAAGGAATGTTATGAGTGTGGGAAGAGCGACAAAATTCACCATACACTTCACTGGCGGCTGTCCCGCGAGTGAAGAGAGCTCGCCTGGGGGTCGCTCCTTTGGACTACTGGCGCCACAGTTGTGGAACTCTCTGCTGCTCACTCTTCGGGGAGCCACCAGCCTACTTGCCTTTAGAAAAGGTCTTAAAACCTGGTTGTTTACCCAGTAGGCCGTATGCCCTCTCTGCCTTCTGTTCTTTTCTTTTTTAACCGTGTTATGTTATTGTGTTGCAGCCCTCCTTACTTAAAGCGCCGGGACACTCTTTTTGAGTAGCCGTGCGCTATATAAAAGTCAATATAACATAACATAACATAACATAACATAACACGAAAAACCATGCTTTTCCCCGTAGAGGTCCCAAATAGACCTTGGTCCAAATTGCCAATGGATATTATAGATCCACTTAACCTCAAAATGCTCGGGGAGCGCTTCATCGTGGTGTTGGTGGATTACCAAACTCAATGGGTTGTGTTCAAGTGTGTGCATCAAGTAGACACAGAAGCCATCATAACGTTTTTGAAAGGGGCATTTTTTGAAGAAGGTATCCCTGATGTGTTAGTCATGGACAACGGAATGCTATTCACGTCTGAGAACATGAATGGATTTTTGAACAACCTTTGTATTGTTCACCATAAAACGGCCTTGTATTACCCGTGCACTAATGGACTGGTAGAGTGGATGTTTAAGGAGTGTTTACAAAGGGCAGAGTCCTTTGGCACATCTGCTGTAGCCGCTTTTTTAAGACATCATGTGGGCATATCGCTCTACTCCCAATACCATCACAGGGATATCCCTATTCATGTCCCAAAAAGGCAGAGCACCTAGAACGAGGTTATCCCATTCTTACTTGAAGAAGGAAAGGAGGTGTGTAGTGGACCGAAATGAAATTTCCAAGAAAGTGGGTGAACACCAGGCCAGATATAAGGGCATATATGACCACACAAAGCATGTCAAATTTTGTTTGGTTCAAGAAGGAGATTTATTTCGGGTTGACCTTCCTAAGCCTCACAGGACGGAGGCCTCCAGATTTTTTGAAACCTTCACACAATGCTTAATTTGTATAATATTAAGTGCTAGGGCTTTGACCAGGAGGCCACTGCAGCTTGCACCACATATCACCCTTGTCATCGCTGCCAAAACAACTATTAATCATGTCTCTCGCATGTAAATGCTACAGTTCAGATTATTCCAGGTCCCCAAAGCTACAGGAATGGCTGGGGAGTCAGGTACTAGCATTATATTAATGTATATAGTATTCTTAAACAACCGTTGTTCTGCTTATCTCTAAATTAGATGAGAAGCTCCACTATGCGGTAGACTGTCAATGCCATATTTAGAACAGTTAGGTGCCAGTGCCGAGCACCGGACACCTATTAAGTGCCGGGGCTGAGAATATTGTTGCCACACACACACCTATCTACTCACACATGCACAAAAACTACTCACACACACCCACAGAACCACTCACACACTCAAAAAACCACTCACACACCGACACAGCTACTCAGACACCTGCTCACATACCCATACAACCTTGCACACACCCACACAATCACTCACACACCCATATAACCACTCACACACCCATTTACACAGCATTACAACCACTCACACAGCCACCCAAACACCCATAAACCCACTCACAAGCCCATGTACAGACCCATACAGCCACTCACATACCCACTGACAGACACATACAGCCACTCCCACACCCAGAAAACCCCTCACAAGCCCCATAAGTCTATTCACTGACCCATACAGTCACTTACATATCGACTGACAGATATACACAGCCAATCACACAACCACCTACAGATCATACAGCCACTCACGACCCATACAGCCACTCCCACACTCACTTATACACTGATTTAAAAAGTCACACAGCCACTTAGATGACACATGTCAGAAGTAACATCATTCATTAGTAGTACAGAAAGAATAGTACTTTTATTTATGCAGTAGCTTAGTATCTTTCTTTAAGCCTCAGAAACATTTACAAAACACGTACACTCATTTGATATGTCATCAGTGCTGTCACTGGCCATGTCATGAGTGATGCAATATGTGAGGTCATAAGCAGTGCATTGCGGGGGCGTAAGTTATAGGTAGGTATATTTAGCTTATGTAACTATAAGTGCTGAATCTCTATGGTTTTCTATCAGTGAAATCTGCCCCTAACTATAACTTCGATATAACCTTTGGATTTTTCTGTGTGTATATATATATATATATAAAATGGAAGAGCCACTCGCCTTACACTTTAAGTATATCTTCACTTTTTATGACTCACGTGGTGCGCTTAGCAAAGAGGAAAAAAATTAGTATTTAAAGGTCTCTTTAATCAGTATATCGTTATGTGATCAAGGGTAGTCCATACCCGAAACGCGTCATGCCAGAGGGAGACCTAGGGCGATAATAAACTGACCTGTGGTACTGGATGAACTGTGTGGTGGTCTTTGTGTCCTGCGTGCCGTGCCTGGAGAAGCAGGAAGGAGAGGAATATATATTTATATACATATATATATATATATATATAGAGAGAGAGAGAGAGAGAGAGAGAGAGAGAGAGAGAGAGAAAGAGAGAGAGATATTCTCCAGAATCTTAGAAAACACTTTCCTGACAACAACATTTTTCTATGAATATTGTAATCTGAGCATCTTATATCGTAAACTAAGTACTACAATAACTTTGTTCACTGTGTAATAAAATTTGTATCATACTTCTTTCATTAGATGATGGTTGTTTATCCGACAGTTGAATAGTATTCACACACTTTTAGTTTATGCAAATGAATGACACTG
Organism: Lissotriton vulgaris; assembly: GCF_964263255.1. Classification (NCBI taxonomy): domain Eukaryota; kingdom Metazoa; phylum Chordata; class Amphibia; order Caudata; family Salamandridae; genus Lissotriton; species Lissotriton vulgaris. The sequence goes on from NC_141688.1 coordinate 276,861,901, forward strand.
GCTATGCTACTTGGGCAGATGATGGTGTTTAAGGGGGGGGCGATGATGTTGCATGTTGTAGACAATATTGACAGTTCCATCAGTTACATGTAACATGCGTGATCCGGGATATCAGATGTTAGCGGCCCCTGTCCCTTTGCAAGTTATCTTTAGATTTTACATATCACCCTCTGTCCCTCTGTTATATTTTGTGGGGCTTCTCTGACTGCAAACTCAATGTATCATATAGTATTTCAAATAGTATGGCAATTAGCATTGTCACCCTCCATTTGATAAATGAATAGGTGTTGTGCTGCTTTTTTGCCATGCCTTGATATGTCTGGCATTAGCCAGGATCTTTCGATTTTACTAAAACTCGGGTCCTCAATTACAGACTTTTGGTGCAGGGCAGCGCGGCAAGTTTTTCATGCTGCGCTGCCCTACACCAAAAGAAAAGGCAAGGAATGTGCCATATTTATGAGATATAGCCCATTCATGTCATCTTTTACTGTACTGTTGCTCAAACGGCTGCCATGCTCCAATGCAGGCATCCTTGCACCAGGGTGCAATGGTGTCCGAGTTGTAGATATGATTGTTTTTGTACACCTTCCTGCACAAAAACAATCAATAGAGGTATTTTCCTCTTTCTATGTGTGCTGCTGAATGCAGCACACATAGAAACAATAAACAACATGGAGAAATAATGTTTTTTCGCCTCGTTGCACCTTACCTATGCCTTCCCTTTGAAGGCATAGGTTTTTGCTGTATACCCAGGTTTGCAGCCTGTTGTACATCTGGGAATGTGTCAAATGCCATGGGTGTAATGTCGGAACACCCACCGTGACACCCATGGCACTCCTCCCTATCGTAGTGTGAGGCAACTCAATGACTTGCAATGCGTTGCCTTACTCCATATCTACAAGGCCATGAAAAGTATCTTTCCGACATTCCATATTTTTCCTTCCTTCTTTCTGTCTGTCTCTCTTTCCTTCTTTCTGTCTTTCAATCTCACTTTCTTTCTTGTCTTCCTTTCTTCTATAATTTTTCTTTCTTTCTTTCTTTCTTTTTTCTCTTTCTTTCTTTCTCTCTTTTCTCTTTCTTTCTTTCTTTCTTTCTTTCTCTCTTTTCTCTTTCTTTCTTTCTTTCTTTCTTTCTTTCTTTCTTTCTTTCTGTCTTTCTTTTGTTCCATCTTTCTTTCTGTTCCATCATTCATTCATTTTTCTTGTCTTTTTTCTATTCCCCTTTTCTGCTTTCCTTCCTTCTTTCCATGTATTCTTCCTGCCTTCTTGTTTCCGGCTTTCTGTCGTACTTTGTTTTGTGCCTTTTTCTTTCTTTTTTTCTCTTTCTTTCTGTATTTCTTCCTTTCTTCCTTTATATCTTACTTTCTTTCCTTCTTTTTTCTTTCTTTCATTCCTACTCTCTAGTCTTCTTTCCTTCTTTCTGTTTTTCTTGCTTTGATTTTTCTTTCTTTCTTTCTTTCTTTCTTTCTTTCTTTCTTTTTGTGCCTCTTTATGCCTTCCTTTCCATTGTCCTTTGTGCCTTTTTTCTTTTTTTCTTGCCTTCTTTCTTTTTTGTACATTCTGTTGTTTCGTTCCTTCTGTTTTTGATTTGTTTCTTTCTTTAAGACAAGAGGCTGGTAGCCAATGGCACTGTGATTCGCTTTTTTTAGGTCTGTCTGAGGCAGGACCTTTTGAATTTACAACATTTTTGTGTATGACATATTTACTTATCGGATTTTTCAGTTATACGTCTGGCGTTGTGCCATTCACATTTTTCACCAATCCATTCAAGCATGAATCAAGGGCCAATGCGTCACCCCAATTCAACCATTGGCTTACTTCAATATGAGTTAAGGCATACTGCCTTTTCAGAAGGAGCACATCCTCAAGGAAAATAGTTGTCTTCAGTGCCAGTGGGTACTTCGATAACGTACTTTTTTGAGACTCAAAACATTTTTGATACTCATCAACGTTTTTTTATGGTTGACAAATGTCCGTAAGCTTCCCATACAATAAAGTTTTGCAAAAACCTTGACAAAACAAAGCAAGCATAAGCCTCATAAAAAAATGAAAATATTATTATGTTGGAGGGACTAGTTTATAAAGGTACAAAAACAAACAAGTCACAGATAAACCATACAACAAACACTCAATTTGTAATGACTGACGTTTCAGGAAGTTTTTAAACATAATCTACTCTCGCCAGAGCATGTTTGTCTTCCAGCTTTAAATCCTTAAGGCAATTTCTTCAAGATAGTAAAAATGATAATACACCTAACTCTTTTTCTTCATGATTCGAGGATTAGCTGGGGTGCTGGACCTTTACCTGTAGCCAGACATTCAATTCAGTGTTTGATAACAGTACACTGACTCTTTATTAAGGTCACTAAACATTCTTTCCATTGATTTACACATCTCGTAGTTCCTGAAACTACATTGACTTTGTTGCCAAGGCTTGCCTGAGCTTTGCACACACTTTCCTACTTGTTTCAGCAATTAAATGACCCATTAAACATGGCTTCTCTTTAGCTTCTTCTGCTGAAATTTCTAGTTCTTGATGCAAACATATAAGTCTTCAGACAGCCCAACACCTGGAAAATAGTTGTAATTCCAGCTTTAATCCATGATTAAATCAGTATCATTAGTTCTAGTTCCGAAATAACTGAGTACATTTAGGGTCCAATAACGATGGGGCCTAGAAAGGCTCCAACTGATGGTCTGAGCATTCCGGGCTGCATCGTAATCGGCCCTTGGTTTACTTTCTGACTGCTGTATTACAATGCTGGCGGTTGGAAACTAACGCAGATGATCATTCAGGCTGGCTTCCGACGAGCTCAAGGAGCCCGTCAGCCAGTCAAAATCGGCTCATAAGTGCAAAGTTTGGGGTTTCTGCCCTTGGGAATATGATGCACAATTTGCTGCATGGTTTCCATGCCGGCCTGTCCGACATAGAAACCATGTCGTAAAGCATGTTTGGGGACCCCCAGCAGTGCCCCCTTGTATGTGCGGCCTTGGTTATTGGCCGATGAGGCACCTATGGTGACCCCCTGTTGATCCCTGTACCCTGTGGCAGGGACATTGAGGTGCCTAACACAGGGTGCAGGGACAAACAGCCCCTCCCATTTCCCTATGAGAGCATGTATTATGGCCGGTTTGCAACCATAATGCATGCTCCCATAGGGAAATGTAGGAATTCAACCAAACAGTGTTCGGTTGCATCCTTGTTAGGTGGTCAGGCTGCAGACCGAGGTCGGTCGGTCTCAGGACGGAGCCGGTGTTGGGCTGAATTAAATACGCCCGACATCGTAATTAGGTCCTTAATTCCTTAATTCGGAACTCAAAAGAAATCCCTTAGATTATAAGTATGTACAGTAAATCAAGTTTTCCTCTATTAGCACCAAGACATCTTTTAGGTTAAGAGGCGCTTTTCATCGATTTTTATCATCATAACACACTAGCAATATTTTAGTCTATCCATAACATGATGCAGCTGATAGCAGTGTTCTGATTTAATCCCTTTCACTAAAGCAACATTTAATTGCTAGATGTTCAAGTTGCAGCAGCCTTTTTTCAGTTATCTGGTGTGAATATTGCTTTCCCCACAAAACTCAAACTGGTCTGCCCTTTCCATGAAATTGGCAGGGTGTCAAGTGGTTTTGGAGATGTGGATATTCTGTGTTTTTTTCTCAGATCGAATTGTTCAGATAGGATTTCCCTACATCCAAACCTTCGTAATCACATAGGTTTTCATAGGTTAAAATTGCCCTGATTGACTCTAAGTTAAGGCACTTCTGGATTCCAATCTATTTTCTTCTATTTTACGTTGTTGATGACATATGTGAATATTAAAAGCCTTGTTTGAGCATCAGGCGAAATGTGTCAGATGGGTTTGCGGAAAAGATTGGCACATACAAGCTTCAAGGAATCGCCTGATGTAGTGATGATCATGTTTGCTGACCTTCAGGATGACACGTCTACATCCTGATGAAGAGAATGTGTGGCTGGGTTTCTGCTTCAGCGTGTTTATGTATGCCTCATTGAGCTGTCTGCAGGGTGCATATAGATTCGGACGTGTACATGAGCATCTGTTCATGTGTGCATGTGTGTGCTTATGTGTGTAGTGCATGGGGATGTGTTTGAGAGTCTACGTTAGTGTGAGAGCATTGGATGTGCCTGTATGCATAGAACGGTGATGGATTAAACCCAGATCTTTTGACTGGGTGTGAGTGTTTGATTGATTCAGATGCTCCGTCCATCACCACCCCCATTTGCACCACTTTTGGCCTCCATAAGTTTTGCAGGGTATGCTCAGACGTGAATCCCTTGCTCACTTTGCCACTGGATTCAAGCAAGCCGGGCTGAAGACGGCTGGAATGCCAGAAACCGGTCCTCGGAAGCTTGTTTCCGATCCAGGGAAGACATGGCTTGGCAGCTCGGGCTGGACTGTTCCCATGAGGCACAGGGTCAGACTGATTTGCATATAGCCATGTCTGTACTGGGGTGGCAGAGTGGGCTAAAGAACGGTGATGGATTAAACCCATATCTTTTGACTGGGTGTAAGTGTTTGATTGATTCAGATGCTCTGTCCATTACCACGCCCATTCGTACCGCCTTTGGCCGCCATAAGTGTGGCAGGGTATGCTCAGACGTGAGTCCCTTGCTCACTTTGCCACTGGATTCAAGCAAGCCGGGCTGAAGACGGCTGGAATGCCAGAAACCGGTCCTCCGAAGCTTGTTTCCGGTCCAGGGAAGACATGGCTTGGCAGTTCGGGCTGGACTGTTCCCATGAGGCACAGGGTCAGACTGATTTGCATATAGCCAAGTCTGAACTGGGATGGCAGAGTGGGCTAAAGAACGGCGATGGATTAAACCCAGATCTTTTGACTGGGTGTGAGTGTTTGATTGATTCAGATGCTCCGTCCATCACCACCCCCATTTGTACCGCTTTAGGCCGCCATAAGTGTGGCTGGGTATGCTCAGACGTGAGTCCCTTGATCACTTTGCCACTGGATTCAAGCAAGCCGGGCTGAAGACGGCTGGAATGCCAGAAACCGGTCCTCGGAAGCTTGTTTCCGGTCCAGGGAAGACATGGCTTGGCAGTTCGGGCTGAACTGTTCCCATGAGGCACAGGGTCAGACTGATTTGCATATAGCCATGTCTGTACTGGGGTGGCAGAGTGGGCTAAAGAACGGTGATGGATTAAACCCATATCTTTTGACTGGGTGTAAGTGTTTGATTGATTCAGATGCTCTGTCCATTACCACCCCCATTCGTACCACTTTTGGCCGCCATAAGTGTGGCAGGGTATGCTCAGACGTGAGTCCCTTGCTCACTTTGCCACTGGATTCAAGCAAGCCGGGATGAAGACGGCTGGAATGCCAGAAACCGGTCCTCAGAAGCTTGTTTCCGGTCCAGGGAAGACATGGCTTGGCAGTTCGGGCTGGACTGTTCCCATGAGGCACAGGGTCAGACTGATTTGCATATAGCCAAGTCTGAACTGGGGTGGCAGAGTGGGCTAAAGAACGGTGATGGATTAAACCCAGATCTTTTGACTGGGTGTGAGTGTTTGATTGATTCAGATGCTCCGTCCATCACCACCCCCATTTGTACCGCTTTTGGCCGACATAAGTGTGGCAGGGTATGCTCAGACGTGACTCCCTTGATCACTTTGCCACTGGATTCAAGCAAGCCGGGCTGAAGACGGCTGGAATGCCAGAAACCGGTCCTCGGATGCTTGTTTCCGGTCCAGGGAAGACATGGCTTGGTAGTTCGGGCTGGACTGTTCCCATGAGGCACAGGGTCAGACTTATTTGCATATAGCCATGTCTGAACTGGGGTGGCAGAGTGGGCTAAAGAATGGTGATGGATTAAACCCAGATCTTTTGACTGGGTGTGAGTGTTTGATTGATTCAGATGCTCCGTCCATCACCACCCCCATTTATACCGTGTATGCATAGAGGGGTCTGGCCTTGGTATAATTCCCTTATAGTCTGCCCATGTGTGACCTAATACATGTGTGGTATATGTTGTGTGATAAATGTGAATGATTAGGTGTGCTGGTCTAGACCTGTATGTTAAGTGTGTGTATAAATCTGTACATGTCGCCTGTGTTTAAACGTGTTTGTAGGAATCTGCTTGCATGTATGTATGTGCTACTGTGTGCATATATACATTTATTTTGTAGGTATTTGTGCTGTGAGAACGTAAGCTATGGGCGATTCATGTGCAAATAAGTATGTATAGTTTGCATTTTCAAATGTGTGCATTTGTGTTTGTATGAGCTGAGCATGCAAATGTAAATGTGTGTTGCGTGTGCATGTGTGAATGCATATATATTTAAATCTCAGTGTGCTTGTCTTTTTGATGTGTCTGTAAACTCCTGTGCATATTTGTAAAAGTGTGTGTGTTGTCTGTGTGAAATATTTTTGGTGAAAGGTGACAAAAATGCAGACTCAAATTATAAAAAAATGTTGTTTAATATCAACTTTCGAATCCATCTTTAAATAAAAAGAAGACACTAGTACTCCAGGTGAAAAATGTATGGTAATAGTCTTTCGAATCCATCTGTATATGTAAGAATACACTAGAACTCCAGGTGAAGAAGGTCTAGTAATAATCTGAATGAAATTTAAACTAAGAGCTTATTTTATTGACACATTACCACGTGCTCCGAGTTGAGGAGCATGTACACATTTGTTAATTGTCTCTCACTGTGAGGTAAATAAATGCACATCATTATTAAATTATTATTATCATTATTACTATTATTATTAATTTTTGTTATTATTGTTGTTATTGGTTCCATTATTATTATTAGTATCATAATTATTGTTTTATATTACCATTGTTATTATCTTTTGCTATTTTGTAAATGTTGTCACCTTAACCGCGGCAGCAATTCCGCCATGGTGCGGGTGTTCTGATGTGTAGGAGGGGACGCGACAGCCAACGGACGTGCGCCTCACTACAGAGCAAGTGCTTGCAACGGCCATTGGCGGACGGCCCAACGAAAGGGTTAATATTAGTAAAATTATTATTATTGTTCTTATTATGATCAGCACTGCAGTTGCTTTAAACCCCAAATCCCCCCCCCACCCCTTGTGCTAAGCTATTTGGGGTAGTTTGTGCTTAGGCCCCTGTAGTTTTTTGTCCACATAAGATATCCACACTAAATTTGCGTCCTTTTCATCCAACGCCATAGGGATTAGAAAAGTACCCTAAGTAAGCTAAATTTGGATATTTTGTTGAAAAATGGGTCAATAGTGCTGCAGAAGAACGCATCTGGTTTTTCCCCTGCAAATTGTATCAACAAGGGATTTGTGGTGCTGAAATCACTATCATTCCAGCATACAGGAACAGGCAGACTTTTGTCAGAAAAACACATTTTCTACACAGTTTGGGTATTTTACTGGGACATAGCCTATTTTTGCTACTTTTTGTGCTATCAACCTCCTTCCAGTTCGTTGTAGAAATGCTATACATGTCTCAGAGGTAGACAAAAATTCTGAATTCAGCAAGGGGTCACTTTGGTAGATACTTCAAGTTTTTTTTTATAGATACAGTTGAAATATGAAATATTCAAAATGAGTAGAAAAACAAACAGGCATTTCTGCCTACGTTTTCACATGTAATTTCTTCTAAGTATGACAGATTTTTAAAAACAATATACCATTACATCCGAGGGATCCTTCTGGTTGTGAAGATATATACGACTTGTAGCTACACCAAGAACCCGAGGAACCTAGAGCGAATAACTGAGTATGGGGATATAGTAATTTATTTCCTAAAATATAAAGAGTGAAAAATAGGTATCAAGGACACCTATGTATTTCCGAAATGATAACAAAATAGCAGAAGTTATTTGCACATCTCTGAAATTGTGGGTACCCACACTAGCATGTGAATTATAGAACATGGTTCAAAGTGACTTCTTTTTTACACATTGTCTTACATTTAGATGGCAGAAATGCATAGAAAGTCAAAGGGTAATAACAGTTGTTCTACAATTCTGTGTTCCTCTAAGTTTCCTGATACATATGTAACCTCACTTGTGAGGGTAGGCCTAGTGCCTGCGACAGGACACGGCTTGAAATGCAAAATGGACATATCACATTTTTTTAAATGAAAACTGATACTTTTTCGCTTTGTGCCTAGCTATTGATTTTGGACCCTAGCTCAGCCAGCACCTAGCAAACCTGTATATTTTTGAAAACTAGAAAACCAGGGAATCCAGGATGGGGTGGCTTCTGTGGCTCTGACCAGGTTGTATTACCCAGAATCCCTTGCAAACTTCAAACTTTGTCAAACAACACATGTTCCTCATATTTCTGTGATGGAAAGTTCTGGATTCTGCAAAAAGAAAGAGCACAAGTATGGTAGACATGAGCAACATTTCTAAGCCACAAGCAGCTCATCAGGTAGAAAAGCTAATATGTGATTGTTAGAAAACCACCTGAATACTCAAGAAGCATCTCACTGAAATCTATTAAATCAGTTGGATCACCAATCACATCAATCTCAAGAGACCTTCCTCAAAGGATACTACAGAGAGATATGTCAGACTCAGACAGCTTGCCATCTCATTTTCTTTATCAGATAAATTAATACTTGCACAAATATCCAGAAAATCCACATAGACGACCACCAAAATACTTATTCATCAATTAGAGAATAGCTCACCACAAACAAAAGTTATGCATTCAAACAAGGTATGTCAGGTAGAGCCACACAACTACACAAACATCACATCCTCTCGATGACAAGGGAACCTCAACCAGCTGGACAAGCTGAGATTTGGGAAAAACTGGACACTTGCGGAGACAATGAGTGGTCTCTGCATGTGGCAGTAAATATGGTTTAATCATACCTTTATAAGGAAGGGGAAGCCATGTGGGAAATTTATTATTTGTCCTTAATATGGATAGATATGTGTTGTTGTGAAGACACTGGAACCATGGGGGGCTAGCAGGACACTGGACACCAGTTCCTGTGTGTGGGGGGGGGGGGGGGGGGGTGTTTGAGAAAGACAGTCCGTGAGTGATACAAAATGCATTTCAGTGTAGGGTAAAGCAGGTAGAGCATGGGTTGCAACAGACTCCTTCAGAAGTAGTGCTGCTGACAGCCATGATTTACTGAGGGTGAAGATTAGAGTAATGCAAAACCTATATCTGTGTGGCCTGCTAATCCTACACCAGGACACATCATGCCTCAAGTCACATAATTCTATTTTGCTAAAACTCTTTTGAGAGTTCCTGATTCTGAACTGTGGAAGCTCAATAAGAAATATTGCATGTTCCTATGAACAGCAGGAGTTCACTGAATGTTTTGAGCAGAGAGGCTTATAACAGTTGATAGCTGATGTGAGAACTGGAGAGGCAAATGCCACCCTAGAAAAAAGAGAAAGGAGTTAGACTAGATTATTCCGGGGAGCAATGGTATTTCAAAGAAAAAGATGTTTTGACTTGTGATCCAGCTTTTTTGCACAAGAGCAGAATGCCGGCTGTAACACCACTAAATGGAGAACTCACATTGGTCTGCCGAGCAATGATATTTCTTTTCAAGTAGGGTGATATACTAAGATGGCACACATCTCATAACAATAAAGGAAACGTTTAGGAAGGTAGGATTTTTCTGCATGGTTCCCCCCACTTTTTTGCCTGTTGCGCATGGTTCCCCCCACTTTTTTGCCTGTTGCTAAACTGTATTTTGACTGGTCTGATTGGGATCCTACTAATCAGGACCCCATTCTATCTGCTTTCCCTAGATTGTTGTGTTGAGTACTTAGGAGCATCCTAGATTGGATACTGGGTTACCCTTGTCAGTCCCTAGTATATGGTACCCACGTACACAAGGCACAGGTACCCCAGCGGTCTACCACTGGCTGAAGCATGTATTAGTCCATCCATGGGAGACCATTCAAAGTAGAACTAAAGGCTTCCTATTAGAGCCAATGCAAGTTGGTGCAGGCACCTCTTACTAATGATATAGGTTTACTATATCTAAGGGTCACTGCACTTAAAACCTATAAGTCACCCCTATAGCAGGCCGATACATGGTGCTTGGTTCTAAGTGAGAGGGAGTCCCTGCCTGAGCAGGACACCCCTGTAGCCTACAAAGTCCATTCTCCCGTTTTTTCAGTGAAGCAGCCATATACTATTTAGAGGGGCATCACGTAATTACGCAATGACCATCTAAAATATGGCTGGAATGACTCCAATCATTTTTGGTATCAAACATGTTGGAATCATACCCTCACACTGTACAGTGTAGGAGGTATGATTTCAAGCACTGGGAGAGCGCTCCATTAGGCTCTCAGTGTTCCTGGTACCAGCCTTCTAGACCGGGACAGCACAAAATAGTTGCTGCCGACCAGGGACACATTTATGCCCTCCTTCTGCTGAGCCATGCTCGAGCAGGGGAAGGTAGAACCATAGGTATCCTGTCACAGGGAAGTGAGACTATTTGTAAAGCACAATACTTACATGTGAGGGTCTCAAGGCACTGGGGGGGCTGCTACTGCTTGAATAGCCAGGTCTTGAGGAGTCTTCTGAAGGTTAACAGGTCCTGGGTCTACCGTAGGAGGTTGGGGAGGGTGTTTCAGGTCTTGGTGGCGTGGTGGGAGAACGATCTGCCACCAGAGGTCGCTCTTCGGATGTGGGGGACTGTGGCGAGGGCAAGGTTGGCGGACCAGGGCTGGCGGTTGGGGATGTAGAAGCTGAGTCATCTGTTTAGGTATGTTGGTCCGGTGTTGTGGAATGCCTTGTGTGAGTGGGTGAGGAGCTTGAAGGTGTTCCTCTCATTGACGGGGAGCCAGTGCAGGTCTCTAGGTGGGGAATGATGTAGCTGCAGCGAGGGATGTCGAGGATCAGGTGTGCAGAGGCGTTCTGAATGTGTTGAAGTCGTTACAGGAGTTTGGTCAAGGCTCCTGCGTAGAGTCCGTTTCTATAGTCCAGTCTGCTGCTGACGAGGGCCCATTCTTCTTGTTTCGGTGGGGATCCACCTGTAGATCTTACGGAGCATGCGGAGGGTGTTGAAGCAGGAGGATAAGACGGTGTTGACCTGCTTTGTCATGGAGATCGTACAGTTGAGGATGAACCCTAGGTTGCATGCATGGTCAGTGGGTGTTGGAGCTGTTCTCAGTGCGGTCGGCCACCAGGAGTCATCGCAGGCCGAGGGGGTGGAGTCGAGGATGAGGACTTCTGTCTTGTCCGAGTTTATCTTCAGTCGGTTGTACTTCATCCACTCGGCGATAGCTTTAATTCCTTTGTGGAGGTTGTTTTTGGTGATGAGGGGGTCCATGGTGAGGGAGAGGATCAGCTGGGTGTCGTCGGCGTAGGAGATGATGTTGAGGTAATGCAGTCGGGCGACGTGGGCGAGCGGTGCCATGTAGATGTTGAACAGTGTTGGGCTGAGGGATGAGCCCATGGGTACGCCACAGATGATCTTGGTGGCTTCGGAGTAGAAAGGGGGAGGCAGATTTTCTGGGTTCTGCCGGAGAGGAAGGAGGTTGTCCAGTCCATTGCCTTGTCTTGGATCCCAGCTTCATGGAGGCCTGTGCATAGGGTATGGTGGCAGACTGTGTCGAAGGCGGCTGACGGGTCCAGTAGGATGAGGGCAGCGGTTTCTCCGTTGTCCAGCAGGGCCCTAATGCATCAGTGGCGGCAATGACAGCAGTTTCAGGGCTGTGGTTGCTGCGGAACCCGGACTGGGACGGGTCCAGCATGCTGTTCTCCTCGAGGTAGTGGGTCAGTTATTTGTTGACGATCTTCTCGATGACCTACGCCGAGAATGGGAGCATGGGTTTTTTGAGTAAAGCTCTCCGGGAAGGTTGCTGTCTCGAAGAAGATGTTGATAGCTTTCCAGAGATGGTGTGCAATTGAGAGAGCGCAGACTGAACAAAATGCACGAGTGCACCATAAGTATAAGTTAGTCGCACAAATATAATAGAAGTGCTTGTAAGTGTTGAGGATATATTCACCTATGCTTAGACGTGTGTAGTTAACATAGAGAATTCATATAGAAATGGGACTGACGCAGAAATGTGTGGAAAATGTATTCTTATTAGACGTGATTAATCATGATCCATGTTATGTAGCTGCTAATGGAGGAATGTCATGCTGCAAAGCATAGAAGGGAGCAGGCCTCATGGCCAGGGCAGAAGGGTTTAGAAATGTACACTTATGCATAAACATGGATTGCACTAATGTTATAGTAATTCTGTTTATTCGTTAGATTTATATCCCATAGAAGTGTTTCTCATAATCAAAGAATAAAGTGTTAACATGTTATTTTAATTCACAAAAGGATTTGAAGAGAATAAACCTCTGCGAGAAGGGTTGTAGGCCTGAAAGGAGAAAATGGTTTTTCTAATTTGCACGTGCTGATACATGCCGAGTTGGGTTGAGAAATAAGTTGCAAACTTCTGTTAGAAGTCTATGAGAATTGGGATTCAAGTTGCGGATGTCTGTCTGCAGGTGCGAGGGGGTCTCGATTAAAAGTTTGATGAATAGAGCTCTGTTCGAGTAGACTGGTACAGACATGGAGGAGGATTCAGGAATGTTTAGGGGGTATCAGCGGGCCGGAGAAGAGCCTGAGAAGCAAGGTCAACGCTGAACACGAGGCCCAGAGGAAGATCATCATGGAAAAAGCCAGAACCGACACCACGTGAGGGGCGTCTCGTGAGGGGCATTACAACTGTAATTGTGTTTTTGCATTAGGGACAGCACCCCTGGGTGGAGGAAGAGCAGATGCCTGAGGACCTTTCAGAGAGCGGATGGGTAGGCAGAGAGGGGTCATGACTGGAGATCATAGGTTTTCACCTAAGACTAAGAGTGAGTGATCTTCTTAGGAGGACATTCACAGCTGACAACTTTGATAGGTTGGGACCAGGTTAAGTAGGGATACCATCTAGTACAGGGTAGGGACAGCCTAACCTGATTCCTTCCTTCCTTTGTAAATGACGAACAGATCACAATTCGTGTCTATGCTTGCATCCCTGCTGATTCTGGAGCTAGTTCTAGTAGTGTTCTTTGCTCGCCTAAGAAATTTCAGAGAACATATGTTTATATTAGTGCCTCTATATCTTTTGAATCTCGTTTTGAGATGCTTGTATTTGCAGTTATCAATGACTCTGTAATAAACTTTAAAACTTAGAAGTAGTATGTGGTTTTTCAGAGTCAAGCTCATTATTGATCAAACTAACCTGGTATTGGATACACTTTCTTTCCTCGATGACAGGCAATAAAGATTCGATCGACCAGAACGGGGTTTAGATCTAGAGTGATAAGATAGAGATCAAAAATCCCGCCCTACCAGTTGGTAGCAGAGGATGGCTGCCTTCTTGAGGAAGATGATCTAGGCCAGGTTAGATTACCCCAAGGCCCCTAGTGATCGATGATCGGAAGAATCGCCCGCCGAAGAAGGCGCTGACGGCGCGAGAAAGAAAAGCAGCAGTAACGGTCGAAAGTGAGTATAAAGGGTCATGCGTGTTAGATTGCGGTGTTTCTGTGTTGCATCTATGTTGTAATGTCTTGCGGAGTTGAATGCCTGTAGAGTGACTGTGGAACAGGTTGTGAGCGCGCGCAACCGGTGCAAATCTTAAGTTCAGAAGAGAGCTTAAGTGGTTCGGGTGTATCGGACATCCAGAGTAATTGTCAACCAAGAGTGAAGGGGGTCATGAGATACCATTGATCGCCCGCAGGACCTAGATAGGGGGAACGTAAGAGTGAGTGTGTGAGTAACAGACGCTGGTCAGAAGTTACTGTGTGCAAGCAACCTATCAGAGAGACGATTGCCTGGAAAGGCATTCCGTCAGTTGTGGTGACAATTACAGATAGACTGTGGACGTACAGGCAAGAAAAGTGATCGCTTGGTCGGAAGTAGTCATTTTTCGGTGTATGAATGGGACGCATGCGTGACCGAGAGACGAGCTGAGAAAGGAGGGGAACTGCTGCGAGAGGGGAGACGAGTGACGTCGGAAAGCGCCGCGCTGGGATTGGCTGGAAGGGGTGAGACCGCGCTGTGATAGGCCAGCTAGCATAGCCGCGCTAGGATTGGCGGACTGTTACCAGGAAGTAAACAGAATAGCGAAGCAGGAAATTGTGCGTTTAATCATGAAATGTTTTAAATGGTTAAGAGCGGCGTTTAAGAGAGAGAGGCGGAGATCTTATGATGGGGAAGAAGCCCCGCCGGAGGGTACGCTGGCAAATTATATGGCAACGAATGTTGGGTTGCATACTATATTGTGGATTTCAAATTGGTGTAAGATTACAGAAGGGAATGAGGAACTGACGTTTCCAAAGTACGGGACGTTTAGATTAGAGGTATTACATCGATTAAAAGCAGTTATGACCTCAATGAGACCTCTGCCTAGACCGACCCAGTTTGAAGCCCTCAATGCATGGATTAGGGCGGCACACGATAGAAACCAGAACAGGCGCCAAGAAAGGGTGAAAAGATCGGTAAGAGCAGTGCAGGATGCCAAATGGGATGCGGATGCTAAAAGATGGAGAGTGCATAACATTGAAGTAAACAAACTGTACCCAGTGATAGAGGTGGCGGAAAACAAGAGCCCATTCGAGGAAGATGATGAGAGCGAGACAGAGGACAGCCTGATAAATAGGTTGCTAACAGATAGGCCACCCCCGTACCATAAAGAGACAGAAAATGCCGAGCCCAGTAGAGAAGGGGGGGCTGGCATAGGGGAGTATAGACCGCTTCCTAGCACAGATTGGGATCCCACTGCAAATAAAGCATTGCCTCAACCTAGTCCGGTGCAGAGGGTAGTCGGAAGGTTTGTGGTACAAAAAGCGCCAGAAACGGAGCGTGCCACATCCTATGCACTGCCAGACGCCCTGCAAGTACCTGTTACTATAGGTCCTATAGTATCGATTTATGACCCAGAGAAAGCCGGAGGGGAGGAACAGGTACGACTAGACAGGGAGAGAGCAGAAATGGCGAGGAGGAATGATACAATCAATTCCCCAAGACAGCCGCCAGGACCAAGAGATTGGAGTATCCCAGTACATACAGCAGTAGATCCCACAAGAGATCAGGGGGGCCCGAGATGGCCGACAGATCTGAGGGGATCAGGGCCGAAATCCTTCCAGGAGTTAAGAGAGTACCTGAAGGAATGGGATGCGACAGTAGAGGCTCACAAGAGCCTGATAACAGCGGAAGCTGAAAGGGAAAGCCAAGATACAGGATCCGGACTCACTGCGGGGCTGACGAGAGCAGTCCGGAGTGGGTCGGGAAGAGTCAGGAAAATAGAGAAGATACTTGTCGTACCAGAAGTGGAGGTAGACCAGTACTGGAAAACAGGAGTACAGGCCCGGAGTGTGGGGGGGTGTCCCGCCCCATTCACAGTGAAGGGGATAGGAGAACGCAGGAGTACAGGGACAGCTTTAAGTGCACACACTATACCTCTGGCAATAGTGGACAAAACGAGAGTTGCGAGAGGTCTCGCCATGATCCCCGTGATCAAGTACATGAACGGAATACGGGAGACATGGGCAGCCGAGAAGGAACTTACCAGATACTGAGTGACACTAGACAAAGAGGGAACAGCGTCAGGGTAGAGAACAGCAGAGAGTCCTATCATGGGGCCAAGGAGAACAGGCAGAATGGACAAAACGAAATGGGGGGAAACAGGGCAGTGTTTCACCACCCTCCAAGGGAAGATGGCCGAGCATGGGACTTAGAAAGATGGGAACAAGGGAGGACTCTCATTAATACCCCTGAGCCTAGGCGTAGGACCCGGAGCTGGGATGGGAGAGATATCAATGAACACGCTAAGAAAGACATACTGCGAGCCGAGATAACAGCAAAGAGACTTGATCTCGCCGGTTTAAGATCAGATCTGGATGACATGGTAGATGGTACTTTGCCTTTGGAGAGAATGGAGATGTACGAGCAGGATGAAATACTGTTCATGGCAAAGGACATCACTAGGAAAGCGAGAGCAGCACATGAGAAATTAGTTGAACTGGCAGGAAAATACATGGTAGACTTGTCAAGGACCAAAGCATTACAGGGTAACCACCGGCTACATTATTCAGATCAGGACCTAGATGAGAGAAGAACAATAGGATTAAAAACACACATAAGGGAACTGATCACTGGAATAAGGACATGGAGAGCGCTGGATAAATGGGAAGAAAGATGGTCCAAGAAAGGGACCGTCAGGAGAAGCACAATTGGGATGTCCCCAGAGAGAGGGCTGCAGAAGATAGAGGCATACCCTTTGCGTGAGGTTGCAAACGGGAGCTATGTGCATGTGCCCTGGAGTAGGGGGGACTTAGCTGCCTTTACCAATTCCTTTCCTAAATTGAGGGAAAATCCAGTGGAATGGTACAAGCAGGTAGAGAGGTTCGTAAAAATCTCCAAAGTACTCTGGATTGACCTGAACACCCTGTTTGACATTGTGGTGCCAGGAGATTTGTGGTCAGCATGTAAGGTCAGTGCTGAATGGCCCACATCAGAACCAGAGAGAGATGCACGGACTAATGGACCGTCCGAGACAGTAATGGCAATATATGAGAGAGTGATGACTTGGCTGAAGGATAAGGTGCCAATGCAGGACATAGATTGGGTCAAAATAGATCGAACTAGGCAGGAACCCAAGGAGACAGTCCATGAATATTATGAGAGGTTGCTGAAGGCGTTTAAACAATATAGCGGGTTGGACGTAATGGATCCTAAAGACATAGGGCAGTTTGTGTCTAAATTCGTTTTGGGCTTAAGACCGGATATTTGTTTAATGATTCAGCAACACTTGATTTGTTGGCAAAATAAACCCTTAGACGAAATTCTGAGATATGCTAGGTACTGCAGTGTTGAGATAGATTCAAAAGCTAAGAAGCTAAAAGAAAAACTGATGGTGGTACAGATGCAGCCAGCTGGTAAGGGTGGACAATAGCAACAGGGAACAGGGACTGGGGGCAGGAGACCGAATAACCAGAACAAAGGTAATGAGGAGAACTCCAACTTCAGACCTAGGGTAGATGTTGCGACATTGAAAAAGACGACCCGGTGCCACCAATGTAACGAGGTGGGACATTGGAAACGCGAGTGTCCCTACAACGTTGAGATTGGAGAACTAGAGATAGAGGAGGAAGGGGTTCAAAACACTCCAGGAAACGGGGCGACAGCATACCAAGGAAAGGTGGTCAAAGGGGGTCCCCAGCACCACGAGCCCAGTTCCCTCAACCACCCCGAATAGCGACAGGGGGAAAGACCTATAGACAGATGCCTCTTTTCGTAGGAGGAGAAGAGTGTTACTACGTTGATCCCCTAACAGGACAGAGAGTGGAGAGAGAAGACTGTACCCTCGGGGCCGTCTTAGAAGTAGATCAAAGGGGACCATACGTTGAGGCCGAAGTGGCAGGGTGCCCCACGACTTTCTTAGTAGACACAGGGGCCACTCGATCCACGATAAGATCAGCCGTAGTTCCAGGCCTGCCAATGTCCGGAGAAACGATTCAGGTGGTGGGGGTCGCAAACAGGAGAATGACAAGCCCATTGACAGAACCAGTGCTAGTGAAAATAGGGAAATACAGCGATGAACATCAGTTTGTGGTTTGTGATTCTAGTCCTGTATGTCTATTGGGAAGGGATTTATTGTGCAAGT
Source organism: Lissotriton vulgaris (assembly GCF_964263255.1). NCBI lineage: Eukaryota > Metazoa > Chordata > Amphibia > Caudata > Salamandridae > Lissotriton > Lissotriton vulgaris. Next base: position 276,879,505 of record NC_141688.1, read on the forward strand.
TAAATTGTACAATATACTGCACACCCCAGGGAGTGGAGGTACTGACTAATGATGACGACGCTGACTTTAAGGTCGCCAACTCAAGAACGTGCGTGGAGTTATATCCCACTTTAACAGTGGATGAGCTCCCCTGGGATCTAAGGGAGACCGTGGTACCAGAAGTGTGGGACTTCACTGGGGAAGAGATTGGACTAGTCAAGGGAGTAGACCCAGTGAAAATCATAGTGAAACCGAATGCTGAGTTTCTGAGAACACCCCAATACAAATTGACCCCAGAAACGATTGCAGGGATAAAACCCGTGATCGAGTCCATGATTAAGCAGGGAATACTGAAAGAAATCGTGGGTAGTCCATGTAACTCCCCGATTATGGGTTTGCAGAAACCAAGTGGGAAATTCAGAATAGTGCAGGACCTTCGAAAAATCAATAACATAGTTGTTTCATGTTGTCCAGTGGTACCGAATCCATCAGTGATATTGTTTCAGATACCGTTCCAAGCCGAATGGTTCACAGTGATAGACCTTTGCCAGGCTTTCTTTTCGATCCCTTTGGACGAGGATAGCCACTTTCTTTTCGCTTTTAAGCTGGAAGGTCGCGTATTAACATGGTGTCGTATCCCACAGGGGTATACAGAGAGCCCATCGATCTTTAACCAGCTTTTGAAGAAAAATCTTGAAAGTCTAGTACTGCCCCAGAATTCGGTTCTGGTCCAATACATAGACGACCTACTTGTCGCGTCAGAAACTGAAGAAGCTTGCAGGGAGGACTCCATTGCATTGCTAAATCACCTAGCTGTAAACGGGCACAAGGTGTCTCTGAGCAAATTGCAGTACTGCCTGACAGAAGTGCAGTACTTGGGGCACAGAATTGAAAAAGGAAAGCGGAAGGTGTCACCAGACAGAATAGAGGCGATCATGAAAATGAACGCACCTAAAACACAGAGAGAGGTCAGGATGTTCCTAGGGATGGTGGGTTACTGTCGACGGTGGATAGCAAACTTTTCACTGAAAGCAAAACCCTTGCAAAAACTGACGCACAAGGAGGTGAGTGATCCGGTACCATGGGACAAAGATTGTTTTATGGCGTTCCTGCAGCTGAGAGAGGACCTGTGTCATGCTCCTGCTCTGGGAATGCCAGATTACGACAAACCATTCTTGCTTTACTGTTGTGAAAGAGAGGGTTGTGCTTTGTCAGTCCTGGTCCAAATCCATGGGAATGCCCGTAGACCAGTTGCCTACTTTTCGGCTACCTTAGACCCAGTAGCCGCAGCGTTGCCCGGATGTCTCAAATCCGTTGCTGCAACGGGTGTCAGCATTGAGCGGTGTGTGAATATAGTTATGGGACATCAGTTAGAGGTGTATGTGCCACATTCTGTTGAACTGTTGATGACCAGGACCAAAACACAGCATCTGACCAATAACAGGCTCACGCGCTATGAGCAAGTCATTCTTGCTGCAGAGAACGTGACCCTCAAGAGATGCTCTGTTTTGAACCCTGCTACATTGATGCCACTCCCAAGTGACATTGATGATGATGTATGTACAGACCACGATTGCCTTGATGTGACTGAACTATGCACCAAACCGAGACCCGACATCGTGGATGAGCCACTGACTGACCCTGATGAAGTTTTCTTTGTCAATGGCTCATGCGTAAGAGACGATGTTGGTCAGTTAAGAGCAGCTTATACTGTTTGTACAATTACTGGAGTTGTGGAAGCCACATGCCTGGAAGGAGTACACTCCGCTCAGGTAGCTGAAATTATTGCATTGACGCGTGCCTGCCAGGCAAGCAACAAAATTCGAATCACCATATACACCGATAGCCAATATGGTTTCGGGGTAGTTCATGATTACGGGCAATTATGGTCTCAAAGGGGTTACATGACCTCTTCAGGTTCCCCCATTCGAAATGGGGAGTTTGTACGCATATTGTTGGAAGCCTTGCAATGTCCGGCAGCTATTGCCGTCGTGAAATGTACCGCACACACAAGGAACATGGACTTTGTGTCACAGGGCAATAGATACGCTGACGAGGTGGCACGATACTGTGCCGAGCAGGGATACTCCTTCACGGAGGTGGAAGTGGGAGGAATCAGTGTAAGGACTGAATTAGCTATGATATTGGAAACCGTAGATACTTGGGACGAGTTAAAATGTGTACAAGAAAATGCACCCGATTTTGAGAAAAGAACATGGGAAACTGCAGGATGTGTGATAGGAGACACAGACTTTTGGGTTTCATCCGATGGAAGGGCAGTGTTGCCCAACGAGTTGGTGAGCCCAATGGCGAGACAAATACATGGTCCAGTACACCTAGGGAGAGACGCTATGCTGAGAGTATTCAGACAAACCTGGTACAACCCCAAGTTCAGAGTAGCAGCAGAAGCAGTGTGCCAGCGTTGTGTGACCTGTCAGCAGCTGAATATAGGGAAAAGAACACCAGTTGCATTGAGTCACATAGGGAGGTCTGGAGGTCCATTCAATCGAATGCAAATTGATTTCATTGAAATGCCAAGGTGCAACCGCCTTCGATACGTGCTGGTGGTTGTTTGCATATTTTCCAGATGGGTCGAGGCATACCCTACACGCAGGTGTGACACCCTCACAGTAGCCAAGTTATTGCTTAGGGAGCTCATTCCGCGCTTCGGGGTACCGGCCTCTTTGGAATCAGATAGGGGAACACATTTCAACAGCGAGCTTGTGAAGATGATTTGTGCAGCCCTGAACATAGACCAGAAATTGCATTGTAGTTATCGACCAGAAGCTTCGGGGATTGTGGAGCAGATAAACGGCACCATAAAGTCCCGAATTGCCAAAATGTGTTCATCAACGTCTCTGAGTTGGCCCGATGCCTTGCCACTAGTTCTCATGAGCATCCGTAGTACCCCAGACAGAAGAACGGGACTATCGCCACACGAGGTGTTGATGGGGAGGGCAATGAGATTGCCATCAGTACCGACTGCAGCCTTGTTGAATATCACAGATGATATGATCCTGGACTATTGTAAGGGTCTGTCTGACGCCATTCATTCTGTGTCCCTTCAGGTGCAGGCTGCTGAGGTCCCGTCGTGCCAGGACTTGTGTCATGACCTGTGCCCTGGAGATTGGGTACTGATCAAAAAGCACGTCAGAAGAAGTTGCCTAGATGTCCGCTGGCGTGGGCCCTACCAGATCATCCTAATCTCGAACACTGCTGTGAAGGTGGGAGGACTGCCCAACTGGATCCACGCGTCTCACACGCGGAGAGTTCCAGCACCTTTGGAAGAAACAGCTCCTCTCTCGGATGTACGTCCAGCTGCGGACAGAGAAGCCACAGAGGGGGTCAGCCAAGCTGTAGAGGTGCCAGAAGAAGCTGGGAGCGTGTCTGACCAAGCTGAGGACGGTCAGTACAACAGTGAAACCGACGACGCCACAGAAGGTGGAAGCAGCTGGGAGTACGAATCAGACGCTGACCAAGCTGAAAATGAGCACGAGCAAAGCAGAAAGACAAGAAGCGGAAGGGCAAGGCGTGGAGAGGCTAGCTGGCCGCAAAGGAGAAGGTCAAGTCTGAGGTCAACTCCAGAGAGAACCCTTGCTCCAATATCCGAAGACTCAGACCCGGACGAAGGTGCTCTGGGTGCTGAAGCAGCAGGCCCAAGAAGGTCAAGGAGAGTACGTGTGCCTAACAGAAGATACGCCACTCCTGAGTGGACATATCTGGCGACAGATGTCTTGGGAACGAGCTACAGGGAGAATAAGGGCGGTGCTAGTGACCAGCTCTGAACCCATCATTACAGTAGAAGTACAGCTGTTGGTGCCTGGAGTCGAAACCGAAGGGTCACTAACGTTCAAACTCCCCAACCCTCCCTACCTGAGCAAGTTAAAGCACATGTTCTTCACCGAATTGCAATTCCCCGACTTTGGAACAACGATAACAAGCCATGAAGAGCACATCCTTCGCTTGGAAATATTGAACTACGCTATCCAAGCCGCTGGTCCAAGTCTTGTAGTGGATGCTTAAAGACTCTGTGAATAAACAAGAGTAAGAAGATAACCTAGCGCCTAGGAATGCAGAGAAAACTTAGGGGTTTCCTTTAAGTTGACGGAGAAGGGCTAGGGTTGTCTGTGTCAAGGTTCAAAAAGACTTTTGCAAAAAGAAAATTGCCAGCTTCCAGTTGTGTGGTTCTAAAGAAGTAGAGACAAGAGAGACTGTAAAGGAACTCAAAGAGAAAGAACTTTGTGGTGCAAAGGAGAAAGGAACCATACTATCTGTAGAACATGGAGGCCGGTAATCCAAACCGCAGAGCCAAATGTATAATAGGCACATTAATAGTGGGAGTGATACTTCTTATAGCTTTGGTAGTTACTGTATCATATGTGATGGGACACGAGAGTGAGGCAAGGGTACCAGATGAAAAATCTGTAGTGACACCAGAACCCACTGCTGCTGGTAAGAAAGGGGAAACAGTACAGGAGAAAGCGTTATTAGCAGCAGAAGCCCGTAGGTTACACATGGATGAGTCCCAAGGCGACTATAGGTCAAATGCTTATGCCAAATTGTTATATGAATATGTAGATGCCATGGAGGTCAAGGACTGTTATGTTTGTATGCAATTGCCTGTGTCTGTAGATGAAGGCATCAGATATCATCACCTACCACTGACTTATGGCATTACATGTAGCTTATTGCTTAGCATATTTTATGGTAGAGATAGTTTTGAGTACTACTTTTCTAATTACGATTCGGTGTTACCTGAAGTCCCAAATTACAAGCAAATGAATAAGTGGGACTATTATAAGAGTGAAGACAGATTGGCAAAGTTCTTCATTCCGTGGGATACTTTAGATACTTCACATGCCCGCAGAAATAACCTGACATGCAAAGTGTCAGAAGTCGAGAAGAAGTTTATAGGGCAAGTGGATGATCGATATAGAAGGCAAAAGATTCTGAAAAAATCAGGACAGTGGAAGACAGATTGGACCGAGGAGGAGAAGGACCATAAAAGAAAGGGTAGTAGTGGTCCTATAGCTTTGGATAGAACACAGAAAGGGAAGTTATGCCTTCACAGAAGCAAAACGTACTACGAAAATGTATTCGTAGGGGAGGTCAGTTGTGAACATGCTTTTAGATTAGAATATTACACAAAGGACTTTCTGAAGGGAATGCAAGTGATTCCAAATGTATATTTTGTATGTGGAAGAAGTGCCTATGTGAGACTACCTGACAACTGGTATGGATCGTGTTATTTGGCAATTGTCTTCCCCAAAATATACCATGCTAAAGACTTGGAGATCATAGAGGGCAAAGCCTCAACAAGAGGAAGAAGAGACGTAGGGGATGCAGAACTAGTTGGAGATGTATTTGGCACTGCATTTCCTATTTTAGGACTGATCCTCAATGATGTCAAGATCAGGAGACTGGCAACAGTAGACAGGTTGTCTGCCAGTACTGCTAGATCCTTAATGCTGGTGGAAGGAGAGATGCAATCGATAAGGGCCATGGTGCTCCAGAACCGTCTTGCGTTAGACGTTCTGTTAGCAAAAGAGGGCGGAGTCCGTAAGGCTTTGAAGGTCCAGGAATGTTGCACTTACATTCCAGACAATTCAAAACCTCTGGAGAAAGTTATCATGAACATAACTAACATTCACAAAGAGATCGAAGACCTGACTAAAGTAAATGTTTGGGAAAAAGTGGGCCATGGAATGGGTGAAGTTGGAGGTTGGTTCGCCAACATAGGGAAGAGCTTTGTATGGTACATACTGAAGCCTATCATCATAATACTGATCTGCGTGATCATGTTGTGGGGATTGGTGAGGTCGTACCAATGGTACAGATCAAATAGGTTGGAGAGATCCAGGAGAGAACAGGAACGGAGATTAGCTGCCATGCAAGACAATCAGTACAAGAGTCTGAGGGCTCTCGAAATGCTGAAACGAGGGGGGATGGCAACTAGTTCAGTTTGAATTTTGGTGATGACCACGAGAGGTCATCAAAGGGGGGAACTGAGAGAGCGCAAACTGAACAAAATGCACGAGTGCACCATAAGTATAAGTTAGTCGCACAAATATAATAGAAGTGCTTGTAAGTGTTGAGGATATATTCACCTATGCTTAGACGTGTGTAGTTAACATAGAGAATTCATATAGAAATGGGACTGACGCAGAAATGTGTGGAAAATGTATTCTTATTAGACGTGATTAATCATGATCCATGTTATGTAGCTGCTAATGGAGGAATGTCATGCTGCAAAGCATAGAAGGGAGCAGGCCTCATGGCCAGGGCAGAAGGGTTTAGAAATGTACACTTATGCATAAACATGGATTGCACTAATGTTATAGTAATTCTGTTTATTCGTTAGATTTATATCCCATAGAAGTGTTTCTCATAATCAAAGAATAAAGTGTTAACATGTTATTTTAATTCACGAAAGGATTTGAAGAGAATAAACCTCTGCGAGAAGGGTTGTAGGCCTGAAAGGAGAAAAGGGTTTTTCTAATTTGCACGTGCTGATACATGCCGAGTTGGGTTGAGAAATAAGTTGCAAACTTCTGTTAGAAGTCTATGAGAATTGGGATTCAAGTTGCGGATGTCTGTCTGCAGGTGCGAGGGGTCTCGATTAAAAGTTTGATGAATAGAGCTCTGTTCGAGTAGACTGGTACAGACATGGAGGAGGATTCAGGAATGTTTAGGGGGTATCAGCGGGCCGGAGAAGAGCCTGAGAAGCAAGGTCCACGCTGAACACGAGGCCCAGAGGAAGATCATCATGGAAAAAGCCAGAACCGACACCACGTGAGGGGCGTCTCGTGAGGGGCGTTACAACTGTAATTGTGTTTTTGCATTAGGGACAGCACCCCTGGGTGGAGGAAGAGCAGATGCCTGAGGACCTTTCAGAGAGCGGATGGGTAGGCAGAGAGGGGTCATGACTGGAGATCATAGGTTTTCACCTAAGACTAAGAGTGGGTGATCTTCTTAGGAGGACATTCACAGCTGACACCTTTGATAGGTTGGGACCAGGTTAAGTAGGGATACCATCTAGTACAGGGTAGGGACAGCCTAACCTGATTCCTTCCTTCCTTTGTAAATGACGGACAGATCACAATTCGTGTCTATGCTTGCATCCCTGCTGATTCTGGAGCTAGTTCTAGTAGTGTTCTTTGCTCGCCTAAGAAATTTCAGAGAACATATGTTTATATTAGTGCCTCTATATCTTTTGAATCTCGTTTTGAGATGCCTGTATTTGCAGTTATCAATGACTCTGTAATAAACTTTAAAACTTAGAAGTAGTATGTGGTTTTTCAGAGTCGAGCTCATTATTGATCAAACTAACCTGGTATTGGATACACTTTCTTTCCTCAATGACAGGCAATAAAGATTCGATCGACCAGAACGGGGTTTAGATCTAGAGTGATAAGATAGAGATCAAAAATCCCGCCCTCCCACAATAGAGGTGCTGGCTTTGTTGAAGATGTGGTGTGGGCATGGGTCTGACGGAGATCCCGTGTGGATAGTGTTCATGCTTTTGATGGTGTTGTCATCGTTTATGTTGGTCCAGGAGAGCAGGGGGTTAGTGCGGATGGTGGCCGTGGGGACGGCGGTCTCAGTGGTTGTCAGAGCGGTCGTGACGTAGAAGCTGTTGTGGATGTCTGCGATCTTGCAATGGAGGAAGGTGGCAAGTGAGTCAAACAGGTCTTGGCGAAGGTGAGATGTTGTTGGTGTTGGAGCTGGGGTTGGAGAGTTCTTTCACGATGATGAAGAGCTCTTTGTTGTTCAATCAATCAATCAATCAGAGTACTTGTAAAGCGCTCTACTTACCCGTGAGGGTCTCAAGGTTCTATGGGGAGAGGGGGGTGCTGCTACTGCTCGAACAGCCAGGTCTTGAGTAGTCTTCTGAAGACGAGTAGGTCTTGGGTCTGCCGTATGTGGGTAGGGAGGGTCTTTCAGGTCTTGGCGGCGAGGTCGGAGAAGGTCGTTCGTTGGATGCGGGGGACAGCAACGAGGGCGAAGCTGGCGGAGGGGAGGGGTGGGGGTGTAGAAGCTGAGTCTGCTGTTCAGGTAGGCTGGTCCGGCGTTGTGGAGCGCTTTGTGTGCATGGGTGAGGAGCTTGAAGGTGGTCCTCTTGTCGACGGGGAGCCAGTGTAGATCTCTCAGGTGGGGGTGAGGTGGCTGCGGCGAGGGACATTGGCGATCAGTCGGGCGGAGGCGTTTGGGATGCGTTGTAGTCATCATAGGTGTTTGGCTGGGATTCCTGCATAGAGTGAGTTGCATTAGTCCAGTCTTGTGCTTACGAGGGCCTGTGTCACCGTTCTTCTTGTTTCAGTTGGGATCCACTTGTAGATCCTGAGAAGCATGCAGAAGGTGTTATGGCAGGAGGAGGAGACGGCGTTGACCTGCTTAGACATGGAGAGGGAGGAGTCGAGAATGAATCCTAGGTTGCGTGCACGGTCAGTGAGTGTTGGTGCTGTTCCCAGTGTGGTCGGCCACCAGGTGTCATCCCAGGCTGAGGGGATGGGTCCGAGGATGAGGACCTCTGTCTTGTCAGAGTTCAGCTTCAGATGGCTGCTCCTCATCCAGTCAGCGACGGCCTTCATTCTCTTGTGGTGGTTGGTTTTGGCGGTGTGTGGGTCCTTGGTGATAGAGAGGATGAGCTGGGTGTCGTCGGCGTAGGAGATGATGTTGAGGTTGTGATGGGGGGCCACTTGTGCGAGGGGGGCCATGTAGACGTTGAACAGCGTTGGGCTGAGAGATGAGCCCTGTGGGATGCCGCAGATGATGTCGGTGGCTTTGGATCGGAAGGGTGGGAGGCAGACGCTCTGGGTTCTGCCGGAGAGGAAGGACGTGGTCCAGTCAAGGGCCTTCTCTTGGATTCTGGCTTCTAGGAGGCGTGTCTTTAGAGTGCGAAGGCAGACCATGGCGAAGGCGGCTGACAGGTCCAGGAGGAAGAGGGCTGATGTTTCACCGTTGTCTAGTTGGTGCCTGATGTCGTCTGTGGCGGCGATGAGGGCTGTCTCGGTGCTGTGGTTTCATCTTAATCCGGACTGGGGCGGTTGTTGTCTTCCAGGTGGCGGGCCAATTGCATGTTGACGATTTTCTCGATGACCTTTGCCGGGAACGGGAGCAGGGAGATGGGCCGGAAGTTCTTGAGGTCTGTGGGGTCCGCCTTGGGCTTCTTGAGGAGGGCGTTGATTTCGGCGTGCTTCCAGCTTTTCGGGAATGTCGCTGTTTTAAAGGAGATGTTGATGAACTTCCGTTGTTGGGGTGCGATGGCTGTGTCTGCTTTGTTGAATACGTGGTGTGGGCTCGGGTCTGACGGAGATCCTGAGTGGATGGAGTTCATGACCTTGCGTGTCTCGTCGTCATTGACGTTGGACCAGGAGATCAGGCGGTTGGCGCTGGTAGTGTTTACAGTGGAGGTGGAGTCTGGCGTAGTCGGGGTGGTCATGGTGTTAAAGCTGTCGTGGATGTCAGCGATCTTGCTTTGCAAGAAGATGGCTAGTGAGTCGCACAGTTCTTATGAGAGGGGATGTCGGTGGCGTTCGCTGAGATTGGAGAGTTCCTTTACAATGCTGTAGAGCTGCTTGCTGTCGTGTGCATTGTTATCCAAGCGGTCTTTGAAGGGGGATGTTATGTTATGTTATTATGAGCTTGTTATGTTATTATGAGCTTGTAGAGCGCATTATCACCCAGGGGTATCTAAGCGCTATCAGCGGACACACAACACCAGTAAAAACACAGAATCACCCGATCAGAGGGGCCTCCATGCCTCTACAAACAGCACAGTCTTCAGATTCTTCCTAAAGAAAAGGAGATTGGTTTCTTTATTAAGTTCAGCTGGCAGGTGGTTCCACGCCAGAGGGACAGTGCTGGAAAAGGCTCTGCCACCCTTAGAAATAAGGTTGAACCGAGGACATATCAGGTTACATGCCTCAGCAGACCGAAGGGTCCTACTTGGCCTGTAGTTAGTAAGTCAGTCCTTGATGTAAGTGGGGGCTAAGCCATGGATGGCCTTGTGTACAATACATAGGCTCTTAAATTTTGCTCTCTGGGCCATTGGCAGCCAATTTAAGGCCTGTAGTAGGGGCGTAGCCCGGGTTTGCCTAGGTTTGTTGAAAATAAGTCTGGCAGCATCATTCATCACAACCTGGAGCCTAGCCAGGAGGTTTTTTGGTAGGCCAAAATATAAGGAATTACCGTAGTCCAGTCGTGCCAGAATCATGGCAGATACCGCCAGCCTGAGAGTGGAGAATGACAACAGTGAAGATAATTTCCGTAGTTGGCGTAGTAGACTAACACATATGCCCACCACCGCCGTCACCTGCTGTGTCATTCTGATGCCCAGACTCTTTACTACTATTGCCGGTTCTGGCAGAGGCCCCAATTCGGCCGGCAGAACAGATCACTCCACGGATTGGCAGCTGTAGTAACTGCCAGGACTTCAGTTTTATCGGGATTTATTTTTAAAGAATTGTCCGACATCCAGTTGATAGTAAACCTGAGAATGTCTTGCATTCTCAGGTGAGCCACAGTTCAATCTGGATCAGAATTTGCGTATCGTCGGCATAGTTATAGACTTTACAGTCCATCCGGTTCAATACTGCTATCAGAGGCTGCAGATATACATTAAAAAGCAAGGGTGAAAGAGCTGAGCCCTGGGGTACACCACAAGTTAGCTTGGCTGGTTTAGACACTAGATCCGCAAGTTGAACTCGCTGTGAGCTGTCTTTGAGAAAGGAAGTCAGCCACACCAGGACCGTGCCTGAACCCCTTGATCCTTTATCCGCGATAGTAATCGGCTATGATTAACGGTGTCAAACGCTGCTGATAAGTTCAAGAGGACCAGGGCACATGGGGCTTTTTTGTCAGCCTTAAGTCTCAGGTCATCCAGCACGGAGAGCATCACTAATTGCGTGCTGTGATGAGCTCTGAAAACCGCCTGATTGGGCTCGAGTAACTGATTGCCTTCTACGAAGTGCAGAACATGTTTCTCTAGAATTTTAGCTAAAAAACGGCAGCTGAGAGATAGGCCGAAAGTTCTTTAGGTTTTTTGGATCAGTGCCTGGTTTCTTTAAAAGAGGGACCACCCGTGCTTCCTTGAAGTTGGGGGGACAAGTCCCATCTCCAAGGAGTGGTTCAGGAGGGCGAGAACTTTATCCTCCAACCACGACCATCTTGACAATCCTTTATATTAAAAGTCGGATTTGGCCCCTTAACTGTCCATAGATCATTTAAAACTCTAAACACTACTTTCTGTGGGTTACCGGCCTCCGAAATTGCTGCTTCGTAAAATTCGGCCTTTCTCAGGCGGATGGCTTTTTTATAAGCTGCGAACTGCAGAGTATTGGCAGACCGTGCACTGGGCATGTGAGATTTACGCCAGGCTCTCTCGCACTGGCGGATAACTTGTTTTTGTTCCCTGAGAGCATTATTAAACCATATTGCCCCTTTGCCCTTGTCTATCAGTCTGATTTTATGGGCCGGAGCTACTACCTCTGTAGCCTTCTTAAGTACAGACAACAGGGCGATACTTTCAGTATTCAGATCGACCGCAATAGGCGGGGGGTAATCAGACTGCGAAAGAATAGCTGTCAGGTCAGAGGCTTTGACCTGATTCCGAACTACGGAGCAATTTCCAATGTGGTTTGACTTTAAGTTGTCTAGTAAGGAGTGGATATTGGCCTTCAATCAGATAGTGGTCCGACCAGGAGCATGGGGAAACCACAAGCGGGGCTAAAAGTGGGCAAGATGACCAGATCAGATCCAAAGTGTGGTCCCTCTCATGTGTAAGCTCCTCCACCATCTGAGTAAGTCCCAGAGAAGCTAGAACCTCTTCACATTGTTTAGTCTGGCCGTCCTTTGGGGTAATTTCCCAATGAAAATTAAAATTCCCGAGCACCACCAATCCTTCATAGCGGGTGCGGAGATCATGAACTAATTTCAGAAAAGGTTCCATGAACCTAACTGTTGTACTGGGTGGGCGGTATACTAAAAGGAATACCACGCAGTCTGTAGGAAAACAGAACTTCACACCCAGTACATCCACGCCTTCAATGCACTCTGAGCAGAGTGTTTTCGTTTTCAGAGAGTCCTTAAAAAGGAACGCAACGCCACCCCCCCTGATGTTATCTGAACGGTTGGCATAAATAGCAGTAAAATTGTGGGGCAGGGCTGCCACCAGATCCGGCATAGATTATTCATTAGGCCAGGATTCTGAGACACAGAAAAGGTCAACATTATCCTCATGCAGGAGGGAGAATACCTCGAGGCTGTGCCTCTGTAGAGAACAGGTATTATGTAATGAGAACCTACACCATTTCCCGCTCACCTGCTTTGGAGAAGTAACTGGGGAAGGGGCCCTGATTACAATCTTAGGGCTTACATGAGGTCTCAGTAACCCCTCCCACTCAAGTTTACATATCACTTTATCGCGTAGCGGGAGGGCCGCCGATTTACAGCACAACAAAGTCTGCCTAGAGTATACCAAGAGGGGACCAGGGGTCCTGGCCTCTGGGCCCGGCCTGGCACAGACGGGTGCAGATGGGCGAGCCTTCGGCGTGCCTGTGGCACGCCCGCTGCACTCGTCCGCTGGGCGACGGCGCCGACATTCCCTAATGTAGTGATCACACGGGAAGGCCCGCATGTGAGTAAAAAGGCACACACACAATCCACTTAAACAAACAATTTTTAAAAGGAGTAAAACTCTCGACAATTTTAAAATAGTATCAGCGACTGTGCAAAGTAGCAAATAAAGTGCAACTCTGATCAGATCGAGGAAATTATATTAGCAGGCTGTGCAAATAACAAGCAGGGCGCTCTGTAATCGAGCAAATCGCGCCTCACCAGAGAAGCACGTCCGCTGCGCGACGGCGCCGCCATTCCCTAATGTAGTGATCACACGGGCAGGCCCGCCTGCTCCGTCCCCGGAAGTATGTCACTCTGAGAGGAGCCCGGCAATAGGTCAGGGTGCCCTCCACTCAAGCAGCACCGGCCATGGTGAAACGGGGCTGATGACCGCAGTTTAACAAGCAAATGTGCAGAGTGAGTAAAAAGGCACACACACAATCCACTTAAACAAACAATTTTTAAATGGAGTAAAACTCTCGTCAATTTTAAAATAGTATCAGCGACTGTGCAAAGTAGCAAATAAAGTGCAACTCTGATTAGATCGAGGAAATTATATTAGCAGGCTGTGCAAATAACAAGTAGGGCGCTCTGTAATCGAGCAACTAGCGCCTTACCAGAGAAGCGCGTCCGCTAGTCTGATGAGGTGGTGATGTCAGCGGAAGGAGTCCTTGTGGGCTGCGTGGTTGTCCGGTGTGTGTACGTGGAGCTATATCTTCTCCAATTTCGGGCATGCGCATTTGGAGGTCTGGAGCTCGTTGGTGGACCAGGTGGCTCTCTTGCTGGCAAGGCTGTTGGAGGGGTTCTTGAGCGGGGCGAGGGTGTTGGCGCAGTCGTCGATCCAATGTCTGAGGTTACAGGCTGCGGCGTCTGGGGTGGTGGGGTCGGCAGGTGGGTTCTGGGCGAGGGTGGTGATCAGCTGGTCTTCGATGGCAGCTGTTGGGTGCGGTGGTGCGTGGTTGGTTTCTTGAAGGTGAAATGGATGCTGCGGTGGTAGGTGGTGTGGTGGAAGGTGACGTGGGTGCCTGTGGAGAGGACGGGGTCCAGCCTGTGGTTGGCGGCGTGGGTGGGTGCGGTGACGAGTTGTCTGAGGCCAAGGTTGTTGAGGTTGTCAAACAGGGTGGCGGAGTTGGCGTAGTTGTTGTTGTCCAGGTGGAAGTTCAGGTTCCCGAGGAGGATGTAGTCCATGGAGGCGAGTGCGTGGGTGCTGGCGAGGTCGGCGATGGAGTCGCTGACTGAGCCCTGGGTCTCTGGGGTCTGTAGATGAGTGTTCCTCTGAGGGTGGTGTTTGGGTCGTGTGTGGATCCGGAAGTGGAGGTGTTCGGCGGTGTTCAGGGTATTGTCTGCGTGGGTGGCGACCTTGAGGGTGGACTTGTGGACGATGGCTATTCCTCCTCATATTACGTTGGGACGATCCCTGCGGGTGATCTTATAGCCGTCCGAGATGGCTATGGCGATGTCAGGCGCCAAGAAGTTGTTCCACCAGATCTCAGTCAGAAGGCCACGTCCAGGGCGGAGGTATTGAGCAGATCCCAGAGCTCGACGGAGTGTTTGCGTGCGGAGCGGGTGTTGAGGAGTATGCAGCGGAGGTGGTTGGGTCCAGTCCTTGGAGGTTTGGTGGCTCTGTCTCAGGTGAAACTGCAGGTGCGGCAGGAGAAGGGTCGGTGGGTCCGTTTCGGGGCGGACTGGAAGCAGGTGTGGTTTCGGCCGGCGTTGAGTGCGTGGAGGGTGCTGGCGTCGTAGTGGAGAACTGCATTCAAGGAACGACTGGACAACAACGCCCACAACAGCAAGGAAGTCTTCAACATCGTTAAAGAGCTCTCCAACCCCAACGCCGGAAACAACGACATCACCGCTTCGCAAGACCTCTGCAACTCCCTCGCCTCCTACTTCCACAACAAGATCACGGACATACACAACAGCTTCAGCTCTCAACCGACGCACGCCGCGACTGAACCACCGCCCCCCACCACCACCCTCCGCGCCTGGACCCCGATCAGCACCGAAGACACCATCCGCACGATGAACTCCATCCACTCCGGATCTCCGACCGACCCCTGCACCCACCACGTCTTCAACAAGGCCGACGCTGTCATCGCACCCCACCTGCGGGACATCATCAACACCTCCTTCAACACCGCCACCTTCCCGGACAGCTGGAAGCACGCCGAACTCAGCGCCCTACTAAAGAAGCCATCAGCCGACCCCACCGACCTCAAGAACTACCGCCCGATCTCCCTGCTCCCATTTCCTGCGAAAGTCATCGAGAAGACCGTCAACAAGCAGCTGTCCGCCTTCCTCGAGACGAACGGATCCCTCGACCTCTCGCAGTCTGGCTTCCGGGCCAACCACAGCACCAAGACCGCCTTGATCGCAGCTACCGATGACATCCGAGCCCTGCTTGACAACGGAGAAACAGCGGCCCTCATCCTCCTAGACCTCTCCGCGGCCTTCGACACGGTCTGCCACCGAACCCTAGTGCAGCGCCTCAGCAACGTCGGAATTCAGGAGAAGGCACTGGAATGGATCACCTCGTTCCTCGCCGGAAGGACACAGAGAGTCCGCCTCCCCCCGTTCAGATCAGAAGCCACCGAATTCATCTGCGGCGGTCCTCATGGCTACTCGCTCAGCCCATCCCTCTTCAACGTCTATATGAACCCCCTCGCAGCCATCGCACGCCAACACAACCTCAACATCATCTCCTACGCCGACGACACCCAGCTGATCCTCTCCCTCACCAACGACCCCGCCACGGCCAGAGCCAACCTACACGAAGGGATGACAGATGTAGCCAAGTGGATGATGAGCAGCCGCCTGAAACTGAACTCGGACAAGACGGAAGCCCTCATCCTGGGATCTTCTCCCTCCGCCTGGGACGACTCCTGGTGGCCCTCCGCCCTGGGCAGCGCACCCAAACCAACAGACCACGCACGCAACCTGGGCTTCATCCTGGACTCCTCTCTCTCCATGACCAGACAAGTCAACGCCGTCTCCTCGTCATGCTTCAACATCCTGCGCATGCTACGCAAGATCTTCCGGTGGATCCCCACCAAGACCAGGAAGACGGCCACCCAGGCCCTCGTCACCAGCCGTCTGGACTACGGCAACTCCCTCTACGCCGGAACCACCGCCAAACTCCAGAAGAGACTCCAGCGGATCCAGAACGCCTCAGCACAACTCATCCTGGACATCCCCCGTCGCAGCCACATCTCCGGACACCTGACCGCCAAGACTTGGAACTTCTTCCCGACCCACCTCCGCCTGACCCAGGACCACCTCGCCTTCAGGAAGCAGTTCAAGACCTGGCTGTTTGAGCAGTAGCGGACCCCCCCTCCCCTAGTGCCTTGAGACCCTCCGGGTGAGTAGTGCGCT
Organism: Lissotriton vulgaris; assembly: GCF_964263255.1. Taxonomy (NCBI): domain Eukaryota; kingdom Metazoa; phylum Chordata; class Amphibia; order Caudata; family Salamandridae; genus Lissotriton; species Lissotriton vulgaris. The sequence goes on from NC_141688.1 coordinate 276,895,474, forward strand.
ATATAAATGCGATGATTGATTGAAATGCGATGATTGGTTGCGTTCGCAGGTCCAGGGGTTCTGGTGCTGGGCGCAGTCCAGGCGCGGACGGGCGCAGAGGGGCTTGCCTTAGGTGCGTCTGTGGCGTGCCAGCGGCACGCCTGCTGCGTGCGTCCGCTGCGCGGCTGTGCAGCGTCCGGTATATATGGGGAGGTGGGAGGGTGGAGCAGCTGGGAGGCGGGAGCAGCGAGTGGGCAGGGGGCGGGCCGCAGGGGGCACAGCGGGGGGGAAACAGTGGTACAGAAAGCAAAATGGGGCACAAGGGGGGAAACGAGTGGCACAGAGCAGAAAACGAAGCACAAAGAGGGGGAAACAGTGGTACAGAAGGCAAAATGGGACACAAGGGGGGGGACGAGTGGCTCAAAGCAGAAAATTAGGCACAATGGCACAGAAGCAAAAAGGACGGAGGACACTTACCAGCGGCAGTGGCAGGGGCAGCAGGAGCACACAGTCGGAGCTGCGTGGAGGGGGAGCGACCTACCAGGAGGGTCAGGGGTCGCTCACCTCACCATGCAGTGTCCGGCATATATGGGGAGGTGGGAGGGAGGAGCAGCTGGGAGGCGGGAGCAGCGATCGGGCAGTGGGCAGGCAGGGGGACAGGGCTGTAGGGGGCACAGTGGAGGGGGAAACGAGTGCAACAGAAGACAAGAGGGGCACAAAAAAATGAGTGGAACAGAGGGCAAAAGGGCACAAAAAACGAGGTAAAAACGGGTGGAACAGAGGGCACAAAGGCACAAAAAACGAGGGAAAAACAGGTGGAACAGAGGGCAGAAAGGCACAAAAAACGAAGGAAAAACAGAAGGAACAGAGGGCAGAAAGGCAAAACAAAACGAGGGAAAAACAGGTGGAACAGAGGGCAGAAAGGAACAAAAAACGAGGGAAAAACGGGTGGAACAGAGGGCAGAAAGGCACAAAAAACAAAGGAAAAACGGATGGAACCGAGGGCAGAAAACGAGGCACAATAGGGGGAGACAGTGGCACAGAGCAGAAAACGAGGCACAAGAGGGGGAGACAGTGGCACAGAAGCAAAAGGGACGGAGGACACTTACCAGCGGCAGTGGCAGCGGCAGCGGCAGCAGGAGCACACAGTCGGAGCTGCCTGGAGGGTGAGTGACCTACCAGGAGGGAAACCTACATATTATTTTATATTTCATACTTTTTAATACAATACACTCTCCTGAAGAGCGGAGCTAAAATTGAGATCAAGCCCACTCCACAACAAACGATCTTATTGTATCTTTTCTATCTATTGTCTGCCTTGTCTCTGCTGATATTTGGCAAAATGTGTACTGGGCTGATAATATTGCAAAATAACACATGCCACGTTCTCCCAGAGAGATATTCCCTTGGCACAGACTCCTCCCCTCTTCAGCTTACTGCTTAATTGAGAAAACCATGCCTGAGGCGCTATAGCTTTGGTGCGTTTCCAAGGGTAGCATGTAAACTCATTTTACACGTGCTTTTAAATGTGGATACATGTACCAGTCCACATGGAACATGCAAACACAGTCCCAACGCCGCTGTCCCCTCGGTAATTCGCAATCGCATCCTAGGGATCAGCCCGTCCGCTGTCCTGGTCCGTGTGCTGAAACCGATTTACCAATCCGAATAACAGGAAGCACATTTGGACTGGTCTACGAGGTAACCAGGCAGTGCCCAACGGGCTGGCCTGACAGAACAGTGGGTGGTCCGGTTTTGGGCTGTTTTGGGCTTCCTATAAGATCTGGTGGGCTAAGACCTATGTGACAGGTTAAGTAAATGACATTACCCATTTGCACAAGATCACAGTGTTGCGAACATCAAATTTAGGGGCATATTTACAAGGGCTTTATCTGTGCTTTTTTAGCTTAATAAGCCAAAATAGCGGACATAAAATGATTGCCCTATTTACAAGACGGTGCTAATATACATAATCGCATGTTAGCACCCTTTTGCACTAAGCCTATCTTTGCATCTCTAATGAGATGCAAAGTAGGCTTCCTAACATACACAACATGTCAGGACATCATCAACGTGGTTTCGCGCTATCAGCAAGGATGCCCTAGCATTTTAGCAGACGTTAGTTTTTGGAGAAAACTACTGTTTTCTCCAAAACCTAACGTCTGCTAAATTCTTGACTTAGCCACCCCTAACATAGTGAGTGGATTGTGCTGATACGACCCTGTGAGTCGTATCAGCAAGGTTATCGCCCTTTTGCAGGGAACATCGCCGGAAAACCAGTGATGTTCTCTGCAAAAGGAAGATAACCTCGCTATCTCTGGACTTTTTATCGCCCTGAAGTAACACGTTGTTAATTCCGCGCTACCAGGGCGATAAAAAGCAGAGATAGCCTGCGATAATCTAATTATCGGTAAGCATGGCCAGCGATAATTATCGCTGGCTGTTGCTAATATGCCCCTTAATCATCAAGTTTGAAACTCTGGTCAGTTGGTTACACAGTGATGGCTATTTAAAACATCGCTTAGGAAAGGGTAACGTTAAGATGTGACATTCTAGCACCAACATGGTTACAGGTGAAGTGTTCATGGTGCTTGGAATGTCTTGTGTTTGAACTGTGTAGGTACGGCGCTTCCTAAGCCGTCTCGTGAGTTCCCTCCTCAAGGGGTTTCTTTGATGGACGGGGTTGAATTCTTAAGTCGGGCCATATTAACGAGGTGCTTTTAGCACGAATATTCGGGGGCTCCTATGAGGGGATACAGAAGTGTGATCACGTGAGGAGCTCCTGCGGGTAGAAGCATGGAGGGGGTTGGGGGGGTTATACGAGTGGCTAAGTGTTACATTCTGTATAGTTAATAGTTTAGGTAGTAATACTATCTCTTTAATTGCATGTGCCATGTTGTGTTTCCTTTTGCATTCTATATTCTCAACAGAGCTTTGCTCATACAGCATTCTGTGCTACTTGTCAGTTGTAACCTGTATTCTGCTGTATCAGGACTGGATGCTGTGCTGTTCAATAAATCTTCTTAAACTTCAAGTTTCCCTGGGTTATTACAAAATTGGCGACGAGGACAACTTTACTCCAGCCATCTACAGCACAGGAGCGGAGTTTGAACCCATTTTGGAACTATTTGCCGTTTTCTTCAAATTTTATGGGCTGCCTTCCTCTGAGGATACTTCGTTTTCTACATTATCTGCAAGTATTTATTTTCACGAAGTATTTCCTGATTACTGGCTTCAAAAAGGCATTTTCATTACTTTTTTCCGTCTTTATTTACTATTTGCATCTTTTAATCTTGTGGTTACCTGCAGCGCGATACCTTCCACGAGCTTCAACTCTCTTGGTAACGCTGCGCGCTACGTACCACAAACTGCCTGAACTCCGACTACGTCATTGCCTTGGAAACCTGCCTGAACTCCGACTACGTCATTGCCTTGGAAATGGATTAAAGAACAACCTGTTACTTGTTTCCTAGTAACTGGCAACATCCGTCTTCAGAATTCAATAAACAAGTCACGCGACGTTTCTTCATCATCACGCAGCGTCTTAAGCGTCATTACGCTTTTAAAACGTCATCACGCACACAACGTGCCTCCATTTTGTTTATCTACATTGCTTAGCAACATCTACACGGCGATCACAACTTCAATTGCTTCTCAACGCGAACGCTAATATTTGCAGCATTTCTTTACCGATTAGTTTTATAACATTAGCGCTTTTGTTTATTAGTATATTATAACATTAGCGCTTACATTTTTTTTTTTTTCATTTTTAGTGGTCTTTTATACCTTGAAGTTTTTGGAGCGTTATCTTCACTACAGACTAATTCAAAAACTACAATATCATTTTACAATATTGCTGATACGCTACAGACTACCTGGATTCTTCTCCTCATTGGTATAAGTACTGTGACAATTCACTATTTTACCTTTCTTCTGCTGTGTGACTTTACATTTATTTATTTATTCATTTATTTATTTTATTATTACAAATTTTAATCTTACCTCAACTATGCAGTTTGATCCTCCTGCAAAATTTTTACAGATCAAGGGTGATCCTCCCATGCCTTGGTCAAGATGGAAGGAGGAGTTTTTCAACTATATGAAAGCTATTGATGGAGAACGTATGGGGGCAGAAAGGAAAAAAAGTATTCTGTTACATTGTTTAGGCTCTGAGGGTCAAGAGATCTTTAGAACTTTACCTCAATTTTCTGTTTCTGGTGGTAGTGGCGATTCTGTGAATGTTTATACTGAGGCTCTTGGTAGACTAGAGAAGCGATTCAAGCCTACTGCTAATATTGCTTTAAATCGTTTTAAATTTTACACTAGAGCACAAAAACAGGAAGAATCTTTTGATGATTTCCTCACTGCTCTAAGAGCTTTAACCTTACATTGTAATTTTGGTGCCATGGCGGATGAAATGATTCGTGATCAGATCATCGTCCATGTTAAAAACAAAAAGGTTCAAGATAAGTTATGGTGTATAGGTGACCCTAATTTGGAAGAAACTATTGCCATTGCTAAATCCACAGAAATGTCAGAAAAATGGATGGATATAGTAGTTAAACAAACTTCAAATTCTAACGCTAGTAAAACTAATACAGAAGAAGAAGTATGTATTGTTAAAAATAAGGTTGATGAAAAAAATGTCATCCCTTTTCAATCTAGAACTAAAAATTCTTTTAGTGTCAACAACAGATGGTCAGTTTTTAATAATTCTACGTTATCATGTTATAGGTGTGGTAGTAGATCACACATTGCTTCTTTTCAGGGCTGTCCTGCTATGAACAAAACATGTAATATTTGAAATAAGTTGGGACATTTCAGTAATGTGTGTAGAGAAAGACGATACAATTCTCAATCACGTACTGGACGATCACTCATTCCTACTCCCACAAAAATATCTTCAATTGGTATTATTGATGAAGCTAAACAAGAAGTTGATCGTGGATATGTTGTCTCTATTCTTCAAAATGAGTGTGTGGGGTTAACCAGTAGGAAATCTTCCAAATGTGTGTTTCATGTTTCATCCATTGCTATTGAACTTATGGTAGATTCTGGGTCTCCATGGACAATAATTACCAAGGTGTATTTTAATGAAAAATTACTAAGTGTATGTGACAAATCTTACTTACAACCTTCAGATATATTTGCAGAAGGGTTCAACGGAAATAAGATCGATATTGAAGGATTTTTTAATGTACCTTTATGTTTTAGAGGTAGATCAGCTCAGATCAAACTGTACATTGCTGTTAGAGGAGTCAACGTACTTGGTTGGCATGATCAATGGGAGCTTGGTATCACTTTAAATACACGTGCCAAGGATCCTATCTCTTTATGTAGTGAACAAGAGATGAATAATTCTATTTGTGACATTCATGAAAAGGATAATGCTATTTTATTTCGGAGCAAGAAATTTGATAACGTTTTCTGTGACCGTTTGGGTAAATTGGAAAACTTTGCACACAAAATTGTGTTGAAGGAAGGTGCTGTTCCAGTTAAACAAAAGCTAAGAGGGGTTCCTCTAAACGTTAGAGATGAGTTGAAAGAAATGTTGGATGATCTGCTTAAAGACAACATTATAGAGCCTATTGAATCGTCAGAATGGGTTTCGCCCATTGTTTTGGTGCGTAAGCCTGACCAAAAATTAAGGGTCTGCATTGATTTGAGAGCACTTAACGCCAATATCGTTATAGATTGTCATCCCCTGCCCAACATTAATGAGCTTGTTTCCCTGTTTGATGGTGCGCAGATCTTTTCCACCTTAGATCTCAGATCTGCGTACCATCAAATTGAGCTTACTGAGGATTCCAAGAAATATACAGCCTTCATTACTCCCATGGGACTGTTTCAATACAGAAGGATGCCGTTTGGGTTGGCATCTGCCGCCTCTGTTTTCCAACGTGTTATGTTCCAAATTTTCAGAGATCTTGATAAATTTGTTAAGTGCTTTCAAGACGATATATTGATTTTCTCAAAAAACGAGGTAGAACATACTTCACACTTAAGTGCTGTGTGTAGTGGACTGGAGAATTATGGGCTTACTCTCAAGGCACATAAATGCAAACTTTTTAGGAAGTCAGTTGAATATTTAGGCCATACTTTATCGGGGGAAGGTCTAATTCCTAAAAAATCTAATGTTGATGCTATTCTCACTGCTCCAGCCCCAAAGAACAAGGAACAACTTCTTTCTTTTTCTGGCATGTGTGAATATTATAGTAAATTTGTTGTGAATTTTTGCTACCAAAATGGAACCACTAAGAAGGTTACTAAGACAGAGTAATACGTTTGTATGGGAGGATGATCAGGAAAAGGCCTTTACTGATATTAAACGTGACATTGTGAATTCCCCAACCTTGAAACCATTTAGGATGGGCAAGAAGTGCATCATCACTACTGATGCAAGTATGTATGGTCTTGGGTGTGTGCTATCTCAGACGGATGGTGTTGCAGAATGGAATGTAGCTTTCTCCTCTAGAACTTTGAATGAGACGGAGCGCAGGTATGCAGTTATTGAACGCGAGTTGCTTTCCTGTGTGTGGGCGATTGAACATTTTAGAATTTACATTTGGGGCAGTAAGTTTATTCTGAGAACTGACCATAAGCCGTTGGTGCATATTTTATCCGCTGGTGGTGGTTGGAACTCAACGGCAAGGATTGCACGTCTCACGTCAAGGTTACAGGAATACAATTTTACAGTAGAATTTATTCTAGGGAAGAAAAATGTTACTGCTGATGGTTTGTCACGCCTTCCTTGTGAAAGTAAAGTTGACAGTGTGAATGGGCTTCGTGAGGTTGATTTTGTGTTGGGGTTAACAGATTTAGTTTCTTCCCAGTATCAGGATATATCTGAACAATTTTGGATGGAATGTCAAGATAAGGATGAGAAATTTGTTAAGTTAAAGAAATATCTCCTAGAGGGTTGGCCTAGCAAAGCCAATGTTGAGGATGATTTACTGCCGTTTTATAATGTAGCTGAAGAGTTATGGTGTGAAGGTGGTTTGTTTTTCAAATCTGAGAAATGTATTCCACCAAGTGGAGTGCAAGAGCTTATCCTCAAATTAGCACACAAGACTCATCCGGGGATCTCGGCTATGAAGCGCATTATAAGGTTACATGTTTGGTGGCCAGGTATGGACAGGTTTGTTGACCGCACTGCTAGAGAATGTAGTGAGTGCTGTACCAACGACAAGATGTTAAAATTACATGTTCCACCCCTTAAAACAGTGAAATGGCCTGAGTTCCCTTGGAATAAGATAGCTTTTGACATTTCGGGCCCTTTCCAGGTTTTACCGGAAGCTTCGCGTTTTGCTTTGGTTATTATAGATTACCATTCGAAATGGCCGGAAGTGAAATTTGTAGCTAAAATTACTTCTGAGGTTGTCATATCCTTTTTCAAGGAGGTTTTTGCAAGAGAAGGTTGTCCTTCGGTGTTGGTGTCAGATAATGGAGTGCAGTTAGTTTCCTCTGAGATGAAATTGTTTTTACAGTCTTGCAATATTAAACATATCTGTACATCTCTTTATGAACCACACGAAAATGGACAGGTTGAGCGTTTTAATCGAGTTTTGAAGGGTTTTGTTGCTGATGCTATCAAGGAGAAAGGCAATTGGTTGAATGGTATTAGACAGAAACTTTGGACTTATCGCATAACTCCTCATACTACCACGGAAGTTAGCCCATTCAAATTACTTAAAGGTAGGGATCCTGCGTCAGACATATGTCCTTGGTGGTTTAAGGAAAAATGTGAAGGTTTGGGAGAGAATGTGGTTGATATTAAAGAAGTTGCAAACAGAGTTAGTTGCAAACAAAATAAGTCAGCAGTGTGGTATAACAAGAAGTGGAAAACAAAAGAGCATAATTTGTGTGTTGGTGATTGGGTCAGAATTCTTAAACCTTTTATGGTTAGCAAAGGTATGAGCAAGTTTGGTAGACCAATTCAAATTAAAAGAGTGTTCAGTAATTCTGTCATCACCCAAGATGGCAAGGTCTGGAATTTGAGCAAGGTTGCTAAATGTCCAACACAAGATGTTGTACAGTTCCAGTCTCATGATAATTCTGACAAAGGTTACGGTCATAATGGTGGGATCGTCTCTGTTCCTTTTTCTGACTCAGTGGCATCAAGAATCAAAGATGATAAGCGTGTCAGAAGGAGATCTATTTCCTTACAAGATTTTGTTTAATATGATGTTTTGTTTATTTATTTAAAGAGGGAGGTGTGTTACATTCTGTATAGTTAATAGTTTAGGTAGTAATACTATCTCTTTAATTGCATGTGCCATGTTGTGTTTCCTTTTGCATTCTATATTCTCAACAGAGCTTTGCTCATACAGCATTCTGTGCTACTTGTCAGTTGTAACCTGTATTCTGCTGTATCAGGACTGAATGCTGTGCTGTTCAATAAATCTTCTTAAACTTCAAGTTTCCCTGGAAACAGGGACTCCCCTTTGGGCCTCCCGGGCAAAAGGAGTGGAGGATCACATGAGGGGGTGTGGGCTGCTTTGCACATTTCTGGCCAGATGCTGGATGCTGTTTGTTTTCCCAAAGAGATTTCAGGGAAAGGAAGGACGTGTCCCAGAGGGAAGGTGGTTGTGCACAGTTTGTGATCATTTGATGTAGTTTTTCTCTGAGAGTTTTGGGGGCCAAAAGGGACAGTGGGCAACTGGCCATGGTAGTAAGTACCCTCAAAATGACAGACACCCTCTCGGAGATTTCAAAGTGGTGCTCTGTTTTCGTGTGAGCAGGCAGGCGTGTGGGGTGTTATGCAAGGCTCGAGTCGGGGTAGCACGCGGGTGGACGGCATCAACCCACTTATTTTACCAGGGGCTCGATAAGCATAAACTGCAACTGAGTGCAAGCCACCTTTCGTGATGTCACTTCCTGTTGTGATGTCAACGTCCCCCCACTTCTCTGTTTAGGACTTGTGCCCTGGTGTTATGGCGTCAGACCATAAGTGCTGGGTTATTTAAAGTGAGGGCCTTGTTTACAGGGTTCGAGGGCAGGTCTGCTTGTGGGGCATTATGTGGTCACCCCCTCCAAACAGGCCTGAAGACTCTTTGGCAAATACAATGTCCAAGGCCCTGAAATCAGCTATTATTGTAAGTAAAGCAAAGACCCCAAAATTGACAAGCGTATGAAGCGGAGACCCCCATTGAGCTTCAAACAACCAAATGCAAATTCTGCCGCCCACCGAGGGGTGTACCTGAATTTTTAAGATCATGCTAATTGCACCTACCCAACCCGTGACTAGGCCTATGAATTTCTGAAATGTCAGATTTAGAAGTTTAATTGTTAATCATTACTGGCCTGTTTCGTTACTATTGCAAATGTTTTTTGTATTGTCATTAAAAACCAGCGTTGCACACGCTGACGAGGCGCTGTAAGAATGTTAGACCTGGCACCTTTGGGGTGGGTCTCCCTTCCATTTTTGCTGTTGCCTCATGTATTTCTGCTGGTGTTAGATGCTTTGGGCACTGTGCCACTGCTATCTAGTGCCACAGTGAAAGTGCTCCCTATTGTAAACTAATGTACTAATCAGTGGTTCCATGTTTGGTTATTTGGTTTACTTGTCAAACCCTAGTATAGTGCACTGCGTGTGCCCAGGGCTTTTAAATCCAAATGCTGCTGGTGGGCTTGCAGCACTGGTTGTGCCACCCAAAGAAGCAGCCTGGTAAAATGTGTCTAAGGTCTGCCATTGCAGAGCCTGCGTGCAGTCTGGTAATGTCATGCTGACTGAGCAAGTGCACCCACTTGCCAGCCCCTAAACCTTCCCTTTTCTTCATATCAGTCACCCCTATGGTAGGCCCAAGGGCAGGGTGCATTGTAAGTATATGGTAGGACAAGCCCTGGTGTGTGTGGCATGTCCTAATAGTGAATTACCGCCATTTTGGTTTTTCACTATTGCAAGGCTACCTGTTCTCAATAGGCCAGAATGGGCTGTTAGGGTTATTACATTTTATAATCCTAACTGTCTCCGAGAACATGGTAGAAATTAGAGTTTGGTAGGCCTGCATTCAGAATAATAAAATACATCTTTTAGTGAAGTTTATTTTAATTTTCTGTGTTTGCAAATACCACTTTTAGAAAGTAGGTGTTTGCTTGTCTAACCATTCAAACCTGCCTCTACTAGGTTGTGTATTCCTACGTCTGGTTTTCTGAGTGACAGGGCTGGGGAATTCCAAGAGACAGGCTGAGTCACCTAGGGCCAGATGTAGGTAATTCCTATTTCCCTACTCTTAAATACCGAATCATACCGATTCGGTATTTAAGAGAAGGTAAATAGGAAGGGGGCAGATGTAGGTAATTCTTATTTTAGAATTACCGAATCTGTATGATTCGGTATTTACCAATTCGGTAAATACTGAATTGGTATTTCCTATTGATTCCTATGGGCCTTGAAGCCCATAGGAATCAATGGGAAATACCGATTCGGTATTTACCGAATCAGTAAATACTGAATCCTGCGAGGGTGAACGGGGTGTCACTTTGACACCCTGTACCACCCCAATTCCAGGCTTGTGTGCCATGTGGCACACATATATGCCCTAAGGGCATGTCTGTGTGTTACATGGCACAGGTGTACATGCACAGATGTGCATGTACACCTGAATTCGGTATTTTACAACCCAATTGTATTGGGTGTTAAAATACCGAATTCTGAAGACCTGTAGCACTGTAAACAGTGCTACCTACATCTGGGATTTACCGAATCGGTAAAATTACCGATTCGGTATTTTACAAAATCGGTACATTTACTGATTCGGTAAATTTACCGATTCTGTAAAATAATGGCCCCTACATCTCAAAAACCAATTACCGGTCAGTAACGGCCGAAATCGTCCGTTACCGACCGGTAATTGGCGACCTACATCTGGCCCCTAGAGGTGAATAGAGAGATCTGCATCTAGATAGGAGGGAGGAGTTGCAACTGAACCTCTGTTTGCCTTCCACAATTCTGGCTCCACCTCCTGGGGAAAGGCTGATGTCTCTGCCCTGCAAACTGAAAAAGAGAAGGAGTCCTGTAAACAAAGTGCTCCAGGACTGTACTTGCCTTCCACAATGCTGGCTCCACCTCCTGTGGGGGTCTGATGTGCCTGCCCTGCACTGAGAAAGGAAATGAGAAGTCTGGTAAACAGAGCGCTTCAGAACTGGTTTGGACTGGGCAAAGGACCCTCTCCCCTCAGAGAACAAAGGAGTTTGGGGTATAAATATTAGGACCCTGATCCCATAAAATTAGATCACTTTTGGACTACAAGAAGAAACCTTTACTGAGGAGAGGAACCTGAAGACACTGAGGAGAGACAATTCCCAAGCTGAAGTGCTGCTTGGGGGATTGGCCTGCAGTGGTTGCCTTACTGCCAAAGGAGAAAGGAACTTTGTGTACTTTGCTTTCAACTTGTAAGGATCACAAAGGGCTTGGGAAAGAGCTTGCCTCCTGCTGAAGTCTCAGGGACAACAGACTTCACCCCCCCAGCTCCCCAGAGGTATTTTGGAAGCGCCTGCTGCTGTTTTGGGCCTTCTGAGGAACTGCGTGTCACAAGGAGCTGGAAGCGCGACTCCACGAGAAGAAGCGTGCCACCGTCGCTGGGCCTGCCATCGCAACTCTGAAGGAGGATGTCGCCGCAGGAACTGTCGCACTGCACTGCATTGGAAAGGAGCGTGCCACAATGAAGAGGAAGCGTGTCGCAGTCGCTGCTGCTGTTGTCACAACTCCGAAGGAGGGTGTCGCCGCTGGAACTGTCGCATTGCACTGCATCGACCAAGAGCACCTCGCATCCCCAAGAAGCGCGTCGACATCGGAGCTGCTGCCGACGCATCTTGGATGTCGCCACTGTAGTTGTCGCATTGTGCGAAAGCTTCACGCATCGTGGGAGAAGAGCGTCGCCGCTGTAGCTGTTGCCATCGCATTGTAAGGGTGTCACCGCTGCAGTACATGCATCTAACCGGGAACTTCTCGCATCCCCGAGAAGCGTCCCGCATCTGGAAGATCTTCACATCTTTATTTCTTTGTATCTGAACATTGCCGCATTTCCCATCGCTGTGACATTGTTTGTCATGGAAGCTCAACGCACCTAAGGTACATTGACGCAGAGTGTCGCATCTAAGAACTGAACTGAACTAAGCTTAAATCTACCATCTTAAAGTAATAGTATTGTGTATTTTTGTCGTTTATGGTCTTGTGGTAAATAAAAGTCTACTTATTGGTGGTATAAAGCCTGTGTGGTGTCCATTTGTAGTGTTGTCACTGGGTTACTGTATGTGGTCACAACTGCTTAACTAACAACGCCGCTGTAGTAAATCCCTTCTGCTCGTGCCAAGCTACCAAGGGGGTGAGCAGGGGTTATTTTGGGAGTGTAATCCCCTTATCCTGACTAGAGGAGAGGGTCCCTATTTGTCACAAGTACCTACCTGTGCCAACTAGAGACCCCAAAATCTAAAAAAGCACATTTGCTGTTGGCTCGCGTGCTACCCGGTTGGTGTGCTTGGATAAAAGCGTGTGGATGTGTGTGCGAGGGCCTGAGTTGTACTTTTTATTTGACTTTGCGCTGCAAGTACGGTGTGCAGTGAAGCAACAGGAATGAGTGATAAGGTGCTAGTGCATGGATGGAGAAGTGCGTGAATGCATAATTTATGTAAAGTACGCATACTACCGGCGAGGGTTCTAAGAGCGTCTATGTCTAGGATGAGACATCTGCCAAGATCACACATTCTTATTATGATTGATTATTATTATTGCGCACCATTCACCATTTAAGGGCATCTTGGCGCTGTGACTGACGTCTCTATTCTATTCTATTATTATTATTCTATTAAAATTATTTGTACCGCGCGCTATCACCATAGGTTTCTTGGCGCTTAAAACAGTAACCAGTGACCTAGGGAGGGGAGTTAGTCGAAAGCAGCTTGAAAAAGCAAAGTTTTTAAAGATTTTCGAAACAGCTCATATTTAGGGCAAAAGCGGAGAAAAGGCGGCAAGGAATTCCAGGTCGATGGGGCCAGGACCGAAAAACTCAGACCACCGTGTTTTTTCCTTTTAAATCGGGGGACATCCAGAAGGTTGAGTGACGCAGAGCGGAGAGCTCGAGAAGGGATGTGTCGAGACAGAGTTGAGGATATAAACAGAGGGGCTGCGTTCGAAAGTGCCTTAAAGGTAGTGCATGCCAATTTGAAAGTGGAACGCTTCGAAATGGGGAGCCAGTGAAGAGAACGGAGAAGGGGGGTGACATGTTCATACTTGGGCAGACGAAAGATCAGCCGGGCAGCCTGATTCTGCACCAGCTGAAGTCGGTGGAGGTGACAGGCGGGGATTCCAGCATACAGACTATTAGCATAGTCAAGCCTGGAAGTTATGAGCGCGATGACAACTTGAATTAGTGCTTCTTTAGTAAGGAAACGACTGATCTTGCGAATTCGCCTGAGGTGAAAAAAACAGGCAGATGTCACCGCGTTAATGTGCGGCTTCATGGAGAGATCATTGGAGATGATCACCCCCAGGCTTTTGACAGAGCTCACCGGGGTGGGTGCTGACCCCAAAGTGGTGGGCCAGAAGGTGGCATTCCAAGGATGCGAGGGTCCTCCTACCAGGACAAGCTCTGTTTTTGTAGGATTTAACTTTAAATGACTATGATACATCCACTCCGCAATGGACAGCATAGTGGACTGAAAATCGATGCGGGAAGACGGATGAGAAGTGATGGGAAAAATTAACTGAAGGTCATCAGCATAATTAAGGATTGTGACTGGGGCGTTTCGAAGGGAGGCTAAAAGTGGCTGGAGATACAAATTAAACAGGAGAGGGGAAAGTGCAGAACCCTGGGGTACACCACAAGGAAGGGAAGTGTAAGGAGCAGAAAAAGTGGAAAGATGAACAGATTGAGAACGCTGATGAAGGAAAGATCTGAGCCAGTCAAGGGCCACTCCCTGAATACCAGCGTTATGGACACGTCTCCCTCATTCCATCACGTGTGTAGGAGTGTGTGTGTGGGTGTGTGTGCTTGTATATGTGCATGCATGTGTGTGTAGATGTATTTCTCCTTGGTAATGCTGCATATGTATGTGCATGTTTCGTTAAGTGCAGGCCTGTGTGAACATGTGTGTCTGTGTTTGTATGTATGTGCTTGTGCCTGCATGTGTGTGCGTGTGCATGTATGTGTGTATGACTGTTTGCCAGGCACGGCCTGTGCCGGGCGTTATACTGGGGCGGTGACGTCAGGCAGGGGAGGGGCAGGGTGGGGGGATGTAAAATACGGGATAAGAATCATTAGAGGTAAGTATCGGAAGAAAAAAAACGAATTTCGTTGACCACTCTGCATCGTCAAATGTGATGCAGCGTGGGCAACGAAATTCGTTTTTTTTTTCTCGATACTTACCTCCAATGGTCCTTATCCCGTATTTTACATCCCCCCACCCTGACCCTCCCCTGCCTGACGTCACCGCCCCAGTATAACGCCCGGCACGGGCCGTGCCTGCTGTTTGCTTGTATGTTTGCATATATCTGTATATGAGGCTTCAGCTGGCTGTTTTCCCGAATGTGGGCATGTCTGTGTATGCGTTTGTGTATGCGTGTTTCTGTGCCTACAAGTTTGTGTGAGACTCTCTGTGCACTACAAACAAAATGGGGCCGTTACACACCTGAACGTGTAGTTATACTCTGTTGTACCTTTGTCTACATTGTATTTATTGCTACTTATTCTATGTGCGTGCTTTGAAGCTGATGTATTGGCATATCAGCACTATATACATTGGATACAAGTATTCCAGTATTAACAATAACGAAAACATATTCAATAAGTGTGTTTTATGCCAGGAAGTAGTTTTAATTACTTAAAACGGTGGCAATCAGGATTGGTTAGTGTCTTATTACGAAAAGGTCATTTCTCTTTTTATTTCTTTTCATTATAACTATGTTAATACTACACAAAAACATACACAACGGATTTCTTTATTTTATGAAGGTGGCAAGAGCATATCTATTGCATAAGTAAAAATATTTGGCATTTACAATACCTATAGCTCCAAAACAGACAACTGCGACACCTATTGCATTTCAATGGTAATTTTCTCTTTGCAGTTAAGTACTGTCTGTTCATTTATGGTTTTCGCGGTCCTAGTGTTATGTTTTCTTCTCGTGGCTATCTCTTCCCTCCTCTCCCCCTCTGTCCCTGTCCACCTGTCTCCTTTCTTTGTCCCTTCTTTCTCGCCTGCTTTTCTCTAATTCTCTCCCTCTGTCTCCATCTATCAACACCACTTATCTTCCTTCAATCTTCCTCTGTTTCCCCTATTCAGTACTCTTCTATTTTTCCTTTCTCCTTCTCTCATCTTTTTTTACTTCCCATTTTCTCTTGTTCACTTGCAAAACATCATTTTAATCTGGCATCTGCAGTTTTTCTCTCGTTCAATCTGTGGGTTCTGTCTGCTAGATTAATATATGTGCGTGCGCCTGTGCACATATTTACAGATGCAAGCGCAGGCATATTTCTCTACTTCTCTCCCTCTCGTGCACGGTAAAAGCAACGGATTCATTCTGTAGTTCAGCCCACTGACGAAATATGGAACGATTATTCCTTTCACGTTACCCAGGGCCTGCCTCAGAATTAATCATTCCCTCCTTTCGTACAGTGATTGTTATACAGTTTGATTTGTTTCATGGCACCTTTAATGATATATGCCCTACGGTTCTAATAATGGCTTGCTTCTATTCAGTGGTTTATACTCAACTTCTGATGTTTCTGAGCATGGTATGTACCAGGGCCCTTATTTATGAGGCTTGCGTCAGGTTTGCGCCGCTGGTGCGTCAGTGACGCACCAGCGGCGTACAAAATGAGCCTTGTTGCGCCATATTTAAAAAGTGACGCATCTAGGTAGATGCGTCACTTTGTAAATCCCTGTGCTACATTATACCTGCGTTAGGTATAATGTATGCAGAGGGGGTGTTCCCACGCAAAAAGCCTCGTAATAGTGACGCAGTGAAATCTATGAGATTTCACTGCGTCACTTTTAGGATGCTGTTGCGTCAAAATCTTGCGCCTGCCTCACAGCAGGCGTAAGACTGACGCGAGCCCTTTCACATGGGTCTTTCCCAATGTGAAAGGACGTATTGCTGGAGTTGCGTCACTTTTGTGGCAATGCGCCACTTTTGCGCTTACAGATGTGTCAGAAATACTGACGTATCTGTAAGTCCTTGCGACATGATGCGTCATACATTAAATATGACGCATCATTGGTGTCGCAAGGAGTGCGCAGTGAAAAGTGACGCATCGCTGTTTTCACGCAGCGATGCGTCACTTTTCATAAATGAGGCCCCAGGTGTTAATATGACCTCGTTTGATGGTGGCGAGTTGACCGAGCTAAAGTTCACTAGTTTGTCCTGGACCTCACTAGGGGGCATATTATCAACAGCGAGGCCATTGCAGCCTAGCTTAGCGACATTTTTTTTATCTCATCGCCGGATTTTATCGCAGAGATAACGTGCTATTAGCAACGTTTATCTCCAAAGAGATAAAATATCCGGCGACAGCGGCAAAATGCGTGAATATCTCTGGAAATTCAGCGTTATTCAGGCATTATCGCTAATAGGGAATTAACCTGAATATCCACCTCCCATAGGATATACAGGCTAAGAAGTGGTTTGAGCAGGCGTTAGGATTTGGCGATATTCGCGCTTAGAGCGAATATTTTAATCGCTATGCCTGCATTGGTAATAGGCGATAGCGATGCTAGAGACTGCTTTCAGTCGCGAACAGGTTGGGTACGCCCACTTTGCATGTCATTAGCAATAAATATCGCTGACATGCAAAGCGGGCCCCAAACCGCTCGCTATCACCTAAAAGCTGTTGCTAATTGATGTTAGCGGCAGCTTGTTAAAAAGCGGTGACAATTTCATTTCGGCCGCCTTGGTAATATGCCCCCAAATGCTTAGCGTCGAGCAGAAACTCACTGAGCCATCCTTCTTGATTTATCGACCTCCAAACAATGAACGCCAGGCAGAAACTGCAGGGCTGCAAACCTGTGACCTTGGTATTATCTACAGATCCATGCAGACATATCATTATGCCCATTAGCTGTATTTGTGGCAATTCTTTGCTCAGGCACATCGTTGAAGTATTAACTAACTGTTCTATGAAGGTATCCAGTGAGTATATTTTTTTTATTTAGTGATTCAGGAGTTTGATAGCGCTCTATATATAATTTGTTGAGGCGTCAGAGCGCTTTGTAAATGGTCTAGTTAGAGATGAAATCAAACCCATGTTATTTAGTGTAGATATATAATAAACAGAAGAACTGAGTTACAAACAAGTTAATCAATCATTAGTAAAGGTCACAAGAGTGGTTATAAAGACATTACCTCTGGGCAGGAACTTTGCAGTAACGTTTTATGCAGAAATACCAGCTGCACAACTACACAGAGCGTGGAATACTTTCCATTTCTGTTTTATTTATAGAAGCAAGTTTTTCAATTTGAACACATGTTTGGTGAACATTAAGCGGTGTTTAAATCTGAAAAAAGATAAGCAGGCGAATGATGCCTTCTTTAAAGTGATGGATTCATCCTTAACCAGCTGGTTTTGTCATCTGATCTGCATTACAAATATATGAAAGCACCTCACGTCCTGCAGATTCATCGTAAGTTTGAATCTCTGTCTCTAAGCCACAGAGATTTTTAGAGAAAATTAAGAGAAAAAGACCCTGACCAGAGCGTGAAGAATACCAATGTGTGAGCTGATCACTGGCACTGCCCTTTCATCCCAAGAGAAGAAGGCTGCTGGAAGTTAGCAGGGAGGATTTGCAGCCGCGGGTTGTGGGGCCAGGTGGAAGGGATTGCAACAGACGACAGCGAAGGAAAATTAATTATTTATTTAATTTTCCCTCGTTGTCATCTGTGGATTTCCCCTCCCCAACCCGGCCCCTCCTCTCTTAACTGCACGGGCCACGGCTGAGGATTCGTTCGGGTATTTATGTATACCTCTACAGGTTGCCTATCAGTGTACATCATCGATCTGGGCGGTAGAAACCAAGGGGCATATTTACAATAACTGGCGCATCCCTGCCAATCAGCAGGGATGCCCCAGTTATTGTGCGCCACAGCGCCGCCATCATGGATGCGCCGCATTTACAATGCGGCGCACCATGGATCAAAAAAAAACAGCACAGATGCGTGACGCCACCCACGGCCGGTAGTAGGTGTAACTGCAGGGCGGTGATGTAGGGAGGGGGAGGGGCAAGTTGGGGGGTAGTAATGTTTGGATTACGGACTTTAACAGGTAAGTAAACATATAAATAAATAAAACGAATTTTGTTGCGCGCACTGCATCGCATTTGGTGATGCAGTGCACACAACGAAATTCGTTTTATTTATTTATATGTTTACTTACCTGTTAAAGTCCGTAATCCATACATTACTACCCTCCAGCCTGCCCCTCCCCCTCCCCACGTCACCGCCCTGCAGTTACACTTACTACCGGCCGTGGCTGCGTGATGCATCAGCGCCGTAAAAGTGGCTCATTGATGGAGTTGCGTCGCAAGCGTGACGCAGCTCCAGCAATGCTCTGGGGGCCCTATCTAGTTAATGCTGCGTCAATCCTTACGCCTGCACAAGGTTTTGACGCAGCATGGGCCTAAAAGTGACTGAGTGAAATCTTGTAGATTTCACTCAGCCACTTTTAGGAGGCAGTCCTGCACCAGAACGCCCCCCTGCGCAGGAACGCCTACATGTGGCGCAGGGCTTTACAACGTGACGCATCTCCCAGAAGCGTCACGTTGTAAGTACCCCGCACCATGGTGCAGGATTTGCGCCACCGCTGCATCACAAAAGTGACGCAACTGCGGCGTAAATGAGGCGCAAGGGGCTTGTAAATCTGCCCCCAAAAATCTGGCTGAAGCAAAAGTGAGGAGTGTAGGGTAAAAGGGCGAGAGATAAGGATGGTGTTTGCACCACGATAACTTGATTCAAACTCTGAACTCGGCTATGCCCACTCTCATGGACCTTTGTCTCAAACTGGGTCTAACATCTGAATTCAGTAACATCTCAGTTATAGTGAAGCAGATTGTTCCCACCGAAACAACAAAGAGGAAATTGTGACAGGCAAGAGGGTTTATTAGGTGTATTAGCATTTTAGTGAAGTTACAATCTCAAAGTTCATCAGTATGGCAAAAATCATTGGTCACCTGAATACAACATGTATGAATATGATCCAGCCAATTCAATTCAGAAAATGCTAGTGCATGTTATTAAGGACAGCATATGCAAAGTCAGATACAATTCTGTTTACCTTGAAGCAAAACTCCGTAATGCTAAGCCTAAGGTTGTGGTTGAGCCAGAAAGTTTTGAAGAGGCTGGTGTCAGCATAACTAGCAACCAAAGTAGAACGAAATGAAGGTTCTAAGTATAAAAAAATGTAAAAAAAAAAAAACGGATGAAAAGGGGAGGTGCCCTTTCTCTAGAAAGTGCATTTATGAGCAGAAATATTAGGAGCATGTGGGTCTCAAGAGAAGGAAAGAGATGTCCACCTGAAAAGATGGTCAGGTGTACGTCTGTCTAGCTAAAGCAAAAAACATACAACTAAATCATTGAAGATACATCTTCCACAGTTTCCACTATAATAAGAACAAATGAAAATCAGCATTCCGAAAGTACTTGGTGTCAGCCACCTTCTGACAGATAATACAATGCCAGACTCTTGCATCATTGCAGCCTTCATGCTATCTCACAAAGGAGTATCAGGTGCCGATAATCATCGTCCAACCAATTAATTGCAACAAACATGGCCTTTACAGAACAAGCTAACAAAAATAGTTATATAATGAGCACACAATAACTGTGGTGCCTGAAACACAAAATAAGCAATGTACACTGATTAAAAAATGTAACAAAATACGTTATACAAAATGGAGTCGGGCCCACTAAAATCAATGTTGAGATGCATATATGACAAATATATCTAAATCAAAAAGATTTAAATCACTTGTTTTACAAAATGTAAATGAAAAATTACATATGCATACATATAAGTAATAGTTAAGCATTGTTCAAGTTAACATATTATTAAGCTCAAATAAATAATGATAACTTTGCATCACCAATTTCCACGGCTCGTAGGGCAATCACATAACACATTCACCATTTTTCTTCATGGCAATTCAGAAACTGTTTGCTGAGCACTGCTGCTTATGTCTAGATTTGTCTAACTCCTTGAACTCATCATAGACAAAACACCGTCTTTCTTCCAACTCTATTTATTCCTATTTTCATTTCAATCCCTTGCCATCAGCTGATTTTTCTCCACCTTTCGGTTCTGTATTTTTTTTCTTTTTTATCAACTTGAAATCTTTTATCATCAAGAGGAACCAATCTCACAAACTCCCAGAATCAAAATAGGGTTCCCTTTAGTTCCTAAAGTCCACCACCTAATCCACTAAGCCATTTGCCTACAGTAGAAAATGCTTTCCCATTTGCTTCCCAATCACCTATCTCTTCCAACTCCTTCACGTTTTTCTGTAGACTTTTATACCAGTTGATGTTTCAGCTCTTATCTGGCATATATGTGCAGTACAAATGGAAAATCATGTTGTGAACTCCTCATCATTTACAAACAAAATATCTAAAGCTATTCTATTTTGAGGTACTATGGCTCTCATTGCTATAAATTCTGTATTAATGGCACCTAATGCACCAGCGGTATCAGCTTCCAGCCTGTGATCTAAAAAGGACAACTTTCTAATTTTCACACATTCAAACTTTCACCTTCAGAGTTACAGCACCATAAATATCACTTACTAATTGTGAAACACTGCAAACAAGTCTTCCGTGAAAGGCTTTACTCTTGTCTTCGAATTCATCTGCATATTCTACTTTTAGAAACAATAAGGGCCAAATGTATCATTGGACTGCTGTGAGACATTGTGTTTTTGATTTACTGTGGTGTGAGCCCAAGTCAAATAGCAACCACAATCCTTGTCAGGTGAGACACAAGGCAACGCTTAAATAATCTGTGCTCAGCTCCTGGCAGCTTGGCACAGAGTAGTGAGGTTTAACTTGTAGACATTGTCTAAAGTATTTGTGAAACACTTCAAACAGAATTAAAGTAAAAGCATCCCACAAGAAGCATTTGCAATGCAATCTGTCTCGCCTTTGGGACCTTATATGTATTTAGCTGTGCAGCACACTGGCCTGGGTGCTGAAATATCTACTGTACTTTAATATGGAGGGAAAGCAAGCACCAAACGGTATGACATGACAGGTATGAGAAAACATGGAGAGAAATATTGCCTTTTAGCAGGAAATGGTAAAGTCCAAAGCTCTGTTGCTGATATAAAATCAGGGCCTCTGATGGTCATATCACTGAAAAACTATTATTGTCTACGGGTGCTTGTTTAAGACAATTTCTATGGCCTGGAATCTAGAGAATGCCAAAGTGATTCTGGTATTTTACTGACCTCTGCTGGCCGTTTTCTATCAAGAAAGTTAAATAGAGGCAGTTGCCAGAAAAAATTCAAAAAGAAAGTTCCTCAGTAGAAAGCAATTATGGTATTTTACTGTCCTCTACTGGTCATTTTCAATTAAGACAGTAAAATAGAGGCAGTTGAACAGAAAAAAGTTCCTAAGTGGAAACAGACAAGTCCTAGGGCTGAACTCCAGAGTCCACAAAGTACATACACATATAAAAATATACTAAAGTATATACAAGAGGTCTCGAATGCTCGACCTAAAAAGGATCCCACACCAAGTTCGAAAAATTTAACTTCTTTTAATAAATAAAACTAGATCAAGAATGACCAAAATCCAATCAGTAGAACTGGAGCTATACATAGTAAAAATAGCGCCAAATTGCTCACAGTGCCAACTATGGGTATCTGGTCACGCCTGACCAGGACAAAGTCACAAGTTCACGCTAATCACGATGTAGTGCAGACTGGCTTCAGGGACGTAGTTAGGCCGCTGAACAAAGTACCTTAAATCCTCGTTTGCAGAGTGATATACGGATCTGCAGTGAAAGTGAGATGTGGAGAGGCTGAGATGTGATGGCCTACGTCATCGCCGAGAATCCCAACAATGGGGCTTGTGATGGGAAGTCCAGCTTTGGGGATGTGGCTCGCAGTCGGAGGGATGAGTCGTTTTCAAAGAGCTGTGAGGCAGTGATGCAGAAGTTGTGCCTTTGAAGTGGGAACAATATTCTAGAGGCATGCCTTTGAAGTGTGCAGGTATCCTGCCTTCCTGGCCCTGTCTCCAGACTTTCTAAAGGGGGTATGCAACTCTTTGTGTGGAGAAAAGACACAGCCTATTCAAGTCTAAGTGGGGTTGGGAACAACTCCTTCCTCCCATCCTGTCAGTGATGGGCCATCCAGTCACACTGAAGCTCCCCTTTTGTGTGGCTGCCTAGGAGAGATACACAATGCACAACTTTCACCATACCCAGTCATGTAACCCAGAAACAGGCCACAGGCACCAAATGACAAGGGCAGAAGAGGCCAACTTTCTAAAAGTGGACTTTTTTCAGAATTGTAATTTAAAATCTGACTTCAACATAACTTAGGATTTTAAATTGTGATTCCAGGGACACCATACCCTGCTCTTGGAGTTGGCAAGTGGCAACTTTAAGGGTGACTTTTATGTATTAAAAAGGTAGATTTGGCCCTGACAAAAGGTTTATTTTGCCAGGTCGAAATGGCAGTTTAAGACTGCAAACATAGGCTGCAATGGCAGTCCTCGGACAGGTGTAAAATGCTCCTTAGGTGGGTGGCACAATAAGTGCTGTAGACCTACTGGTAGCATATCATTTACAATTAATTTACAATTCAAATAAATATGTCAATTGGGTATAAGTCAATCTTACCATCTTTTAAGGAGAGAGCACAAGTACTTTAGTACTGGTAAATTGCAAAGAGCCCCTAGGCCAGCATGAACAAAGTCAGCCAAAACAGGATGTATGAAGTCATGAAGTTAGAGAAAAACCACCCCAAGGATGCCAGGTCTAACAATAGTGTTGCTGTTGCATCAAGCATATTGTCGAAAGGGCAACTCAATACTTAAGTCCTATTTACCAAGTAATGCCAGACCTCCTTGTGGGGCCATGTGTTTTTTTTTATTTGGAGTAATGGAAGGCCGCTCAAGTCACTACCTAGCTGTACTCTGTCCTGGGAAGGCGTTTCATGGGTGAAGCTGTTGTGAATGTATCTAGGACCCTATATAAATATTCCCGATTCATGCCCTTATGCGGTTATAACAATACATATCCTTATAAAGGCATAAGAATCATATCCATATTTAGTCATAGCCAATGCGGTCCAAATACGGCAAGGCTACTTCCCTGGACTCCTAGAAAGTACAACGCGTTCTTTAAACAAACCAAACCTCCAGCGGCCCGGGAATTCCCCCTGCTTTTCTTTTGATTTGTCCTAGAAATCCTGAGAGTCCTGAAGAACTGCCAGTTCTTAGTGACAGTTCTTAGTGACGTCTTATGTCCAACCTTACGTCAAAACCCGGCACCTTTCAGGTATAAATATACCAACGTTGCCTTAAGCAAACACACGGTGGTTGGGAGCAGAGCGATGATCTACTTACCCGAAGCCCAGCTGATGCGAGAGCCGAAGGAAGCCGTCCCTCCTCTTTGACACACTGGGAAAGAAGCTGTCTTTTTCTCCTGCCGAGAGAATCCAGCTCCAGTGTTTCCAGTCACCCTTGGGGGTTACTGGGAGATCGAGTCCTGAGAACGAGATACAAGACCTCCTTCATTCTATAACCAAGGTACGGAGCTGATTAAAACCTTAAGAGAATTCTTGATTCAGATTCTTGCAAAAACCAACTTAACTTAAAACTGCAACTTACTTACTCCTTCCCACGTATTAGACTTAGGTCAGGTACACTGGGGTAGGCGTATCTTAGAAGCACCAGTTGAGTTTGTTAGTCAATGTTTTTATGTATGTATATATTTTATCCGTTTTAAAGTATCATATGGCTAAGAAACCATATCAATGCTTTTACAGTATTATTTTAGAATACTCCTTTTACTGTACGCACTTTACTTCATGATAAGTATTGCAATTGTGGCAATTCATTTCTCTTGCATGAGAAAGAAGACTGCTCAATAAATAACAATTTTTATTGAAAACGTCTGTCTCTCTCGAATTTTGACATCATATCGCTTCTCAATGATCGAAAGAGATCCCCCAAGCGGTCATTCTCTCGCTCACTTAATTCTTCAGAACCTCTTCTCGTTCTAGTAAGAGCTGAAGCTGAGTCTGATTGATTGTCTTTATTAAGATCCTGCCTCCTGGTTCCCTCAGCACCCCCCTTAGAGCTATTTTGTACAGGTTTAGCTGTTACCGACTGACTCTTTGGTCTGGTGTCCTGCTTTCCTTGCGTTTTATTTCCAGAAGGTGCTTTATTTAAATTAGCAGGAGTAGACGGTACAGGGGGTATACCTAGATTTTTAGACTCAGGAGGATTCGGCTGAACCTGTTGATGTTCTAAACCAGCCGATATCGGGGTGTCTGCACCCCTCACTTCCTCACATATCACTCCCTCATTCAAGGGGACCAATGACCCAGCACTTTCCATGTTGCCCAAGTTCTCCAGGGGCCCAAAACGATTTTTTAGAGATATAGTGCTAGTGCTAGTACTATCCTCCATTTGCGTCGCGGAACTCATAGCCTGGTTTAAAACTTTAAAGTAAGATTTGAGTGAAGGGGTACTCTTCACCACCTGGTTATCGGGGGTAACTCCTTTAGATTTTTTTACTAAAGTTTTTTTTGTTTTTTTCTTTTTACAGGGAGTTAATGGCATAGGTCTTTCCCTTTCTTCAAATTCCAACGCACCCTTTTCCTTTAGCTCTACCCTGGATCTCAGCTGATACCTGTTCCTTCTTATTGGGGGGGGTATTTCTTTTTCTCGCTGCACTCAAGTTGATATCTACAGAGACAGGCTCGGCTGCAGCAGTTAAAGCTATTGGCTTCTTTGCTAACTCAACAGGTTTCACCAACGCCAGCTCCTGCACTGGTAGTATGTTTAAATGCGCAAAGTTATTTTTAATAGCTGGAGCCTCAGTCTGCGCTTGCTCCATGCAGTCCTGCCTCCCAGAAGAAAACAAGTGATTTGCTGCTGAATCCCCTTCCTCCCCCGACCTTACCACAAATAAGTAGAGCTTCTTCCCAGCCACAGCCTTGCAAGAATGTTTATAAACATTAAATGCCGGTCCTCTTAGCTTGAGTTGAAATAGAACGGAGCGAAATCTGCTCCACAGACACCGCCGGTGTTCTTCCAGCGTGAGCAGTGACACAGGTGGGCGCAGATCCTAGCGCTGACCTCTTCCTCGCACGTCTAAGCCAGCTGTCACCTCGTAGAAAAGAAAGCAAACGAAACCGATTTAAAAGATGCACGGGATCCTTTCACGGCGTAATAATCGCGTCTCACCTCAGTGCAGGGAACATCAAACTACGGAATGTCTTCTCACGAGAAACTCGGTCTTTCCCCATTCGGTCTTCAGGGATTCCTAGGCGCGTCCGCAACCGGCTCTCAGCCCGCCGCCATGTTCCTCATGGGTGTGGCCATCTCTGAGATGCCTTGCTGGAAACCTAGACAGTGAGCAAGAGAATGATCGCTTGGGGGATCTCTTTCGATCATTGAGAAGCGATATGATGTCAAAATTCGAGATATCAGAGACTAATCAAACAACAATACATGACAGATTTGACCTTTTGGAATCTAAGTTAGATGTTGTTATCCTTCGCACAGGTAAACTGGAAACAGAAGTAGCAACATTGAACAAAACCGTACATGGAAACTTAAAAGACATAGATACCTTGAAAGCCCAAAACAGAACATTAGCCATGGATGTTGAGAGATTGGAGACCCAGGCACGTAGGAACAACCTAAGGATTCAGAAAATACCAGAGGGGGAAGAGTTGGAGGACATAAAGGGATTTGTTTGCAAGCTCCTGAGAGAAGGCGTTTTAAAAGATCGCCCAGATATAGACCTGGAAGCCGAAATTCAAAGAGTGCATAGAGACCCTTATAAGAGACGCACAGACAGGAAAGCACCTAGGAAAATATTGGTAAGTTTTCAAACATTTAGCGTCAAGGAGCTCATTCTAGGGAGATGCCTGTCGAAAATAGACCTTCGGTATCGGTCCAGTCCTTATCTTATAAGGTCTGATATAGGAGCGAGAACTGCACAGAGACAATGGGAACTGGGCACCAGAATGCCAGACTTGAGGTCACTAGGTGCGCACGTGCAGATGAGGTTTCCTGCCTTGCTCAGAATTATGTGGAAGAATAAGACCTATAGTTTTTAGGCCGTATGAGAAATGATCAGGAAGATCAATAAAGGGCAGATTTTGTTACTACTCTTAAAAATAATAAAAAAAAAAAAAAGAAAAATTTGGGGAATAAATGAAGAATAAATTGAAGCACTGAAACACTAAATCACTGTAAAGGGAATACGACTTATTTAACGCTATACTTTTCACTCACTATAATATATTTGATTCGGTCAGGGGATTCGCCTAGGTGCCCCGAAAGGCGAAGTCATCGTCTGGTATGTTGGGGGGGTTCCTCAGGGGGGGAGGGTGTTCACTGGGTGGAGGGAGCAAAGGGAAAACGATAAAAAAATAAAAAGTCCTCATATATAGGTGAATATATTTTGTATATAGCTATGGATGGATACGAGATGAGAGTAGGCTTATGAGTAATCTATATAGGCTTAAAGTCCTGTCATGGAATATTAATGGCTTGGGGGAAAAAAAGAAACAGAATAGGATTTGTGAATTCTTAAAAAACTCAGATGCACATCTTATAATGCTACAAGAAACCCATCTAGAGGCAGATATTTGTAGTTCTCTTTTTAAGAACTTTAGGTGGGTCCAGGAAATAATTTGCTCCAGGCAATCTGGCACCACAAGGGGAGTTTCCATCATAATTCGAGCAAATAGGGGGATAAGTCTGAAAAGATACGAGACAGACCAATCAGGAAGATGGTTGGTAGCAGTAATACATATTCAAAACATTCCGTACACACTGGCTGTGTACTATGGTCCAAATGATGATAATCCCGGCCCACTATCTAAGCTAGCGACAGCATTATTAGGGTCAACTGGACCGGTAATTTTGGGAGGCGATTTTAACCTAGTCTTTGACCAGAAGCTAGATAGAACCTCTAAAGCTAAATATCACGCTCCCTCAAAATCACTCGCTACCTTAGACGCTATAATGAAGGACTTCAGTCTTCTAGATGTATGGAGGAAAAAATACAGAACCGTACTAGGGTTCACTTTCTACAGCAAGAAATATAAGAATTATTCTAGGATTGACCACTTTTTAGTGGATCAGCATTTCCTCGCAGATATCAATTACCTTTCCTTCACACCGATAGGGATGTCAGATCATGCAATACTGGAAATGGTAATCGTATTGAATTTAAGTCCTTTAAAAATAAGATGGACCCTGGAGAGATCACTCTTATTAGATGACCAAGTAAGAACAGAAGTTAAAGATAAAACTGCAGAATTTCTTATAATAAACTTAGGCACCTCCACCCCCCAGGTAGTGTGGGAGGCCTATAAAGCCTTTCTGAGGGGAGTTTTAGGCTCTTTAATGATTTATAAGAGAAAGAGTATGAAAGTAAAAAGAAAGGAAGACATGGCGGCAATACAAGAAAGGATCTTGAATTACAAAATGCAATCTTAACCAACTCCAAGAGAGTTCATTTGATAGAGAAGGAACTCACTGAGCTACAACTTCTGCTTAAAGACTGGGATGAGAAAATTCTTAAAGAAAAGTGGGGACCAGTAGATTAAAGAATTTCGAATACGTAGAATAATGTGGAACCCTCCTAGCCTGGAAATCTAGAGAAGAGAGAACGAGGAACAATATTAAAGCCTTACTACAAAGACAGACAGGAGACCTGATAGAGGCAGATGCCGAGATTAGAGAGGAAGCAAGGTGCTTCATGAGAAGCCTCTACACAGAAGATAAAGACCCCAATGGGGATGATATAGAAACTTGGTTGATGTCGAAAAATTTACCTCAAATGTCAGAACTGGATAAAACATACCTGGAAAGCGAGATAACAGAAGGAGAAATACTAAACCAACTAAAGAAAATGAAACGGGGAAAAGCTGCAGGTTCAGATGGGCTGCCCATTGAGATCTATATGGACAATAAAGATCAGCTATTACCTATACTCAGGGCACTTTTTAACCTCTTATTAATTCATGGCTACTCTGTTCCCCCTTCTTGGGCCGAAGCCACTATAACGCTCATAGTAAAACCTAATAAAGACCCAAAGAGAATAGAGTCGTACAGACCAATTTCACTTTTAAATACAGATATGAAAATTTACTCCGGAATCTTAGCTACCAGATTATCGAAAATTATAAAATCTATAATCCACCCTGATCAAAGAGGTTTTATTCCAGGGAGACAGTTAAACGAATTAACATTCCATAGGGGCTATAGATTATGCTAACTATAAAGACCTTCCGTTGGCCTTGGTTGCGATAGATGCGGCTAAGGCCTTTGATCAGGTCAACTGGAAGTATTTATGGGCTACAATGTTGGCATTTGGGTTCCCCCTAACTTTTAATAAGGCTGTCAAATCTTTGTATGATAACCCAAAGGCAAGAGTTTTGGTAAATGGAATGTTATCTGATTGGTTTGACGTGTCTCGAGGCACCAGACAGGGTTGCCCTTTATCCCCTCTTTTGTTTGATGTCTTCATGGAGCCTTTTGTTTGCGGAATTAGAGACGACAATATAATTCAACCTTTTAAGCTTGGTAATATGTTATTAAAAACAGCCCTGTATGCAGATGTCCTCCTCTTGTATACTTCTAATCACTCAGTAGCAATACCCAGGCTATTTTACCTATCGCAAGAATTCGGAAAATTATCAGGCTACCAGATCAACAGGGAGAAAACAGAGATAATGGGTTGGAATAACAACATACATATACAGGGCGTGAAACAAAAAATGCGATACTTGGGAATCTATTTAACTCAAGCACTAAAGAACATACCATTACTGAGTTGGCAGACGGTGGTCAAAGACATTAATAAAACTTTAACAAGATGGGGGAATCTGCCACTAAATATCTATGGCCGAGTTAACCTCATCAAAATGACTATCCTTCCCAAATTGACTTTTTTATATAAATGTTTACCTTTATCATTTTCTTCGAAAGATATTAATATTCTCCAGGGTAATATTGGATAATTTATATGGGCTTGTAATTCATCCAGGATAGCATGGAAAAAATTGAGAAGGGGTTTAAAAATTGGAGGTTTAGCCCTTCCAGACTTACTATCATATTGTCATGCCTTTCATTTTAAAAACTTCAGGCTACTTGCGAACACGTTAGACGCATCATCACAGGGCCGCTTGTTTCAGGCTTTATTATACGATTTACCTTATGACCACGATTATTTTTTATTTAAATTCGGAGACCAGAAATTTTTTAAAAAAATACGTCTTAAGATACTTCAGACTGCACTTAAAAACTGGGGGTTTATTCGGAAGATTTTTAATATTCCTTATTATCATACATACACCCCAATCTGGGATTCCCCGGGAACGCCCATATGTCTCCAAGATCAGCTCTCACAACCCCTGAAAATAGCTGGACTACAAAAGTGGGGAGATCTATGGGCAGATTCAGGCCTAATGGGTTGGAACTCTTTAACACAACTCACAAATGGACACCTGACTAGGTTTAAATATTATCAACTATCTGCCTGGTGGTCAAGTCAGAATCTGCAGCGGGAAAAAGACACA
Organism: Lissotriton vulgaris; assembly: GCF_964263255.1. Lineage (NCBI taxonomy): Eukaryota > Metazoa > Chordata > Amphibia > Caudata > Salamandridae > Lissotriton > Lissotriton vulgaris. Next base: position 276,925,210 of record NC_141688.1, read on the forward strand.
GACATTCTTGAAGCAGTTTGTAGAGGGGGGAAATGGTTAAAAGAAGTATCGTTTTGGTATAAGTTGATAATCAAGGATGAAGAGAACAAACTACACTCGGAGGTGATAAAGTTATGGGAAAACAGTATAGCGGAACTTCCTGAAGAAGGTAGTAAAATATGGTCAGATTCCTTTTCACTTTCCCAGAGGTTAATCAAACCTGCTAATTTAAGACGTAATCATTTATTCACAGTTTATAGAGTATATTGGACCCCGGCCAAACTGCACAAGATAACGCAAAATAATTATCACTGTCCCTGAAGCAACTACAATGCAGCAGATGATGTCCATATCTTTTTAGAGTGTCCGGTAATTCAGGATTATTGGAGAGCGATAGTAGATTTTTTAGGTGAGGTATTGTCAACAACTATTATATGTTCACCTAGACTTGTATTTTTCGGTTTACTGAAAGACTATAACATTAATAGTTTGGATACTCAGTTTATTTGTTATGTAGTAGTTATTGCTCGGAGACAAATTTGCATGGAGTGGAAGTCAAAAGCTCCCCCCAGATTTGCAGAATGTTTAAAATATATAATGGAAGTATGTAAGATGGACATGGTTGGACTTAACGAGAATACTGAGAATGTCTGGTCTAAACTTGAGGTCTGGTTAAACAAGTAAATGGTCCGATGATTATGCCAGAGGTTGTGTCGGTCCTGTCCTCCCCCTGGCTTAAAGCTTTCCATCATCGGCTAGGGGGAGTAGGATAAGGAAAACAACCTACCTCTGGGACATCCCTGTTTGCCATGATACTGTCTCCAGGGCGGACTCGAAAATGTCAGTATAAGAGGCAACAGCGAGACCCATCTAGAGCATACGAAATCTGGTGGCATATATGAGGACAAAAAAAAAAAAAAAAAGAAAACGTCTGTCTCTCTATTTCTCTGCACTCTGGTGAAATTAAGCATGCACGATTGACTGAGTGAAATAGCTGTCTATTGTTTTCACACGACTCTAGAGATATACTTTTATTCTGAGTGAGCAAAGTTGTCATGTTTATGCGGTTGTCAGAAACTAATCCCTTCTTGCCTAATCAGGAAAGTTAACCCCTCCCTGTTTATTCGAGAAAGTTTCTAGTGACCTCTGAGCTATCTGGCAAAACTAATTAAGTCTACCATAGTCAGTAGAGACCTAGATGATCTCAGTCCTACGTCAACGCTGATGTTTATGATATTCCAATGCGCAGAGCCTATTGGGAATATAGGAACTACACTACAAAGCATGGGTGTTCTCACCCATCCACCCATGGATTTCGACCCATTCCAAGATTTACCAAGACTAATAAACTTGGGAATGCAACAAAATACTATGCCTTCACAACAACCGTATACTGAGGAAAGATATCTTTATTTCTCCTTGTTGTTTCCTCTCTGTGAATGAGCTGCACTCTACAGTTTCTCTATCCTACCTTACTATCTAGTGGATTTTTAATCCATCATTTTGATCTTATAAAAAAAACTTCCATTTATTTTTCATAGCCAGACTCGATCTAGGTTGTATTCCTGCATCTTTTGATTTCTGTGTTTCCTTTTCCCAAGTATTGGTCGCTGAACTCTTTGCAATCTGTTCCCTTACTGCCTCCATTATTCAAAAAAATTCTGTTCAGCACTGATAAGACGGCGGTGTATCACCACCCAAAAAATATCCCATTTTCTTAATAGCTCTTACTACAGGATACAAATTCAGCCATCTAAACGTAGATACCTCATGTATAGGTTTCTTATAGTTCAGAACATTATAATCTAAACTACCAAAAACAAACTAGTGATAATGCAGTGATAATGCAACAAGTTAGGTGTAACACATGAGTTCCACTACTATAAAATAGCGGAACCTCCAGAGGAATACGCTCCTTTCGAGGACGTTGAAATTCCACTAACATACCAAGAGCATCTGCTCTGGTTTAATGGCTCCCTAAAACATCAAAATCACATTACCAGGCTCGGTCCACTAGGTAGACCAGGAGCCACATGGCCGGTTCTAGCCAGCTACACACCACATCCAGACAGTGAAAAAATGTCAAGCGGAGAACTTTTAGTTCAGCTAAAACAACTAATTAAAATACATAGACAATTGGTCCAGTATGTCATGCGGACTTCAACAGTCCAACCTGCAATTAAAATTCCACAAAACACCCCTCAACAGGGGAACACAAATAAAATCACACCACAGAATATACAATCATGTCTAGGTAAAACACCCGCAAAACGGGAACAAATTCCATTCTGGTTAGCTCAAAAAATCACTCAAATAGAGGCAGTATTTCATGATACTACCCCTCACGAAAAACACAGAATTCTGACAATCTGTCTCCCGATGGGGATCGCACGACATGTGGAGGACTGTGACACTTGGGGCATAGTCTTTGCTTCGATTTACACAAAAACACATGGTGTTCTGTCTATGGCGGTGATACCGGACGTACTAAGACAGATTCAAAATGAATACGGTCCAGAACCTGCTTTAACTCTGGGTATGAAATTACTGAAAGACATTAGGCAGGTCTCGGCTATATTACTAGCCAACATAAAAGGAGAAGCATCATCTGTGGCGATCCACCAAAAATTGAAAGAAACAGATATAGCAGAACAACCTTTTGAACTTGCCAGAATAATTGAAAAATCCTACGAAGAATTAGGTAGAGATAGTTTGGGTGGTAAACCAGTAAAACCACAACTAATTGAAAATCCTGAAAGAACCTTTATTAAAAATAATCTCAATTCTCAAAAGAAGAAGTCGGAGGGTAATAAACAAACCACTCCCAGAGAAAAACAATTTCAGACCAGAGGAAGGTCTCCTCAACGGAGAAATAGATCTCCGGACCAAGAAAGCAAGTCTCCCCAAAGGGATCCCTCTGAAAAAAGATACAACCTTAGAGATAGGGATAAATTAAGAAAACCTGACAGATATCAAGATATTGATACACGTCCCTCTCGATCTTTTCAGACTTCCTCACAGAAATCGGAAAGAAGAGACGGTCAGAACAAAAGGAAGAGCACGTCAAATCCAAAGACAAGGTGCCTGCTCATCAAAGAAAAAAATTAAAATATCCAAAAAAGAAGGTAGCAAGTAGTAAAATAAAACATGCCGAGGATACTGAGGACACAACTGAAAAACGGAGAGTGGGCCCAGACAATGCTAGACAGCGCAGCAGAAGTGACGATAGCCCGCAAGATCCTGATGAATCTTCTGGAGACAGTGGACACGAATGAATACATTCAAATGGAAACTGTGGACACCAGAGTTAGCAAACCCCATAAATTATATGAAATAACATTGTGTATAGAGGGGGACAAAACTAGGAAAGTAAGGGGTCTCTTTTGGGACAACCTTTCGAAAGGCTATGACATCCTGTTAGCTGAAAAAGACAGGCCACCAGAGTTTGTCAGGGAGTGCCCACATGGTGAAGAAATGATTATGCCTGCCTTCTGAAATCAAATCCCAATTCATAAAAAATACACATTTGCAAGAAAATGGGCAGTGGACCAAGCCCCTGCTTTATATAAAAATCATGTAGGATGGGATGAGGATTCTCCTCCCCACAACATCCAGTTAAAAAGTCAACCTACTGCACAAAGACAGCACCCAATTAAATAAGAAGCTAAAAAGAAAGTCAGGTAGATCTTAGATCAACTTGAATATCAAGGGGTAATTGAAACATGCACCTCACAAATGAACAATCCTTTGTTTCCTGTCTCCAAGCCAGACGATTCATATCGTCTAGTTTTGGACTACAGACACCTAAACTCCTACTGCAAAACATTTGCAATACAAAACTCATACAGTGCAGCACTAATGAATAACATTGTGCTCAAAAAATATAAAACGACATTAGATATCTCTAATGGATTCTTTTGTCAAAACATTGCACCTGAAAGCAGGGATTTGACCGCTTTCTCAACAATGGGGTCACAAAAACAATTTTGTCGACTCCCACAGGGTTTCAAGAATAGCCCAGGATTATTCTCAGCAAGGGTAACAGAGTTACTACAAATATATGATAAAGAGGCATTATCTTATGTCGATGACATCTATCTAACAGATGACATCCTGGTGACACACTTGAAAAGAGTGAACACCATAATACTTGGGTTCGCAGCTGAAGGATATAAATTCAACTTTAAAAAGTCACGAATTGCTCACCTAACTGTCCTATTTTTAGGATATGATCTATCAAGTGAAGGCAAAAGCCTAGCAGACAACTTCTTAGAGAAATGTGCAGTACTCCAAGCACCTAAAACGCTGAAGAATTTACAATCAATACTGGGTTTCCTGAATTTAGGAAGAACATACATTCTAAATTATGCAGAGAGAGTTAAACCTCTCTACGAACTAATAAAACCTGATTTCAAACCAATTAATTGGACTCAGAAACACACAGAAATTTAAGACCATTACAAACAGACATGTTAGCTAAAACAAAACTGCAAACACGCGCAAACGAACGCAACCTTGTATTCCGAGTCATCCCAGGAAGATGCGGATTCACATACCTGACCTCTAATGAGGGAGAAACTGTACCAATAGCATATAAATCACACTTGTACACACAAGCTGAAATAAAATTCAGTTCTACTGAAAAAATTCTGACAGCGGTTCATACTGCTGTAGCAAAGGAAAGAGCCCTAGCCCAAGGCAAGAGTGTATCTGTTTTAACAGCAGTATCAGCACTTGACGCAGTAACAAGACCACGCATCCCGAATGCTGTGGCATTAGATCCAAAATGGATACAATGGGAAAATTCTCTTGCTGCAGAAGACGTTTAACACGCCTTTGACCCGAAAATGAAAAAACTAGAATATCTAGAATACGAACATGAATATCCACTGTCAATCAAAATTCTGCCTCTGGAACAATACAACTGTGTAATCTACATGGACAGATTTGCCTCAACACTACGATGTGGATAAAAAATCCTACAATGCAGCGTGCGCGATTGTTAAAGGTCGTTGGCGATTTGGTAAATTCAGACCGAAAATTACCAAAACTGAATCACTCAGAAAATGTACAGCTCAGAGAGCTGAAATAAGATCTTTAAAGATGGCGCTTGAAAATGCCGATCGCGAATTCCCCACACTAATAGTGTGCGATTCGAATTACTGCGTCCAGTCTTACAATAAGAGCATGCATACTTGGATTCAAAACGGTTACAAAGATGACACAGGTGCCACAATAAAGCATAAAATGCTATGGGAACAAGTAGTTCTTTTGCAGAAAGAACTACGAAAGACTCACGTGATACATACACTGAGTCATCGACGTGATGGCGTTCACGTTGCAGGGAATTCATTGGCTGACAGTGTTAAAAATCTGGTTTGCGATGTCAACATAATCGACGCCACCTTGTCCCCACTCAGGCCCGTACGCTCTAGTAAGCAGCAGCCATTTTGAAGGCGCCATGGCCCCTCTGCCCCTCGCCGATCACCAGCGCGTCCCCCCTGGTGCTGCGAACACCCCCCTGCACTCTCTGACCACTCCTGCTCTCTCGTATATGGACCATGCATCCCCCTCCCAGCGCGACCCTACCTCGGAGGTGCATTTCGCCCCCGGCCAACACTTCCCCGTCCTTTTATAAACCCCCTCCATCTGTGCTGCTCTTCCCTGAGAATCACACCCTGTGCCTGCCCAACACCTCCCTTTCATCCTATTCACTACCGCACCCTCTGACACTCCTCTTCCTCCGTGTCCGATTGTCCAGGCCGGTCCCAGGCTATCACCTAGCCCTGCGGATGCAATTTATGGCCCCAACTGTAAAGAATCACACCTCTCCAAAGGAATTACAGTAGATCAAGGCCTCCCCACCTCATGAGATTCGTCACACCACACGCATTCAGGGAATCGACGGAATGCCCTGCTGTTCCTACCACCTGATAACGATCCTGTATTGTGATTGGGGAGGGGATTCTCACTGTAGACATGTGTGGGAACGAGCTCAAAGTGGGGATTCCAAGGATGTCTTTCCGTACATCAAAGCCTTAACAAGAATGTGTCACATGTAATAAAGTTATAAACCTGTGTATAAAAGGCCAGGCCTCAGAGATGCAGTTAGAGCACCTCCCGAAGACATTCTGTGTGCGTGTCCGAATGACAGGCTCTCCTCATGAGAAATAAACCCTGTTCTTGCGTTCCAGCTTCCAGCGCCTGTCTCTTTATTTGGTAACTATTTGCTATGGGAAATTAGAGGCGTCCTTGCGCCAACAGCCTGGGCATTCAACAGTAAACGGCTGTTTTTCCTCAACAGAGCCACAGCGGCAGCTGATCACTTGGCTACCGTAGCTACAAAAAAAGCGTACGAAAATACAAATAGATGGCGAAACGCTGCTTGCAGTGAAAGCTTTAATGGAAGGCAATTATGCGGCGTTACCTCTACACTATCCACTAAGCAATACATACATAATTGATGTGAACTCCGTTCCGTTTGCTCAAATCCCTAGAGTAGGGGATAGAGTAATTCCAAATACGAACCGGAGAATCTTCTTGATACAAGAAGCACACATGGGATTGGGTCTGAGGCACCAAGAGATCCTGAAATCTCTAATAGAATTACAATCATGATACTGGTGGCCGGGGATGAGCGTCCAAATTTATAACTTTGCAATGAATTGCGAGAACTGTAACAGAGATCGCAGTTGTGAACCGGACCAGATACCTGCCCAGACACCTCTATTAGATAGCATCAGACTATCTACACGCAGACATCCACACGGAAGAATGCGGTCCTATAATTATTAAGACTAGATTCACTAAAGATGTGGCCCCAGCGCTCGGCTGACGCCAGAACTGTTATAAAAGATTTGCGAGTCTTTATCGGCACATACGCAATTGGCATGCTATATTCTGACCAGGGTCCTGTGTTTAGCTCTCAAGCTTACGAAGAGGCCATGACCAGCATGGGCATTGCATTGCGGTACTCTTCTCCCTTCCATCCAGAAGGAAATGCGGTAGTGGAAAGAAAAAACCGTGACATAAAGCAATCTATAACGGCGAGGGTATTAGTTTCGGGTGATGGGTGGGTCAAACATCTAACAAGTGTCCAACGTAGTCTTAACAATCTGCCAAGAAATTCTCTAAAGGGTTTCACTCCCTACGAACTATTGTTCGGTACCAGAATGAAAATCCAGGACTTAGATTGTCAAACTTCAGTGGTAGAACAAAAAACCTTTGATATCAAAATCATTTGGCTGTTTTACAGGACTTGAATGAAACAAGAAGAAGTCTAAGTAACATAAAGTAAAAGCCAACAACCACTGAAGAACCACCTGTCCCAGCAAGACGTGTCTGGATTCCAAAGATTGGGGATCTGGTCAGGGAAAAGATCGCGGTGAAGAAGGAATTGGACCTTCTTACAGAAAAGCAGTACCTGTCTTAGCTGTCAGCGGAACAAGATTAGTAGTACTACCGCCCCTTGCTGGTAAAAAGAAGAACCGAGTTGTATCCATCGACGTGGTGAAACCACAGCATGTGGCCAATAATAAGTAGTAGGCCTAGTGGACTCCCAAGAAGTAGCAGAAGACCACATCTTGCTACAATCCAAGAGGTTCAAACTGAAAGACTAATCACTTTTGACAAACCTTCAGTGAATAAAAAAGGACTATGTAACAAAGCCAAGGAACTTGTGCCTCTTGAAACCCAAATTGCAACAGTTTGTCAATAAACACCAGTCTACAATGATGGAGCATCAGAATATGCTATTGAAACAAAGAAAGGTGCAAAGACTAATAAAAATCGGGAAGGAATTCCAACAATTGACAGAACTGCATCTAGCTACTTCATCAATTTCGATGACTTTTCCGATGATCCAAGTGAGCATGGGGACAAGCCAGCAACAAAAACTTTCAAAAACAAAATGACTGAACTCGTTCATCAACTAAAAGAAACATATCGGATTTCACCATGGATTAAATTTTGGATCGTGTTAGGTGTACTTTTCCTTCTACTTTGGCTCATCATGGTTCTATGTTTGAGAAAATGTATTGATGGAAAATATAGTGCAATGGACACTGCAAGTCAGAACATCAACTTGGTCCTAAAACCTCACAGATCATCTCACATCAAGAAAAGAGAACTATCATCAGTGAACATCACAGCCAATCTAATACCCGGTGGGGTAGCATGGGACAAAACTGATTATGAAATCTATGGCCCGATTGAGCTCTTGAAATATCCACACCAGTTCAAGGTTTCAATAAGTGACTTTGTGACACCAAGTACTTTCTCTGATGATTGAGACTTTGAAAATATTAATAATATGATGTCAGATTTACAAATGTCAGCTAAATTCATAGAACATGATTATTTGTAGGGTTCATCAGATTATGAGAAGTGTGGCTCACTGGTTAGAGGAGGCAGACCTGGAAGCAGAGGTCAGCCCGGGACCAGGGTTCAATTCCCGGCTCGGCGGGGTCTTGAGTCCTAAAATGTCCATGGACTCGACAATTCTCGCTCCAGTGCCTACTCGATTCATGGGTTCACACTCTGCGACTCTGGGCAATAGCTTGCTTAATCTCCACAACGGCCCCTCGCGGTGGGATGCCTGGCTTTCACCTTGCGGATACCCTGCCGGGGTTATCTCACAGGGGAATACCAGGACGGCTTCCCTAAGCAAGCGCTTAGAAACCGCTCGGTGATTTGCGCTATATAAATTCCTGTACATTTACATTTACATATGAAGAGTTATATTGCTATAATAATTTTGGTCATCACTATTTGCATAAATCTGCTCAACCTAGAAATGTTTTTACTTATAATCAATGGGAACATTGTCCTACTCCGCCAAAAGGCAGCTCGAAAACATTTTATGAGAAATTCCAATACTTCTCAGGGTTTAACAACAGTGATCCAGAAACGTTTTATTTTAAAATGTTGAATAAGACAGGAATGAAAACAATGTTGATAAATACTAAATTGATTTATTCTGAAAAATTTTATGATAAAATGTCTACATTTGGTTTTGAATTTAGGAAATACAACATTGAAACAAAAACCATCTGGGGTACAAAAGATTGGCAAGTACAGGGTCTAGAAGCATTATTTAGAGCCTGCATGATCCCAGAACAAATAATGTTCCTGAATGACACCATTCAACAAACAACCTGTCTTGGTTTAGCCAAGATAAAAGACTTAAAAACCGTCTATTCCAAAGCCCATACCTGATAGTAATAGCACTACGGATATGGCGATAGATGTATCCCATATTTTACACCACAACAGAACAAATCCTGATTGGAAAAAATGGTTGATCTGGCCCACAGATACAAATAACTGTCAAGATAGATTCCTGAACAAAATACAGGGGTTCAAACAGACCAGGCCAGACCCAAGATATTCCCAGAGACAACATCCAGGGATAGTTACAACATTCAGTGTAGGGAAACTATGCCTTGAGTGGCTACAAAAATCCACACTGTTTGAAATTAAGCAACACTTAACTTTACTTAAAGAAGGTGCTGACTTGCGAGATGTCATAATGGGACCTCGCAAACAGCGTCAAAAACGTTTCATATACGCCGGTATATACGCTGCTTACAACGAAGCTTGGAAAGTAACGCAAATTGAAACTGCAGAAAATGTGCTACGTGACATGGTGTCTAATCAACAGAATGTCATTATTTTCTATCTTTAACCTTACTGATAAAGAAATCAGTTTGGCACAAAAAAGGAGCAGACTATACGAATCTGAGCATTGAAAAACTTGAGAGATTACCATTGACAATGTCAGAGAGACCTGTCATTGAATGGATAATACACGGAACAATTACAATTCCAATAACAACTTTCCAGTTTAAGTATTGCCAATATATACCAGCAGGCCTGTATGAAAGGTTGAGTAAAGGATACATCAAGTCGACCTGGAAATTACCTTATAAACACAAATGTTACAGTGAAGGGAAAAAAGAGGTATTTCTTAGAGGTAACAATTATAAAATATCACTAAGCGGTACACTCCTGTGTCAAGGTATTAACTTGCATGGAGCCTGCAAAGGTTGGTCAAACAACCTTTCATGTAATCTGCACGGCACCCCTACTACACAGATAGAGCCCTTTTTCAGACAACTATCCAACAGTAGCTACGTTCTAATAAGTGACCACAGCTGTTGTGGCATGGTGCCAGAAAAAGCCTATCTCGTAACTGTTACATCCAGGGTCATTTGCTGTATGCAAGTATTGTATCCAAACAGCAATCCAGACATGGAGGCGGCAATATGGCCTTATGTACATACCCTATTATTGACAAATTGCCCCGTGCATTTCGTAGAAATGTTAAGTCAAATCTTAAACATGTCAGATACCAGTGGCATCGCACATGTATTTAAGACAATTTTTTCGGGACTGCTAATTCACTCTTCGGTGGTCTGCCTCTTATTTTGGGACTCGTAGCAGGAATTTTATTTTTGTTCCTTCTGCTCCGATATGGCAAGCCAAGTCACAGATAAAACTCTGGCTACGATGGAAGAAACGATCCTAGCAATACGATACCGAGAACATATCACTAAAGTCCTTGGATTGGTCCGGCTTAGAGATCTGAATACTACCTATTTTCTTTCATTCAGACCAATTTGGCAAAATTGCATCTTTCCTGTGCTTTGATGTCTGCTATGCGGAGAAGAATTCGTGTTGGACGTCGGTCTTACACTACCATCAGCAGTACCAATGGATATTGATGCTTTGCTTTGTCCGGTAACGACTCATGCAACGGGTTGTCCCCAGCGGATAACTATTCTGATGACGGCATTCGTTGAGACTTCACCATTACGATTAGGTGGCGGTGAAGTACGAGATGAAAGCGGCACCACACAGGTACAACCTTCCGTGAACATTGCTGATCCTGACATCGATGATGGCAATGCATCGCATATATGCACTATTTCCACCTTTTCGGAGTTGGCCCAACTTTCACCTACTGTTGTAGACGCATTTTTTGCCGGCCTATCTGAAGTAATGTTCTCCTCTAACAACGAGAATATTATTTGAAATAGCGAGCTCACAGCGTTCCCTGAACTCTGAATTCGACCTTCAGTTTTGATAAACAACACTACTGAAAACATTTGGAACTATTTTTTTCCTCTGAAAGCAAATTTTTTTTTTCCATTTCCAAAATATTTACTTTTTTAGGCACATAGTACTCTGCTTAAAGTAGAACTATTCTTAGAGAACAGAGCTTCTATTTTTAGAGACACTAGAGACAATATTTTACCTCAGCCTCTAGCACATGTACAATATTGTATAAATATGTGATGAAATGGTCTCGACCATTTTTTTCTTTATTCAGAGCCATTCCATAAATGTCATTTTTGCAATTCATTCAGCCAATATTTATATATACATTTCCTGAAATAAACACTGCTTGAAAACGTACAGTATAATGCTCATTTCCGTGTATCCATACCATTTCAAATGCATTTTGTTTGTATTTTGGGGTGGGCTGGAAAACACATGCATACCTATATGTTTACATTTGCTTAGTATTTAGTAATGATGGACATTATACGTGGAGTGGGTGTTGTGAATGTATCTAGGACCCTATTTTAATATTCCCGATTCATGCCCTTATGCGGTTATAACAATACATATCCTTATAAAGGCATAAGAATCATATCCATATTTAATCATAGCCAATGCGGTCCAAATACGGCAAGGCTACTTCCCTGGACTCCTAGAAAGTACAACGCGTTCTTTAAACAATCCAAAACTCCAGCGGCCCAGGAATTCCCACTGCTTTTGTTTTGATTTGTCCTAGAACTCCTGAAAGTCCTGAAGAACTGCCAGTTCTTAGTGACAGTTCTTAATGACGTTTTATGTCCAACCTTACGTCAAAACCCGGCTCCTTTCAGGTATAAATATACCAACGTTGCCTTAAGCAAGCACACGGTGGTTGGGAGCAGAGCGACGATCTACTTGCCCGAAGCCCAGCTGATGCGAAAGCCAAAGGAAGCCGTCCCTCCCCTTTGACACACTGGGAAAGAAGCTGTCTTTTTCTCCTGCCGAGAGAATCCAGCTCCTGTGTTTTTAGTCACCCTTGCGGGCTACTGGGAGATCGAGTCCTGAGAACGAGATACAAGACCTCTTTCATTCTATAACCAAGGTACGGAGCTGATTAAAACCTTAAGAGAATTCTTGATTCAGATTCTTGGAAAAAAACAATTTAACTTAAAACTGCAACTTACTTACTCCTTCCCACGTATTAGACTTAGGTCAGGTACACCGGGGTAGGTGTATCTTAGAAGCACCAGTTGAGTTCGTTAGTCAATGTTTTTATGTATGTATATATTTTATCCGTTTTAAAGTATCATATGGCTAAGAAACCATATCAATGCTTTTACAGTATTATTTTATAATACTCCTTTTACTCTACGCACTTTACTTCATGATAACTATTGCAATTGTGGCAATTCATTTCTCTTGCATGAGAAAGAAGACTGCTCAATAAATAACAACTTTTATTGAAAACGCCCGTCTATCTATTTCTCTGCACTCTGGTGAAATTAAGCATGCACGATTGACTGAGTGAAATAGCTGTCTATTGTTTTCACACGACTCTAGAGATATACTTTTTATTCTGAGGGAACAAAGTTGTCATGTTTATGTGGTTGTCAGAAACGAATCCCTTCTTGTCTAATCAGGGAACTTATTCCCTCCCTGTTCATTCGAGAAAGTTTCTAGTGACCTCTGAGCTAGCTGGCAAAACTAATTAAGTCTAACATAGTCAGTAGAGACCTAGATAACCTCAGTCCTACGTCTACACTGCTGTTTATGTTATTCTAATGCGCAGAGCCTATTGGGAATATAGGAACTACACTTCAAAGCATGGGTGTTCTCACCCATCCACCCATGGATTTCGACCCATTCCAAGATTTACCAAGACTGATAAACTTGGGAATGCAACAAAATACTATGCCTTCACAACAACGGTATAACGAGGAAAGATACCATTATTTCTCCTTGTTGTTTCCTCTCTGTAAAAGAGCTGCACTCTACAGTTCCTCTATCCTACCTTACTATCTAGTGGATTTTTAATCCATCGTTTTGATCTTATAAAAAAAACTTCCATTTATTTTTCATAGCCAGACTCGATCTAGGTTGTATTCCTGCATCTTTTAACTTCTGCGTTTCCTTTTCCCAAGTATTGGTCGCTGAACTCTTTGCAATCTGTTCCCTTGCTGCCTCCATTATTCAAAAAAATTCTGTTCAGCACTGATACTGTATCACCACCCAAAAAATATCCCATTTCCTTAATAGCTCTTACTACAGGATACAAATTCAGCCATCTAAACATAGATACCTCATGTATGGGTTTCTCATAGTTCAGAACATTATAATCTAAACTACCAAAAACAAACTAGTGATAATACAACAAGTTAGGGGATACGTTAGTAGAATGTGGTGGTAGTTCACACTACCAGTAAAAGATGTTGGCAAATATGTACACAGATATCACCGTTTAGCCTCTATTAGTTGTGAATAACAAAGCAAGAGTGTTGCAATCCACCTTGGTACGGCCCGCACCCACCTCCCCTTTCCCTACCCTTGGTACGAGCCAGGCAGGAATGCATGAACATTCCACAGCTGACTCCAGCTGAGGTTGTATGTTCTTACCACGCATTCCGTTGCAACGCATGCCTTTACCACGCATGCGTTACAACGGAATGATATTTCAACGCTTAACCTTTTCCTCTATTCTGCCGTGGTGACGTCGTACGTCGTTAAGAGGAAGCGGAAGTTTCTTTCCGTTTCCTCTTAACTGACGCCGATTGCCCGCACATTCTGACATTATTTCAGGTGAGGTTTTTGTTTGGGGGGGGGAGCCCCCCCCCCCCCCCAAGACCCCCTTTTTTATTTTGAACCTTTACCACATATGCCTTTACTACATACCTCGTAGTAAAGGTATGCGTGGTAAAGGCGTTCGTGGTAACCACGCATGCGTTGTAATGCATGCGTGGTTAATGTATTCGTGGAAACGGCCTCGTTGTAGTGGCCGTTTCCCTCCAGCTGACTGGTACCTGTGATGGTGTTGGGACTGAATAAAGAAGACTCCTATTTACTTACCTGTATGTCTCTTCTTTGCAACAAATAGCTTGAAGAAAATCTTATTTGAAAAGTTACTCTCTGTCTCTTTCCAGTGCAGAAGCTCCAAATTAACCATGTGCAGCTCTAGCTTATATTTAAACTAGGCTCTTGTATGTATGTAAAATCTTTAAATGAGCTTTACGTGCCTTTTCTGTGCGTAAGACTAGTCTTAGATTTAGCTTGGATAAACACATTCTAAGCAGACGAACTCAGACTTGCTAATAAGGCATTCATAAGAATAACATAAATCATTGACGGAACAATCAAGAGTGCTCTATCTTCATTCAATGAAAGAATCACCATGGTTTGTCTGCAATCAGAAAGAAAGAGGAAAACCAAAAATTGCGTGAATTTAGCATTTTTACTTGTTGGTTCTTGTTGTTTAAATCTGCAAACTGTTGAGTCATTCCTGATGAATGCATGACGCCAGTTACTTCGGAAGTCATCCCTAACCCTATGTCAACGCCTTCTAAAGTTACACCCTACTGTTCTATTGGAGCCTGGCCCTAAAAGACATTACAAAGATTATTGTAAAAGTTAATTCACTCAGAAGTATCAGTTGATTCTAATTCATTCAAAACCAAAACTCAGTCAATGTCGAAATAGCTTGGATCATGGACGTTTTTCAAAAACATTCTGTTAGTTATCATTCTTATGTATTCTCTAGTCATGTTCACTTTCAGAAAGGTATGTTTATGCACGAGCTGAGTATGTACAACTAGGCAGCTGCGTTCTCTTCCATCTTTTGACTACTGGCTGGTCAATGTCACTGTCACTCTGCTCACAGGTCTCTGACTCCTCATTGATGACTTGAGCAATCCATTTAAAGACTTTAGGGAATATAGTGAATCAAAGCTGATTACCTTGTCACGCCAGACCGGAGCAAATTCACAACTTTTGACCGACTGCGATGGAGCACAGACCAGATACAGGAAGCAAGTTCTGCCCACTGAGCAACAGTATTTTACATCCTGGTTGTGTAGTATTGTGAGATCCTGTGTCAAGAATCATGCAGTGACGGTTGTGAGCAGCTGTGTGGCTGTGATGTGTGGTTCTCTGTCATTGTTGGGAAGGCTGTTGATGAGGGGCTTGCAATGCGTAGTCCTGTATCAAAGATGCATTGCGCACCAGTGGTTCTGAAGAAGCTGTGGGGTTGCGATGAGCAGTTCTGCATAATTGTCAAGGAGGCTTGCGATACAGTATTATTTGAAAAGACAGAAATTTAGGAACATGGATTACAAATGGACACAAACTGAAAACAGGGAGTACTGACTATGGGTTGACAATACACATGAAAGCATATGGTTAAAAAGATGCTTTATTTAGTAATATTATTGTGGATCTAATTTCTAACATTCATTGATTTAGATCCAACAATTAATCTAATGTTGTGCACTTTGTAATTATTATGCGTCACAATACATTTCAGTATAGATATACAATTCATAAATAGATCCAAAAGATACAAAAATACAAAATTACTTAATATTAATCAAAAACATGGCTAGAAATAGATTATAGTTGCTACGCGCGTTTCGGCTATTAGCCTTCATCAGGAAGCCATGATGTAAGTTCCAAATGTACAGATACAAAATATATGAAAAATCCATATCAGTGTCAGTGTAAAGTCCTACTAACACATTTATATGTGCATTCAGTGCATTTGACCTATTATTTACAAAACATTTGTTTAAAAAGAGGGAAAATAATTTTTTCCTATATACATATATACATAATTACATACACTAGCATAAACAGATCATGCATTTGATGGCAATTGTATAGGCATCCCTCTTATCTCTAGTTCACAGTAGATAGAAGCTAGAGAAGGAATCCTGTTCTCTAAAGCAGTGAATTACCTAAGGTCCAAATATCTGATGGTTGGTAGCTATGGGTGTATATTGTAGCTAATCGATATCTATATTATCTGGTTTCATCTTTCTCCTCCTTCGTAGTTTTTACCATGATGTCCTTCTCTTGATGATATCCCCCGAATAATCTGGCGTTACCTTATGCTGTCACATCGCCAAGGTAATGCGAACCTCTTCTACCATTCGAAATAGGTCCTACCAACTAGACCAACACCACAATCTTTCTAAGAGCTGGCCTCGATCACTAATTACCACCTATCACTGCCGCCCCCTTACAACCAAGTGGAGTTCCACCTTCCCCATTGTGAACAATCACTCCTTAATACTTTTTCCTTTTCCCTTTGGCTTACTTATAGTTTTTAAGAATATCGAAGACCACAGGGTAGCATTGTATCACCCCGGTCAAACTCTACACGACCGATACCTTATCATCAGGTACTAAATTAACTACTCATGTGATTACCTCTACTATGTTCCCTATATGCTTCTAAATGATACCATTGTTACTTGACTGATACCCTCGTCATGTTTTTCTTATAGTGAAGAGGTAACCTCTGCACCCCAGACTGTGTCATATCTTTGGCCTTAGCGCAATTCCCAAGTGCATCTAGAATCCACCCCCTCGTATTGCGCTGCAATATGAGATTGGTAAGGCACTATCCAAGCACGCTAGTAGCACTCACTTTTCTTTATCAACCCCCTCTTATCTGACCTCCAGGTGTGAGGAAGGAACCTATATGATGATGCATGTCACCTAATGGTGAGTGAGGGTTCCCGTCCTGAAAGGATTTCTACCCCTTCATTTTTCTGTTCTGACAGCTTCACTACATAGAGTTGAATTGCCACTGTATAACTCCTATTTGTTTCACCTATAGCCAGTTGTACATGGTGTGAAATTGCCATGCCTAGGCCATCCATCAGAATGCAGAATGGTGCAGCCAGGGTACGTGACCTGTATGGGACTGATTTGATTGCAGCACTCGGTGCCAGCTGAGGTTGGAGACCCACAGGGTGATATCTGCCACCAGCCATGGAGGTCGACCCTCCCGATTCTGGTTGTGTCTAAATTCGGTAGTTTCCTGTGCTGTGGGTGTGTAGGACCTGGCCCTTTTTGCACAATTATCCCCAAACATTTTGTCTTCTTCTTCCTATTTTTTGCCCCTCCTATTTGTTGGCTTTAGGACTCTGGGCACTTTACC
Source organism: Lissotriton vulgaris (assembly GCF_964263255.1). Lineage (NCBI taxonomy): Eukaryota > Metazoa > Chordata > Amphibia > Caudata > Salamandridae > Lissotriton > Lissotriton vulgaris. Next base: position 276,942,386 of record NC_141688.1, read on the forward strand.
ATTGCTAACCAGTGCTAAAGTGCATATGCTTTCTCCTTTAAGCATGGTATGATTGGTTTCTCCATGATTGGTACGTTTGATTTACTAATAAGTGCCTAGTACAGTACACAGCACATGCACAGGGCCTGTAAATCAAATGCTACTAGTGTTCTTGAAGCAGTGACTGTGCCACCTACATAAGTAGCCCTTCAAATATCTCTGGCCTGAAACTGCAGGGTCTGTGCGTGCAGTTTTAAACTACCATATCGACTTGGCAAGTCCACCTACTTGCAAGGCCCCAAACCTTCCCTTTTATTAGGTTTAAGGCACTCCTATGTTAGGCCCTAGGAAGCCCCATGGGCAGGGTTCAGTGTATTTCAAAGGTAGGACATGTACATGTTAGTTCTAAATGTCCTGGTAGTGGAAAACTTCTAAGTACGCTTTCACTACAGCAAGGCCTGTCTCTCCCATAGTTAACATCTTATTAGTGTATCTGCTAATCGGGAGCAGATATAAAATTAGAGTTTGGCGTCTCTGGACTCACAATTTAAAAACACATCTTTTAGTAAAGTTGTTTTTTAAATTGTCTAAAAATGCCACTTTCAGAAAGTTGCCATTTTCTTACCTATCTATTCAGTGCCTCTACTTGTTCCTAGAATGTACATCTGAGTTGAATGACAGTTGGGCTTTGTGAATTCATTCTAGGCAGCCACACCCAATGGGAGCTGAGGTGTGTCCTGCATATCCTGATGGCCCAGCACCTGGTCTCCACTCCCTTCAGTGTGTCTAGAGCAAGGGCAAGGAAGGGCAGGGCCTTGTACAATACACAGACCTTGCTTTACAGTCTCCCTATTTCGAAGGCCAAAATGTAAAAAAGGACTGGAACTCTGACTTGACTTGATTCTATATACTTGGAAAACGCCTGCTGCCTCTGTCCTGGAAGTTAGAGGACTGGACTTTGCGTTCTAGGTTCTCAAAGGGCTTGAGTGATCTTGCCTATTTTTGCTGAAATCTCAGGGATATCAAAGACTTCACCTACATCTTGCTGCCAGCACTAGGGTTCCTCTGCTTGGAGTCCTGACCTGCCAAGTGGTGCCAACCCTAGACCCTTGAAAGTGGATTTGGTGCTGCAACCAAGACGCAGGCGCATCAACTCAAAAGCGTTAGTTCTGAGCCCGTGTACCGCTCATTGCTGCCTGCCCAGAAGCTATGGACGTCGCTTGTCGATGCAACAACTTTTTCTTACACATAGACTTTGCTGCAGCACCTCCGAAGAACCGCCACAGTGTAATTCTCGACAACACGCCATTAATGTTTTTGATGCACCACTTTGACCCTGAAGCATCCCCGGCCCTGTGTAAATCTCGGAGGAAGCAGAGTCTTTAATTGCTGAAGAATCGAAGCAGCATGCTTTTAGCATCAACGCAACATCAACACCGCGTCGCCTTCAGGAACAGAGGCCTAGCATAAACCAAAGCTCAACTCCTCTGTTCAACAAATCGTCCCAGAGTGGGCAAGCTCAACGACCCTGTACCACCTTTAGGAACCGACACAACATTGGCATCCGCAACACCTTACCTCCTCTGCGCAATACACCATTTTGATATATGACATATTCAAGGAACTCTAAAGGTGTCTGCAGGATTCTCGTGTCTGGTCAGCGCTCCATTGCGGTGGGACTGAACTTTTGAACTTGGTCTATTCAAGCACGACTCAATAGTCCCAATCAGAGCTATTGTTTTCTAAGAACTAGGGGGCATTATACCAAGCAATAGCGATAATTATCGCTATTGCTTGGTTAGGGACAAAAATTTACCGCTGCGCTGCGGCGATTTTCCCCGCAAATAAACCTTGGTATTACCAAGGTTTATCGCAAATGCGATAAAAATCGCCGCAATGCATGAATATCGCTGAAAAGTCAGCGATATTCATGCATTACCGAGCTAATGCTCTTAGCCATGTTATCCACCTCCCATTGGATACCATGGCTAAGAACTGCTCAGGGCAGGTGTTAGCTTTTGGAGATATTCACGCTTTGCGCGAATATCTCCAAAAGTTGGTAATAGGAGATAGCGATGTTAGCGACTGTTTTCAGTCGCTAACATCTTGGCACGCCTACTTTGCATATCATTAGTGATAAATATCACTGACATGCAAAGTGGGGCCCAAGATGGTCGCTATCTCCTACTAGCTGTCGCTAACTGGTGTTAGGGACAGCTAGGTAATAGGGAGATAATTTTATCTCCGCTTTCTTGGCTTTTAAAGCCAAAAAAGCGGAGATAAACCCCCTTGATAATTTGCCCCTAGAACTTTCGTTAATCTTGAAGAATTCATAACCTGATTTGGATTTTTGTCTTTCTAGTCTTGTTTTGTGTTAAGATAAATATTGGCCTTTTTTCTAAACAGTGTAGAGTACTTTTGTGGTGTTTTCAATGTGTTACTGAGTGTGTGTCTGCACAAACACTTTATACATTGCCTCTCAAGATAAGCCTAGCTGCTTGTTGGCATTCTACCAACAGGATGTGTGCATGTTATCTTTTGTGTGTATCTTACTTACCTTGACTAGGATTATGGGTCCCTTCTTGCACAGGGTACATACTCTGCCAATTAGAGACATTATTTCTAACGGGGGCTTGACCAAAAACAGAGTGAGAACTGGATCTGAGGCACCAGGTGAAGGCAGTGTGAGGGCCCCGATGGGAATTGGTTAGTAGTGTATTTAGCGACGGTAACAAATGCAACTTTTGGGCCTGTGGGACTCACACCAGTAAGCCCACTAGAGCTTTTTAGGCCGAGATATGATGACACCATTAATGCCTAAATGTACATATGGTAAGAGGTAGTAACCTTCCATCTATGAAATACATTCCATGATTTGTGGGAAGGGCGATGGTGAGATGCACTACATACTTTCTTGTGTCTTGGGTCCTATAATTGTGCATTGACTGTGTGATTGCACCCATTCTAAAGAGACTCCATTCTGCCTGACATCAATTGACAATGAACCTGTGTGCGAGCTGTGCAATGTATGACTGGTCAACTATGTTATCTTATAGAGGATAGAACAAGGTCATTGTTTTGCTAACCACAGTCGGTAAGGATGTAGCAGATGAAGTCTCAAAATGCCTTAAATGTGACACTTGCTCCTTGTCCGTCCTTTGAAGTGACTCCTGCTGTATAGTGAGACCGTCCTGCTCCACGCAGAAGCGGTCGCTCCCCTCACCTCCCTCTCCTGGTGGTATTGTATGATTTACTGCTAATCTGACTTAAAAAGAATCCGTGCAGCGCTCGAGAACGGTGTTGCTTATTTGGTCTACTGATTGTATCATCGAATATCATTCTGTGCAGCGCTCGTGACCTATGCGCTTTATGTAGTACTTCAATAGTTATTTATAGGCTTTCTGTGCAGCGCTCGTGACCTGTGTTCTTTTATAGTACTGCAACTGATATTGAATAGGCTTTGTGTGCAGCGCTCGTGTTGTTGGGCAACTGCCATTGGTAATTGATAGCTTTCTGTGCAGCGCTCGATAACGCTACTTGCCTCGCATTTATTTCCGCTAGCGCTTTCATTGTGGTGCACCTCGAGGTGTGTAGCGCTTTGTATTATTTATTTAAGAGCATTTGTTTATCTTTCAGCCATTTTGTATTGACCCCTTGGCCCGTCCCAGACCCTCCCTGCACCTAGATCCCGCCTCCCAGCTGACCCTCCCACCCACAGAAGTAGAGCCTGCGCTTGCCCTCGTGGAGAGCTGTGACCGTCCTGCTCCACGCAGAAGCGGTGGCTCCCCTCACCTCCCTCTCCTGGTGGTATTGTATGATTTACTGCTAATCTGACTTAAAAAGAATCCGTGCAGCGCTCGAGAACGGTGTTGCTTATTTGGTCTACTGATTGTATCATCTAATATCATTCTGTGCAGCGCTCGTGACCTATGCGCTTTATGTAGTACTTCAATAGTTATTTATAGGCTTTCTGTGCAGCGCTCGTGACCTGTGTGCTTTTATAGTACTGCAACTGATATTGAATAGGCTTTGTGTGCAGCGCTCATGTTGTTGGGTAACTGCCATTGGTAATTGATAGCTTTCTATGCAGCGCTCGATAACGCTACTTGCCTCGCATTTATTTCCGCTAGCGCTTTCATTCTGGTGCACCTCGAGGTGTGTAGCGCTTTGTATTATTTATTTAGGAGCATTTGTTTACCTTTCAGCCATTTTGTATTGACCCCTTGGCCCGTCCCAGACCCTCCCTGCACCTAGATCCTTCGTCCCAGCTGACCCTTCCACGCTCCGCCCGCCTCCACACTCCATTTAAAGCAGATGAACCAACGCGCAGCGTCCACGCGCAGAGGTCGCGCCGAAGGTGCGCCAAAGGTAAGCCCGTCTACGCCCGTCCGCGCCTGAACCGCGCCCAGCGCCAGACCCCCTGGTCCCCGCTGCTCCCAGCCCAATAAATTCAAATATGATGCCGCTACGCTCTTCGCCCTCAACCCCGGACGCTCACCACAATGCTGCGAGGCTACCCCAGGACGCACTCACGGTCCTTTCGCCTGCCTCTCCTGCAAGTTCAACTGCCTCAGAACCCTCACCAAATCCACATCCTCCAAACACAACTCCGACTCCAATCGTCTAAAGTGCATCCTGCTCAACACCCGCTCGGTCCACAGGCACGCAACAGAACTCTGGGACCTAATCGACACTGCATCACCTGACATCGCCTTCCTCACTGAAACATGGATGAACACATCATCCGCTCCCGACATCGCCATAGCCATACCGGACGCTTACAAGATTATCCGAAAAGACCGCACCAATCAAACAGGAGGAGGCCTCGCCATCGTCCACAGAAACACCATCAAAATCACAACCAGCTCCGACGACAATCTCGCAACCGCCGAACACCTCCACTTCCAGATCCCCACCGACCCCAGGACCACACTTAGAGGCACCCTCATTTACAGGCCTCCAGGCACCCGCACTCAATTCAGCGATGACATCACGGACTTCGTCAGCCCACATGCCCTCGCCTGCATTCTTATAGGAGACTTCAACTACCACCTTGAAAACAAACACGACAGCAACACCACCACCCTTCTGGACAACCTGGCCAATCTTGGACTCAAACAACTTGTTGACACCCCCACTCACTCAGCCAGACACACACTCGACCCTATCTTCACCTCCAGCAAGCACATCTCCTTCGATCGCACCACAGCCCTCCATTGGACGGATCACAGCTGTGTTTACGTCAGCTACAAAACCACCCTGACTCACAACCGCCCACAACCTATTCATCGAAGAAACTGGAACAAAATCACCACCGACCAACTCCTCACATCACTCAAACAAAACCCTCCCACCCTATCAATGAACCCTGTCCAAGCGGCCGCCAACTTCAGGCAATGGATTAACCACAGCGCAGACGAACTAGCACCCCTGAAAAAGCACCAGATGGATTCAACCAGCAGAAAGGCTCCCTGGTTCAATGATGAACTTAAAGAATCCAAGAAGCTATGCTGCACCATGGAGAAGAATTGGAGAAAAAACCCAACCTCAGACAACATGGCCTCCCTCAAGACAGCCACCCGCAAACATCACCAAATGATCCGATCCGCCAAGAAATCCGCTTTCAAGGATCGTCTAGACAACAATACTCACAACAGCAAGGAACTCTTCAACATCGTCAAAGAATTCACCAACCCCACCGCAGCATCCAACGGCATCACTCCCTCCCAAGACCTCTGAGATGCACTATCCTCCTTCTTCTACAACAAAATTGCCGACATCCACAACAGCTTCGAGATTTCTCCCAGCGATCAACCCGCCCCACCCCCTTCAGATCCAACTCCTCCAACTAACAACCTCAGCGCCTGGAACCCAATCTCCACTGAAGACACCATTCACCTCATGAACTCAATCCACTCTGGCTCGCCTTCTGACCCCTACCCCCACCACAACTTCAACAAAGCTGACTCCATCATCGCACCCCAACTCCGCGAGGTCATCAACTGCTCATTCAACACTGCCACCTTTCCAGAAAGCTGGAAACACACCGAACTCAGCGCCCTCCTGAAAAAACCCACAGCAGACCCCTCAGAACTGAAAAACTACCGACCCATATCCCTCCTCCCTTTCCCTGCCAAAGTCATCAAGAAAGCCGTCAACAGCCAGCTCGCAGCCTTCCTTGAATCTAACAACTCCCTCGATCCCTCTCAGTCCGGATTTCGAGCCAAACACAGCACCGAAACCGCCCTCATTGCAGCAACCGACGACATCCGAACACTACTTGACAACGGAGAAACAGTGGCCCTCATTCTACTCGACCTCTCCGCCGCTTTCGACACAGTCTGCCACAGCACCCTTATACGACGCCTCAGCAACATCGGCATACAAGGAAAAGCCTTGGACTGGATCATCTCATTCCTCGCCGTAAGAACTCAAAGAGTCCGACTTCCCCCATTCTACTCAGAAGCCACCGAAGTCATCTGCGGCGTACCTCAAGGATCCTCACTCAGTCCCACCCTCTTCAACGTCTACATGAGTCCTCTCGCCTCCATCGCGCGTCAACACAACCTCAACATCATCTCTTACGCCGACGACACCCAGCTAATCCTATCCCTCACCAAAGACCCCAACACCGCCAAAATCAATCTTCACGAAGGCATGAAAGAAGTTGCCGAATGGATGAAACAAAGCCGACTAAAACTCAACTCAGACAAAACGGAGGTGCTCATCCTAGGATCTTCCCCCTCAGCCTGGGACGACTCTTGGTGGCCTTCCGCTCTGGGCACAGCACCCACACCCACAGACCATGCACGCAACCTCGGCTTCATCCTAGACTCATCTCTCTCGATGTCCAAACAAGTCAACGCCGTCTCGTCCTCCTGCTTCCACATACTTCGCATTCTCAAAAAGATCTTCTGCTGGATCCCCCTCGAGACAAGAAAAAATGTTACCCACGCACTGGTCACGAGTCGGCTGGACTATGGTAACACACTTTACGCCGGAATAACAACAAAACTACAGAAAAAACTCCAACGCATCCAAAACGCGTCAGCGAGACTCATATTAGACATCCCGCGCCACAATCACATCACCGGTCATCTAAGAGACCTCCACTGGCTTCCCGTCAACAAAAGAATTACTTTCCGCCTTCTCACCCACGCTCACAAAGCCCTCTACAATCTAGGACCTGAATGCCTCAACACTCGACTGTCCTTCTACGAACCCACCCGCCAATTAAGATCGTCCAATCAAGCCCTCGCCGCAGTCCCGCGCATCCGGAAACTCACCATGGGTGGCAGATTCTTCTCCTTCCTGGCTGCCAGGACCTGGAATTCACTCCCCACCCACCTCCGCCTTACTCAGAACCATATCTCCTTCAGAAAGGAACTGAAAACCTGGCTATTCGACAAATAATATACCCCTTCCCCTAGCGCTTTGAGACCCTCTAGGTGACTAGTGCGCTATACAAACTTGAACTTGAACTTGGGGCACCTGAGTATCTATAGGGGCAGTGGTGACCCTATGTGCACCACTAACTACCGACACATGCTCTGGAGATACCCATGCACAATGGGTGAACCATGTGACCCTTGGCTCCTGAGTTACCAGGAACTTGGACTCTGCTCTGTGGGCACTGCTTTACTCCCTGATGCTTGTGGTTTTTGTAACCTTGTGATAGTAGATGTGGTGAGAAGTCAATACAAACTTCAAAGACATGGGTATGGGAGACCTCAAGCAGGTGAAGCTATTGAAGGAGGGTGAGCGGACTGTAGCTTTGTCTGCATCCTCAGACACTGAGCCTGTGGATGCAGACTAGGAAGTAAAGCTCTGCTTCTGCTACTTGAGATTCAGAAGAGTATGATGTCCATAAAATAAAGTTATTCATCTGATCTCCTAAATTAACTTTTTAAAACTAGGGTAGTGAATTACCAGGAACTAATTGATGTTATTGAATAGAAAATCTGTTACTGAATACTCAGCCAACACTGGTAAAGAAAAGTTACTCAAAATAGAAGAAGTATTCAATCTCATCAAGGTTAAGAATGAGGGCTTGGAGGACAGATTTTACAGAAACAACCTGAGAATTGTGAGTTTGCCAGAAAAGACAAATACTGGCAAACTAGAAAAATCATGTTGAAAAGAGTCTCGCTCTTTGGGGGTTCTTTTTAGTACTAGTAGTAATGTTTGTTGTATGATCAATTAAAATCTTTACAATTACAATTACAACATCTAACGTAGACAAACTATATAAACTATAAAATCTAAAAGTAAAAGTCATGTTAAAACAAAAATGACGCTTTCAGGTTAAGACATTTCCCTGCCGCCGGATTGTTGAAAGAGCTCACCAATTGCTACTCTCTGGCGCTGTGTGCTGGCCCATATTTACAAGGCCACACAAAGCCCTCTTTCACGTAGTATTCTGCGTCAGAGGGGCATGTCATCGGTTTTGCCCTGAGTGTTCCAAAGCAAGACCCATGGCTTTTTCACACTGCCCCAGGTTTAAAGGATTCATAAATGTGAGTCAGTGCCAAAAACTAACGCTTTTCCTTGAGAGGCATTAAAGTGGCGCAAAGAGGAGAAATACTTTTATTTCTCCTCGTGTTTTCCTCTTTCTATGTGCGTTGAATTCTGCAGCATGAATAGAAGGAGCAAAACACCATTAATGATCGTTTTTGTGCAGGAAGTTGTCCCTTACTACACAACAATTATCTATGCAATGCAGGCACAGATACACCAAGGGTGCCTGAGCTGGTGCACGGCTGCTGTTGAGTGTCGGTGCAGTAGAGCACACATGGGTGTACCATATTCTTATAAATGCAGTGCATCCCTGAGTCTTTTAAATGACACAGCTCGGCACAGCCAATTGGTGGCGGTGCTGCGATGCGCCAATCCATTGCAAATATGCCCCCTGTCCCTTACATAAACACACTTTCAACCACAAGCACACCCACAACCAACATTTAAAAGCCAGGTGCGGCCAGTACAGGTGAGAGCGGTGAGGCAGGGCGAGGGTAAAGTCAACATACGACGGGATAGCGAAAATAAAATTAATAAATAATGTCACTTACCTTGCACTCGACGCTTTGCCGACGCGGCGAGCGCATGGTAAGTGGTTTTATTTATTTATTTTATTTTCCCTATCCCATCGTATTTCGATTCCCCTCCTTGCTCTCCCCACACCAGCGCCCACCCCACCACTCTTACCTGAACCAGCCGCACCAATTAAAATAGTTTTTTACTTTCCTCAGCTGGTAAGTGCGCTCACATTCCAGCTAACTGTACTCATCTTTTTTTATTCACCATTATATTGAATAATATAGTATTATTAATTATTAGTGTAATAAAAAATAAAAAAATGACAGAAAGCAAGGAAGGTAGAGCCCCAACCAAAGTCCATTAGCACAAAGTTCCCCTGTGTTCCTGGCACTAACATTCCAATTTTAGGGGGCAAATAACACTAACTTGCTGTCCACTCACACAACAACTCTTACCCACTGCTCTCTCACAAAACAAGGCTAGCCCCAGATTCAGTAGGAAGGCTTGTCTCCTTGCATGGTGTTATGTACTTGTAAGAACAGTGACATACTGTCCCTTTACTTTACAGGTTTGTATTCTACTAAACTGGTAATTGTGTTTGATTTTGTTGGGTATGTTTTTAGTTTTTACAGACACTGGAGTCAGGAATAGTAAGAGTAAATTCTTTGTAAGGAAAACTTGTGTCCGTTTTGACACAAAGATAGAAATCCTCCATTTTACGAGTTGTGATATAGAAAGTGGAATATGAATAAAACGAAATTTCATGTGTGCGTGTAACCAATTAGCCATGAAGGAAAAACGATTTGGTTAACCGAAAAAAATATATATTATTGTGGTGTAAAATATTTTGCTTCACAAACCACAACAGAATTACCTTCGCAGTAGTTGGAAAATTGACCTTGGCACAATTTTAGAGGCAATCAGAATGTGCCACCTATAATCACTTGTAAAGGCTAAGAACAGGAGGCACAAAAGAAGGCAAAAAGTGAAGAGAAAAGAGGCAAAAGGCCACTTCTTATTGATTGCGATATGTTTCCTATAACAAACATACGGAAACGAACCACTTGAGCGAAAGGTTTTCAGTCCTTTGTTCTGCTATTGTTGCTTTGTGAGCACACAGGCGTTGCTGCAAAAGAACATTTGCCCTGTAGGAATCTTCTCAAAACTGAATAAAAGGGCTCCATACTTGCCAGGAGTACTCCCAATTGAGCGGTGCCAAGAACAATTACACGCCTCCTGAGCTGCTCAGACACACACATCACGAAAAAGCAAACCTGTGTAGAGCGCGCAGAGAACACCCCCTCTGCGAAAACAAACGGTGCCCCGCGATGCCTGAGCCTGTCACAGATCAATGTGAGCAGTGCAGCCTTTTCGTGGCACATTTAATCGATGATGCAATAGGGCATATATACAAGGGCCCTGCGCCAACATAGACCCCGGTGGCGCTGTACCCTGCTCCATATTTACAAAGGAGCAGTAAGCCACTTTCCCTGGCTTAACGCCACCTTTCAAATACGGCCCTCCACAAAGCAGTTTTCTGTGGCAAAGGGGTGTGCAACAGATCTTGCTGTGGGTGTTCCAAGCAACACCCATCGCTTTTTGACACTGCCCCAGATTTACAAGGATCTGTACATCCAAGGCTGCAGCCTCAAAAGGAGGTGTTAATATGGGGCAACGAGGAGAAACACTTTTATTTCTCCTCAGTTTTTGCTCTGTCTATGTCTGCAGCATTCTGCAGCCCGCATAGAAAGAGTAAAATCAAATCAAATCATATCAGGGGCATTTCTCATGGCGGTTGCGGACAAGTCACAGGTCAGCCCAAAAAAGAAAGGGAAAGGGACATCATTAATGATTGATTTTGTGCAGGAAGGTATTCCTTCCTGCACAAACATAATCATCCTTGTAATGCAGACCCTACTGCACCATGGTACAAGGGTGCCTACCCTGGCACCGGGCAGCTTTTTTTTAGCACCAGCGCAGGGGAGAGCACAGGGGTGTACAGTATTCTTGTTAATACACTGAGTTTGAAATAACGAAGCTCAGCGCAGCTGAATTGCTTGCAGCGCCGCGCTGTGCCACTTCATTATAAATATCCCCCTATGTTAAATGTAGAAGCACTGTCAAACTATGAGTTTTTTGTATGAACCAGGCTGTAAGTGCCCAGTTGCATACCAGAAACTGAATCAACTTTTGGGCTGAGATGTCTCAATATACTGGTCACAAAGACCAGTCGCAAATAGCGCACCAACTTTTTGTTACCAGTATTTTATTCTGCAACGTTATATCTGTAGTAAGGAATTGCAGGGGATCACAGCAATACCTGCCTAATTAATATTTAATGGTCAGTCCTTCTTTTGCTACCCCAGAGATATGCTACAATGACAAGGATGGAGGCCTTCAAGAGACAGCACACCGCCATTGATAAAATTGCATTCCAAAAGGGATAATTATTGTTTTTTTCCTAAAGCAACGCTGGCTAGTTTATTGCCCAGGGTGGCTTTAAAACAGAAACATTAAGGGGCAGATTTACAATAACTGGCGCATCCCCAAGGATGCGCCAGTTATTGTGCCCCACAGCTCCGCCGCATTTACAATACGGCGCACCATGGGGCAAAAACGGCACAGATGCGTGACGCATCTGTGCCGTAAAGGTGGCGCATTGCTGGAGTTGCGTTGCAAGCACGACGCAGCTCCAGCAAGGCTCGGGGGTGCCCTATCTGTCCTATGCTGCCTGAAGCCTTACGCCTGCTTCAAGCAGGCGCAGGGGTTTGACGCAGCATTGGCCTAAAAGTGACTTAGTGAAATCTTGTAGATTTCACTCAGCCACTTTTGCGAGGCGCACCTGCCCCGGAAAGCCCACCCTGCGCCGGAACGCCCACATGTGGCACAGGGCTTTACAACATGAAGCATCTGCCTAGATGCGTCACGTTGTAAATGGGTCGCAGGGATGTGCCACGTTTACGCCTCCGTTGCGTGACGCAACGGCGGCTTAAACGTGGCACAAGTCCGACATAAATCTGCCCCATAATTTTCAGTTTTTGAAAACTTCAGTGAGAGCAGTCAGTGGGCTGCTATACCACTGTCAACTCTCTCTGCAAGCTGCCACCCCAGTTCCTAATGGGTGTGGAATACAAAGAGGACCTCTTTCCCTTTGTGACTGAGTTACTACCCTAACTTGGAAGTCGCAAACTGACAAGATTTGTAGTTGCAAAAGTTTGATACATGCCATACCAACGTGCGATGTGTGATTTGGTATGGGATGGAAACATTATTTTGCAAATTCATAAACCTTTTCCGGATAGAAAAATGGACTTACTATATATGAAAAGGTGTTTTTCTGGTGGGTATTTGGCAAATCCCAGGGTTTTCAACCGTGAACACATTAAACAAATCTGAATTCCACTCAGTCTTAATATCAGCCATTTGCCACTCCCCTTACAAATAGCATTTTGAAACTTTAAGGGGCATATTGTCAAGAACGGCGTTAAAATTATAGCCGCTTTAGGGGCAGGAAACTGCTGCTAAAGCGGCGATAATAGGCTTGATAATATGCCCTTGTGAATTCCCATAGAAACCCAGGTTCTGGTGTGAAAATGGGCTTCTATGGGTATTCACAAGGGCATATTATCAAGCCCATTATCGCTGCTTTAGCAGTAGTTTCCTGCTGCTTAAGCAGCGATAATTTTATCGCCGCCCTTGATAATATGGCCCTAAGTTCTTTGATCCTTCTAGTTATCATCGAGGGGCTTCTGATTTATTGCCCTTTTCAGTTAAGTTGTTAAAAAATCTTTGCTCAAGGATACTTTTACATATGCCGTAATATCCTCCTGCACTATTGGTACCAAATTTTTTAAAGGTTTTGCGTCGCCCTGCACCACTGGACAGAACCTAAAATGAGATTTACCAAGCCGAGCAAGGCCACCTTGCATGGCCCTGTATGACTTGGTAAATCTAGAGTAACGCAAGGCAGCGCCAACCCCTCCTTTGTAGTAGTGTGGATGGTGGAGGCATTACATGAGGGTCTTCCAACGTGTGTACCCATGGATTCTGACACATTCTTAGATCTACCAACACTGGTATGCCTGGAAATGCGTCAGAATTGTATGCCTCACCACCAGGGGTGCAACGAGGAGAAATATCTTTATTTCTCTGTGTTGATTCATCTTTCTGAGGGTCATATTTATCACTTTTTAATGCAGCTCTGTGCAGCACCACAAATGCTGCACTGCGAAAACCGGAGAGAGGAGGGGAGCAGCAAATTTACTGAAATATGGCACTCTGCTCCCCTTTCCCTGGCGCCGGTGCCGAAATCAACTGCCGTGGGCCACGAAAATACAGTTTTGCGCCTTGGTGCAAGGGGTCTCCATGAGTCTAGCATAGGTTTTGTACTGAAGGGTATCCTTCCAGTACAATATTCTATGCATAGACTGACCTAAACCATTTTTCCTCTTTGTATGTTTGATGTACAGTGTAGCACACATACAAGGTCAGAAAAGGAAGGAGAAAATAAAGCATTTCACCTTCCTTACGCCTGCTTCAAAAAGGCACAGCTTTCTGACGCTAAACCCTGTCTACTTTATTTAGTAAATTGCAGGAGCGGCCTGTGCAGGTAAAAGTAGTGGGGCGGGGAAGGGGGTCAACAGACGACGACGAAGGAAAATAAAATAATAATACAACAATTTTATAATGCAATATCCTGGTATGAAGACTGCTAATTACCATTGGCACTGACAAAACATATATTTCAACAGTGCCTCAAATAATCAGTAAAATGAATGGCTTAAGCCACGGCTGAGGTATTTATGCTTCTTTAATGAAGGGCCTGGGGAAGAAATATTTCATGACTAGCACATCTGATGATGATTCAGCAGCACACAGCAGGTCTGACCTGACCTCATCTCTGGAAATAAATGTTCTTTAGTAATTCATCAAAGAAACAGGGATCTAATCCTAAATAGGACAAATGTATCTTTGCAACTCAACATCTAGATAGCTTAGTTTTCCAAGAAAATTTAATTAATGTGAAATGGTCACAATGAATAATATGTATGTTCGAGCACTGTTCAAACCATTTTATAGTGAAATGCTTTAATTCCAGCTGCGGTGTTGCTGTTTCCTTAGTATTATTACAAACCACATGGAACCTCTGTTCAACTATGCGACTAATTTACCTAGCCCCTGATTAATACTTTGGTAGATGGAGGTAACTAGTTCTTAATTTGAGACAAAGGTTACCTGTGCTCGCCACTGACACTTAATTGTCGGAAATACAAGAAAGACTTGGCTGTAAGAGAGTTTCTTTAATATCACTTTTGGGCACTGCTACCACCGTGGATCTCTCTTTTTTCTCCCACATTTTGGCACCTCATCCAATTTCCCGCAGTCTCAGAACTCTCAAATTAATGTTTTTTTTAAAAAAGGAGAAAGAACTGCTGTCAGTCAAGTCGCACATACAAGCATAACCACCCCCACAAGATGTGAGTGAAGAACACTTACTAAAAAATAAGTGAAAGAGTGAGAGGGCATCTCACGTATGCAATACCAGGGAGGCTACCAGCAGGTTCTTGCCAGTATGCCCACGTATATCATCATCGGTTGCCTACTCACTGACACAAAGAAAATAGGGGCATATTACCAAGTGCATTATCACCGCATTAGCGGGACTTTTTCCCACTAATGCGGCAATAATTTCATCGCCCTATTACCAAGCTGTCGCTAATACCAGTTAGCGACAGCTTGTAGGTGATAGCGGGCATTTAGGGGCCCACTTTGCATGTCAGCGATAATTATCGCTAATAAACATGCAAAGTGGGCATGCTAAGATGTTAGTGACTGAAAAAAGTCGCTAACATCGCTATCTCCGATTACCAACTTTTGGAAATATTCGCGCTAAGTGCGAATATCTCCAAAAGCTAACTCCTGCCCAGAGTAGTTCTTAGCCATGTTATCCAATGGTAGGAGGATTTATTTATTTATTTATAGCATTTGTAAAGCGCATCTGCAACCCTACGGGCATCCTGGCGCTGAGGATAACATGGCTAAAAGCATTAGCTCGGTAATGCATGAATATCGCGGACTTTTCAGCGATATTCATGCATTTTGGCCGATTTTTATCGCTTAGGAGATAAACCTTGATAATAGCAAGGCTCCTAAGTGATAAAAATCGGCGAAGCACCGTAATAAAATTATTGCCGCTAACCAAGCATAGCGATAATTATCGCTTATGCTTGGTAATATGCCCCACAGTGTCCAAGGGAGAGACAAGAAAGACAGAAAAAAAGTACTCAACTGTCCCAAAGTATAAACCCTGGGATAAGTAGAGAACAGTGTGTTCAATGCAACTTAAATTCGAGTTAAGACTCACTGTTAAGTTGCCCTCTTTCTTTGAAAATGTGAGCTTACTAGAGTTAAAAGCACAGCGATACCAAAGGGGATAAAGGACGGAGTGTTTGAGCAAATCAAACACTCACCCCCAATCAACTGATCTGGGTTTAATCCATCACCTTTCTTTAGCTCACTCCACCACCCCAGTTCAGACATGGCCATATGCAAATCAGTCTGACCCTGTGCCTCATGAGAACAGTCCAGCCCGAACTGCCAAGCCATGTCTTTCCCGAACTGGAAACAAGCATCCTGGGACCGGTTTCGGATTCATAATCCTCATCACAAAGGCTATCTTGAATCCAGTGGTAGAGTGAGCAAGGGACCCACGTCTGGGCATACCCTGACAACTTAGGGCGAACAAAGCGATACCAAAGGGGATGATGTAGGACTGAGCGTTTGAGCAAATCAAACACTCACCCCAGTCAAACTGATCTGGGTTTAATCACCCGTCCATATGCCCCTTAGTAGTACAAAACAGGCCCGACCTGACCTCAGATCCGAAATACATTTTCTTTCATAATACTTCAAAGAAACAGGGGTCTGGTTCTTAGGTATAATTTAGCTCTGCAGCTCAACATCTAGGTATATTCGTTTTCGAAGAAAGTTGATTTAGTGTGAAAAGGTCAAAATGTTCTTTCCTCATGACTCATAAATGTGTTTCAGGGTTGTCCAAACGATTTTGTATTAAAATATTTCTACTTAAATCTAAGGTGTATTCATACTTTCCAGGAACTAACTAAAGAGAGAGGGAGGGAGAGAAAAACTTCAGTTTCATAGCATAAAACACAAAAAACCATTCTACGTGGCCACCAGGGACCCCTTCAATGAACACTTCCACTTGTAGAACTTGACTAACCCCCAAACTAGGCAGGCAATATCGAGAAATGAGGATTCAGTATATGGTATAAGTGTGTGCGTGATCTGAGTTGATTTCACCAACCACTAATGATACAGAATTGTAATGTGTGGGGCTCGAATGGCCCTGATGAAACCTGATTGACCTGACAGACTGTACCTGCACCAGCTTGAACATGTTGACCTGGGCATGGTGAAGCCATTAAGCATTCCATGTAGGCACCATCTTTGTTTTTATAGGGACAAGGGTGCTCCTGCTAATATTACTAAAAATGAGATTAGGACACTTAGGGCCAGATGTAGGTAGCCCTTTACCGATCGGAATCGGCCGAAAATACCGATTTCCGGCCGTTTCAGACCGGTAAAGGGCTATGGAGATTAAGGGGCACCAAAAATGGACATATTCAGTAATTTTACCAAATCGGTATTTTTACTGAATCGGTAAAATTACAGAATCGGTAAATTTACAGATTCTGTCAATTTTACAGATTCGGTAAATTTACCTTTCGGTAAAAATACCGAATATGTAATTTGAGATGTAGGTAGCATGTCTAACAGTGCTACAGGGCCTTAAGAATTCGGTATTTACCATGCAATACAATTGCATGGTAAATTACGAATTCATGTGTACATGCACATCTGTGCATGTACACCTGTGCCATGTGGCACACAGACATGCCCTAAGGGCATGTCTGTGTGCCACATGGCGCAAAAGCCAGTTACAGGGGTGCAACAGGGTGTCAAAGTGACACCCTGTCCCCCTTAGCAATTCGGTATTTTTACCGATTCGGTAAATACCGAATCGGTATTTGCTATTGAATCCTATGGGCTTCAAGGCCTAATCTTACAGATTCGGTAAAAAATACTGAATTTTTCCCTACATGTCATTTGCTGATTTTTTAAATACCGAATCGGTAAAATTCGGTATTTAAAAATCGGTAAATGACATTTACCTACATCTGGCCCTTAGGCCTTTGTAACCACCTTCCTCCTGTCCCCTAAAAAAACTGAAATCACAGGTTATATCAAAAGCGCCCCTCCCTCCCCCCGCAAGAGGGGTTGAGCCCACCCAGTACCGGGTGAGGACTCGATGACGTAGCATGTTGTTATACTGCTGCTGCTCAGCCAGAGTGTCTGTGTGAGAGAATGTTGGTGAATGGAATGTTTGTGTGTGTGTGAGTCAGCTGGAGATGGGCTGAGCGGCAGTAGGGCTGCTCCTGGTTGGGCTCTCCCATTTGTAACTCCTCACATGGATAAACCTACTTGGAAAACTATGTGAACTGGATCATTGTCATTTTACTACACGTGTCACAACGAAATGTACAGGTGAATACCCATTAAATAGCAGAAGACCTCCCGCTACATAAAAAACAATAATGATAGATGTTGTTGCATGATGATTGCCGCTCTTTGGTTGTGTATTCATTCTTCCTGCTGTTTCTCCAACAGTGGGGCAAACCCCAAGGAACATCTATTAAAGCATATGGTTATTCACCTAGTGGTAGCAGCTGATCCCTAAACCAATGTAAATCTTCCCTATGGATGGAGAAGCTCAGTATGAAGGGAGTGAAATCAGGAGTCATTCCATTTGGTGGTTTTAACATCTGTTAGTTTCAGTTCTTTGAAATGGTGAACATTGTTGTATTCATCGGGATATTATAACAAATTATCACAATTATTTGGGAGGAACACATTTCTCTTCCTCCCTCTCTAGGAGCCTCATTTATGAAGCTGTGCATCATTTTTATGCCACCGGTGCGTCACTTTTTGTGACGCACCTGTGGCGTAAAAAATGCGCCTTCTTGCACCATGTTTACAAAGTGACGCATCTAAGTAGATGCGTCACTTTGTAAACACCTGCGCCACATTATGCCTGCACCAGGTATAATGTATGCAAGGGGGGCGTATTGACGCAAGGAAGGTTCGTAGAAGTGTTGCAGTGAAGTCTATGAGATTTCACTGCGTCACTTTTAGGACGCCATTACGTCAAAATCTTACGCCTGCCTCACAGCAGGCGTAAGACTGACGCAGGCCCTTTCACATGGGGCTTGCCCTATATGAAAGGACGCATTGCTGGAGTTGCGTCACTTTTGTGACACACTCCAGCAATGCGTCACTCTTGCACTTAAAGATACGTATCTGAAATACTGACGTATCTGTAACTCCTTGCGACATGATGCGTCATACATTAAATATGATGCATCAGGAATGTCGCAAGGAGTGCGCATGAGAAGTGACGCATCGCTGCTTTCACGCAAATGAGGCCCTAGGTATATCCAGTTTTCATGAACCTAATGCCACCTTCAAACTCCTTCTTTATCAGCTAAACTGGGGTTTGCTACAGGAACAGAGAGATTGCTAAGCCAGGGCTTTCTAAAATGTTTACTTGTTTTTGCGCGGCCTTTTCTGCATGCAAGTGACCATAAAAAACCTCATAAATAACCGTACGGGGAGGACCATGGCAGACAATGGGGGGGATTGAGGTCTGCCAAGTACAGTGACAAACAAAGAGACAGAGAAACAAAGGAAAAGAAGAAAAAGGAACAGAGAAGATGACGCAAATGCAGCAGGCGGGGGCGACTGTAAGATGAATAGAAAGAAAGAGGAAGAAGGAAGGAATATAAGGAACGGGGAGGACCATGGCAGACAGTTGGGGGGGGATTGAGGTCTGCCAAGTACAGTGACAAACAAAAAGACAATGAAACAAAGGAAAAGAAGAAAAAGGAACAGAGAAGATGACGCAAATGCAGCAGGCAGGGGGCGACTGTAAGATGAATAGAAAGAAAGAGGGAAGAAGGAAGGAATAAAAGGTGGAGCAAAGAAATTGTGAAAGGAAGAGTACAGTGAAAAAACATTTAACTGTGGGTGCTATAGAGCCGGGCTGCTAGACAGCCACAGTCTTGTGACGCTCTGTAGCTGGTCAAACAATCTATTCAAAATCCGTGCAACTTGCCAACCAAACTGCTGTATCCTGTATTGAGGGGTTTCTCTAAATGGGGCTGGTGGGGCTGGATGACATACAAGCTGTTTTGTCACCACCCTTCACCTACAAAAAGGACAGCGGGGCGCCTGCGCACTGAAGGCAGGACTGTTCTGGGTGGCCTACTGGTATAGTGTAGTGGTCCGCGTTGAGAGGGGTGCAGGCCACAGCTGAGCCCTGTATGTGCAAACAGAGGGTGGTGGAGGACCGTGCCTGCCTCTTGCCTCAGAACCACAGGTGGGCAACTGCTGGGGCCCACCTGTGGACCCAGAGACCCAGTGGACCCAGAGATGGCCATGGTGGAGCAGGCGCGTTCTGGCAGAGAGCTGATGAGGTCTACCCAGCCACGGAAGCTGCTGCTGCATGAGGGGCTTGAAGGTGGGGCTGGCAGCGTCACTCGCAGAGAGCGGACTTGCCCTGAAATTCTATTGACTGAGGCTCCCTGGAAATTCCACAGGAGGATGCAACTGAGGAGTAAATGGAATGTTCCTAATGGTGCTCCACGCCAGAAGCTGGCGACAAACCCAAGGGGGGCTGCTCCCCAGCTCAACCAAAGGAAGGCAGTGAGGGGTGGCCAGTGTATCTGCTACTGAGGGGTCCAGGGAGGCTGAGGCCTAGAACACAGTGCTCTGTGTGGAAGTTCAGTAGGTAGGGTGGTAGTCTGCTCATGCCCGGGTGCCCTTGGGTGAGGCAGTGATGCCTGTATTTCAACACAACTGATCACTGCAGCTGTCCCCGCTGCAATGAAGGTGCTAACCGGGCAGGGTGCTATGCAGAGAAGTTTGACATCGCTCTCACCTCCCTGGGCTGTACTGGGTTGCTGGTGCAGGTCCCTCTCCTCTTGGTTCTGCCCTTCTTTTCGGGGAACACTTACAATCCATCTTTTGGCTGGCTGTGCTAGGGAACAATGGAAATGACCTGCTTGGGGGCCCTGTGGTATTGCCTACTGACAGCTTAGGGTGAGTTCTCTGTATGTCCCCTGCTTATAGCTGCAGGCAGTGCTGGAGGCTTAGCTGGCATGTTGTGGTGCTTATCCTTGAGGGCTCCAGTTGCCAGTGTTGACTTGGCAAAACATGACTAAAACCATGCAAATATCTCTTTCAAGAAGAAAATGCCCTTGATGTCGCCCAGTCTGCATGTGGGTAGAGACTGCTCCCTTGATAGGGACCCTGAAGAGGCGGGAGTGGCGCAGACCTTGGCATAAAGGCTCTACTAACCGAAAAGCATCATAGATTGCACATTATTAACTCCAACATTGGCATCCTTACCAAAAGGCTGGATTAGATCATTCATCAGATTGACAAACATAAGGACCACCTAAATCTACTTGGATGGAGAATGTCCGACACTGAGCATGATGGCACAGTGTATAATGAAGAAATACTGCGGATAGAGAAGAGCTGGAGGTTATTAAGGACAAGAATGAGGACCTAAATGCCAGCTCCAGAAGAAACAACTAGAAACCTGGCCTACCTGAATCCACTGCCATGGGGACATTTCAGAACTTCACTAAGGATTGATGAAGTTCGTTTTTAGTCATCAGCTTATTAGCCTTTTCTCAGTTGAGCACGCCCATCGCTCACTGGGCACTTGTCCGCCACTGAGGGCCCCGGCTTGGCTGAATAGTGCCCTGCTTCTCCATCCCCAGAGACAAAGACACAATCTTGCAGTTATTTAGGAGATGGGAGCCATCTAACATCAAGCAACCAACTGGATCTCCATCTACTCGAACTTCACACTGACTCTTCAGAGGGAGCATAAAGAGTTTCCAAGGATGTAAAAAAACATATTATCAAGAGAGGGCGATACATTATCGCCAGGCAACTGCCGCTAAAGTGGCGATAATTGGCTTGATAATAGGCCCTTGTAAATTCCTATAGAAGCCCAGGTTAACACCAGAACCAGGGCTTCTAAGGGAATACACAAGGGCCTATTATCAAGCCCATTATCGCAGTTTTAGCGGAAATTTCCTGCCGATAAAAGTGGCGATAATGTATCACCCTTTCTTGATAATATGGCCCATAGAGGCTGCTGATGCAAGTGGGGCTGGTGTATGCCCTTAGACATCCAGCTAAACTACGGGTCACCATCCACGGAAAACGCATTTCTTTACTGACCTCAAACTAGTTTGAAATTCTGCCGTGAACAGGCCAAAAGTTGCACAGATCGGGGCAAGATGACTAAAAGGCTTGGGAATTCAGTGATAATGATCGAATTTAAACACATTTGTTGACATGCTACAATTGAAACTATAACACTGTCTTTGAAAAAACTCATATATTGTGCACACTGCTTATCGTTTGGTACACATGGAAGCTTACCACTTGTTGATTGCACTGTGTGGCTAGCTTGGACTTATACTGTAATTCGCAATCAGATTTGGTTCCGGCTACAACTCCTATTTCCTGGGAGGTCTGGTGTCTGCTGACCCGGTAGATAGATGTTGCTATTCTCTGTACTTCTTCACTGATATCTCCATGGATATTTAGGGGCAGATTTACAAGCCCCTTGCGTCTCTTTTACGCAGCCACAGCGCAAAAGATGCGCCATGGTGTAGGGTATTTACAACGTGACGCATCAGGGAGATGTAGGCATTCCTGCGCAGGGGGGGGGGGGGGGGGGGGGGACGTTCCGGCGTAGGAACGCCTCCCAAAAGTGGCAGAGTGAAATCTACAAGATTTCACTCAGTCGCATTTATGCCCATGCTGCATCAAAACCGTGCACCTGCTTGAAGCAGGCGTAATGATTGACACAGCATTGTACAGATAGGGCCCCCCAGAGCATTGCTGGAGCTGCGTAGCGCTTGCGATGCAACTCCAGCAATGCGCCGCCTTTAGGGCACAGATGAGTCACGCATCTGTGCCGATTTTTCCCCATGGTACGCCGCATTGTAAATGCGGCGCATCCATGGTGGCGGAACCACGGTGCACAATTAGTGGTGCACCCCTGCTGATATGCAGGGATGCGCCACTTATTGTAAATCTGCCCCAGACTGTTTACCGTTGTTCTTAATTTCCCCACTCGTCGATGGAGAGTTTTCCTTTTACATGCTATGGCTGTTGGGAGCAGTTGGGTGCCCCAGCCAATTGTCCTAAACTTGTGACTGGAAGTTTGCCCTTCTCACTGTACTTCCAGAGATGGTTCCCACGTGGACCCCATTGATATCATTGAGAGAAGGTTTTGAATGTCTTAATTGGGTAACTGGGGTGGGCTTTGCCTTCAAAGGGTTGGGGGTGTTGAAGAGGGTGGTGGCGGAAGTGTTTTTGTTGCTGTTGCTCTTTTTATTACAAAGGGTCACAGCTGGAAATGTTTGGTATGCTGCATGTTGGTGAGATGGTTGTGCATGTACGACTGGAACTGGACAAATGGCCCTGATTTGGCCTTAGCTGGATGGACGTCTGGCTCTCTGGACTACAACTTGGAGGATTAGCCCAGTCACATTGATGTCAAGGAACATACGCGGTATGAGTGACCAGCAAAAGGCTAGGCAGGTCTATGCCCATTTCAGGAGGCACGAGGTTCTCGCTGGACTGCTCCAGGAGCTCCACCTTAGGGAGCACTCCGGGACCAGGCTGCGGGCCGGTTTGATTGGTGAAGCACATGTTGCCACATACTCTGCCTCTGCAAGAGGTGTGACGATTGTGATCAGAAAGGGGGTGCAATCGTGAACTCTAATTCTATTAGCTAAGACATGGTGAGGGGAGGTACCTCATTTTGCATGGCACCCACGTAGGCAAGAGGCATATTGACCTGTGTGTATAGTCCTACTACTGATTGCCCCGGTCTATTTTTATGCATTTGGCACTAGATTCTGAACTTGGGACATTCAACAATTATATGGGGTGAGAGTGGGCTTTAATATAGTGCTAAATCCAGATGTGGACTAATCCCAGTAGGAGCTGCAAGCATTCATCATGACCAATCAGGAACTGCATGACAATCGGCGTGAAAGAGTGTCACAAACCTATCATAGGAACATATATAATTAACTTCTTCATATCAACTACTGGTTAGTTTTGAAAGACGTTTGCACGGCCAACACATATCCCCTGAACACGTTTACACCATGTGCCCATAGTACTGATACTGCAAATGTCAGCCGTGGATGAGTATGCCTTCACCTGCAGACTTTTGCCTAACAGGTTTAGGCTTTCAATCTTAAGACCCGAAATCTAAGCCAACATTATAGGATTTCCTTGTTGCTACTAATGTCCAGTCTGTTGAATCCCTTGGTGTGCTCTAGGAGGCCTTGAAAGCCTACATTCGTTGAACATGTATGTCAGAACAGTTGGCGGTCCTACAGGTTGCGAGAGTGAGCGTTTCATGGCTGGAGGGAGACATGACGGTAGTCGAGACTCAAAACTTCATCTCCAATGATGCACAGATCCTGGCTCAGCTAGACAGCAAACCCTTCGACTACAATGATAATGTTGAGCGGGAAGCTCTCTATTCACACAAAGAGGCCATTGAGAGGAGTTCTGGGGAGGGCGACAGGGCTGGTAAACCCTAGCATCTCTGCTTAAGAAAAATCAATGCAGTTCAATCATTATTGACTTTTTGAATGATGAGAGACAGTTGTACCATTTCACCAGAGACATTATGAAGTTTTATGCAACTCTGTAGCAATCTAACCTCACTGTTGCTCCAGATGAGAAGACTGAATACTTTGATCACAGATGATACCTTGATGTGGCGATCATTGGGGAGGATATTGTCCATGCCATCCAGAGTATGCCCAGTGGGATGACTCCTAGGCTACATGGTTCACCACTCAGTTCTATAAATAATATGCTGATAGCTTGGCCCCAAATCTAAAATCATTTCAGTGTCTCCTTAAGAATGTTGGAGGCCTTGAAAAGACCTATTTCAGGGGCTGCTGTTCAGAACAAATGTGACTTTTTTGCCCATTTCCTGCTAATTCAATTCTGCAAATAATAGAAAATTACATGTTATAGTTTAACAGGGTGACACAAACACTTTTGAAATATGTCTTACATAAATACATAATATTACAAATGGTAGTAAGATAGGGTCAGTAGTAATGGCAGGTAGAGAGGGAAAGTGGTCTAGATATTGAAATAGAATAGACAGCTGGACTGAGAGTGAGTTGACATTTCTAGGGGGTCCCTTAGAAGATGGAGGCCCTGGGCAAGTGACCACTTTGCCCATGCCTTAAAATGCCTCTGAATCTATGTTTAAGGAAGTCGGGGCAGGGATGCAAATGTGCCCTCTCTGTTGATGAGAGGGATGTTATTGGCCACCATACTGAAGTCTGACAAACCTTCCAGCCTCCATGACTCGTATTGGCCACTGATGATGATTAAAAGCGACAATAAAATATTCACCGGGCTCATCGCTGACAGATTGCTCCCACATCTGACCAATGGCATGCCATGTTTGCTGTGCTTCACTCTCTGTCTATAGAGCAATGGTGGTGGCTGTCTTTCTCGATGGCGTCAAAGCCGTCGACTGGCTGAATTGATTAGTTTATTCTCCCTACTTCATAGGATAGGGCTTGCCTCCTCCAGTGCCTCATGGTATTCTGTGTCCAGCCAACTGCAGGTATACGAGTGAATGGTGTGACCTAGTCCACTTTCTCAATTAGCTGGGGTACCTGACGGGGAATCCTCTGTCCCAGTTACTTTATTCTATAGCCAAATGCCTATCGGTGGCCCAGCGGCATCAACACCATGCCAAGGTGGGCTCAGTTATACATCTCAGATAGTGTAGTATCGATGTATGCTGATGATGTCACTGTCAATGTCACTGTCAATGTTAAAGAGCCTGAAGTTCATCTGGCACCAACATTTCAAAAATGTCTTAGGTTGGCAGAGTGAGTGGGATCAACGTTAACTAGTCCAAATTTGTACTCTTCCCACAATGTCTGCTCTGTCATGGTTTGACATAGACTTCCCCTTGAAATGGCCGACTCTGCAAGTAAATAGAGATACAGAGGAGCTCTGGCAGGGAAAATATGATAAGGCCATCACTTGCAGGAGGAGCAGATTATGGGCAGGACTAGACTGCCTTTGTCTATGGCTGGGTGATAGTCAGTGGCAAAATGGGGATTTTGCCCAAATTCCTCCATCTCTTTGTCAATATTCCTATGCCGCTGACGAGTACCTTCTTTGACCATATCAAATCCCTCTTGATTGGTTTAGGGTGGTAGCACCAGAGGTCAGCGTAGGAGGGGTTGACTCTGCAATTTGAACAAGACGAAATGTGTGCTCCTGAATAGAACTTCACTATTACTGTGCACAGGAGAAATTCATACACCAGTGGTTCCATCCAACACTTTTCCTGACACATATCATGGTTGAGACGGATAATGATGCCTCTGCCCCTGATTACTGCTCCGAAGTGCCCCACAGGTAGAAGGGTCATGGTGAAATGTGCGGCATCGGTGTGAGACAGCTTTGTGGTGAGCCCGTTTGTTAACTCTATACTCGCGGGCTTCCTTTTGGCATGGAATCTGACCTTGCCTCTGATGATAGATGAACTGGTTTGTCTGCGGCTAAAGCACATTAAGTTGGAGGTGGGAGGGGGTCAGTGCCCTGAGGAGTCTTTTGTTGAGCTGTATGATTTACAATTAGCCACTGACTGCACACCTCTTGATGCATTCCTTTATTACTGGCTGATAGCTCCTGCAAGCTGGCACATATGTCGTTACCTCAGGAACCCACTAACTTCAAGGTACTAGGGGGCCTCATTTATGAAAAGTGGCGCATCGCTGCGTGAAAACAGTGATGCGTCACTTTTCACTGCGCACTCCTTACGACATTCCTGATGCGTCATATTTAATGTATGACGCATCATGTTGCAAGGAGTTACAGATACGTCAGTATTTCTGACGTATCTGTAAGAGCAAAAGTGACGCATTGGTGGAGTGTGTCACAAAAGTGACGCAACTCCAGCAATGCGTCCTTTCGCATGGGGCAAACCCCATGTGAAAGGGCCTGTGTCAGTCTTACGCCTGCTGTGAGGCAGGCGTAAGATTTTGACGCAACAGCGTCCTAAAAGTGACGCCATGAAATCTCATAGATTTCACTGCATCACTATTACGAGGCTTTATGCGGGGGAACGCCCCCTCTGCATACATTATACCTGATGCAGGTATGATGTGGCGCAGGGGTTTAAAAAGTGACGCATCTACCTAGATGCGTCACTTTTTAAATATGGCGCAACGAGGCGCATTTTTTACACCGCTGGTGCGTCACAAAAAGTGACGCACCGGCGGCGCAAAACTGACGCAAGGCCTTCATAAATAAGGCCCTAGATTCCTTACTGCTAAGTGACAAATAACAAGACTCTATACTATAATGAGGGACAAGGGATGCGTCATTGAGCCCAGAGTGTGCTCCGAGTGGCAGAGGGAGCTTGGCACTGACATTCCGATCAGCTTTGGTGATACTGTTATCCCTCACTAGTGCACTGTCCCCTAACTACAGGCTCTGTCTTATGCGTGTTGAATTCTTACATAGGTTATACTGTATGCCCGCTCAGCTGCATAACACAGGCATTATAGATGATACAAGGTGTTGGAGGTGTAGTATGAATGTTGCTGCCTTCCTAATTTGTTTTGGAATAGCTGACTACTGGTCTCCAGTGCACGAGTGTATAGAGGAGGTTACTGGAGTCAGTATGACCGTGGGCACGAGGATGTAAAATGTAGCTGTTCATCAAGGCACAAGATATGAATATCAGTCGAATTTTGCAATCGTTTTGTTGAACCTGTGGATAAACAAAGGTTACTACCAGCTTGCACTTTAAAAAAGCTGTTGTTTCACTAGTACCCTCATCACGAACTGTGGTTTTTGCATATATAACCACCTATATCTTTGTGTTCTGCGGCCTCCAAAGGCTTTTCAGGAAGAAAATGGGGAGACATTCACAAGCCACTGTCACCATCGAAAAGCAGTGGTTCCTGTGGAAAAAAATACTTAATAATGGTTGAAAAGGCAAAACGAAAATCGCATGTAGCCAGGGGTAACAATATTTACAAGGTTTCAAAAACGTTTTGTTTCAGAAAACGACCAAGATTCCATATTTTTTACAAATACATAGTCCCTATACAATGATAGAGTTCAATTTCAAAGGTTCACTTTTTCTTTTTCTGTCGATGGCGTCTTGACCCTATTTTGGGTGTAGGGTCTCTTCAGGACCTACAGTGTTAGGGACATCTAGGGAAGCAAGGAATATGTTTTAGAATTTGGCCCATGCAGCGGCTCAATTGCTGTATTAGGAATTGTATATAAGTGTACCTGGATGAAGAATTGCTGAGGTCTTAGTGGGGTGATGTGTATACTATGTTGAAGTAAAAAGAAGATACTCACTAGGAAACCCAGCCGGGTTTCGTGTGAGAATGAAGAATATTTGTATCAATATTTAGGCAAAGGATGGGGTGGGGAGAGCATAATTTATAACCAACACGCTTTAAGGATATTACAAACCTATTTTCACTTACCCCTAATGAGGGCATGGACCTACCAATCGTAATGAGGAGTAGCTCAATGGCTCCTTTCTCTGCTTAAAGATTTAGAAATCTATGGAAGGATTAATGGTTGTAAGTGTCGCTTAGTATTATGTAGGGCAAGGTAGGAAGAAAAAAGTTAATTAATGCTTACCAGCAGTGGCTGATATCATTTGAATTGCGGGTGCTCCCTTGCAGTATACTACCGCAACAAAGACAAATTCTTCTGAAAAGAAACCAGGGAAGGTAATTAGTGTTGAAATCTGTTCCGATCAATCGCGTTTAGGCAGAATATCTTAAGCGGTATTCAAGCACCGTCCAGCGACCTCAGTCAAAGAAAGTTACTTTTTACCTTTACATAGAACAAGAGGGTGGCACCGCTTCGGTCAGTCCTTCCTGGTGCAGTGACAGCGCCCACGAGTACTTGGTCCAAATATATGCGGTCTTTCAATCCTGTTTGAATCCCGCAGCACCGGCGCCGTGCACGAAGGCTGCCGTGTCGTAATGATGATTTGAGCACGTATAGCGTACTAGGAATGTGTGGCATTTACAGGATTCGGGCTAGGTATATTAAGGTGGATCAATTGCGCGTGTGAAAATAGATAAAAAAATTAATTCCAGAAGTTCAAAATCATAAAAAAAATTATTAAGAAAAAGAAAAGGAAAAAAGACTTCCATACTTGGGGAAGGACACTTTATGCAGGGCTGGATGTCAGTGTTGTATTCCAGGGATTGCTAGTGTGCAGGCTAGTAGTCAGTTGCATTTTAAGTTCCTATTTATAAGTTTGATATTTTACGGAGGGAGTGAGAAAGGGGCGAAGCGTGTCCCACCGTACTATTAAGAAGGTGTTGTCTTATCAGAGCTACTTGCCAGTGCACGGTTATTGTATCATTGCAGGCTACATGTATTATATTATACACTGAAGACTACATTGCCAAAATTACTAGTGGAACATTTTTGTTTTCCAACTCACCAAATATTAGTACTAGCCCTAGGCAACAATTGCTGGACAAATTAGAAAAAAACAAGAAAAAATATGTCAGAACGGAATTGCATGCACAAATGTTAACAGAATAATTAAAAGCAGGTATTATTCCTCAGGGATTGCAAGTAAGAAATGTACCAGGGATTTTCCGTGAAGATCCAAAATTTAAAGGGAGTTTCAGCAGTATCTCCATGACCTGTTTGCACCATTGGATGGTGCTAGGGGTGGAAACTGCTTTGGACCAGGCAAAAGCAGAACTGAAAGAAATTGAAGACTTAGAGAAAGAGCTATTGGGGGGAGTTGGAGTAGAAAAAGCGAAAAAAGCTATTGGAAAAGTTGAATAAAACTATAGAGGATATTAACACATTTGAATTAAAAAATAAAGAAGATAAGGTAACAAAGGATACACAGAACTTTTCAAAGGAGAAACATACACTTACCTTAGAGAGGATTATTACAGTACATTAAGAAACCAAAATAGACAAAACACCTGGGGCAGGTATAGAAACAACAAACCTATTACTTTTTCTGGATCCTCAGGGCGTTCCAGTGACTCAGACGAGCAACCAGGGCCAAGCCGAACACAAAACCACCCTGGGCAGACTTTTTTAGACCGGGGGGCAAAGCCAAAAGGAAAACTTGGTATTGATATCCCGGGGAGAGTTAAACGAGGAATAAATACTATCAGTGGGGTCCTCAACCATATTAGCACAAGATATGACCAACATGAAACTATCCCTATATGTAACTTCTCCCAACACACACTATCGTCTTCAGAGAAATCATTGCTGAAAAAAGGTTTATCCTATGTTATTACTGAGAAAACAGATTTTTTTACACTTAAGGTGGACTATTCCAGTTCTTTAGAAAGATGTGTCTCAAAATATTTTTAAAGACAGGGAGACACTAACACAAGGCTTTGTGATAGGTCTTAGACCACCCTATATCTTCTATCCGAGTAATGGAATGATCTCACATGAAATGCTAACATTTGAGAAACTCATTTTGACAGGTATAGACAGTATGAAGAACACTGGACAATTTATACCATACAACCTTACATTACAGGAAAGGTACACTGTGAACTCATTAAAAAATGACAAAAACATTATATTGAAACCCGCAGACAAGGGAGGTGGGATTGTCCTTCAAGATCGTAAAGATTATGACAATGAGATTAATAAACAGATCAGAGAAGTGAAACATTACAAGAAACTACAGAATAACTCCATACCAGAAATCAAAAAAGAAATACAAAAAGTAACTATGGAGGACCTCATTGAAATGGATTTGAATTCTTAAACACAGACAATCCCAGAACACAAGTCTTGTATACTTTGACAAAGATACACAAAAATTCCACAAACCCTCCTAGTAGACTGGTCTTGTCTGGATGTGGGTCTATTTTAGAACCAATTGGTCAATATATAGACTTCTTTATAAAGAATTTTGTACCCACAAAGGAAAGCCATGTAAAAGGATTTTTCCTAACTTTACTACTACTAAACTGAGAAAAATCCTAATTTTAAGACTTTCGGTATTCACAGAAGGCATTTAGGAGTCCTAAAGTTAGGAGTCCTAACTTTACTACTACTAAATTGAGAAAAATCCTATTTTTAAGAATTTTTGTATTCACAGAAAGCATTTAGGAGTCCTAAAGTTAGGACTCCTAACTACCGTGAATACCGAAATGAGTAAGTGTCTTCTGTGAATACCAAAATGAATAAGTGCCTTTTGTGAATACGAAAATGGTAGTAAGTTTAGGATTTTATCTTAAGTTAGTTCTGTGAATCAGGCCAGATGTCCTTATATAGGCATAAGAATCATAACCATATTGAGACATAGCTCATGCAGTCCAAATACGGCAGGGATACTTTCACTAGTTCTGAAAATCTACAACGATTTCTTGGAAAACTCGGTTTCAGAAGCTAGGGACTTTCCCTTGCTCGAGAACTGACCTGTCCAAGAACTCATGGGCCCTTATTTATGAGGCCTTGCGTCAGTTTTGCGCCGCCGGTGCGTCACTTTTTGTGACTTACCAGCGGCGTAAAATATTCGCCTTGTTGCGCCATATTTAAAAAGTGACGCATCTAGGTAGATGCGTCACTTTTTAAACCCCTGCGCCACATTATACCTGCGTCAGGTATAATGTATGCAGAGGGGGCGTACCCCCGCGAAAAGCCTCGTAATAGTGACGCAGTGAAATCTATGCGATTTCACTGCGTCACTTTTAGGATGCTGTTGCGTCAAAATCTTGCGCCTGCCTCACAGCAGGCGTAAGACTGACGCAAGCCCTTTCACATGGGGCTTTCCCCATGTGAAAGGACGCATTGCTGGAGTTGCGTCACTTTTGTGACACACTCCAGCAATGCGTCACTTTTGCGCTTACAGATGCGTCAGAAATACTGACGTATCTGTAAGTCCTTGCGACATGATGCGTCATACATTAAATATGACGCATCATTGGTGTCGCAAGGAGTGCGCAGTGAAAAGTGACGCATCGCTGTTTTCACGCAGCGGTGCGTCACATTTCATAAATGAGGCCCATGGAGTTTTCTAACAACTGAGACTCTTTTATGACGTTATTATGTCCACCTTTACATCAAACTCGGCGACTTCAAGGTATAAAATGCCTACACTTGCCTTAGCAAACACACAGTTTTTTGGAGCAGTTCGACAATCTACTCTTGTGACGCGCCGTGCTACTGCAAGTGCCGAAGGAAGCCGACCCTCCAGCAGACGCACTGAGACACTGTCTTTTCTATTGCTGAGAAATCCAGCTCCAGTGTTCGCTAGCTACTCTTGCCGGTTGTTGGGAAATCGAGTCCTGAGCCTGACCTTCTTCATTCCAAATCAAGGTACGGAGCTGATTAGACCCTAGGAGAAATCTTGGACAGAATCTTGGCGAAAGAATATTACATTTATTCTACACCTCACTTACTTCTTCTCTCGTACTAAGCTTAGGTTAGGAACATCGGGGTAGGCGTACTTTAGAAGCACCAGTTGAGTACTTTTAGCCTCTGTTATTTATGTTTGTATTTATCTATAGTTTAGGAACCATACAATGCTCTTACAGTATTATTTTATTCTACTCTTTTTACCGTATGTATTATATTTTGCAACCAGTTTTACGATTGTAGCAGTTCATTTCTTATGCTTAAGAAAAAGACTGTTCAATAAATCCTTTTATTGAAAATGCCAGCCTATCTATTTCTCTCCACCTCTAATGAAACAAAGCATGTACGATTGACTGAGTGAAATATCTATCTATTGTTTCCACGACTCTGAAGATCAGTTTTATCTTGGGGAAACAAAGTAGTCATGTTTATGCGGTTGTCAGAAACTAATCCCTTCTTGTTTATTCGAGAAAGTTTCTAGTGACCTCTGAGCTAGCTGGCACTCACAATTAAGTCCAATATATTCAATAGAGACCCAGTAGACATAAGTCCTACGTCACATCTATAGGATATATTATTCCAATGCGCAGAACCTATTGGGAATATAGGAACTACACTACAGCTGATGTGCACAGCTTTCATATATAATTTGACATTATTTATATTGTGCACATCTCTGCAAAACAGTACTGTTTGATTTCACACAACGCCGATGTGCACAGTTTTCATGTGCACATTTCTACAACAAATTATCATGTATTGCACACGACGTTGATGTGCGCAGCCTGCATACCTAATATAACATTTTTTTACATTATTGTACAAAAACTGACATTGTCATTAATCAAAACATGAATGTATAAACTCTATATACATACTTTGTTTATTTAATATCATATACATAACCATATCTTAAGCAACTGTGCAGTTTTATCCTCCGTCCAAATTTCTTCAATGCAAAGTTGATCCACCTATACCATGGAATAGGTGGAAAAAAGAACTATTAACATATCTAAAAGCCATTGATGGTGAGAGAATAGGGAATGAAAGGAAAAAAAAGTATATTCCTTCATTGTTTGGGTTCAGAGGGGCAAGTCATATTTAGAACTCTTCCCTCAGTCCCAGGAGATTTAGGTGCGTTTGATGAAGCAATGTTGCTTGTAGAAACAAGATTTAAACCAACTACCAGTTTAGTTCTTAACCGTTAGCTCTTAACCGGTATACATTTTACACAAGAGCACAGAGAGAGTCAGAGTTCTTTGACAATTTCTTGACTGGTTTAAAATCGCTAGTTGTGTCATGTAATTTTGGGGCTATTACAGACGAAATGATCAGAGATCAGATCAATATCAATGTTAGAAGTAAGAAAACTCAAGAACAGTTCTGATATTAGGTAATCCCACGTTACAAGAGAATATTTCCACTGCCAAAGCATTTGAACAGTCAGATAAGTGGGTGAAAACTATAGAAGAAGCTGGGACAAAAAGTGGGAAGAAGGACAAAGTATGTGATGAAGTGTGTGCTATGAATAATGTTGCAAAAAATCCCCGAACGAAGCCATGAGTTGATAGAATCAGCTTGTTCGAGGGACGGCAACCCGTGAAGATCCGGGCTGGAAGCGGAAAGTGTGGCAGACCCATATTGTATGTTTCAGATGTGGAAGTTACAATCATCTGGCTTCTTTTAAACGATGTCTCACTATAGGAAAATAATGCAGTAAATGTGGTAGGATAGGACATTGCTCCAAAGTTTGCAGAGATGATAGGAGAAAAATTGGTGACAAAAACAATTATCATTTTAAGAAGAACGAAGTTTCTTGTGTAAGGGCTGATCCTGTCAGTGAGGTTACCTGTATCAAATGTGAGCACCCAGTTTGTGGTGACTCTCTCAAAGAAAGAGGAATTGTAGTTTCTTTAGTGAGTATTGGAGTGGTTGAAGGGGATACTTTAACTTGAGTTTGAGTTTGAGTTTAAAATATTTCTTAAGCACGCGTACACCAGGCGGTTTCATGGCGCTGTAGAGTACTGAAACCCTGAGGGGCAGGAAACCAGGAACACGGGAAAGGGGGTTTATGGGGAGAAAGCTTGTGTAAAGAGAAAGGTTTTTAATGCCTTATGGAAGAGAGTATACTGGGGGCAGGATCTTAGGTGGGCCGGAAGGGAGTTCCAGAATGCAGGGGCGAGTGTGGAGAATTTGGAGCCTCCCCGTTTTTTGCGTTTGAAACTAGGGACTACGAGCAATTGTTGGGTAGAGGAACGTAGCTCCCTGGGAGGGACATAAGGTTGCAACTTCAGAAGTGATAAAAGCCGGGGCTGAGCCGGATCGAGCGTTAAAAATGATGCAGCCCAGCTTAAACTGGGCTCGTTCTTGAATGGGAAGCCAGTGTAGGGACTTGAGGAGGGGAGTGATGTGGTGTGATTTGGGAAAGTTGAATACCAAGCGGGCCGCCGGGTTCTGGACCAGCTGAAGACGTTGCACGCTGTACGCGGGCATGCTGCAATAAAGGGCATTGCCGTAATCCAGGCGGGAGATAAACATTGCCAGGACTATAAGTTTGAGGGCAGGGAAAGAGAAAAACCGAGAGACTTTGCGGATAGTGCGGAGAGAGAAAGGACGAGGACACAACAGTGCTGACTTGGGAGTGAAGGGAGAGTTGGTGATCCAGTTTGAACCCGAGGGTTTTAACAGAGGAGGATGGAGTTGGAGGGGGACCTAAAGAGGGGGACCAGAAGAAGGAAGACTAGGGACTGGAGCAACCACCTGTCAACACCAACTCCGTTTTGTCGGGGTTTAACTTCAGGTGGTTGTGATTCATCCAGTCCCGGATGAAAGTCATGATAGACTGAAAATTAGAAATGGACTCTGGGGAAGAGGATAAGGAAAAAATAAGCTGGAGGTCATCCGCGTAGTTGTAAACGGAGACCTCCAGCCGTTGAAGGGCGAAGATGAGGGGAGCAATATACAAATTAAATAACAAAGGGGAAAGGGATGAGCCCTGGGGGACCCCACATTTAACCGGCCGGAAGTCCGCTGAAAAATCACCCAGGCGTACTGCTTGGGTGCGGTCGCTCAGGAAGGAGGACAGCCAGACCAAGGCCGATCCTCCGATTCCCGCTGCTTTGACACGGGAAAGTAAGATGGAGTGAGCAAGCGTGTCAAAAGCGGCGTAGAGATCGAGGAGGACCAAGGCCTGGGGATGGTTAATGTCCATACCCTCTCTGAGGTTGTCAAGGACCGATAATACTACGGACTCCATGGAGTGTGCGGGGCGGAACCCAGCCTGCCGGGGGGCTAATGCCCTATTCTCCTCCACGAAGGTGCTGAGCGTTCTGGTTACATGGCGCTCCAGCACCTTCGCCAAAAAGGGCAAGAGTGAAATGGGGCGATAGTTGATGAGTACTGAGGGGTCAGCGCCAGGTTTTTTGAGGATGGGCAAGATGACGGCCGATTTAAGAGGTGGGATGACGATGCCCTGTGATAGTGAGCTATTAAGAAGGGTGAGGGGGGGCAAAGCAAAGGCAGAGTAGATCTGTTTCAGGATGTATGCGGGGCAAGGGTCTAAAGGGGAACCGGACTTAACCAACGGCAGAAGAGAATGGAAGGATTCTTCTGTAAGGAGGAGGATGGAATCAAGGCAAGCTGTGTTTGGGGGACATTGGGGGTTGACAAAGGAGGGGGAAGGAGGGGGGATATTTACTTTAATAGTGGAGATTTCATCAAGGAAAAAAATATTGAGGGAATCACAAAGGTGCTGGGAGGGGGAGGGTTTCAGGGTGGACCTTTCAGAGAACCTAATCTACTCCAGTTCAGGAAATCACTAAAGACCTTCCTTTTCCCTCACCCATAATTCCCTCTACTTCTGAAACCCCCTGAGATTCAGGTTTAGCGCTGGGATGCTCTAGGGTTACTACGCGCTCTACAAAACCTTTAAATAAATAATAAATAAATGCGAGTTCGTGCACAATAGGGAAGATTTCTCTGGACTGATTTTCGGCGGCTAGAATTTTAGAAGAAAAGTAGGCATTCTTAGTCGCCAAGATAGATTTTTTGTACAAGGCCGAGAGGGTGATGTACTGGTCTCTGAGGATCGGACAATAGTCTCGCCTCCAGGAACGTTCCGCCCGGCGGAGGTTGAGTTTTTGAGCCTTCAGTTCCTCGTTAAACCAACGATTTGCATCGTTGGTGCGTCTGGATAATACCCGCCTTAAGGGGGCGACTAAGTCGCAGCCTGAACGAAGCCATGAGTTGATAGAATCAGCTTGTTCGAGGGACGGCAACCCGTGAAGATCCGGGCTGGAAGCGGAAAGTGTGGCAGACAGGGATGCCACATCCACATGGTTCCAGGAACACGCCCAGATGTTTTTAGGGAGGGAGGACTTAAGGGCTGGACTGAGAGATAGAGAAAAAGAGATGAGAAAATGGTCGGACCAAGTGCAAGGGGAGAAAGACAAAGAAGTTACCGGGCAATTGAGGGACCAGATCTGATCTAGGATGTGGCCCTGACTATGGGTTGGGGAGTGAACGGCTGGGGCAAAATTAAGAAAACGGAGAGACTCAGAGAATTCTTTTGATGTTGAGCACTCGGCCGGATCTGAGGGCCAAAAGTTGAAGTCTCCTAATACCAAAATGGAGGTATAATTTACTACTAGGGTGCACACCAAGTCTTGGAAGCTCGGCAGGACGAGTTGAGGAGATGAGGGAGGGCGGTACATAAGCACACAAGTGAGCGGAGTACTAAAAGAAAGTGAATGAGCCACTAAAAAATCTGATGTGCCGATGGAGGTGTAAGCTAGAGGTTGAAAAACGATTTCTCTGCGGGCAATCAGGGCGACGCCACCACCCGGTTTGCCGGGGGGGGGGCGGTCGGCTCGAAGAGCATAGTATGGAGCAGGAAGCATAGCTAATAAGGAGGGAAGGGAAGGGAGCTGTCGCAAAACCAAGTCTCCGTAAGAAATAGGAGGTCGGGTTTGTGCAGGTCCAATAAAGTGAATAGTTTGTGGTGGTGCTTGACTGCTGACCTGGTATTAAGGTAGAAAGCTGATAAAGTGGTAGGGGGAGGACGGACTGGTGGAACAGGACAGGGACAGATGGTAAGTGAAGAAAGTAAGGGGGGGAAGTGGAGGAAAGTGAGTGGAGGGGCCAATCCCAGTCTATTGATTCGTGCTATCGCAATATCATCCAGAGGCCATGGGCCTTGGAGATTGACTAGCTGCGCGGGGGAGTATTGTATAGAGTGGGCAGAGTGGCTGGCCCCTAGCCCCGTTCGGACCCGGACGGGCGCAGACGGGCTTACCTCTGGCGCGACTTCTCCTAAATGTGTTGTTAGATTTATGGACGAGGATCTAGAGCTTATGGCTGATTCTGGTTCTCCTTGGACCATCATACATGAAAATTATTTAAATGCAAAATATGGATCTAAGATGTCTACTCATGATTTGTGCTCAACTGATACTGTTGCTCAGGGATTTGATGGGTCCACTATTGATTTCATTGGATATGTTGCTTCTACAGTTTTTTTCAAAGCAAGGTCAGCATATATTACGTTCTTTGTTGCTAAGAAGGGCATCAATGTTTTGGGGTGGAAAGACCAGTGTAAGTTGAAAATCATTTTAAATCCATGCAACAAAGATCCTGTTATGATGTTAGAGGAAGTTAGTGGAAGGAAGAATTTAGCTAGTGAATTTCCTGATGTTTTTTCAGAGGGTCTTGGTAAACTGAATGATTTTACACATGCTATCAAACTTAGACAAGGGGCATTACCTGTGGTACAAAAACTGAGAAACGTGCCCATTATTGTTAGAGAAGAGTTGGGTGATGCGTTTAAAGAAATGTTGAGTAATGGTGTGATTGAGGAAATAGAATCTTCAGAATGGGTGTCTCCAGTGGTTCTCGCACGTAAACCAGATTAGTCTTTGAGACTTTGCATTGACTTGAAAGCTTTGAATGCCAATATCATCATTGACTGTCATCCTTTGCCAAATATAAATGAGGTAGTGAGCATTTTGGCAGGGGCTACAGTGTTTTCCACGCTTGATCTTAGGTCAGCGTATTACCAGGTGGAGTTGGCAGAAGAGTCAAGACATTTAACAGCATTTATTATGCCTTAGGGTTTGTTCCAGTTTAAACGAATGCCTTTCGGACTGGCAACGGCAGCTTCTGTCTTCCAAAGATCAATGTGGCATATTTTTAAAGACATGGAAAGTTACGTCAAATGTTTTCAAGACAATATTCTTTTTTTTCCCAAGAACAATGAGGTTCATGCAAAACATCTCAGGAATGTGTGTAAGGTTTTATGTGAGTATGGACTAACTATCAAAAGTAAGAAATGCAAATTGTATCAAGAATCTGTGGAATATCTTGGACATACTGTATATAAAAATGGAGTGTTACCCAAAAAATCGTTAATTGATGCAATCTTGAACGCTCCTGCTCCTGATTGTAAAGATAAACTACTTTCATTTTCTGGACTCTGTGAGTATTACAGCAAATTCATCATAGACTTTGCAACAAAAATGGAACCATTGAGAGACTTATCTAGGAAAAATGTGGAGTTCATTAGGGGTAGTAAACAGCAAGAATCTTTCGAAAATATAAAAGCTGAAATGGTTACTGCTCCAACTCTCAAATCATTTTGTTTAAATGAGCCATGTATACTCACAGTGGATGCCAGCCTCTACGGGTTAGGTTGTGTTTTATCTCACGTTCTGGGAAAGAAGAGTGTTACGTTGCCTTTGCTTCCCTTACGCTCAGTGTCACCGAAAGAGGGTATGCAGTAAGTGAGAAGAAGTTGTTAGGATGTGTTTGGGCTGTGGAGCATTTTCAAAATTTGATTTGGGGTGCAAGGTTCATGATAAGAACTGGACATAAGCCTTTGGTGACTATACTATCTCCTTGTGGTGGACTTAGGGCTACATCCCGCATTGCCAGACTCATGTCACGTTTACAAGAATATAGTTTTGATATTAAGTATGTCCCGGGGAAGCATAATGTTGCAGCTGACTGTCTTTCTAGGCTGCCTTGTTCCACTGGTAGTGAGTGTGATGATAAAGAAGTTGTTACTAGCATAACTGAGACTGTTTCTGAGAAGTTTAGTGTGATTTCTGAAGAGATGTGGTAGCAAATCAAGAGTGAAGATGCTGTACTTTGTAAAGTTTGGGATTACATCAGGACTGGTTGGCCTTCTAAGAGTGAAGTGTCCCTTGATGTCATTCCCTTTTTAAATGTTGCTGAATAGTTGGTCACAGAAGAAGATTTGACATTCAGAGGAGGAAAATGTATTCCACCAGTTTCTCTTCGCAGTGTCATACTCTCTATGAGTCATGAGTGCCATATGGGAATGTAGTCCATGAAGAGATTGATTAGATCTAATTTTTGGTGGCCTGGTGTAGATGGGTTTGTGAACAAGTTTGTGAGAGAATGTACAGATTGTATTGAAAGTGACAAAATGTGTAAATGTGATTCCGCTCCTTTGATTCCTGTGAAATGGCAAGATCAACTATGGCAGAAATTATGCATTGATATTGCTGGTCCATTTAATTTCTTTCCACAAGAATGTCGGTTTGCTCTTGTGGCTGTAGATTATCACTCCAAATGGCCCGAAGTTAAGTGATACCTCATCCCACTACTGAAAGCGTTATTTTGTTTTTGATAGAGATTTTTGCACTAGAAGGTCATCCTGAAATTATCGTTACTGACAATGGTGTACAGTTTAAGTCGCATGAGATCATGGAATTCTTATAATTTTATAGTATAAAACACATCACTACAGCTTTGTATGAACCACAAGGGAATGGACAGGTTGAGAGATATAATAGAGTTCTCAAACAAGATATATTGTGGGCTTGAAATTTTGGAGTTCAGTGGAAAGAGAAGTTGAGAGTAAAAACTTTGGTTGTATTGTATAACACTATAATGAAACAACAAAGTCTCCACCTGTACTCAATCAACAAGTGCTAATAAAGTCACAATAAATGCAGACTCCCTCCCAGAACAAAGGAGATCAACAAACCAAGATAGGATATAAATCCATGAATACGTTTTAATCAATATTCATATATAAACAGTTCATTAGTTTCAATAAATGTGATACCAACAAAAACACAATGAGAAGAAAATTATACACCCCCACGGAACCGAAATCATTCATACAATCACTCCAACACATACTCATTCAATCCTATTCGTCCTGATCCTCCTAGAGGATCCACTCATTCAAATTCAATAAAAATATTAAAAAGTACGAAGGGCAAAGAACTATAGGTCTGAATGGAACAAGACCGGGGGACTGGGCGGTCCTCCTGGGTACAGTATTGTTATGTCTCTAAGAGGCTAATAATCCAAAAATACAAGTAGATATATGATATCAAAGAGTATATGTTACAATATTAAACAATAGGAATTTCAGGTGATGATCCAGATGCAAACGATGAATAGACGAACGGTGCAAATAGGCTTCGCCAGGTTACTGTAGTGGTGCCGACGTACGTTATGGTGTGTGACCTACTGTAGGTCTTAACTTCATCAGGGAACGTGTCTCCTTGGAGACAGAGTTGGGGGTATCTGTATAAGAATAAGCAAATGCCAATATAGTAATTGAAGAATGGGAACCATATTTCATATAAGTGAAAAGTCACATTGTTGATCCTGCAACGGGAGGGACGAAATAAGGTAATAGAACCAATAAAACAAGGGACCATGGTGCACAATTTCAATTTACATGAGCAATGACAAAAAAATTCAGAACAGTGAAGACATATATATTGTTTCTTAAAGATAAGAAGCAAGTGACAGCAGATACCAGACTAGAAACAGAGATGTGCTCGAAAAAGTAAAGAGAAATTTGTGCTCTGCAAGTCATCCGAAGTTACCTAACTAAAGAGAGAGAATGTGCTTGCAGTTGGACAAAAAGATTTAATGCTCTGACAAGACTAGGCGGGTTCAAAGTAGAAAAAAAGGTATAGTGACCCTTGATCCCACACTTGTGACAAGTGGCATTTTTACCACAACAATTGGAATTATTGGAGGTGTGATTGAGACTCCCACAACGATAGCATTTCATTTTAGAGAAGTCAGTGGAGCCCTTGCCTTTAGCTATATATGAGAAAAACAAGGACCCCCTGGGTACCGATAAGGATTCCTAGGGCAGGGTAAATACCTATGTGTGTATAAAACCTAGGACATCTGCATATTTTAGACGACCAAATTGGTTTAAACTAGCAAGTGTGAAAAATAAACAAAGACTAAAATTGTATACAGTATATAAATTTAATATGTATTAATTAAAAATCATATAGACAGGCAAACTATATGATAGGGCTAAAAAAACCAGTTCATTAAAACCAAAACACACATATCATATTCCACTATAAATTCTCAAAATCATACATATAGTGACAAAAGCAATACATTCATGAATATAGATGACAATAAAAACATATAATCATAAAGTAACTCGACGCGCGTTTCGGCAGAAAGACCGCCTTCTTCAGGAGTTTCTGTTGATAATCTGGAGAGGCAATTTATAAAAAGAGAAAAAATATATTTGTCATACAGAACTGCGTGCTTTTTACATATTCACATATTTATGTAAACAAATTTAAAAAGGTTTTTTATCGGCTACCTTTGTACAAAATGAGTGCAAATCGTACATTGTGACCTTATGTCGACTCACACTTACTAGATTAAACCTTATACAATTTTGGTCGTCTTATGTCAGTTGATTGACAAAAATTCATAGAATTACATTGTACAGTACTTATCTTGGTTAACAAGCTATTCCTAAACCATATACATTTACACTGCAGGAGACTTTATGAATATACATAGTATGAGCTACTTAGTCGCTGCTACTGTCTGACTGATGATAGGACCCTAAAACGCGCACCGGGAACAGGGAAAGGATTTGAACACCTGATGCCAAGAATAACATAGGATGAGGTATATGGTCAAAAATGCTTCCTGTGGATATATTTTGTTAACTTAAAGGGGACCTCCCTGATGATTTTAAGGGGACCTCCCTGATGATTTCATTATGTAGGAGAGATTTCAGTATCACGGCATAATTGCGATAGCGCAAGATCTAAGAGATAACTTGCTCACAGTATTCTCCCATTAGACACATATAATCACCTTGTGTTCTACACCTAGCGTCTTATTTTTACACTTAGGGGTCAGTTGCTGAAGTATTACCTTATATTCTACAGATAGCGTCCTATTTTTCCTTTGATGTTTGGTCCTTGGACCACTGATGGATAGTTCCGGAATATGGATGATGATCAGTGGGTCCTTTTATATGGTCCTATAGCTCTGGTGATGTAAACAGAACAGACACTGTGGTATAAGATGCACATTTAGCTATTTTACTCGATTAGATTAACTCACTAGAAGTATCTATCTACACATAAAGGGATATTAACCATATGAAGGGAAATTACCTTCGAGAATCTAGACTTTGAGCTTCATATTTTGATCCGGTTATTGTTGATCTCAGGTAGGACACTTTATTCTAAATGGCTGAAACAAACCCAAAAATAGGGGACCATAGTAGGTAGTACAAAACAAGATTAGGTAGCCTAAAATATGCAGATGTCCTAGGTTTTATACACACATAGGCCCTTGCCTTTAGCTCCATGAACCGCTTCAAAAATATTGTCCACAGAGTCTTGTTGAACATCCTTGTGTGTTACTACATGTATGCTACTGGGAGTGGGAATATCATCGGTTGCAGATGTATGAGTCTTCATTTCTTTGACCCAACCAGAAGTATTCCCTACACCCTCCACAATAGCGTTTGTGATTCCTTGATAGAAGCTTTTCTTGCACCCTAGAATTGTTGGTACATCTAACTAACTGATCACTTATTAAGCAGTCCATCAGATCACCAAATTTGCAAGTGCGTCCAAGTGTTTTTAAGGGAGCAATGTAATGTGACATGATTGCAGAGTTTTGTTGGAAAACAGGATGAAAAGTTATTACAATTCGTGAACTGTCTCTTTAAAAGAAAAATACCTTTGAAAACTGTCTCAATTCTTAATTACAAATCATGAGCTGTCTCTTTAAAAGAAAAGACCATTGACAACTGTCTCTTTACTTGGAAATCCCTTTGAACAGTCCCATATAATCTATAGGTAACAAGACAACGCAGTGGTAAAATGGAGCTTCCACTTGCTTCCAATTCAACTCTGTGAACGTGTAACCATTCCTTCCTTCCAGTCGCTTCAACTATCTTCAAATTAGCTCCGTGTAAACTCCATGGAGACCAGAATCAACAGGCACGAGCAGATGCACATGGCACAATAAGTCATTACATCAGATTCTGTCCCATTTTAGCAACTCAAGCAGTCTAATATAACAACAAATGCCATTCACAGATGAATATTGCAAAATACTAGAAACATATGTTAACATGCCTGTATTTAAGGAAATATCCTGTTTTTCAACTCCCCAGGCTACCTATCTGCTCAGTGGTTGGCCTGGAATCCACAAAGGTCAGCATGGAGAGCCTCTAACAAAAGGACAATTTTCTGTATTTTTCCACTTTAAAAAATAAATTCAGGCACTAAACACAGTGGGCCTCATTTATGAGAAATGATGCAACGCTGCGTGAAAGCAGCGATGCGTCACTTCTCAGTGTGCACACCTTGCAACATTCCTGATGCGTCAAATTTAGTGTATGACGCATCATGTCGCAAGGAGTTTCAGACACGTCAGTATTTCTGACGTATCTG
Organism: Lissotriton vulgaris; assembly: GCF_964263255.1. Classification (NCBI taxonomy): domain Eukaryota; kingdom Metazoa; phylum Chordata; class Amphibia; order Caudata; family Salamandridae; genus Lissotriton; species Lissotriton vulgaris. Next base: position 276,985,699 of record NC_141688.1, read on the forward strand.
TAAGCAGAAAAGTGACGCATTGCTGGAGTGTGTCACAAAAGTGATGCAACTCCAGCAATGCGTCCTTTCACAAGGGGCAAGCCCCATGTGAAAGGGCCTGCGTCAGTCTTACGCCTGCTGTGAGGCAGGCGCAAAATTTTGACGCAACAGCAACCTCAAAGTGACGCAGTGAAACTCATAGATTTCACTGCGTCACTTCTACGACCCTACCTTGCGTCAATACGCCCCCCTTGCACACATTATACCTGGCGCAGGTATAATGTGGCGCAGGGGTTTACAAAGTGACGCATCTACCTAGATGCGTCACTTTGTAAATATGGCGCAACGAGGCGCATTTTTATGCCACTGGTGCGTCACAAAAAGTGACGCACCAGTGGCGTAAAAGTGACACACAGGCTCATAAATGAGGCCCATTGTTTTCTGTCTGTATTTATCTGTAAAAATCAGTAAAAACTGTAAACTGGGAGCCTTAATCCTAACTCTGCAGTAGACTAGCCCTGGAAGCTTGAAGCACAAGGCCAACCAGGTATGTACCCTATCAGGTCAATTTACAGCTACCAGGCGCTAGTCCTTCTTCTGTTTCAACCATGGGCCCACTCCTTAATGAGTATAAAGAACATTCCTGCCTTCCTCTTAGGCTGTCAGCCCCATTCGTTCACATCTCAAGTGGTTGAGTTAGCATGTCCTTGTGCCTGTGACCTTGCCATATGTCGGTCAAAATCCATAATTCCCTTTGACAATTCCTGTCCAGGTGCGAAAATTTGGACATTGTGTTCTCAGCTGTTTGGTTTAAATGGATTTAGAGCTGCACCCTCGTGGCACCGTGCGACGGGGTCTCGCGGCGGTAATAGAATTACCGCGCGTGCTGTCAAGGGATAACCTTCCCAAAAGAGATTGCAATATGTTGAGATGACTTTCCAACAGAGGAAAGAAAATTAGATGTCAGGCAATATTCCGTAGGCATCTGCGTGTATCAGTTAGTAATGCGTTTTGAAGAGACCCTAACATTTTTGATTTATGTCTTGGAAGTTGCACAGAGGAAATTATACAACTACCAACCCGGATTACATCAGACAAGGAGGACAAGATAAAACAGTCATCGCGTTTCAATTACAGTGAAGAAAAGGCGCATTTCACAGATTAGCTCTTTCAGAGATCGGGGTTTTACGCACTGAGTTCAGATTTCATTAATTTATTACGAAAATGCACAAAACCCCCACAGTCCAAAGACATGTTATGAGCACCATTCACAGGCGCAACATACACGTTTGAAAGAAGCAGGCTTTTTAAGAGCGCAACCCAGCAAAAAATGGATTTTATGAAGAATATTCTTGCATAAAATGCATTTTGTTATACATTTTTGAAGGGCAAACACGTTTCCGGTCACCAACTTCACCCCCGATGAAGTGAAGGGATCAATTCTAGAAATGTACTTTTTGTGTAGTTCTCCCAAATATATATTTATTTGTGGTTTAACAGTAAACATATAATTTAAGTACACCAGATTATTATTACTTAATTTACTCAAACTGCTTTTATTCACTGTGGGTAGCTGAAAGAGCAAGGGAATTTTTTTGTGCCAATTACATTTGTCACAGTTGTCTTCTTAGTTTGCCTATGGATTTATAGGTGAGATTGAGATCAAGGATGCCTCTCCCTCTCTCTCTCTCATTATCTCTCTCTTTCTCTCGTTCTATCTCCCTCTCTCTCTCCTCTCTGTATCTCTCTCTCTCTACTTCTTCTCGCTCTCTCGCTCACTTTCTCTTCTCTCTTTCTCTTTCTCTCCTCTCTCTCTCTCTTCTCTCTCTCTCTCTCTTCTCTCTCTCTCCTCTCTCTCTCTCTCTCCTCTCTCTCTCTCTCTCTCTCTCCCTTCTCTCTCTCTCCCTCTCTTCTCTCTCTCTCTCTTTCTCTCCTCTCTCTCTCTCTATCTCTCTCTCTCTCTCTATCTCTCTCTCTCTTCTCTCTCTCTCTCTCTCTCTCTCTCTTCTCTCTCTCTCTCCTCTCTCTCTATCTCTCTCTCTCTCTCCTTTTTTTCTCTCTCTTTCTCTCAAGGCACCTTGCTACGCTGCGTGAAAGGGAACGGGCAGGAATACGCCATATTTAAATATTATAAGGCACATTCCTGTTCTGTCCTGGTGCTAGTGCACTTTTGGTTGCCTCGTGCCAATGCTGCCATCATGGTGCAAGGGTTCATGTGTTGCAGGCAGAATAGTGTTTGTCCTTGAAGTGATACTTTCCTGCACTAAAATAATCCTCTGAGGCCTTTCCCTCTTTCTACATGTGCTGCAGAATGCACACACATAAAAAGAAGAATTAAAGGAGAAATAAGGATATTTTTCCGCGTTATGCCTCCCCTGGGAAGGCGTAGCATTTTGACTCATTCCCAGGTCTACCACTCATGGTCAATCTAGGAATGCACCAGAATCCATGGGTGGATGTGCAGGAACACCCGCGCTCCACCCATGGAACACCCATGCTCCACCCATGGAACACCCACTGCCGCAGAGTAATGCGAGGCATTGACGTGTGCCGCCGTGCCTTACTGACAAAAATGTGGGCGCCTCAAAAAGTTGTTGCACTTCTCTGTTACTGACTTACACCTACCGAAGGCTTACATGACATACTGCTCCATGTGTTCCAGAAAAATGTGTTAGTTCTCTTCATGGTGTTGGAGCAACCTTAGCTTAGTGTAACATCGCCTAACATTTGAGGGTCCATCCGTGATAGTGGGCCAAAGAAAAGGCACTCATACAAACAGAAGGAGAATATCTATTAAGGGTTTAAACCAAGTGAAGACACAAAGTGGTGCACACTCTAGCATTTACTTTCCAGCTCTAAAGGTATTTCTCGCTAGAAAGGTGTGCTTTTTATCAGAACAAATGATGATTTACACTGGGATGTGCCACTTTGCACCAAGGGGCATTACTTGGGGTGGAATTTGGGCATTACAGCACAATAACCCATAGATACTGGGCACAAAACCCAATTTACTAAGAGTCAGACAGACCTTGGTTCAAAACAGAATGCCTCTTTGTAGCAGGTGGTAACTTCCACATATTGTGTGCGTGCCGCATTGTACAGCATACTACCATGTGTGAATTGTTAGTTAATTTGATAAGGATAGCATTTTTTACTGTAAAGTATGCTTCTAGTACTAAAGCTCTGCTTAACATCACGGTCCCACTTTGCACCATAATCCAAAGGTTGTGGATGACGCTAGCCAGTCTGTTTATGCACAAGCAAAGGAGATGAGGGCAGCAGCAAGACATATACACAATGCAGCACATCAAACCTTGGTGCTGCTTTGCACCAAACAATAATAAATCTGCCCCGGAATGGAAATTAGCCTGTCTTAGGAAATAGCCTAAACTCCCTATATGCTAGCTCAAGTGACTCTACACAAATTTCTATGCCCCGATGTGCATAGTCCAACATCGGCTGCGTTGCTGCTCAAGGTGACACTCACTTATTGGAAATCAGGAATAAAATACACCACGCAGAACACTGCTTATGCCCCCAATATACCACCGCTAGGCCTTCTTACTCCCATGGGCATTGGGCACACTGATATGGGGGCTGTCCACATGGGGGCAGGCAGAAGTGGGCGCACTGTTCGCTGAACCATGCCGATCTCATAAACGAACAGGGACTCATAGACACACTCTTTTTGACACATGCAAGCCTTGGCAGATTTATAAAACAGCACAGGGCTACAGGTTTGTTCTGAACCCACAACACACAAGCTAGTCTGCTCAATATATTTAATAGGCATTGGCAGACATTTGATACGTTGGTTATACCGAGGCATACGTATACACACAGGCCCGGACTGGCCTTTGAGGGCACCGGGCAATCCCCCGGTGGGCTGCATGGTTGGGGGCCGGTTTTGGGCCCCTGGGGCCGTTTTTGTTACAGGGCCGTTATGCTGCAAAAACGGCCCTGTAACAAAAACGGCCGAAAACCGGCCCTGTCACAGAGCGCGGTCGCACCCTCCCCCCTCCCCTCTCCTCCCGGAGGGGGGGAGGAGGGCCGGCCGAGCACTTTGCCAGGGCCGGTTCTGGTTCCCAGTCCGGCCCTGTATACACATAATCTTGTCTCTTTTGCAAATACGGTAAAGGTGGAAAAGAGACATGAGCAGAGTTGTTCTAGATAAAAAAAATTGAGCTTTATCCTTGAATACCCAACACATGTTTCAAGTAACTAGCTATTTAAATTCATACATTGCATGATAGCACAACAATCATGTCTTACACCACATAGGCTACACTTAATGGGCCACATGCATCAAAGTCCGGTTTTGAGATTCCTTATTTGCAATTTTTAGGGAATCGCAAATAGGGAATCGCAAAACGGGCTGCATCAATTTATGCGCATAATATTTGCGCTTTGGTAAAAATCACAATTTTTACCGAATCGCAAATATTATGCGAATTCTAATTTGCGATTTCGCAATTCCCATTGATTCCAATGGGCCAAAAGGCCCATAGGAATCAATGGGAAGGCATTGACATTTTGCGAATTTCATTTAGCGATTCGCAAAATGTTAATGCATTCCATGAGTGCAGGGGGGGGTCCAAAGGACACCCCCCTGCACCCCTGAAATGTATTTTAAAGTGCATGTTTCACACACACATGTCCTAAGGACATGTGTGTCTGTAACATGACAGTGTTTAAAATGCTAATTTGAGCATTTTAATAGTTTTTCGCAAATTACCACGAGGTTCACCCTCGTGGTAATTTGCACCCCCTAATTACGAATTCGCAATTTTAAAAGCAATCATGCATTGCTTTTAAGGAATCGCAAATTTGCGATTCCTTAAAAGCAATCGCATTTTTGGAATTCGCTAAAAACAGCGATTTTCCCAAAAATGTTTGATGCATCTCAAAAACCTATTTAGGAATCGCAAACGGACGAATTTACCGATTCGCACCGTTTGCACTTCCTAAATAGGTTGATGCATGTGCCCCAATATTCCGTGCTGTTGCAGCGGCTTGTCCGAGATGTCCTGAACAGGACGCTGGTTCGTTGCATCTACTGTGGGTCTTCCCCCACTCTTTCCACCTACCCGGCGCAGATTATTCACTGAGGGAAGTGGTTTTGGGAACACATGGTACATGGATGAAAGCTGCCTTCTAGGTCTCTACCCATGGCTGAAAGGTTGTAAAGTGCAGGCAAGGTGCTGGCGCTTATCCTAGCAAAACAAATTCTAACCAGGAGGTGGAAATTGGCAACTCCACCTGCTTTACTCGCCTGGAAAGAAGAGGTGGAGCGTTGAAGGTTGGCAGAAAGCGGTTCACTGCACAGGGAATATCATGGGCTTTAGAAAAAGCCTATATGTATGAGCTGGGATCTCCTTATGGAATCCTTCAAAGCTTTAGATATGTTCACAGTCTCATATTCATCACAACCAATTCCCAGAGGGTTGAGGCCACGACAAACGACGATGGGACTTACCACGAGTTCATACACTGAACGTACCTGCACCACTACTGCTAATATATTTAAATGCTAGATGTGGATAGTCGTAAATATGGCATTATGAACGTCTCTATAGTGTGAAAATGGGTAACCACACTCAACACCTGCAAATGATGCATGATGTTAGAGCAGGCCACCTTTCTATTCAATAATTGATCACGACACCCGTCTTTTAGGTGGAGGGGGAATGATATTTACAGTTCGGTTAATTAAATGGGGTTTGATACTCCGACACAGTTAGCAATTAATGGATATATTACGTTCAATGTCAAGTTACCTGATCGTAAAATATGTAACCTTACTGTATGATACTATTAGGCTTTTACTTTATCTGTGAAACCCAATATTATCTGTTACAAACAAATAAAAAATTAAGTTAGCCAGTTCTTTTGACTAACTTCTTATGCCTTGATGAGTTCCACAGTAGTGGCAGGGTCAAAATCTGCACGCAGATTTTACGTTGCTGTGCGGTAACACTGCACCAGTTTTATGCAACTATGGGTAAAACCTCATGCAATGGGAAATATCCATTTGGGACCGTCTTCACTGGTCATAAAAACACAGATAATTGCTAATTCAATGGGGTGTAATGCATACATTTATCATCTGGTCTGCGCCCTTTGTCTGGTGAGGGTGAAGGGAAGGGATGTGTGAGTAGGAGAGGGAAAGGGATGCTAAGTATACTGAGGGAAGATGGATCATTCATATCCCCCATACCATATTTAATGTGTATGGCCCAACAACAATCAAAAAGCCCTTTTTGGAATGATATTACCACTCAACTTCTGAGTCTTAGGGCCCCATTAGGATGGCGGGCGGACTTTGCCTGCCTGCCATCCTATTGTGGAAAAGGACCGCCCACCATAAGGGCGGGGGTCGCGTGGGGGAAATTAGGATGCGCCCGCTACTGAGGCCTGTATTTTTAATATTGTGGCGGGCGGTGCAATGGTAAAAATACATGTAGTGCATTTCAAAGCACAACAGGCACTGCACGGTGCCCGCCACGTTGTTCTTTCAAATGCTGGGGGGTACCATAGGTACCCCCAATTGTGCACCGCCCACCCCCCGCAGTCCCTGGGGGCCCACAACGATCCCCCAAAGCAGACTCCGCATACATTTCTGTGGCGGCAATGCCGCCATGGAAAGGCATTGGAAAATGCCCATTCTAATATGGCTGGCGGTGTGTGATAGACACCGCCACCATAGAAAATCCTTTTCTGCCCGGTCGCAAGGAGATCGGGGCAGAAAAGCAACGGATGGTCTTTCCGTCCGCCATGGACCCCCCAGTCTTAATAATATGGCGGGGGTCATTATGGCACGGATGGCGGGCGGATCGCCCCCGCCAGGCTGGCGGCAGCTATTGCTGGCCTGGCGGGGGCGATCCACCCACCATCCTAATGGGGGCCTTAGTGTTGACTTCTTTATTTTAGGAGAAGATTTTAACTAGGTCATAGATCCTATTCTAGATAGGAATTCTAAAGTTAAATACATCCCTAAGAGAATGCATAAGACATTTAATTTTACTTATACTGTAGAAGATGACAGTTCAATAATGTCTTCCATTTAGATTTTTCCTTCATTACCAATTTTTGTAATTTTGTCAATAATTATTTTGCACTTAATACAACTCAAAATATCCCTTTGCTAACTATCTGGAATGCATTTTAAGCATCAGCAAGAGCATTTAACATCTACTATGTTAAACGTAAAAAGAGGGAATTTGAAAACAAATAATTTCTCTAATGAAAGAGATTAAAACATTGGAATATAAGTGCTACCATTTGAAATCCCAAATATCATTCAATTAATTAATTAATGCAATATTTAATTTCAATAAGTTTTCTTTTGAGCAAGCTTCATATTATTTCTTACAACAAAATGCTAGATAGTATGGTGGACAAAATAAAACAGGGAAATCTTTGGCTAATTATCTAAAAGCTAGACAAGAGTGAAATAAAATTGATTCTATTGAAAGCCAGGATAACCAAATTGTTTCTAAAGACAGATACATTACAAGAAATTGTGAAATTGTATGCATCTATATACTCCTGACAACACACTGCAGCTTTCACACACTAATAATTATCTCAGTTTTCTTTTGATACCTGAACTGGACACTAGCAAGTGTATCCCAACTGAAAGATGACATTTGTCATACAGAGATTGTAAATAAAATTTACCAAATCACTAGAGAAAGAGGACCTTGCGGATGAATTCTATTCTGATTTCGTTTTACTTCGTTCTCATTGGCTCTTCAAACTTCCATCTATTTTAAATCTAAATCAAAATTTGGTTATTTCCAAGAGGCAATATTTGTATTGATCCTTAACAAAATGATATACAACTATGTAAAATTATCAAACTAGTTCATTAGTCAATGTGGGTTGTAAGAGAAATACCATAATTTTAGCACTCCATATAGAAATGCTCCTTCCTGAACTGTTAGGTTTAGAACAAGTGACAATTATGCACCAAGGATTCTTTCAAAACTTTGGGATTTATTAGGGTCTCTACTAAGATTACATATTTAGGAATATAGTTATGAATTTGATGAGAGATACCATTCAATTTAACTTTGAGGAGGTAATACAGAAATTAGAATCTATGTGTTCCAAATGGAATCCTTTATTTTTATTCTGGTAGGGTAAGCTAAGTTCTATAACAATGATGCTCTTAACTAGTGTGATGTGCTTTAAATCCATGATTCCTCCACGGATCCCGATTATCTATTTAAAGCAAATACAATCTATATTGCTATAATTTATGGCATAATAAACCACCTAGATTAACTCTGTCACGTTTTAAATTTAATAAACAACAACATGGTGTACACTTTCCCAATTTTCAGATATGTCACAAAGACTTTTGATGTAGACAGAATGCACAATGGATTACTTTTGATAGAAATTTACCTACCCCTATATGGCTTACAATTGAACACACATTAATTTCACCATTTTCATCCAAGATTTTCTGTCTTTCATAACCCAAACATTACATCTTACTATCCCTAATTTGTCACACACTGACAAACCTATGAAACCCCTTCTTTCTCCCAAGCAGTTACATAAACACAAATGCATCAACTTTTCATTCTGGTGTAAATAAAGTAATTTTTGGGAAATCCTGGTGAAACAAAGGAGTTAGTCAGATTATACTGTTATTAATCATTAACGAAGGTAAACCCTTTTCATCAAATGCATTTATCACAAAGTCTGAGCATTCTCCTTAAGCACTTAGCTGCAGCGGTTATTCCGCCGCAGCGCTAAGGGGAGGTGGGGCCGCGCGGCGCTCCTGTACTCATGATGGAACCGGTCCGTCACGGCCCTCGGGTGGGCCGTGCTTGTGACGGAACGGTTCCGTCACGGCCCCGCCCGCTCTTTAGAACATCAGCGCAGGCGCGGAATTTGCGCCACGCAGGCGCGGCGAGCGGGCCATGATGGAACCGTTCCGTCACCATAATCGGAAATGTAAGTATGCCCGAAATACAAAAAAACTGTAAATATTGCAGTTTTTTCTGAGTCGTTGGAGCGCGCAGTTGTGCGCATTTCTCCAGGAAGACCTTCATTGTTGAACTCATAGCCCAAGAACAACACTATAAACCCTGCTTTGTGGGATTTAGCATAGTTAAATTTGTATCCATACTCCGCAAACGAACAGATGACACAGTTAACGCGACACAGATGCGTCCATAATTCGTCATCTGTGAGATAAAAGTAATCCGCATCAGGGTCGAGCCTCTCCAAAAGAGAGACTATGCGAACGGCAAAAATGCCTGGACTGTTCTTATAGCCCATAGCTAATCTTCGGAACTGTTTTTGTTTACCGCCACAAGTAAAAGCTGTTCATTGACTACTAATCGAGGACAGGCTATGGCTAAAAAAGCCATAGGATATGTCAAACGGGGATTTAAACCTTTTACGCATGAGACAATCCACAAGGGCAGAATTGTGAGAATTCTGTACAGCGCAGGTCCGAGAATGGGAGTTTAAGTGCCGGTAATCCAATACCTAACGGTACAAGTGATCAGGCTTGGTCACAGTAAAAAGAGGATTATTCATCGGAGACACACATGTTTCAATCACACCTTGATATTCCAAATGTGCAAGGATTTCTGCACGGGAGCTTACGCTTCACATCGCATGGGGTATTGAAGTTGAGACTGTGGCATAGACTGTAATGGAATCTCATGTCGGGGAGAAAATTTGTCCCATCCACATTGAGTACGGTACACTGCTGGTGCAAGCACCTTAGCCCACTCATCTGCAAAATGCAGGGCTTGCTCCTTTGGTACAGTATGTGTGAAAGCAGGGAGGATTACCTCTTCCCTTGGCGGAGCAGCCTGAACGAAAGGTGGGGACTAATCTAATTCCGCTAACAAAATGTCATAGGTAGTCGTAAGGTTCTCCCAAAACACCCCTTTTATAGTAAGTTGTATGCCACCTTCAAGTTAAAGGACTATTTAATAGAGACTTTCAGGGGGAGCAACTCTAGTGTCAGCTGTTTCAACAGCAACGAACGTGTCAGCTGCTGTCACCTTCAGAAATGGATACAATGCTTCCCAAACTACTGTAATTTCCGCTGCGCTGTCTAACAGCGCCCATGTCAGGTTACGAAGCTGTGTTCTCATTATCCGTGGCATATCTTGCACATTGAAAGTCGTCTTTCTTGCCTTTACCATCAGTCTGGCGGGGCTGCTCATGGCCTTGTTGGGCACCCCGACCTTTGCCTCCGTCTCCCCCACCGGTTGGTGAGACCGATGTATCCTGCAAATAGCAAGAAGAATGTTGATCAGGAACCTGAAAACAATCAGGTAACTTAATAGTAGAGCGGTCAGGCAAATCATAAGTGCGCTCAGAAAACACAGGTATCGGCGAAGAAAGACGGAACCCCTGTTTCGGTTGCTTTTTCCCCTGTTTTTAATTCTTATTCCAATTCTGCTTCAAAAATCAGAGCATTTGTCTTTATTAGACTACTGCCCCTGAGCTTGATTTTGTGCTGCTTTAGCAAAATGCTTAACACCCAAACTATTGCGGCCAATGGTCTTATAGGCCGCCGCAATGATTTTTGGTAACCGTCGGGGCTTATTTGCATCTGGAACATCACGCAGAGCATTATTCACCTGGCAGTTTACCGCATCTCCCTTTACATTAGCAAGTACAAGATCAGAAACAACGTCAAACACTCCCACGAGTCTTATTCTCAACTCAACAGTCGCCTCCGCACCGTGTTCATCCTGTACATGCTTAATGACGGAGGGCAGGACAGCCACAGATGTAGTGCCGAAGCACTAAGTATAGACTGTCGCAAAAATCTTAGCCCAGGTTTCACAATCAGGAACATCTGGTATTATGTATTTCTGCAAGCTTACTGTAAGAATCCTGTGTTTTTCAACAGGAGACGTATTAGGGAATACTACTTCCAGCTGGTCAAATTTCTCATCAAGCCAAAAAGGCATATCATCCTTATCTTGAGGACGCTTGCCCATAACCGAATTAACTTTGACAGGATTCATTTTCATCCCGGCAAGTCCAGCTGGTTTCACCACAGCACCAGGTGGTCCAGCTGGACGTTGCGGGTAACGTATTGAACTAGAGCCCGGTGCACTCCAACCAAAGAGGCATAGAGCACACGTAACTCATCAATAGTGACTGTAATGTAATTTGGATGCGGCGTATAACTGGCCAAAACCGGCCACCGGGCCCCGGGAATAGACAAAGGGCCCAACTGAACCACCATTACCGATTGGAGAAGGGCGCCATTACACCAAAGTCGATGCTGCCAGGCACAAATAGGAAACTCCAGCTTCCTACATGGGGTGTAGTTTATAGGCATGACCGTGGGCGTATAAATGGGAAACAAACCAGAATCAGCATTAACTGCAGGAAAAGTAACCCACGAGTAGAAAAGCTCAAACGGGTATGCCGCCTCAGCACTCACAACAAAAACTACTGCCAAGCTATCTACAGTGACGCCATTCATCTGCAAATGATTGCGGACGGCCACCCTACTATGTTGGAGGATCTCAGTGTCAGCCATAAGGACACAGTAGAGAAGAAGTACAAAGAATATGTAGCGTTAGCACTAAATGGGTAGTAACTCAAAGTACAAACCTTTTTAAATTATCAAGCTTGAAAAAACCTACATAACTATAGGTAGGTTATACCGTCACCACTGTCAACCAGAAACAATAATGAGGGCACCGTGGCCTGATATAAGCACTACTCGAAAGTCTCAAAATAAGACCACTACGTTAGGTGCGCCATGTTGCGGGGATTCTGCTCATATATAGAACTGTAAAAACAACTGCAAAAGCAACAAATGCTTGATTCCGGTCCAGGGAAGACATGACTTGACAGTTTGGGCTGGACTGTTCCCATGAGGCACAGGGCCAAAACTGATTTGCATATGGCCATGTCTGAACTGGGGTGGCTTGGTGAGCAAAATAACGATGGATTAAACCCAGATCTGTGACTGGGGGTGAACGTTTTGTCATTGTGCAACATTCCGTCTATCATCTTGTGTGTTTTGCATACACAGAAATGTGCACAGAGACCCAGGACCTCAGTGAATTGTGGTAGACCAAAAAACTCCCCTCAGTACCTTCTACCTCTAACCAACTAGCATCAGTGTCACATTTGCTCTTCGTCCTATAGCAAAGGAACCAATAATTAGACAACCCAGAACATGCAACCTAGGTTACTCTCAGGAATGGTGGGAATCAAGAACACTCTTTCGTTTGTTTTCTCGTACCAGTCCACAACATGGGTAAAAAGAGACAATAAAGGTAAAAATGTTTATTTTAACGACGTGCTCTAAGATGTAGTATTTTTGCGAACATAAGCAGGCATATGATTAAAAATAATACAAGCAGCATTGTTACAATTCCATAAATTACAAAAGGAGAAATAATATTATAATGATAGTGGAAACAGGTCCTATAGTGCCTGGTATGCCACCCTCCCTAACTATGTTTTATAAAGTATAGAAGGTCTCTTAGGCTTGAATAGGGGGCCCCATACCTCTAAGATCAGCAGCACTGAATCACATTAGGATCTGCAAACGCTCTCTGTCTCTCTGGAAACTGAATTCTTCCAAGTTCCCCAAATCATGTATACAGTGTAATATTAAAGGCACCAGAATTTCAGTTAACTACAGCTGCATGTATGCTGTGTCTAAGCATTAGCCGATAAGCCCGATTAACAGCTAACATTGTTATGATAACCTTGGAGGCTTTAGTACTCACTGTGCAGACTAAGGTCGCGGTTTAAGTCTAGAGATGTTGAAAACAAGCTATTCTCATGTGAAGATGTTCACGCAGTCAACAGCTACCTGCAGTGTCGTGTGCAAAAGCGGAAAAAGGGCAAAATGGTGTTTAAACTTCTAACAAGCTTATGCTAACATAGCAATGTGCGCAAGCAGAGTTCTGCCTTCACTTCAAGACCTCACACTTCGAAAGTATATAGAGAAATACATGAGAACATACACAGCTAAAGACACAACTCTAAGAGCTGGAACACTGTCACAAATTGATGGGCTCCCATAAAATATGCTTCAAGTTAATGGCAGAGGGCACAAGTCAAGGCACTGGACATTGATAAGGCAGAATACTTTGCCTACATTGCGACTGTAGTAAGAGAGCTGCAAAAGTATTGGCTAGTACCCTAAACATAAGAAGAAGTAGGATAAATTCATAGGCATTTACCATAGATCTGCCAGGATTAAAATGCAGGACCTGCAAATAGATGACTGCTTTACGGAAGCAACTGTTGGGAAGAAGTCTCCTTCAACAAGATTGCAGACAAAGGGGCAGATTTACAACCCCCCTGCACCACCAGTAAGTCACTATTTGTGACATCTTGGAGGCACAGAAAAGCCACCCTGGATTACTTTTCCTCTCCTTGTATATATGGCCCTTCCACGCAGCACTTTGCATGGCAGGGGCGTTCCATGGATGTTGCTGTGGGTATTCCCACACAACACCCATGCAACAAGACACATTTCAAGATTTACGAGGAATCACAAATCTGGAAATGCTTGTCACTGCTATGCCTCCCCAGGGGGGCTGTAGCGAGGTGGAACAAGAAGAAATGTTTTCATATTTCCTTGTTTTTTCCTCTTTCAATGCGTGCTGCATTCTACAGCACACATTGAAAGAGAAAAATGCCTGTAGTGATTGTTTTTGTGCAGGAAGGTACCCTTCCTGCACAAAAACAATCTCCCCACAACGCAGGCATCCTTGCACCATGATGATAGGGTGCCTGCGCCAGCGCATGGCTACAGTTTGTGTGCCAGAGCAGGAGAGAGCACAGGAATGTGACATATTATTGTAAATATGTTGCTTCCTCTACTTCAGAAGTGCCGCAGCGTGGCTCAGCCAAAAGGCTTGTGTTGCCGCACTGCTGAACTTCCTTGTAGATTTGCCCCAATGTCCATTACATCTCATCACTAAACTCACAGAGGATCAATATGCCCTTGAGGAGAAACCCATTAAAGTCAGCGAGTATTTGTTGACCATATGACAGAAGAAGGTAGCTAAAGTCCTCGGAATGAAGGGGTACACACCCTTTTTTGTAAGACATGTGCCAGGCAGCCAGTCCCTGTCCTGCCTCTGCTGTATATGTGGTGATAACATGACAATCATTTTGTACCTCGTGGACAATGTCCACAGGACCAAACAAAAAAAGATCGTTCTTGTCATTGGCTGCTAAAAAAACTTCTGATTGAGTCCTGTGGCTCTTTCTCAATGAGGCATTGGTTGCCATTGGTCTTGGAACAAGACTGAGGAGCTAGGTGTTGAGCTGTTTGTTATCCTAAACTCTCATAAAGGATAAGCACTAATTGTTGCATTTCATTCCATTTCAGTGTTGGCAGGGCAATATGGCAAGGATGCCCACTCTTCCCTCGTTTTATTTGTCCTGATATTATAACCTTTTCCCGCTAAAATCAGAAGCTGAACATATACGCTGGAACCACAAGGGGACAGATGACTGCATGATAACTCTGTACATTGATGACACTAGGGTGATGGCCACTCACCCTAGCAACACCCAGGCAGCCGTGATGGCAGAACTAGAAGCATATGGCAGTGTTTCGGAAATCTGAGTTAACCTAAATAAATCACTAGTCCTAATACTAACTCTTCCCATGACCAGATTAGAGTACTTGAGTGACAGTTCCTTTTTCAAAGGTTAGACACATCTGTCTCCTCAGTGTGGATGCAGTTAGCCAAGGCATTAACCTGCACCTTCCAATTAAATTGTGATGCTGCACTCGAATCAGTTCAGACACTCAGACATGGCAATGGGCAGGGACGGACTGAGAACCACAACGGGACCTGGCAAAGTGATTGGCCGCCCTCCACCCCTCCCCACTAGGAGGGGTGCGGGGGGAGGTTGGAGGTGCCGCCGAGCTCTCTGCTGGGGCCGGTTTTAGGCAGATTTTGTTACAGGAATGATTTTGCAGCATAGCGGCCCTGTAACAAAAACGGTCCCCAGGGGCCCAAAACCGGCCCCCACCCATGCGGCCCTGACAATGGTAGGACTCTCGAGGATGGCTGCCACAAAGATAACCTCACTCCCACACCCTTTACATATTCTCTGTCCCCCCGCTCCCAGCCAAGGGACCCGTCCTCTAACTACTAAAATTTGAGTTAGTCAAGTAAATAACATAGAGGAACTTTTAGGAATCTGCAGAAATGTGCCAGAGAATGGGGGAGTTGGAACGCCCAACATCAGGGGATATTACTACGACTCCCAATTGAGATATATATTGGAGTAGACACAGAATGAAACTGAAATCCATCTGTACTTCAGGTACCAAGTCTGCTCCCAAAATAACATTCCTGAATCTTTACATTTCCATTGCATGTAAGTTAGACTTTGGGTCTCAGCCTTTTATTAGGTCCCTGGTCTGGAGATCCCTTACTAAATGTGAATATTGTTTGTTTTCTTGAGAAAAAAACAAAAAACAAAGGGGCATATTACCAAGGGCCATTATCGCCGCTTTAGCTGGACCTTTTCCCGCTACAGCGGCAATAATTTTATCGCCCTATTACCTAGCTGTCGCTAACACCAGTTAGCGTTAGCTAGTAGGAGATAGCGATCGTCTTGGGGCCCACTTTGCATGTCAGCGATAATTATCGCTAATGACATGCAAAGTGGGCGTGCCAAGATGTTAGCGACTGCAAACAGTCGCTAACATCGCTATCTCCTATTACCTACTTTTGGAAATATTCGCGCAAAGTGCAAATATCTCCAAAAGCTAATGCCTGCCCAGAACAGTTCTTAGCCATGTTATCCAATGGTAGGTGGATAACATGGCTAAGAGCAATAACTCGGTAATGCATGAATATCGCTGACTTTTCAGTGATATTCATGCATTTCGACCGATTTTCATCGCTTAGTAGATAAACCTTGATAATAGCAAGGTTTCTAAGCGATAAAAATTGGCGAAGCACGGCGATAAAATTATAGCCGCTAACCAAGCTTAGCGATAATTATCGCTTATACTTGGTAATATGCCCCAAAATACTTTCAAATATTTACAAGCTGTTAATCATAGACAGTGCACCATCTAGCAAAAGAGGAGGTGAAAAAAGGTAGCTTGATAGAGAATTGTCTGGGATAGCACTGGGAGGCCTTTGCGGGTTGCCATTCGATTTATAAGTGCAAGAATAGAATAGATGTATATACCATAGCCTGTATAGTGACAACTACAGCCACTTTACAGGTAAAGCTACAGCAAATCACTGCAGAAAAAAATTGAATGAGACAGACGTAAATCCCTAAAATGCTGAAGGGGATGTTATGCAGATAGTAACTTTATTCACCTTATCTGTAAAGGGCGTAAATTGCAGCTAATAGTGGGCAGATGATATAGATTGTTCAACACCCTAGGTCCCTAGGTCTAGGTTGTGGCTTATCCTCAAACCTACCAATTACACATCAAAAAGGGAAAACTGATTTTGTTAATCCTTTGTGCAGCCAAACAAATCATAACTACTTTAGGAGGCATATATGGTCTGCCACACATAGGGGACTGGATGCACACCTTTGGAACATGCTAAAGATTGAGAAGATGGCCAACTCCCTCACAGAAGCAGCAAAGTTCTTTGAGACACATGGCAGTCATAAATACAGTCCCAATCCTCTAAGGGATGTCCTGGGACAGCTCACCTGCCCCAAGTATCTGTGAGCACTGAGGTAATCTACTCTGACTGAGCCCTGTAATAAACCTTGGATGAACTAACTTGAGACTTTAGCTAGTGCAATAAACTGGCTGGGAGTAGTTTTCTTTGGTGTCAGTAGGAGTAGGGAAAGGAAGGGGGAATCAATAGAATTTTCATGATTGCTCCTTCCCAGACAGTTGGATGTAGGCAAGAGTAAGTGCTTACTCTGGGGTCAATGTAATAAACACATGTGAACCATAACATTTTTATATCTCAAATCAGAATTGCCTCCTTTGAGCAGTTCCTGGGTTTCTATGGAGCTAAATTTACCAGTTTGTTTTATATATGTATAGCCACGAATAACACACACTTGCCAACTGTATGCGTTCACAGCTATCACTCAACAACCTTTGGCTATTACAACAACTTATATGTAATGATACAGAGCAGCTGAAGCATCATGATTCATAAATGCGCATGCCTGATGACTTGTGTGCATGTACATCATTGCACCTTTTTTGCTGATTGCTGATCAGGAATAGCCATTTGTTTTCTTTCTGCCAACGTTCAACAGCATCAGCAAAAATCATTGGTCGGTATTGAGAAGGTCCAAAGGTGGGACCGATTTCTCCTAATCTTCCCTCTGTGGCTCTCTCAGTTTGTGATCCTGTTTTTTTCCCTTTTGCTCCTCTACCTTTGCATGCAGTCCTCCTCTGAGCCATTCAATGTACTCCTTTCATTCTTCTTCCCACTGCTTTTTTCTACTGAGTGCCTCCACCCATATCAGTGATGCTGAAATAATGTACTTCAGAACCCCAAACTGTGGAGTGGTGACAAGGGGCAGGATTCAGGAAGGGGGAAACATAAAGGGACGAGACATAAGATGGATGAGGTAATGTACTAATATTTTGAGCTGACATGCTTTTAGTGTAAACCAACACTACGTATTGCATACATTGCTATACCATTATAGAAGCCTGCAGGAGCAGCTCAACATTGTGCAGAACAAACACCCTCACAACTGTTAGCGCATAAATCATAAAGGAAAATTTACATGTCTAAATCTGCTACTGCACCCCCCAATGGAGCCTCCTATATCTAGGTCATTAATGGAAAGGTACTACTTGCAAATTGTCTCACAGAGGTGGAGATCTCCACCACCGCCATGGGGATCTCCTTATGAGAACATTTACAGAAAAATATGAAACTTTATTATACTGTATAAACATTTAACATACTGTAATATACATACAAATGTAACGTAGTTTAGAACATTTACTATAAACCTAGAATTAATCAAATAAAATGTACATCACATTAACTCATCAAATTAAATGTATATTAATTAATTAATTACTTTAATGAAATTATTTACCTACTTTATAAATGTTTCACAATTAATGAAAAATCCCACCAACAGTAATGTTTTTATTTTTATTCAATATGCATTATATTTTGGGTGTAGAGTAACCATAAAGTAATTTTTGATTAATTTAATTTCGATGTATTTTATTTTGTAAATGATTACATTTTAAAATAATAAAATGATTATTTAATAATTATAAATATATTTCAACATTTAATAAAAATTATAGGGGTATATTTACAAGGAGCCATTGCCGAAATTCGGATCCCTTATCGCAGCTAAAGTCATGATGAATTCACCCAACCATTCACAAGCCGGTGCCAACAGCCTACAGCACCAGTCTTCCCGCGATAGTAGCCACAAAAAACATCGCCACAGAGGACCCCCGCAACTACTGCTGATGAGATGCAGAGTAGGCGTTCCCGTGCATAAGGCCCCAACAACAGCACACCTCAACATTCACAACAACCAGACAGATCAGCGATAAGAACACAAAACACGCGATAAGGCGCGTTAGCAGCAGGAAATGTACACCTGTCTGATCTGGTGTAAAGTCGGATGGCAGCCTGCACCACTGTAGGGAGCCAAGCTCTGGGCGTCATCGGTAGGGCAACAGATGCCCTGGAGCAACTTAACATGCAGTCGGACACCCAAGAGGGCCGCAACACCCACCCGGCACCCTCTCCCCCAAACCAGCACAGAGGGAGCGCAGACAAAGACAGCGACCTCCCAGTAAACACACCTGCCTCACAGGCCCAACATCTGACAATGTCACTGACCACTACAGGCTGAAAGGGACAACCATCCTACGCATCCTGGCTGTCAACGCCCAACAGGTCAATGGCACCAACACAGTGGTACTGCACCTGTTGGCCCCTGGCACACCTCAACCAACACCCGCCAGAGTTGGCGGAGTCTCACAGCCAGCCACATCCAAGTCCCCCACACCTGTCCTGGACATCACCATCACCCTGGCACCCCAGGCCCTGTACAGCCAACACAATGCGCAGGTACCAATGGAGACCAAGCAAGTACCATACGCCATAGCCAGATGCATGCACGTGTTGGGGGCAATCCACGGCACACATGTCCCACCTGTGCCCCCTGGTGACAAAGCTCACAATCAGCGCAACAGGAAGCAATGTGCAGGCAACATCAGAATACCGTGGGACCTACATCAATGTTGCCTCCAAATACACAGCCAGTGTGCATGATCCCTTCACCCTCTGACAGTCCATTATCAACCTGCCTTCCCAGGAAGGGACCAAGGGAAATGCACAGCCCCTTGGCAAGTTCCCTATTAACACCCCACTCACCTCAACTCCACAACCATGCAAACCACAACTCTGGCAATGCACACGTCACAAGTTCACAACCAACATGCACAACAACATGCCCAACCACCAGACACAATAGAACAACTTACAAGGGTAACCTGGGCAAGCCATGAACATGACCAATCAACGGATGGCACCTCAGCCACACAATAGACCAAAGTGGGGAGAGGAAGCAACCAGGCATGTGTGAAGGATGCAGTAGAACCATGAGTGGCAAAGCACACAATGCCAAGAGTAGCAGCGAAGTGCTGAACAGACCTCAGTATGCAAAACACACCCATATCCACTGCGACATACACCTCTGGGGTATGGAGTGTAGTAGACAGTGGATGCAGCCATGTCACCCCAGCCAGTGGGGAAGATCGCGGAAATGTAGCTTGTTACGTCCTCCCTGTAAGCGTGAGCGGAGTGGGCTGGCCCGGCGTACACCAGGCCAGTGTAGAGATGTGAATAAAAAGCACGTAGCCCTGGGCGTGGTCCTCTTCCTGAATGCTTAACGTCTCTGCCAGGGCCGCGCTTCCCATTCCGTCACAAGGCCAAAGTCGTCCTCGTTAGCAGAGATCCTGTGCGCCTAGCCTACCACAACCCGCTGGACCACAAACCCGTCAGGCCTGACCCTACGCAGCCAGGTCACACTGATCAGCATACGACACCAGCGTGTGTCAATGAGGGCCTACCATATTCCTGTGTAAGCTCCAAGCCTGAGCCCAGCCTTTCAGACCACCGCTGTCCCCCAACAATGGCCCACATTACTCCTTCCTCGTTGACATATTCTACCAGCGTCCTCTGCGACCCAGTGGGTCCCATATTTGAAACTGTGGCCTGGCTCCTGAATGGCAGTGACCCCAAATACGTGACAGCGGCCACAGCACCAGACTCCCTTCGATCCGTGAGGCATAGTTCCATATGCGCATCGCAACACACGGTGACACTAACATTGTTCAACGCTAGCCGGCTACATGTGCTGCCACAAAGCCTGTTCAACGCCAGCTGGCGACATGTGCTGCCACAAACCCTGTTCAATGCCAGCAGGCGACACGTGGTGCCACAAACCCTGTTCAACGCCAGCTAGCGACACGTGCTCCCACAAACCCTGTTCAGCACCAGCTGGTGACACGTAGATGAGAGACCAGGATACCCTGCATACAAGTAGGTCTCTCATCCAGCACCTAGTCGCTATTCACGAATATCAGAGTCCAGACCAGTGGTCGCACGGAGACGGGTAAGAGGAAGATGCGGCTCAGTCCGGGGGAAATCTGGGTCACAGTCAACGAAGTGACCGAATACGTGGTGCCACTGAACCTGAACTACGCAGGCTGGTTGGGCCACCAACCTATGCCGGCAATACTCAGTGAATGGCCCGTGCTGACCGCTACCTCAGGCCTACACTACTCTCAGCCTAGGCTGCGCTTGAGTAGGTCACAGATTTGGAACTGAACAACGAATATGCAAAGGCAGATTACATATCATTACACGCAAGGAGAGGCGTAAGAGGTTGATGCCTTGCATCTTGGTGAAGAAAAAAGGATCATCGTTACGG
Source organism: Lissotriton vulgaris (assembly GCF_964263255.1). Classification (NCBI taxonomy): domain Eukaryota; kingdom Metazoa; phylum Chordata; class Amphibia; order Caudata; family Salamandridae; genus Lissotriton; species Lissotriton vulgaris. The sequence goes on from NC_141688.1 coordinate 277,006,591, forward strand.
AGGTGTTCATAAACTACCAACAACTGCCCTGTTGTCACTTGCACTGTGCATCGCGAGCCAATGACACGTGGCTGTGGGCCACTGCTAACCGCTACCTCCAGCTTACACTTTGATCCAGTAGGTCACAGGGTCATGATTCAGCAATGGCGGAGTTCATATCAGTGTACCGGGTTATCGCAGACTGCATACCCTCTCAGCCCTGTTGCCTCTAAGTCTGTTCCCCGACATTCATGGACACTCTCTTGTCGAACTGTGGTGGTATCTGAGCCTTTGGACTAGGGTGCAGTTTTCATCCTCATGTAGCTGATACGGAATTGGTGGTGGCAATGAGGCTGTTTCATTCCACTCCTCCATTTGCTGTTTCCAGATAAAATCAAACTTTTTGGTGTCTTACCCTGGAGAACACCTTCCACTGTCCCCTGAAACACTCTGAAACATACACCTCGAACTTTGATGGTGACCCGCTCAAGTCGCCTGGTCCATCTGACTGCACTGCAAGCTACCATCCTGTGGCTTGGTGCCTGTACCGGCCGCAGTGCATCCGGGCCACTGACTCTGTGGTAGTCCTGTCCAGGACCCCTTCTCCGGAGACATTGGCTGGCTCCTGAAGCGTAGGCCTTGGGGTTATCAACATCATTACTCTGTGGCCTTGCGCTGTACGCAGCCCCCGGGCCCAAAATGCATCCTACCAGGGCTCACACACCAAAGTTAGTCCAGACCGGCTGGACAACACATCACGGCATGAGGCACACACCACCATCGCAAGGACCACCTCCAAACGCTATCTGCCAGAGTTGAAACGGTGGTCCTGACAGACTTCGGAGTTGCTCAGGCCTGTCATGGATGCCATCATTGGCCTGATACACTGCTGAGCACTCCGGGTGACAGTGACTCAGTGCACCGCAGGTGTCCATTGCTGATTGTGTTTGTGCTGTGGAGCGGTTGCGCAGGTATGTCACCTGATACAGTGTGGGGGCCATGAGACGTTGATGGGGAAGATGATGCAGGTCTAACACACCCCACTGCATCTGCGTCAGGAATATATCGAAGGAACACAATCCAAAACATTTTCTTCACATTCCACACATCTCTAGTGTTCAAAGCCCAGTGCACTGCAACTCATGGAAACTTCTGTTTGCATGTTGGCTGTCCTCTGGACTTTCTCCGGCTCACTCCACGTTGCTAAGCAGTTGACTCTGTACTGCATGTGTTTTCTGTTTCTGTTGCACTGGTGTGCAATGTTCAAGTGGTTGCAAGCACCAGACATTCCGTGTGGAATGACTTACTCATACCACACACACTTCCAGCACAGGCGTCACTGTACATGTGGCCCTGCCAATAAAGGGTCCAGGCGCATGTGCCTGTAGCCATTTCAACATGATATCTGCAGGTGTCCCTGTGTTCTTGTAGTATGTATGTGGGCCCTGAGCCCTACGACATTACATTGTGCAGTGTACATCAGATGCATGCATGTCACCGCAGGCATGAGGTTGGAGCTTGGACATGTAGCTTTGTCATAACCCACTCAATTTGTAAGGGGAGTGGCCAGGGCCGTCATACGCACAGCCAACTTGGGTGTGTGACTGCTATTTGCACACCCCTGGGCATGGTTCAGTGCTGTAAATCTGCATCTGCATGTGTCTCTATGGCAGTGTGGGTCTCCTTAGTGGGGGTGGGTGGGACCTTAAGAGTGATAGACCCCTATCTATGTGTCCTGGACCGCATTCCATGGGTTAGGCCCTCACCCACACATGTTGAGCCACCTCCTATTGGCGTGCTGACACATGGCATTGGGGTCCCATGTGTGGGTGGGTTAAGTGTCATGAGCCAGCTGTGCTTGCGGATGCTTCCTGCTGTGGGCTCTGTTGCAGGCTCTGTGTTCACCCCTGAGTTGCTTGGCTGGCTGGGTCCTGGTCAGAGGTTGTGTGAGATATCCATGGGCTGTTGTAGGGCGTTGGTGTTGACGGTGTGGTGATCCTTTCTGGCATCACCGAATTGTTGTCCTTTGTGCTCTGCTGAAGGTGTTGTGTGCCCCTCTGCGATGTGAAGGGGAGGTATGTGTGTAATTTGTGTTCACATATGTGTTGCCGCATTGTGCTGGTTTGCATGCAGACTGTATGGCAAGGTACATTGTGACTGTTTGGGGGTGCTGGATTCTTCTGCAGGACAGTGTACATTCGGACTACATGACAGATGTGAGGTTGTACGCATACATTTCCATTTCACTGGTACCAGCACCGTCAGATGTTGTGGGCATGTTTCCGTGCATGTGCGGAGCCAGTTGTGTCCTCTGTTCTGCAGTGTTGGCTATGCGCAATTTTCCATGTTGTAGTCAATGTGGGTGTGATGTACGTGCTATTCGTGTGTGCTGCAGTGTGCCAAGGGGATCTGGAACATGATCCTGGGTGTTTGTGGGTGTGCAGTGTGCTATGCCTCATTGTGCATGTGTGCCATTGTGCCCCAATCCTCTAGTTTCCCCCAGTCTCTGTTCGTGGCACTCCCTGTTGTTGCTGTGTCAGGTCCTCTCGAGCTGTATCTGTACTCCGTACTCTTTGCACCGTCTCTACACTGATGACTGTGGCCTGGGGTTCCTCTGGGGGCGCTGGACTGCCACCTCCTGTCGTTGTTTCTGCCTTCCTGTTGGCAGTGGTTTGATGCCTGGTTTTGGAAGTCACGTCATGCCGACCCCTATTGCCTCCTAGATTGACCTCCTCTGCACTCCGACTGCAATCCAGGTGGTCTGCTAGTGGGTCAGTTGCTGTTATTGTTTGGTCACCTACGTGACGCTGGTCTTATTTTCCTGCAGTCTGCACCCCGTCTTCCTCTCCCTCTTCTCCTTGGCCTTCCCCGATCCCGTTGCTCCTTGCTGGTAGTCTGTGGGGGTTGTGGGGTTCGAGTTGGCCTCTGCGCTGGGTCAGAGTGCAACCATGTTGCTACGTGCTTTGGCTTGTTTCTGGTGTATATTTTCTGTTGTTTTTATGGTGCATTGTACCGCCTGACGTGTGGGATTTGCGGGTCTGTAGCTGATTTTCGCAAATTTTTGTACCACGTTTGGCCTCATTGCATGTTTTTTAGCGTTTGCGTATCGCATTTTAGCGGCGTGGCGTTGATTTTCATGTGGGCATTTGTCACGTTATCTGGTGTCTATCGCATGCTACCGCCTTGTTGTGAATTCCACATTGACACTGGGTTATTTTCCCGCGATAGGCTGCGATGTTGAAAGTTGTGTTAAGCAACTCTTGCGGTAGTTATTACACTTTCTTCGGAATATACACCATATATGTTTCCATCATTTAAAATGTGTTCTGTGATGTGTCATACTTTCTCATCCTGAAGAGTCATCTGCAAGTAACTTCCTAAGTATAGCTTTGAACCTGTCGTTGCTGGGTTTAGTTTAATCATTCCATGTCCTAAGGTTGAAAAATATATAATATTAAGCAGAGTAAAAATAAACACCCTATGTCAAGTGCCTGAAACAATTCTGTTTGTTTAGTGTGCCATATGTAGTAAAACACTATGGGCCCGATCAAGATGATGGGCGGACTTAAATCCGCGCCCCACCCTATCGGGGATTGGGACCGTCCGATAGGCTGTCAGCGATCCCGATATAGGTATTTCTGATGCAACCGCCAACATTGCGGGCACAACACCTATTTTTTGTATTGGTGCAATGCAAAAAGGGACAATTTACATATCCCTGCACTAAGTGGCAGGCACCCTGCGGTGCCTGCCACATGGTGCAGCGAACTGTAGGGGGGCACCCTAGTTGCCCCCAAGGTCCTACATCTGAGGGCCGTGGGGTAAAGTTCCTTTCCGTTGGCCTTTTAAAGTCAGGTTAACCGCCATTAAAAGGCCGTCGGAAAGCAGCATTGTAATCCCTACTGCGGTGCCTGGCAGGCACCGCCAACATGGTAGGGACTATAAGCCCCTCAACCATAGCGGTAGGCTCAAGGAACTTCCGTCCACCATTACAATGCCCGCCATTGTAATATGGTGGGTGGTAAACATGTCTCCAAGGTGGGGGACACCTACAGCCTGTGTATGGCGGTCTCCCCGCCATCATAATCGGCCTCTATGATATTTCAGTTTATCTCTTGGGAAACTTACCAAATGATTTTCAGAATGTATCACTGCTTCCCCTGATAGACTAATAAGTCTGTAGACTGGTTTAGGTGGCACGGTCTATGTAAGAAATTGGGTTGCTGGTTGAGCAGGGACAACAGTCCATTTCAGTCTATGTCAGGGTGTAATCAAAAGCAACTCTAAATTAACCTGTGCTCAACCCTCGGGTAGCTTGGCACAGACCAGTCAGTGTGAGTAGTTGTTCAATATTTCAAGCAGTAAAGCACAAGAAAAACCAAACACCAATTCAGAAAAATAGAATACATTTCTATAAAAATCAAATTAAGACCAATATGAGGAAAAATCTGCTCGGTCGATCCGAAGATATGCGATTTTAATTATTTAACAAAAATATCACGAAAAATGCACAACGAGCCAATTGTGGATTCAGGCCGCGCTGGACCTAGACAAAGTCACAAGTTTAGGTTGACCGCGATGGAGATCAGGTCAGGTAAATGCCCGCTGAGCAAGAGTACCTTCAATCCTGGTTGCAGATCGTTATACGATTCCGCATCGGGGTTGCGTTGCGCAGCTGAGTCGATTTGTCAGTTCCAGGGAGCTAGTAGGCTATGATGCAAGGTCCTGCATCATCAAAGAGGAGTTCGTTTATGACAGGTGTGAGATAAGATGGCCTGCGTCAAGGATGAATCATTCAGCTGCATTTCTGTTGCAGCCAACGAGCTCGATGCCACGTCCTTGCATCGGTAGAATCGTCACAGCAGAGGCAATGTGTGGATTCTGCTATGGGTTGAGCAGCTAAGATGATAAGTCAGTACTGCTAGATCCACAGATGCGCTGGTAGAGTACCTTCAGGCCCACTTCCAGGACTGTGGTGACACACTTGACAGGGTAGTACTCAGAGTTGTACAGTCCAGGTGCTGTTTAAAAGAGTCTAGCCTCCAGAGTCACTCTGGTGGTCCTGGGTTCAGGTTACAGATCCAGTCCTTCTCACCCAGGTAAAAGGGCAGCAGCAAGCTGTTAAAAACCCACCTGTTTTCTGCTTAATTCCTGTGTTTCGTGTCATGGCGTCTCTCTCTGGATGAGCGCGGGGATGCCCAAGGGTAACCAGGCGCGATATAAAACTCCTAATAACAATAATAATAATAATAATATGCACAACAGTCCAGAAGAGTGCCAGTCCTTTCAGCACCACAGGAGTAAGGACTCTGGGCAGAGTCTTCCACAGGTTCAGAAGAATATTGAAGGGTTGTTTACTGAGGTCCAATATGTATACCTGGTACCTCCTTTGAAGTGGAAGAAGTTTCTAGAGGATTCCCTTTGAGATGCACAGGTGCTTACCTCCACTGCTGTGGCTCCAGTCTAACTATAGGGGGTATGCAATCCTTTGTGTTAAGGCAGGACACAGCATATTGAGTGTGGCTATCTAGGAGCAATACACAAAGCCCAACTGTCAACACACCCAGTCATTTCACACAGAGACGTACGGCTGGCACTAAAAGGCTACTTTCTAAAAGTGGCCTTTTCAAAATTGCAATTTCAAATTTGTTTTTACCATAAAATTTGATTTTTCATTACATTTCCAAAGACACCAAGCATGAAGTGGTTACCATTTGCCTTTTGGAAGTTACAGCTTATTAAATGCAATAAGATAACGCCAATATTATCCTTTGGGAGAGATAAGCTTTACAACAGTGAAAAACTATTTAAGAGTCTTTCACAATCAAGGCATGTAATACTGTAAAGTATATGTCACACTTTTTAAATACATTGGACCCTGCTCTTTGGGCTGTTTAAGGCCTACTCTATGGGTGACATATATAGTAAATAAGGCACGCTTGAGCCTGGTAACATTTTTATTTTACCAGGTCAAAATGGCAGTTGAAAACTGCACACACAGGCTGCAATTGCAGGGATGAGGCAGGTAAAGGGTTACTAAAGTGAGTGGCACAATAGGTGGTGTACGCACACTAGAATCACTTAATTTACAGCCCCTGGGTACATGTGGAACCACTTTACTAGGGACTTATAATTAAATTACATATACCAAATGGGGGATCAGCCAATGTTATCATGTTTTTAAGGAGTGAGAACATTCACTTTCGCTCTGATTAGTATTGGTACAGTGGACAGAGTTCTAAGGCCAACAAAAACGAGATCAGAAATATAGGGACGAGTTAGGCAAACAGTTTGGGGGTAGGCCACCCTTTAGCTGACACATTTACCAGTCCAGCTATGCTCCCTTTCACTTCTCATACCTAATCATTGCCAGGACGCAAAAGGAGATACTGACTGTAAAGTGAAGTTATTGAAGGGCGACAGACTGCTCCTAGTAGCTGCTGCTCTGTATTCCACTATATCCCTCAGTGTGGTGTGGCACATGCAACAGCTGCAGTGCGGCACATGCAACAGCTATGCCCAGATGTGGGTTTAGTGCTAACGGCGACTTGAACCAGCAACAATGATTCACCCAACTGAAAGAGCCACAAATAGGCAAAACCGATCTCCGGTTGCTTTTGTTCTTGTACAAAGAGGACCAGTCTGTGCACTTCAGGCTGGACTTTTCCTATTGCAGCAGGACCAGGGCTCATTCTGTGTCTAATCTGAGGTGGCATGATTGGCAAATGCACCGGGATAGGGGCACGAGTAATTTCCAAAGGCTGAGATTAGCCCTGGGATTTCCTCCATCACTTACTCATATCCACAGTCCTATGTCTCCTAGTTGCTTGCTGCTCAGCCTGTGTGAGTGGGATCTAATAGTATGTTCATGAGTGCATGGTTTGGATGAGTGGTCTCAGTACTTTGCATGGTGTTCCAGCGTACGAATCCAGAAGCGGAATCTCGTTTGTTCCACTTGATACCAGCTTTGAGATTGCTTGAATCGCAGGAATTATCAGGTACATGTATCGACGTTTTTGTGAGCGCAAATGGTGCGATTCGCAAAAATCAGCCGTTTGCGCCCGCAAAAAGTGCTTCTGCGATGCATCAAACTGTATGGCTATCGCAATTTAAGAAACCGCAAGTTATTGCGATTTCTGAAATTGCGATTGTATTTAAGGATTCACAAATTGCGATTCCTTAAATGCAATGCATGCTGATATCGCAAATAGTGATTTATCTAATAGGGGTCGCAAATTACCATCAATTTGCAACTCGATGGTAATTTGCAAAAACTTTGACAAATGCACTAAGGTGCACTTTTCATAGTTGTTGGTTACACACAGACATGCCTTTGGGGCATGTGTGTGCGCAACATGTGTGCACAGATCAATTTCAGGGGTGCAACAGGGTGTCCTTTTGACAATCTTGGGGTCTTCAAAATTGCATGCGCAATTTTCGAATACCTATTGGGTACTTGCAAATTGCGCATGCAATTTTCCATTAATTCCTATGGGCCTGTTCGCCCACAGGAATGAATGGGAAGGCATTCCTTAATTGTGAATCGCAACTTGCGAGTCACAATTAAGGAATGTTTTGGAAACGCCAATTTTATAACAATACATGGATAGGCTTTTGCAATTCCTTAATTGTGATTCCATAATAATCGCAAAGCCTACATTGATGCATGTGCCCCTGTAAGCCCAACACAGGAATCCCAACTGCTCATTCAATAGGGTTCTCCTGAACAATGACAGAATATCAAACGCACAAGGCTGCCATGCAGTATTTTTGGGAAAACCTCTTAGCTGCAAATACTTTGCTAAGCATTTATGCGTCCCCTTTAAAAAACATGTTTGCACTACTCGCACTCCAAAGGGGGTCACGTTATTTTGAGGCAAACTAAATGGACGCATGTGTTGTGCTGCACGGTATTTTGGTTGTCATATTCGTGACAAAAGAAATTCAATATGTAGCTCGGTTCTCCGCATGAGTGGTAATTGTTTTACAATGAAACTGCTCTTTATGGATAATTACATATTTTTCAATCTCTTTTCTTGTAATAATATTTGATACACTGGATTCAGGGGAAACATATGTTTCAGTCTCAGTGTGTCAGAAACAAAAGAGCTTTCCCCTCACTAGCAGGCGCGCCATAGGTTTCTTCTTATATTTTCATCTTTTATTTGCCTATTGGAGATTTGTTGCCGTCTGAGCAAGGAATTGGCCAGCTCGCCTATCATAAAAGAGATGCGGAGCGCGCATGCACGCAGTCTCCGCTGGCGCAGAAAGATGGCGTCTTTCTTCAAAGGTTACGCTTTGATGAAGTGAACTTATCTGCTGGGATTTTTACAAGCCTGGGAAATAATGAGATCTATTAATGTTAGAGTGACAAGGACCAATTATCAAGGTTGGGGCCTTGGGGGAGGAGGGGGGGGGGGGTGGTTTAGCAAGGGTCCCTTCCATGCTGCTGTCAGCTCTTGTTTTGAGATCACCTTATCAAGGTTGAGCAGAGCTCGGAGGGTCGGTGTTGGGCGGTATCATGACTGGGACAGGCTGGCCTTTGGAGGGGACCTTTAATTTAAATCACTGTGAAAGGTCACAGCGCGTTTCAGCCTGCCATGTCCGCTGTCACTTCTGGCTGTTGTCTGTGTTAGCAGCGGGGGGGTAGGGTAGGTGCCAAATGCAGAAAGTAAGATGCAGAACAGCGTGATGTTTGGCTCCGCTGACAACCAATAGGGACCTCGGACTTTATAAATTATCCACCTATGCCTTGGCCAACAGGGGTTCAAATGAGCACAGATGAACCAATGTAAACGCCAGGCCATCCGCATTATTTCAGCAAATGTAACCTACATGTTTTAGCAATTGACATCTCTAATATTTTACTCTTACGCTTTGAGTAACTTTACTACTTTTGGCAAAACATAAACTCAGAGTGTTAAGTACTCAAAAGTGTAGACTTACATGTCTCGGATTACAGCACGTTTCTGCTGCCAAAAAAGGACGGAATTCAGCCCCGCACCACACATGGACAACCACTGATACTGAAACACCCTCCAATAGAAAATAATGAAGGTAAAGACGTAAAATGAAAACACAAGAGGAAATGATGTTAAATTAAATTAATTTGTTTAAAATAGTCACAAATATAAATATTATTTGAATTATAAAAAATATATATAAAAAAATCTTGTTCTGTACTAATAAAATATTGCAACAACCTTTTTGAATTAGTTCGAATTTATTGTTATTATATTACTTTTAATTAAATCTTTACATAACTTTTATTAATTATTAATGCAAATAAAATAAAAATAGATATTTTTTTACTGTAGGTGTTAATATATTTTTTAATGCAAAATTCAATGAAAGTATTTTTTATTCAATGTAATGTATGTAAAATAATTCAAGAATTAAATCACGATTAAAGTATTAACACTCTAGCACTTTTATTATTTGGATATACATTTTCAATAAATAAATAAAATGAATTTACATTAATAAGTAATATAAACATAGTTTACTAATATATTATAAAGTTTAATACATTTTTCACATTTTCTCTATGGTTTATTATAGGAAGAACCCCAACCATTCTATGGAGTCTCCCTATGGTAAAGCATAGGGAAGAGCTAAAAAGTGTATTTAACTCGAAAATGAAGTAAATGTTTTTTATTTTATATATTCATGTAAATTAATTTTATATATTTATTTTAAGCAAGCCGCTAAAATAGAAAAGGCCACAGCACAATTAAATCACTTTTGAATTAAGTCTTTAGTTAAGTTAAATAAAAATATGTATCTGAAGTTAAAATTAAAAAGAAAATTCACATCCTAATAAAATGATATATTATGCAGTAATAATTTTTCAAAGCGTTGTATAAAATTATTTAAAAGTATTTTAATGATATTTTAATGAAAATGTATGAAAAAATAATGTAAAAAAGGTTGTTAAAATGTTTTATAATGAAATCATGGATCTATTTTTAGTTTTAGACTCATTTTTAATATTAAGTTATATATTTATTTATATTTGAACTACTTTAAATACTTTGATTTCATTTAGATTAACAATATTTTCTATGGTGTTTTTTAAGTCCCTATGGCTATTATTGTCTATGGGAGTATGCAGTGTCAGTGGTTGGCCATGTGTGGTGCTGGACTTACTACGGCTCTGACCTGGAGTAATTTGGCACTGTTTTTGGTACTTTTTTGGATTTAGTAACTTTAGAAGCACAGTTTGTGAATTGCAATGGGCTTCCTTTCTAAATCCTTACCTAACTCTGCCTAAACCTCTCCTTACTCCCCATAATCTCTTCCCATTAGGTATAAAGTATCCCCTTTTTCCAGCCACACTGTCTGCCCCTCCCCCCCACATTCACAACTAAGGGTCCAATTACGATGTCATTTGGAAACGGTTTTGAACGAATCGGTCTTACACTCGTTTCCAAACGAATTGGGTCCTGCGAGTCCGGAAGACCGATTACAATGTCTCCCAACATCGTTTGGTCAGACTCGCATTGACTTCAATTGGTGTCTGTTTTCTGAAAGAGGACACAGGCTCCCATTGCGAATAGGGGTGGTTGGAGAAAACCGTGCACCCTGTAGTGGGCACCCCATGGTGCCTGCCACTTTGTGCATCATTGGGAAGAGGGGTCCCTTAGGTACCCCAACGGGCCCTGTCTTTGGGGGCCTACAACAGGCCCCCAAAGACAGATTCTGATAGCCGTTTCGTGTAGCTTTCCGAATCGGTCATCATAATCGCTTTTCCTGAAACAGTGTCTATAGAGCTGTATGATTCGGCTCCGAAAGACTCGGCACAGGCTCCTATTGAGAATAGGGGTGGTTGGAGAAAACCGTGCACCCTGTAGTGGGCACCCCATGGTGCCTGCCACATGGTGCATCATTGGGAAAAGGGGTCCCTTACGTACCCCCACGGGCCCTGTCCGGATGTCTCCTAGTGAAGGTAGGCATACAACAGGCCCCCAAAGACAGATTCTGATAGCCGTTTCGTGTCACTGTCCAAATCAGTCATCATAATCGCTTATCCAGAAACCGTGTCTATAGAGCTGTATGATTCAGCTCCAAAAGACTCGGCCTGCCCGTAATGCCTTTGGGAACCGATTCGGACTGCCCGAACAGTTTTCGGGCATCTTAATCAGTCGTTGAGAAATATGTATGAATCGTTCCGAAACAAGGATTCCGTGTGTGATTCTGCAATGCCAACGAGTAGTCAGAGGTCCCACCTGCCAGATAATGATGCGACTGTATAGGCGGTCAGAACATCCATTTTTCTATTGTGGCCTGTGCTGCTGCCCAGAAAAGGGCTGCAACATAAGGCGCAATAGAAAAAACAATGTTTTTAAACATTCCTGCACCATGTGCCAGGCACTACAGGATGCCTGGCACATGGTGCAGGGATGCTTGGGGGACAACACATGAGCCTCCTTGACCACCTAGCAGAGTACCACTGGAGATAAGCACCCTGCTGGAGCCCACCAAAGTCCCTTTCCAACAAACTTTCCATGGCAGTTGGACCGTCATGTCAAGAGCATGGCATGCAGTGCATGGATGTTTTGGGGGTCAACACATACACCTCCCTGGCCAGATAACAGAGGCCTGCAGGGGACAAAGACCCTGCTAGAGCTACCTAAGTCCCCTTCCGATAGCCTTTCCATGGCAGTCGGACCGCCATGGAAAGGATATTGGAAATGGACATTGTATTCGCTACGGCTGTGCCTGCACAGGCATTGCCTTTATGGTGAGGATGCAGTCCAATAGGCGTCGGTCTGTTCGTCCAACCGCTGCAGTATGACTCACCGCATCGAAATACGGCGGTCGGACCCTTATACTAGATGTTGGTTGACCGCCACTGGTAACTTGTTGGTGGCAGTTCCACCAACATCCTAATGAGGGCCTTAGATTGGTGAATAGTGTTTTATAGTACTTTAGTAGTACTACTGTAGATTTACTAAACGTACTTCAACATGCAGTTTGTGAATATGCCCCTTAATGTAAGTTCTAAGGATGTCTCATACTGGCTATTTTATATCACTATTCGAACACAGGATGGTGCACATGCACTAGCCCTTAAAAGCTAATTTACACAAATGGGAATAGGTGGAATAGTAGCCAGTGCTACCCTGAGGCCCCTGCAGGCAGCTGCCGTCCTGCCGTGCCACTAATGGTGACAAGAGGGTGTCACCTAATGGCCTTCATGTTATGGAAAGGGGGCACACAAAATGGCAAAGTATTGAATGGCTTGGGACTCTGATAAACATTTCACAATTGCTGCTGCAAGGTAAAGTGATGAACCCACCTTTCATTGTATTTTTTTTACTGAAATGCACAGGAAGCGTTTCACGTATTTGTGCACATGTACAGAGGAATGACTCATGCACAGCGTTTATTATAACTCCATTGCGCTTTTGATTACTCTGTTGCGTTGAAGATAACTCCCTTGCTCTTCATGTGTAGGTGTTTTGACTACCACCTGGTGACTATTAACTGCAAATTTAACTGTGAATGCAGAGCTTTATACACTAGTGCTAAATAAGCTTGAATATGTCATATGCTTTATGCCTCCTATGCTTCATTAAGGCCACCATCACCAGTTCCCTCTATGATAGTGGGAGCCAATCAGAGTGTGTTTCTAGGTCAAAAACTGAAACATTGATGGCAGGATGTTGTAAATGGGTTAGAGAATTTGCACTAGCAAATACGTCATAAAAGCAGCTATTTTGGGGGGCTTTTCACATTTTCAGCTTGTGAATAATTCCACATGGGAAAGTCAGGAGAAGAATGCCGAGAACAGCCTAGCTGTAAGCAAACATGCTTCAGAGAACATCCTGGTAAAATCTGCATTGTCCCTTAAGTAAGCCCTGAGAGCTTCTTGTGGTTAAGTGCATGTGGGGTAGCATGTGTCTCAGATATGTGCATGGCAATTGATGGAACCTGACATGCCAAGGCCTTCTTCTACTGTGCCAATCCACAAGATGGCTTTGGGCAAAATGAAAACTGCAACAATGGATGACACCAGTGTCTGTGCTGCCAAATCATTGTCTCTAGAGATCATGCAAATATAGGCCACAAAAAGTAGGTACATTTTCAGTTTTAATTAAAGCACATTGTGTGGCTCTCGTCCAGCTTTGTTCACCCGATGGAGAACAACGTTGAGAAAAAGCTATCTAGAGAAAGATTTCTTAGTTCAAACAAATATCTAGAAGTACAAACATTTTAGATCAATGATAGATGGGTGATAAAGACATCCGTGTTCTGTAAAAAGACATAGGTGGTTTCAAAATGCAAAGTGTGTGGACAAAGATATGGCCACCAACAAATAAGACTTTCTTAAATGAAGCTTCTAATTGTATTAGTTCATTGAGGAAAATATTTATGCAAAAGGTAGTGGGATCCCTACTCAGAGGAGATGGATGCATTAGATAAAGAAAATCTTTCTTGGGGGCTACTTTAGCAATGACGAAGGACTACTAAGATTTGTTCTGTGGGTACCTATAGAAAGGAGGTGCATTTTTAAATTGCACCCCTTCTAAGTCAAGCAACACGAAACGGTTACAGGGCCGGATTTTGACTTTGGTGGATGAAAATTTACTCTGTCCGGGCAAGATAGTAAAGTACATGACCACCCTGCGGGTGTACCCACCTGCCAAATTTTGAGATGTCTGCTGGCCCAGCAGACATCTGCATTTACAGGAACTGCAGTCACAGTGGTTCCTATAATTGATTTGAAAGTCTGACTGATGGCTCCATCAATATTACAGATTCAGACTTCAAACTTGCAACTGTGTATTTTTATTTGTTTTAAAGATAACCTCAAAGAGGGATTTTCTTTTTGAAATCGATGTCCTTTCCCCACGTCATTTTGCTGTTTTCACTGTCTGTTACTTCCAGGATTTTGGCAGGCAGTGATGGGCAGTCAAAACTTCCCATTTGTTCACCTACTCTAAATGGAGCGGGTGACTCAGCTTCTTCCCTAGAATAGAAATAATAGGGACAAAGCCGGCATGTATTGATTACTATTTATACTGTATCATGCCTGGGAAGACTTATCCCAAGGAGCATAAAGGTGAGAATGCTAGACGTCTGAGGCCAATCATGTGAGGCCAATAGTCCACTTTGAAGTTCTGGAGGGTAATGATCAGCCAGCGGTGTCAATTTTACCCCTTGAATGCTCATGACGAGTACGGCTCGTCATGAGGCACAGTGGAGCTGTGCTCATGACGAGCTGAGCTCGTCATACCTGCCGCAGCACTCCCATGTGGGGCTAATTCCCCGCCTGTGCGGCCGTTCTATAGGAGTGGGCGGAGTGTGACATACAATCAATCAATCATTTGTAAAGCGCACTACATGCCCACAAGGGTATCAAGGCGCTGGGGAAGGGGTGCTATTGATCGAACAGCCAGGTCTAGAGTATCCTCCTAAAGGTCAGCAGGTCTTGGGTCTGTCGTAGGCTCAGTGGGAGGGTGTTCCATGTCTTGGCGGCGAGGTGGGAGAAGGATCTCCCACCGGTGGTTGTTCTTCAGATGCGCGGGACGGTACGAGTGAGAGGTCAGCGGAGAATAGCTAGCGGTTGGGGATGTAGAAGGAGAGCCGTCTGTTGAGGTAGGCTGGGCCGGTCTTGTGGAGTGCCTGTGTGCGTGGGTGAGGAGATTAAAGGTAAGTATGGGCGAAATTTGCGAATTCGCGTTCCATGAATTTGCGGGAAATCGAATTCGCAATTCGCGAATTCATGCGAATTTGCGGATTATTGGTTTTTTGCGTGTCTGCGGGGTTTTTTGCGCGTTCGTGTTGTTTTTGGCGTGTTCGCGGGCCACTTGCATGGCTAAGTTACCCATGCGGTCCCTCTGGTTCACCACTGCCACCCTCTGGTTCACCCCTGCCACCCTCTGCTTCACCACTGCTACCCTCTTGTTCACCACTGCAACTCTCTGGTTCACCCCTGCCAGCCTCTGGTTCATGACTGCCACCATCTGGCTCATCACAGCACCTCTGGTCACCACTGCCATCCTTAGCTTTACCACTGTCACCTTCTGGTTCTACACTGCCACCCTCTGGTTCACCACTGCCACCCTCTGGTTCACCCCTGCCACCCTCTGGTTCACCACTGCCACCCTCTGGTTCATCACAGCACCCTCTGGTTCACCCCTGCCACCCTCTGGTTTAGCACTGTCGCCCTCTGGTTCACCACTGCCACCCTCTGGTTCACGACTGCCACCCTCTGGTACATCACAGCACCTCTGGTTCACCACTGCCACCCTCTGGTTAACCACTGTCACCCTCTGGTTAAGCACTGCCACCCTCTGGTTCACCACTGCCACTCTCTGATTCACCACTGCCACTCTCTGGTTCACCCATGTCACCCTCTGGTTCAGCACTGCCACCCTCTGGTTCAACCCTGCCACCATCTGGTACATTACTGCCACCCTCTGGTTCACCCCTGCTACCCTCTGGTTAACCACTGCCACCCTCTGGTTCATCACTGTCACCCTCTGGTTCACCCCTGCTACCCTCTGGTTCATCACTGTCACCCTCTGGTTCATCACTGCCACCCTCTGGTTCACCCCTGCCACTCTCTACCAAGACCATTTGTGACGCAGCGGCAGCACAACAGATGCGCCATGGTGCTGGGTATTAACAACTTGACGCATCTGAGAGATACGTCACGTTGTAAAGCCCTGCGCCATCAGGAGGCGTTCCGGCACAGGGGAGGGCGTTCCTGCGCAGGAACGCCTCCTAAAAGTGGCTGAGTGAAATCTACAAGATGTCACTCAGTCACTTTTAGGCCAATGCTGCGTCAAAACCCTGCGTCTGCTTGCAGCAGGCGCAAGGCTTGATGCAGCATTGGGGAGATAGGGCCCCCCAGAGCATTGCTGGAGCTGTGTCGCAAGCACAACGCAGCTCCAGCAATGCGCTGGTTTTACGGCACAGATGCGTGACGTATCTGTGCCGTTTTTGCCACATGGTGCGCCGCATTGTAAATGCGGCGCTCCATGGGCTGCAGAGCTGCGGCGCACAGTAACTGGCGCATCCCTGGGGATGCGCCAGTTATTGTAAATCTGCCCCAATACATTTAGCCAACGAGGGAGCACTTACTGATTAGACAGTAGAAAGTACTCCAGTTGAGTAGAGGTATTGGACAAAAAGGTGGCATCTTCGTGGAGAAACACGCAGGGCGGGATTCATTCTGCCCCCTGTTAGACTCATTTTTTGTGCCCTTCTGCCTTCTGTTAGACTCATTTTTCCCTTGTTTTTTTGCCCTTCTGCCCTCTGTTAGACTTGTTTTTCCCTTGTGTTTCTGCCCTTCTGCCCCCTGTTAAACTCGTTTTTTGTGCCCTTTTGCCCTCTGTTAGACTCATTTTTCCCTTTTTTTTCTGCCCTTCTGCCACCTGTTAGACTCGTTTCTTGTGCCCTTCTGCCCTCTGTTATTCCCTTGTTTTTGTGCCCTTCTGCCATCTGTTAGACTCGTTTTTTGTGCCCTTCTGCCCTCTTTTATTCCCTTGTTTTTGTGCCCTTCTGCCCTCTGTTAGACTCGTTTTTGTGCCTTTCTGCCCCGTTAGACTCATTTTTTGTGCCCTTCTGCCCTCTGTTAGACTCGTTTTTCCCTTGTTTTTTTGCCCTTCTGTCCTTTGTTGAACTGGTTTTTTGTGCCCTTCTGCCCTCCGTTAGACGGGGTTTTCCCTTGTTTTTCCGCCCTTCTGCCCTTTGTTAGACTGATTTTTGTGCCTTTCTGCCCTCTGCATCACCACATCACTCAGCGCTACCCTAGCATCACTCAGCACCACCACAGCATCACTCAGCACCACCACAGCATCACTCAGCACCACCACAGCACCACTCAGCACCACCACAGCAGCACTCAGTGCCACAACAGCATCACTCAGCACCACAACAGCATCACTCAGCACCACCACATTACTCAGAACCACCACAGCACCACTCAGCACCACCACAGCATCACTCAGCACCACCACAGCATCACTCAGCACCACTATAGCACCAATCATTACCACTTAGCGCCACCACAGCATCACTCAGCACCACCACAGCACTACTCAGCACCACCACAGCATCACTCAGCACCACCACAGCACCACTCAGCACCACCCCAGCATCACCCAGCACCATCCCAGTATCACTCAGCACCATCACAGCATCACTCAGCACCACCACAGCATCACTCAGCACCACCACAGCATCACTCAGCACCACCACCATCACTCAGCACCACCACAGCACCACTCAGCACCACCACAGCACCACTCAGTGCCACTACAGCATCACTCAGCACCACCACAGCATCACTCAGCACCACCACATTATCACTCAGCACCACCACAGCACCACCACAGCATCACTCAGCGCCACCACAGCATCACTCAGCACCACCACAGCATCACTCAGCACCACCACATTATCACTCAGCACCACCGCAGCACCACTCAGCACCACCACAGCTTCACTCAGCACCACCACAGCATCACTCAGCATCACCACAGCAGCACTCAGCACCACAGCAGCATCACTCAGCACCACCACCATCACTCAGCACCACCACAGCACCACTCAGCACCACCACAGCACCACTCAGTGCCACCACAGCATCACTCAGCACTACCACAGCATCACTCAGCACCACCACAGCATCACTCAGCACCACCACAGCACCACTCAGCATCACCACAGCAGCACTCAGCAACACCAGAGCACCACTCAGCGCCACCCCAGCATCAATCTGCGCAACCATTCAACTACAACTGGTTCAAATATGTTCTCTCAACGTTTCAAACTTTATTACAAATGTCACAAAAAGATGTAAATATTTCACTTCTGTTCTTGGATTTTCGTCACAATAAAATACACTAAACATAACCTTCACAAAAGTTATTTACAAAACTTTAAGCTATTGCCATTATAAATTAAAATCACTTTTATTTAAGTATTAATTATTTAAAAAAATTAAAAGCCATTATAATTTGTAATATCATTACAGCTAAGTAACGTAAATACAAAACATGTTGCATTACAAATGCTATAGGTGTCAGATTTGCGAAAGTTATAACTATTGGCATTGTAAATGACAAAGCTATTAATTTAGCCATTTTCAAAACCAACACATAAATAAATAAATTGTCATTTACAAGACCAGTAGCTCAAACTTTCCTAATGCGAGACCTATTGCATTGCAAATGCTTTTTTTTTATATCTGTCAGTGCTTCCTGTTGAGGTTAAATTTTCGTGACAGGCGCCTCACTGCCTACTTGTAACTATTCTCTGACCCTGCTACAAGGGTCAGAGCAGGGTCAGAGAATAGTGCAAGTAGGCAACGAGGCGCCAGGAAGCACTTACAGGCTTACAGCCGCAGGTGCCCAAGTTGAAGTTAATTTCTTTGTAACCCTTTTGTAAAAGGTTACAAAAAATTTGCTTCAACTTTTGCACCTGCTGCTGTAACCCTGTAAGTGCTTGACTGAAAATTCGTCCCCGCTGATTCGCCGATTTTACCGCGATTTCCGTGAGCGGAACAAATTTTCAGCCCATGCTTACTTAAAGGATATCTTCTTGTTGACGGGGAGCCAGTGCAGGTTTCCCAGGTGGGGGGTGATGTGGTTTTAGCGTGGTACCGTGCCGAGGCCTTTTGGATGCGTTGTAGTCGTTTGATGAGCTTGGTCAGGGCTCCCTCGTAGAGGGCGTTTCCGTAGTCGAGTCTGCTGCTGACGAGGGCCTGGGTGACTGTCTTTATTGTATCAGTCAGGATCCATCAGTAGATCTTGCGGAGCATGCAGAGGGTGTTGAAGCAGGAGCAGGAGACGGCGTTGACTTGCTTGGTCATTAAGAGCGTTGAGTCGAGGATGATTCCCAGGTTGCGTGCATGGTCGGTGGGTGTCGGGGCTGCCCCCAGTGCAGTCGGCCACCAGGATTATTCCCAGGTTGTAGGGTTCGTGCCGAGGATTAGGACCTCCTGCTTGTCCGAGTTCAGCTTCAGACGGCTGGTCTTCATCCAGTCGGCAACGGCCTTCATTCCTACGTGGAGGTTGGCTTTGGCGGTGATGGGTTCCTTGGTGAGGGAAAGGATCAGCTGAGTGTCGTCGGCTTATGAGATTATGTTGAGGTCGTGCTGTCGGGCTACGTGTGCGAGCAGAGCAATGTAAATGTTGAACAGCATCGGGCTGAGGGAGGTTCCCTGGGGTACGCCGCTGATGATCTCGGAGGCTTTGGAAGGGAATGGGGGAGGCAGACGCTCTGGGTTCTACCGGAGAGGAAGGAGGTGGTCCAATTCAGAGCCTTGTCTCGGATCCCTACGGCGTGGAGGCGTGCATGTAGTGTGCGGTGGCAGACAGTGTCGAAGGCGGCAGAGAGGTCTAGGAGGATGAGTTGTAGTCGTTTGATGAGCTTGGTCAGGGCTCCCTCGTAGAGGGCGTTTCCGTAGTCGAGTCTGCTGCTGACGAGGGCCTGGGTGACTGTCTTTATTGTATCAGTCAGGATCCATCAGTAGATCGGCTGGTCTTCATCCAGTCGGCAACGGCCTTCATTCCTACGTGGAGGTTGGCTTTGGCGGTGATGGGTTCCTTGGTGAGGGAAAGGATCAGCTGAGTGTCGTCGGCTTATGAGATTATGTTGAGGTCGTGCTGTCGGGCTACATGTGCGAGCAGGGCAATGTAAATGTTGAACAGCATCGGGCTGAGGGAGGTTCCCTGGGGTACGCCGCTGATGATCTCGGAGGCTTTGGAACGGAATGGGGGAGGCAGACGCTCTGGGTTCTACCGGAGAGGAAGGAGGTGGTCCAATTCAGAGCCTTGTCTCGGATCCCTACGGCGTGGAGGCGTGCACGTAGTGTGCGGTGGCAGACAGTGTCGAAGGCGGCAGAGAGGTCTAAGAGGATGAGTACTGCGGTCTCGCCGTTGTCCAGCAGGGTCCTGATGTCGTCGGTGGCGGCGATGAGATAGGCTCGGTGCTGTGGTTACTGCAGAACCCTGACTGGGAAGGGTCCAGGATTCTGTTTTCTTAGAGATATCGGGTTAGCTGCCTGTTGAGGGTTTTCTCGATGACCTTGGACGGGAAAGGGAGCAGAGAGATGGGCCGAAAGTTCTTGAGGTCTCTTGGATCTGCCTTAGGTTTTTTGAGTAGGGCGTTGATCTGTGCGTGTTTCCAGATCCCCGGGAAGGTCACGTCTCGAGGGAGAGATTGATGATGTTGCTCAAGTGGGGTGTGATGGAGCTGCTTGCTCGGTTGAAGATGTGGTGCGGGAATGGGTCTGACAGAGAGCTGGGGTGGATTGTGCGCATGGTCTTGTTGGTGTCATCGATGCTCACGCTGGCCCAGGCTAGCAGGGGGTCATGGTCGTTGATGTGCGGAGGGTCTGTTGTGTTGCTGTCTGTTGGGTCTGTCTGGTGGTTGAAGCTATTGTGGATGTCTGCTATCTTGCGGTGGAAGAAGGTGGCGATGGAGTCGCAAAGGGCTTGCAACGGCGGGATGTCGTTGGTTTAGGAGCTGGGGTTGGAGAGTTCCTTCATGATGTTGAAGAGCTCCTTGCTATTTTGTTGGATGGCATACTTGTGTGCTGCGTGGCTGTCTGGAGCTTGTTCACTGTGCCATTTCTTCTCTAGTTCTTCTCTAGTTTCCGGCAGGCTTGCTTGGAGGCTAGGAGTTCGGGGGGGGGGGAACCAGCTGGCCCTCTTGCTGGTGTCTCTGTGGGGGGTTTCTTCAGCGGGACGAGGGTGTTGTGGCACAGTCATCGTTCCAGCCTCTGAGGCTGTGGGCAGCCTTGTCGGTGTTGGAGGGTTCGGTGGGTGGGCTGAGAGCGAGGTTTGCCTGTATTTGGTCTTCAGTGATTTTGCTCCAGCAGCGGCGGGGTATCTGTTGGGTGCGGTGGTGTGTGGTGGGCTTCTGGAAGGTGTAGTGGATGCAGTGGTGGTCGGACCAGAGGAGTTCGGTGTTGTGGCTGACGGAGATGTGCAGGCTTGAGGAGAAGAGCGTATGGTGGCGGAGAGGATGGGCGTTGTGACGAGTTGCTTCAGTCCGAGGTTGGCGAGGTTGTCGAGCAGGGTTCTGGAGTTGTTATCGTTGTTTTCTCAAGGTGAAAGTTCTGGTCTCCGAGGAGGATGTAATCGGTGGGTGTCAGGGCGTGTGTGCTGTTCAAGTCGGCGATGGAGTTTCTGGACTGGGGGAGGGGTGCGGGGGGTCGGTAGACGAGGGTGCCTTTGAAGGTGGAGTTAGGGTCTGTTTGATTCTGGAACTGCATGTGTTCAGCGGTGCTGAGTGCGTCATCGGTGTTAGTCGAGACCCTGATGCTGTTCTTGTGGACGATGGCGATTCCTCCTTCGACTCCGTTAGTGCGGTCCCTACGGGTGATCTCGTAGTCGTCTGGGATGGCTATGGCGATATCGGGTGCAGAGGAGTCGTTAAACCAGGTCTATGTCAGGAAAGCGACGTCCGGGGATGTTGTGTCGAGCAGGTCCCAGTGCTCAACAGCATGCTTGTGTGCGGAGTTGGTGTACAGTAGTATGCATCGGAGGTGGTTGGGGTCTTTCTTGGCGGGTGGTTTGTCGCCTCTGAGGCTGGTGTAGCTGCAGTTCCGGCAGGTGAAGGGGACGTGTGTGCGTTTCGGCCGGCCTTGAAGCAGGTGTTGCTCCGTCTGGAGTTGAGAACATGCAGAGTGCTGGCGTCGTTGTGGCGGCAGTCATCGTGGCGAGTGCGGGGGCCAGGGGTTCTGGCGCTGGGCACATGCCTTAGGTGCGCCTTCGGTGCGCCAGCTGCGCGGCCGCGCAGTGGCCAGCATATGATTGATTGATTGATTTTAATACTTCTATAGCACATGCTGTCACCCAACAGGTATCCTGGTGCTTTAGACTGAAAAGAGTGGACCAGGGTGAAAAAAAAAAGGTCTCAGAGATGGAGGGGCAGACAGCGGTTAGGACTTTGGGAAAAGATAGGTTTTTAAGCTCCTGCGAAAGTCTAGCAGAGAGTCAGTATGTCTGAGATATGCTGGTAAATCGTTCCACAGGCGGGCACCGGCCACATTAAAGGCTCTCCCTCCTGACAGTCATCGTTTAGTCCAGGGAACCATCAGTAGACCAGCACTTGATGATGGGAGTTGCCTTTTAGGCTGATATCTTATAAATTTTTCCTGTAGTGGGACTGGTCCCAACTCATGCACTGCTCTAAATACCAGGGGACTAAAAATGTACCCTCTCCTTAAAGGGCATCCAGTGTAGATCCCTCAATGCCAGCGTAGAGGATGCCCGACGCTGCCTATCAAGTGCTAGTTTCGCTGCTGCAGTCTGGACTCTCTGAAATCCCTGAATGATGTATTGTGGGGCCCCTAAATACCAGGAATTGCAGTAGTCCAGCCTGCTAAGCACCGTACTTCTTACCACCAATGAGCGAGACTCCTTTGGCAGAAGGGGAAGTATTTTTCTTAAAGTACGCATTATAGCAAAGCATACATTGGAGGTCTTATTCGCCTATGACCCCATCTGCAGATTGTCATCAATCATGACCCCCAGATTATGCACCCTATTGACTGGTACTAAGGGTTCCTCCTCAGCGGTGAGCTTAAACTCAAATGGTAAGGGTTTAGGCACTCTTGCAGAGGAGCAGTACACCACCTCGGTTTTCCTGCTGGTAAATTGTAGGGAATTTCTTCTCAGCCAGTCAGCCGTCCGTCGCATACACTGCTGGAATACATCCATGGAAATTGCCTGTTCGCCTTCCAGTGAAAAAGCAAGCTGCATATCATCGGCGTAGTTGACTAGGCTGACACCAGAGGACTTGATAATAGGAATTAGAGGCTGTAGATAGACATTGAAAAGGATAGGGCTGATCGCCGAGCCCTGTGGCACCCCATATACTACTGGGGATTTAGGAGAAAGGTGCTAAAGTCACTACCTGCTGTCTTCCTGTAAGGTAGGAATGTAGCCATTGACGTGCCTTTCCCTTTACTCCCAAGCTCATCAGTCTATCTAACTGGATGGAATGGCTCACCGTATCAAATGCGGCCGACATATCGAGAAGCACTAAAACCGTGGCATTCCCTTTGTCGGTTCGCATGCGCAGATTGTCCAGCATGGGGGGTAGAGCCGTCTCAGTCTCATGGCCTGGGCGAAAACCAAATTGGTCTTTATCAAGCAGATGGTTAGCCTCTAAGAAGTACAATAGTGTACTACTAACTACCTTTTCCAAGATCTTAACTGGAAAAAGGCAGAAGCGAGATGGGCCTGAAGCTTGCTGGCAGCGACAGGTCCAAGGTGGGTTTTTTAACCAGTGGAGTCACCACTGCCTGTTTTCCAACACTCCGGTACAGTTTATTCTTCTAGTGATTGATTGCAAATCAATCTCAGCCAAGGGAGAGTTTCTTGACCGAAGGACTACCAGATTTTATGAGGAAGGGGGTCAATGGGGGAGCCTGAAGTCACACTACACACCAAATTGTTAAAAGCTGCATCAGTAAGAGTCAGAAAATTATCCAGGGTCACTGGGTAGGGAGGGTCTTCCACCGATGGGTGTTCTATATTGTCTTGGCCATCGTTGTTATTAGAGTGGAGAGTACCGACAATTTTATCTATCTTATCCTGGAAGTGGAAGGCAATCTCATAACAGAGTTTCTGTGATGCTATTACTTTATTGTCCAGACAGGCAGGGGATGAGAGCTCCTTAACAATTTTAAAGAGAGCCTTGGTCACATTGGCCGCTTGTGTAATGGAGAGGGCATAGTAATCAGCCTTAGCCCTGAGAATAAGCTCTTTATATTTGAGTTGCACTGTTCTCAAATCTTTTTTATCTTCTGCGGTATAACCTCTTCTCCATTTCGTTTCTGCTTTCTTGCAGAGCAGCCACAGCTGCTTCAGGTCTTCATTATACCACGGAGCCATAATCTTGTGCCTGTTTTTTATCTTTTTTTATTGGTATTACTTGATCCAGGTAGCCGGTTAGTTAGCTGGTGTACTTTTCATAGTTTTCCTCAACTGTGACTGTGGGTTTGAACTCATTGTCCTCTGGGGCGAACATATGAGTTCTGATCTTAGCTAATTTAGCCCAGTCCCTGCTTTGCCTGTAGGTGCTTTTCATGTTGGATCCATCCTTTGCGCCTGGTAGTCTAAGCACGAAATGTATTAGATAATGGTCCGTCCAATTCTGAGGTATTAAATTCAGTACCTCGGTGAACAATTGGTTGGAAAAGATTAGATCAAGAATATGTCCCCCTTGATGGGTAGGTTGCTCCACCAACTGAGAGAGATTGAAGTTAGCACAAGTGAGTCTCAAAACCCTCATGTGGTTACTAGAATTTCCATCCTCCCTGAGATTGAAATCTCCCAGAATTATCATGTTGGTATGTGTCAAGGATAGATTAGTAATGGTATCAAAGAACTTTTGATAATGTATGGCGCAGCCTGGGGGCCTGTAGCACAGCAGTCCTGTAAAAAGATTGCCCTTAAGTGCCTGCAGCGAAAAGCCCATACTTTCTATCCCCTCAACCGCGTCTATTGCCAAGAGCAATATGTTCAGCTCCTCCCTAAATATCACTCCCACTCCCCCGCCTCTGCCTGTCTCTCTTGGCCTATGTAGGATTTATATACCCGTTGGGGCAGACGAGCCCCAATTCTACCACTAATTCAGCAGTAGTCCAAGTCTCTGTGAGGAACAGTGCATCCAGCCTCATATCTTTAATCAGACTGGATGCCTCAGTATAGTGCTTGACGAGTGATTGACTATTAATCAGTCCACATGTGAGGGTCTCTCTCGCCTTCATCCAAGGGACCGTTTGAAGGATAGCTTTACAGTTTGTCTTTCCGAGACTTATGAGTTGTTCCCTACTATAAGTCAGTCGTCCTTGGTCGCCATCCGACCCGGCAGCATGGCTGGTGCTTGGCCCGTCCGCCGCACGGACGGGTGCAGACTTTCTTCCTCTGGCGCGCCTCCAGGGGAAAACGAGTGGCAAAGAGGGCAGAAGGTCACAAAAACGAGTGGAACTGAAGGCATAAGGGCTCAAAAATTAAGGGAAAAACGAGTTGCAAAGAGGGCAGAAGGGCACAAGAAAATGAGTGGAACAGAGGGCAGAAGGGCACAAAAAACGAGTGAAACAGAAGGCAAAAGAGGCACAAAAACGAGGGAAAAACAAGTGGCACAGAAGGCAGACGGGCATAAAAAACGAGTGGAACAGAAGGTAAAAGAGGTACAAAAACGAGGGGCAAACGAGTGGCACAGAAGGCAAAAAGGGCAGAGAAATACTGGAAAAACAAGTGGCACAGAGGCAAAATACAGAATACAGAAACACAGGGGCAGCTAAGAGCAGAAGGCAGAACGGGCAGAGAGGCACGGGGCAGAAAGGGGAACAGAAGGGAAAACCAGGCAGGGACATGGGGGCAGCGAGGGGTACAGAAGGAAAGACCGGGCAGAGAGAGCACGGGGACAGCGAGGGCAACAAAGGGAAGAAAAAGGGGCACGGACCACATACAGGCAGCGGGGGAAGACAGACAACAGCAGTCACAGATACAACAATGAAAATACAGGCAATACAATAGAAGCAATAAAGCGGAGGTTGAACAAACCTACCCACGGCCTACCACTGGACACCAGCGATGAGGCACAGGTGGTAGCCTGCGAGTGGAGGGGGGCCTCGTACTTCATCAGCAGCGGCAGCAGCAGCTGGGGCAGGGCCACACAGGCGGTGCTGTGGGGAGGGGGAGCAACCTACCTTGTAGGGTCAAGAGCTCAGCACATCATGAGCACAGCTCCACTGTGCAGCATGACGAGCTGGGCTCGTCATGTGTACCGCGACGCCGCACGCGGCCCCTCCTATCGCACCGTGGGGGAATTAGCCCAGTGTGGAAGGGGTTAAAGGTGTGCCTTAGCGTCTCAGACAGGGTCATTATTATTATTATTATTATTATTATATAAAATTTGTAACGCGCGCAGTTACCCAGGGGCATCCCGGCGCTGTGAACACAGACACGAAAGGCTCTTACTCGATCCTACACCGGAAACAAGTGTGTTTTAAGTAGTTTCCTGAAGTGCAGGATATTGGGCTCAGCGCGGATCTTAAGGGGCAAAGAGTTCCAGTGTGACGCTACTTGCACCGAGAAGCGTCGGCCCCCAGAGCGAGCTCTTTTTACTCTTGTAGTCTGCATCAGATGTCTTTGATCCGAGCGCAATGGGCGTGTGGGCTTGTAGGGGCATGCCATAGAAGACAGAATAGAAGGGCCCCTGCCGTACAAGATTTTATGGGCCGTACATAGCGCCTTAAATTTCACCCGCTCCTTAACAGGGAGCCAGTGGAGCGCTTTCAGGGCGGGGGCAGCTGATTGTCTACGCGGCACTTCCATCAAAACCCTTGTGGCTGCGTTCTGCACCTGCTGAAGGGTTTTGAAAGTTGCTTCTGGGGCGCCCAAAAATAGCGCATTCCCGAAGTCGAGCCGCGACAAAATTAGACCGCGAATCAAAAGCTTCCTAGAAGAATTAGGGAGCAGAGGTAGCACTTTGCGAGCAGATCGCAGCAAGCCAAAGCATACCCCCGCGGTTTTCCTAGCATAGGTCCTGAAGGATAGATCTTCCTCCAACCAAACCCCCAAGCTCTTGATTTCCTTCTTGGGGGATGGTGGATCACCCAGGGACCGCGGCCAGCAGCTGGTGATGAGAGAGGGACAGGCCTTGCCCAGCACCATCAGCTCAGTCTTGTCACCGTTGAGCTTCAACGCGGACTGAGACATCCAGCGATGAACATTGGAGAGACAGTCATGAAGGACTTCGGGTTGTTCCTCCAGCTGGGTGAGGCCCACAACCAGCTGCGTATCATCAGCATAGCTGATGATCTTCACTCCTGAAGGGGAGACCACTCTTTCAAGGGGAGCCATATAGGTGTTAAATAAGGGACTCCACATTGAAGAGGGAACAAGGTGGACTGTTCTCCCCCTTCCCATACTTGATAGAACCGGTCTGAGAGGAAGGATTTCAACCATTTAAGGGCCATCCCTTTAACACCCACCTCTGCCAGCCGTTGGAGGAGCACCTGATGGTTAACGGTGTCAAAGGCCGCACTCAAGTCCAGGAGGATCACTGCCACTGACCCCCCTGAGTCGAGAATGCTCCTTGCTTCCTCCACCACTGCCAGTAAGGCTGTATCTGTCCCCTGACCAGGGCGAAAACCCGTCTGGGAATCCCCTAGCAAATGGTGGTCTTCAAGATGGCGTGAAAGCTGGTAATTGACCAGCTTCTCTGCGACTTTAGAAAAACCGGGCAAGAGTGAAATGGGCCTAAAATTGGCCAGATTAGATGGATCTACTCCCGGTTTCTTCAAAAGTGCTTTGACAACAGCGGATTGAATAGGCCACTTCACTTTAAATCACCATTTCAAAAGTCCAAAATGCAGACAATTTGAAGTGATAATATGCAACCCTGGGATTGGCCATAGCTACCTACTTTCTGGAACTTTCCACTTTTATTTAAAACCTATACACAGAGGGTAGAGAGAAATGGAAAAGGAGATTCTCAATTACAAGAACCCTGTCTGGATTTCTCGAGCCCTCTGGATTCTGACTTAATGGTACTCTGTGGCCCCGATTCACAGAACTAACTTAAGACAAAATCCTAAACTTACTACTATTGGGACTTAAGACAGACTTAAGACAGACTTCAGTCTTAAGACAAACTTTGGACAGACTTTAGACAGACTTAAGACACACTTAGGACAGACTTAAGATAAATTCCTAACTTTACTACTACTAAATGCCTTCTGTGAATACCAAATGTAGAAAGTTTAGGATTTTATCGTAAGCTAGTTCTGTGAATCTGGCCCTGTGACTTTATCTCACTAGGGCCAGTGGTGCTAGCCCCCTTGCATACTTTAAGAGACAGTAGTTGACTGGACCTGCTGATAACCATGGAGGAGAAGGGTTCCCACGGAACTTCTGAGAACAAGGCCACAAAGGGTTAACCCTCACCAGATGTTTACCCCTGACTTCTGACCCACTCAAGTGCCCTACAAGAAGCAAACGGAGGATGTGGGGACTGAAGTTTGTAGGCAAGAGTATATTCTACCTCAAAGGCTAAAAGGAGTTTCTGTAAGTACCCCAGAGTTGAGGAGAACAACAGCTCCCAGAGGTGCTTCCAAATGGAGATTGCATGGGGACACCAAATGTGCCTCTCATACAGACTGAGTGGTGCTGACAAGCGCACCCACCCTGCCCCAGTACACTAACTAATGTCTGGGAAGTGGTCACACATCCCTGTGACAGGATGGCTATTGTTCTGCCTTCCTCTGCTCGAGCTAGGCTCAGCAGCAGGAGGGCAGAATCGTGTCTCTGGGCGGCAGCAACCTATTTGTGCCGGCCAGGTCTAGAAGACTGGTTCCAGGAACACTGAGAGCCTAACGGTGGGCTCTTCCATAGGTTGTAATCAAACCTCCCACACTGTTTATGGTGTGGAGATATGATTCCCACATGTTTGATAGGATTTGTTGCAGCCGATCGAGATGGTCATTGTGTAATTACGCAGTGCGCCTCTATATATGTTCTATCACTGCTTCACTTACAACCCTAGAGAATGGACTCTAGGCTTTAGGGGTGTCCTGCTCAAGCTGGGGCATCCTCATACTTATAAACAAGCACCCTGCCTTCAGGATTGCAAAGCCATGACTTATAGGTTTTAAGTGCAGTGGCCCTGGATATAGGAGACTTATATCTTTCAAAAGTGGTGCAAGCACCAGCTTACAGAGGCTGCGGTGGCAGGCCGGTAATAATAGTTTGAACGTTCTCCCATGGGTGGCATAATATATTCTTCAGCCCATGGGGAGCTCTGGTGTACATATGCCCTGGGTAACTTAGTACCCCTATACTAGGGACTAATAAGGGTACTCCAATATCCAATCTGGGATGTACCAAATTACTGACCATAACAATTTAAGGGAGAAAGCAGTTAGACTGGGGTCCCCATTAGCAGGATCCCTATCAGACTAGTCAATAACAGGTTAGCACCAGGCAACAAGTAAGGACAAGCATTAAAGCAGATCCTACTTTCCTACACTTTCCTACTGAGAAGACTTCAACTAAAGGCTCTAGAGTTTAGTATGGGAATGTTTGATAAAGGTTGTGCAGTTTGGAGAGTGAACATACTAACTACAGGTATTAATGCTTACACATTCATTGCAGTCCAATGATCTATTGTGACTGTGGTGGTCTGTACTGAACCTGAGGGGTCTCTTATACTTTTAAAATATTTTCATCTAAAACAGTTTTCTTGAGGAAGATCAATAATCTCATGTGTTTCTTAGTATAAAAACAATAGCATCCCAAAGTGAAATGTAATTTTTGTGTGGGATCAACAAAAGAATTGTAGTGCCCAATTAAGTTTCTGCAATTGGGACTTTTGATTTAGTATTTCAATTTTGGAGACAAAAATCATGTTTTTCTGATCTGGCTGAAGACACTGACAATATAATGTGAGATTTTACAAGAAAATGTTCCCTCTCCGTCTCTTCCATACTTAACTGTAACTTAATTATGTATGTGCATTTCAATTCATTAATTAGTTCGTTTTTTTTTTTTAATAATGTAGTGATTCTATGAGGTGTGGGCAGGCATCAACTGTATATTTTGGAGATGAGGTAGCTCAAGCTATAGCAGCAATTTTAATGGAAGTGCAAGTGGTTGGTGCTGAAGAACGTAGCTGGCTGGTAAATACATTTACTACTGCATCCACTGCATGTTTCAGTGGCGGGGGGGGGGTAAGAATAAAGTTATGTTATCTATGCCAGGAAATTGCATTTATGCTATTTAGACATGCTTCTGTAGAAACAGAATAATGGAATCCTCACCGCACTCTTTTGCCCCTCATTGATAGAATTACTACATTATTTTGTGCTGGTGGTAGACACAATGCGCTTTCCTTTTTAAAATGTTATCAGATGTGTTAGTCCAATTGGTACAAAGGAAACAAACAGCTCCCAGTCTGCATTAGATTTATAGATAAAAGATAGGAAAGACAGTGCATGTGCAAAGGCCACAAACATACAAGAGGAATACTTTGCGGTAGACTGAACACACAGTCATTGAATGCAAATGAACAATTGATGGACAGAATGCAGAACAATGTCATACATTCACTCCAGTACAGAGATCTGGGCCGAAATCCATCGTTTTTTTGGGTCCCCATGCCATTCCAGTTTGAACCCAGCCATATGCAAATCAGTCTTGACCCTGCACCCAATGGGAACTGTCCAGCTCAAACTGACAGGCCAGGTCCTGCCTGGACTGGAAACAAGCATCCTAGGACCGGTTTCGGGGTTCCACCCCTCATCAGCCTGGATAGCTCGTATCCAGTGGCATGGAGAGCACAGGACCCACATCTGAGCATACCTGTCCCACTCGGGGTGACAAATAAAACAAGAACTATTGATGGACAGAATGCAGAACAATGTCATACATTCACACCATTACAGAGATCTGGACTTAAATTCATTGTTCTTTTGCTCCCCATGCCATTCCAGTTTGA
This sequence comes from Lissotriton vulgaris, assembly GCF_964263255.1. NCBI lineage: Eukaryota > Metazoa > Chordata > Amphibia > Caudata > Salamandridae > Lissotriton > Lissotriton vulgaris. The sequence goes on from NC_141688.1 coordinate 277,037,050, forward strand.
ACCGAGCCATATGCAAATCAGTCTTGACCAGTGCCAATGGGAACAGACCAGCCCGAACTGCCAGACGAGGTCCTACCTAGACTTGAAACAAGCAACCTAGGACGGGTTTCGGGGTTTCACCCCTCATCAGCCAGGATAGCTTGACCCTAGTGGCATGGAGAGCACAGGACCCACGTTTGGGCATACCCGTCCTACTCCGTGTGACAAATACAAAAAGAACAATTGATGGACAGAATGCTGAACAATACCATACTTTCACCCCAGTACTCATTGGTGCTCACTGTGCCACTGGATTCAAGCAAGCCTGGCTGATGAACGATAATGCCCCGAAAACTGTCCCAGGATGCTTGTTTCGGGTCTATGGAGGACCTGGCTTGGCAGTTCGGGCTGGACTGTTCCCATGAGGCCCAGGGCCAAGATTGATTTGCATATGGCTGGGTCTAAACTAGGGTGGCACGATGAGAAAAAGAACGGTGGATTTAACACAGATCTCTCGGCTGGGGGTGAATGTTTAATTTGCTCTCCATTACGTCCAGTCACAGAAAGCAGGAAGCAGTCAATGGTGTCTCTATGGATAGAGCAGTAGGTGCAGTGGCACCAGGACCTAGGAGCTTGGAGGCCTATTGTACCACAAAATGGCTGTCTTTAAGGGCCTAGTGGGGGCAGAAGAGGCCAAGGAGGTTCAATGCCACATTTGCTACGTCACCGGTTAGGGTCCATAGCAGCCTTGCTACCTACTACCAGAAGGTTTGGGTCCAAATCCTGGTGAACAAATCAGCGCCATTTTGGAAAAGTGAGGCTTCCATGTGCATTCCAGTACTGACAAATCTGCCTCACGAGGCCGAGCTTTGGCTGCTGGTTTGAATAAAGCTTACTGCAAACAGGCCTGCTCAGAGACTCAAAGGCGAGCACGTCGAGGGATTAGTTTACACGTGCTCCTGTTGCGAAGGGGACGTGCCTCCCGCCTCCTGCCTGACAGCGTCGCAGGCACGCATGGCTGGGCACTAATTCACCTGTCAGTCAAACTGCAGAATAACCGTCTCCTCGCGTGTAACCCTGCTGAAGGCGCTGAAACCCGTCGTAGATACAGATGCGCAGCACCGTGCATCATTACACGAGCAGCCTGCGCTGCCCGCGCGCCCACGTCAGCTGATGCACGGGGGCACTTACGCTGTGCCGTAAAATAGAAATACAAACGCGGAACCTCACGTAAGTCGTGATTACTGGGCGACACGTCATTCGCAGTGTTGCTCACGTTTCTTACTACTGCTGCGCTCTTGCATCGGTTTCCACAAAAAAGTCAATTTACACTACTGCTGCTAGTTAGTGTTGAAAATGCAGTTTTTGCCAGGACTCCAGGACGTTCACAAGAGGAAAACGTCGCACCTTCGCCCTGTAGGCAGTGAGTGCTGTATTAATACGGTGTATGGAAACTCAACCGCAGATAGATGTTCATTCAAGCGCTCTGTGAAGGGGGCCAGCAGAAACGGAAGTCGGCAGGGTGCAAAGTATTCACTGGAATTTCAATACAGTGTTATGTGTATCTTGCACTTTGCTTGATTGAATGGCTTTATTAAGCAAACATTTTTTTTGTTTTAAATCCCAAACTACAACTATACGTCTGAGGTAATCTTACTTAACAAATTAATTTGCATTAGCCCCGGGGCTACATTTTATTTAAACCCGCAGCTCCAAGCACTTGAATACCACAATCCTGTGCCCAGTTTGATCTTTTTTCAGACATTGCTGAAATCTTCTAGGCATGTTTTGCATATGCCTATTATGACATCACTACTTTGTCCTGTATGTAAATGGAGTGCCTAGAAGTCTAAGAAATGTTGCTGTGTTTGGATGTTGCGTTTATTGAGTGTAAATATTAGAATCATACAGTAGCTCAGTTCCAAGCCCCCAGGCCACCTCTTAGGGGAAGCTTTATCTGTTTGGCTTAGTTCCCTTGGAGAGACCAGCAGGGAAACGGAGTCATTTGGAGAGTACAACGTGACCACAGCATTAGCGTTCGACTGCATGATGAGCGCTCCTTATTGTCCAATCATGATAATAGTTGTAAAATAATACGGAGTGAAAATACCGTAAAAAAGCTTGGTATGACTATTGCTGGTAATAGAATTATATAAAGAAAGCACGTCTGCGCAGGTCAGAGATGCGAGGCGTTGAATGGGGATATTCGCCCAAGTGGTGCAGTAGCTGAAAAATGTAATAAAAAATAGGAGACAGAGATAGCAATCCTGGACTTTCCACTCCACCATTTAAATGATCATCAGATCCTCTGTTTCCTATACTGCAAAGATTGGTTGTGGTCAGAATCCTGCAAAATCCAGGCTTAATGAATATTTATGTAATCCCTACCAAAAAGTAGGCGACATTAGTCGCTGAAGGAAACAATTGAGGGATGTGGCTTACTAGGGTTTCAGTATGGCTTCTGGTATTATTCTGCAAACACCAGCTTATTTACCTCCCCCTCTTTCGTCATCATACCATTCAATAAACAATAGTGAGGAATTTTGAAATCTTGTTGTGGCCTGGCAGATATTGAATTCTGAATGGGCTAATACTGTGCACGCCCACCCTCCTCATCAAGTTTTAGGGGCAGATTTATGAGGCCGTTGCGCCTCTTTGCGCCGAAATTGCGTAACTTTATTTGACACAACTGCAGCACAAACAATGCGCCCTATTTACAATATGACGCATCTAGGAGATGCGTCACGTTGTAAAGCACTGCACCATAAGGAGGTGTTCCTGTGCAGGGGGGGGGGGCGTTCCTGCGCAGGGACGCCTCCTGAAAGTGGCTGAGTGAAATCTATGAGATTTCACTCAGTCACTTTCAGGGCAATGCTGCGTCAAAACCCTGCGCCTGCTTGAAGCAGGCGTAGGTCTTGATGCAGCATTAGTAGAATGGGGCACCCCCGAGCCTTGCTGGAGCTGCGTCGCAACTCCAGCAATGCGCCACATTTCCGGCACAGATGCGTCACGCATCTGTACCGTTTTTGCACCATGGTGCGCCGCATTATAAATGCGGCGCACTATGGGTGGCGTAGCTGTGGCGCACGTTAACTGGAGCATCCCTCGGAATGCGCCACTTAACATAAATCTGCCCCACAGTCTCTTGATTGGATCTTTCACTGATGTTATGGGTTCTCCAGGGCTTACTTTTCGAATTTTATTTTTACAGACTATTCCCTACAAGGGAGTATTTTCAGTGCAAGCATGTCATTGAGTTATTTAAGTTATTAATGTATTATTTCTGAGACTAGGTCCTTCATTCTTGCAAAATATTTTGTTTGTCAAGAAGTGAAAAAACCTTTATTCACTAAACAAAATCACCATACAGGAATAAAAATCTATAAAGATAAAATCAGATTAATTCATACAGTAACAATGAAAACAAGCGATACAATTAATTATAAAAACAGGGAACTCATAAAACAGTTAATCAGGTCTCGGTTCCCTCGACGTCCAGACAGCCCGTAAAAGGAGAAAATAGCAAAAACCACCTTGACCGTGAGTACCATCTATAAATACAACAAGTCGAGCCTAACTTGCTTAAAGTGCAATTGTGTCAACAAAGGGATTAAAAACCACTTCCTCGCGCAACTGAAATAAGAGCAAAACATTGTAAAATGAAGCTGTGTATATTGTTAGCCACCCATTTGGGGTGTTCAGTCAAAGTGATTGACTCCCACTCCCCGGACATCCCGAGCATTCTCCTCAAATATCTGGACGGCACGTTAGTTGTGGTCTTTAATATCTATTTGCGCCCCATTTCCCAATCAAGGGGGTCATCTTTGATTGAGGCTCTTGATGAACTCCTTTCATTGTACCCCGCTCCCACACACAGAATATTGGGTGGTGACTTCAATTGCCACTTTGAACCCCTGGTGGGGATTCCTTCAGTAATTGTAGAGGAGGATTCAATCTGGCATATACAGGAGTGTTCTATGTATCTAGCAAAGCGCTTGACTCCACTGGCCTTTCAGATTAATAAGCTCCTAGTTTCCCACTCCCTAAGAGCCTGTAATGGTAGAATTCCCCCCGACGTTCCTGGGAAGTTTACCTATAACAGACCGAGGAAAACTACAACCATTGACTATATTATGGTCAATGTAGAACTCTGGTCACAAATCAGGTCCTTTAGTGTGATTGAGAGGGTGGACAGTGACCACAACCTTCTCTCGCTAGAACTAAAATCTGCATTGGGTTACCAACTTTGATTGAGGGAGCACGACCTATACACTAACCCCAATCTAATTACTGCGGCAGAAGGTAGACGCATCAGGTGGGCTACGTTTGTACTAGCACCGGACAAAGTAGCGGAGCTATACCATCAAGTTGCCTCTTCCGGGGCAGAGGCTTTCAATCTTTCAGCCACCTACGATTCCTCCTACTTTGTAGCACTTGAGCACATCCATACCAATCTTATCACCTCTCTAGCTGATTATTTTTAAAAGCCAGCCAATAAGAGGGCTCGGCCAAAAAATCAGGACCAGTGGTTTACCAAAACCTTTAGGGAGACTAAACGTGCTCTTGTTAGGGAGGTTAAAACAAGCACTCTTCAGAGTATTAGAGTGGCAAGACTGTTGTATAAACGAATTATCACAGAGTCAAAGTTGGAATGGGAGGCCCTAAGATGGGCAAATATAAAAGATGCCCTCGATGGACGCGACTAAAGGGCATTCTGGAACTTGGTTTGATCAGGATCGGTTGAGGGGTCGTCTGCCTTACCACCTAACCTGAGCGAAGAGGTTTGGATAGCACACTTTAAGCCCCTCTTCGCCCTCACCAATCCTTCGCCCCTAGCCTAGCAGACCAACCAACACCTGCCTCACATTCAAAGGTTTCCATAGACCCGGAATGATAGCTAGTTGTCATACCGGAAATTCAGGCGGCCCTTAAAAGCTTGACAGCAGGGAAGGCCCCGGGTTTGGACCATATTCCGGGTGATCTGTTTCTGAGCGAGCAAAAGGTCTGGGCTCCCTATATCTGTTTATATTTCTATGCCATTCTCCTAGGTATGGAAATCCCCTCAACT